>NC_139606.1:57457447-58787400 GCF_964270895.1 Podarcis filfolensis
CCTGCCTTTTTTCTAACAACCCGCCCAGGGGATGGCACTGCCTGCCAGCTTTCTCCCTCACCTTAGTTTCTGTGCTGCCCTTTTACAACTCAACAGAGGAGGATGGAGACAAAACTACAGTCAGTTGGCGCTGCCTATCATTAGCTGAGACATCAGCTACTGTTGGCCTCAGGTGTTCTGTCCCATCAGGCCCAATGAGCAAGACCATTGTATCTTAACTATTCCCCTTCACCCTTACAGTACCAGTCAGAGTCAGGCACTCTACTGACAATGTGCAGGAAACCTGCCACTGGCACCATTGGAAATTTTCACCCCTTTCAGATAAGAGGCATGGAGGAGGAATTCCAAGTGGGACCATGGCAGAGCCCAAAGGGTTATTATAGGCCACCTCCTCCGAGCCGTGGGCCTGATCTGGCTTGCACCCTCTCCAGGCATAATTTACTAAACAAAAATCAGCTATATAAAGCCAAACTACATTAAAAATACTGCATCTAGTTTGGCTTGCAGAGCAGACAATACTCTAGACAATATTTTGTTTAATTACACGAGTCTCTAAATTGTGCATACTTAGTTCCATTGTGAAAGCTTTTTGGACTAAATCATTGCCAGCAGGCCCACAAATAGCAGGGTTGTTTTTGTACTGTTGCTTTGTTCTTTTGATAGTTTCTGCAAGTGGAATATGTGGACATCTCAACTCATATGGAACCGCCTCCTCTCTGAAATAAAGCAAGCACTGACTTTGATGTGCTTTCAATGCTTGCTAAAAGACCCATCTGCTCACCCAGGCATTTGTGTGTTGTTAATACTGAGCCTGGGTGGCATCTGGCTGGTCTAATGTGGAGTGCAATGTATTTTATTGTCTTTTAATTGTGTTGCTGTGAACCACCCTGGTAATATTGACAAAGGGCAGTATAGAAATGTTTTAAATTATAGTTCTAAAAGGATGAATGACAAATTATCATTTTCAGTACTAACAGATAATATTTCTAGCACTGTAGCCATAGAATTGGGTGCTGAACTGTTAGTTTGAAGTATTATTTTACATAAATATGTGCTTATTTGAGGGTATTGCCATTGTTGGCCGCTTATAGGAGACATAATAGACTTTTCAAACAACATACAGTGTTTTAAACATGTGTGTATGCAACTGTAAGCAGGCATATCTCTTGTGCATTTAGACTAAGGTTACCAGATTTTTTTCAATGAATCCGGGGACAGAATCAATCAATCAATCAATCAATCAATCAATCAATACTACACGTTTGGGACATTGATGCTGCAGCGATGGTGGTGGCAGAGGGGCGGCCGCTGCTTTGACCTCAACCGCCACATTTTCCCTTCCTCCGAGGCTTCTATCTCCTTTCTCCATGAGCCTGGGCAGCCCCTGAGTTGTTGGTTCTTTGGTGGTGGTAGTGGGGAAGCAGTGTGTGGTGGGTCAAGCATGGAAGACGGAGAAGGAGGGCCGCGGGTGGCAGTGGCAGCAAGGCTCGGGTAGCGCGATGCCTCCCTTCCCATTGGAGCAGCCCCAATCCCATTCCTACTTGCTTGCAAGCAGGAGGGGGCGGGGATCCCTCAGCTGGGAAGGGAGGCTTCCCGTTGCCTAACTGAGAGATCCCTGCCCCCTCCTGCTTGCACGCAAGCTCTGATAGGCAGCGTGAAGCCTCTCTTCGCAGCTTAGTTGCTGGGGTCAGGGAAGGTGGAGGCAGCCCGGAAGCTGCATCTTAGAGCCCCTGCACCACCATCATATGGGGACTTCCCAGCAGCTCCTGAAGCCAGCCAGAGCCAACTGCTCCAAGCTCCTGAGACTGCATTTCCTGGGGACATTAGCTGAAATCTGGGGACATTCTGGGGATGGAATTTGTCCGGGAACTTATTTGCAAATCCGGGGACTGTCCCTGGGAAATGAGTACGTCTGGTAACACTAATTTAGACATCCTCAAATAAATGAATGTGTGGCTTGTAGCTTACCATTGAAATAACAGGGAAAGCTGTCCAGGGAGGGGAGCATTTCTGTGTCTTCATCAGAGCTTAGTGATTCCCCATACCTTCCTTAAAGTCTTATTCCAGTCTTAAATGTGAGCGATCATACTAGAAATAAGGGTTTACAGATTTTTGAAAATGGAATATGTAGATAGATCCCCTGCTTCTAGAGAGGGGTTGGACTTTCTAACTCACATGGTCCTTCATACGCTACCTCTCCATAATCTTGTGGAAATGAGAAGTATTTTTACTGAATCAGTTGGCCTTGTGTTTGATTAGATCTTACAAAACTTAAGGCATCATAAATTGGGCAATTCAATTATTCCAGCAATCCAAATTGGCGGAGCCATGTTAGCGGTCAGAAGACTTGCTTAAAGCTTTGTAGCAAGTCACATTAAATTTAGGAGTTTCTTATTCCCGGATTGAAGTCCTTTTGTTTAAGTTATGTCGATTGACTGGTTTGGACTAAAATTAAAGTCAACTGTCAAGTGTGATACTCATGCCATATGCTGAAAACATCACAACAAAATCCATTGGCCATATAAAAAAGTCATCACACATGGGAACAATAACGTCTCCTTGAAAACCACATAACAATTTTGATCTAAAGCTACTATGCTCCATTAAGGACTAATAATGCACCCATTTTGTAAATAGACACCATCGTTTTTCAGAGTGGGTAGAAGAAACGGTAATATAAAAGAACATTTCATAAGCATGAAATATGCTGACATTCAGATTTAACAACACCCCTTTTCTGAGATCTTGTGCCAAATTTTAGCTCTGAGGAAAACGTTCATGGCAATAACATCTGAACTGTGAAAAATAAAGGTCCATAGCAGAAGGGCATCACCTACCATCACAACACAATTAAAGAGGGACTGCTGAACGGCATATAATTAAAAGTCTGCTTTTCTTCTTCTTCTCTGTAGCCTTTCCTCAATTCAAGTTCAACTGACCACTTCGTCTCCCTTATTTCAAGAGTTCCATTTCCCTGCCCCTTTATTATCTGTGCTATCAAAATTATTGTAATGAGATAGACTCTAGGAATGTGCAGACATCATCTCTTGCATAGGTTTGGGACTGAAAAGAAGTGGAGAGAAACGAAAGAGGCAGCAGGCTTTATAGCATCTTAGAAGAGACTCCCTTTATAGGTCTGGTCTTGAGCGCTATATATTAATCCTGTTACTTTTAGTGTTTTTCCTTTAGTTTAAAATGATGTGTTTTATATATTGTTGTTATATATTTGTGGGCTGCACAAAAATGTGGGTGTTGGGAGTGTAATATGCAGGGAAAGAAACTCTAAAAGCTACAGTTTCCCCTTCCCTCAAATGTGTGATCCCTGGTCCTCAGAAGCACAGGTTGCGTAACATGGCATTTTATCCCAGAATCCATGGGGACTGGGGAGACTTGCTTTTTCTATGTAGTTCACGCACAATCCAGTTCCATTGCACATGTTTTGCCCCTGAGAAGTGCTTCTTGAGAAACTGGATGCATTCAAAGCATAAAAGCTAATTCTCAAATCAATTTTGATTGAAGGCAGCATGTTGAGGGTGAGCAGGAAGATTCTGGATTGACAAAAACTACACTTTTGTGTTGCAAATGGGTTAGTGTGTATGCAGTCTCTACCTTATTTGCACAAATTAGTGTTTTCATCGTGAGGTTGCTCCATCTACATGATTCCAAAAAAGTTTCTCTCTGCTATTGCATATGTTATGGTATCTCCTGAGAGTTTTTCTAATTCTTACTCCCCTTAATTTTGGTGAGTTGTTTTTTAAAAATTGTTATCGCTGGACCACTACTTTGTTTTTAATTTTCTGTCACGAAAGGGGTTAGGGATGGGGATAAAGTAGTTGTGAAGGGTATTGTTGCACTCTTGTTATTCTTAAAAAAAAGCTGCTGCTATGCAGAATTAGATTACTTAATCGCCTTTTAGCTGAGTAATAATAGGGTACTGTGCTGGGGGCGGGCATGTAATCATACCTCACCAGGGAATCCATTCATTATTTCATTGATAAGTGAAATGCTGTTGCCTGCAGCTAGAGTGGATCTTCCAAGTTAATCCTCCCCTCTCATTTCACAGAGAAGATAACAAAGAAGTACCTGAGAATACCAGGGGACTTGTTGCTCAGAAATATACTAGAATGCTTAGCCAGTGTCAAGGAGATGAGCCAGGAAGAACTATTCATGAGCCATAAAGCACTATTCCAGTGCAATTAAAATGTATATTTGAACTAGTTGAGTCTAGAAAACAAATCCAGGCATTAATGTTGGAAATATGACCCTCCTTTTTGTTACTGAAGCAAAATGATTTTTACAATTAATTTCATATAGAGTCATAAAATCATAATGGCACTGTATATTGTGTTTGTTCATTTCCCCATTTGTTACACACTGGGTGCATAAAAGGAAACTAAAGCCATTCTTTATAGTGGAAGAAAATATAAATTGGGTTATGAAATTATCAAGCTGTGTCTAAATGGAACCATATTGCAGAATGGAAATGTGAAAGGAAACCAGAGTAGGGATATAGGGTGGAATCTCTAAGGAATAGCAGTGCAGTTCATGGAATCTATAGAACACAAAAGGAAATTAACTTAATTTCTGTGTATTTAGGAGGAAATACTTTATTCTGTAATTCAATAATTTGCTAAAAGTCTAGCAAGAGAAAGCTTCAGAATGTTATAATTGATGTTGAAGATAGTTTGCTCAGAACTCCAGCTCTGAGTGAGCCAAAAATGCAATGTGGTACAATTTATTACCAATGTAGACATGACTTGTATAAACTTATGAAACCATTCAGAATCATCAATATTAATTTGGTAGCATGCTTTCTCTGTCTTACTGAAAACCACTAGAAGAAAAGATTTTGGATGTATTGTCTACCAACAGCCACTGTTTTGCTGTCCATATATCACCCAGTTTATACAATAATTTCTGCATGTGTTCATAGATGCCTTGGCAGAATAACGTGTTGGCATATTGGTGCAAGCACTTGAGAAATACAAAATAGACCAGATGCTACTTTGTCTAGCTTCTATTAATGGAGGTCTATTCAAATGGAATCTGCAGAAATTTTAATTGAGTAGAACCTTGCTATGTGGAAACTATATAATGTCAAATACATTCCTACACTGCTGTTATACACAGTGCTGTACTACACAGAAGGCTCACATGCAGATAGACTCTTGGACTGAGATTTATCTCTTCCTGTCCAGAATTGCCTAAATAATCAGTCCTGCCACCATAGTTGTTCTTGGTTGCTGTGGTCATATAAAGGTTTCAATGCCATGCTGGATAGAGCCCTAAATTAAATCATGAGTTCTGGTGCTTTTAAAATTTGGTTTCTTTCATTGTAAAGAAATGTTATGCTATTAATCTGCTATCTAATTTAAAGGTGGGGGCCTGACTAGATGTCTTATTCAACCATTCTCTTCCTTTCCCAAATCCCACCTCCTCAGTTTATTGATCTGGATAAAACGGAACAAGATCCAAACCATTCTGAACATGTTTTTGCTTTTCCAGAGCCAAACCTGAATGATGAGGTTTGGCAGATCTGAAACCCCAAATAGCTCCATTAACTGTGTCTATTAAAATGATGTAACTGAGCACCAAACCTTTTATCTCAGACCTCTATCCTCTGCTGGACATTTGTGGTTGGAAACTGGAGGGAAACCATGCCTGATAATGGGTTTTTTCAAATCGCAACCTGACTGCTGTAGTCCTCCAAACCAAAACTATAATATGTTTTCTTCTGGTTCTGTCTCAGCAAGTTCAGGATGTTGGGGATGAAGCACCTACTGTGCCATCCTGTGCATGTTTACTCAGAAATAAGTCCCATTCTGTTCTGAGAAGATTCTTCTCAGATCAGTGTGCACTGAGTTGCAGGCTAACAATCCAAAATCTGCCATCAGATTATGATAAAGTTTAACGCCTCTGGGCATATTTACTTTTGAACAGATGCGTCTTCTACTGAGATCCTGTTAGTATTACTAAAAGAGAAACACAGAGTTGCCTTCAAGTTAAACTAAAATGTGGTTTGCATATCTTTGAAATTTTCCAGACATTAAATATAAATTTTCTCCATTCCTGCTTTCCTTTTGTCCCAAACTCTTTATCTCATGTATTTCCTCATCAAAAATCTCTTTTTATGGTAGGTTCCCACAAATCCAAAGTTAAGACATACAGTTTCAAGAAAGACAGATACTTCTTAATGAGGCATTCATCCTGGATGCAGAACAACCTTTCCCATGTGATATTATTGTTAGTCTGTGGCTATGACAAAGAATATTGTTGTGCCTGCCTGTTATAGTTCTGAATTTAGCAATGGTTGGCAAGAATTGAACATACTTTTCAGCTAACAAGGAAGCATCTGTTGCAGTCATAACTTTTTAAACAATAGATTGAAATTTATTATTGTTTCATTGTTGCTTCTATTGATTTGTTGTTTTAGTGTGATTTTTAACATTAGTACGGTGTTGTCTAAATGTCTAATTAGTAAGTTTCTGTGGTCACGATCCAACAGAGTTAGGCGTACTATTTCTGTAGAGTTGTGGACCTTGAATGTTTTCTGGAAAGGTGAAAGGCAGATACATAAAGTTTTATTTTGTATATTATTTTACCATATAAACTGCATTGAGAGAGCTCTTGTCCTTAAAGGAGGCCTAAAGAGATTTTAAATAAATAAAATAAACAAGATAAGGATTGTACAGGACAAAAGTACAATTCCTAGCATGGGAATCATTAGATGTTCTAGCTCATACATTAGCAATTGCCATTCATCCCCAGACTAGAGAAGCATTACATTTCCCATTCTATGGAAAGTTTGTAATACGTATCAATCACTGTCCCATTTTCTTGCCCAGTCTAGTAGAGTTGGAATAGGTCTGTATTCTGTGGGCCCAAAAATTGTTTTCAAATATTTCTCTGAACTCCTGTGAACCAAATTCCTTGCTTCCACCTTCATTATATCCATAACTTTCCTTGTGTGTATTGTAACTTTTGTCAGAGCAAGATTGGAACATTCTTTGAAAATGATGGATGCTTGACATTATTTTGGGTCTCTGGTCTATAATTCACCATGTGAGCTGCAACTATGATGGGCTGAATATCAAATAGGTTTTATATTATTATTGAGCCTTGAAGTCCTCCTCCAAAGCTGGCAGTATATCAGGGTGATGGGTGTTCAAACGACTACTGGTAAGTTACTTAGCATGGTGTACCAATTCAGGTCAATTTCAGTGCTGCCTAAATCGTACAGTTGGATCGCATTATACCATTTATTTCTACAATGCATTCTGTTTGAGAGCAGATAGCTGCATTTATGCTCCATAACTTGGAAGAACAAGTATCTTGTCTAAAGCAGAAGGTTCAGGCGGAACCCGTATGACCTATAAAGTTACCAACATGTCCATAAATAAGCAGATTATCATCAAACATATCAATGGCTCTCTCAAGATATTTATTGTTAGAGGCCAGGCTGAAGTTGTGTAATGGCTTTTCCTTTACAACTAAACTTTTAGGGGGCCAACAAAATGAGCAACATGAAAGCTGGTTACCAGATGTTCAGCATCTTGGAGAGATAAAAGGTGATCCCTCCCATTGCCCTCCTCCCCTTGAAAAGCTTAACTGGATGATATAGTAGCTTGTCCTGTATAAGACCACTTGCACTTTTATGAAGTCATTTTGTACTTAGCCAGTAATAACCCATATTTCCCCTATCATCGTATAACCTGTTCCTTTATCCAAGCTGAATTTATTGCCAGTCATTTCTAAATAAAAAATAAAAATGGGCTTTCTTCTGAAATCTCTTTCATTGTATTGTCTTAAACATCTAAAACGGCATCACCTGTTGTAAATCTAGATAACCTTAGTAAAGTTGATCTCAAAAGCAGAACATTAAAAATGTTGAAGGTATTTTTAGAAAGGGAAATGAATTTAGTGTGTGAATCTCCTTTCTCGCAGGCAAAACTTGATGCTGTGGTGGAGATTAATCCATTCCAATGTATTCATTATTTGGATGTATACAGGCTGCTCATGAGAGAGCAGTAACTGAAATATGAAAACAGGACCCTGTTTGTTAAGAGCAGAAAGGATAGCTATAACCTACAAATGTGGAGAAATGATTGTTTATTAAGAGTTTGGGAAATGGCATATATTCTTAAATATTGTTACAGTCAAATAATACAGATGGATAGTAATGTTATTGAAAAATTGAGTATTTAGTTTATATATTTGTATATCAAGGTCCAGGTTACAGAATTTCATATGTTAAGAATTATATAAGAAATCACAAATAGTTTATGCTGTAATTGGAAGCATTTTGTTTTGTTTTGAAATAAGCCTTGGATATGTATGATACTCCATTCTACTTCATATTTTTTGTGTGCCCCCTGTGTCACCAGGCTGCTTAGAACAGAAAGTTGATGTTGAAACCTTTTGTGTGGTATTTTTTTTTTTAATACATCCCGCAACAAAACCCTCATCTACATCATGTTTAAGATAAGCTTTCTCACACCTAAAAGTTCTTTGATTCTCCACCCCTCAAAGTCAATCAAATTTTGGGGCATGTTTTTACCCTCCCTCATAAGGAACAGCATCGAAATTGTGGCCTGAATACTTTGGTCCAGTGCTGTTCTATTCTGAAGTCACTTCAGAATGTTGTTGAGAGGAAGTGGCTTTCAAATAATTATTGCAGATTCCATGGTCAAATGGCTTTTCATCATCTCTGGAATTTACCGTTCATTTACCGTATTTTTCGCCCTATAAGACGCACTTTTTCCCCTCCAAAAATGAAGGGGAAATGTGTGTGCGTCCTATGGGGCAAATGCAGGCTTCAGGAAGCTATCCGCAAGCCGTGGGAGAGCTGCGCGGAGAGCTTGCCTGCACCCAGAAGCTTGGGGCGCGCTGAGCTCAGCACGCCCCAGGCTTCCGGCTTCTGGCTTCGCGCAGCTCTCCGCTAGCCGTGGAAGAGCTGCGCGAAGTCGCGCAGCTCTCCCCTGGCTTGCGGATAGCAGCCTGTTCTGGGGGCTGGGGTCAGGGGAAGCTCGGGCTTCCCCCGCCCCAGCCCCGCACCTGGGGGGGGGAATAATTTTTTTTCTTTATTTCCCCCCCCAAAAAACTAGGTGCATCCTATGGGCCGGTGCGTCCTATGGGGCGAAAAATACGGTACTTGCTTGGCAGTGAGTAACAAGTACTGCCAGGTGAATAAATGGGTGGCAAAGTGCCGCTGAGCTACGCAACTCTTACATGGTGGGTAGCATTCTGATGACTGTGTTCATGGCTCTCAAACTACTGGCCTTTCACATTTTAAAGACTATAATACTAAGAGAGATCCATAAGCACAACTCCCAGTGTGTGGTACTGTGGTTTCCTGCCTCAGAAAAAGGTAGCAGTACTATGATCACTCTCTACAGTGGTACCTCGGTTTACGAACTTAATCCATTCCAGAAGTCTGTTCTTAAACCAAAACCATTCTTAAACCGAGGCACGCTTTCCCTAATGAGGCCTCCTGCCGCCGGTGCACTTCCACTGTTCGGATTCTGTTTTTAGACCAAGGTAAAGTTCTAAAACCAAGACACTATTTCTGGTTTTGCTGAGTTTGTAAACCAAATCATTCTTAAACTGGACTGTTCTTAAACTGAGGTACCACTGTACTATCTTTATTTCTATTAGTCCCCAACAGCTCTTGAATCAGATCTTTGTCTACTTGTCAATATAATGAAAGACCACAAATGGACATAGTTGGACTCCTTGCAACTTCTCTGCTGTTCTAGCTCTGACCTTCAGAAGTTCTGTTTGATCATGACCCGTTAGAACTTGAAGCAGAAGCTTTCAAATGTTTACTCCATATGTAAAGCGGCTAAGAACTTGGAAATTATACAACCACACACAACCCCCCAGGCTAGGAGTCTTATGGGGGTATGCAATCCATGGTACATGGACTTGTGGAAACAGAGTGTCTGTGTATGGTGTGGTGACTATTCATAACAGATACCCAGTTTGGCCAGAAGATGAAAAGCTATTATTCACTATTAAAACTATATCCACATATTGCTGTTCTTGGCTGACTCCCACCCACCCCTTCTTCCACCTCCTGGTCTCATACTGCTTAGCAGTTCTCTGATCTTTTACTGCTTCCATTTAGTAACCCAGCAACATTCCAAGGTGGATGAAGGCCACAATATTCATCTAAACTAGCGTTTATTTACCCTGTAATAATTTTTCCTGCCTGGTTGCAGTTACAACTAGTTCTGCTCATTAATTATTATAAAAGGAAAGGCATGGGATGCAAACCACATCCTATTAAGATCAATGGCAAAGCTCCCATTGAGTTTAAGACAACAGGATTGTACTAATCAATTCTAATTTTTCATAAAGCCCTTTTAAAAAACAGGTTTTTTTCCAAAGAAGCAGCAGCAGCAGCTCATTTTTTTGAAAATATTTTTATATCTTCAGGCTTTGCATGCAAACATGGTAGATAATATCAGGTAGCTTTAAAAACAAACACTTGAGTGATGCTTTCATCTTTCTAATAAAATTATATCATCTACCACATGCTTGTTATATGGAAGACTTGGTTCTATAAGCTCATTGGCAATATTCTCATATAGGAGTGGACAAGCATGTCAATTTCAGTTTCTCTAGTGGCATGTTCACATTAGTGGCTTAAGATGCAGCAATGTAATTTTTCACTGCTGTGTTTCAAGCCACATTTGCACAGCATTGTTCACGTCAGAGAGGAGGTGAAGATGTCTTCACCCAACATGCACAAGGAGGGGTGTGGAAGCCCCATTACAGTAGTGAAAGACCTTGCATGGGCTTTTGCTGGAGTGACTGGTCAGTTGAATCCCACTCATGGTCTGCAACAAATCTGCACTGCATAATTGACATGTTTCATGAATCTTTGCAGATATTAGTTACAAAGAATTTCTGATTTCTGTATGTTTACTAGCTAGTAAAATATCTGACATGTGCCATATTTGCTCCATGGACTCCTTTCTAGCAATTTGGCATTTACACAGCAGGCAAAACAGATAAGCAAAATCTCATAAAATGAAGACTGAAAGACACCCATAATCACTGGAAGCCATTAGAAAATAAAATAGAAATGATTGTGGCATATCTCATTGCAGAGACTCTGGAAACTAGGCAACCAAATTTTAAAATTTGGAATTCTCCATCTGTTTCTCTAACCTCTTTGCACTCTTACCTACAAAGCAGCATCAGCATCACACAACACACAACCCTGCTCTTAGAGATGTAAAAACCAAGTACAAAATGGTAAAGTTTGTCTTCTTTGGATTTCCATATGTTCAAATTCATTAAAAGTATATTTGCTTACACACATCCCAAGCATTAATCTTTACAGCATCTTGCTCCATTCTAATTTACTTATGCTATTTTAAAACAAGCCTGTCTCCAAGGAACACAAAGTAACATAATATATCCCCCTCAACCTTTTTATTATCACAGCTACCCTGTGAGGAAAGCCTTAAGTCCCACGTAAGCTTCGTAACTGAGAATTTGAACTCAATTTCCTCACTTTGAGGTCTAGTGCTAACAATTTACATAAAAAGAACAGTTATACCTTCAACCTATTATACAAATGTTCAGTTTATTTCTTGGTAGATTATTTTCCAGGCAGAGATGTTCTGTATTAATATCTTTCCATGCATAACTATTAGAAGTCTTAATTAATAAGATGTGGAGATTCACTGGTTCCTAAAGAATATTGACATAATCAACATAAGTATCATTTATAGATATTATGTAATGATAGCTGTGAATGTCCACTGGTAATGCCTGCATTCCACATTAAGTGATAACAAAAATAGCTGTATGTAGCATGTTAGGAATAGTGAGCATGGATTTAAGGGGTGAGCATTGGTTTTCAAGGGTATCAACTATGTGCAGATAAACCCTGTGATTATCCCTAGAATAATGGAGGAGTGCAAATGTATGAAAGCATAACATTACTTAAGGGGAAGAGTTGTAAGTCAGTGGTAAAGCATCTGTTTTTCATGCAGAAAGTTTCAGATCCAATCTCTGGCATCTCCAGGTAGAGCTGGAAGAGACCATTGTCTGAAACCCTGGGGAGCTGCTGCAAGTCAATACTGAGTTTGATGGACCAGTGGTCTCAAGACCAGCCCAAGACATTTTGGTGCCTGAGGCAAGCCACAGAAAGTTAGCTCTGCACCAGGGAACAGGGGATGAGTGAAGCTCTACACTGGAAACAATGGGTGTGTGTCACATCAAACTTACCTGACAGTTGAAGTGGAAATCAAAGGCTGCCATCAGGGAGGAGGCTGTTCTAAATCAAGCTGGGTGGGTGCAGAGCCCAGGAGACCTCTGGGGATAGTTCTCATCATTTCTTCTCTAGGGGTTCAAGGAGACCAGCAGTGCCTCCTATTTTCTGAGAGGAGGCTGGAGGGTGGGCTCCCAAAGTGGTGGGAGATCTGGCTTTCAATGAGCGCACCACACCTGTCGCTGCCACCATGGCATTGGGTGGTGATTTCCATGGAATGTGGAACTGCTGCCCCTGAGGATCCTGTGAATTCTGCCACTTGAGGTAGTTGCCTCACCTTGCCAAATGGGTGGGTCGGCCCTGAATGGTCTTACTCAATATAAGGCAGCTTCCTATGTTCCTGTTTGAATATTATCATGGAAAGTTAATGATAACAGAAACAATAAAGAGGACTGTTCAAAATGTGAATGGATTCCTTTTCAAATGTCTCCCAACAGTTTGAGGAGCCGCTTAAAGATTTTTTACTGAGACGTCCTTTCCTTTAATCAGAACACAAGGCAATTGTCTTCTTCCTTTTAATAAGGAAACCTGCAGGAATGGAAACTTTGAAAGCCAACTTCAGTCACAGAAAAGATTAAACTTTTGTGGGTGGGCAAAGGAAAATATGTTCAACTTTATGTGTTTTTTTTATTTAAAAAGAACAGTCTTCTTGGGCTGGTTCCTGAACTCTGCTCCACGTAGTATCAAAGGATTATGTGCATCATAGGGAAAGATTAGGGATTATTGGGTTTAAATGTAAAGATTACTTAGAGACACATGCTGCAGACATTAGGAGGACCTTAAAGATTAAAAGCTTTACCATGAGTAAGTACCATTTTAGTTTTTTCTGCGTGGCTGGCTGTTTTCACAAAGGAAAGAAAAACAAGTCGTTCCTTACAAAACTAGGTATTTGTACAGCTTCAGGTAGCAACACCTTCATTCACCTTCTATTAGTTCAGCTTTGGGTCAGTGAGTTTCTCTTGGGACAGAGGATAGAAGGTGGCTTTCATTCTGACAAGGAGGGAGAGCTACACTCAGTATCCTCATCAATTTGCTGTGGTTTGACAAGGTTACTGGTGTACCATGACACAGACACTGTGAGGAAAGCTGAATGTTTATTTGAGGGTCTTATCTTTGAGAAAGCAGGGAGGGGAAAGAAACCAACAGCAATCTTCCAGTACTGTTTGACTGAAAACAACCTAACCTATGCTGACAGGACTATGCAGCTGTTTAAAGCCTTTTGACTTGCTGTTCATCATTAATGATTACATTTTTCTGTTTTTAAGTTTTATTGTATACATATTGTTGTACGCTGCCCTGATATTTTTATGAGACAGCAGAATATAAATATATTGATAAATATTTTGAGGCTGACTCACAATTTAATTACAGTGGTACCTTGATTTAAGAACAGCTTAGTTTATGAACAATTTGGATTAAGAACGCTGCAAACCCGGAAGTAGGTGTTTTGGTTTGTGAACTTTGCCTTGGAATAAGAACATGTTTTGCTTCCTGTTGAGTGTGTTCAATTCGTAAATTGAGTCCCTCGCTGCTATGGGAAAGCACACCTTGGTTTAAGAACGCTTTGGTTTAAGAACAGACTTCCGGAACGGATTAAGTTCGTAAACCAAGGTACCACTGTACTCTCTTCTCTCTAAGCTGAAAGCATATATAAAAGGTAAAGGTAAAAGTAACCCTGACCGTTAGGTCCAGTCGTGGACAACTCTGGGGTTGCGGCGCTCATCTTGCTTTGTTGGCCAAGGGAGCCAGCATACAGCTTCCAGGTCATGTGGCCAGCATGACTAAGCTGCTTCTGGCGAAGCAGAGCAGCGCAGGGAAACACTGTTTACCTTCCCGCCGGAGCGGTACCTATTTATCTACTTGCACTTTGACGTGCTTTCGAACTGCTAGGTTGGCAGAAGCAGGGACCGAGCAATGGGCGCTTACCCTGTTGCGGGGATTCGAACCGTCGACCTTCTGATCGGCAAGCCCTAGGTCCTGAAAGCATGTATAATCTTACCTAAAACAAGCCCCAGTTCAAGTTTTTCTTTTTTCTATTTTGTATGTCATTCTGTGGAGCAAAAGAAAGAGCCTGTACACTGAAATGTATTTACAGGCAATATATAGGCTTTTTTATTTTTTTGCAGTACTCACTGGAACTGTCACCTCCCTGCACGTGGCAGCCATTTTTGTGGTGGCACCCACAACATGTCTATCATTATATGATAATATATATAGCTCATTTTTTACTCAGATATCCCTCTCCCTCACTATATGTCTCTTCTAGGGCTATGCAATTTAATTGAAAGCTTAGGCTGTAATTGTTTGGACCCTGAGAGGGCATTCCAGGGCCATAGGATATAGCAGATCTCCCTTGCCAATGCTGAAGACAGAGCTCCAGTATCAGAGATGGAGATCTGATGTCTGATTCCTCCTTTGCATTGCCTCCTCATTGCTACTGAATCCTCCAGTGCCCAGGCTCAAGTTCAGAGCTCCAACACTGGTAAGGTCAACAATGGGTGTGGGAGGCAGCAAGAAGTGGCAGGGAAATGCTTAGGGCTCTGCATGGCCCAGCTTCTGAATCATACAGGGAGCCTCCATGTGTACAGATGGAAATGCTGTAAGTGGTGTGAAGGTAACATGCTAGAGGAGGCGGCCCATGTCTCCTGCATGTTAGTTTATGAGCGAGTAAACTGATCTTCAGAATAGGGCTTAAGTACATAGTAATAAAGCAAAGAGAAATCACGTGTGAACTGAATTTCACTTCGATATTAAACACAAATATTTTTCCATCTTAATGAGTCACTACTACTATTATTCGTAGTACAGTGGTACCTCAGGTTAAGTACTTAATTCGTTCCAGAGGTCCGTTCTTAAGCTGAAACTGTTCTTAACCTGAAGCACCACTTTAGCTAATGGGGCCTCCTGCTGCCGCTGCGTTGCCACTGCACAATTTCAGTTCTCATCCTGAAGCAAAGTTCTTAACCCGAGGTAATATTTCTGGGTTAGCGGAGTCTGTAACCTGAAGCGTATGTAACCTGAAGCGTATGTAATCTGAAGTGTATGTAACCTGAAGCGTATGTAACCCGAGGTACCATTGTAATAATATAATTCTTAATTTACGTACCATTCCTGTGTGCTTTAAAATATTATCTGCCTTCATAAAAAAACCAACAAGTGGACACTATTATTCCTACTTACTGATGGGAAATTGGGGCCCACAGCTGAGATAGAATTTGAACCCAACTCACCACAATATACATCCAGTTTCTAGACATCAAGTACTAAAAATGAGACTGAAGAGAAATAACAGTCACTGGTGGCTTAGTTTGTATGTTCCTTTGAACGTCTCTTAAAAAAAAAAGTTAATAGGAAAATTATTTCCATTTGCAGTTGTGTTATGCTTTTCCTACCCTGCTGTCTTGAGCTTTCAGTTGCCAAGGACAGAACGATGTGATTCATATTCTCTTTAATTGAAATGTCTGTTGCACACAGTCAGAACACATAACCGTAGCTTCTGTCAAAAGTGGATGGGAATTCTGCCATTGACTTCAATAGGGAGTTAAGCTTGGCTCAGAGGCAGACAGGCACAAACAACTTCCTTGTGTTTTATTTTGTCAAGACGGTGGCAAATGTAATATTGTCAATGATCTGGAACTCATCTCCATATCCCAGAATTGTTTTGCTTTCCTCTAGCCTGATTTGCCAACAAACCTTTCCAACAACCTTTCACCCATGGTACATAGAACTGTTGCCATATTCTAGATAATTTCGGCATTCCTTCTATCAACTTAGTTTTGCATATTCAATCGAACCCAAAATTTAACCCTTTCTCTCAACTGATCAAACAACTCCCTAAGTGTTGCACTGTCTTCTGCTCAGGGATCTGGGGTCTAAGTCATGCCCCTGGTAGTTAGCCCTTCAAAGCAGAAACTGTGTCCCTAATAATTTATTTGTACCCCACCCATCTGACTGGGTTTCCCCAGCCACTCTGAGAGGCTGAGTTGCCTTTAAATCTTATCTTAAACTCAGATTATGCTGGCATGCCTTCCTTTTCTAGAAGACCTTTTTTCCTTCTTCCAAATTTCAGTTTACAATAAGGAAGGAAGGCCAGCTCTGTTGCCACTGCAAGGAACTTTCTGAACGTCTCAGATCCCAATTCTAGCATCTCACTGCTTATAGTATCTCAGTTTTACAGCCTCCTACTACAAATACAGACACGTGGATGACACTATGGGTTAAACCACAGAGCCTAGGGCTTCCCGATCAGAAGGTCGGTGGTTCGAATCCCCGCAATGCAGTGAGCTCCCGTTGCTCGGTCCCTGCTCCTGCCAACCTAGCAGTTCAAAAGCACGTCAAAGTGCATGTAGATAAATAGGTACCGCTCCGGCAGGAAGGTAAACAGCGTTTCCGTACACTGCTCTGCTTCGCCAGAAGCTGCTTAGTCATGCTGACCACATGACCCAGAAGCTGTACGCCGGCTCCCTCGGCCAGTAAAGCGAGATGAGCACTGCAACCCCAGAGTCGGCCACGACTGGACCTAATGGTCAGGGGTCCCTTTACCTTTACCTTTACTACAAATACAGCACAATGGCTTCACCAAAGGGATGTCCAAACTAACAGGATGTGGTCATATCCCTTTCGCCATTAATATATCTAATTTCTTGGCTGAATGAACTGTATGCCTTCAGTTTTACTTGAGGCCTGCTGGGTGGATTATTCTATATTTTAATGATGTAATTTATTTGTGAATGGGTTAGACTTCAAACTGTACCTCACTTAAAATTTATTACACTTGTATTATACACCAATGTTCCTTCGAAGAACCCAGAACAGAGAATGCAGAGTAGTCTCTCATCTTTGCAGCCAACAGGGCTGATTCTACTTAGCTTCCGCTCTAGACCCATTCTATGTGTCTGCAGACTATTTGTGGCATCTCTGCCAATTCCGTTCTCTTTTCATTCTATGCTCATAATTAAAGCTGGGGTTGATGGGAGTTGGAGTCCAACAATATCTGAGGGATATCACATTGGGTAGCCCCAAGCTATGCTATTTTTTGAACTAGGCTAGTTCACCAGGTATGCAGCCACTGCTCATTAATATCTGTGTGGCAGCAACAGGTTGATCGTTCCTCAGAAATTGAACAACTATATAGCTCTCTTCACTGCCACTTACAGCTTCCAGAGTTGGAGTATCTGAGTATGCTTGAGAGGCCTACATCGCAGAGAACTATAAACTCAGGAAGTGCTTTAGTCTTGCCTTCCTTCCTTCCCCTCTTGTTAGTATCTTGATAGGTCTTAAAAATGGGGAACAGAAGAATTAAAGGCCCGATGATGGAGGAGACACACACTCCTCTCCTGGCTAGGTTTTCCAGAGCTTTGGAGACTTCTTGGAGAAAGAAGCCACTACTTAGACCATGCCGGCATAGCAGAGCTTTACAATGTTGATTGAAAGTCGATTCAAAAGATTTGTGCTTCAGCTTGGGTAGAGATTCATAGTCTACAGCTGGAGTCAATTATTTTGATTTCTTCTGGATATTTTTCAGGAGCCTAGCTGAGCTATGAGCTTGTCAGCATTATCAGTGATCCATGGACAGTATTATTAGCTTATCACCTTTAAAAATGATTTTATCACTCATGTTGGATTGATTAGTACTGCAGACACCGTCTCTGCTACAGAGGCTCTCAACCTTTGCTGCACCATGACCACATGTTACAGCAGTAACAAGATTCTGGCATTCACTTCTGTAGTTAAGAGACTCCATGGCCTTTTCCTGTCTAGACATAAAGGAAGGGTGGTCTCCTGGATCTTTGCATGGGTATCATAAGAGTCATGGAATCAAAAGCAAGAACCTGCGTCCTGTTGTAAAATTCCACAGAAAAATACCAACAGTAGCAACTAGATCTCTTCCACATCCTATTAGCTTCTGATCCTAAACCGTTTTGCTTGGAGGGGAAGGCCATCTGAAATCAACAATGATGGAGTCTACAGATTCATGTATGCTAATTACAGTGCAACCCTAAGTATATTTATCCAGGAATTAAGTCTCAGTGTGCACAAGAAGCTTTCTTCTCAGTTCTTCAGAGCATTCTGTTCAATGGGAACTTCAGCACCTACAATGCTGCCCATTGGCTCTGTGTATGACTGGAAGCTTGGAGAGCTTAGGAGAAGGTTGTATAGCATGCAGGGTAGAAATCAGTTCTTTACTTACTGTCCCATCTTATTATGTTAATCTCCTCAATGGTGGCAGGGCAGAGGGAAGGACCTCATTTGCACTGAGCATGATGCAGCCTTTGCACAAATCTCTACCTCAATTTATAAAAAATGTGTTTATCACTGTACAAGTAAATTGTGAATGGAGTTTGTCATTATCACCTCCTCTGCTTCACTACATAGTTTGTTGGTTAAAGTGAGGCAAAGCACAATGCAATATAATATTTAATCATGTACATCAAGAGGATTTATCGAAAGCAGGTGCAATAGCAGAATATTTCTAGGGGAAAGTCCTATTTTATTTTTATTTTTTGCCTAATTACACCCATCTCTACTTTTGACATGGCTGATTCAATGCATTGTTTGTTTTCTTAAATTTGTACCACACCCTTTGGTGTTTAATTGGTATTTCCAGGTGGGTTAACAAGAATTAAATTTCTCTGTCTGTTGGAAATATATTATAAATGCATCTGTGTATATATAATATTAATATAATGTAATAATTAATAATGTAATGCAACGTAGCAGTACTGGTTGGATCGTGGTGCTGATAATGCCAAGGTTGCAGGTTCGATCCCTGTATGGGACAGCTGCATATTCCTGCATTGCAGGGGTTGGACTAGATGATCCTCAAGGTCCCTTCCAACTTCACAATTCTATAATCTGTTACATGCAGGTGACTGAGCTAATGGGAAGAAAACCATGTCTTGGAGACATCTATCTGGAGGAAGGAGAAACATATATATGTATTAAATAGAGAGAAAACCAATAACTGATAGAAGTAAATGAGAGGAAGACGTCTAAAAGATGGACAATCAGATGGGAAAGAACATAGAAGAAATGCAATAAAGTTCTTTTTAAAAAGTAGTTTCAGAAGAATTGTGGAATTTTTTTGTACACAAAGGTATCTAGCATTTGTCATAGCCATCCACATAGTACAAAAGGAATATTTTAAAAATGAGCAAACAGCTGTATCTAACCTTATGAGAAAAAAATAAGGAAAAATTTAAGGAAAAATAAGGTAAATCTATAAGGCAAGCGGAGGAAGTGCTGGATATGTCAGGAACAAAAATCTAATTTCTTTCCTCTGTGGTGTGTGTGTGTAAAAAGGCAGTTAAATATTGGAGGATGGTGTTGTGATTAATTGGGGAAATGTGAAATAAATATAGTCAAATCCAGTGATATGCTTATTAAACTATATAGTCAAATATAGTCAAATCCAGTGATATGCTTATTAAATCATATTAAAGGAGACATTCCAGATGAAAAGCAAATATCAGTTCTATCGATTCTCACTCTTGCAAGATGTTTATATGGGAAAACATGGGAAAGCAATCAGATTCTCTCTAGGAAGGAATTGTTGCAAAAATTATGGGAGCTGATTAAAATTATTGAATGGACAACTATATTAAAAGGAGCTCCAAATTTCAGGAAAAAAAACTTACACAAATGGATCCCTATAACCCAATATATTAGACAGAAGCTGGATTTTGGAGGAACAGACATAGAATATATATTACTTTAAATTACAATGTGTTTTAATGTGGGTTTTTTTTTTTGCTTTTTGTTGATTTTAACTGTCTTTAAATGGTTTGAATTATTATTTTAAACTGTTTTTACTGATAATTTATGTCAAGCTTTTAATAATAATATTAATAATAATAATAATAATAATAATAATATTTTATTTATATCCCGCCCTCCCCAGCTGAAGACGGGCTCAGAGCGGCTGAGTAAAATGATACAATATACTAAAAACATTTCATTATAAAATCAATTCAAATCAGATTAATGGCAACCATTGGGCTAGAGTTCTGTGAGGATTTTGCATTTACACCTAATATTTATACAATAATAAATAATCAACCTGTTGCAAGATAAAATGGCAAGGTAGATAGGACTAGCAGAAGAATTTTGTACAACACAAGACTGGCTGGCAGGGAGCTGGTTGTGACACAGACACGGCCTCTCAGCTCCAGCATTGCTTCCATGATCCATTACAGTGCAGGAATGAGGCATGGCAGTGGTGGCATCAGTGAAGTGCAGTGTGATAAAGAAAGTCCATGTAGGAAAAGATTATTGCCTTTAATAATAATAATTTCCAAAGTAATAGTAAAAGGATACTGAAAAGAATAATTTGTTTTAAACTAGTAGAAATTAAAAGGTAGAAATGACTGGAGGAATCAGTAACACAGCAAGGATGGAACTATAGTGATGATTTTGGCCTATGTTTCTAGGAGAATGAAATAGCAAAATGAATAGAAAGGGCAATTGTACAAATATCAAGATTTCTTTTAAGATGGTCAGCAGTAGAAGAATACAGATGGGTAAGCCAGGTGTAGGGATTAAACCAGAAGCAGGAATTAATTGGAAGAAGGCAATTGCATTCCTCCTTCTATGTACAATTTTCCTACATGTGACTAATGTGTGAATAGCGACCATCAGACTGAGAAAAAGAGTAAACAGTGTAGGAAGAAATTTAAAGAGCATGGAACAAAAAGAAATCTTCATCGCTGAAGATTGATATAATGGACTACATGTTAACATTTCCTCTCCTCCCCCCCCCCCATGGTAAATCTTTATTAGTTTAAAATACAGGCACAAATGATCATTTACAACGGAGGTAAGTATAAAAGAGATAAATAAAAAAGAAAAATCAAGACAAAAGAAAAAAGAAGAAAGAAGAAAGAAGAAAACAAAAGTTATACAAAAGCATAACAATCAAATAAAAATTTATGTATAAAACTTCCAATCGTTCTCATTATACTGTTTATATAGTCATGGTTTTGTCGCACAGCTTTGCATTATATCATTTTTCATTTATCCCAATAAAGTATTTGTTTCATTCATTTTTTGTTTACAAGTATTCAAGTTCGCTAATATGGTATTATTTGTACAGTATAGACTTAGATATTCTTTAAATAATTTCCATTCTCCATATACTTTCTGATTAAAAGCTCCTCTAACTTTTCCCGTCAATTTTGCTAGTTGGAAATATTCTGTCATGAGTGTCTGCCATACTGTTATCGTTGGTGTTGTTTCACTTTTCCAATTTCTCGCCACAAGTATTCTTGCTGCCATAATTGTGTACATGAACAATGGTCTTTTTAAAATTTCTATTGGTAATATTCCTAATAGAAAAATCTCTGGTCTTTTTTTAACTGTAAATTTGAATAATTTCCCTATCTCTTTCTTACATCTCCAACATGTTGGTGACCTGCCTTTATACATTTTAGCAAGTTTTAACGGGGTATGATAACATTTCCAGAAAGAGCTGTCCTCATGCTTTTCTGAAAGTAGCTTCTATCTGTCCATGCACCTGATATTGAAACTATAATAATGTGTTTCACTGGCAGTTGGGGATGGGAAATTCTGTCATTTTTGTTATCTCTCAGGTTCTCATTTTTCTGACCTAAGTTCACGTCTCCACATTTCCACCGCAGTTTGCTTTTTTTTTTAAGGCCTCATGAAATTTCACTGGCATTTTAGTGCATCCCCCCCCTAAATACACATTTTTGCAAAGCAATTCTGACTAACAAAATGCATTTTTGTACCTTATTTTCACAAATGTATTTTAACGCACATGTATTTTCGTACACTTTTCTTGGTTGGAGAACTGCGTTGCAAAATTCAGGGAAGTGTGAATTTTGAAGGATGGCTGTCTTGTATGGAAAAGTATGAATTTGGTAGATTCACCTTTTAAATGTGCATCGAATTTTTCCTTCATCCCTACCGGCAATAAGGAGCAGTTTCTATGTGGCCATCTTATGGAAGAGTTGAAGATCAGGCATTTGGTGGAATAAGAACAGGGTATTCCCTACACATACATAATGGTTTGTGGTAGTGTTGATGAACTTGGTAGGGAAGACTTATTTGGGTGCCAACTGTCTGTCTTTCAGTATTTTATTCCTCCTTGCCACAATGCTGAAAAAAATCCCATTAATCTCCAACTTCCTGAAGAAGTCTTCACTAATGCCCCCATAAAGTCTCGCAGAACCACCATTGATTATTTTAATGTGAATAGGATCAGACTCTTTGGGCACCCGGTGACCAGTGCGATGTACTGTAAAGCAAACTGACATGCAGACAACACATTTTCAAAATATATTTCTGAAAACACTCAGGAGCACTAGGTCAGCAAGATGGAAAGCAGAAAACATGCATTTCCTGTCAGATTTGCAAGGCACATATCATAATTGTGGCCAGACCTATTTAAATGATACATTGGTAAAAAATTCTTCTGGTATTAAATGATCAAATGATACTAGGAAAAATTTACAAGGGAATGGCTGAAGGATGTGTCTAACTGGAAATATGTGGTTGAAAAAAGTTTAGGGATTTTTGAAATCCCTTGTCATACTGTAATCCTGGTTAGTGGTGAGCAAATGCTATTAGTACCTGATGCCTCTTCCTTGGCATATCATGTGAAAAGAATTTGGTGATCTCAGCCCAGTGTTTAATAAATAAATATCTTCCATTATGATAATCCACCAGGAGAAGAGGCACATATTCCAAATGACATAGTACAAAGTGCTTTGGCAAACTGTCCATAGAGAGTGGATATGAAGTGGATATGAAGTTAACCATTGATGCTTCTGTTATGCTGTTTCTGAGAAGTGTCAAGTGTGCCTGCTTCACTTTAAAAGTAAGAAGCCTCACTGAACACACTTGAAATAAACATGCACAAAAGATTGCACTGCTTTACATTATCACCAAACTACGAGGTTGGAAAAAGCCCATTGTGCCATCCTCTTGGGAACAGAATTTCAGGCAGAAGAATTTTAGCTTAGTCTTCTCCTGGACTGCATGCTGGTTTTCAGTGTGCAAGGAAAAAATAATAATACATGTGAGCTCACACTGTTCTCAGTTGCCAGGCAGTAGCAAGATTTTAAAAAGACGAAATGATGGTATAAAAGAGGAACCTCAGGTTCCAACACTTTATGCACAGCAATTTCATTTTAAAATCTCAGGTTTAACTTGGCATAGCCATTCTTACAGAGGAATCTAGATTTTCATTTGTATTCCAGGTCACAAGAAAAAGAAAATGTTACATTGACTCATAGCCATCAGCACATTTTCTAGTCTGAGTAGAAATAAAAAGGTTACTTTTAAAGTTATTGTCTGAAAGAAAATTGCCCTTAGGATGAAAAAGGATCGGCTTTCATTTAACAAGGACCAACCACCACTACTGCTACTGCCTCTGGCAGGGAAAACTTCTGTAGGATATGATGGTGGCAACGATATTGTATCAGCATTGGGACCTGGTCCAGGGAGGTCATTGAAAATGCTAAAAAGAGACAATGGCATTATCATCATCATCAACAACAACAACAATAATTTTGTTATTTATCTACCACCCATCTGGCTAGGTTGTCCCAGCCACTCTGGGCGGCTCACAACAAAGTATTAAAAGCACACGAAAACCCCAAACATTAAAAAATTCCCTGTACAGGGCTGCCTTCAGATGTCTTCTGAAAGTCATACAGTGGTACCTTGGGTTATACGCTTCAGGTTACATAGGCTTCAGGTTACAGACTTTGCTAACCCAGAAATAGTGCTTCAGGTTAAGAACTTTGCTTCAGGATGAGACCAGAAATCGTGCTCCGGCGGCACGGCAGCAGCAGGAGGCCCCATTAGCTAAAGTGGTGCTTCAGGTTAAGAACAGTTTCAGGTTAAGTTTGGACCTCCAGAATGAATTAAGTACTTAATCCGAGGTACCACTGTACAGTTGTTTAACATTTGATGGGAGGGCATTTCACAGGGTGGGCAGCGCTACTGAGAAGGCCCTCTGCCTGGTTCCCTGTAACTTTACTTCTCAAATTGGGGCAGGGCTTTTCTCAGCAGGAACTAAGAGGAACTCAGTTCTGGCACCTCTCAGGGGGGCGCCATTGCTGTTATAAGAGAACAAGGGAGGCATTCACAGTGGGTTCTATTGAAAAATTGGTAACCTCCCCATTGAAAATCTATAGGTTAGAGAATACTAGCCAAGTTTGGGATCTCTTGATATTTGTCAAATCACGTCATGGTGGCAGTTGTGTTAATTCTGCAATACTATGGTCCACGGGAGGGTATCCCAGGAAGGAAGACAGAAGAATTTTTTTAAAAAAATAAACCTAGAAGAGGATGGAAGAACACAAAAGCACTGTTCCACCCTTACTTCTGTCCAGCTGGTCTGGCCCACTAATAATTTATCTAATCCTACTAACGCACTGTGTACTTCTGTACAGACTACTGAAGTTATTTGCCCAGAGGGCTTAAATATATATTTCGAAGTATTTCATCTTAATAATAGACAGAAACAGTGGTTTCTGTAGATTAAATATCCAAAGTCATCTACAGAGGAAACCTGAGGCACGTAAGGACAGCTGCTGTGTTATAATGCAGAGTTTAGTGCAGAGTTGACTAGCCTGTGTTGTTGGGACTCCAGCTCCCTTCAGTCCCAGCCAGCATATTCAATGGTCAGCAATGATGGGAGTTGTAGTCTAACACCATCCAGAGGGTCATAGGCTCCCCCACCCCTGAACTGATTTATCTTTGAGAGTTTCAGAGTATTCACTGGTCTACTGTTTTCTATGGAACCATTTCTGAAGCAACTTACAAGTACGTGGTTGTTTAAGCTATCATTTCTTCCACTAACACAGACCTTCAACCACATTTGTGTATTTTCTTTAGCGTTATTTCTTTTCATCTAGTTCATGATTCATTTCGTTAGGGAGCTGTTTGAATGTGAAGCCGTTTTTTTATGTATAAAATGTTTTTTTATGTGCAATATTGCCCTTATTCTAATAATAGCAGTACAGTCTAGAAATAGAAAACTAACGTCACTGACCACTTGAGGGAGATAGTGTGTTTTGTCTAGACGATAAAAGCTACAATAGTTCTTGCTAAGTATTCCTTTTCCAGATGGAAAATAATAGTTTAAAGTTTGCTGTGGATAAAAAAGATTCTTGGAAGAGATCATTTCACTTCATTTATGTCATTTGTCTAACCCTCTATAATAGTGGAAAGGTGTTTGCATAAATTTGGCCACTTTTGGTCTCTGTTTTAACCGCCCGAGCTACTATGTGCACTGAGTTGCACCTTGCCATGTATACTAGGAGTTGTGTGAAGGCAGACGGCACACAGAGAACTAAGCATGAATTACCGTATTTTTTGCTCTATATGACTCACTTTTTCCCTCCTAAAAAGTAAGGGGAAATGTGTGTGCGTCTTATGGAGCGAATGCAGGCTGCGCAGCTATCCCAGAAGCCAGAACAGCAAGAGGGATTGCTGCTTTCACTGCGCAGCGATCCCTCTTGCTGTTCTGGCTTCTGAGATTCAGAATATTTTTTTTCTTGTCTTCCTCCTCCAAAAACTAGGTGCATCTTGTGGTCTGGTGTGTCTTATAGAGCGAAAAATACGGTAACTTTTAGTACACTATAAGTATTTGTGGAGTATTTGCACTGAAGTATATCGTGTGGTTTCAGCAAAGAACTGAAAAGGCTATGTTAAAAATTGAAAGAAGAATAAGAAATACAGCTCCATTGCCATTTCCCCTTTGGGGTGGTGGGTGTGTATGTCCTATCTGGGTTAGAACATTTTTTTTATTACCATATGAAATATATTTTAGGTATGTGTTGCAAATTAACTTTCACTTTTGGACTAGCAGGGGTTTTTATTGCGGGGGTCAGGCACATATAACTTTTCCCACATCTGTGAGGCATGGTGCTGCACACTTTTATTATCTTCTCCGTGAAAGAAAAGGATCTTACACTGCCGGTAATAAATGTCATTTTACATTCAGATCTATTGAGGATTGATGATGCGAAATTAGATGCAGCCAAAGATTTCCATTGTGAGCTATCGTTAGGAAACACAGGAAACAAAAAAGGAAATAAAGACATACTTCTCTGCTGCGACCTCCACATGCATGTGCATGCACACACAACACACACAATTTCTCCAACACTGATTGGTGACATTTCCATATATAGTTAGGAGTGAGACTCTCTTTCTGAAAATGGCATTTAAAACTTTCCCTTTTTAAGGAGCAAGCACCACTTTGGCAAAGCAACCAACCTGAAGCACATTCATTCTTTTGGTCAAAACATTAGCAGAGCACTTTGTTAACAAAATGTTCAGGTCACGACAAGGTCAATGCATGAACTGTAAGCCTTTTTATGAGCTAAATGTTTCCAAATAGCACTCCAAGCTGAAAGTGCTGAAAGTAAACTCTCCTCCTGTAAACAGGCAGCCGCTGAGCCAAAGGACATTTTCGTGATTCAGCACTGATGACTTTGCAGTGCCGTACACTTGTTCCTTGTGGAAAGTCAAAACACAACACTTAGAAGGCAACTATCCCTCCCCTTACACACACACACACTTGGGGTGTGATGGAGTCAGAGTTAAGGACTTTAAAGCCCTATTTATTTCAGCTGGCGACAGCTAAACACACCCTTAATTTCCTATGGAAACTGATGCTAAACTTGAGCAGGACCATTCATTTGTTTGGAACTGGTTGCAATGAATCGCATTCACAAGTATTAGTGCTGTGCAGAAATCTGTCTTTGTTTCTTGAACACTTCCTCCCTCTGTGAGGGCTCTTGAAATTTTCTCCCGAGAATGTCAGTTGGTATGGAGCTTACCATATCCTTGTGAGGTGGCCAAGGGTGATGTGCCTCTGTTTCTTTCCAGAAAATGTTCTTCTAGCATTTTGCAGCCTCCCTGGCTGCCTGTGCTTCCTAATTTGAAAAAAAAAAATCCAATGGAAAGAGTAACCCCAAGATGCCTTCTCCTTGGCTTTGATTAAAGTACAGATACCCAGTTTATTTCTCTAAGCCTGTCTCCAAAATGCTGTTTACTGTGGGGACGGTGCTGCTAATATATGGTGTCCCCCCCCGATATCCATGCTACATCATTGAAATAATAATAATAATCATTGAAATAATAATAATAATATATTTGTATCCCACCCACCCTGGCCAAGGCTGGGCTCAGAGCGGCTAACATCATAAAAACAACACAATATGCATAAAAACAGACATCACTTAATTAAAATACATCTTAAAATTAATTCAGACTCTCTCGTTCCCCTTCCCCATTTAATCAGGATTTACCCTTTCCCTGGAAAGTCCTACCCATTTTTTTGGTTTTTAAACAAACCAACAGCACCTGTTGCCATGTATGCAATATCTGAATGATCCATTTGCAGTATTAAGCCCCCTGTCTGAAGCCACAGTAACACACAGATCATGACTGTAATCATCTCTGTGTCGCATTTAATGAAACTTCTACTCCTATATGAGCTTCATTATACTTCCCCTACCCCTTTTAATATTTTCCTTCCATTCACACTTCTCTTTCTCTTTCTGTGGCAGTAAGTCAGACTGGATCCATCACTGGCAAGATCACTTCCCCGGGAGAAGCAGAGGAAGGATGTCAACACATTCACTCTTGTTTATGGCCTCCTCTGCTTTCCTCCCATCATCCCCCCTCAATCCCCAGTCTTGAGGATCCATGACAAAGCTAAAGTATACCCTTCAGTTCTTTCAAGGTTACAGTCTGTTAAAGAAATGAGGAAACACGGGGAGGGAAGAGAGAAAAAGTCTGTCCTCCTTGAACAAAAGAGCCTCTCAAAGTAAGTAGATCCTCTTTCTTCATCAGGTGAGAATTCTTTTTTTATTTTTTTTTATAAAAGCTCCTTTATCAGTCAGATTGATCTGGAGAATAAAAGCAGCCTTTGAAGCAACTTAATAAGGAAAGGGGGAACCTGGTGGGAAATTTTAGGCATAGCTTGCATTCTCTTCCCTAACCTTTGCTTCTCAGTCCTTGCCCTTCTGTCATTTGCTGCTAGCTTTTCAACATGAGGTTTGATGGGATAGTGAGTAGCATTACCAGGTTTCATAACCCTGTCGAAGGCAAAGCGGACAGAGGCTGAAAGTGGCAGTGGAGCAGCGTGGAGAAATAGGAGCGGGCTGGGAAGTGCTCAGATAACCTAGTCTTGTCCAGTCCAGGCCATCCAGGCCCTGATGGATCACATATATCGGTTGCCTATGTTGAGAATGCAAAACCAGGGTGATTTTCAAGCATAAGGTGGGAGGGGCGCAGGACTTCATTTACCTTGACCCCTCACAAGTGGTATAAGTCCTGCCACTGGGGTTAAGTCAGGTCTACTAAGAATCTGATATTGCTGTAGTTGTCCAGCACTTTCAAGACAGTTTTGCCCAATTGGAGTTCAGAGTTCCAGTTTCAGGCCACCACCCCCTCTCTTTCAGACACAAATAGCACTTTGCCTTAATCCAGTTCCTTTGCCTTTTATATACAGTGGTACCTCTGGTTATGTACTTAATTCGTTCCAGAGGTCCGTTCTTAACCTGAAACTGTTCTTAACCTGAAGCACCACTTTAGCTAATGGGGCCTCCTGCTGCCACCGCGCCGCTGGAGCATGATTTCTGTTCTCATCCTGAAGCAAAGTTCTTAACCCGAGGTACTATTTCTGTTTTAGCGGAGTCTGTAACCTGAAGTGTATGTAACCTGAAGTGTATGTAACCCGAGGTACCACTGTACCCATGTTTCATTCATAAGCTAGATCAGTCTTTCTCAAGGTTCCCCAACAGCATCTCCAAACTTGAACCCACGGACAGAAATTTCTTTTATCTATTGGGAATCTTTGTCTCTCTTTGCATGGACTAGCACTGTTAATCCAAGAGCAAAGCGTGAATAAACACAAACCAAAAGGGATTAGGACATGCTATGTACTTAATTATGACTAACATGGCCTCAGCTTGCTCCCAATAAGTCTCATTAGGTAATGAGGCACAGCGGCTTTGATTGCAAGGAGGACATCTAATCTTCCGCTGCAATAAGGGGAAAGGGTTTTATACCTTCTGATGGGGAAAATAATTTTAGATCTGCCTAAGAAGGCAAGAACAGATGAGGGATAAGTATGTGTGGGGGGGTCAAAGTTCTGCTGTTATTTTTCCACAGGTATACATGTGCATATAACTGCAACACACACACACACACACACACTAATGTATCTGATCTTCCTCCATCCCAAAATGTATGGCAAACTCAATAGAACAAAAGGGATTCTCTTTGAAATTGATGCAGATAGCAGTGACATAAGCAAATTTCAAGATGGTGGTGGTGGGGAGGAAGATTAAATGCCAATACTGGTTTCCAAATGGTTGCAGCCAAAAATTATTGTAGGACCTTAAATACTAACACATTTATTATGGCATAAGTTCTTCCAAGTCCATTATTTCTGCAGCTGCAAGATCAGGTTATAAATTTTGACTTTGTGTTATCTGACAGTGCCTCCTCAGAATAGAAATAACCATGAAAATTGAGCCATTTACATCTAACATCTCCAGCTAGCCACAAAAGAAAAATCATGATAAAGTATCCGTCCTTAATATTTATTAAATCATGTTATTATTGCTAAAGAGTACCCATTTAAAACTATATGCTAAACAGCAGACAGAATAGACAGTTTTGTAGTAAAGATGTCAGAGGATGACATCTTTCCAGCTGTTAAGAATTCCAGTGTTGATTTCTTGTTCCTTTGTGGAGGAATGGTCATGGAGGTGAAACATCAGAGAGCCAGAGGAGTGACTAAATATTGGCTTTTTTGGCATGGAGGTGGGGAATGTACAAGCTAGAGGGCAACCTTATTTTACATGGGAGGATGGCTGAAGGTCCTGAGATTCTTCAGGCCTCCCTCTCTGCTGGCAGAGTCTTATAGTCTTATAATCCCTTATAGTCACTTATAGTCTTAAGTGAGCGTGTTCATTATTTGAGAGCATATAAATGAATCTAGTAGGTTGGAGCAAATAGCATGACAAGTTATGTTACCCAATAGGAATGCTGTCTTTCATCTACGTTTTCCCATGGACTGTTGTATTTATCCCTGCAGAATCAGGTTAATGCTTCCTGCAACCACAGTGGTCATCTTGAATGCCAAATGTATCTCCTTTGTTTAGACAAAACTTTCTTCAAAATTTTGCCCATGTAACGGATAAAGCAAGATGGATTACAAATAGTGAAAAAACCCAAATATTGGGCAAATAGAGTTCATTGCCTTATATAGTAGCTTGATTCGTATTGGCAGAACATTTGCCCAACTTCCAGTATTTGAGACAAAAAAGAAAAAAGAAAAAAAGACTGAAGCAGAAGCTGAAGAAGTGCATGCATGTGTTTGCCCTATTGGCACATATCATTCTGTACAAATGTTGCATTCTGAAGCATCTGCTATGAGTATTCACAAGAAGAGAGATTTATTCATTCTTTGTATTCACTCAAAACAAAAACAAAAGCTATGCAGATACACTTCCAAGTTCTGACAGTTCCATTTTTTGAAAAGATGGATGTGGAAGAGAGAAAAACCCAGAAATAGCTTTTGATTATCAAGAATAACAGAGCGTAGGTGGTCTGTTGTGGCTATAATAATTGACACTGGCGGAAGATGTTACACAGCAAAGACCATCCATAGAACCAATCTGAAATCAGCCGAAACCATGTGGAACCATGGCAGGCTTGGAAGACGAGAGCACTGCCAAGCAACCAGCCATCATGTGCCCTGCCTTAAATTTCCCAGAGATTCCCCATCCTCTTTTAAATGCTATGGAGAGGGAGAAGGGCTCCCTTTATCCCACAGCAGGCTACAAAGCTAACCAACAATAAGGAACTTACAAGAAATGGACTAGGAAATATTAGCACAGGGGATGCATGTACCGGTAGATTTGGCAGAACTGGCCACCTGACCATAGGATAACCTAACCATCACCTTTCATTTATTTTCTCTATAGATGGACCCCCTTTCTTTGATTCTTTAATCCCTAAGCCATTTAACTACTAGCTTAGAAATATATCTATTAGGGAAGATTACTGTAACTTGTTTTAAAACAATTGCACAGACTATTTATCTGATATTTTATTTGCTCAGACCTTTAGGCATGCCAATTAGCTGGTTTTAACTGTTGCCTTCTTTGCCTTTCCATTCATTTACCAAGTTTTTTAAAATATTTCTGTTGTTTGGTTGCTCTGTGCCTAATTTTAATATTGTATTTTATTGCAATATTGTCTGCTGTTCTAGGAGCTTCTCCGCTGAAGAGCAGTAATCCTTTTTTTAAAAAATAATAACAACATAATAAATATGTATATTGCAGCAATATTTCCAGGAGGGCTGCTTCTAACAGCAAAGAACATTGCATGTGGAAAGTGAACCAAGCTTACACCCCTGAATAATGACAAAGAGAGTCCTAAGGACTTGGACACAAATACTTTTCCATTTCTTTGCTGTGTGAAGCTGCTTATGTCTCAACCACGAGGGGTTTGCATTGCGATGGCAAACATTTCCAAACCGACATGGGCTCCATCTCCGTATAACTCAGCACATGTCTAAATGTATCACACCTACAGCCTGGATCATGTTTGGCACATGGGATCACAGATCTCTGCTACACTGCAGCAGCCAGCATAGATGGCTCCAGATGTCATGGATTTCAGTTCTTGTCACCCCCTATCATCATGCCCAGTGGTCAGAGGTTATAGAAGCTGTAATCCACAAACCTCTGGGCTGGCTACCCCTGAGCTAGAACTCTCACCACAGTTCTGTGCAAGGTTGTCCACAAGCAAACTCATTCTGCTCATATTTCTTTGAACTTAGTCCTTGGCTAAACAATTTTCCAGGCGGGTTTAGTGGTTCAGAATTGGAACCCCAACCCTGACACCGGTTAAGATGGCAAAGATGTCTTCAGCCGAAGAGCCAGCAATCATGAGCTGTGATTCTCTTACCCACGGCCTGGCTTTGTGATCTCCCCACTTCATCGCATTCACCAAGCCAGCAGGAATTCTCCTCACAGTGCTGTTTTTGAAATAGAACCAGACTCTGAAAAGCCCCTTTGGAAATGAGAACATTTCCTGCCCAGTGGTTCACGGGGGATGTGGAATGCCTGTACAGCTGACACCAAGTTTCTTTGTCCTGTCGTAAAGGTATAGTCATTCAATAAAAGGAGAACCGCGCAGGGTGGAGGGAAATGGGAGTATGGCAGTTTTTGCCATATGCACTCTATTAAGAGTAGAGTTGTATGGCAAATCTGCTCTTGATTACTGCTCGCCCCTTCCCCCCAACTCTCCTCCCAGGATAAAGCTGGAATATCCTCCATAAGCTAACTCTTAAGTGCCAACAAGTCTTAGAAACTTTACACAGAACAAAAAAAAAATAAAACATGAGTTGCTTGAAGAGGGAGCAACCTGACTACAACCCTGGCAGTGTGAACCTAAAGAACACAAGGTACTTTATTAGTGACCCACCTTGGTAACCCTGGCAAGCTAATGGAAGAGGACTTTTCTATTCAAACATTTGCTAGATAAAAATGTAGAGCAGGGATAATAAAATTCTTTGGGGTGAACCCATATAATGAAACACTCACAAGCTATTATAAACAGCTCTCCCCTGGGTGGTGATACGCTATCAGTACTGGACGAAGTTCTCCTTCCCCACCCAACTAAGCCTTGCCTCTTTAGGCATCATTAATTCCCCCAGAAATTTAAACAGCTGTCACTTGTGATACTCTTCAGGTCTACATGTGGGAAAGATTACAGTGTTATAAGGCAATCTGTTTCTCAAGTGCAAATCTTCTCCTTCATAGGCTGGGGATCAGGCTTGCAAATCTCTTGCCAATAATTGGCGGTCGCTGTGACTTACGCAAGTGAGCCATCGACCTTGTGGGTTGTGCGCTCTTATGTCAGCTGCGCATCTCAGATACTTTTTTAAAAAATAGGTAGTTTCTCTTGCTCTTCAGAAAGAATCACCTGTACATAGCCTAATAAGGCTGCTTTAATGACCACAGCTTGAGGTAATAGATCACTGTGAGAGACAGGGGAGCAATATTTGGTCCTAGTGTGTGTTATTGCTCTTCTGGACTTTCTGAGGTATTGCATAGCCTCTTTTTTTAACTAATTTTTTTTTAATGGGTGTTAGTTCCGATGCAAAAACCAGATCACACATAAAAAATGGATCTTTGCAATGGCAGCAAGCCTAAGCCCTGCATTCAGAACCTCAGACTTCTGCAACTATCCATGCCACTTGCTGGCTGGCAGTACTCTTGGGGACATACGCTGCACTCTCCTTTCAATCTCTCAGTCCACTCTCCAAATTCTTCAAAAATTGAATTATAGTATCTTGAGCAAAAATAGGCTTGTTTTTGATCTTGCTTTTTAAAATCATTTATTTATATCTAGAAATCTGAGTAGACCCATTAAAATAAACTGACTTGCTACATAAGGGCACTGATTTCTGTGAGGCTGCTCTCAGACTAAGTATGATTGACCTCAGCTATCATCCAAGCAGTGGAAATTGCACAAATCCTCGTTACTGCAGCCAGTGCAACCCAGTACAGTCATAAGAGCCTCAATGGCACAAAAATGAGACTGCAGAATTAAAGCCCAAGAATGGTGTCCACCCAAATAGTTTCTGCTGGAGAAAATCAAGCTGCGAAGTCTCTATTTTTAGGATTTTTATGGGCTGGCCAAAAAGATCTGTCAGGCTTTGTTACAGTGGTATATACATTTACCCTGCAGCAATGAGATTTTCATTATTTGTATCTTTATATCCCTATGATAACATTAGATTTATGCTGGCTGCAATGCCTGCCTCCTTTTACTGCCTTGCCTCACACATCTAAACTGCTTATTGAAAACCGGGATTATATCAGAGTTTGTTTGGAAAAAAGAAATGAAGCAAAACAATTTCTAGAACAGCGCCATGTCTCGAAGTTGTTGTCGGCTGCCCTGAAGAGTCCTGTATTCTTAGCTACGTTCACAGTGCAATCTTTTGCCTGTCTACTCAGTGGTAAGCATGTATAGGATTGCAGTCTCAATTAGCACAGGTGCAAAGATGTTAGAAATAAAAATACTTCTGGAGTGTTTTAGAGAAAGGGCATAGCAGATTTCCAGTTTGCAGGATCTACCACTTCCAGACTTTGGAAACTCTTCCCTAGAGAAATTAGACTGGCTCCCTCTTTGTCCTTCTGCCGGCAGGTGAAGACTTTCTTCTTCCAGCAGGCTTTGGGGAACTGACTGCTTTTAATGAAAGGGCTGGTGCTGGGCTGTTTTTATTGTGGCTATTGATATGGTATGGCTCAATCCAAATAAGACTGGTGCACTGTTAGTGGGTGGTTCCCTTGAGTGAATGGATGGGAGGTAGCCAGCTTTTGATGGGACCACACTCCCTCTGAAGGAGCTGGTACATAGCTTGTGGGTACTTCTAGATTCTTTGCTGTCACTTGAGGCTCAGGTGGCCATTGTGGCCTCATGGAATGCTTCCATCAGCTTAGGATGGTGGCCCAGCTGTGCCACTATCTGGACAGGGGTAGCCTAACTTCTGTTGTCTATGCTCTGGTAACCTCTAGGTTAGATTACTACAATGCCTTATATCAGCCTTTCTCAACCTGTGGGTCCCCAGATGTTGTTGAACTACAACTCCCAACACCCCTAGCTAGCAAGGCCAGAGCTCAGAGATGATAGGAGTTGTAGTCCAACAGCATCTGGGGACCCACAGGTTGAGAACCGCTGCCTTATACGGAGGGCTGCCTCTGAAGACAGTTAAGAAATTTCAACTGGTGTAGAATTCAGCTGCCAGGTTGCTCCCACAGTTTGAGCATATAACACTAATCCTGGCCCAACTGCACTGGCTGCCAATTAGTTTCTGGGCCCAATTTAAAGTGCTGGTTTTGACATATAAAACTTTAAATGGCTCAGGACCACAATGTCTCAAGGACTGCCTCTCCTCAAATGAACTGACCTGGACCCTGCCTTATACAGAGTCAGGCCATTGGTCCATCTAGCCCAGTATTGTCTACACAGACTGGCAGCAGCTGTCCATGGGTTTAGGCAGCCTTTCCCTCCCAGTCCCCCCTGGAGATGCCAAGATTTTATCCGTGACCTTCTGCATGCAAACCAATACTCTACCCAGAAGCTATGATCCTTCCCCTAAGGAGGTGGAGGGGGGCGGGGCAGGAGAGAAGATGAACGTCAGTGGGAAAATGTCTAGCCTTGCCCTGACTTGCTAAATTTGCATGCGCAGTTATCTTCCACCTGCAGTCCAATCGTACAGTTAATGAACAGCTTTAGCAGATGGTCTGCGGTTTGTGCGAACCAGGCCTTCCGCCTTTAAGCCACTGTGTTACACCAGCTCTCATTGCAGTTTTACGGCAGCTGAGGATTGACCCACCCCTCCAAGTGAGAATAAACTGAAAACATCCTTAAGTGGCCAGATTGGGTGGCCTGGAAATATTTGGTTTAAGGAGCAGAGCCATTATTTTTATTCAGAGTGTGTAATCCTACAGATAAACAAAAGAGAAACTTAAGCCTTAACTGTTGCATTTTTTACGTGATGCTCATGCATGTCTCTGTGGTGCCACTATCAATCAGGTCCCTGCAGGGCAGCAACAGGAGCAGGAGAGCATAAAGAGCCTTGTTAGACTCAGCTGAAGCCCATTTTCATTTGGAGACAGGCTTAGAGAAGATTTTCCCAAAGAAAGCTGTGTCAGTAGTTGTTTAAACGTACATAAGTAAACAATTTATGTGAACAAATTGGCTGAGGGTTTTTTTTTGGGGGGGGGGCAGAGGGAGCAGTGGAGAGCTCTAACTGCTTCTTCTCATCAAAGATCTTATCAGGGCAACCTGGCTCAGCGACAGGAGTAACAACATTTCTTAAGCACAAGTCCAATTTAAGACGTCCTTGTTGTTCAAGTAAGGTCTCTCTTGCAAAAATCAAAATGCTGCAGTGCCAAGAGCTATGCTCTTCCCATTTCTTTACTTTCAGACATGTTATGTAAGATACATAGGCTGCCGATGCCCTAAGGAAGACAAACAAATGGAGTGAAGGCAAACATTTTAACATGCTTCAGAATTGCATAAAAAATAATAATCTACAACCAAATTAATATTTGGCAAAGCTTTCTTGGCTCCATAGGAGCCCAGCCATTATCCACTGAGGTCAATGTGACTAATCTGCTGTTTAATGTATTGATTATGAATGCTGCTCTGTGTGTTCTGTTTTTTTGCTGAAATTGTTAGTTTTGTAATTTGTTTTAATGGATGGATCCATTTTTTAAAGTTTGTTTTTATATTTGTAAGTTGCTTTGAGCAAATCCTTTGTGGAGCAAGAAAAAGGTCTCTCTCTGTGTGTACACACACATATGTGACTTAACTACAAGGACTTAGACTTCACAAGTTTACATGTTATGGCTTGAAGATTTTTTTTGTTATATACACACACATAGTCCAGTCCTAATCATCCTATGTCCATCCTATGTTGGACCAACTACAGTTCCCATCATCTCTGACCACTGGCCATGCTAGCTGGGGCTGATGGGAACTGGAAGGCCACAGGTCTACTTGCTACTCTGATTGACAAACTCCTTTGTCAAGGGCTCCTTGTGATTAAGCTAAAGTTACCGGGCTCTGCAGCCACAGCAGATGCTGCGATTCTACAGCGGTTTGACTTCACCCCCGGAGGTGCACTCCGTTGTCTCCTTATTTATAAGTAAGGCTGTGAAGAAACATATTTTTGACACTGAGTCCACTGTGGATCAAATGTGTAACTCATCCTTGTTTGGGACAGATATATAACCTTCCCCAGAGAATCAAGCTTGGATGCACTCTGTGTAGAGTGTGGATTAGTTGGCCCAAGAAACAGTCACAAAACTATCTCCTCCCCTAGCTGGCTGTGCAGAGTGCTAATTGGTTGGTTCTTATGTTGTTGGCCAGTCATGAAGCCAATTCCCTTGCCACCACCTGGAGTGATTCAAGGTTTTCTTTAATGCATTGGCTTAAACTAAGAAGCAGCTGCCAAATAAATATTTAACAAGATAGACAGGGATGGGTGCTTGGTTTCTTTCTTTTAATGCCCAAAGCCTTCCCAAAGATCAATTTGGATCCGGGCAGATATTCCAAAAGAGGTGTGGGGGAGGATTGTAGAGCTTGTCCTGTAAGAAGAAAAACCTAAGCCGCCTTTCATACAAAAGTATGCCTATATACAGCAAAATCCTATATATGTTTATACACAGAAACCACTATATTGAGTAAGGCAATACTCCCATAGCATTGCAGCCTCAATTTCACAGGTTTCAGTCAGGCTTCCTTCCAAGCGATCATGCTCATAAAACTAGCCATAATGAGCTAGATTTGCAGCTACTCCAGTTATGCAAATTGCAAAACAGATTTCCATAAGGCTGGACCAAATTGCAAAACAGATTTCCATAAGGCTGGACCAAAATGATTTTCAGTTCCTGAATACTTCTGGACAGCTTTACAGTAGTGTTGGACTGACTGGAAGCTGTTCATGCTGGGTTTTCATGATTCGTTAGTCTATGATTGATGTAGATTTCCTACTAGGTAAAAAAAAAGTAAGCAGTTGTTGCAAGTGCAGATGTAATAAACAAGGAGCCCTTGACAAAGGAGTATGTCAGTCAGAGTAGCAAGTAGACCTGTGGCCTTCCAGCTGCCATCAGCCCCAGCTAGCATGGTCAATGGTCAGAAGTGATGGGAACTGTAGCCCATCTAACAATCCAATGTACAACTCTAAGTGGCACAGTAAGTAAGACTGCAGGGTCTAACAACTAGGAGTGCTTATTGAACCCCCAAAGTTTTATTAGAATCACTTTGATTTTATGTAAAGAATAAGGCAAATAAAACATAGTCTTCTTCATCCTTAACTGTGAAGAGCAAATGGACAATACTTTCAAAAGGTATGAAGAAACCTAACTTGCAATGATCATTATCACATACTATATACTGTCTCAAGAATATGACCTGACTACAGGTCATAAATCTGAACAAGCTACAAAGTCCTTGTGTTTGTTGATGGAATACCTGTAAATTACAGTATTTTCATCCATAAAGTTCTCTTGCTTTTGGAAGATCATTGTACCCTCTCAGAGTTCTCTTCACCCTTTGGCAATAGTTCTGATAATGCACTGGACTGAAGATCCTCATCTCAGACAAGGGACAGAAGAATTAGGATTTTGACCTTTAAAAACGATTGAGAGCCAGATCTTTTATTGCTGCTGGCTGCAATTTTAGGACTCAGATGTTTGCGCGTGTTTTGAATGGCTCTTGTCTAATGCAGAGATTGTGAGCATCTGGGCAGGACAGCTTCCCCCTTATTTCAACTATTCAGTACACAGCAAAACTGAGTCTTCATTGGGTGATCTCATAGGCATGTGCTCTCATAGGCATGGCAGAATATTCTGTTCTGCCCCATTTCCACTTGGCTGGCTGCATTGGCCTCCTCTCTGATGCTCAGGTGAGTCAAGATTTATATTTATATACTGCCCTTCACCTTACAGTTAAAGGGCTGTAAAATGGGTCTGCATTGGGTAAGGACTGCATCTCAGTGGGAGGTCCCAGGTTCACTCCCTGCCATTGCCAGGGAGGGTTAGGAGGATCTCTTGCCTGAAACCTTGGAGAGTCACTACCAATCAGTGTAGGCAACACTAAGCTGTCATGGACCAATGGTCTGACTCGGTATAAGGCAGCTTCCCTATGTTCCTGTGTATTGAAGTGGGTGAATCCTTCATGTCTGTTGATAGGGACGACACAGATAAAAACAAGCTGGTGTTTAAGATTCTAATATCATGAGCACTGAGCATGGTTTGTGTGTGTATAGAAGCTTCCTACTCATCACTTTTTCTGAAAGTACCATTTCTGACGGGGAAGAAAAGCTGCTGCTGGTACACATCTTATTTTTGCCTCTGGTAAATGGGACTTTTTAAGGGTTTTATCTTATTTCAAAAACCTCCCAGACCTGTTTGACCAAAGGCAGAGCCATATGAAATGCTTGCGTATATAGTGGAAACTGAACACTCTCTCAATTCACATTCAAACATCGTAACATGTCTTCTCTTGCCAGCAGCCTGAGAGTGCATTGAGACTGGTGTTAGATTATACCCAATCCACAGACAAATCTGTTGTCTTCTTTACTTCAATTTTCTTTCTTCCTCTTGTATGCTGCTATTGCAAAGCTTATTTGCCATTGATAGTATCTGATTTTGATGCAGTTTTCTCTGTCCTTATACCATCAAATCATGTTTTTCATGTGTAAGCTATATTCCTTTTTCCAACTCAGATTCCTAAATGTATGCTTCTTTACAAACTTATGGGGTGTGTGTGTGTGTATGTGTATGTATTACAGCAGGCATAGGCAAACTCAGCCCAGACTACAATTCCAATCAACCCTGACCACTGGTCCTGTTAGCTAGGGATGATGGGAGTTGTAGTCCCAAAACATTTGGAGGGCCAAGTTTGCCTATGCCTGTATTACAGTGTTATTTTTCTGGGAAAAGAAGTGCCGGAACTCACCATGAATGCCTCCCTTGTTCTCTTATAATAGCAATGGCAACCACCCGAAAGGTTGCAGAACTAAGTTATGGTGAGTTCTGGCTGAAAAAATGCCATAATATAATATAATGCAATGCAATGCAATAAAGTTCAGGTCCCTGAAATCTTCCAACTGATGTGGTTAAGTCATTTTATCACACACATATAATTTCAAGGAAGAAAAACCAGAGCAGGGTCACATAATCACTGTTCGACATAGGAGTAGAGAGGGGAGGTTGAATGCTTAGGTGATTTTTAACCACGCTGGCATAAATCAAGCTGTTCAGAACAGTGAAACTCTGATTGCTGTATGGCGAGACAAGTTTTTGTTACAGGCCCTTCATTAAGAGGCACTGAAGTTTAGCCAGAAAGATGAACTTTCAGCTGTACTAAAACAACAAGTGTGGGAGAAAATTAGAGAAGGCTAGAACAACAACACATGAGTATTAGTTGAACTTTGTCCAGCTAGGCAGCCTAGCAGAATAACAAAATGAGGAGACAAACAAGCAAGTTCCTCTGTTTATTTCTTGAAATACATTTTGTTGTGGAGGGAGCTATAGGAGCATAGTTCAAAGTGTAGTGGATGGATGAGGAGGAATGCCACAGCCCTGAAATAAGACCTCCAGCCCCCTAGTCCCACATTTCCTGATTAAAATAGTTTTTAAAATAAGTAAATGAAACAAAAAAATTATTGGAGAGAGGAAATTGGAAAGGGGTGAAAGGCTATAGATTAGTGGTAGAACACATGCCTTGCATACAGAGTCCCATCGTCAGTCCCCAGCATCTTTAGATAGCGCTGGAGGAAACTCTGGAGGGCTGATGCCAGTCAAGATAGACTAGTGTTGTGTGGATGTGTCCAAAGATTAAAGCCTACTGGGATATGATATGTAATGAACTGAATTTTTTTTTTCAAAAATATCTTTAGTAAAAAACCAGAGGCTTTTTTTTATTAGGGATAATAGGTGAAGAAATTCTCAAAAAAGACATAAATATATTTATGTATGCTCCCACGACAGCAAGGATACTTTTAGCCCAGAAACGAAAGCAGTAGGGAATTCCAGCGTTGGAAGAATGGCAGATGAAGATGATTGCATATGTCGAGCTGGCGAGACTGATGGGGAAAATTCGAAACCAGTGCGACAAACTGTTTGAAAAGGACTGGAGTAAATTTGTACAATATATGAAGGAACATTGTAAACACTTGAAAACATTTGCAGGATTGATTTAAAATATTTTGTTAGGTTATGATTTGATACCTGTTTATAAATACTAGAAGTAAGTCTTTTAAGTACAGCGGTAACTCAAGTTACAATACCTTCAGGTTACATACTCTTTAGGTTACAGACTCCGCTAACCCAGAAATAGTACCTCGGGTTAAGAACTTTGCTTCAGGATGAGAACAGAAATTGTGCTCCGGCGGTGCAGCAGCAGCGGGAGGCCCCATTAGCTAAAGTGGTGCTTCAGGTTAAGAACAGTTTCAGGTTAAGAATGGACCTCTGGAACGAATTAAGTACTTAACCCGAGGTACCACTGTATGGAGATAAGGTAAAATAGGGTGATTTAGAAATGCGAAGATGAAAGTGATTACATATGGAAGTCAGGGAGGGGGAACGGGAGGAAGTCAAAGCTCAATTTGAGTAAAGATATATGTGATGAAGAAATTTTATTTGGTTGTTATATATAAAGGAAAAAAAGAAAATTCAATAAACATTATTATTATTATTAATAATAATAATAATAATAATAATAATTTTATACCCCACCCATCTGGCTGGGTTTCCCCAGCCACTCTAAGCGGCTTCCAACAAAATATTAAAATACAATAGTCCTTCAAACATTAAAAGCTTCCCTAAACAGGGCTAGACTAGTGTTGTGGCAAATATTTCTTAAGAATTTTCTCCATCAGTTAAAAGAAATGACATTTGAACATTTCTCAAAGAGAAGAGTTTTTTTGGGGTGTGTGGGTGAAATATTAGAGGCATTGTTTCCACTGCAGCAGATGCTTGTCTGAAGAATTATTTTGATGTTTGGATCACCGAGGCAAAGCACTTCAGGGGTCCCTGAATCCACTTGTGGCAGCTTGTGGAGATACTGCATCACCTGCGACAAGCCAAAAATACCCTTGAGATACTCTGTTTCACCTTGGGATTCCTCCAAGTCCAATGCACAGCCTTAAAAAATATTTCACAGAAGGATAGTCTTCTCTGAAATGCCAAACACCTGTGATTTCCATTCATTTTCAATGCTATGTGTGAGAATGCTTTGTACTTCTGAAAATTTGGCCCTGAAAGGGCTGAGGAAGGATCTTGATCTCAACATTTTATGATGCAATTCACCAGTCATCATTGTCGCCGAGCTACAATGATTTAAAGGGAGCTTGAGAGGGATTTGCAAAATGCTGCACTGAAATAAATGGAAGTTGTACATCGGCTGTTTCTGGTGGATTGTACTTTCAGGCTGTTTTTGTTCAAAACCATCCAAAGAGCATTTTAGATACAACAAAACCATTTTGTGCTCCTTTTCTGGAAAGCTTGTTCCACAAGTTCATAGGTCTTTGAATGTGATTAACAAGGTAGACTAAAGTTCAGTTTATTTTTTAATAGTAAGAATCTATTTTTTGGGAACTGAGAGAAAGTAGCTTCAGCATTTTGGGCTCTGAACTTCTTGAAACAGATGGTATGAATTTTGTACCTAAGCTCATTCAGCACTTACTGCCGGCTGCTAGATTAGTCCTGGCAGTTAGCTGGAAATTTCCAGTCCCTCTGAAAATTAACACCTGGTTTTAAAAATGCCGGTATACAGAATTTGGGGGGGGGGGAATATCATTAGTTTTAAAAATTGGGGGAGGAAAGTATCTGGAAACCCTACATTTTTCAGAAATTCTCAAAACATTTTATGAAAGGAAAATATCAGAAGAAGCTGGACCTTGAGGTTTACATCAGAGGCCTTTCTCCGCAGGTCATCTCCAAGGAAGGTATAGAGGGTGGCAATGAAAAACAAGCCTTTTCTGTTGCAATTCCAAATCTATGGAATACTCTCCTTAGGGAGGCCCATCTGGCACCAACTTTGTCATCCTTTTCGTGCCAGGCAAGAATATTTTTGTTTTCCCAGGCACTTGGGCAGCACCAATGATTAGCTGGTTTTACTCTTGGTTATGTTTCTAAATATGTTCATTATTTTATTACTGTATTTTCTTCTTTTTATTGTAGGAACCAATACACAAGTTCAACAAATCTAATCCTAACCTAATGTTTAGGAGCGTTTTCCCAATCCAACCCTGTGGCCAACAAGAAAGCATGGTACAAAGTAAGTTCATCCACCCTTGGACATGCTTCCTTGTCAACCAGAAACTTCTATGGATACATCCTCCCTAAAGGGTTTTGCAACTGTCCCTCCATCAGAGTGGATCAGGGTTAGCATGACCCTCCCAAAAACAATGCACATAGTCCCAGGTTCCATCCCTGGTATCTCCAGGTAGGGCTAGGAGGAGTCTTGTCTGGAAACCTGGAGAGCCATGATCACTCAGTGGGGACAGTACTGAGCTAGATGGACTAATGGTCTGACTCAGTATGAGGTGGCTTCCTATATTCCTATGTGGAGGTTTCAGACGCAGACATGGAGGGAAGACAGGATATTGGCAAATCCCTGGAGGAAAAGGATGGTAGGACACAAGTCTTGCAGGACCATGGACAGTTCACTGAGAGAAAGCAACTTACTCCAATGGAATGCCAGCACCAGTCAATCCCTCTTAAATATATTGGCCCACATTACTCCTCTCAGGTTCCAGCCCCTTGCTGAAAGCAAGGCCCTGAAAGGGGATCCTCAGGCCTGCAACAATACAATCTGTTACTTCTCCGTTACTTCCTGCTTGGTAAACTCCCTGCACCCATGAGTAGGCACTGGGGATGAGAGGTGCCTGGCGCAATGGCATGTAGCCTATTGGAAGAAGCTCAGTCAGGAGAAATGATTTCTGAGGGCCCCAGCTTACGGGTCTTAAGCTTCTTCCTGGTTGCCAGCTTCAGGCTCTCTGCTGGATCCCACACCTGTGCAGATGATGCCAGAGAGCTGGAACTGAACATCACTTCCCACTTCAGATTTTGGGTGTTTCCTGAGGCTGATGTAAAAACTGAGCTAGGTTGCCTTCTACAAAATTTGAAGCATTTTATTCCCAAGGATTTACAGTCATACCTCATATTATGTTTGCTTCATGATACGTTTTTTCAGGTTGCATCCCGCGGTGACCCGGAAGTACCGGAAGGGGTTACTTCCGGGTTTTGCCGCTTGCGCATGCACAGACGTACAAAATGATGTCATATGCATGTGCAGAAGCAGCGAATCGCAACCCGTGCGTGTGCAGATGCACTGCTGCGGGTTGCGTTTTGTTCATGTTGCAAACAGGGCTCCGGAACAGATCCCATTCGTAACCAGACGTACCACTTGCAATTCCCATATGGGATTGCAAATACCTTGTGTACATCTCTCTGTAGATAACTCTGTATCAGGAGTATGGTCCTCTAGATGTTGCTGGACCACAACTCTTGTATAATCTCCTATCATTGGCCATTCTGGCTGGGGCTGATGGGAGTTCGAGTCCAGAAGCATCTGGATGGCCAGAGGTTTCATAACACTGCTTTATATTAAGCCCCCCAAATTCTGTGGTTACCGTGATAATTATCCTGATTATAGTCCAAGGAAGTAAGGTTAAGGTTGCGTGTGCATTGAGAGGCAGCTCTGACGATGGATTAACCAGCAAGTGTGACAGATGGATCAAAGTTAGGGCAGAAGAACACTCTGTCTAGCTCAGCAGATAGCATCAACAGACCTGTAAATGCATTTTGTATTTCCTTGCTAGATCTTGCCAGTCAACCTTTCCAGACAAAATGGTGATTAGTATGGGAACTCAGTGGAGGCAATGCAATCTCCTCTGGCAACGCTAAGCTATGAACAGGGAATGGAGATATACTGAGTGAAGTATTACAACCTTTTTGCAAGGCCTTACTATCTTCTTCTTCTTCTTCTTCTTCTTCTTCTTCTTCTTCAGGGAAGTTTTTAACGTGTGATATTTTACTGTATTTTTGGTTTCTTTTGGAAGCCGCCCAGAGTGGCTGGGGAGGCCCAGCCAGATGGGCGGGGTATAAATAATAAATTATTATTATTATTGTACTGGTATTCTTCTTCTTCTTCTTCTTCTTCTTCTTCTTCTTCTTCTTCTTCTTTGGCAATCACTCATAGCCGCGTAAGATCGTCTTCCAACACTATATTTTACATGTTGATGATCATGCTGATCTACAAACCTCCTGCTTATGGTAAAGAAATACGGGTAATGTTACAACAGATCAGTTGCACACAAATTATTGTTGGTAGCAATAATTTAATTTTTTTGCCTTCTGAAACAAAAACAAGCATTCGGGCATTCAAAGGGATTTAGATTTTTCACCTAGGCAAACGTTTGGAATTGTCATTTTAGTTACTGTAAAAGGCCTCTATCTATGTAACATTTGTGCTTCAAAATGGAAACCACAATCATACTGAGTGCATTAGCTTCTCAATGCACAATTCACGACTTTATCACTTTTTCTTGGCTTGGTATGGAAAAAGGCAATTAATCAATCAGACATAGGTTTTCTAGGTCTGGTCTTGATTTATGCATCTGCATTTAGTAGACCCTAAAGCAGAACGTTCTGATTTATTAGCAGTAAGCATATCTTGTTTGGTCTCCGAAAGACTTATATTATGGTGACAGGGAATAATATGAGCCTTCAGTAGATAGCTACGCAAATGTATATGTTTTCTTCTACCACTAGGCCCACCACAAGCAAATGAAAAGCGTTTTAGCTGAAGTGAGAAACAGAATACCAGTAAAATGCAGACGTTATCTCAATGCAGAATGAAAGTGGCCATTTTTTATTATCCTGCTTTTCAGAGTGCATTTTTCCGGACTTCCGGGTTGGCGCCATCGCCGAATGGCGGACTCCCTCCGAGCTCCGGAGGGAGCCGGCTCGGCAGGGGCTGGGTTTTACCGCACCGGCGATGCGGGGACCCTTAGAAACCACGGCCACGGGGGCCGTGGACTTGGAGACTCGGCTAGCACCGCTAGCGCCCTCCCGACTCGTGAAGGAGCCTTTTTAAAGGCTACGGATCGGGTGCCGGGGAGAAGCGTGGTGCTTTGAGTCCTCTGCCATCCCTGCCGAGCGAAGCCGCATGCCATCCGGCGGAGAGCGCTGACTTCTTCCATTGAGAATTTGGACTTTTAACAACAACCCGTGAGTAAATTGGAAATCGGGTTTAAAAGAAGAAAAATTTTTTGGATTTGAGACGAGCGGGGGGGGATCTAAAAAGGAAGTCAGTCCCCCTCCCTATTGTAGACATTTTAAAACAAGGATTGGGAAGCCAAGGCCCAAAAAGAACGGTATCTTTGCTAAAATCAAGAATTCCATGATGGGAAAGTACAAGAATTGTGCTGGAGGAAGAATTGAAGGAGAAGGAAAATGCACCCCCCTCCCTGGGAACCGGGGCGATTGAGGAGTGAGCCTGGTGAAAAGAGCCGGTGATTTTGACAGCTGTCAAAGTAGCTGTCAAAGTCGGAATTTTAAAGAGGATTTTATTACAAGGACCTTGCTGGTCAAATTTGTTACAACTTGATATAATTTGTTAAGACTTGAATACAAAATGGCGAAAATACGGAGAACAATCGGATTTTTGGAAACAAAGTTACAACAACCCCCCTAGAGGAGCTTCGGGACATTACAAAGATGGGCGTAAGCCGGGAAAAATACAACACTTCGGAATTTCACAGAACTGGTTATCTCCTGGGAAAGCTGCAAAACTGAAACTGAATCTCGTCTACAGGGTGTTTAGACTAAAAGGAGACAACAGAATACTTTACTGAAGAAGGAAGGGATTGAACGCAAGTTTTTGTTCTTGAATAACAACAACCCATGTAGAGTTACTAAACTTCTGAATAAGAAAGTTTTAGCAGCGGAACAAGAGGAAGCTGGACTATAACCTTGAAAGAACAATGGGGGGAATTTTATAATTTGACATTTTTAAAGATTTAGGAATTAATTTTTAAAAAGTAATCCTAAAAATGGGAAATAATTCTGCAAGGAGTTGGGGGAAAAATGGGATTGATGGACTTAAGATTTCCAGGCTGGAAACATAGATTGGAGGATAAGGGAAATTAAACCGGGGAAGGGGAGGGAGAATTAGAATCCAAAGGCTTGCAACTATTTTCTGAATTGGTTTTCTTTTTTCTAATATATTTCTTATTTTTTTATACTTTTATTCTGTGTGCTTCTACTTTAATGGGAAAAAAGGGGGACATTGTGGAAAGAAAAGGGGGTGGGCTATGGGGAGAGATCTTTTGCTTTTTTTTTATTAAGGGTGTTGCATAAGGTTTGTATAAATTTAAATTTGAACAATGGGGTATATAAATTGTGCTTTAAATCAGAAATAGAACTTGTGGAAACAACAATATGAAAGGGGAATACGGTAGGGGTGGGGGAAGGGGGGAGTCCCAGAAAGTGGATGTTTGAAAATAAGGTTCTGAATGTATCTTCATAATTTCTTTTCTTCCCTTTCTGTATTTTGGAAACTTCAATAAATATTATTTAAAAAAAAAAAAAAAAAAAAAAACAGAGTGCATTTTTCCTTTTCTTAGTCTAACCACTGGGAAAAGTAACTTCTTACCGATAAAATGTTTTGGGTAGGCTGATGACCTTAGAATCACCTTTTTAAAGAAATGAAATAAGTCAGAATATTATTCAATGATATTATTCATACAATTTATGGCAGAGTGAGTGTTTGAAGCCCCATGGAAATTTAGTGGAGATGGTACCAGTACAATGATAACATACATTATGGCCCACACAATAGGCATCAGGTCAATTGTCCAATACCTTCTGAACTTAAAATGGAGGGAGGGAGGGATGGCAGATAGAATTGTCTGAAAATTGTGATGCCAAGCTTATCTACAAAGACAATTCCTGTCCTGCATCTTAATACTGATGGCAAGTGAGTTCCCTTACTTCTGATTATGGATACCATTTTCATGTATTATTCAATGCATATAAAATTATACTATTATGTGCATTATAGCACATGTATTAATGGCATATGCTCCAACTTTCATAAAGTAACCAGATGCATAAATGGATATATAAACCAATGCACATAATGGTGTAAAATATATATCAATATATTCATAATGATGTGTGTCAGAAATATAGGACAGTGGGGAGCTGGACTCCTTTATACAAAAAGTTTGCATATAATTTTGTGCATAGTTTTGTATAGAATTAGTTGGGCTTTCAACACCCCCACAACATTTTAGTTCTGCTGTTGATTAACCAACAGGTTTGTGATGAATGCTAGCCAGATTCAGCTCTTTTTGTAATAACTACTCAGCTTCTGATTAGCTCCTTGAATGCACACACAAATTCAAAGGCTGAAGTAAGCAAACTAAGTGTTATCCCTTGGCAAATGATCATGCAAACAGCTCCATGTATAAAACTTTATTACACATAGCAAAAGTCCTCCATCTGGACAATATGGGCTTCATAAAAATGAAAAATTGATTGTAATAATTCAGGTCCTTTAGCTACTTTGTAGATCAACCTTGTCTATCATATAAATTCAAATAATTATAATATGCAACATAAGTGAAGTTCTGCAATGCTTGCACATTTGTTAATACAGACAGGCTACTCTTATCATCAGCCCAAGCTTTTGGTCAATTTTCTGATAGTTATCAGTTTCTCATAAACTGTAAGAAGTAAATAAGAATCCTATGAGATACAATGTAGCCAGTGCTAACATCTGCTCTGATCACAGAACTGTAGAGTTGGAAGGAACCCTGAGGGACATCTAGTCCAACCCCCTGCAATGCATGAATCTCAACTAAAGCTGACAGATGACCATACAACCTCTGCTTAAAAATCTCTAGTCAAGGAGAGTCCACTTCCTTCTGAGGGAGTCCATTCCACTGTTGAACAGCTCTTACTATTAGAAAGTTCTTCCTGATGTTTAGTTGGAATCTCCTTTCTTGTAACTTTAAGTCATTGGTTTGGGTCCTACCCTTCAGAGCAGGAGAAAATAAGGTTGCTCCATCTTCCATGTGACGGCCCTTAAGATATTTGAAGCTGACTATCATATCTCCTCTTTTCCAGGCTAAACATACTGAACTCCCTCAACCATTCCTCAAAGGCTTGGATCCAGACACTTGACCATCTTGATCACCCTCCTCTACACAAGTTCCAGCTTGTCAACATCCTTATTCAATTGTGGAGCCCAGAACTGGACACAGGACTCCAGGTATGGTCTGACCAAGACAAAATAGAGCAGTACTGTTACTTCCCTTTATGTTGATGCAGCCTAGGATACCATTAGCTCTCCCCCCCCCCCAGCTGCATCACACTGTTGACTCACGTTCAGCTTGTGGCCTACTAAGACCCCTTGATCCTTTTCACATGTACTACTGGCAAGCCAGGTGTGCCCATCTTATTTCTGTGCAGCTGTGTAAGTGTAGGGCCTTACATTTGTCCCTATGGAAATTCATTTTGTTAGTTTGGGTGCCGTTCTCCAATCTGTTAAGGTAATATTGAATCCCAATTCCGTCTTCTGCAGCATTTGCTATTGCTCCTAGTTTGGTGTCACCTGCAAAGTATCCTCTCAATTTTTTTTCATCCAAGTTGTTTATAAAGACATTGAACAACAATGGGCTCTGGACACAACCCTGTGGCACTCCACTTGTCACTTTTTTCTAGGATGATGAGGAACCTTTGGGTTCAGTCAGTCAACCTGCTACAATCCACCTAACAGTTGCCTTGTCCAGCCCACATTTTACCAGCTTCTCCACAAGAATATCATGGGGGACTTTGTCAAAAGCCTTAATGACATCAAGATACACTATGTCCGCAACGTTCCCCTGATTCACCAAGCTTGTAACTCTACCGAAAAAGAAATGAGATTTATGTGGTATGACTTGTTTTTGAGAAACCTACGCTGGGTCTTAGTAATCACAACATCCTTCTCACAGTGCTCACAGACTGACTGTTTCATTATCTGTTCTAGATAATTAAACAGTCCTGGTATTGATATCAAGCTCACTGGTAGGTAGTTACCTGGGTCTTCTTTACCCCTCGCTTTTTGAAGACAGGGACATTTGCCTGCCTCCATTCTGTAGGGACCTCACCTGTTCTCCAATAATTATCAAAGATTATAGACAGAGACTCTGAGATTACATCCATAAGCTCCTTTCTTCCTTACTGAGAGAACCACAATTTATGGTTTGCTTATTCCTTAGTGTTAGTGTAGTCTACACTTGACTGCCATAATATCAATTATTTAAAATTTTGCTACACCATTGCTGGCTTCTTGCTTCCTTTCATCGTGTTCATATATAAATAAAACATTGTGGTTCAGTGTCTTTCATGAAGCGTGGGATTTAAGTAATCAACAATTTCTTTTCTTCCAAGATTTTATCTGAAGCCTAACCAAGTATGTCATTTTGTTGGACTTTACATTGAGGGAGCCATAATCTATCATGAGAAGCATATGAAAGGATAAGAGCTAGTCACTTTGCAGGCAATCTTCCCATACAGATAGTTGCACGGCTTGAATATATTAACTGAAAAGTATAATACTGTAGCCATGAATGTATTTGTATTTGAAATGTGTTAAATCCAAAATGAACATTATTTAAAATAACACATCCTCACACAATTCTAAGATTAGACTGAGCGATGATCTAATTCTTTTTAACCTTTCCTCTACAACACATAAAACATTTTTTCCTTGAGACATCTGGATTTAGTATAGCAGAGAGGTAGCCAATGTGGAACTTCTAGATTTTTGTGGGACTACAATTCCCATCACTGTTGGCTATGCTAACTGGGGTTGATGGTAGTTGTAGTCAAGAACATCTAGAGGACACCATGTTGGCTAGTGCTTGTTTAGCAAGAAGCTCAAGACACCATGAGTAAATATTAGGCTTCTTACATGTTATCCTTTGAAGCATTCTTTTCTAAATGGCAATAACATGGAAGCATAGCTGAGTTTTATTTCAGGACCCCGTTGTAACCAAAGGGGGACTTTCCCTATGTTTTTGCAGTCTCTCTCTCATTTAGAAGCAGCTGGTCTGATAAGTATGACTCTTTGAGCAATTTACGACACAGGGTTGATGTTACCGAAGGGTTAAGGAATGATTTTCATGACATATATGGACACATCACGTTTTGCGTATAACGTTAATAATGTGGTATTAAAATGTGACAACAGAGGGCACTGCAGAGCAACCAGGAACCTGCAATAGGGAAACTGTGTTGTTACCGACAAAAAAAGATAAGGAACAATTTTTATTTACCAGTATGCCCTGTGATATCTATTATAGTTCTAATAACATTAAAAAAGATCAGTGTAGATCCAGCCATGGAGCAATGCTGGCTAGGCCTAGCTTCTGAGGGGATGTATCACATTCCTCTGGATAATCTTCTCACTTCACTAAGCAACGCCACCCGCATCATTCAGCCTGGACACTGAGGTCCAGCTCCAAGGCAGTTCCCTCACTGTGAGAAGTGAGGTTACAGGGAACCAGGCAGAGGGCCTTCTCGGTAGTGGCGCTCGCCCTGCGGAACGCCCTCCCATCAGATGCCAAAGAAATAAACAACTATCTGACTTTTAGAAGACATCTGAAGGCAGCCCTGTATAGGGAAGTTTTTAATGTTTGGCGTTTTACTGTGGCTTTATAATTCATTTGAAGCTGCCCAGAGTAGTTTATCAGCAACTGAGTGGCAGTATTCTTAGCAGCAGGGAGCATCTGAGTTCCAGATGGAATAATCCATCATCTGGATTCTAGAATGTAGGTTAACCTGCTTTGGTAAAAAGGAACTACCACAACAGAATAGCAAGAAAGCAGGAAGTGCCATATCAATGTCTACTGGTTATAGGTGCTAGATAAGCATTTCAGTTTTCATTCATGTGTATCCTAATTTTGTGATTCGACACATGTAGAAAATGTCTTGTAAGTCTGGCAAACTGAAAATCACGCCTGCCAAACTCGTGCTGGCCCGCAGTCTGAACATGTGTTGAACTATTCACAAAATGGTCATGTTTTACATCCACTTTTTGTTGAGTGCAAAAAGTCACTGTAAGAGTTGACAAAAAGGTTATGTGAAGTTACGAAGCAACTCTCGGGAAAAGTTCGTTGGGAAGACTGGTGGTATGCCATGACATTTGTGGTTCTGGGGCCATCACTACAGCATAAAAGAAGAACAGCTGAAGAGAAAGACAAGGACGATCAGCAGAGTGGAGAAGTCAAAAGCGAAGCAGAGGGAAAAGGTGAGGCAGACAAAGCAGCCTTCAGACAGCGAGGAAAAAGAAACTCAACAACAGTGGCCAGCAAAAACAGACTGAGGAACTGTGAAGGTTACTGGTTTAACAATGGTAACAAACTGTACTTTGATATGAGCTGTGGCTTAGGGCTAGGCTTATTTGTATTTGTTTCTCATACTTTAAGGAACTTACCCCAGATGTCCTCATTCACCCATTCACCCATTATATCTGAGGATATAATGTCGGTTCTGCATTTGCGAGATATCTACTATTAACCTACTTCTTGGAACTCCCTGCTCACTGATATTAGGTAGGCAGCTTAGAGTATTGTTTTCACTGCCTGCAACAACAAAAAAGTCTACCCAGACATGTAACTTTAAAATGTATTGGTTTAGCTGTATTTTAAAAAAACTGTTGACTACTTATATTTTGATAATTGTCATGTAAAATTTGCCTTTAATGTTTGATTTTATTAGTATTTGTAATGATTATTTTATATTGTTTTATGTAAGCTTCTCATTTTGAATCTGAGACATTCTGAATGGAAAGCATGTGCTCTACCATTTTGCTACAGTCCCACTGTCATCTTCTGCTGATACTTACAGCAGTAATGAGGAACCTGTGTTCCTCCAGTTTTGTTGGGACTCCCACTCCCATCAGCCATGTCTGCATGGTTATTAGTCAGGAATGATGGAAGTTGTAGTCCAGCAATATTTGGAAGGCAACATCTTCTCCACTTCTGCTCTACAGCTTTTCCCCCCTTAGTCACAAAAGGTTGCTATTGCTACACTCTCCAAGTTAGTTATAATTTAGATGAGCATTGCAGCACTTGAATATGGCACACAGCACTCATCATCACAGGGACACGTTCTGAAAAAGCTGCAATGTATATAGCCGATCTCTCAGTGAGTGGCCTTCATCCAACAGTTGTTAAATGGTTTTCGCTTCTTGCGGGTTCTACAAAAATAATCACTGTGCTTAGATTAATAAATTGCATCAGCTGTCTGGAATGTGGATTTTTAAAGATCTGAGCTGGTCTGCTTCAGCTTAGTGCTAACACAACTTTTCAGATGATTGTTCTGTACTAAGTTAGCACAGCCAGAGGCACACTGTGAGGGACACTTACGTGATAGCTGCTACAACAGCATCATTAGGGACAAATAATTAGTAATAATACTTATTTAAGAGAACAGTGTTTCTTTAATATAATTTATTTTATCAGCAATTATATGTTGTTTTTAGCAAAACCAAAGTGCCTCCCCTACAAATCTAGCCATATAAACAGGAGCGTGTCACATGTCAGCCTTCAGTTTATTTATTGTTTTCATCCTGTTCTACACAAGGTCCACAGCTACACATAAATTATTCTTCATGCAAAACAAAAAAGGAAAAGGAAAACTGGGCTATGCACCACTTAATTATGAAACTGGTATAATCAAACCTATCATCTGTATCTTCCTAGAACTGAATTTTGCTGGATTGTTCTGTACTGTTTGGGAGAGACATTTTTTCATCACTGAAAAACATCAAAGGGCCTTAAGGCTTTGGGGTTATTGTTCAGGACAGACTTCCAAGATCTTTCATCAACTATTAAAACTGGATTAGCACCAACAACTCATTTTACACTTACTTTATGGCCAATAGAAGCACCAAACATGTATTCACTGAGCATGAAATGTGGATATGCATTTCAGATTACCAAACATGTAACAATGTCTTCCAGATTGTCAGCAGTAATGTTCCCTGTAAAGATTCAAATGGGCTGGGCTTCACACATGTAAGAACTAAAATATAGGCAATGTGGTGTCCATAGGCCATAACTAACCCCGCCAAAGAGAGATACATTAAATGCCTTTTATGGCAAGCAATTTAGAAAAAGTAAGTAGAGCATATGGCAAGCCTACTCACGCTTTTCATGCAGGCAACTTGTTGGATAAGTGCGTGACACAGTCTCTCTATTCTCAAGTGAGGGAGGAGGCTAGGACTGCACAGATAGTACAAAAATCAAACAGAATGATTAGAACCTAAGTTTGGAAAGTATAATCTTGGAACTTCTATTTTCTCAAGACAGAGTGAAAAGTTACAAGAGGGCGCCTCATTGCTCTCCCCTTAGAAAATTACTTGATCTTCTGTTTATTTGCTTTCCGCAGGTTCATTTAATCTTAAGTGCTATCAAATGTTTACTTCTTTGTGGTTTTGTAAAACAACAAGAAGATAATCTTTAAGAAGAGGAATATAAACCTTTCAAGTACCAAGCTGTTAGATCAAAGCAAAGCTTCTGGCAAGAGCTTGTTTGCATGTTAATTAACACGGACAACTTCAGCTTTGCAAGAATCTAGCAACATAACTGTGTGGCAAACGTGTGTTTTGCTGCATTGCTTCAGGAGCAAATTTAAAGCCAGCAGATGCTTTATACAGCCTGAGTGATTCTGCTTAGTAGAAAGTATATTTTAATAGACAGGTGAGACATCTTTCAGTTTTTTTATTTTTTTAAAAAACACTCTCATGGATTGGCTACCAAAACCTGACACCCACTTAAGAACCCACATAGTGTAGATTTTAAAACAATGTGGCCAAGATTTGGTCCAATGACTTCCATAGTTCCAAAGAACATTCCTGCATTGATAAGGCAACAACACAAACAATATATGGGGAAGGTACAAGACCACAAGAACCTCCACCAACAACAGCCCATAGGACTATGTAACAACAGCCCATAGGACTATACTTTTCCACAGCAGCACCAAGCCCTGGTGTGCCGATAGGCATCCATTAGCAAAATTGCTTCCCCCAATGGATGAAGAAATATGCAGAGAGAGGCAGCACTGTTCCCCCTAGAATTTTAAAAAAGATTCCAGCAAAATCAGTGCAATAACAATCAGGCCCTACTGCTCTGAAACTCCCAGACAAAAATCTGCTGCTGGGATTTGTCTGTGGTTCTTCCACAGGCCTGCTGTAAGCCAGCAAGCAAGAGCCCCTGGCCAAGCTCCCAGGCACTGGGGAAGCTGCCAGCAGAGCTGCTAGCAACAAAAAAACCCAAGAAACTGCTAGCTAATTTGCACAGAACAGCCCTCACAAAAGAGATAAACCCAGCAACCTTCAGTTCACCAGCAGCTTCTATACTTGTATCCTAAGATCAGCTTAAGCCAGAGGTTTTTGTCTCCATGGCTCCCTTGACTAACTACATTCTTTCTGTGGCACCCCTGTGGGGCTCAGGAGCCCAGTTATGTCACCCCTTGCCTGCAGAGCAGGCAGCCTCTCACCCTTTTTCGAACTCTCTTGTGGAGTGTTCCCTCAGCCTCCTCTCCCCTCTCCGTGGGAATCCTGCAGGCAGCTGCTGTTCCTCCTGCCCCAGAGAGAGGTGCCTCTTCACATTGCCCACAGGGGCCTGGGACTTGTCTGTCCATTCCCAACAGCAAGGGCTGGGCTCCCTTTCCTGCTTGCTTGCTTGCTTACTTCAAGGCCACCTCAGTTCCTGGCAACCAGCACCCCCTGGCCAGCCCCAGAGGCACTATTCGCCTGGGGAGCTTGTAGCCAGGGCTGCTGCAACAAACAGCTGGGCAAACCTTTGGGAGGCAGAGATACGAGAAGGCATCAGAGGAGGGAGGGAAGAAAAGAGGGACAGAGGCCAGAGTTGCCTAAGGCACCCCTGACCATCACTGAAGTCACTCCAGGGTGCCACGGCACACTGGTTGAAAACCACTCGCTTAAGCTATGGATTATTATGTGGTTCTGGTGGCACTTTTCGTTTAATTACATGCAAGACATATTTACTTGTTTCAGTATTTATTCCAGAAACCATATCCTTTGATTCTAGGCTGCAATCTTACAGTGTGACTTCTGAGCAGATATGTATAGGATTGTACTGACGCAAACCTATCAATACATTTACAGATAGGTAGCCGTGTTGGTCTGCCATAGTCAAAACAAAAAAAATTTTTTCTTTCCAGTAGCACCTTAAAGACCAACTAAGTTAGGTCTTGGTATGAGCTTTCGTGTGCATGCACACTTCTTCAGATACGAAGAAGTATCTGAAGTATCTGAAGAAGTGTGCATGCACACGAAAGCTCATACCAAGAACTAACTTAGTTGGTCTTTAAGGTGCTACTGGAAGGATTTTTTTTGTTTTGTTTTGACTATCAATACATGTTTTTGCTGCCTTCGAAAAAGCACATTATAATATTGTCACCTTGTGAGCGTGCAGCTGTAAAAAGTGGCTTAAAATACTTTTTAAAAAAAGTAAACTTGTGTTTGTTGCATATTGGTCAATAAAACCCTATGCACGCCTATCAAAAGTAAAAGTTACTTGCAGGTAAGTATGTATAGGAGTGATGGGGAACCTGTGGCCTTACAGATAGAATAACAGAATTGTAGAGTTGGAAAGGGTCCCCGAGTTGTCTAGTCCCTGCAATGCAGGAATCCTGCCCACAGCCGTCCCTGGGTAGGCTCAAACCACCAGCCTTTTGATTAACAGCCAGATGCACTGACCCATTGCACCACCTTAAGACAGGGAAAGACATGCTGTGGATGTGGAAGAGCACAATTCACATGCAAAAGGTCTCAGGTTCTGTTCTTCGATGTAGCTTTGGGAGAGGACCCTGCCTAAAACCTGAGGCAGCTGCTGTCAGTCAGTGAAGATAGTATTGTGCTAGGTGGAGTAATAATCCAGCTCTGTATGAGGCAGTTCTCTGTTACTGGACTCCCAACTCTGATCAGACGTGACCATTGGCTGCGACCACCAACATCTGGAAGGTTTGCAGACTTACGATCCCCAAGTTACAGGATTCCCGCCTAGCGGAAGCACCCATATTAAGAGCTGTAAAGCAGCAAGTGTCATCCTGATGACAAGACAGCAGGGCCAGATTTAGGTTTGATAAGGCCCTAAGCTACTGAAGGTAATGGGGCCCTTTATATGTCCAGGTGTCCTTTGTCAACAACAAATTGTTGCTGTTTTTGTGTTGAGTATATGCTATATGGTCATTTATGGACCTAATAGGTATCTAAAGCCATTTTATTTGTTTTTTATCTTATATTTTGGAAATGTACATCGAGGTTTTTTTTCTTTAATTTTTTGGGGGGCCCCCAAGAGTGTGGGGCCCTAAGCTATAGCTTGTTTAGCTTATACGTAAATCTGACACTGATCAAGAGCACTTTGCATTTATATCTCAGCTTTTTCTTCAAGGTGGTGTGCGCAGTTCTGCCCGCCAGCGCACCCGGTGCTCATATAATCCCCCCAACTACCGCCCTGTGAGGTAGGTGAGTCAAGTCCACAAGCAAGCGGAGAAAAAGTGCCCCGTGCGAGGGGTTCCCTTAAATCTATTACGGCATATATCTGTCCACAGACAAATATACGCCGTCTCCAAAGGGCAGGCCAAGTCACCAAGCCCTTACACGAATCTTCTAACAGCGTTGCGCTGGGGAGGGGGGGAGCAGGGGGCGTGGTCTCGGGACGCCGACCCTAAGCGAGAGGGGACTCTGCTCGGGCTGCATCCGCCGTGCGCGAGGGAGGCGCTTCCTCTCGTGAGGGGAGCGAGAAGAAGGGAGGCGGGGCCGTGCAGGCGGATTGGCTCGGCGGCGGCCGTGACGTCACCCTGCGCGCAGCGGCAGATTCGAAACTCCTCGGGCATAGGCGCGGCTGGAGCAGGAAGGCCGCTCTGCTTGAGAGGAAAGAGAGGGAGCCGCCGCCGCCGGGATGAAGAACACCGTTCCGCGGAGCACCGTGAAGAAGCTGCTGAGCAAGCACAAGCCGCACTTGCGCATGCGCGCCAACACCGACCTGCTGGTGAGGGGCGACGGGGAGCGAAGGCGGTGTGTGGGGAAGGGGAGGCCGCAAGAAGCCCAGTGGCCTGTCTCCAACGGAGGTCGGTCGGATGCTCCCAGGAAAGCCTCTACAGGCGCTTGCCCAAACCGCTTGCCCGCCTTCCCCACCCCCACGCCGCCCACTAGCTTGCTTATACCTGAAGGGTCCTTAGCGCCTCGCCGGTCGCTCTCCAGGATCAGGGACAGGCCTTGGCAGATCCCGGCGCCCCGTGAAAGGAAGCGGGTGTGTCTAGGGGACTCCGGTTATCCGCAGCTGGTGTTGCGGATTTCGTGTCGGGTGCTCCCACCCGTCGCCGTGTGTGATGGCGCTTTCGCTAGTGCTGTGACGTGCCATAGGAGATAGTCATAAAATTGTAAGAGTTAGAAGGGACGCCAAGGGTCATCTAGTCCAACCCCCCCCGTGGCTCAGGAAGGGGTGTTTAGGGTGCCACCCAAGCTGTTTGGCCAAGGTTTTAGAACTCACGCCCATGAATTGTACAGTACAGTGGTACATCGGGTTATGTATGCTTCAGGTTACATACGCTTCAGGTTACAGACTCCGCTAACCCAGAAATAGTACCTCGGGTTAAGAACTTTGCTTCAGGATGAGAACAGAAATTACATGGTTGTGGCGCAGTGGCAGGCCCCATTAGCTAAAGTGGTGCTTCAGGTTAAGCACAGTTTCAGGTTAAGAACAGACCTCCGGAACGAATTAAGTTCTTAACCCGAAGTACCACTGTGGTAGTATTATCTACCTTTCTTCGTTGTTTCCTCCACTCCCCTGTTTGCAGCAACCAGCCGACACCAGTTTTTCAAAAGTTGTGTGAAACAGCCATCACGTTTTCAGTGTGAGTGTGCTATGAGGAGATATGTGGATGTTGACAGCACAGAAGTCAAGTAATATATTTGCATCCTTAGTGTAAGATTTAAGGAACATTAGTTTGTGTGGAGTGCTTCATTAATCAACAGGTAGTGGCTTTTAAGCATTTCTTTGGAAATAACACTGCACTCTTCTTTTAAAGGTACATTTGAATGTCTTACTGTTTCTCCATCGACTAGCTGTAGAAACCAGGACCAATGCTATTGCGGAAAAGAGCAAAACTATTAAATCTCGACATGTTCGCTCTTCAGCAAAGGTAATTGCAGTTTAACAGCTGAAATTCTTTATTGAATCTAAGTATTTAAACACTGTAAACACCTCACACATTAATACTAAATATCAATACTGATTTAATCAAATGGAAAGCAGAGCAATATGTTTGGTACCAGCTTGGCTGCATCAGCTGCCAGAAGGAGGCTTACAAGGCGTCATCCAACTGTCTTAGGGACTCCACTCTGGATTTGTGTAGGGTTTACTCCTTAGCCTTTTCTTCTCCTTAAGATATTCCACAAGGCAGGGGAGGTTTAGGTTCAGAGTTTTCCTTCTCATAGATGGGCTACCTTCCCAGGTTGACAAGCCCCATCTGTCCCTCGCTTCCTTCTACAAAACGTGCAGAAACTGCCTTCTTGACCTTTGGAACCATGAGTAGTCTTGTCTGCTCAATCTACCAGAGTCTGTCTTCTCATGGAGGGGAATTCCCTCACTTACTGAGAGTTTGAGACCCATCGGCTACCCTCATCTGGTTCAACCGGCCATTTGAAGCTGTTCCTGGGGTGTGGCTGCTGTCGCATGCTGACAGCTTCTAGGAGTCACAGTTGAGAGCTGAGTGCAGGGTGGGGACCAAAGGTGGACAAAGTACCCCAGAAGGAGCATACATATTATTATTACTCATAACTTTAAATATTCACATCATAAACTTTTATTATTAGAGAGGAGAGATAGTTATGAGTTTCTCTAGAGGAGCTGAGGCTGTCATTACACATCGGACTGTACTGACTATTTTTTAAGTTAACACATATTCTTTTCTCAAAGTTGTACATAAAAGTACAAAGTGCCTTATTATACAGTGAAGGGAGGGGGGATTTCTTTTAACAGAACTTAAGAGCCAGACAGATTTTCAAGGAGTCTGCTAAGAGGGAGTAAGCATACTAGTAAAAGAGGGGATCTTTATTGGTATACTGTATTTTTCAACAGTTTTTCTCTCCATTCCCAAGACGTTTTGCTTAATTTCTACCCAGACAGCCTTGAAATACCTTCTGGTTTGGAAGCCCTTGCCCACAGTCTTTTAAGATCTGTGGTTGGCTGGTTGTAATTACTCACTAGTTGGAGGAAAGGACTCTGCATGCATAAGCTGGAGTGTACGCAGACCAACCTGATAACCAGCTATAGTGGTGCTCCAGTGTCAAGCTACCTTGGATGTTGTCATGATGTAGCTTTCTCTATCGCACAGCACAAGTTGGTGCTGAGTGAAGGTTATGTGACAACCCTATCTCTGATAAATTGGAGATAAGAATACTGTTGATGGGATATATGGCTAGGCTGGAAAGGAAGGAGATGCTAAAGAAGCAAGAATAGGCAGCAGCCGCCAGGCTCTGTCCTTTGCAGTGGCAGTGCCTGGAGCATTAGAAGGGTGCAGGTTCCTGCAAACTGAGTTACTTTGCAAGGACATAGGCATGAGGCAGCTAGCAGCACAGACTGAAGGCTTTCTCTGCTTCAGACTTCTAAGTTTCACTCTCCAGGCTAATTTTTAAATTGTTAGCAGTACTAGATAGCTTCTAGTGAGGACTACCAGCTGCACATCTCCGGAAAGGTAAAAATGTCTACAGCCTCAGGACTGTGGGAGGAGTTCCTGACAAAAAGCTGCTACTTGCATGATCTCTGAAGCTGCTATTTGTATTTCAAGAAAAACCTCCTGAAAGGGTGTGACACAATGCTATTTTACCTGCTGAAAGATTTCCAGTGACCGCCTGAGCAGGAGAGCAAAAGCTCTGTCCACTGACCTTCTGAATAAGTCACTTTGCTCTTGTCATAGGAGAAGGGTTAGCCTGACCATGTCTTGGGAGGCTTATATATATTATTATTGCTGTTTGTGTCTTTTTCAGAGAGCTTGTTTTATAAAGTTGAAGTTTTCAGAATCTATTGGGCAGTTGTGCAACATATAATTTTGATTGAATTGCTCCCAAGTCATTGAATAATACTGTGAAAAAGTCTTGAAAAACCCTCATCTATGTATGCATATGCAAAGTTATAGCCGTCCTATCTGAAATATGCACCATGTTAAGAAAAGGAACAAAGCAGAGAACACGGGCTGCCTCTGATTCTGACAGACAAAACTCTGGCTTACAGCAGCTGTAGTAAGATCATTTAATTTTTCTAGTTGTGTACCCACCCCTTCTTTTTTGTTTCGGGGCAGGGAAGATTTGCAGGCAGCGGAGAGGGGATCAACTTTGCTGATGGCAGATGAAAACTCACAAGGAGGCTCATTAAGTGCTCTTCCCCAAAAGGGAATTTTAGACAGGGTGTCATCATACGGAAGCCCTATCAACCATTTAGTTTATTGATGCAAATCAGTTAAGTTGACTTTGTAGCAGTTTAGAAAAATGTGATATTCCTATTTTTTTTTTAAAGCCCTTTGATCTAATGCATCTCATGTTAAGTATTGGTCTACCTTTATTTGAAATAACAGCTTTATATATCTGAAGGTACTGTATTTTGTTCCCCCCTCAGATTGTTTTAAAGAAGAGCAGAGGCTAAAGTCAAGAAGTATTCCTTCATCCCCTGATTGATTCTGCGTAATTACTGTTGTACATGTGCTGAGGTTAAAATATCTGAATTTTGTATTTCTGTTTTTCATATTCATATTTTTTCATATTTTTCAGTAGATAGATAGCCAAAGCTGATGTCATTGTTATTTGCAGGAGCTCGCTACTTACTTTTTAATTAGGGCAATGTAATAAAACTGATGTGTATAATTAATACAATAGACTAATGCAAGTTTTAACCTTGTAATGTGTTTACTTGTTTATGATGATTAAGCAAGATGCCTTCTATGAGACTATGGCAAATGTTAGAAGCCACTTTTAATTATCTATATAAAGTTACTTCTAGAAAAACAAAATATTTCTCTTTCCTTCTCTGAATGAATATTTATCAACAGGGTTGCTGTAAATATGCATCTTTTCACTTGTTTATAAACCTTTTTAGTTTTTGAGATTATTTTAAGTAACATCGCAAATAAAATATTACGGTTAAGCAAATGTTTGATGTAGGGGATTCAACCTGGGAAGCAGAACATTTACAAAACAGTTTGTAAACAGAATATGAAAACAAATGTTTCAGAATGATTTATAGCAATAAAGCTCTGCATGACTTCCCTCACTTGTTCATTTCACATGCTTTTCACTGTATAACAGAGTAAAAGGAGAGGTGTTTTAGACATGGTAAATCCTGTTTGGGCCGGTTGCAGCAGCAGTTCCTAGGAAAGGACAGACACTGATATACTCTTTCTCTTCCTTTACTGAAATGGCTCCTGGTGTTGGAGATGGCTAAAGGAATGGAAAACCCTGAAGTGTTCCCCTCACCCTCCTGTATTCATTTTTGGAAGAAGTAGCAAGTCTGTCATCTCTCTTTTTTTTACAGGAAAGATAGAAAAAGTGTAACTGGAAGCCTTGGTCCCTATGCCTGTATCTTTCCTTTCCACAGCTAACTGTACCCAAGAATACCAACCACAGGCTTCTACTTTCGGTCTCGTCATTCATATTTGGAATGCAAGTCTAAACTACTAAGTATAAATCCTTCAAAGGGATAGAAAAATTGCAAACATTTAAAACTCCCACTTATTACCAGTGTTTTGCAAAATGAAAGCCATTCACTTGCAAAACTTGTGGGTTGTTTCATGTATGCTACTTAGAAATATGATTAAGTACATGGTTAAGTCTCTTTTAATTGAATAGGGAATATACGAAAGCTTTTTTTTTTTTGCATTGCCTTAGTGAAAGCAGAGTTTTAAAATTATTCTTTTTGTGTATTAGTGCTTAGTGTTTCTGTTTGAGTGAAATAAACTGTGACATAGACATTGCATCTTTTGGAAATTTCTTGCCTCAGTGAATGTTCCTTTTGTAACCATAAGATGGGGATAGAGTTAAGTGTCCCATTTATTTTTCTTCATGTGCAGGCTTCTATTTTATTAAATATGTTCTTTTTCTAGAATTAGCATTTTGCATTATGCTACTGGCAGTCATGATGCGTCCCAAGTTTTTATTGCTGACAGATGTGGGGCAATTAAGGGTTTCATTTTAAAGTTGTTCACGTAAAGGAAGGAAACTACTTTCGAGCTTTCATGTATCTTGTTAATGAAGTCTGAGTAGAGAGAAGCTAAATGTTCTGTGTTTTGACAGCATCCTGAAGACATTTCATTTTCTACACTAACAAGTGTCATCCAATCATCCAGAGTAATTAATCAACAATGGGTGATTAACACTTCAGAGGTTATGGTTGACATAAAATCTGAATGTATATTTTAATTAATGCTGATGTGTTTAATAAGGCACTGGTTTCTGTATCTGTTTGAGAATAATTTTACTATTGCATCTATAACATTGCATGTAACGTTGAATGAAAATTAACCTCCCCCTCAATATTGGAGGGGAGAAACTGTTGCTAAATTGTTACGATGCCTGGCCCTGTAAATTCTTGGTGTTCTAGAGGAAATGTGCTATTGCTACACACTTTTATGTGTAGTAATTTTGCAATGAAGGTAGAAGGCAAATGTTTTAAATAGCTACTCAGTCATTGGGATGTAATAAATATCCCTTGGGAAAGCCAAATCCAGGCAAATACATTATTGGAGAACTGCTGGAGTAAAATTCTTAACATAACATTAAAAAGAGCCCTGCTTAATCCAACCAAAGGCCTATCTAGTCCAGCATCTCTCAGTGGCCAGCTAAATACCTTTGGGAAGCTCATGATGAGGACATAAAGGCAATAGCCCTCTCTCAGGGTTGTTTCCCAAAGACTGTTATTCAGCGTTATGCTGCCTCTGTTTTGGGAAGTATTATGCAGTAGTAGTTGTCCTCCATGAACTTGTCAAAACCTGTTTTAAAGCCAAGTGCATAGCCCTCAACATATCCATAGCTGTCAACTTTTCCCTTTTCTTGCGAGGAATCCCATTCGGAATAAGGGAATTTCCCTTTAAAAAAGGGGAAAGTTTACAGCTATGCATATCTTAGAGCGAATTCCATAGTTTCACCATGCTGCATCAAGAAGTACTGCCTTATATCTTTTTAGAAAAAAAACTTAGTTGCTTGTATGGAGCTCTCATGTGAACTGTGCCTGTCTTCTTCATTTATCTGAGCTGCCTTTACTCTGCATCTTTTATATCTCAGTTTCTGAAGATATCCTATATCTTCATTTGCTAGATTTGCACCATGCGCACATTTCATGTGTCTTGGTATCTTGGTGGTATGTATGTAACACTTTGGTTTACGTACAAATGACTTTTTATATTGTTTCCAAAGGGTGTTTTTAAAAAAATGTTCATGTCAAAAAGATCCTCTGCTGAGTGCTTCCTGTGCCAAAATAACCCTCACATTTTGTTGGTCATTCCTCAGGCAAATTAGGCCCCTTTAACATTACTTTGGCAGTGTGAAAGATGCTTGGCTCTTTGTTGTGTCTTGAGGTTAATGTGAGAAAACCTTGACCATGTTGGAGGAGTCCAACCTGTGGGTCTTTTCAGTTTTAGTATTGCAAAAGCAGTACAGTAGGAAGGGTCTATATAATGAGAACTATCTAAGTGATACTTGACTGCACAATGATGCCGTGGATGCTGTCAAAACACAGACGCTTTTCCATGTTCAGCGTGCAGTGTTAAGTATGATCACTAGGTGGTAAGAATCATTGACACTATCTCTAAAAGGAACTGCTCTTAAAAATGGCCCTACATGAGGATTTTACTAGTGTTACGATTTCTAGAACTTCAGCTCCTCATAGAAAGGGTCACATTTACAAACATGGGTTCCAGATAAAGTGGTTGAATAAATTAGCAGGAAGCTGGTATGTAACTTTTCTGCCAGTTGGTCAGGACAGTATATAAAAGTATAAGCTAGCATGCCACAACAATGGTCTGTCTATGGTTACCCAAATTCCTAAGTATCTGTTCTTTTGGAAGAGCTGTTAACCGTTACAAAAGGAATTTCCAAATTCTTCCCACTATTTTCTTACAGAAATGGGAGATCAAGTGGCACACGTGCCGCCAAATTACATGTGATGTTGGTCGCATAGCTCTGCCTTTAACTGCAGTGTGTATGTTTGTGTTTGATTACAAATAGCCAGTACTAGGCCCACAGACCAGGTTAGAACTCTTGCATGCTGTTACCAGGCTTCAATCCTTTACCCCACCCACTGTGGGCCTGATCTGCATTGCAAAATAAAGAGGCCACCCCCCCCCCGGACCTCTTTTTGCAAAAACACAGGTAACAGTTGCCCAGAACCTGATCGGAGCTGGGCCCACAGCAGCAGCCAGAGTTAAAGCCCCCACATCGCCATGCTGGCTTTTTGTTAGAGCCCCAGCTCTTAAGGATTGTGTCATGAGACTAATGTGACATATATGTCTCCCCTTAAAACTCCCATTTCTGTTAGCTTTTAATGAAAGCAAAAGTATATCTAATAACAAGAAATCTTTAATTTCCTGGGAGCTCAAGAATATTGCAGCAATTGAGATTGTGATCAGCATATGTAGACTAACACTTTACTAAAATCCTCTTGAATATTGTATTTGAGGCACAATTTTATAGGAGACTATTTTGCATGATCCTGCAAGTCAGGAAGCATATTGCTGCTGTTGTGTTGGATATTTGACCTTTCTTGACATGTTAGTAGTTAGTGTCAATTGCTTTGAACAAAATTCTAATCTTGGGATACATTTGTTATTTTGCTTTTGGCAAGACAGATAAGGGTGTTGTATGGACTTCAAATACTGGACCTGGAAAGCCAAGGCAAGAGGTTATTTTTTCTTATCTGTGTTTTAAGTAGTGACTAGAACTGCTCAGAACACTTTTATGACCTTTTGCAATGTCAAAACATGAAACAGAGGGGAGGATATCCTATGGTTTATAGTGTTAAGGGAATTACCTCACCAGCTTGAAAGGTCAATAGCTAATGAACACCAGAGAAGAGTGAGCTATTGGAACCCTGCAGTCTACACAGGACATAAAGCAATGCATCATAGCTTTTTGATTTTTTTTAAGTGCCCCTTTTATTAGCAAACCCTTCTCTGAGTGCTTTCGATAAGTTATTTTCCTTAAATTGTAGTTCATTTATTAGTTTCAAAAGAAATTAAAAGTTTGAAAATCAAACCTAGTTTTTAAGATAATAAAATTACCCCAAATGTATCCCTCCCATTCCCCTCTTCTTTTTTATTTTGAAGACAGTATGCCTTTGGATAGGGGCCCTTTTGTTTCCTTCTCTATTTTAATTAGTTATTAATAATGTTGGAAGAGAATGAAAAGTCTGTACTTTATAGTGACTTCTGTTATGAGACACCAGAATAATAATCACTCTCAACATTGAAATTAAGAGGCCTTTTTAGTCTTTAATTCTTAACATCTACAACTCAAGCAATATAATTTCTCATATTAGGAAGCAGTCATATAAATCAAGAGACCAGAGTCTTTTGCTGAGCCATACTTCTGATTTTGCATCTTAATTCTACGTTTATGTCACAGATTAGGTTTACACTGAGAATCTTGCAGCTTCAATCCCCCAGAGATAGGCCTAGAGCCCAAATGCAGCTGTTCTGACAGTCCCATCTTGCCCATGGGATTTTCCTCAGCCTCACCCACTCACCAGCTGCAGCCCTTCTCCACAGACCACATCTCCCATAGGCCCTGTTTTGTACCCTCCTTGAATATTTTGGCTGGATGGAATATGTCATTGAACTTTGGTAGTTCTGCTTGCTTCCATGAATGGAGGATACAGAGGGTTATGTGTAGTAACTTGTCAGGAGCGAGCCAGCAATAAATCACACTGAGTAAGTGAATTTAACTTTATTAGAAGAAACAGGATTTGCTCAGGAATGCCAGGCCTAATGAGTACAGCAACTCTGCTTCAGTAGGTCTTGTCCCTGTGAGGCAGTTGTGGAGACTGAAGGTCCCCACCTTCCCACAGCTGCCTAAGCCTTCTCATCTCCCAGGTCTTTCCCAAGCAATCTGAGACTACAATGGGGTGGCTGCCTTTGCTCCTCCCGCTTCATACCTCTTCTGGTTCTGGGAAACCAGGCGGTAGAGGAGCTTGTCACAGCAGGAGGGGAGGAAACACCCTTGCTACTTCAACTGCCTGATTCATCTCTGCTTCTTGGCCCAGCCTCCACTTCTGCCTCTTGAGTCTGGAAGGCCCTCTGCCATTGCCCCTCCCAGCTTAATAAACCCTGCTACCTTGTCAGCTTCTGACATCATCTCCTCTATCCCACCACCAATCCCTGGGCTCTGAACTTTCTTCGCTTGCAGGTTCTCCAGCTGGTGCCTCCCACCAGTGCCCATCCAGTCCATAACTAGTTTACTGCACAAAGGTAAAATATTAATCATTGCCCACTTTTACCTCTGGTACTGCTCGCCACTGGTATGTAGCCCTTAGAAAGTTACCCAGAAAGGAATTCAACTCTTGGGCTGAAAATCATTCCCCATCTCTGCAGAAATCAGTCGTAACAAGTGGTTGAAGGAACTGCTCTTGATTTGGACTGAATTTGGGAGGTGCTTGAAAATGTAACTTGTTTGCCTGAGTAGTTAGTTCCAGTTCCCCACTACAGTTCTTGTTGTGATTGGGTCTGTTGAGGTTCTCCTTGCTTCAGGTGCTTGTGCCTGGTTGATACGCAAAGCCAAAAAGATGGCTCTTGCCATCTTTATTCAAGATCTTTAGCAGACTTCACATCTTCATTTAATTCCCTTTGGGAATTTGTATTGGCAATAAAAATACCATATTTTTTCGTGTATAAAACTAGGGTTTCCCCCTAAAAATGAATGTCAAAAATTAGAGGACGTCTTATACATGGGAGCGTCTTATAGACTGAAAAAATGGTAGATCTCACTTTGCGAAGCGAGGTGGCAAACAGAAGTGTCTCTTTCACAAATAAAGTACTGATTGTGTCTTCGGATTAAAAATGTTGCAGTATAAGTATAGGTTATATTTGATCTTCAATACTTCTAATCTTTTCACCGTGATCAAATAATAGATGGTGAACTTGTGGTTGGTGGGGTGGGGGTGGGGAGTCTGCAGTAGAATATAAATGAGTCTTTTAACTGCAGGTTTTCTATAGTTTGGCAGATGTACTTGGCATTTGCATGCCCAGACCACAAACTGATTGCTATGATAGGATTAGTTTATTCATATGCCAATACTCTTTTCTTAAAGGCACTTTCAATGTATTTTGGGGGTTTTCTATTGTTTGCTTAAGAGCACCACATGATAATTCATCACACAATGTGTAAGTGCTATCCAAACATCACAAAGGCAGTTCCAAAGTTCAGACATTTACCAGCCTTCCTCATCTCAAAGCAGATAATGGCAAATCTTTATTCCATATTCAAGGCAATCAGAACTTTGGAGCGTCTTCAGAGTAAAAATACTGTGGAATAGAGCTGCAGGCCCTATGTTAACCGCAGCATAGTTAAGAGTTCACCTTATGTCAAAATTATTCTACATAATTTACAAACTATGACAAAATAAATATTTCAAGAGTCTCCCCCAAAGGGTAGTAACTACCAAAAATAACTAAAAGATAATAATAGCCAAAACACTTTCTCAGTTATTTAAATTCCATATTATGTACATTAGTGTCTGCCAGCTTCCTATTTAGGTTGAGGCCCTGTAAATGACCTCTTTACTGATGAAGAGTGAAATGAAATTCAGCTCCTTTTTAAAATCCTGTGAACTCTGGCTTTTCTCCTCAGCTTTATTTGAAGGACATTTAACCAAGGGGAAAATATTACCTTGCTGCTTGTCAGTATGAATAATATTTGAATTTTTAATAGTTGTCTTATCCTTAAAGAATCCGACTTTGCAGTTCACTTTTTAGAAATCTTGTTAATGTGACTTGCAGTGTTGCACTCTGCAAGGCCACAGTGCCCACAAGCAAATGAATCTCTATTAGCGCTTGGTAGATGTTTGTTTGTTCTCCACTCCAAATCTGGTGTCTGTATAAGCATAGCTAAAAACATCACCAGCGGCTGCAATTCATTATGGTGAATTGCATATACTATCAGCCCTCCTGCACTTTGCACTTAAGGGAGATCAGATCCTCTCCATACTATTCAAGGATTGCATGGTAATATGAGAGCCTCGTGCAGTGTTCCCATTCTCCAAAATGAGTTATGGTGATGCTATTTTATGTCTCTCTTGAGGTGGGGAGGCAGAAGAAACTGTTTATCCATGAGAATCATATATTGGTGCCCCACTCTGATGTAATGAAGGATCATGCTCTTGCAGTTTAATTCTAAACTTGGATTATATCAAATTGTGGCTTTGTTCTAGTTGAAAATCACCAGTTTTATGTTGCTGGAGGGCTAGTAGGGTCTGATTTGACTGGGTGCCCTGACTTATGTTGCGTGGACGTGCTGTTTGTTAGTGCAAAGCCATCATTGACTAGAATCCCTCATTTACTGCTTGGGATTTATTGTAAATTGTTTACCATTTCTGTCTCACCTTGTCCCAAAGGGCCCTCAAGCTGACTTGTAAAACAATAAAAATTGCAGTATTTAAAATATGAACAAAGTAAAATCAATATCTTAAGAGGAGGAAATGGAACATGCATTCAAAAAACCTAATGGAGGCAAAATATTCCAGAGCCAACATGACCACAGTAGTGTCTTCTCCTGGAGGATACTTCAGTTCTGACAAACATCCTAACAATGCCATTTTGATGTCATGCAAATTTGTGTTTTATAAGAAGTGCTGAGTGGCCTAGACCTAGTTTTTCCAAAGTCAAGCATCACTAGCTAACACAGACAATTGTAGCCTTACACCTTTGAGATCACAGTAGAGTAAATTGAAAACTGACATTTACAGGATTCAAGGTCCAAACTCTTTCTTGCATCATCAAAACTAATTGGTTGTAGCCATTTCATTTGTTGTAACACTTTAAAATCACCATGCCTTAAAGTAAAATGGCCTCAAAGTAAATTTCACATTTGTATCATGGGCTTTGTCCAATGGATCTCAGTTGCATATAAACATTTGATCACATTTTATTCTTGTAAGAACTGTGAGATAGGTTAAGCTGAGAGAGAGTGAGTGGATTAGATGAACAGGAATTTGAGGCTAATTCACCGTGGCCTTAAGACTAACATGTCTCTTCACCCTACACTGACAATTAGTGTAATAGGGTGGTACCCTTCTGCTTTGTAGTAGTGATCAGTTTGATGACACACATACCAAACCTTTCTCATAGAAGCTGTACTTAAATGTTCAGATAACACAACTTGCTTTCACGCCTAAAGCATAGAGACAACATGCTGCAACTGCTTCTCCTGCTCACTTTTTCTAGATTGAAAAATTCCAATAAACTATAAGGATCTGTTGCAGCGTATGAATTTTCCACTGTTAGGCGCTAACAGCTTTATACAACAGTATAAACATTAAGTAGCTGGTTTTAGCTATCTCTCATCATTCCTTACAACTGCTAAAGCTATAATCTGCTGAAGCTGTGCAACATCACACCCTTCCTGAGATTTTCATAGCTACTGTAGCAAAACATATTAGATGTAGCCAGCGCAGCTGCATTCATATAGTTGCTGGAAGCAAATTCAATAGCTGCAGGGTCCTTGCTTAACCAAATTGTAAAATGTGACTCTGGGGTTGCGGTGCTCATGTCGCTTTATTGGCCAAGGGAGCCGGCATACAGCTTCCGGGTCACGTGGCCAGCATGACTAAGCAGCTTCTGACGAACCAGAGCAGCGCATGGAAACGCCGTTTACCTTCCCGCCGGAGTGGTACCTATTTATCTCCTTGCACTGTGATGTGCTTTCAAACTGCTAGGTTGGCAGGAGCAGGGACCAAGCAACAGGAGCTCACCCATCGCTGGGATTCGAACCGCCGACCTTCTGATCGGCAAGCCCCAGGCTCTGTGGTTTAACCCACAGCGCCACCCGCATCCCATATGATGCAGCATACAGTGTGCTAAATCTATTAGTAGCAATCCTGGAAATTTTGATACTAAGCAAAGGAGAAAGGCACTTTGAAGCAGTGGCCAGCCGTCGGTTGCACAGCAGCAGCAATGCCGAGAGAGGGACAAGAATGAAGAAAACACTCTGAAGAAGTGGCTGATCTTGGGCTCTGTAGCAGCAGCGGCAGCAGTATTAGGTAGAAAGGGGTCTAAGTCACCCTGTGCTGATCCTTTCAACCTCCGATATCTATATTGGTCAGTGGAACAGGACACAGAAAATGTGAAAGGAAAATAACCGATGGTTGCCAACAGTGGAGAGCCGTTTATAATAATGAAAGTTCAACTTAAGGCAAATTCTGTGGTGTGGTCACAGATATGGAAAAATTGGACAAAAGCAGACAAACATCTAGAAGAGAAAATGATGGTCTGTCTTCAAAAAGTAGTCAGCAAGGCAAAAGTAGTGAGCAATGAGAATAAGCAGAAAACTGGAAAGTAACATCCAAGGATAAATGGATGCATATTTGTGTAAAATAGGCCATTTCCTCTCGAAAGAGAGAGAAAACTGCTCTGTTAGTAAACACAATTTTATTAGGCTTGTTTGTGATACTGTAAAGCATGCTAGTTGTTAGATGTAAAACTAAAGATGAAATCTTGGATGCAAAATATATGAAATGTCTGCTAAGGTTCAATGAAGTGGTCCTTGGTTACCCAAAAAGCAAGTTCCTCATGATATGAGAGAAACAGCATTAGAATATAATCTACTTTGTATTTTGGAGATTGGTTTGTCTGTCTATTCTATATAGACTTGGCCACCCATTGAGATACCGTCCTCAAACTCAGAACAAAGCTTCCCAAGGTGGGGGCAGGAGTCTTTGTTGACAGTTGGCTACAGGCCATTTTGAATTTGAAGAGGCCATTTTAGGCCTCTTGCGATAGATATCATTGCCAAACTTGGCACAAGGGCTCCTGAGGTGGGGGAGGCAGTCTTCGTTAATGTTTGGAGCCTGGGTGTCACTTTGAATCCAGATGGCAGACTGAAACATGACTTTGGCCGGACCTCACCTGCCATATGGCTACCTCTGAAGGTATCACCCCATGGAGCAGGACTTTGCCCAATTTTTTCACGATGGTTCCAATCTCAAGATAATGTTGCTTAATTATGGAGGTAAAGGTGGCAATCTTCATCTACATTTGGCCACCAGGGGCCATTTTGGATCAAGATGATGGGCCAAATTAACCCTAACTAAACATCTCCCTAAAATTCATTTGACTGTTGGTCAGGTGCTCCCTGGATCAGGTTGGTGCCTTTGATGTCTAAATTTCACAAATTACACTATTAAAAAAAATCATTTGAATTCTCAGGCTGTACCGGCTACTTGTAGTTAATATGCTCAGAAAATGATCTATGGTGCCTTATGGCTTTATTAAGGCATGCTGCTTTCTTTTGTGCATGAAAGCAAGGTATATCTAGAAATACTGTGCCAGTAATGAACTATTTATTTTACTTGTGATACTTTTGTGGCTCTAACTGTTCCATTGCACAATATGTGAGGAGCTCATGTGGAAAGACACACCAGCCCTATCTATTACTCATTTTCACCATTTTCTGATTTAAATCTTAAATTGGTGTGCAAAGCTCCTTTGCCCGGCGTTTAAGCTATTTAATCAGAAGCTGAGCATAAGCTGTGTGATGTGACACTACGGCATGTAGCAAAACTACAACGTATCATGTTAGACTTAGTTCAGGCTGAGTAAGGAATAAAATTCCACTCCAGCCATCTTGAACTAGATGATCCTTTTCATCTGGAGTACATTTATCCCTCTATCCCTCGTCTTTAGGGAAAGTACACACAGCCCAGACCTAAAATGTAATACTTCATTAAAAACCCTGTATTGAATAACCACATTTTCAAAAGACACATTTCAGCTGATTGCAGGAATATGGCCCTCAGTGCATAGTCAGCAAATAAGAGGATGATGCCGATTAGCACAGACGTAATAGCGAGAGTCTGTTGGGTCAATTTAAGGAAATGGCAGGAATCCTAGTGGCTGGGCGCACACCTATTCAGTGAAAGACCATATAATAACTTAATCCCTATGATATCATTTTCATCGACATGTTGGTATTTAACTGCATTTTCTCCACCCACCCACCTTCTAGTCCAGGAAGGTAAAATAATAGCTTCTCCCCACTGAGCAAACAAACTTGAGATTCAGTTTACTGTGCAATAAAATTTGAATAGGCTGATTCTATTTGGACCAAAGCGGGCTGAGAAATTCTGCCTGTCAAGGGTTTTGTGATCTCAAAGGAGAAACTTCATTTTGAAAATAAATATTACTTATGTCTGGAAAGTTTGCAGCTGTTTTCCACCGACTGCCCTGCTAAGACACACACACACACACACACACACACAAATTTGTATAACAGCTGGATTGGTCTGGGCAACTTACTGATCACAAAGTTCTTAGGAAGAAGAAAAATGCATACAATTTCTAAGTAAAACGTAATTTTTATAGACTGTATTGTGGAAAAACTGAGGTGACAAAACTTTCACAGGCTTGGTGATCATTCAGATCTCTAAGTGTACCTCCTCCATGAGAGAACTAGAAGACAGCAGGCCTATTTTGTGGTGGCTCCTTGCTTGTGGGTTGCTTTCTTCAGGGAGCCTCCTCTGGCACCTTCATTAAATAACTTTAGAAGCCAGGCAAAAACATTCCACTTCTCCCAGGTCTTTGGCTAATTAAATATTCTCCGGCATTTAAAATGGTGGGGGTGGGGTGGGGGTATTGTTTTTGTTTGTTACTATGGTACGTATTTTTGTGATTCTATATTGTAACCCGTCCTCTGATCCTTGGATGAAAGGCCGTACAGAAACTGAATACATAAAATTAAATACATAAATGCTGAACCAGAGAGTGGAAATATATTGTGTCCCACAAACTGACCACCTTGCAGGAAGTTGGGCTGAATAACAAGACACCACGTAGCAGCAAAAACTTTGAAATAAATTAAGTGCATATGCCATGTAGATACAGTGGTACCTCTGGTTACGTACTTAATTCGTTCCGGAGGTCCGTTCTTAACCTGAAGCACCACTTTAGTTAATAGGACCTCCCACTGCTGCCACGCTGACGCCGCACGATTTCTGTTCTCATCCTGAAGCAAAGTTCTTAACCCGAGGTACTATTTCTGGGTTAGCGGAGTCTGTAACCTGAAGCGTATGTAACCTGAAGCATATGTAACCCGAGGTACCACTGTACATACAAAACTGAAGAGTTGTAACATTAAGATATGTAGTCCATTTTCTGACGACAGGGAAACTTTCTTTCCTTTCCCAGGAGTGGTACAAAGGGCAGCCTTAACATATGGAACAACGTCTGGTCAGAAGACAGGGTCAACCTGTGAACTGGCAGGTTGGCAGGACTTGCAAACAGGGCTGCTCTCGTCGTCTCTCCAAGAGCAATTGCAGGTTCTACGCTCACTCTCAACTAATGCACAGCACCACTCTAGTTTCTCAGTTTTCTCCTCTAGGTCATTCTCTGGAAACAGGGATGGAAGACTTGAGCCAGGGGTGCTGACGCTTTCCTTTGGGACTGATATTAGTTCCCAGAATACAGTATTATCCAGCTCAGCACATGTCCCTAGATAATGCTCAAGAGAGAATGTGAATGACTGACTATCTGAACATAGCTTCATGTCAATTTGGAGGGGAAAAAATTGTTCACCCCAGTCATAATAATACCAAATACCCAGAAAGCAGGACCAGGTGGGCCATGTGGAGATGTTTCCAAATACAGAAGTAGGACCTGGCTGGTGACACTGAGTGGGACAGCTTTACACTTTTACAGTGGTACCTTGGGTTACATACGCTTCAGGTTACATACTCCGCTAACCCAGAAATAGTGCTTCAGGTTAAGAACTTTGCTTCAGGATAAGAACAGAAATCGGGCTCCGGCGGCGCGGCGGCAGCAGGAGGCCCCATTATCTAAAGTAGTGCTTCAGGTTAAGAACAGTTTCAGGTTAAGAACAGACCTCCGGAACGAATTTAGTACTTAACCCGAGGTACCGCTGTATTCCAATTTGATATTGCTGGTTGTTATGCTTTCAATATTCAGTAACATTTCGTTAAATTTTCAAACTGGCCTGGTTTTATGGCATTCTTAAATCCAGAACCTGGAAAAGGGGACACTGTTAGAAGCTATACAACACATTTCCAAGAACAACAAAAATATTATTCAAGTTTTGGTTTTGGCCATGGTCATGTTTATTTTACACTTCATCTTTTTTCCCTTGCAGAAAGGTTAAAAGACTTGGTTTAAGCTTTAAAAAAATCTTTTATTAAGCAAACAAAAATAAGAATTAGACATTTTCAGTTTCTAAGAAATAAGGAAATTAAAACATCCTAAGCCAATATAAAACAAACTTATTTCCACTACAAATGCTGTTTTGGAAGGAAAAAAATATTTGAGCTTTCATAGGAAGCCCTTTTATTCTTCAGAACTGAGATTGGTGTCCTAACCTTCTTCACATTTACTTGAGAATATGATCTACATTGAAGTGTTGCCTCCCCCCTGATGCTACCCCACATGGGGGATATGTGTGAATTTGGCAGCTATACGGACAGGGCCAGTTGTCTGAGTTCTTTTCAACGCTGTGAAATTTCAAAATATATAGCTAGAATGTAATGCTGAAGTTTTCATACGAATTACAAATAGTATTCCATTTTTCACTATTACGCAAGTCCCAGGCCTTTGGATTGCAGCGAACTCTTCACTCATCAAGATCACAGTAAATATTATCATATGAATCCAATGAGTTGAATTCAACATTTGAGGGTTGCTGTTGTGCAAGCTTACATGTCACTGATATAACAACAACAATAGCAGCAGTAGTGTGAGGGCTTTAGCAACATCTTTAGCAAGCACAAGCCACTTGGATCTGGCTGTTGCACTACCTTAAGAACAAGCCTCCTGCTAGTGCAATGGCAGTTGCACAAGCAGACTGTCACAATTGGGATATCATCATATGGGTACAAACATATTTGCTAATCTAAATTTCTCATTGAGTGACTGTTTAATTTTCCAATGAAACTCCAAACCCCAGTGTCCATTCTGATAAATGAATTTACCCTGCAGTTTTATAATCTTGGAGAGATACTTAGTCAAGATGGAGCCAAATATTTAATAGAATCATTAACTTTGCTACACTGTATTTTAAGAGAAGTGATGTTACTGGGGGAAAACAACCCGTTTTGGGAGTTCTTCCAGATGGTGGTTATTTCTTCTTGCTCAAGTTTTCCACCCAAATCTTATGCATCTATAGTCATCACTGCAGTCCCCCCCCCCCCGTTACAAAATTATAGGAAAACCAGCAGGATAAGTGTTGGGTACAGTCCCAACATATGTGTGCAGTGTAATCACAAAGCTGTCTAAATATCTGTGCTGAGAGGTTACATAATTCTCGCACTTGCTCATGCGAACTTTAGTAGAGTCTGTCAAATAATTTGATTTGGGCACTTTCCCATTTAACTATGCAAAAGGTTGTGGAAAATAATTCATTCTGAATAGAGAAAAAGACTCCAGAGTAAAGTGATATACTTTGAGGTGTGTTAGTAGTGATTTTGCGGGGGAAAGCAGTAAACCTAAGAAACACACAGGGCTTAATTTATGTTAGAGCTCAACCCCACCAGTCCATCTATTTTCAATGGCTTAACCATGAAATACGGATAGAAGAAAGTGAGGCTGATGAAATGCAGAGCGCTCAGTAAGAACAGAGGATGCCAGCATATCTGGGATAATAGGAAAGAGCATCCAGATCACAGTGCTTCTGGACAGAAGTAATCCCTGGGATTTTCTTCCACTCCAAAATCAGCACCAGGCATAACAGTAAATGATTTAGGTGTGCTGCTGCTGCTTGACAGTGTAATCCTATCTATGTCTACTCAGAGGCAAGCCCCATTTAATACAGCTATGATGACCTCAAGTTAAGTGGGTATATGATTTCAACATGTGAAGACCAAAGCCCGCTTTGGTCCATGAGATGCAGAATCTCACGGATCGTGACCTGTCTGCAAAGCAAACTAACTCACTTCTGGCTGGCACACAGTCATGCTTTTGGCTGCTTACAGCACATTTTTAATCGGGTGACTGGCAAACCCACCACCATCCCATTTGATTCGTAATAAGCCGGCCTGCTGAGCCAATTCTTCTAAAGGAAATGGGGAAATACCTCAGGTTATTCTAAGCCCATTCACATACCAATCACATGCCTTCAATAACAGAATCGGAAACACCCTTGGAAAGAGTTAAAGATGAAAATGACAGCTGCAGCTCTGTGCGAGTAAGGATGCTTGTGGTGACTTTGGCAGTACTTCCTTCCTGTTTTCACCTCCCATGAAACCGATTTCAACAGGACAATTCATTCAGAAGACAAATACAAATTTCCCTAAAGCTTGTTGAAAGTTCTTGAACCTGGAATGGAACTGGGGAGGAGGGGTCCTTCGAACACGTTACGTTGCCATATACAGTAGTTCTTTCTATGCAGGGTTTTCTGTGACCGTGCCGCAGCCATTGTGCAATGTTTGTTGGTCATTTGTAGACTTTATCTTCCAAAGCAGCCCTTTTCTGTCAAACTTGGCTCCATTACCACTGAGAAAGCTGTTTCTTGTCAGATTTCTTGGCTGATGCTTTTCTTGATGTGACCTTTCTCTTTGGGATGTGTCAGTGACATTCGGTTATATCACACAGCACATAGCAGAACATAACTTGGAGGGATTGTCACAGAACAGTAGCATAGGATCTATTCAAGCCTTTCCTCAACTAATGAGTTAAAAAACTGAGTAATATGCCAAAAGTTAATTGGGTGAGATACTCTCCCCTGTTCTGGCCCCTTTGTTCTTCTCGAAATGAGAACTAAAAGTTGGCCGTTTTATGGGCTGCTAAAAAATCTCTCTCAAGAGAAGGGAGCATGTTCCCATTCTTTCTGACATAAAGAATATCTGGCATCATGTGAGGGTGAGCAATACCGGTCTGCCAAGCAAAAAAGTGCAACTTCCTTTAGGCTTTTCATATGGCCTAGCTCATTGCTCAGGTGATGGACAATTCTGGCCAATAGACTGCTCTTTTGGTTCACATCCACTTGTGGGATAGTCAGTCAGGTAAAATTGTCTTGTGGTGACACAAAGAATAAGCAGCAATTCATATCTGATTGTGAATCTGGTTTAAGGTTTGGGGGTGAACTGCCTGATTGCGTGCTTGCTTCTGGAGCCTCCGTAGTGCCTTTGCAGACGGTATAACTATATTTGCAGAATAGGTTATTGCAACTGCTTCAAGAACCTGAGAGGCTCCCATTAGCAGATGCCAACAGATGCCAAGACTGCCCCCCTCACTTATTACAATTTTACTTATTCCCTATTTTCCCCAGGCATCTGACCATATGAATCATATTAAAACAAGTTCGTTGGCATCCGTCTGTCTCGGGAGACAATGGAGGAGTGTGTCTTTGGGTGGTCAGGTCAAGCTGAAACATTAAACCACAACCATGAGTAGATACATCATCTGCCTACTGGACAGGAGGGTCAAATGGCCAGCAGGGCAGGCTCAGGACCTGAGGGTATGTCATAGCCTAGGCAAATGTTTCAACTTGCCACTATGGCTAACTGCAGGATCTGAATGGCCCCAGATCTGAATAGTCTCAGTTTGAACCAGAAGCTTCTGACACATGGCCAACATTCAGCAGATCCATTTCCCCCATCAATAGAACAAACCACTTTTTCAATGTCTTTCTTCCTCCAAGTTCTTAGAAAGCCACCAGCCTTGTTCCTTTGGAATAAGGCCATCCTAGTAAACAGAAACCTGTTAGTTCCGTGAATGTGTTTACTGTAGCATAAGCTTTCATGATCCAGACCATTGTCAGATGTTTATTCTCTGTTGGCAGAGTAGGATAACACTTCATCTAATGAAGTAGACTCTGGCCGATGAAAGTTTAATGCCACAGTAAAGGTATTAGCTTTTAAGGGGCCGCATGACTCTGTTGGTTTTGTTGTAATAGACTAGGGTTACAATCCTAATCCTATTTGTCTGGGAATAAGATCCAATAGGACTTACTTCGGGGTAGACCTGGTTAGGACTGCAATGTAACACTGTCACCTACCTTTAATAAGTCCTATGAGCTTTGTTTAATTATATGTAAAGCTTTTTTTAAAATAAAAAAATGGAATACAATAAATGTATTGATGATAATATGAGGCCTTTTGTTTATCTATTACAGTGACTTACAAAACAGAGGTGTTAAATGTTTACATGCAGATGTTTGGGCTTCTGCCTTTGTCAGTTGCTTTGATGTGAATCAAAGGATGCTGCCGCCCAAGTGTCGGTTACAAAGCACCGAGGCTGTAATATTCAGAAGTGTTGCATTTCTGTAGCTGAGCAAATGCAGCACTCCTGAATATTCCATCCTAAGTGTTCTATACCCACAACCTTGGCCACAGCATCCTTTGATTCACCTCAGAGAAGCTGAAGAAGGCAGACCTTTTGCTGTAAGAATTCAGTTATCTTAGTTTTGTAAGTCACTGTAATTAACTGCAGTCTACCAGGATCCAGAGCAAATTTGTCTGGAGTACTATTTGAGATCTAAAAATCCTTCCTCAACCTCGGCCCTCCATATGTTTTGAGACTACAATTCCCACCATCCCTGACCAATGGTCCTGCTAGCTAGGGATCATGGGAGTTGTAGGCCAAAAACATTTGGAGGGCCAAGGTTGAGGAAGCCTGAGATAGATGATAGATAGAAAGAAAGAAAGAAACTGAAATTCTGTATCCATATTAATGGATGTGACACTGGATGTGACAATAATCCGGCAACCATGAGAGCTTTCCTCTCAGTGCAAATACCAGCTGTAGGGAGGGGGGCAATCTGGACCAAAACCTCCCAAGCAATTTGTGTCAGCCCAGCTGGTGCCAAATGTATTGCTCTGCTATCCTTTGGACCATATCAGAAAGGCCTAGAGCAGGGTTTTGTCATCTGGGCAGTCCAGGACCTCCATATGCACTGTCTAGGCTTGCACCCCAGGTAGGTCACATCAGTGCTGCTAATATAGCAGTTTGACTTCACCCCCGGAGGCATACTCCATACCCTCCAACATTTCTCCGATGAAAATAGGGATATCCTGAGGAAAAGTGAGACATTCCGGGATTAAATCAGAAACCAGGATGGTTTCTCCAAATCAGGGATGTCCCTGGAAAATAGGGGCACTTGGAGGGTTTGTTACTCCATTGTCTCTTGAGACAGAGATGCCTACTTCCCTGAATCCTAGCAGGCTACTTGACAACAGGAGGAAGACAAGTCTCATTCTGAGAAAACCAAGTGACACATAAAAAGCCTTACATAGTCGTATATAGGCAAAACCTAGGCAACGTGGAAACATATGTATTGCTAACAGAGAACGTAATCACACTTTCACATCTGGAATTCATGTTCGTATTTACTTAATAATAATTAGTAGGAGCCTGTGGTGAGCTTCGTTTCCCATCTGGGAACATAACATCACAATAACTAAAAATAAAGATGAGGAGAAAAGGCAAATACGATTTGTATTATGTAACTGTATAACACTTTGAAAATATCTTGCACTGCAAACTAAATGGCCTTTCGTAACCATGATTAGGGCTCCCAAGCTGAGTCTAAAGTTAGTCAGTCACTCAAAGACTGCAGACAAATGCTAGTACATAACTTGGGAACTCCCAACAGAAAATAAAAGTAACACTATTGCATCCCACATTCCAAAGGATTTCCTGGGCATTTCTCCATTCTCCTTCCTCACCTTTCCATGACCAAAATTAGTTTTATTACCACAAAATCTTCAAGGGGTGTTCAAAAGGGCAACTTCCTTTGGTTATTTCTAGATGTGTATGCCCAGATTCAATGTTTTATTCCTTCTTTGAATGAGAACAAGTATTCGTTTTGAGACTCTCACAGAAAGTGAACAGAAGACTGCTGACAGAACATGGCCAGCGGTGGCATCAGTGGGCAGCTGATCTGATCCTGCCAGATCCTGTTCCCTTCTGCACACAACTGTTCTATACTTGGAGCGAAAGAGGCCTATGCAGATCTTAAGGAGCTGCATGGCAAGGAGATTGCTTTGATTAGGAAACTGACATGGCGAGGGGGTTAAGCACCCTTCTCTGCCACACTATTGTTCTGATCAAATTGGCAATGTGCTTCCCATGGCTACGTTTCATAAGAAAAAGAAGAGAGCCAATCACAGATATCCCATGTAACATGTAGTTTAGCTCTTAACAGTGGCGCCAAATAAAGCATCTGACATTTCTTTCATCAGTTTTCAGTTGCTCAGTAACAAGATATGAGATACATACTTGTGGCATGAGAAGGCTTTCATTACTTTCCAGTTTTCCTTAAGTTGCATATTTATCATCACAAGTTTAACAGAAACATTCTGACTTGCCTGACTTGATTTGACCAAAAGGCTGACACTGTCAGTACAAGATACTCTTTTCACCACTAATTTGTGCTTCAAGAACCCTCCTGCACACACCCGGTCATCCTATCACAGTAATAAATGAGGCAGAAGAAACTCCAGATATGCATGGATATTTATGTTAAATGCCACTTCACACATGAATGATGGATTAGATCATGGGTAGGCAAACTAAGGCCTAGGGGCCGGATGCAGCCCAATCGCCTTCTCAATCCGGCCCACGAACAGTCTGGGAATCAGCGTGTTTTTACATGAGTAGAATATGTGCTTTTATTTAAAATGCATCTCTGGGTTGGAAAACAGCTGCAAACTTTCCAGACATAAGTAATATTTATTTTCAAAATGAAGTTTCTCCTTTGAGATCACAAAACCCTTGACAGGCAGAATTTCTCAGTCCGCTTTGGTCCAAATAGAATCAGCCTATTCAAATTTTATTGCACCATTGACCTCCAACTACAGAGAGAGGGATCCACAACAACCTACAGCACCTCAGCTGTTCTTCAAGGGAGCATAGGAGTACCCCCTTAAGAATTTTGGGAAATGGTCCATGGGATTTTGCTTACATAATAGCTTAATCATAGAGATTATTCTTTAATTTTCTCCTGCAACACTTTGGACTTTTCCTGCCTTGTTATTTTACTACAGCTAACCCCACTGGCAACATCAAATCACCTCAGGAACACGAGGAAATTAAAAGGCCGATTAAATGTTTTAATACTTTTAATCCTTGCTTGTTATAATTTGATAACTGAAACAGATTTTCTCTGTGGGCCTCATATCAAATCACTTTCAAGCTGAAAGAAACCAGAAAAGCTTTTAACTTAATTGAGCCGGTATGAGCAGCTCAGAACTATCTCAAAGGCTATAGGATATTGCATCATAGTTTTCCTCGTTTCAGTGCTCTCCTAGTACTTCTCCCCCTTTATTTAAATTCAAATAACTTATTATTATATTTTCCTCTAAACAGTTTTGATGGGATTTTGTTTTAAACAGAGAGGTTTTAAAACACAAAGTCTGGGCTTAATAAAAACAGCTATGAGTATCAGGAAGTGGCAAATTACAATCCAAGAACAGCAAACCCAAAACACACCTGTCCTCATACTTGGCTTTATATATTCCATGTATAATCCTGGCTCAGTGCTAAGTGGGGAAGGACACTTTCCACGTAATGTTCTTGAAACTGGCATTGGAATGCCTTCTCAAATAGGATCAGTTACTCAACCTTGCCATATCATCATCTCTGCAGAAATGGCTCCAGCTGGTGAGGGTGGAGGAGGACATAACATGATGACATGTTCACAACAAAAGGTATGTGATCCTTCATGGGCTAGAAAAGAGTGGGCGAGCTCAACGTGAAAACGTCTTTGGCAGCAACCCAATGTTGTATATAGCATGTAGTTCCACAGTCCAGGTCAGTGTGAGGTATCATTTCACTGATGGCTGGTATAAACATACAAGGCTAAGATACAGATACAGTGGTACCTCAGGTTAAGTACTTAATTCATTCCGGAGGTCCGTACTTAACCTGAAACTGTTCTTAACCTGAAGCACCACTTTAGCTAATGGGGCCTCCTGCTGCTGCTGCACCGCCGGAGCATGATTTCTGTTCTCATTCTGAAGCAAAGTTCTTAACCTGAAGCACTATTTCTGGGTTAGTGGAGTCCGTAACCTGAAGCGTATGTAACCTGAAGCGTATGTAACCTGAGGTACCACTGTATTGGATAAGTTAGCCCACATAAAGGACAAAGGGAAAAGTTCCTTGGCTGTATTACAGTGCACCATACATCTATGGGCTGCTAATTTCCTTCTTTACTTCTGAAGCATAAGGACATTCAGCCCAACTAATGAACATAAATAATCCCCGATCAATGTTGGCAAGAAGGTCTTTCTGAGGGCTTACAACTGAGCGATAGACAGATAAGGCTCCATCTTAGGTACAGAAGTCCGCTTAGAAACTCATGGATGACAATCCTCAGTGAAATGGAGAAAGACTTCATTTCTGGCCATTTCTCCTCCCCATGCAACCCTCTCCCACAAATTTGCTCTTGAAGGTAAGCACACCTCCTGGAGCAAATTGAGGGGGCTGTAGAGGATAGGAGGAATAGCTGAAGATTGCCTCTTTCCTTGTTTCATTTAAGTCTTCTGTCAGCAGATCGATACTCAATGGATTCCACACAGTGATTTTTCTAAAGAAAAAAAGAAGAAATGATTTAGCTTCTTGAATAAAACCAAAAGATGCCAAACTCAGCTATACCCTTCTAATAAAAAAAATAAATCCAAATATATTCATTGTCAAATTTACTGCTCGATTCGAGACAGAAATGTGCCCTTCTGCAATCTAAAATATAGAACTTTGGACCTACAATGAAAACAATGGCAGCTGTTTTGTTTTAATACACTCAGTGACTCTTAGTGAAACACATGTAGTTGTTTTAATTTTATGGTATGCTTAAGCAGCACCTGTAATTGTGAAGATACAGATTACCCAGTTGCCATACACTTCCAGGCCCAGCTCTGAACAGTTTTTAACATGCAAAACTCCTTATAAATCAGTTGGGAGTCTTGTCTTATAAAGGATATTAGAAGTGGATTATTGTACTAGGTACAATGTGTACTGGAGAGAGAAAGAAAGAGAAAGCGAGAGAATGACCTTTTAAACATTTCAGGGGATTTGTACTGGTTATATAAAAAAGTCATTTGCATCCAGAGCACTAAAATTAAATATTTATAATGCAAATCAAACTGTAACGTAAAAAGGTGCAATTCAAGTAGCTGAACTCGGTAAGATTTAAGGCGCCCCTTTTGCAAACATGCAACAAATTTCCACTATAAATATTTACAAGGTGATTAATTTTATTTACTTTCATTTTTATTATTGTAATAAATTTACCTACTATTATTTGGTACTTCAGTTGCCCATGGGCTTCTTACATATTTGTTTGTTTGCATGCTATAAAGATTAACTGCCTTTAATGCTTAGTTTATATTAATATAAATAATGAAGCAATTTGAAAGACAAGGATGAGGAAGGCCTTGAACCTAAAACAGACGTGGAGGGCCAGTGTTCAGATTGTCTTCTATGTACGTTACCATATTTCCTTTGAATTACTTGGATGGTGTTGCCTTACATTCTATTGATATGCAGAAGTGGGTCACCTGATGGGGTGGAGCTTCTAGCAAGTGGGTCAGTGTTCCTAACTGGGAAGGCGTAGGTGCAAGGCTGCAGATACCCGACACAATGTCCCTTTGCTAAGGAGTGCAGTTCTGAACCACCCAACCCCTTTTTACTGGGCTGCTTGGAATTGTGCTTATTTAAGAGCAATGATCTTTGCTCCCAATACAGTAATGTGTGAGCTCAAGAGTTGGTGCTGCGTGATTCGTTTTAATCTTTTAATCTTCTAAATAAAGAAAATTAGAATAGCAATTATCAGTTCTTTTGGGTGGGAGCGAATGAGGGGATTGAATCCTACCTGCTGCTTGCCCTCCCAACGTTAAAGGAGGATAAGGGGATTGCAGAGAAGCTGAACAAATTCTTTGCATCTGTCTTCACAGTGGAAGATATAGGGCATATCCCTGTGTTTGAACTAACTTTCAGAGGAAGGGCGTCTAAGGAACTGAGAAAAATAGTGGCAACAAAAGGCGAGGTTCTAGATCTTATAGACAAAAAAATGACAAATCACTGGTCTGAATGGCACCCACCCAAAAGTTCTTAATGAACTCACATATGAAATTACTGACCTGGTAACAAAAATAAGCCACTTAGATAAGTCTGCAAATTCAGCCCCTACACCTGACAACTGGAAAGTGGCCAGTGTAACACTATTTTTTTAAAAAAATGATCCAGTGGAGATCCTGGAAACTACAGGCTGGTTAACTTAATGTCTGTCCCAGGAAAACTGGTGGAAAGCCTATCCAAAGATAAAATTACCAGTCCTATAGAAGAAGTCTTGCTGAAGCAGAACCAGCATGGCTTCTGCAAGGGTAAGTCCTGTCTCACTATCCTGTCAGAGTTCCTCAAGTGTCTGCAAGCAGGTGATCTGGTGGAGATAATTTACAGTGGTATCTCCGGTTACAACTTAATTCGTTCTAGAGGTCCGTTCTTAACCTGAAACCATTCTTAACCTGAGGTACCATTTTAGCTAATGGGGCCTCCTACTGCCAATGCGCTGATGCCGCACCCCAGGGCAAAGTTCGCTACCAGGAGCATCTATCTACTTCCGGGTTAGCAGAGCTCGTTACCCGAAGCATTCATAAGGAGGACGGTACATAACCCGAGGTTCCACTGTACCTGGACTTTCAAAAAGCTTTTGACAAATGACTCCTGAGTAAACTTAGAAGTCATAGAATAAGAAAAGAGTTCCTTTTGTGGATCAGTAACTGGTTAAGAAACAGCATTGATGTAAAAGTGGAGTTCACCCCAGGATCAGTATTGTGACTTCTGCTTTTTAACTTGTTCATAAATGATTTAGAGCTAGGGGTGAGCAGTGAGGTAAGCAGTTTCGCTGATGATTCCAGATTGTTCAGGGTCATTAAAACAGAGAGACTGTGTTAGCTGGGAAAAGGTGAAGGCGATTCTAGGGATCATTAGGAAAGCAAATGGAAAATAAAATTCATATCATAACACAAATAGTGCAGCCACACTTGGAACATGGTGCACAATTCTGATCACCACACCTCTAAAAGGATATCAAACAGCTGGAAAGGTTCAGAAAAGAAAAGCCCAAATGATCAGGTGGATAGAGCAATTTATCTAACTGTTCTGTTCTTGGATAATTGCTGTATTCCAGGGTTAGCTGCACAGGTGGGTCAAATTCTTGCCTGCAGTATAAGGTATATGAAAAATGTCTACCTATAGAATTGCTGTCTCTTTAGGTTCACAGAGTCCTTGTGGAGTAGGCAGAGAGGTGGAATTTGCTTTCTCACAAAGGAAAAGCACATCACATGAATTCCACTTGCCCACCCACCCCCTTTCTGAAAAAGTTTGAAAAAATATTATTTTTCAAACTACCTCTAAACTTAATTTCCTGGCATATGTTTACAGGGAAGGAGTTTTATTTGTCCAGTTAATCTTTCATAACATTTCCTCGTATGACATATAATCTCCAACATGTAACACCTGAGGCCCAGAATTTGGATGGCATCCCAGACCCCATCATTTGCTTTCCAATCCACCATTACCCCCATTTTTATTAGCAAGGATGAGGGGAAACATTGAGGGTTGTGTTTTTTTTGTATTTTACAATGTTCTCTGAAAAGGTAGTTTGAAATGTTTCTGACAATAAGCCAGCTTTTATTACAGCAGACTCTTCCATGGAAAAACATCAGAGCCAAAGATGCACCTCCAGTGTATCAAAGAAAATCCAATTATAGATGTGTCTAATTTAATTATTTATTCACAAAGCTTGGAAATCATTTCAGAGCATTTCACATCTTTATGGAAGATGATTTTAAGGGGATTTTATAATAAGGACAAAAACATAATTAAATGCAGCACCTAGCTAAAGACAATTAAGGCCTATCTTATGTCAAGATAAGCCAAGGCATTTAAATAATGTAGTCATTTAGAAGATGCCCTGCAAGAAAATATTGTAGTGTGGAGTGCTGCTGTTTAGCATTCCAGTCAGTCCATCAGCCAGCCAGCCATGCCATGCTCCAGGATATAGTATTCTATTTCATCCCCACTCCAGTAGCTTATTCCTGATCCAATCTGATATGCCTAGGAACACATGCTCATCACTGACACTCCTGAGGGTACTGTGGTTTCCTTGTGTCTGGTATGTTTGGTGTGGTAGGATGATATCATAGGTACGTTTTCTACCACTATGCCTGAATGATGGGGTGGGGCATCTTTGGCACAATGGTCCATGATTGGTGTTGCCATGGATACTGAGAAGACTGCCTATCAGAATTCTTATTTCCAGGGTTTTTTGTTTTTTTAGTGGGTGTGCCAAAGACATAATACAGAGGGAATTGTTAGGAGTTGGCCGAAGGTTATTTGTGCTAGGGCTTGGATCCGCCTCCCTTTTTAAAAAAGAATAATGCTGTTTTAATTTATTTTTAAAAATCTTGATTACAGAGCAACTGGGCATGCAACAAAGCACAGCACCAGTGAGACCCCAGCTACCCAGACAGAGGCAAATTATGCCCTGGCAGAAAGAGTTAGAATTTATTTTTCCTTCTGAAAAACTAAGTTCTCCTTAATCGGCAACTTTACATATACATAAATTAGTACAGTGGTACCTCGGGTTACAAACACATTACAGATTCCACTAACCCAGAAATAGTACCTCGGGTTAAGAACTTTACCTCAGGATGAGAACAGAAATCGCGCGCTGGCGGCATGGCGGCAGCGGGAGGCCCCAGTAGCTAAAGTGGTACCTCGGGTTAAGAACGGTTTCAGGTTAAAAACAAACCTCAGGAATGAATTAAGTTCATAACCAGAGGTACCACTGTAGATGCATATTTTATGAAAAATTTGTCTCACAGGCCTGCACCCCAAGTCTACTAAGAACCTAGAAGTACCTCCAAGATACCCTGATGTAAAGGTGGCTGCTCAGCTTCAGACAGCACCAGGGGACTGGAATTTGTAGGATGAAGAACTGTGCAGCAAGACTTTTAAAATGTCTTAAGCCAGCACTATGGCTGTTGGCATGCAAGCCTAATTGGACAGCTGTAACTTTCTCTGGCACTCTTTTCCCTATCAGCCTGTTAGCCATTTGTGTGCTGCGAATTGATCTGGCACATGGCACAGCTGCTTTTGGACTGTGTTTGGTTTAGTCTCTATGCTACAAAAGAAGGAGCATTTTAGCTACTTTTGCTAGTCATGGTTGATGTCAAATTATCAAGCTTGTTTTTAGTGTGGAAACAAAATGATTTCCATATGCAAGCAAAATCCCTACGCAAATCCATCAAGCCTGAAGCCTCAAGTGATTTTCATTCCCAAATGAGAGAACACTAGCATGTTAACTATTAATATACAACACTGAGCTGGCAAATCACACATCCTGATTTCTGGGGGTTTTCAGCCATGAAAGTGGTAGCAATGTGAACGACCTAATTGTTTCCAACACTACCTATCTATGGAACTTATTGCCAAAGAAAACACAAACAATGTAATTTGTTTGCTAGAAAACAAAGCATGAGTTGAATTATAAAATAAGAAATGTTGCAGGGACGACAACTGTAAATAATGGGTGGCAGCCAATGGACTTCTCATGAAAGACCTCTTAATACATTGGAGGCCTCTGCCAATGGAAGGGGGTGAGTAATTTTTACTACTGACTGAGGTCCCAATCCAGCTTCCAATGTTGTTTTTACTACTACTACTACTACTACTACTACTACTACTACTAATTTTATTATTTATACCCTGCCCATCTGGCTAGGTTTCCCCAGCCACTCTTGCGGCTTACAACACGTAAAAAATGGTAAAACATTATAGATTTTAAAATTCCCAATACAGGGTTGCCTTCAGATATCTTCTAAAAGTCAGTTCTTTATCTCCTGACATCTGATGGGAGGGCGTTCCACTGGGTGGGTGCTGCTACTGAGAAGGCCCTCTGTCTGGTTCCCTGTAACTTCGCTTCTCGCAGTGAGGGAATCGCCAGAAGGCCCTCGGAGCTGGACCTCAGTGTTCAGGTTGAACAATGGGGGGTGGAGATGCTCCTTCAAGTAAACTGGGTCGCAGTCTAGCTGCCGCATTCTGGATTAGTTTGAGGGTTCTCCAAATCATCCAAACAGATTTTAAGGGGGCCCCAGGTTGCTCGGGGGAAAATAAAAATAGCTTCCCCACTACAGTTAGCAGAGACAACCATGGGATCATGCAATGGCATAACTTTCATGGAAGGGTACCACTGGGTACATTCCCTCTGGACAAATTACATTTGTGAAATATTCCCAGCCAAAGTGTTAATTACTGCTAGAGTTGCCCAACTTCCATGCCGGATGACAAACTTGCGTATTGATGGGAAGACATTACCTCTCCACATATAGATGAGGGAGGATGAAAGAAACTGTCTAATCTTAAGGGGATAGGCTATGGGTCAGCCAGAACTGTCCCACACGGAAACCATAGCATTTTCAGTTCTCATCACAAAATGCTTCCTACCAAGTTCTGTTCTTTCATGTGATTTCACTGTCAGATTTTGAAGCTTTCAAGGTTCAAAGGGAAAAGAAGTATTTAGCAACCAAACAAAATGGTTGAAAAATGTAACCTGTCGATTAATATTGTTGTGTTTTGGAAGGGAGAGGGGCACTTGAGAGATTTTGTGCCTTGTGTACCAATCTTGGACACTATGCCTCTTGACTTGTCATTTGCTGCATCACCTCAGGCAGCAATATGGGGCTTATAAATTACTGATTTAGCCAGTGAATAGTATCTAGCTTATTTAAGTATGAACAAGTAGTTTAACTAAGGGAAAGTGATATTATGTTGAAAACACAAGCATAGGTTGAAGCCTGCAAAAGATGATTTCCCTTCATTATTTATTCTTTTGTCAAGATCTTACAGGACTATGAGGAGCTTAGAATTGTCAAACCTGAATACTCGTTAAACAGTGAATGTACAAATCAATGAATTACCGATGGGAGTTTGTTTAGACTGCTTCAGCTGTAATACAACATGTTACCTCCTCCACTAAATAATTATATACTTATTAACTGAAGTGATCTGCTCAGATGCATGAACCAGAACCTGGATGTACTGTATACACTGCTCAAAAGGGGAAGGGGCTCAAGAATTTATTGCTCAAGGAGAACATTTGCTGAGGCTTTATAGGAACTTTTTTTTTTTAAAGCTTGTTACTTACATTAAACCAAACCATTTGGAAATCTTGGCCAGAGGCAATTTAAGCCATGAAAAATTAACTCCCCGAGTAATTCTGTCAGAGTCCAGTGATGGAAGGAGCCCCTGTAAATTCTTAATCTCCCTTTCTTCATAGTAAGACAATATAATTCTATAGAAAGGAAGGTCAAGGAGCTGATCCTCCCACAGTAGGTCTCCAAAAAAGCAATCAAGCTAAACTAGCAGGGAGTGGATTCCAAGAGAACGCCGTGGAGAATGGCTTTTCTCTTCCTCTGCAGGTACCTTCAAATGGGGAGGATTCCTGGGACTAGTGGCTTAATTTCTCTGGCTACCGTGCTAATCACATATGTCTAATTACTGTCTTTCTTTCTTTCTCCTCCAGACTGTCATTCTTCTGTCTTTTAGCTCCTTTAATAGAGGGACAATGTGGATACAAAGGGTATGGAAGCTGGCTAGACACCTGGTGGACCTCTGAGTCTTTAGGGTATACTTTTTTCCTCCTCCTCCTCTCCTCCTCCTCTCTCTCTGCCTCCCTCCTTCCCTCCTTTTCGCAGATTTATCGGCATTCTTTCCCAGGAATCACCAAATGTCCAGTGCTTCTTCTCTCCCTCCCTGAACAGATTATCTGTCTTAATTTAAGACCTTGGTCGAAATGGAGACCATAAGTGTGATCTTTCAATTTTATGAAATATATCAATAAATAAATAACACGTGAATCACAGGCATGTCAGAAGATCTGGCAAAAAGTCACACAAGCACAAGCCCTTCAAGTTTTCGTGGATTTTCTGAACACATGAAAGTTTTTTAATCAAGCTTTCCCTTCCACACATGGTTTACTTTTGAAGTGCAGTGGCTTGGGGAGTGCTTACAATTTATTACCTGCTTAAAGGGTTGTAGCACACACTGAAACATTGGAGGTGTGAAAGAGGACATGGGATTCGAATCATTTTGGCTGCAGTCCAGCAAACAATTAGGCTGCTTATATGCCGTTCAGATCAATAGGACTGTCTGACCATGTGCAGGATTGCAGTCTTCGGGCTGTAATCTGATGCCATGGTCCTATAATCTCTTTGGCTGCTCACTCATGTGAAATGGACAACGAAAAGTGGGGTGTGTGGAATAATTAGTTATTGTTTATTCCCAAGCTGTCTCAGACCACGGTTTCACCTTTCTCAATTACGCAGTGCTGAAATCTTATAGTGGATGGCGGAGCTTTCTGGATTTGGTTTCATTTTGTTTCAGACAGAGGATACTGAAGGCCTATGAGGTTTTTGTATTATTTGGTGTATCTACAAATGTACAAGTAGAGCACAGGTGGAGACAAACAGCTGAGCACTCTGATCAGGCAGCGGATCCACCACCCAACTTCAGACTGGAGATCTAGTTGGGGAGAAGACCCTCCAAGTTGCTTTCAAGCCTTCAGATAAGTCTCTGCCTCTTTCTCTCCTTATTTTACCCTGCATTTCCCAAACTGCACCTTTTGCTTTTACACCCACACCCGCATACATCAGTCCCCTACACTTAGTTGGATGTGAAGTAAAGGTATGCATCATTTTCGAAACTCTTGATTGTCTTCCCTGCTCAAAATTCTCAAAATCACAAGCAGGCAACCTGTGGCCCATAGACTATATGCAATCCTTGGCCATTTTGGCCAAGCCTATTGAATCCTTGCCTACCTTTCCTTGCTGACCACTGACCAGCCATCAGCTGCCATAAATACCGATTAATTGGGCAGCAGTGGCAGCCTAGACTTATGAATTATTTTAAGAGTGCTTTTGAACCATATTCCTTTCCATTCCTTTATGGAAAAACAGAATATATGACCAGGTCCTTGAGTTTTAAAGAGGGTACAGATTTCAAAGGAAGCACTGGCAAATCATTTCAGCTCAAACAGCATAAGCCTTTCACTCATAAGAAACAAAACTATCTCCTATTAGTTGGCTTTATCAGAAAGCACTATCATGTAGAGTGACTACTGAGACTGACCAGCTTTAGTCATGACCTCATGGCTGATAAGTTTTGCAGCTGAGTGTCTTCCAGTCTGTGAGGTAGCCCCAGAGAAACAGATACGTCTCTGTCTTTGAAGGCTCAACTTTTGTGCAGGACGTTTCTGCCTTGTAACTCTTGGTGGTGGGGTGCCGGGTGAGGGGGTGGTTTGCAGAGAAAGAGGCATAGGAAGAGTCGTCAACCTGCTCCATAAAATTCTCCAGAGTATGAGCAATAAACAGAACATGCAATAAACTTTAGTGTTCTGGTTGAACTGTGGATAGGTTTCCCCATAAATGCAAGAAGGCACTCAACAATTTTTAAACAAACTGAGGAAAAACCACTCTTGGGGATAAGCAGCTTTGTGGCCTGCAGCATAAAAGCCCTCCAAAGTATGTAAACACAACAAGTATAAAGCAAGGGTTAGTATAAAATGAGCAAATGGAGGATGGTGTTCGCGGAGAAGCAGTGGGCAAATCTATCACAAAAAGTTGCGCATGGAATGGTATAATAGGAGCACTGTAGAGAGGCTCAGCCTATGCCCATTTGAGATCATGGATGTGAATGATGATTGAGTACTTTCATGCTCAGGCCACACTGGAAGCTGCTCTATAACATGTCCATCTAGACCTGTACCATCGATTCTAATGGGCAGCAGGGTCTCAGGCAGAAAGGCCTTTCTCATCATTTGCTACCTGATGCCAAGAGTCAGAGCTGGGGCCTTCAGTATGTAAGCATACATTCTGCTACTGAACTATGGCAAGAATGGGTAACCTTATGCCCTCCGGATGTTGTTGGGTGCCATCAGCCTCCAGCAACATGCTCAATGGGCAGGGATGATAGGAGTTGTTCAGCAGCATTTGGAAAGCCACAGATTCCTCATCCCTGAGCTATGCTTTCTTCTGCCCACTCCCATTCATTCAGGCCATATTTTTAAATTTTACTTAAAAGCCTCCTGAGAGGCTGGAGCTTTCATTCCTGTGAGATGTTGAACTTACGTTTTCTGTTTGTTAGAGCCAGCCTTACCTTTAGGCGTGCAGCCACAGACCAGGGTTGTGGGGCGGAATCGGCTTGCCACTGCTCTCAGCTGTCCCCACCCCAAAAGGAAAACAAATGCCAAACCTTTTTTGTTATTCAAACTGTATCTTGCAAAGGTGGAAGCTAATTTGCAGAAACACAACTCAGGGGGTGCCTATTGGATTTGCATGAGTAGCATACACACAAATATGCACAACATGCTTGGAGATGTTTAGAAGATGTTTTAAGGAGATGAAACTGTGAAAAGGAAACAAAACTCAAGAGCTGTGTTATACTAAATCTATAGCTCTGCATCTGTGTCATGATATCATTCCTACTGGCATTATAGCAATCTTTTGCCTTAGTTATCTTCCCCCCACTGCCAAATTCATTGATTCACTTATGCAGGTTGGTCTGGGTATTCTAGTAAAGACTGATGATTTTGATTGTCTATTGCATTCCTTATACCTCTGCCTAGAGGAAGTGCAGCTATATATTTCAACATACATTTGGAACATGTATTTTAAAGATGCAATCAAACATATTCAATATTTTCTGAGGCAAGTTCCCCCACTGCTAAGTCAGATTTTGTGAGAAACATGATAAATAGTTGAGACAACTACTGCAGAGGCAAAACTCTTTTGCATGCTTATTGCATAATATTAAGTAAGCTCCTTAATCTTGGCCTTAATCTTATGCACACTTATCTTGGAGTAAGTCCTATCAAGTATAATGGGAGTTGCTTCTGAGTAAACATATATATATATATATAGAAGGCTGTGCTGAAAGTGTTGGAGCAACTGTTCTGTTGCTTAAGCTGCAGAAAAACCCCCTCTGCTCTCACATCTTTCCAGTAGAAAATAAATTGAGTAAACCAAAACAGATATTTAAAATATTAATTGGCTTTTGCTGTATACTCAGATTACAATTGGAAAAGCCCTCATCACTGGCATGCAGGCATTAACAAGAATCTATGTTCTTTCTTAGAATAACTCTTCTTGGCAAACTACCATTATTTAGAGACTTTACCAGCTAGGGCTGGTATCAGATTTTCAGTCCTTAACATCATGAAATATTTTCAGTGGGAGAAAGGAAAATGTTGGTGGAGCATATTTTTTAGTAGTCCTGCATAAGATTGCACCATTCATGTAATAAACTTATACATTTGGCCAGGAGTTCAAACTTGTTACCTATGCCTACCTTCTACTAATTAGAATCAAGGTAGCCAGGAACAAGGTGAAGCCAGAGATCTACTGAATCTATGACAAGAGACCCTGTAACTGGAAAGAGGTTTGACCTGAATTTCCTTTTGGTTTAGAATCCCATGAATTTGAGTCTGGTTGTACTGGCCCTGTACAGATACTAAAAACACACATTGACCCTGATCTTACAAGGCCAGCTAGTGTGTAACTGGATTTTAACCTGCAAAGCAGGTGCTTATGTGGCATCAAAAAGAAATGGGATGAGGGTTGCCATATTTCAAAAAGTGAAAATCTGGACTGGTTTTTTTCCTTTCTCTTGACAAAGTTCTATGGCAACCCTGGAGCAGCTCTCAGTGAAAGTAAGATAGCTGCTTTTTATTTTGTAAGTTTCCAGTCCTCACTATACATGCAGCTGTTTCCACAAATGACTCTGGATTGCAGCCAGTGCCTGGTCAAAAGGGGCACTAAAATATTTCCAAACTAAATAAACTTTGCTCAGGGGGTAAGGTTAGAGACACTACTACAACATATTAGAAAGCTGTTTTGAATTAGATGCTTTATTTTGCTTTCAGTTTACAGAATTTCCCCTTATTTTATTTTAAACCATAGGGATGTTTATTTAAATCAGAATGGCCATGTCCAAGTTTTCATTTGGAGAGATTAACAGTGCAATCCTAACCATTTCTAAAAGGAAGCACATAAAAAACAGGAAGAATCCAATGATGTAGATGGATCTCAGAGATGCTGGACTGTTTATTGTTGTTATTGTTATTATTATTATTATTATGTTAGCCTGATTGAATTCAGTGGGGGCTTTCTGCCAGGTAAACGGGGTTAGGAGTACAGCCCAAGTCATTAAAAAGTTCATTCTTAGTTTGTATGTGATTAAATATTGCTGCATGTTTTGTTTTTATATTACAGACTACCAAATAAAATTGGCACGCAGATTTGCATGACCATTTTGAGAATTAATGAAATATGATCTCCACTGGAGATTCAGCTAACAATATTTACAATGCTTACTCCCTGTGCGGTGCCTAGAATTGCTTTGTGCTCTAAAAATATATAAAAGTGAAAATCTGCTGCAACTGCAGGATTGCTGGGGTCAGTGGATTTACATCAGGATTGAAGTGGACTCAAAAGCTACACCAGCATAAACTGGCCCCATAGAATAGATCGTTTTACCTGCTTCATGAATTTGGATAGATTTTTTGGTGAAGTGGAAACAGATTGCCAAATGTGTGACTCATATTTGAAAGAAAACCTTGGGAAATGTTTTAATTGCCATAAAGTAGAATAGCAACTAGAGTAAAATCCTGTCCTTTGAGAATTGCCAGTTGTCCCTCAGTTGCCAGCCTAGAGGTAGGATGTGGAAGGTGCAGAAATGTTGGTGTCAACAGAATGACCATATTAGTGGATTGTTTAGTAATGTGGGGAGAGAGAGAGAGAGACTCTGTGTTTGCCATCAAGGAAAGGCTGTTTCCACCTCTGTCTGTACCATTCCCAAAAGAAATGCCTCTGGTTTGGGAGGGGGCGAATGTTCTTTTAAACACTTTTTTCATTTCATTATAAATCATTTCCCAATAATCCTTAACTAGTCTGCATGACCACCACATATGATAAAATGTTCCTTCTACTTGTGGTTTTGTGTGTGTGATATAATAGTGATATCATACTTTTTATTATATATTGTTATTGTCCTACAGCATTTAGGCTGCTTGTCTTGCCTGTGAACCACATTGAGCACAGATCTATTTGTGGGGAATGTGGTAAATAAATAAATTGACAATGACAATTTTTACATGAATCTGTACCTTAGATAACTTTAGGAACACATTGGCACACCAAGAGAAGTAGGATAAAATCCTTCTGCACTCTATGTTTGGCTACATCATCATCATCATCATATTGGGTGAATTTCTACCTTTAGGCATGTAAGTGCTAAACAAACAAACAAACAAACAAACAAACAAACAAACAAACAAGAGTTCCCTATCTTTCCTCTTAATTGTTCACTGAAATCACTACTTGAGAGATGACAGATCATGTGGAAGTCTTTGTACACATTGGCATATGTTGTGGAAGGGATTATGATGTGATCAACACATAACGGTAAATTTGGTGGTGGTGGTAGGAGCTGGTTAAGCCCTTCTAAAGGAACTGAAGTGGTAACAAAAGATGCTACACATTTGTGGAGGTGATCAGTCAGTGCTTATCTTGCAAGGCTCCAGTTTACAGTTGCTCAAAGGCACAGATAAAGCTGAGTACACAATGTGTGTGCAGCAATTGGGGGACTGCCTCTAGCCAGCTTTTCTCCTGGCATTGGAGAAATCCAGGCTAATCAAACAGCTGCATAATCAGCATTTCACAGTAATCCAGGCATACGGTGCAGCAACTGTGAAGTTCAGAGATATCCTAGGTTTTAAACTCCTATCTAAGTTAATGAACCTTTGTTGTCTGGAAAAACCAAGGTCCGCCAATCTGTCTATGTAGCCAGCTGTGACTGGAAATTCCTTATGCAAATATGCCTTGGGGAAGACCTGTGAACTACGTGTAGATATGGACATGTCCCTATTACTGGCAAGCTTTCACATCCTATCTAGGTAAAGAATACCTCTGGGAATGTCTCTGGCTGTGTAAGCTCTTGTATGTTTTAAAAGTGGGAGTGGGCGAGGGAACTCCCAAGAACACTGGATTCAAAATTTAAAATCAATATGAGAGCCTAATGCATCATGGAGGGACGCGGGTGGCACTGTGGGTAAAACCTCAGCGCCTAGGACTTGCCGATCATATGGTCGGCGGTTCGAATCCCCGCGGCGGGGTGAGCTCCTGTCGTTCGGTCCCAGCTCCTGCCCACCTAGCAGTTCGAAAGCACTCTTAAGTGCAAGTAGATAAATAGGTACCGCTTTATAGCGGGAAGGTAAATGGCGTTTCCATGTGCTGCGCTGGTGCAGGCTCGCCAGAGCAGCTTCGTCACGCTGGCCACGTGACCAGGAAGTGTCTCCGGACAGCGCTGGCCCCCGGCCTCTTAAGCGAGATGGGTGCACAACCCCAGAGTCGGACACAACTGGCCCGTACGGGCAGGGGTACCTTTACCTTTACCTTTAATGCATCATGGCTTCCACATTATGGTTCCCCCTTCTTAGGCAGGCCTGCCTAAATGCCAATCTGCAGACTTGGGACCATGCTTTGCAAGCTTGTGAATGACCTGATTATTTTATTAGTAGTGTGCCTGTTGAGAACCCTTGCTTTTCCTCTGTAATTTTGGGGATGAATGTGTTTATGCTTTTGCAGCTTTAAAAAATTTTTATTCTGATCTTCTGAGAAATCCAGAGGTTTGAGAGATTTTACTAAGGGGCTCCTCAGTGATAAAAGCAATACTGGCAGACACGCTTCCCTGAAACACACCACTACTATTGTAACCTTCTTCATTCTGCAGCCTTCCTGGGTGCTTGCACTTCCTGAAAACCCCAAAACACTGGGCTGGGCTTTCCAGCAAGCATGAGAAGCCAGGGAGGCTGCCTACCATGTTCCTGTTAGTTAGTCATCATTACTTTTTGTAGGTGAAATATTTTTACTTTCAAAAAAATCAGTGTGGAAAAGTTTTTATTTATTTTTTTTAAGGCAAAAGGAAGGACATCCCTTAACACATTGATACCAGGGGTTTGGTACCCAAATTCCCCAATCAAATAAAATTTCAGGGCAGGGAAAGATACCATGAAGTAACTCAACCTGAGGGCCTTTTTCAAATCAGGATATGCAAACAGCCAGGGAAGCCACAGAGTGCTAGAGACTCTGTTTAAACATTGTTTGAAAAGAACACCCATACGGCCCCCAGTCACTTCACAGCCATAAGATAAGCTCAACATTGCACTCACTGAAATTCTAAAGAAATTCTAAAGCACCCCATGAGGCAGAAAAAGCATAAACCCCTTTTGCAGGGGAATAAAACTTTTAATAAATTGGAGGACATGTTTTGGCACAGCACTGTACAGATGGTACTGCTGCTTCTGCTTCTGGTGTGTGTGTGTGTGTGTGTGTGTGTGTGTGTGCGCGCGCGTGTGTGTGTCAAAATTGGGTTTGGTTCATTCTAACGATCTCTTCTAGGCTCCTGGAGCTACTTCTGGCATCAACAGCTTTCCCATTCACAACAGGTTAACGTGGGCAGCAGCCATGACCAAGATATCCTAGTATGTATCTAAGTGCTCACATGGGTCTCAGGCATATTTCAGCCAGAAATATTATATGTGTTACCAATTCAGAATTCAGAATTCAAGGAAGTGTCCAATCCTGGCTGTTTGATCTAGATTACAGGTAATCTCAGCAATTTAGGTTATCACGAGTGGCAACTAAGTAACTATAGAACTTGGATCTGTTTCTGATAAAGATTGTATCAGGTCTTCCATTAGAGCCTAACTGCTTCAATCTGTTCTTCTGTACTACTTACACTATTGCTCATATGTTGCAATTGCTTCAAATTTCATATATTGGACTTGATGATAGATTTAAAAGCAAAGGACTGCTATTGGGTTAATGGGCAAAAAAACAGTGAGCATTTTCAGGTTTCTGAAACCCTTCTAAAATTTTATATGGAAATGTTCATGGTATAAACAGATCCTGGATTCCTTCCCGCCCTTCTAACTTATGGCTCCATTTGGATAAATAAATAGTTCATTATTGGGACAGGTCAAAAATTGGAGTTTATTACTCTACATAAAGTCCATCCTCTATGTGAACTTTAGTAGGTATTTAATTTATACTTGACACACATTAGGTTTCCCCTCTAATGAACACACACATTCCCTCACATGAATGTTAGTTACTAGCCAGTAAGTCAGTGGTTAAAACAAATGTACAAAAAACAGCAAGTCCACCTTTACAGGAATACCTGTGATTACAGCAATAATCTGTTACTGTATAAATGAACATTATTGAATCAGGAACAATGTGGGGGAGATATCAAATGTAGGACAGCTATTTTCTTACTGGCATATTCTTAACTGTACTCCTTAGGAAAAAGAATGAAGCATATCTAAAGAGCTAAGTACAAATCACTGACACCAACATTTCACCAATTTAAGTATAGTCATTATTTCTAAATTTGCATATATACAAATTATATGCAAATGTACAAAAACCTTTGTCTTCCTTTTTGGCGATGTGTAAGTGTCCACCTTACATAATTGGTTGAAGTTTCACCACTGGAATCAAATGTTGAAACGTAATATCCAACAGAACTTGTAGAAAGTGAGAACCTCCCAATCCAAGCTAAAAAAAAACAATTTTGAACAAGATCTGGAAATTTCCATTGGTCCACAAGGCAGTATTCAGATTGTTGACTGGAGCTGGCTATCAAGAACATGTGACCCTGTTGTTACTATAGCTACAATGGCTTTCAATTTGTTTCCAGACCCAACTCAAAGTGTTGAGTGCAACTTTTAAAACTCTACATGGCTGGAGACTAGCATACTTAAATGGCTGGTTTCTTTCATATGAAGCTACCCATCTATTAAGATCTTCTAATACAGAGCCCCTACTTTGCATTCCACTAATATTTGGTGTATAGTGGGTTGGAATATCAGACAGGGTCTTTTCTGTGGTGGTGACACCTTGGTTCTGGAGCTCCCTATCTAGGCTGATCTGCCTTACTTTCTCTTTGATGCTGTTCCAGCACTTTGGGAAGAAACTCTCTTTTTAGAGAGCATAGTGGAGCTATGTGCCAGTGGAGCAAAATGTTTTGTTTTAAGCTATTTTATCTGTCTTTTAACAACCATTGTCACTTATTTGATCTCTTTTGTTGAATTTTGTGAGCACTTTGAATATTTCATTGGAAAGATAGGATTAGCTGTTATGGTTTGGAAAGGAATGAGAATTAGTTGAGTCGAAGCAAATTGGAGTGCGGGTGTGAGCACTGGGGTCCTTGATTTAGGATTAGAGACCATGCTATCTGCTTCTTGGAATGTATTTATTTCTATTGTGTACTCTTTCATAGGTTTGAGAATAAAGCAAATATTTCAAAGACAACATAACTCTCCAGTGCTTTCTCATCTGAAAGAACTAAACCCTCAAACCTTTTTGTTGCTCATGAAAGTTGGAGAGCTTAACCACATAACCAGAAAGATAAATGACAGGCCAGATGTTAAATAGAAGTTGAGAAGTATTAAATTGTACTGGATGCAACCTGCCTTCCTATTGTGACATTATCTATTATATCCCATGAAACTACTCTGTCATAGGTGAACAGTAGGGGTATGTTTCTGAATGATTTATGAAATCAAATAACAGCTTATAAATCTATCTTCCTCAGAAGTGAGCGGATCACAGTTTTCGCCAGATACACCTTAGGAAACCAAATTTAAACATCCCTCAGAACAATCTATCTTAGTCACTCACTTAGTCACAAAGAACAATCTTAGTCATGATACCTAACAATGACATTTCTATTGTATGTACATAGCTGAAATTATCCTGTCGCCAAGAGATCAACACTGAGTTGCCTTATCTTGAGGCAGCCTCAGGCTACTAGAAGTGGGTATTTCTCAGAATAATTTTTACATGTTTGTTGAAATCCTTATCCTGGTGACTTCCCATCCCTTCCAGTGTTTGTTTGCCCTTGTCTTTTTAAAACAAGCACAATTCTTTCTAGGGCTCCCCTCCACCTAGGGTTAAATAACCGCTGGACAATATATAGTTCTGTCTTTTGAAAATAGCATACAACTTTGGGACAGTTTCATGTAACCAATGGAGAGGGGAAGCAGCATAACCACAGCAGCCTCCACCTCAAACTTTCATGCATTTGCCATCTCATCTGCACAGACCCTAAGCACATACAAGTTGCTTGTTGAAAGTTTATTGTAATTGGCACTTGGAGCATTGTCTAAATTCCTGTGATGCCATTGACATTTGTATGAAAAGGACGTCAAAACTCAATACATTGAAATTACATTTTCTTCTCCAGATAATAGCTGAACTGCTTCCACAGAAGACTGGAGGTGTAAATGAGTGTTCTAGCTTGGCTTTATGAAATAAACTCATATCCATGGATGAGCCTCTTTGATACATGGAATGTTCATGAACATTTTAATTGTTCATAAGTAATCTGTCAGCATAAAGGATTTAAGATGAGAAACAGCTGTGTGCTATTAGTAGGAAGGGATGCAGAGAGGTGAAGAGGTCAGAATTAAGATAAATAAACCTGATCGTGATTTTTATAGGCACCCATTTGTATAATTATAATTGGAAATAAGATTTTTTTTCTGCCTATAGTCCTATAATTTTAAACCACCCCAGTCTGCCCTCAGTGAACAGAATGAATAACTGCTTTTCATTTTCCTTCTGACATCATTTTACATATATAAAAACATTTTTTTACTCTAGTCAGAGTGTATGGAATTTCTCAGTCATTCTTCATTTTGGTGATTTTTTAAAAACCTCTATTATCCCTAGAGTTCTCTTCTAAATCATTTGTGCCTTACTATTACTCCAAATAAGCAGGGCATTTTTTTCAGCCAGAACACATTGGAACTCAGTTCCAGCACATCTCTGGTGGGCGCCATTGCCATTCTAAGAGAAAGAGGGAGGCAAATTCTTTTTCTAGAAAAATAGCACTGCAAATAAAGTATGTGAAAGATAAGCCAAAACGATCTCAAATTTATGCAGTTAGATTGAATATTAAGCAAAGGAGGAGAGAAGTTAATGTTGATGGCATATATAAAGTTCATCCATTTAACCTTTTACACACTTTTTCTTAAACCCAACTTCATATTGTTGACATGCCATTGTTAACTAATGAAGTGTCACAAGGCATAATTAGGGTGTTGTTATATTCTATTTTTAATATATAAATAATGTATACATGTATAATGTATAAATATTCATAAGTTTAAGAAGGCCAATTAAGAAAGTCTCATAAGTTATAGATTCAAGAGCGGAAAACTTTGATTTGCTGACTGCATTACTTTCAAGGGTGTTTTTTTAAGCATTTAGAATGCAACTTGATTTGCTATACTAAACAAACTACGTCCAATTCCTCTTTAAAATCCCTGACTTGTGGCTTTGTAGCTACTTTGTGAAACCAGATCCAAAAAGATACTTGTATATAATGCTCACTGTAGACTTTTGGTTACTCTGTGTCTAAAATTATTCTTGGAACTGAATAAAACATTCCATGCTTTTTTGTCCTCTTAACACTAGAAATTGGATCTGGCAAGGTTTTAAAGGTGAACTTATCTACCGTAAATTGCACTTTCTTAAACAATATGAGGACCAAGAAAGAGCCATCCTTCAAAATTCACACTTCTCTAAATTTTGCAGTGCAGTTCTCTAACCAAGTAATGTGTAGAAAAATGCAAAAAGTAGGGTAAAGTGTGCATTAAAATGTATATGCTAGTGAAAATAACACTATATGCATTATATCAGGGGAAACTGCTCTGCAAAAATGTCCATATTGGGCAAAATTGCCTACAAAGTCAGAGAAATACGCACTAAAAATCAGATGAATGTTCATGAGCACTTTTCCCCAGAAAATTCACAAACTTGTGGAATTGCGGAAGAGCTGAAGACTGAGGAAATGAGGAACTGAGAGAACCCAAAATGGATGGATTCACTTGTCCCTGCTTAACACCAACAAGTTTTTCCTGAATCTCCATCCATACTTACCTTATTGAAATGACCTAGCTTTCTCATGGCAGGAACATGAGGCAGCCAGATTTAAACCGATACTTAAAATTCATGTTGAAATCAATTTGACTGAACCATGTTTAACAGTGACTGGATTTCACCACCATTTCTGGTGCATTTGTAGGCCAGGCCAATTAAAGCAATTGTTGCTAAGGTCGCACCAGTGCTATGGTCAGAAATAACTATACCTGCACTTTCAATAAAAATGTCATTAGTTTTGGAAACAAACAAAAGTCTTGATAACACTTTAGAGCTTCAATCCACAGTAATTTGGCACAGGGCTTTCAGTGTGGCCACCTCTGTTTTGCGAAACAACATCCCTGTTGAGATATGGCTGGTGTCTACCACCTGTACTTTCCAGAAACAGTTACTATTATTATTATTTCTTACATTTGTATATCACCCTTCATCTAAACTGCTGAAGACTTCTTTATTTCAAGAAGTTTTTCCTGCCGGATTCCAGCCTTGGATTCATTTTCTTTTGTTTTTAGCCTTTCTTCAGTTCTTGGTTTTGTTTTTAAAGCTGCTTTTAACTGTTTTCATGGTATGCTTTTAAATCACCCTGAGCTGCATATAAAAGATGATTCATAAATTAATAAATAAGGACAATGGTGATAATAATTTACAGCCAGAACATTTTCCCCTTCAGTATATCCAGCTCTTAGTAGAATTTAGAAAATATCTAATGAGTCATAAGAGGCTATCTATCTGCCTATAATACAGCAGTCGTGATGTATGGGGAACACATCTGGATGACCCCAGCAGTGTAACTTAAGGAAAAGGGATTTTCCTTAAGCTGTGCACTGAATACTATTTTGAGCCCTGCAACATTTTGTGAAGAGAGATGATGGATAGGTGTAGCAGTGACTGGACCTATCTGACAGCACCCTTACATAGCTACTGATTGTACTGCATTGTCATAGGAGTGGACATTAAAATATACTTAACTATTGGAAGAAGCAGGTTGAAAAGGTAGGATATCATTATTTAAAATATTTCTCCTTGCTCTTGCTGCTGTGCAGTTTCACTGTTTCGAAAGGACTGCTAAATATACGTGATCAGTTCATTTTGTAAGAAATGTATTATTATTATTATTATTATTATTATTATTATTATTATTATATATCCCACCCTTCCTCCCAAAGACGCCTTATGCTCTCATACCCTCACGGCACCGAAAAATGTGCATTTTGGGCAGTCACACTAGATCGTGGCTCCCCAAAAGCATTTTTTTGGACGGTGAGATTTCATGCAGAAATCACAGTGCCCCAAATGGCTGCTGTGCTCTTGTATCCCATTTTTTTCTGGGATACTTGTGGGGCATGCTATATTTCCCTAGAGCACTTAGATACTTGGACTGTATGTTGGGAAGAATGATTATAAATGTAATTTAGCATGCATTTCAACAGGAAAGCTAAGTGGTTATGTCTTGCCCTTTGTGGAAAAAGTGTTTTTCAACTGATAATTTCATCCTTTATAGCCTTTGGTTAAGGTGTAGGGAGATGGTGTTTAACATTTGAGCCATCATTCCATGTATACTTTGGATTGTCCTCTAAGAATACCATAGCATCCTACAATACACATAGTTCCCAGGTGGCCTATATATTGGCAGTTTATAGGCAAAGCTTACTTAACTACAGCGTAGAATGGAATCATTTGCCTTTAGGTGATTCTCTAGGCTTTCCTTAGTTATTACTTCTGTTAAATTGGTGAACTCTGTAGGCGGCAGCAGTCTCGGTCTTGCTGTAGCAGGAGCCAAGAAGACAGATGTTCTTGACTTTGTCTACTATTTAATTCATCAGGGTGATCTAAGCATTTTCTTACTCTGGAGTCAAACCATTTGTTCTTATTTCATATAAGAATGTTAAGGTCTTTATACACAGCCATATAACAAAGGTGTAACAAAACTCTACCAGTGTTATAGTGTCAATAAAATCAATGATGCAATGATGATGGGGCTACTTGACCTCTTAGCAAGGTTCCTCGCCTTGCCTTAATATGCTTAAAGGTAAAGGTAAAGGTACCCCTGCCCGTACGGGCCAGTCTTGCCAGACTCTAGGGTTGTGCGCTCATCTCACTCTATAGGCCGGGAGCCAGCGCTGTCCGCAGACACTTCCGGGTCACGTGGCCAGCGTGACAAGCTGCATCTGGCGAGCCAGCGCAGCACATGGAACGCCGTTTACCTTCCCGCTGGTAAGCAGTCCCTATTTATCTACTTGCACCCGGGGGGTGCTTTCGAACTGCTAGGTTGGCAGGCGCTGGAACTGAACGACGGGAGCGCACCCCACTGCGGGGATTCGAACCGCCGACCATGCGATTGGCAAGTCCTAGGCGCTGAGGTTTTACCCACAGCGCCACCCGCGTCCCAGTGCTTAAACCAGTTTAAAAATTGTTGAAAACTCTAATTGTATGCCAGGTGTCAGCAAACTTTTTCAGCCGGGGGCCAGTCCACTGCCCCTCAGACCTTGTGGGGGGCCGGACTATATTTTGAAAAAATAGTAATGAATGAATTCCTATGCCCCACAAATAACCCAGAGATGCATTTTAAATAAAAGGACACATTCTACTCATGTAAAAGCACGCTGATTCCGGGACCGTCCGCAGGCTGGATTTAGAAGGCAATTGGGCCGGATTTGGCCCCCGGGCCTTAGCTTGCCTACCTGTCAGGGAACTGCCATCGGAGCTAGAGGCGGAGGGAAGGCTCCAGAGGGATGCCGGAGAGGGTCCCAGTAGGGAGAGAGGCAGCCCATCTGCTGGGGAAGGAAATCAGCGTAACACCAGTGGAGAAGGGGGGCAGATGGGGGAATCGGAGAGGAGGCTCCAAGACTCCTCGCTGGAGACCAGCGGAGAGAGTACAGGTACTCCGCTGCCCACACCCTCCCTGCGCAGAAGACTTCCGCGCAGGGAGAGTAGGAGGAGACTTGGCGTCAAAGAACTTCTTTGCTGGAAGAAGTTCAAGAAACGCCCACTGACGGATTCTGCCAGCGACTGAGACAGCCACGAAGCTAGAGGCTGTCCAGACAGAAAGGGTTCAACCAGGTAACCTAGCCAGGAGTGGCGCCAACTTACGCACGAGCAACCCCTAGAACCATTACACTACCCATGTTGCATGCTGTATATCTCCACCTGGTAAGTTTAGTTTTCTAAATTTGTTAACCCCTTGCCACAACTGACAGACATCCCAAAGTGACTCACAGAACAAAAAAGGAATAAATTACAGAAAATACAATCTAACTAGACTATGACTACAGCACTATGACCCAGAACAAATATTATGCGGTATTTATCCCCAAATATTCCAGAATCATTTTTTTTAAGTCCTCCACCACCTATCCAGCACAAGAATGGACACCTAACAGCCACCAAAAGACAGACTGATAGTGTTTTTTATTTGCCCGAGAAAAGAAAAGATCCAATCACAGGTCAGCAGCAATTGGGCAGCAGCCAAAAGTGTCACCACCAACAGGACCTCTCCTTCTGACTGTAGGGTCCAAAATGGTTTTAAATACTTGGGTCCCAAGCCACTTTGGGCTTTGTATACTCATACTAGGACTTGAACTGGGCACAGTAGCTCTCTGCCAACCAATGCTGCACTTTTAGGACTGGTGGTGTATGTTCCACATGACTCCCCACTTAGCCAGGCTAGAAGCCGCATTCTACACCAGCTGTAGCCTTTGGTTTTTCTTCAAGGGCAGCTCCTGCTGAGCATCTGGGAGAAGTTTCAGCTGCAATTTACCACTGAATTATCAGTTTTCTCATCATTGTTTTTACTTATTTAAACCTTTTGTTTATTTTAAAGCCTTGGTTTTTTAAAAAATCTCCCTTTCTAAACAATGTGATTTCTGCAAAACTTGTGGTTTAAACTTTATTTTTTCATCCAAAATTCTTGGAATAAATGTTTAAAAATTAAACATTATTTTCAACCACACCGTTCTAGTTATGGCTTGATGTTTCTAAAGCAATTTGGAGGCAGAAAGAAATATGAAATAACTGGCTACTGGCTTTGTTCTTACGCATTTCTCTTTTCTGGTTGGAAATAAGTGCCTTATATGTGCTATATCTCTGTAACTGAGACTAAATACAGTTTTTAAAAAGAAGCACTGGTAGATCTTGATCCGAAAGATGAGAATATAGTTATTTGTATCATGTCTGGGGTTGGTACAATTTCAGGAAATTACCTTTCCCGAGATGTAGTCTGTTTAGTCAGCTTTTTCTTTCAATCTCAATTGAACATGTTTAATGTAACATTCCTGTTAATGGCTCTTCAATGGGGCTAGCCTGGCTTCCATCCAAGTACTTCAGTTTAGTGATGTATGGAACCTGGCCAACTTATTTTAAACAAAATCTTTGTCTGGCTTGCCGTCAGCCTTATTATAAACAATTGTGCCTATGTTACAAAGGCAGTGCAACATCATGTTTTGTAAAGTAGTGCTTGCATAGCTATTTCGCCTAAGTATTTAAGTTTTAGTGGCCTGTATCTTAGAACTGGGGAGTTCTTGCTTCACAGCTCAGCCTACTTACGGCTTATTGTGGTACATTCATGCTGAGAGTTGATTCTGTAGAGAAAAAGGCTACCAGAATGATAAAGAGGAATGGAGCAATTCACATATGAGGCAAAGATCCAGCATTTGGGACTTTTTTAGTTTGGAGCAATGGCAAGTAAGAAATGACATGGTAGAAATTTACAAAAATTATTCATGGCATAGAGATATTGGATAGACCTTGAGGATATCCAATAAAATTGAATGCTGGAAGATTCAGGACAGATAAAAGAATATACTTGATGCAGCACATAGTTAAGCTATGGAGCTCATTTCCACAGGAGACTGTGATGGCCACCTATTTGGATGGCTTTAGAAGATGTGTAGACAGATTCCTGGAGGACAAGCCTATCAATGGCTACTAACCACGGTGGTTGTGTTCTACGTCCGTCGGCAGAGGCAGTTGCTGGGAGTTGCCGGTAGGCAGAATGCTGTTATGCTCATGTCCAGCTTGCAGGGTTCCCACAGACGTCTGGTTGTCTGCTGTGAGTTGCTGGACCAGAGGAGCCATTGGCCTGACTCAGGAGGTCTCTTCCTCCTGAGAGTAGGAGTTCATAAGTTACAGTGGTTAAGCTCATAACTGAAGAGGAGCTCTCCTCTGAACTGCTGTTGCTCTGTGGTTCCAGTGTGCATTGCCCTTTGCATTTTTTACACTCTCCAGAATTCCTCATATAATTTCAGATTTGGCACAAGTGCTGCTCACAACACTTTGCTCTACGTGTTCTATGCAAAATTTGGAAATCAAATCCAGAAGAATTGCAGATTTTGAACACACAATGCCAAATCCAGAAAGGAAGAAAGACAGGAAAGGTGTTTTTTGTTTATTTAAAATCAAAATCCAGGGGATAAACTTGAGATAGACCAACTTTGGGAAGCATCACTAATACTGATGGTGACCTACCTTGCAAGTTTTTGCTAGGATATATGAGGGAACAAAGTAAAACACCGTGGCCACTCTAAAGCATTGCATAAACGCTAGGGATTTTTTAAATTTATATGCCGGCTTTCTGTACGTAGCTGTATATTGTTGTTTCTCTGTCCAGGCATGACTTCTCAATTCCCACTCCTCTCTATACAGATTACTGTGGGAAGGGGTGCAGGTGGTGCTGTGGTCTAAACCATCAGAAGGTAGGCGGTCCGAATCCCTGAGACGGGGTGAGCTCCCGTAGCTCTGTCCCAGCTCCTGCCAACCTAGCAGTTTGAAAGCATGCCAGTGCAAGTAGATAAATAGGTACTGCTGTGGCGGGAAGGTAAACAGTGTTTCTGTGCGCTCTGGTTTCCGTCATGGTGTTCAGTTGCTCCAGAAGTGGTTTAGTCATGCTGGCCACACGACCCAGAAAGCTGTCTGTGGACAAACAGCAGCTCCCTTGGCCTGAAAGCGAGATGAGCGCCGCAACTCCATAGTCACCTTTGACTCATAGCTGTCAACTTTTCCCTTTTCTTGCGAGGAATCCTATTCGGAATAAGGGTATTTCCCTTTAAAAAAGGGAAACATTGACAGCTATGCTTCGACTGGACTTACTGTTAATTTGTTAATGCAGGATTTAGTTGGTCTAATTTCCTCTTTTATTTGTGTGTGATCCATGCAGCAGGATCCAGGTACCTGGGGATAGTTGAACTTAAGAAACAATTAAGAACACAGGAATCTGCCTTATATGAATGCTGACCATTTGTCCACCTCACTCAGTACTGTCTGAACTGACTGGCAGTGGCTCAGCAGGCTTTCATAAAGGGGTTCCTTCCAGCCCCACCTGGAGATTCTGGGGACTGAACTAAGGATCTTCTACATGTTGAAGGAGGTCCTTTACCCCTGAGCTCCAGGCTTCCCCCATTATTCACATTACATGTAAATCTCTTGAAACCAGCAGTTTAGGGTTTAGGATAGCCATGGCCTGACATTGCTACCAGTTACGGTTTGCGTATTTCCCCCAGACAGTCGTTCTCTTAACATTAATTATTGGAAATGCCTGTTTTGTCTTGTTTGCATCCACAGCGAAAAAACACTCACTGGTTCCTGCAGGTCAAAAGAATTAGGAGCACTGCTAGTATGTGCAGATAATGCTCTGTGAGTCTTTCTGACAGCCTAGATTTTTCACGCTCGTTCGCAGTAAATATACAGCTCGATGTAACTGACACCAGCATATTAGCCGATTGCCTGGTTTTCCTGTTTAACACCTCTTAACCCTGTCTAAACAAATTATTTACCAAGGGCTTTACTGGCAAACAAGGATTCTTTCCTTCCAAATAAATGCACAAGACCGACTGCAGCTGTTCCATCAGCAATTGCCTGGGAAAGTTAAGTGTGGCAAGTAGGCAGCCGGAGGGGTCTCTGTTTTAGAAGAGACTCGCTTTGCTATATTCTGTGACCAATCTGCTGACGGAAAGAAACAGCGACAACCATATCTGAACTAGGAGTCCTAGGAGGACTGTACCATCTCATCTTTCAAATGAATGCTTGCTCACATCAAAACCTTGCAGCCAAAGAAGGAGAAGCCTAGCTTTTCTCCTAGATGTCATTTCCCTTTGTGTGTGGATTTTTAAAATTTATTTTTAAATATGAGATGGCATTCAAACATGTGATTTCCACCTGAATTCTTGAGTGGGGGTGCACTCCTAGGAAGACTGCTCCTTCCCCTCCCCCCCCCAGGCAATGAAATAGATCAGACAATTCTGTACACTGCAATCTCGAGGCAAATTCATACAGAGTTATGCATGCTATTCTTTCCTTTGTACAGTAGGCTACATTGCTGACATGCAAAAGCCAAAGGTTTCTACATACCCACTGGCACCCATATCTCTTTATGCAGGCAAGCAGTTCAAGAACAAATTCTAGGCAGTCAAAAGCATTCAGGGAGGACGCAGAGCAGGGGCAGTAAGGGGGGTGGTCTGAAGAGAGGGCCACTTGGGGAGAGGGTGTGGCCAAGGGAGAGTCCCACTGATTAGACAGAGAGCCATAGAGGACTGCATTTGGCCCCCATGTCTGAAGTTCCTCACTGCTGTCCTACAGTTTTTCAAGAGTCTCCTGATATGACTAGTGATAGATGTCGGCCTTGGATGTTACCCTGATGTGTCTCACACCTTAAGTGAAACTAAAAAGTTCCTGGTTAGGCAGAAAGCAGATGTAAAGAGAAAGCTATCTTTATAGTAGCAGAATTGTAGATTAATTTTGGGTGGTGAAGTAGGTAAAAGGGTTAGTTGTTCTGGGTAACAGCCAGAACTTGATGTTTTCAAAGATGAGGACCAGTCACTACTTATTCATCCCAGAATGCTAGACATAACCTGATACCTGCAAGAACATAGTCAAGACTGCGGGTATCAACTTGAATAAAATATTGGGGGGAGGTAAGCCCTGCCCCAAATAATTTATCACATGATGCAGTGCACACACACCATTTGAATGGCGATGCCAACTTGGGGGGGCGGCCCCTTCAAGTTTTTTAGGGACCCCTTGTTCCCCTAGTCGTTGTCTCCTACAGCAAAGACTAAATCGGTCTGTATCTTTGACTGAGTTTAACAGACCACAAAGCTTAAATGCTCAGCCAAATTGTTCTGCTTTTAAAAAACTGTTTTCTGATTCCCCAACATTTAGCCTAATGAAGAGTTCAGAGAACTCAAAAGCTTACACATTGTTTCATGACATTTTGGTTGGTTTTGATAAAGGAATTGCTCAACTATGGGTTTTGGAGTTTTTACTCCAGTTGGATTAAAGGCTTATCCAGGGATTTGTGTGGTTTTCCTTGGAATGGGTGATATGGTTCACAAATCATCTAGATTTGTCTTATCAACCTTATTCTTCATCTTCAGATTTCCCTAATACAGGAACATAGAAGGCTGCCAGACTATTGGTCAATCTACCTCAGCAGCAGTAGCTCTCCAGGGTTCTGCTCTGGTCTTGTTGACATGACTAATGTATACACATGGTTATAAACAGTTTTGGTATATAGCAGCCTTCCCATATGTTAGCTCACCAGAGTGCTTCACCACCACAAGAAAAAGTGAAGCAACAATTTTAGGACTTCAGGTCTCTTACACAAGGCCAACCTGTCTACTTTCCAGTAGAAGCTGTACAGTAAACTAAATTTGGCTGAATTAAATCGCATTTCTATGGAGTTCAGCATAAGTGAAATTGAGAGTTTAATGTATAGAATAAAAGCATTTTGGGTTGCATCCAGCTAAATCATTGCACACATGAAAAAATTTCTACAAGTGCAACAGAATGGCCCATCCTTCTCACTCCCTGCACACACGCTTCAAATCTGCATTTGGCGTTTACCCAAAACTCGGGAGAAAATTTGTTGGTGGTGTAGGAAGAAACAAGAGACAGGAAGTCCCAGGGCACTTGCGGAAGCTGTTTTGCGTGCATGATGAAGTTAGATACAGTGGTACCTCTGGTTACAAACTTAATTCGTTCCGGAGGTCCATACTTAACCCGAAACCGTTCTTAACATGAGGTGCACTTTCGCTAATGGGGCCTCCCGCTGCCGCTGCGTGACTTCCGCTCGCATCCCAGGGCAAAGTTTGCAACCAGGAGCATCTACTTCCGGATTAGCGGAGCTTGTTACCCGAAGCATTCATAAGAAGAACGGTACGTAACCCGAGGTTCCACTGTACAACCCATTCTACCTAACATTTTCAAAAACAATACGTGAAGCAAGTTGACCTAAAAGAAAAGAAAACAGTAGGCTGCATACAATCTACTGGACTCATACTGGGAAGCTGATCTGTGTGGCAAGAGTGCTGTTCTATCTAGTGCAGTGACATTAACACCCAAACAGGAAGTGGACAATGGAGTATTCAATGGCCTTGGTGTGTGGGTGTGGGTGTCTGTGTGGGTGGGCATGCTACTATCACTGCAATTGTGTCACAGATGCTGGCCAGAATCCAAAACAGAGTTATGCACATTTATGATAAATGAATCCGATGGGTTTAAGTATTCCTGACTGAATTGGACCGTAGCCTCTGTGCCTCCTATGAAATGCACCCCGTTAATCTATTTCAACTGGCAGAGATCAGTATGGATATTGGCCCAGTTCCTATGCGACCGACATGTGGCAATTGTGCTGACTCAGTCTGCTGTGCACCCACAAATTCTTCTGTGGATGTGACCTAGAACATCACATACCATGACATTCTTTGCTGACTGAGCCCGCCCCGATCATAAGGCTTAGAAATGTCCCATGCATATACCAAGTAGACCTCCTAGCTGACAATTTGCATGGAAAGCCTTTTGAAATGGTGACATACATTGCATCATTTAAAGTACAAATTTTAGATTTTTATTTAAACTTTGTAGAAGGCTAACTCAGAAAGACACCGAGTGATTGGGCAGAAACTGCAGCGCTCACTGCATAACAAATGACACAAGAGGCTACACTGTTTGCTTGGCTGGAGTTGCCCGGTCTTTCATATGCTTTGCATGTGTTCCATGTCTCTTTGCAGCTGAAGTAAAAGTCTTTCAAAGAATGAAGCCTCTAATGAGTTGCAACTCATACCTCTTCTGCTGAAGGCCTCGTATATCATGCAATACAAATCACTAACAATAAATAAACACTTTTTCACTTAGGGATAAATTTGCTACCTTGTTCTGATCTTATGAAAATACTCCTTTCTTAAACATAATGTCGTATTGTTAGTCTCTGCTGGCACATGGAGTTTAGGGCCCATTCTCCCTTAAAGAAATAAACAGTGAAGTGTTATCTGAGCCTCGTGTAGTTAAAAAATGTCTGCTGCTTGGCAGCAAAATTTGTTACCTTCAGACAGTCTATCTTTGTGCTAAGCAGCTTTAACTTATTACTCTTATGAGGAAGCCCCAATACGCTATTATTATCCAGCCCAAGTCATGGATTTAGCAGAAAAGTCATTGGTCTGTTAGGAAGCAGGACATCTCTAAAATCCACACATGTTTGTCAGACTTGCAAGTTTCTGGCCACTTTGTGCTTAATGTTTATGGGTGGAATTCAACGTCACACTCTTCCAATTATTCCGTCTGGGCAAGCATTGCTGCTTGCCAGATGGAACAACTCCCTTGCTCTCTCTGTCATGTGCTGTTCTGGGGGTTCTCCCGATCCCCCCCAGCCAATTTTAGGAGGGGGGAAGTGTAGGGCACATAGGGGAGGAGAGGGGGTGGGAATCACGCTGCCCAAATAGAAGTCCTTGCACAAAGCTCTGCTGACAGGGTTGGGTAGGTGAATCCCAGCCCATCTCATTCTCTCTCTCTCTCTCTCTCTCTCTCACACACACACACACACAAACACACTTGCCAACTTAGAAAGGTGATACTAGCTTCTGAAGGCTGCATGTCAGAGCCTTGTAGAAGGTGCTGTTTCCCAACTGTTTCTTTTCTTGCCCCTCCCCTCCCCTCTGTGCTCTTGCTCCCAATAGCTCCAGTCCAGACCTGTGTGCTCGCAGAAGTGGGTTGCCCACACACTGATACACTTACCTATGGTCGCGATCTGTTGGGCAGAAGTAATCAACCCCAAATCCAAGCCTCTCTATTTCCACAGAAAACTGTGGCTGTGGTCACTTTTCCACTTCCAAATACCAATGACAGCTTGGCAATTGCTCAGTGCTCTGAGCTGACTTTTCCAATTTATGTCAGGAACTGCACTTGAAGCCTTAATGTCAACAGAGGTTCAATACAAGGAACTCTATGTATGCATCATTTGAGTTGCCCTGGTCCAAACCTTTTCCAGAACCACAATGTCTTTTGAGGTAAAGTGACCCTTACTGTACACAGTATTCTGAGTACAGTCGCACAACAGATTTGCACAACAGCATTCTGATATTGGCAGTTTTATTTTCAGCCTTTCCCTTAAGTGCAAGAACCTGGGGCATTTCAGTTAGCACCATGCAAGAGTATAGTTGTTGGCTGGCTAGGAACTCCTCATGTAGTCTACAGTTAGCCATGACCTTACATGGTGCTTCTTACCGTAGCACATTGCTGCTATACCCGATGTCTACTGGTAAGATCAGTAGTTTCACTCCCCTTCTTCATCAACCCACATATGGTGACTGGCAGTTCCACTAAGCTGCTAGTGAGCGAATACCACCACGAGGGGAAATACATATAGCTTGTATGCACCAAATGAGTAACAAATGTGCATTTGAGATGATGGTATGGGAAGACCATAAAGAGGTGATCTCAGATGAGTCACCGTTTCTCCGTTTCCCACTCTAAAATTGGTGTGGCTCTCAGCATCGTTAAGAGGATTATTGGGATAAGAATTGGGGAAGCGCCATGGACATTAATAACAAAGAATAAGTAAAAGAAGCATAGAGAACAGAGTCAACACAAAGCTCCTCTTGCTTTTAATACACTTGGGTTGCACACAATGTTTCCCCCCATCTCTTCCAAAGATCCTTTCCCCCTGCTTCACAGATGCTCACCTTCACCTCTCTCTTAACTAGCAGATGTTTGAAGTATTCCCTTTCAAACCTTGGCTGTCTAACAGAGCTGGGTTGGGTTTTGTTTGCAGCATGAAGTAGGTAAAAAAATTCTGGCCAGTATCAATGTTACAATATTTGTTCCCAGGGTATCTGGAGACTCTTTGTCCATTTGTCATGCGCAACCTATTAATCAGTTCCATGTTGAAAATCTTACGTGGTCGTGTGATGATTGCCAACAAACTGTCTCTGCAGCCCAGCAGTCCATCCTCTTATTTCAAACAAGACTCTTAGCAGCCCTATGAATTAGCGATGTCCATGCACACATGAAAACACAGACCCAAAATCCACGGCAGAGATTTTTTAAAAATCCGATCCTGACTTTGCTTTTGTTGTTGTGGTTAGAACTTAGATTCCACCTGCAGCCTTATGCTGGAACAAGAAAAGTGCCACGGGCCCTCTTTATGTATTCAGTGGCATCTGATAGATTATTAATGGACCCGGTCCAGCTGTGCTCTCATCAGGTTGATTTAATGGCTTTTAAGAGAAACCATAAAAGTGTTTTTGGGTAGTTTTAGGCCCCAGCTGTTCCATGCAGCACTGCCTCATTTTGCAAGCTCAGTTAACTATAGATTAATGATTGTGAAATGGCTTCTTTGACGGTATATAACTTTTCAAAGGGGCAGGTCTTCTAAAAATATGGTTTACTGAAGATAATTATATAAAGGGTTGCAAAAAATGAGGAGGAAAAGACTTAACCTTTCACTATGACCGGGATAAGATTTTCCATATGCCAAGCATGGTCTGTTGCTTGACCGTGATTCATAATATTTTGTGCACAAGTGTTTTCAAGTGGGGTTCCTCCCACCCCCTGCCTCCCATCCACCGGTCTTTTCTGGGATCATGACTTTGTTTTCATCATCCAGCGAAAAATCATTTTAGACTAATCGTATACTGATGTATTGTTTTTAAACCACTCATATGCACCCTCACATATAGGCATATGTAAATTTTCTCTCTCTTACACACACGCACACACACACACACGATAACGCACATACTCTGTTTCTCACATATATGCATATGGGCACACATACAACTATCAAACAGGACAGTCAGAGATGTTCAAAAAGCTGCTTCGGTACATTTTTATGGGACTTTCTGTAGCATTTTAGTGTATACTTTAATCAGGGGTACCTAAACTTTTCTCAAAGAGGGTCAGATTGGATGATTTTTACAATTTTGCCCCAAGGTTGATGAGCTTTTTTTAGGATTTTACCCCAGGATATATACTGCCACGGGGCCAGATTAAAGCGACCGGTGGGCCGGATTAGGCCCCCAAAATGGACTTTGGACATGCCTGCTTTCTGCTTTAAGTCGTTTAGGAATACACTTAATCATATAATCACATGAAGCTGCTGAATGGACACTTCACAGTGCAAACTTGTGCATAAGTAAGTCTGAATGTCTTCCAAGGGGCTCATAGAGCAATTCTATGCATGCTTAATCAGAAGTCCTATAAAGTTAAAGAGGGCTTACACCCCAGGTAAACTGGTATAAGCTTGCAGCCTTACTCACAGCTAAGCATGCATGGGATGGCAACTTAAATAATATTAACAGAATAACATGTACTTGATTATTGGCCAACTAGACTTCTTACACACATGTGCTGCTTGTTCTTGGGGAAAGTGGTCCATATCAGTATCTGAAAATCAAACATCAATCATGCTTTACGTCTTGAATATAGCAGGGGATAAATTTGAAAAGACTTGAGAGATGATTTGTTGTAAGAGCTTTTACATTAAAAGCAACCTCTGAATGTTAAACAGATGGTTTTGGATGAAATCCATTGTTTGAGCCCTGTGCTCAATCTATTAACTAAACAGTTCACTTTAGCAAGCCAATGGAAAAATATACAGGTTCTAGAGTTTTCCACAGACTAACTACTTGAAGTAAAATTGTGGCAACTGGCTAAAAAGACTGCCAAAAAGATGGCCAGCAGAAGGAACTGTTGCAGCCGCACAATTGTGATTGTGGTCTCCTCTTTGATTACTAGGAAACTCTATCAGAGCTACTAGGAACTACAAACAGATGCCCTATAAACACATACTTGCATATGAAGCACAGAGGTGGGGCTTAGAAGAATGCAACATAAAATGACAACTGCAAGGAAAACAAGAAGAATGGATATACCGTATTTTTCGCCCCATAGGACGCACCGGCCCATAGGACGCACCTAGTTTTTTGGGGGGGAAATAAAGAAAAAAAATTTATTTCCCCCTCCAGGTGCGGGGCTGGGGCGGGGGAAGCCCAAGCTTCTCCCACCCCAGCCCCCAGAACAGGCTGCTATCCGCTAGCCGTGGGAGAGCCACGCCACTTCGCGCAGCTCTCCCACGGCCAGCGGAGCGCTGCGCGAAGCCCGAAGCTTGGGGCGTGCTGAGCTCAGCGCACCCCAAGCTTCTGGGTGCAGGCAAGCTCTCCGCTTGCCGTGGGAGAGCTGCACCGACCCCTCTCGCTCTCCAGGCTTCAGCGAAAGCCTGCATTCGCCCCACAGGACGCACACACATTTCCCCTTCATTTTTGGAGGGGAAAAGTGTGTCCTATAGGGCGAAAAATACGGTAATCTCAGTGGAAATGACCTCCTGGCCTCCATCCTAGGCGGAGGGAATTGTTGCTGGAGCAATATTTTGTTATTACTGAAGAACTGTGGGCTGGAGAATACTATTCCTGGAAGCCTTGAGATCAGTGGATGGGTGTTTTTTAATTGCAATTGTTTTTGCTTTTGCTTTGTTTTGGTTTTTAAATTGGTATATCTCTTTGCCACCCTGCGTTCTTTGGGGAGGAAAGGCAGGTTATAAATTCAATCAATCTCACAAAACAATTAATAAAATTATAAGGCTTCACTTGCCTTGTCTTATACTCCAGGTACTTCTTAACAAGCTTGAAGGACAACCTCTTTTTCTTGTTCTTCCTCCATTCTATGAATGGAAATCATCACAATGCCTTATCAATGAATCTATGATTCTCTTTTCTGTCACTTCAGTATTTTCAAAGCATGGCCCATATATACTGATTTAGCACTGAGCCAAGGGAAAACCCCTTTTAACCTCTCCAAAACTGTAAAGGCTGCACTCGCAGAAAAAACTCACATGTCCTTTTGAAATTGGATAGTATTCATCCCCTCAAAAAGGGATACTAAATACTTATAAATAGTATCCAGTTATTCTGAGTAAGTAAGTAAGAAAATCATAGAATGCTTCCTTAAAAAAAAATCTTTAGGACACAAGGTGATGTGGACTATCTCTGAAGCTTTTGATGATTAATCATGTCAAAGGATGAAATCAAAGCCCACTTCTGTGTAGACATATATAGGATTGCAAAGTACATTACTTCAGAACTCAAACACTGCTGATTTTAGGGGGAAATAATCTCATTGCTGAGTTTTTCTTGCCTATCAAGAGTGTGGTTTAATCGCTGCAAAGGAAATGACTAACCGCCATCAAATAAACTAATAATAGTGAAAGTCAGAAAACAGAGTTAAGAGATTCTGGGCCAAACCAGATGAGGTGTGACAGATCTGATTGGCTAGTAAAAAGAAAAAAAGTCCACCCCTTTTGACTTAGTCCTCTTTCTGTTCCCCGTTCAAGGTGCTGATCACCCACTTTAAAAACCATAAATGGTTGAGGATCAGGATATCTGAAAGACGACCTTCTGTCACATGAACTAAACATTCACTTGTGGCATCTGGAATATCTTAATTATTATGCGTCCTACGGTCTTGTGAGGTGCAGAGAGCAGGGACACTGGATCCAGCATTTTGCATTGCAGCACCTAAACTGTGGAACACGTTGCACTGGGAAGATCAGGCAATCTACCTCACAGTACCTCGACAGTACGGTTGATCAAAACACCTTCTCCAGGTGTGTCTTTTCTGGACTTGATTCTGACCTCCAGTTATTTTCTGGCTTATGGAACCTTAAGCTCTTTTAAGATGAAACTATTGCCGTTCAATTGTTTTTATTGTTTGATCATTTTGTTTCCTTATAATGATTTTTATGCAAGTTTTGTTAACTGATCTGAGGAACCTATTGGACTGGAAAATGCAGGTATAATAACATAACATAATATAACATAGCACAACAATATAACATATTGATAAATAAACCATGAGCAGACATATGCGAAGAATATTAATCAAGTAGACCTGGGTGTTTGTCCTCTTATTCAAGTGCAGTTGAAGTTAAGTTCAGCTTATTTTATAACATTTGATGCTCAAAGGCATAACAGGAGTTTCAGTTTATGTATATTAGATGCAGATCTTACACGTGGGAAAGATGTTATCCTAAGCAAAGTTGGGTATTTCTTTGTAATCCAAGAAGCCTGTTTTGTTTCATGTATCACCTTGTTCAAATTTTACTGGTATTGAACCTTTGCAGGGGGAGCAATATATAAGCATTTCACATTTCATTTCTTGTGTAATGTCACGCTCTTGGTCTCTCTCTAATTGTAGTTCTTCACTTTCTCACATTGTGTGGATAGTAGGTGGGAGCGAACCCCCACAAAGCAATCTACTGTCTATCAAGGACTGTGCGATACAACATGGACACTAGAAATATCTAATATGTCTTTGGCACTCCTGTATATTCTATTTATTGCTCTGGGCAGAATGGAAATGGAAAGAATTAACTTAATAATAGATCTGACCTGGTTATTGCAGCAGAAGTTTTTTTTTTAAACCACCCAGTTATTTTGGCAATCCATCAATATAGTCTCTCACACACTTTCTACTCTTTATTCAGAGAAGCCGTTTGACTGCCATTTTTATGCTGCTTTCATTAGAGACAATCACTTAATTTACTGCCATATCAGAGTTATTGCAAACTTAAGACTGAAGCCTGTAAAATGTTCCTTTGTTCTACCTCATAAAAAAAGAGTGTTCCCAGAATATTCGTTAAATCATAGAACTGAAACTGGTACAAAACACTGTTTGAGATGGGGGGTGGGATCCATCTTCAATGTCTCAGATGCAAAATGAGTGTGTTTTAAAAACATTTTAGAAGTTGTGAGGGTTTGGGGGTTTTTCATTCACAACTCAGTTATGCATGCAAAGAAAATGATTTTGTCAACTTCACTGAAAAAGAATCCATTGTCACATATGTTGCCGACGTCAAACATTATTGTATGTATACACTCTTTGAGTTGTTTCAATTCCATCCTCAAAACTATTGCAAAGATCCCTATTTAAAGACTTGATTAGACTCATCTGAGTTGCTGCTGGACTCATGTTAAAACAACTGTGGAAGACCAGTAAGCCTCTTACAAGAGACAAGCAGAACACCTTTTTGTGGAGAAAGGAGTTGTTTTAATCCAAGCCACAGTAGCATAAATAGGATTGTCTCAGAACATTAGCCCATTGGATCTCGGGCTCTTGACCCAGGGAGCCCTGAATTGGAACATGCATAGTCTCTACCTCACATCCTGCACACCAAGAAATTGCTGCCTTCTAGTCAAGAGATCCACATTTCTACATAACCCTCTCAGCACAGGAGGAAAGGGTGAAAAGTGCTAGGCTACAAACCAGAGGCCTTTAACCAGGCATGGGCAAACTTGGCCCTCCAGAAGTTTTGAGACTACAGTTCCCATCATCCCTGACCACTGGCCCTGTTAGCTAGGGATGATGGGAGTTGTAGTCCCAAAACATCTGGAGGTCCACGTTTGCCCATGCCTGCCTTTAACTCTGCAAGGAAGGGAAGGAGTCTGGAAGAGGTGAACACACTATTAAACCGGGGGGGGGGGGGGAGGGTATGTGTTCTCCTCTAAGAGGACAGCCTCTGATTGAAGATGGTTATTATAAGGGCTGTCTAGTCCAAGTCTTCTCCAGAAACCCACACATTTGTGCAATCTTCGCTAAGCCAAGACAGGATTCTTATGAGAGCTTCACTGCTTATGGGCCTGTGAGTGTCATTAATTGGGACAAAACACGTCCCCAGTATATACTGCTATTCCATATTTTTAAAAAGTAGATCTAGTGGTGCAGCTTTAAGCATCAGCTTGGAAAATATTGGCCTTTCCGAAAGCACGAGGTCCAGAGTGGATGCTACTGCAATGCAAGCAGTGATTAAAAACAAATGCTGTGGTGCTTTGCCTAATTATATTACTAAAGGACTATTTCTGAAATGCATTTCTTCAGATGTGAGATCAGGAAATCTGTATTCTATTATCACTCCCTTTGGCTAGCCCGGCCTTCTCCAGCATGAAACTTGGACAATGGCAATGTGTGAGGCTGGCCATGTAACAAACTGGCAAGTGGAACAGGATTGCCAGGCTAGATGCAGATGAGGGACTCTTCTTATTGGTCAGTTTATTTTATGCATGGTGAAGAGTTTGTGCAGGAAGGAGAATGTCAACTGGAGTGTTACATGCCCCTGACTACAACAAAGGTATGAGGAAAATGCTACACCTGTAAAATTCTACATATTATGAAACTGTTAAAGTCACAGGAAGCGTTTTGAATCTGGCGAGGGTATCTGCTACTTTAGAAAAGGAGTCTAAAGAATTTAGGGAATTGAAATCAATGAGAAACATAATGCATTTGGTGCAAAAGAAGTTCCAAAGGAGAAGTGCTTGGACTATACAAAATAACATCTGAAAGTGTTTTCAGTTGGCTCGCTAGTAGCTTTCTATTAAAGTATAAGGAGACAAGAAGGACCCTACTGGGTCGGACTAAAGACCCGTCTAGTCTAGCACCTTGTTCTCATTGTGACCGACCAGATGTCTATGGGAAGCCTACTAGCAGGCTGAGTGCAACCTAGAATGTCGGTGTGCATGCTTTTGACTGTGATAGATGCCCTCATTTAAGAGCATAGGAAGCTCCTGAATACCAAGTCAGACTATTGGTCCATCAAACTCAGCATTGTCTACATCATGGATGGGAGCCTCAGGTCTGGGAGCCAGAGATGACCCCCAAGGCCTCTCTAGCTGGTCCTCAGAACTTACCCCAGAAGGAGATTGTTGGCCGCTTTGAGACTGCTTTGGGTAGTGATAAAACGGGATATCAAATCCAAACTCCTCCTCCTCCTCCTTGCAGCCTTCTTTTGAGTGAGTATTGCCTGGCTGGAATATGTCTTTGAACTTGGGTCAGATTTCTTGCTTGACTGCATGGAGGATAGAGAGTGCTGTTTGAGTAGGTGTAAAAAACCAGCCTACTGTGCAGAAACAGAATTCACATTTGTTGCTTCACTCACTTTTGTTGGTGGTCCTGTCCACAACGGGCATGCAGCCCCCTGAAGATTGTCCAGAATGGAATGCAGACCCCGGGGTGTGAAACGTTCCTCACCATTATAACTTGATTGAGTTTGCACTGAAAGGCAAAATGATCTAATCCTCACTTTCTGCAACAACACATGAACTGAAACCCAGCCGCCCTTTGAAATTTGCATTTCTCTAAATTTGCATTTCTCTAAATTTGGTAATGCAGTTCTCCAGCCAAGTAATGTGAACTAAAATGCTTATGTAAAATGTGTGTATAATTATAATTACATATATTATAATTATGTATTTGATGCAAAGCATCAAATTTGCGGATGATACAACAGTGGTGGGGCTCATTAGTGAGAACAATGAGACTGCTTATAGGAAAGAAGTACAGGGGTTAATTCAATGGTGTAAAGAAAACAATCTTATGCTTAACACCAAAAAAACCAAAGAACTCATAATTGACTTTAGGAGAAAGAAAAGTGTATTTTTACCATTGTACATAAATGGCGAGGAGGTGGAGAGGGTTGGTAGTTTTAAATACCTGGGCATTTATATCTCTGAGGACCTCTCATGGACTGCAAATATTAATATGGTTGTGAGGAAGGTGCAGGGGAGGTTGTATTTCCTGAGAATGCTCAGGGGACTGAATCTATCTCAGCACCTACTTCTGTCCTATTATCACAGTACCATTGAGAGTGTCTTAACCTATAGTGTATTATCGTGGTATGGGAGCAGCTCCGAAACGGATAAAAAAGCTTTACAGAGAATAATTAAAATTGCCCAGAATGTTATTGGGCTCCAACTACCAACCCTGGATGAGATCTTCACGTCTCGCACTTTGAAGAAGTCACACAATATCCTGAGAGATCCCACCCATCCTGCTCACAACTTCTTTGAACTGTTGCCTTCGGGCAGAAGATATAGGACAATGAAAACACGAACCACACGCCTTCTGAATAGTTTCTACCCAAGAGCTCTGATTGCACTAAATAATGATCTCAGGGCCAGTTGCAAGAAATAGCAAGCAGGGAGTAGGAAGGAATGAGATAGGTTTTAGGTTATGTTATGCCTTAAATAGGTTATGTTATATTTTGGATTATGTTATGTTTTATAGATTATGTCTGAATAGGATGAGAGTGTTGGAGATACGTGTAAATGTGTATGTGAACCCGGTCTTTGGGGGGGTGTTTGATTTTCGTTGTTGTGTATACTGTGTATATACGGACAATGACAATAAATTTATCTAAAAAAAAAAAAAAAAAAAGATTAGTGAAAGCAACATTACTTTAGGGAAAACTGCATTGTAAAAATGTGTATATTAGGCAAACCTGTATACCAAAATGTGCATCTTATGAGAAATTAGCACTAAAATACTGATGAATTTTCATTAGCGACTTTTGAAAGACCTACATTGGCTCCCAGTACGTTTCCGAGAACAATTCAAAGTGTTGGTGCTGACCTTTAAAGCCCTAAACAGCTTCGGTCCAGTATATCTGAAGGAGCGTCTCCACCCCCATTGTTCTACCCGGACACTGAGGTCCAGTGCCAAGGGCCTTCTGGCGGTTCACTCATTGCGAGAAGCCAAGTTACAGGGCACCAGGCAGAGGGCCTTCTCGGTAGTGGCACCCACCCTGTGGAATGCCCCCCCACCAGATGTCAAAGAGAACAACTATTACCAGATTTTTAAAAGTCATCTGAAGGCAGCCCTGTTTAGGGAAGCTTTTAATTTTTGATGCATTACTGTATTTTAATATTTTGTTGGAAGCTGCCCAGAGTGGCTGGGGAAACCCAGCCAGATAGGCGGGGTATAAATAAATTATTATTATTATTATTATTTAAAAAAATAGCTAACTGATGTGGAAATGGGGAGAATTGAATTTAGGACTGGAAAAATTAGAAACTGAGAGAAACCAAGACTGGCATATTTGCCCATCCCTACCATTGGAAAGAGAGCTGTGATATTTACCTGTTCAGCTCAAATGTGATGCTTCTCAATAGCATCAGGAGTAGTAAAGACCAGTGAAATTAAATCATGCACATTGGCACTAGCCTTTCCATAGGTGCCCTGAAATTTGCCTAACTAGGGAGTATTTCCTGAGGCAAAATTTATCTGTGAGCTCTTTAATAGCATGAATTATCAAAGGTGCTGCATTTGCACCTAGAAGCAAAGCTTCGAAGCAGGATCTCCTTTCTGCCGAACAGAAGGCAAATTTTTCTTTCCCACAGCAACCTCTGTTATTGAGATAACAGCAACAGAAGAAAGGTCAATAATGACAACACCGTGGTTTCAAATACAGCTGCTCTCCTGACATCTGCCTGGACTAAAAGGGTTGCTGAAGGCTTTGAACAGTTTTGCAGAGTGTATTAAGTTACATGAGTTGAATGCATGCACAAAAAAATAAAAAATAAAATAAAAATCCATTTGGTTAGACATAGGCAATTTGGTGCCAACAATAACTTTGGGATTTATTAAAAGCAGGCCACTGTTTTAATGGGAAATATTTTCATGCTATGAGAAGTAATGACTTTTTTATGAGACATATGAAGCAAACGCAAAAGGGTAGGGATGAAATCTGGGATGGGAAAGTTTTCAAAGTAGCTTGTTTTTCAAAGGATAGTTACACTTACTTCATAGCAGGTAAATATTTGGCCACCCTTTCAAAATGAATAGGTGCAGAATCGGGTGGCTGTTTTCTGTTCTGTGTCAGTGAACGGCACACATGAGCACATCAAAATTGCTCTGTTTCTAGAAACAATTCAAGTGCCTGACCAGGTTTTCGAAGTACATCATACTGAGACAAAAATAATGGTCGGTTTTAAACTCCTTTTAAAGCTAGAGGAAAGCACATTCATGATGCTTGGCGGGCTAATCATTTAGTGGTACATAAACAGTGCAGTGCTATTATTATTATTATTATTATTATTATTAGTAGTAGTAGTAGTAGAAAAAGAAGTAGTGGTGGTGGTGGTCTAAACCACTGAGCCTCTTGGGCTTGCCTATCAGAAGGTTGGTGGTTTGAATCTGCACGACAGGGTGAGCTCTAGCAGTTTGAAAGCACACCAGTGCAAGTAGATAAATAGCTACCGCTGTGGCAGGAAGGTAAACAGTGTTTCCGTGTGCTCTAGCTTCCATCACAGTGTCCCATTACACCAGAAGCAGTTTAGTCATGTTGGCCACATGACCCAGAAAGCTGTCTGTGAACAAACGCTGGCTCCCTCGGCCTGAAGTAAGATGAGCACCGCACACCATAATCACCTTTGACTGGACCTAACTGTCCAGGGGTCCTTTACTTTTACCTTTTTTTACTCTGCCCATCTGACTGGGTTGCCTGAGCCACTCTGGGCGGCTTCCAAGAAAATATGAAAACACAGTAAAACATCAAACATTAACATGCATTTTAATGTATACATGTTTAATTAATATACATTAAATGGGGCTTCCTCCCACTTTGTAGCCTAAGCCAAAGATGTTACTGGAAGATGTCATTGAAGGTATCAATTTCAGGTACCCTTTTCAGATTGTATGCATGGTGCCATGCAAGCAAAATGCTTTTGCTTTGTGCTGCATGGCAAAAGCCAGAGCTTGTCTTGATTCCTCCTCCAAAGTCTTACTAGTTTACTGCAGGGTAGGCAATGTGGTGGCCTCCAAACATTGTTGGACTCCAACTCACATCAGCCCCAGCCAACATAGTCAATGGTCAGGGATATTGGGACCTGTAGTTGAACCAAATCAGGTAGGTTCCGTGTTGGCTACCTCTGGTTAGTAGAACTCACCATGTGAGTTAGACCGTTTTTATAATCTTACAAGTGGGTAAGAAAGCTCACAACTTAGTTTCTTCATGGGAAAGGGTTGTAGAGCACATGTTTGGCGTGTAGAAGATCCCAACTTCAATCCATGGCATCTCTAGGTAGGGCTGGGAGACACCTCTATCTGAAACTCTGGATGCTGCCCCAAGTGAGTGTATTGACAACACTAAACTGGATGGATCAAAAGTCTGATTCCATTTATGGCCGATTCATACGTTCAACAGGATTGTACCAATTCTGTAGAATTGTTTCAGGATTATTATAATTAATTTAGGATGCTGAGGGGAAGACTGTAACATATACCTCCCTCTTATTTCTCCTGGGAAAATATCCAAATCAAACTCCATATTATTGCAACCCTGACCTAAACCATAAGCAGATGAATTCCAATTATTACAGCATTGTAGAGTCACAGGAAAAGGTTAAATGTTCCCGACTGCCTCAAACATACCCTTATACACCTTAATAGATTAGTTATACTCAGTTCAACTTCCCAAGGTTGTTTTGAATATTTTCACATTCTTAGATTGGGTGTAATGTAATTTGCCACTATATCTTCAGTCCGACTTTTTCTTTCAATATAGATTTGTGTGTGTGTGTGGAATCATGAGTATACTGCAACTTTAAGTAGATATACTTGGCTATTGAGCCTGATCCTCAAGGGTGTGGTGTGTAAATGGTTGGCTCTCGATTAACACTTTGGCTCAGTGGAAGTTAAAACACAGAAGCCCACAGCGGAACATTTACAAACCCACAAAATACCGTAGTTGAAGGAAAGGCAGTGTTTCATTAGAGATCCCACGTGCAGCAAGCATCTAATTCGACTCAAGCACAGAATGTACAGCCTGCTTCATTCATTTTTTAATCAAGTTTTTGTTAATTGGTATGAACAGTGATTTAAGTGGAAATGTGAGGTTAAGCATTCAGTTCGCCAGGTGATTTGCTGGTGGAGCTATGAAGAAGTCAAGCCCTGCCCTCCCTTACATACAGTGTTTTTTTCTTAAAAAATGTTTAGGGGTACTCTCATTTTCCTACTCATATTGAAATACTGCCCCTCAATGAGGCCAAACTTAGATTCACAAAATGTTTAGGGATATGCGTCCCCCGCCACCCAGAAAAAAGCACTGCTTACATATCATACAACCATATGTGCTCCTAACTACACATTTGGCCATGTTTGTTCTTCTTCTTTCAGCAAGAGAAATGAAGCAAGACCCCTGAATATACAACAAAATCTAACACAATTCAGCAGGCTTCAGACTATTCTTTGGGGTAGGGGCGGAAGATAGATACTCATTCCTTCAGCTCCCCTTCTCCTTTTGTAATGTCTCCCTGTCCGGTTTAATAAATGCTTTCTTCTGGTTCTTGGCATCTCCTTGGACAAGGAATGTAAACTGAAAAGGCCGTGGAGCCTACAACTGGCACAAGAGTCCACGATGAATAATATCAGCAGGAGACACAAAGCCTAGCTCGCTGGGCCAGTACTTGGTATTACTGTCCACATTAAGGCAAGCTGCATTGGGTGAGCAAGATAGAAGGCTGTGGTGCAGTTTACACTCTCTCTCCCTCTATACAAAACACACATGAGTTGAAAGAGGCACAGCTCGGGCTGGCTGTGTGTGAGAAAAAGAGGGATAGGAAATTAGCTGTATATTAAAAGAGAAGGATAAATATTTAAAAAGGATGCAGGCATAGCTGTCAACGCTTTAGCATCTAGGTTTTTCCAACGAAGTATTTGTTTTAAGAATTCACAGATAACTAAATAACTCTTTGGGGTTTCTTTTCATTCCTTGCCACAGTTTATCATCATCTAACGGCTTGATGTTATGAGCCATTGCACTGAAGCTTAGTGTCTTTTCCTCGACCATCGTCTCACTCGTCATTGGATGGGAAAGGACCTTTGTTCAGTGGCAAAATGCACAGTTTGCATGCGAAAGGTTTTAGGTTTGTTGTCTGGTACCTCTAGCGTGGGCTGAGAACGAATCCTGCTTGAAACCCTGGAGAGTTTCTATCAGCCTGGAGACACCTGAATTAGATGGACCATTGCATGTTCCATTGACCTCATCTGACTTCTACCAACTTCTGCAACCTAACCCATTGACCTCTCCTATTTCTTTGTTCCTGTTTCATACACCCATTGCCTTGCCTTGCCTATTTCCGTCTTCAGTTTTGTTCTCCTCTTGTTTTGACTTCGCCCATCTTCCTTGTCACCTTATCAATTGACAAGCTTGCTCTTTCTACCAGTTTCCTCCACACCTGCTTTTATAAAAGTAGACATATTGGGTTATAACCAATAAAATTCCACACTCCACTTTCAAAGCACATGATCTCCCTTAAAGAGGCTTGGGAATGGTAGTTTTCTCCTCATGGAGTTACTGTTCCCAGCATCCTTAACAAATGGCAATTCCCAGGATTCTTTGGGAGATGTCATGTGCTTTAAATATGCATTGGATGTGCTTTAAAAGTATGATGTGAATCTTCCCTAAGTTTTACTCAGAGTAAATCCATTGAAAATAATAGACTAAGTCAGTCATGTCCACTAATTTTAATAGGTCTGCTCTAAGTATGACTAACATTACCTCAAGCTTTAAGAAGATGCCTGCTGTAGTCTCTTTTGCTTAACTTTCTGATGTCCTATCTTTCAGCTAGTCCTATCAATTCTCACTTGACCTCAAAACACTTTTATTGACATCTGCTGAAACTCCCTTCTTCACTTTTATTTCTTTTTGCCCAGTATTTCACTTCCCTTACCCCACCAAGAGCAAGTCAAAGCATGAATGAGAGACTTTGACATGCTTTAGAACTAAGGATAATAAATTTATGCTGGATGCAAAACTGTGCAAGCAGCCAGGAAAGGGAAGTAAGGAGTGGTGGGACAGATCAAAATTGCTTGCAAGATGGATAATTCTGACGGCAAGGCATGGACCGAGATAACTGAATCAAGATGGGAACAAGGAATCAATGAGAGATGAAAATTTCATTGATAGATACACAAATAATGCTGAAACTGTGATCTAGTAAGAAAGCTCTGGATTTTAGCAGTGGATGGAGAAATAATTAGGAGGTTTAAGCAGTTTTATGTACAATGGACAGATGCCTCAAAGATGAAAACCACAGTGGGTGCTTGAGTAATGGGAGAGTGACCTATCAACAGAAGGAAGAAAGAATGGAGGAAGTTTAAGATTATAAAATTATGAAGAGGGACCCAAACCTTTCAGTGGGTGCTGGGAATTCCCAGGTTTCTCCATGGCCCAAAGGTGTGGATGTTACCAGAGAGACGGTGAATGAGAGAGTTGTGATTGCTTCCACATGTCTTTGTACCATGCCAAAAATATGGGCAACAGCTGGCAAAGATGTGCAGCCACTGAACATCTTAAATCACTCCCATGTGGGAACTGAGGGACACTTTAGAAATTGCTTGCTACTGGGCACATGCTTCATCGGGAAATATACCATCTTTCCCTGGAAAGACTCTTGGCAAACAACATCAATCCTGTTTTCATACTGTGTGGGGACTGTGTTGGTAGTTAGATAACAAACCTTCCTCAACACTGTCTCACTAGGATCCTGACCCGAACTTCCTATGTCAGCCATTGGTGGCTGGTTAACTGCGGGTTGGGAAGATGATATTTTAAAAAAGCTTTTCCATCTTCAGGAGAGTCCGCTGACCAGAGACAAACCATATATGGCAAAAACTAAAACATGGGACACTTCTTGTTCATGCTTGCTCATAAAGAAGCCCATGACGGTGCTTTCCCTGGTCAAACATGGTTTCCCTGGCAAGTTCTATCCAATGTTTGATGTGATCCTTAACCAGCCCTTATATTGTCTGTTATGTAGAGTGGCAGGCCTCCCCTCCTGAAAACCCTGGGCCTCCAATCACCTTGGAGTGGATTCTACAAAAAGTAGCAAGCCTATCTGGGATCAAAGTTTCAAAGCTCCTCCAGTGCAGGCACACGTGTCAGCACAAATTTAGCTTTTGAAGAAAATAAATCAAGAGCACAGCTGTGCCTTAAGGAGCCATGGGTTGTCTTGGAAGCTTATCAGAGATTCCTCAGTTAGAAGATTAGTAGGGAAAGAAAGCTTCCTTGAAGGACAGCTTGTCCACCAACACATGAAAGTGTTCTCTAGGTTTATTGTGGTGTGTGTGTGTGTGTGTGTGTGTGTGTGTGTGTGTGGACACTTTGCATGCAGAAGTTCTCAGGTACAAAATCTGGCATCTTCACTTAAAAAAAAGATCAGTTAAGAGGTGACTGAAAAAAGCTATCTGAGATCCTGGAAAGCTGCTTTCATTCAGTGTCAAAAATACTAGGCTAGAAAAATTGTATGACCCGGTAAATAACATTGCATTCCCAGGTCACACTCAACTTACCCAGGGCAGTGGTCAGCCCTAATGGAGCAGATCTGAAGGTCTACCTTATAATTTGCTCCAGAATTTTCTGAAATATGCTGGGGTTTTGCAATAATTAAGCACCGAATTATACTTTAAATGTGTGCATTATCAATATGAAGTTAAATGCCCTCAGTCAAATAAAAACCTTCACTGTCTTCACTATTAATATTGCTATTCCCAATTCCCAACGTTGCACGTTCTTACTGAAAGTTAATTTGAGACACATGTTGGGTTGACTGTTTCTATTGAAAGAAATGAGGGGATCCTTGAAAGCAGGAGAGCGCCACGGGTTCTAGCCCAGCTTCTGCCAACCTGGTGCCCTCCAGATGCTTTAGACCACAACTTCCATCCGCTGCAGCGTTAATAGTCCAAAACATATGGAAAGCATTGTGTTGGTGAAGGGTGTTCTACCCATCTTCTACCTGCTTTGATCTTTTCCCCTCACTGCCAGTATTAAACTACTTGTGTTATGGCTTACAGTGATGAATATGTACCCAATGCCGCATTAGAGAATTTTTGTTTTGTTTTAAAACTAAGGATCTGAGTTGGCGTGCATACACATCTCTAGAGTTATAGCAAGATTTGAGGAAAGAAGTCACAGATGGGGGGGGAAACCCTCATACTGTAAATTCTAAGTTAAATATATTTGAGTCCTGAATTCTAGGCTACAATCCTAAACAAATGGAAGCAAATTCCACTGAGATCAGTTGTATTTACTTGGTTTAGGATCAGGTTGCTGCCATGCCCCATTTTTAACTGAAATGGCTTTTGCATCATATTTAGTTTCATTGTCAAACACCCTCTACCCCACACATACAGCAATATACTTTAAACATAATTGTTAGGTGTGATAGAAAAAGTCAACCTCCATTATGTGTTTTGAATACTGTATGCCCTTTAGCACAACCCCAGACTCCCTTCCTGGCATTTGAGGTCGGGAAGACAATGATCATATTATCCAAATCTATGTTCCACTCACTTGGAATTACTTCCACTCTAGAACATTTTTCTTGAAATTGTTCTGAGACAGCTAGTCATTCTTCATTAATATTAGTTTATGGAAACTGTTTGAACTAATAGTTAGACTGCTGATGTGTTAATGCTAATCCTGGACTGAGCCATTTCCATTATATAATAACGGCAACTTCCCATTGATTACAATGAGGTGCAGTAAAGTCAAATTGTCATGCTTTCCTCTCCTCTACAAAATTTGATTTGAGGCCTTCTTCAAGCAGTCTAGCCTGTCTCCATAACTGAATTGTCAGAAAATCCTTGTCAGAAAGAAGCATATTTATAGTCCACCAAAAGGAGCCACACAAGGCCCAGTTTTCTACTGTGTGCTGAAAAATAAACACATACAAGAAGATAGTATCAGTGATGGGCAGGTGTGAGAAATGGTTCATATGTTTGAACACTAGGTCTAGTCTGAGGTAAATGGCATTCTAAAGGATGGGGGCTTTAAAAAGTATTGTTGCTATTTAAACATAGGCATGCTAATGTCTGAGATGATGAGTGTCTTTAGCATGCCGAAGTCAGTGGGCATGTTTAGTAAATGGCAGAGATAAGAGTTTTTCAAAATAACACAGGAAAATTGTGAAAGTGGCCTATATTCATATATCCATTGGACATATGCTCCATGAACTGGAAAGGCCCTTCAACCCGTACTGTAAACAAAGAGAAACCAGAGACCTTCCCATACAAAACTACTGGCAGATGAGTCTGAACTTATTTCAGCCAGAGCACACTTCAGCGTCATGGTCAGTGAAAGTTCCCGAGCTTCAAAGGTGAATCCTGTGCTGAAAGAAAGACATTTCAGTGACCCAGATCTCCAGGCAGATTTGGTTTCAGGCAGTGGAAGATTGCTTCAACTACCACCAGCACTTTAGGAAATTGCTGCAACACTGATAAAAACAGCTCAAAACAGTGATCATTGGCACCCAAGTCAATGGTGTTGGCCTCGGCACCCAGATTTCATTGGGTTATGCGCCTGCTTCTCATCACCGGGGATGTAGACCCAGAATTCTCATTGATATTTTTTATTGGTTCTTTTTATTGGTTATAGGACTTTGGTTCTTTTTATTGGTTATAGGACTTTACTTTAGTGGATGGGTTGTATATATTATGGGAATGTATGTCTTATATGCATGACGTTGCAAATTTTGGGGAAAATAGGGTTAACTAGTTATGCCCCAAGGCATCCACCATTGCATCTGCATAGGATGGCACATCTGTCTCCAAGGGTAGGAAATCTAAAAGCTCTAAACTTCCTTGAGCAGGAGCATATGATTGACAAGGAGAGTCTATCTCAGCAGGTGACAATCCTGGAAACTTTTTAGATCAAGGGGATCTCAGTGTGATAGCAGAAGTTTTGAAGCCTAATTGAGAGGCTTCAAGGAACAAAGGGCTACTCATGAGTAGGAATCCCATTAAGCTCCTGGTGAATTTTAGGGTGTGTGTAGATCATGGATAGATGATCGCTTTGATCCAGTTTTGGTTTGTTTTTGCTCCAAAGTGAATATTTTGGGTTGCTGTAATTTTGGGGCATCACATATCTTTCTCTGTAACATTTGTATGCCATATACACCCTTTGAAAAAAAAACCTTAGTACATACATTTCTTCTTTCATAAGCACTTTGTGGTCTTGGTTTATTTTAATATCTTAGTGCTATCTAGGGAGGCTTCAAGGAGACTCCAGGGAGCATTTGGAATCATCTAGAAGAGCTACATTAGTGCAGCCAGCTCCTCTTGAGAAGACACGGGCACCCAAGAGACAGAGACAGGGAGCTGTATACAGTGGTGAGTGTGTGACACAGTCCTGTCTTCCCTAACCTGTGGGCATGTTAGGTCCACATGTGGCTACTGCTGGAACAAGGACACAGTGTGGTTGCAGTGAAGAAGGCAGATTCCATGCTAGGGGTTATTAGTAAAGTTGCTGAAAATAAAAGGGCATCGTAATGGCGATACAAATAGTTATGACATAGCCTCATTTAGAATATGGGGTACAGCTCAAAAAACAAAACAGCAGAGCTGCAAAAGTACACTGATGCACCAATATAATTCTGGAGTCCAAGGCGGAAAATGCATACTGCTTTCTTTAAAAATGTAACAGAGCTGCCTGCCACGCAAGACAAAAACAAAAACCCTGAGGCACATTGTGAATTTAAATTTGAGCATAGTGTCTGTGTTTCATTTAATTTTGCTTCATCTGTCATAAAGATATAGGCAGCAACCTTAATAGGGTGAAATTTCTCCTTTGCTCGGCAATTTCTAGTATGCTGCTAGCTGACAAGCCCTCAAATGCCTCTGTGGACAAATGAAACCTGAGTTATACGCTCTAATAAAAATCATATTGGCAGCACTGGATGTTACCCAGTGCAGCTACAGATTGAATATATTCACCTTTTATTCTTCCAGATTACTTGTTTACATTATTGTCAAGTTAGTCGTTGCTTCACAGAACCCATTTAAAATCAACCACATAAAAAAATAACGCTGGATAGTTGTTGAAAGGAATGGTTGTTTTGTATTTCAGCTTGTGTGCTATGGTATAGTCCTCTGACATGATTTTCTGGCAATGAAAGAGTTCAATAGTCAATAAAATATCTTTTTTTTCCAGGAGAGAACGAAAAGCAAATTAAATAAGCTTTTAAATATTGGCAGAATTGCTGCAAAATTCTGGTTGATTACATACACTAAAATGATCAGCAGCTGAGATAATAGAATCATAGAATTGTAGAGTTGGAAAGAACCATGAGGGCCATATAGTCCAACCCACTGCAATGCAGGAATCTTTTGCCCAATGTGGGGCTTGAACCCACAGCTCTGAGATTAAAATCCTCATGCTCTGACTGAGCTATCCCAGCCTTAATCTATGAGTGTATTTTATCTCTTCGTACGTGATGTTTGAAGGAAGAATTATATATTTGGCCCCACTGCTGTTCAAGGTGTGATAGCCATGTTAGTCATGCTCAGAGTAAACTCATTGAAATCAGTTGATTTAGATTATTTAGGTATTTCCGCCCATAGTAACGGTAGAAAAGTCATTGTTTTTGTCTATGGAGTTTCCTTCCCTTTTAGGAATGTCACCAGATGTGCTGCAATTTTATGTTCAAATATTGTCACAAAACCAACACAGAGAAGACAAAAAATTATCCTTCTCCTGGTGGGCAGGAGTCTCTGTGGCGGACACCTGTGATGTTGGAAATTTTTATAGGGAATGGAAAATTTAGTAATTATAGGACTACACTAAAATGAAACTTCCAAGGCTGACTGGGCAATATTAATCTTTTAAAGACAGCGTTCAACGCTGGCACTTCCACATGGAATATTTGGTGCCAAGAAATCCCAACTGACAGAAACAAGTAGCTTGTTGTTAATGAACAGGCAGATCCCATAATCATCTGGGGCACTAACAATACTGGAAGTGCCATGAAAAGCAGCAATGTGTATGTTTTGTGTTAGATGGGAAACAGGGCACCTTTGCTAAGACTTTCAACATTGTAAAGAGAAAATGCTCCAATCAGGGTGGCCAAATGTGAAGAAAATACACGGGTGCATTGAAGGCTTTTCTGGGACACTTCCTGCCATCCTACCAAAGCCCACTAGTCGCTATTGCCATTTTGGAGTCTGTGGAAAGACAGCACTTATAGGTCTTTCCTCCCCCCTCCCCCATTCTCCATACTTTGCATGTAGTGGTGGTGCAGTGCTAATTTTTGCAGTGCTGATGCACATCACAGCAAAAAAGAAACACACACACAAAGATCTTGGAATGAGGTACCCTCCAGATGTTGTGGGAGAGTCATTCCCCATGTCTGCAGTCATGGGATTGTTGTCTATCACATGACGGTGTATGTTTTCATTCCACAGAGTGGGAAGTGACGGAGACAGGAACTATCGTCCTTTGTTCTCTCTCTTTGCTGTCTGATGAGAAAGAGTAAGGAGCTAAGTCAGAATGCTCTGAGTGTATTTTATGTAAATAAACGTAGATGAGCCAAAATGCTGAGTTGCTGAGGTCTGTTACGCAAACTGCGAAGACTCTGCAGATCCCTGAGTGTGCTGATGTCTGTTGGCATCAGTTGCTGTGATGTTCGGGCAGAAGAAAGCTTTTGAAGCTCCCGAACGATCGATCAGGAGAGAGAGAACATGCCAGTCGGGCATGTGTCTCTGCCAGGGTCCTGCCCGAGAGTAGGACGATCCTAACATTTTGGAGTTGTGAAAAGACAGCACTTATAGGTCTTTCCTCCCCTCTCCCCCATTCTCCATACTTTGCTTGTAGTGGTGGTGGCATTTAACAATGCTATTGCACATTGTAGCAAAAAAGCAACACACACACAAAGATCTTGGAATGAGGTAGCCAATGAGATGCCCTCCAGATGTTGCTAGATTGCCATTGGTCATGCTGGCTGGAGCTGATGGGAGCTGGAGCTCAACAATATCTGGATGCTGCCAGATGGGCAATCCCTCTCTCAGAGCTGACCCTCATGGAGGAGACATGCTGCAGCTATATGGTCTTCCCCTTTCCTTTCAACAGAGGGAGCATTGTTGATCACGTTCTTTTGCACTGAAGCAAATCCCTCTTCTCGGAAAGGAAAACCTCAGTCATGGTTGCTCGCAGGTCCTGGACTAGAATACTGAAGCTGCCTTGGTTGCACCCATTCATCTGCAACACATTTCCAGTTATCACTAGATTTAATATTGCCATAGGACTCGAGTCTTGCAAGTTAATTGGTTCCCTCTAAATAAGCATGACAAAAGTTTAAGGTTAGTCACTGCACAATCCGTGTCAGCCTGTATGGCAATCAAACCATTATGAAAACAAATGTGCTTCTTGCTCTTTCTAATAAGTTCAGAAGCAGGAAGATAAACTTGATGTGTGCCATTTTGGCTAGTAAATAGTCCGTTTGATTTTACTTTTTACATACCAAGGGTACTTTTAAATTTTATTCTATAATAAAGGGCATATGAGTATTACTTTTTTATTTTATTAGCTGTAAGAAAGCAAGATTGGCAATTGGAGGACTAATAAACTAAAATTGCCTCATATGTTCCTTATTATATAATCAACTAGCGCTAAAAAGAACGAGTCCAAACCAATCACCAGCCAGCTTGTGCTGACCAAAAAGAAAAAGAATAAGGAACAAGAAAAATGTCACCTTCTTTTCTAGGGACAACCCAAAATTTCTTGTGCCTGCAATTGGAAAATTAACACCCCTGTTTTGGATTGATTTGGGAGATTTTGTAAAAAATGCCTCCTTAATTTTTCAGGTTCCATCTCTCTCTCTCTCTCTCTGGGTTAACAGTCTGACTGAAAGCCATGACTTAGTGGGAGAGCTGCTTCTTTCCATGCAAAGGATCCAGGTTCAGTCCCTTGCATCTCCAGATAGGCTTAGGAGAGACCTTCCCAGAACACTGGAGGATTACAGCTAGTCAGTGTAGTTGGCAGTGAGCTATATGGAACAATGTTCTGACTTAAGTGTAAGTATGTTCCTATGTTCCAGTGCACCTTGATGCATATAAGCATGCACCCAAAGTGCCATGGTATCCCCCCCTTTACTTACTTGCACTCTCCTATCACAGTAAATGCTGCTGAACATGACTGAGAAACTATACTTTTCATTGGGGAAAACCAGGTCTAAATGCTAATCACAAATATAAACCAATGAAGTATGTCAAGTGCCTCAAACAATCATCCTGATGGATACTGGGCCACAATTGTAAAGATCTCAAGAGTTGGCTTTCCTGCTAGAAACAATGCAAGATTAAGGCTTTGCCTTCAAAAACAAGGAGCTCCCCCCTTCATTCTCAGAATTTCTGCTTTCACATATCTGAAGAGCAGGTGCCATTTGCATTCTTAGAGCAGTAGAAGCAGGGTCAGAAGGACACATAAGCTTGCCACATCTCTCCCAAGTGTGCTTTGCTGTGCTCCCTGTCTCAGAGAAGAAAAGCAGGCAGGACTTCTGAGACCAGCTATTCCTACATGGTATGAGAAAATACACAATTTCTTTCCACCTGACTTTTGCATTACATTTCAGAAGCAAATACAAAGCAAATATTGCAGAATGCTTATATTACTATATTACTATCAATTTAATAATAGAGAAAGGTGCAATTTGATTAGTGAAGGCCTAAAAACGTGCCAGATCTGAGTCTCAAGACTGTTGTCATCACCAACACATAGGTTGCAAACCTATAACAGACTTACTTGGGAGTAAGCCTTATACAATTCAGTGAAGCTTACTTCTCGATAGACATGCATAGGAGTACAGTGTTAATCATGAGCACCTAAGCAGGTGCAGAATAAATTTTCCCTCATAAATAAATCACCAGTCAGCTTCTACACGTAATGGATTTGGGAGAAGGTCTTTGTGGCGATTGAGTGTGTTCTTCCACTTTCTCAAAGCATGTTCCTTTGTGGCAAGAAATGAGCAAGCTAAAAACCACACATCTTCTGCCTGGATAGCATACACCAGCAGTTTAGGACTTTGGATTTATGGGATTCAATATATCCCAGTCTTTCCTCTTCTGCCACCTTCACCTACACATATACCGTACTATGTTGTACAAAAACATGTTTGACCAGATAAAGGAAAAAATAAATTCCACTACCAACATCCATAAATTATCACCAAAGCTAATGGACCTCTCTGATAATTCGAGGAGTGTGTGTGTGTGTGTGTGTGTGTGGAGATTGGGTTTATTTTAATTAATCAGGATTGAGTTGAAGCAGTTTGTGCTTTTCACGAACACTTTCATGCTTCTGTCTAAAAGTGCTTCCATGTTTTCACTTATCAGGGAGGCTTGAAAAGGAGTGACAAATGTTGGTGGCCATGTTTTCCTGACACACATTTAGGTAGCACTTCCCTTCCTAGTCCCAGGCATTCAATAAGCAAAAAACTGTGGCATTCCAAAGTGATGCTGCTAGTATCCCCCACTGGCTAATAGTTCAAACCCACTAAAGATATCACTGTCCCTAGAAATAAGATGAGTGTTGGATGGGAGGGACTGAAGGAGCAGCTAACACCCCAAACAGGCATGTTCAAGGTGAGAAAGATTGACCTTCTGAAGCCTCCTTTTGCTCTAAAAAATGTTAGCTTCTGAACACAGCCCTAAAATTTGTGTTGCTTTTCTTTTACCCAGCTGCTTCCAACAGAAGAGAATAAATAAGAAAATATTGGTGCCTTATTTGTTTCAAGTATAGCCAGCATGTGCCCTTCAGATGCTGTTGGACTCCCAACTCTATTCAAATCTGGCCAGCATGCCAATGGTAATGGATGATGGGAATTGTACTCCAGCAACATATAGTGGGGAGCACTATGCTCTGTGATAGGTTGCCTGATCCTAAAACCAGGAGGAGCCCCTGTAACTTTAATGGTGTGTGAGTATGTGTGTGCTGATTGCAGTTTCTTTCATCCTTTGTAACAGAGCAAAGGCCCTTGGCTAAGTGCTCCAGAAGGAATAGGGTCTCTTGACTCCAAGATCTGGCAGCTACTGTCAGAACTGGGAATGTGCTTGGCATAGAAAGACCAGGAGAAATGCTATCCTTGATGTTATTCTAAACCCAATGAGAAAATCAAGAACCAGAAACTTCACACTGTAAGATCTTCAGTCCAATGTTGCACATCAAAAATGCTTAAGCTATTTGAGTGAGCTTAGAACAAACATTCAGATACTGGGTGTTTCGCCAAACCAGACCGAAACTCTGACTCCAAAGAGTCTTGTGCCTCTTTTCTAAGCCTCAAATATCAATAATAAGGTTGAACTGGACTGGCTTTGCAAGGCAGCTATTCACATGATCTCCCTCCACAAGTTTTCGGTGCAGCCAGTATTGTGTGTTGCGACAACTGTTTCAAAACTGTTTAAACCAAAAAGCATAGAGTTATCACCTATAACAATTGATACAAGGAAGGTATGCAAAGACAGGTTGCATGAGCCTCTTGAAGATACTCCCACTTGCTAGATGATGCTTACATACAGGTAACTGTACAAAGGCTTGTCAGCTTTTGGGCTGCCTCATAGTACCTGGTACTATGGTACTGAGTCAGAATATTGAACCAACTAGCACAGGACTGTTTGCAGTGAGTGGCAGTGGCTCTACAAGAGCTTTCCCAGTCACACATGGAGATGCTGGAGAAAGAAATGGGGAATTTTTGCATACATCACACATGCATGTATAGGGCCCTTCCTCTAACTGCTGCACCATTTACAGCAGCTTGATGTGTAGACCTTGGGGGCATGGTCCTGATGATGGTCTTCATGGTTTTCATGACAACCCGACCTCAAAAGGTGAAACAGGATAATACAGCAGAAAATCAGTAGAAATGTACCAAATGTGGTTGTCACTTTTTCATGAGAGAAAGTGAGAGAAACCCAATCAATTTTCTTTTCCCTATATCTATGCTTCTTTGTGGAAATTCAAATGTGCCCATTATTCTCCATTGAGATTCAGCTAGTAGAGCACAAAACAGAAGGATAACAACTTCAGTGAGACCAGGAGGCTGGAGTAGATGGGCCACTAACCTGATCCAACAAGCGAACAAGTGCTCACCTAACTGGAAGAACTGAATTTAATCTATTTAAAACAAAATATGGGCTTAACTTCTGTGGGACCACAGTGTGCATAGAATGTCACCCTAAAAAATTTTTGTAGCCATATTTTCTGATGCTTTTCTTAATGAATAGTCTGTTTTTATAGTCAATCAAACAAAACTAAGGGAGATTTATAGTTTTGGGAAATGTACAAATATTTTCTTGCTTGTGGGAGGTGAGGATGGTGGCAGTACAATTGTCAATTTTCAGCTAATCCTTGGCAGAAAACAACAGAGAACTATTTGGTTCAACATAAGAACACAAAAAGATCCTTCAGGATCATAGTGGCCCATCTAGTGACCACCCAGATACTTGTCGGAAGCTCTCAGGCAGGATCCGAGCACAAGAGCACTCTCCCATCCTATAGTTTTCCACATAACAAAACACATACATATATGTGGATTTCAGAAGGCCAACCACCTAATTCAAACCTTTATGATCATGTATGCTAATTTACCCATCAATCAATGACCATGATTCATTTCTCCTCATAAACCCCAAGCAAATACCCTTTCATCAAAACCACTAAAATTTCCTCTTGTGTACCCTCATACCAGGTCATATAGCCCCATGCCGCTTGAGTTCTTATGTGCTCAGCCCTTTTATACTACTGGTGGTATTTTTTGACTGACGGCAGGGTTAGTGGGAATCTTATCCCCAGCTGACACTGTGCAGGCAGAGAGGCAGGAGATATAGTGACAGTGAACTGGGGATTCTCCATTGACTTCAGTAGGTGTGTTTTGACTGACACCACGTCTTTTGCATTGCAGTGTTACAACATTGCTAGGGCTGGGACCAATTTGTGACTAAGCATAGGGTTTTGACTAAGCCTTTCTCTTTCCCCAGCACACCCAGCTATTCTCATCTTTCCCCGTGGCACTCATGACATCGCTGTTCTGCCAGTGCAACAATATACCAAGACAGCTGTGGTGTGCAATGCCAGAGTAGATCCACTACACTGGCATATCTTTGGGAATTACCAATGTAAGCGGACTTAGTAGCGAGTCAATGACAGCAGGTTTAACTCAAGGACAGGTTTGGGTTGTATCTCCCATTGATTTCAACTGGAATAAAGCCATATTCATGGTTTGGGACTCAAAATGGGAAGGCTTCATGCACAGGGGTATAGGCACAAATCCTGCCACCATTTCCTCTTTCTGCATGAAGATCTGAAGAGGGTGGGGGTTGTTAGCATATTTGCTTAGAAGTCTTTCTGCAACTGGGAACCCTATGATAATGCAGGATAGCCACTTGTGGAGAGGCTTATAAGCCCATTCAGCTGAACGTGGTTACAATCTCCTTTCAGACCTTTGTGCTCAACATGCAAAGAAAGGTTAGAAGTAGAGCTGACACACGGAAGGATGTTGGGGACAGGGCTTGTGTGTATGTGCGCATCTCCACTTTAAAGATACGCATGTTCACTTGAACATACAAACAGGGCTTTGGTTAAATTATGCTGACATTTCCCATTAAAATAAAATGGGTGCTTAACTTTAGCTGGATTGCAGCCAGTGGCATAAGAAGCCTTGCTGAGAAAGCAGTTATAATAATGGTCCAAACAGAGTTAATAAAAGCAGTGGTTGCATGGACCACAGATTTGATGGTGCTTGGAAAGGCGGTTTAGAAAGGTATGGGTGAAGTTAACAAAGCTTGCTTCTTCTTATATCATGCACACATTAAGGCTGCTGTGAATCCAGTACCAACCCATTTTACAGATTATAGGAGCTTTTACATGGTTTAGTCTGTATCTCATGATATCCTAAACCAGTCTGGAGCCCTAATCTTTGCATTTCAATATTACATTAGGCTGCACAATACCAATAGTATTAGTCATGTCTGGTGGGGCATCCAGTACCAGATGTCTCCCCCCTCCTCTTTGTGCTCAGCCCTTACTGATTTTTGGCACTTAGAAGTTTGCATCTGTATGTAATTTACATTATAACAATACAATCAGTGTGTATTAGCTACATTTTGCCTTGTTTTCTATTTTTTGGTGGCTATGTTGTGTCTCAGTTTTCTAATCTGATAAACTGGAAGCCGTCTCCTGCAAATTCTTCCTCCAGGTCTCTTTCAGCAATCCTATTCCATCCTTGTTATGTGACAAATGTCACCTTCCTTTTCTTTTCTTTTTAAAAGACTCCTTAAAACAGGGAGTTAGGCTGCAGTCACATGACAGCTTATTCCATTTCTCTGACATCCCCCCTATTTCCCATATTATATTTGAGCTTTCATGAGATGTAAAAGCCAGTTCTGGAAATCTAGCAGAATATATGGGATGTTTAGCACTCATTTCCATCTCACTTGGTTTCAGAAATAATGTATGTGCAATCCCATTAACCCAGAAAATTGTGTGAGTAAAGTGATGAAATTTGGGGAGGTAAACCACAATACAGAAGGCATGCCTATGCAGAAAGCACGGGAGAGTAGCAAAGTCATCCAGCAACGGTTGACACTGTGCTGCACCACACCCACTGGTGTAAATGAACTTGAGTGCTACATGCCAGTATAGTGGCCATAAAGCCACAGTTTATAATCCAATAGGTATTGCAGAATGAAAGGAATGTTAGAAAACAGGACAGAAGTACTAGCATTATAGACCCTCCAACATCCTACAGAGGAAAATTGGGGCACATGTATTTCAGGGCCATGCAAAACACATGACTTGCACGAGAGCATGGTCACTCCAGATGGACATCTTTGGGGAGCCTAGTCTCACAGAAGTCAAAATGGGACATCCTGGGATGCTATCAGAAGACAGGGTGGCTTCTGTAATTCTGGGACGTCCTGCTTAAAGTGGGACAGTTGCTGGGTATGAGCATCAGCCTTGGAGACACAGCATCATTGCTTGCAAGAAAGCTGGATTCTCTGTCCTCCCACACTCCCTTATCTTGTTCCTACCAAACTAATGCAAGAATGTCTGTTAAGCAAATAACATGTACTTATCACAGAACAGGGAACTACTCTTTGAACAACCAGCTTGCATCCTCCACTCCCCGGCTGTATCTAAACTCCTTTGTGGCTTCTCTCTAGGGATGTTTACATGGGAGCAAGTGTCTGTATCATTTATTTATTAGATTTGTTAGTTGCTTCATTCACTTGTTACCTGAAAGTCTCCAAGCAGCTTACAACACTGTTAAAAATACAAATGAAAATACACATTCACACCATACATTTAAAGCAACATGATAGCACTTTAAACAGCCAATGCTTCCCCACCAAGAATTCTGGGAGCTGTAGTTTGTTAAGGGTTCTGAGTGTTATATTAGGAGACCTGCCTGGACCAATGCCTGGACTACCATGGCTAAACTAATCCCAATCCAGGGATGGAAGTAGCTGTTGCAAAAGCTGAAGCTAGCAGAATGTGCTTCAAGCTGTTTTGTCACTTGGACCTCTAATGACAAAGATGGATCCAGGAGTATTCCTAAACTGGGGACCGGACCTGTTGAATACCGTTTTTTAATCACATAGATCACAGCTGTAGGTACAGCATAACCTTTATGACCTACTAATATGGGGTTGTACTATATGTTCCCTGCTCTCTTTTAACCGAAGGTAAATGAGCTTTTAATTTAACCTTAAAGTCTTTTCACTGCAGAAAGCTTATTTTGGAGATTTTTGCACGGCTCATAACTGCTAGAAGCCATGCATTCAATGGGGGGGGGGGAGGTTATTGGTTTGTAGGGGGTTTTCTGTTCTTATTTTTATCATGTATTTTGTGCTCTTACATTGTATTTTTATGTTGTGAGATCTGCAGATGAAGGGCGGTATACAAAATTAACAAATAACAATAATAATAATGGGTCGAAGCCTGTGGAACTCCTTCCCAATTGAGATTAGATAGGCATCCTGCTTGCTGAAATGAAGGCACGTGACATTTTTTTGTTCCAGCAGGCATTTAAAGGCAGCATTTAGTTTTGTATAATTTTTAATTCGTTATGTTGTTCAGTTTTGGATTGTTTTCATGCACAGCACGTGGAAATAATTAAGTGGTATAGCAATGTCTTAAACAAATAAAAATAAAATGTTGTAAGATCTTAAGCTAGCATGGTTCTTTGGTAATACCTGACCTCCCACAGTCTTTCGCAGGCCCAGCTGACTCCCCTGAGTGCCTAGCAGAGTTTCCCTCCCTGCGCCTTCTTCCCAAAGAGACAGAATCATGTAATTTGGTAAACTGGCTTCATTACAGAGTTAGTGACAGACAGACATATTGGCTGCTGCCAGTGGGCCTTATGTACTGAAGGTGAGGGTGTCGAAGGGCTTGTGGAATGGAATGATGGATAGATCACTCACGAAGCCACTGGAAAGGGGAGGTCAGGCCTCTTAGTGAAATGCAGAGTGAGATAAAGATGTCGGGAGGATGACGGGTGACATCCATCAATCAACTGGTTCATTACAGCAAGAATGAACGTTTCGGGTTCCCAGGAGAAAGAAGGTGGGCTAGTCACCCTAGTGTCTCACAGGTGGCATTTCTGAAAAGGCTAACCTTTCACATTTCCAGGAGCAGAAGAATGAAGGACATGTTTTTAATGAAAGCCCATATATACTTGATGCCGTTCTTTAAGTACGCAGGATTCCCCCGCCCCCAAAACCAGGACCTTTAGAACTTGAATTTTTATATTTAATAATAGAGTGGTCTAGCCTTCTTACCAGGGACAATTAGACTCCTAAATTTTTCTGTCACATACAATGTGTCCTTTTTGTGTTTGACTCTAAATCTCCTCTCATCAGACGTGCACAGTTATATTGGCATCTAGGAAGCTGATCTATTCATGTTCAGCAGAAGGGGAGAGCAAAATAGATTTAGATGTGGCCATACAAACAAGTCTGCATCCAGAGCAAGTACCATTCCCAAAATGTGACATTTTCATTTTAAAGTCAATTTTCTTTAGAAGTAGGATTCTGGTAGCAATGGCAGGTAGTGTGTTGGTTTACTTATGCCAGCTGATTTATTGATGTTCCATACCTGGAACACTAATTGATATTCCATAAAATCAAAATCAGCTGCAAATAAGTTTTGCTCGTCATTTCAAAAAGAACATGAGCTTTGCTGAGCCTTGCAGCCAGAGACCAGCAAGCATGTGCAAAGTCACATGAAATGAAACAATTGGGAGGCATAATGGAATTTGATGTTCAGAATGTTCAAATGCTGATTTTGAAGTGTGAGCTTGGGAATACTTAAAAAACAACAACAACAACTACATCCTGTTAGTAAAAACTTAAACCAATAAAATTAAGTTTCAGGGAGAAATTTGGTTTGGTTCATGTTTTATGCAAAGCTAACTCATTTGCACTTCCTAAAGCAGTATATAAACTGAAACAGACTTATCCTTTGAAATTCTCATAATTTTACAACCAAAAAGGTACAAAATGTATAGATTTGAGGAAAATGCATAACATTGAGGAAAAGAAAGCTCTAACATGTTAGGGACAATAGCTTGCAAAATGTATATATTTGGCAAAAATATCAGAAAAAATGTGTTTGTTAGGGCTTACAATGCCTTTTTTAATAATTCCATACTCATGCAGAAATGTGGAAAACTGAATTTGAGACTGGAAAAATGAGAAAGTGAGAGGAATCTAGATTGTCAGATTCTGGCAACAGCTTGCCAAATTTAATGGGAGGAATTCAGTGTAGCACCATGTCAATGGCTTCTTCAGTGCAAGCTTTTCAACTTGCCAGACAGAACAATTCCCCCTCTCGTCCCTGCTGTGTGCTGTTTTGGGGGTCTCCCAACCCCACCAGCCAATTTGGGAGAATGAGGGGAAGAGGGAGTAAGCCCCATTGTGCTAACAAAAGTTCTTCCACAGGCTTCCGTTAGTGAGATTAGTTAGCAAAAAACTGCCAAATATGTTTACATTTTTTCCCTTTCTCCTGGAATACTTAAGACATGCTGGGGAAAATAACAGCACAGTATTGGACCTCAGATAATATACAGTATGCCCACATGTCTGCAAGAATATTTAAGTTAGGGGCAGAAAATGTTATTCCTATGTTTGTTTCAACTCTGCTAGGTGTTTCTTTTTTGTAATGTCAGGGCTCAGCCCTGGAAGTGTGTGCAGAGTGCACAATCTATTTTCACAAATCTGGAATTGGAGAAAGGGAGAGAAGGCTACAGGCAAGCTTGAGCCTTGCACACTTCTCTGTTCATGCTTTACTCCAATATAACATCCAAAGAGGTGTAAAAACAAACAAACCTTAGATATCGTTTATTGGCTGATGAAGACTAGTACTAAATATTTGCAAGAGATGGATGGGTGCTATTTAAAAGAGCACTCTGTGCCTCTTGGTGATAAAAGTATTGTCTAGTAAGTAAAATGTATGACATGACATGGCAGCATTTGAAACTTCTGCCACTGTTGCACCCACAACCCTACTGTTTATGGTGGCCACGGCGGAAGGCAGGGTGGTGGGGATAGATGATACAGGCTTCATGCCTGTACCACCTCCAGGCTGGTGCTGCATTTGGGTTCAGATGCTGTTGCATGACAGCTCAGGATCCAGTGGATTCCAGGCCAGCTCATCCCTGTTCTTTCCTTGCCGTTCAAACACCCTGTTTCTGATATTTCTCCTGGCCCCATCCAGGAGTGAAAGTGCCAGTGGGCCTCCTAGCAGCTGGTTCAGCAGCTGGTGGGAGGCTGGATCAGCTGTCAGAGATGACCACGAGGACACCTCCACCACATTCAACCCCCTAACCCTGCTCATTCTTCTTCCCTAGTCCATTTCAAGGGCAAGCCTTTTGTGGACACAGGTAAACCCTAACCACAGAGATGGTCACAATGATAGTGACAATCATAAAGGTAAAGGTACCCCTGCCCATACAGGCCAGTCTTGCCAGACTCTAGGGTTGTGCGCTCATCTCACTCTATAGGCCGGGAGCCAGCGCTGTCCGCAGACACTTCCGGGTCACGTGGCCAGCGTGACAAGCTGCATCTGGCGAGCCAGCGCAGCACACGGAACGCCGTTTACCTTCCTGCTGGTAAGTGGTCCCTATTTATCTACTTGCATCCGGGGGTGCTTTTGAACTGCTAGGTTGGCAGGCGCTGGGATTGAACGACGGGAGCGCACCCCGCCACGGGGATTCGAACCGCCGACCATACGATTGGCAAGCCATAGGCGCTGAGGTTTTACCCACAGCGCCACCCGCGTCCCTTAGTGACAATCATAGCACCCTTTAAAAATAACCAGATTTGAGGGAAGCGGAGGATGTGGGGCTGCAGTGGCCGCAGAGCTCTCAGAACATGCAGTTCTTCCCGAAAAGTAAATCTGAATATTACCCATTGTTTAATACTAGGAAATCGACCCCATAATTTATTTTCAGACTGTTACGATTTAAAATTATGGCAAATATTTTCCTCCAGAAGATTCCGGGCACTATCCACAGGGAAATTATGCCCCTTTCCGCAAATCCTGTTGAAATTCATGAGAATTGTATAATAAGAGCACAATTTCCTAGCCATGGCACAATTTCTGTTTCTGTATTGGCTTTGCTCAGAAGGTCTTCCCAGGGGGATTTTGTCTTCGATGTAGAGAGTTTGCAAGCCGTTTGTTTAAACCGAATGAACCTCAAATTAGCCAGCCACCTCCTGTGGCATGCCAAATGCATGCCTCACGATCCCACTGAACGCTAAAATGGCTGAGGGACGTGTCCAGTTCAATGATCGTGGTGAGCCAGTCACATCTGATGATGAATTGCCCAGCTCGGCAGTCATTCATCATGCAAGAGACCAAATCAGTATTCATGGAGAGCTGAAATCCTAGCCCTAACCTTTAAATAAAAAGCTCCTTGATATACCAGGGCTCCATACAGCTTTGTTCGTCAAATAAGACAACAACTCCCATTGGTTCACCACTTCTGCCTTTTAAATTCCTTGTTAAAAGCCACCTCTGCAAGGCCTCCCCACCAGCCCCTAAATACAATTGCCTGTTTCCTACTTCCCAGTCAGCCTTCTCCCTCATCTGCTCTCTTCCTCCTTAAACACACAGTTCTCATTGTTCAGATTCTAACAGTCCTCTCTGTTTTTGTCTATCTGCTAACTACACAAATTACTAAACAGAATAAAAAACAAACAGTACTGATTTTATGCAACATTTATGATTGTATGATTCCATGTTCTTCTATTGATTTTTATTGTAGGCCCCTGTAATTTTTTTGCATGAGAGTTGGAGGTTTATAAATATCCTAATAAATAAACAAACTATCTACCACATATGATAGGTTATTAAATGGCTCTTTGCTAGCTTTACTTCCAGACATAGCCACAGACAAATCTATTTTCTTTTTGCAGGCAGAACTCCAAATTCAGAACACAACCAATTCCAAAGATAATTTCTTCCTTGAATGCTTATCTTTTTTCATTGGTATTTCAGACACTTCTAAATTTTGAAGTAGAGCCACATAACGTCATTTCCTTGTGCTGCTCTGGTTTGCCAGAAGCGTCTTAGTCATGCTGACCACATGACCCAGAAGCTGTACGCCGGCTCCCTTGGCCTATAGAGCGAGATGAGCCCCGCAACCCCAGAGTCAGCCACGACTGGACCTAATAGTCAGGGGTCCCTTTATCTTTACCTTACCATAATCTAAATTAGCCAATCAGCTCTGAATTTATCTAGCAAGTGTTTAAAACAATCCTGTTTGCTGTAATGGTTTCAAAGCTGGCTATGTGCTCATCTTGTTCAGGAATCTCGTTCATGCTTTGTTAAAAATTGCTATGTGACTGAAGAATTGGTAATATTCACCCACTCTCTCTGATATGCTCAACCCTTTTTTATGTACATTACTTGGGGATATCAACCATACTAAATCCTGAGTTAATGTTCTAAGACAAGTCAGCTTGGTATCAAGCAAAGCAAAATTTACCATTAGTTTCAGCTTATTGAATGGGAGACTGGAAAGGGCCAGGAAACAATTACATATGGCTTACTATTGCCATCCTCCTCAATTGTATCTTTATTAAATAACCCCATGTTAAAAATAAATAAATAAATTACAGGTGCAAGAGGATTTTATTGCTGTAGAAATTAGCAGCAGAAATATGAAATAATTGCTCAAATGGAGTGGTTTTAACAGTGGACCCACTTCAGATCTCACCAGTTTCCTACAGGACAGCATTTTCATGGAAGAAACACATATACAAGGCATGAACACCATCTGATTATTGCAGATATTATTATTGTGCAGTTTGAAACAACTGGAAGCATAAGAACTAACTTATTTTCGAAGAAATCACTGACCAGACCCTTAAGTTTAATTCAGAAGTTTACTTGCAGAACTTTCTGCAAAAATATAACAAAATAATACATCAAATATATCCCTAAGATCATGTGCAATGTCTAGTACAGGCTCAGCATGAAAGATAATTCCAAAAATCCAGACTATGTCTCTCTCCCATTGCAGCCTGCATAAGGCTATGCAGCTTCTTGGAGGGCTTCATTTATATGCTCACTCTCGGAGAACTCGAGAGAAAGAAACTCAGCAACCTATAAGCATAACTTTACTTTTTCCAGAAATCAAAACTGTGTCTCTCCCCATTCCAGCTTGCTTAACGTGCCTAAGGCTTTGCAGCTCTTAGGGAGCCATTTACATGCTTTTGTTCTTGAGGTGTCCAGAGAAACACTAACAGGCAACTCCCTTCAAACTGGCGATTTGCAGTTCAATACCTTTGTCACCTGATCTTAGGTTACAAGGCTTAGCTTCCATGAAAGAAGCCTGGGAACTGTAGTTTCTTAAGGGTGCTGGAAGCTGTTAGGAGGCCCCTATTCTGCTCAGAAATGGATTTCTGGTGCCCTGCCTTAGAAGGAGGGAATATAAGAGAAATATAAACTTACCAACCTCCCACATAGCACTTTCCAATAATTGTTAAAATCCTAGCAGCTGTTTTGATTAGAGAAATATTTTAATGCCATTGTAACATGATATTTAGTGGCATAACTGGCGGTACTTAGCCTCATTTGCATTGGTTGGAAAGTGATAAAGCTGACTCTTTCTTAATTGATCATCAAAACCCTTTACAACTCAGTTTTTGTCATGTGCAATCTGTTGTGTTAATTGCTTATGTGATCACATCTAACACTTCTGGAGACAGGAGCAGGGCGCAGCTGAGTGGATTGATGAAAGACACAGTCATAAATTGTTGCAGCAATGCATACATAGAATCATAGAGTTGGAAGGGACCCATACAAGCAATATTCTTTTATTTCCAGGGCTTCTTGTATCTGGAGAATCAGAGAGCTAAGAGACAAAAGTGCTTGGGTGAATACAGTACTGGTCTTTTTGAGTAAGCCCATGTTGTTGTTGCTTTAAAAAGTTAATAGGGAAAAGAATAAAGCAGGGGGTGGGAAGGTTAAAGGTCATAAAAATTCAGCAGACTAACTCATACTGCAAGGCTTACCTACTACCGTATTTTTCGCTCTATAAGACGCACCAGACCATAAGACGCACCTAGTTTTTGGAGGAGGAAAACAAGAAAAAATATATTCTGAATCTCAGAAGCCAGAACAACAAGAGGGATTGCTGCGCAGTGAAAGCAGTCATCCCTCTTGCTGTTCTGGCTTCTGGGATAGCTGCGCAGCCTGCATTCACTCCATAAGACGCACACACATTTCCCCTTACTTTTTAGGAGGGAAAAAGTGAGTCTTATAGAGCAAAAAATACGGTAACTAGTTTGGAGGCAGTGGCAGAACTTCATGCTCTGGCACCGGGGGGGGGGGCGGAGAGCAGGTGGGGGTGGGGCTGGCGCGTGTCTTGGGGGCGGGGCCCCCAGTGCGGGCAGGGGGGGAACCGCGATGGCACCCTACTGGGATCACGCTGCCGGGGGCGTTGCGTTCCCCTCTTCTTCCTCCGCCAGTGTTTGCAGGATGTTTTCTAGACATCTAACCCAAGAATCTTTACATATGGCCAACAAAAAACCCAACTTCCCTCTTCCCCAATTGGGAACTGAAATGATTCCCAACTAGCCATACTTATAGTATTATGGACAGTTAGTAGCCCTAACTGGGTTAGTACAGTTTCTTTCTTTCTTTCTTTCTTTCTTTCTTTCTTTCTTTCTTTCTTTCTTTCTTCCCTCCCCCCCCCCCTCTGAACATGAACCTTTACCAAGTACAGGTATCACAGATACGTGAGTACAATGTGCATATAAAATAATGTGGTTGTAATTATGAGACGTATAGCTCACATTTGGATTCTACATTAAAATATATGTTATGTTAACATTTCAAAAGTATTAAAACCAAATACATTCATGTTCCTGCCAAAAAGACAGAGCATGCCTCACAAAAATGTGGAGAAAGAGCATTAGAAAATGCTTAAGCAACAGTTCCTCCTCATAAGGCTCCCAGGTGTGTAGCTAGGGACAAGGCAGGTGGAGAAGCTGGCCCTTCATTGTTCCACAGTGGTTCCCCTGTAGCAGTACCTGCAAGGCAGAAGTGGCTCCTTTTAAGGGTCTGAGAAAGAGGACAGAGTAACTAAGAAATAATGGGGCTTCTATTTTATGTATTTTGAAGAGGAATGCAGACTATACAGACATGTTCCCTTCTCAAGGGTACAGCTACATTTTGCACTCATGTCTCTCTCTCTCTCTCATTGCACTTGTGTTTTTAATCCTACAGTACAAAATTTATCATGAGAAGCTGCACTCAGACATCATCAATCTGGAACTGTCCTGATCAGATCTCATTACATCCCAAAGAGCTTACTTTGTTACTTATTATAACCAGTACTTATTAGGCCCTAGCTAATCACTTTGGTTTGTATTCAGCATAGCATTAAGGTGAACGTTCCATTAGTGGATGGATTTCTCCTTGCGTTATGGAACACTCTGCCCTTTTCCCCCTACCCACATCCATGCCCTAAATCTGTTCTGGAATTTTCTCCCAACCTGCCAGATCAGATTTGAGAATGGCATGGAGTGTGAACAGGTAGAGGAGGGGGAGGGGAGATCCCCTTGCACCACTATAAAAAGTGACTTGAACGCCACCCTTTGTTTTCTCCAGGCATTGTCCAAAGCAGATTAAACAGCTACATTTTGGCATTTGTTGCACAGCGTGTTGATTTGTTGTTCAAAAGCAGTTCCGTGTTTGTGAAGAGAGAAATAAAAGGTAAAGGTAAAGGACCCCTGACAGTTAAGTCCAGTCGCGAATGACTCTGGAGTTGCGGCGCTCATCTCACTTTACTGGCCGAGGGAGCTGACGTTTATCTGCAGACAGTTTTTCCAGGTCATGTGGCCAGCATGACTAATCCGCTTCTGGCAAACCAGAGCAGCGCACAGAAACGCCATTTACCTTTCCGCCAGAGTGGTACCTATTTATCTACTTGCACTTTGACGTGCTTTCAAACTGCTAGGTGGGCAGGAACTGGGACCGAACAATGGGAGCTCACCCCGTCACGGGGATTCGAACTGCTGACCTTCCAATCCACAATCCCAAGGCTCAGTGGTTTAGACCACAGCGCCACCCGCATCCTTGAAGAGAGAAATAGCTCAGGCTAATTTTCAGAGGCCTATAAATAAGCCTACAGAATTTTCTCATTTTAGTTACTTTTAGCATAAAGCTCAGTTTTTTGTACTTTCTTCTCACATCAGTAAATTCAAGAACCTCTCATTTATTTATTTTCAATAGCAAATAATAGGCAGTGTGAAGGGGGGTGGGTGGGACAGCTGGAAAAGCATTTTCTAAAAGGAAATGGCACCGCCCTTTTGCTTAGCTAAGAAAAAGGGATTCTAATGGATTTCTGAGCAGCAGAGTTCACCCAAAGGGTGGAAAAAGAATGTGCCAGGTAATTTGATTTAAGTTGATTCCATTTTTGCTACCATTCCTCTTCATACTGAGAGAATGGAAACTGTGAACTCCAAATGCTTCTCTGGACACCATTAGATGAACCCTCGCCGTGCATGTCCACCAGCCACTAAGAAAACATTGCAAACAGCATTTAGACAGTGTTTGCTTTACTTCATTTGCTACATATGGAACCTGTGAAATTTGCCCACACCTGGTTGGGATTGCCAGAGCAAGCAATGAACCTGAAAAAGACACACTTATTATTGGCAAAGGGACTTTCTTTCATTCACCCTGGCAGACGGCGTGGGGGTGGGGAGGATTTTTATTTTACTTTTATAAGATGACATGGATATTAAAGCAGCATGTAGGTGCTGTTGGTTCCAATTAAAATCAATCTCTCTCCTGATTTGTGCCTCTTGTCTGTATGACAGCAAAAGGTCCGGCTAAGAGCCTCCATCTGCTGTGCTCTCCCAATGGGACTCCAAACAAGTGAATGACCTGCAGTGTTTATTATTAAGTTTTCAAAGGGAAAGTTGTTTTGGTCTAATTGAAGCAATAATATGAGCGAGGTTATTTCTGGTCAGTTCCCTGCTGTTTTCACTCTAGAGAATATATTCCAGGTGTTAGCTACGGAGTGCTGTGATACAGTATCGACTTTCCCTTGTGTTTAGGCTTGCTTGAGCCAATGGACCAATAAACTGCAGTTATGAGTGCAAGCCAGCCCTGGCCTCCCAGAGAAATATTTCTTTAGTTAACCATGAAATAGACCCAGGCGGCCATTGACCCAATTCTTTTACAAGGACACCATTCCTCAACATAGAAGCAACTGGGGGTTTCCCCCCTCCCAAAACATCTTGTTTCCCCCTCCTGCCCCCGCCAACAAATTATATTGTTTCTCTATGTTTTATCATCAGCTCCTTGCTGTAAGGGCAGCTATATAAATAGATTTTCTAGTGAAATTCACCTGCAGTAAAATCCAAAACAAAATGTTAGGACACCTCTTCAAGGGAAACATGGGGAAGATTTCAAAGGAAGAACCTATGTTTGTTTTGAAGACTAAAGGGAGCTTAGGAGTATAGTCCCCCCCCCCCGAGAGCTTATATAAAACACCAGTTTGCCCCCAAAATCCTCCTCAGGCCAGGGGTGCCAACTTGTTTTTTTCCTGTGTGATATCTATACTGCATCTACCCATTCTTCCTTTTGATATTCTGCTTAATTTTAAACTTCTGTCAAGTGACAAGGCATTCAATGTCTTCCTCTGAGAATGTTTTGGCAATGGTCAGCATTTCCCAAATCTTACTTTATTTTGTATGACCAGAAGATCACAACACTTACGGAACATTCTGTGGTCCAAAAATACCGTTGTGAGAGATCTGTTTCAAAGTGCTCAGAACTGAAAGTTAATGATGGACATTCACCCAGGTTCTATAGCATAAGAAAGATTCGGAATTGTTTCCTTTAGCCTTGACATAACTCATTATATGATATAATGTGTCACTGAGTCAGCTGTGCTGTAGCCTTTATTAATCAAGACCACATTCCACAATTCTCTGATGTTTGAGGCATGGGAAATGGGGATGAGCAAACCCATGTTCCATAATTAAGATATGCAATTGATTGATAGGCACGATAAATTAACAGTAACATTTTTTGGAAACTGCCTGCCACATGAGGGCTGATCATATGAGTCTCAGTGTTCTCGCTCTAACTTTTAAATTCCATGTGGAGTTAAGGCCAAGGATGTAGAGAGGGATCCTGCTTTCTTCCTGCCTCTCCTCCATAATTTTGATTAACCTGATCTTTCAGCAGGAGGAAACAGATAGTTGGCTCTTTTCCACAAAACCATTAAGAAAATGGCTGTCCTAAGTGAGGGGATGATTTCTATTCAAATAATTATGGAGTCTTCTTCATACAGTGTTCTCTCCTGTGCTTCATTACAAGCTTCAAAATGATTTAAGAGCTTAATAATATTGTGTCTCAACAATTGCTTTCCAAGATAGAGAGTGGGTTTTCAAATGGATCAGAAGGACAGAAATAATATGGTAGATCAATGGTGAGGAAGTGGTGGTCCTCCATATGTAGCTGAACTACACCTCTCATTATAGGCACCAAGTGTGTGGGGCTGTGGGTGCCCCAGCTCTCACAACATTCCCCGTGAGGGGGCAGGGCAACTACAATTTTTTGGGCCAAGCTGCACACTTCAGCATGTCCAGCGGCAGAGTGTATGCTCCCCCTGAGCATCCCCAAGAAAGCCCACTGCGCACAGACCAGCCAGGTGTGCAGGCCAGCTGAGGAGAGTGGCCTCTGGAAGGTCCAAAGGGGCCCATTGTGGCTGTGGGGAGGCCCTCATCGGGCCTTCCGCTGGCTATGATGGGCCTTGTTGAGCCCTGTTACAAGCCCACACTGGGCACCCTCAAAGTGGGGCAGGATCCAGCGCCCGTGCCTCCCATCATCTCTGACCATTGGTCATACTGTCTGGGGCTGATTGGACTTGTAGTTCAGCTATGGGTTCCACATTCCTGTTGTAGATTATGTTGCAGTTTATGTTTGCCAAAGTGAAGGCTACTTTGGAGTGCGTTTGGGGGAATATTACTTGCATAGCTGTTCTACTAAGACTACAATCTTTATATAAAATTTAAGAGTAATGTAAGAACCCTCCTGCATCTCGTTCCATCTAGTGCAGGGGCTGGGAACCTTTGGCTCTTCAGATGTTGCTGTACTACAGCACCCATCATCCCTTACTGTTAGCCATGTTGACTGCGGCAGATAGAATTTAGTGTCTAACAATGTGTGTGGAGTGGGAAACAGGTTCCCTATCCCTGATCTAGTGCAACATCTGGGACACATGAAAGAAACTGCATCCCAAGATTGTTACCCACTAATCTCTTTCTCTCTCTCTCCCACACACACACCCACACACCCCTGGACTGGAGATTTGGTCCTCTGCCTTTAAGTTCTAATATATAATTTTAAAGCCCTTTTCTTCAGTAAATAACCCAAATCTTCCTTCCCTGACTCTTAAAATCATGCACAAATGATCCCAAATTCTCAGTAGCCATTGAAAGTGTGTTGGTATATCCTTTTTCCAGTTACACCCCATGGACATTCTAGCAGACATTAAAGGATAAGTAATGATTTCCTGTGGGAATTCCTGCTTTTACATAACCAAAAAATACAACTTCAGCTAATATTTGCCAGAATATGTACTCACTCACTATTTTCCTCATTCCACTTTTTAAATGAAGACTTTAAAGTTTCCTCGACTCTGCTTATTAATCACATTCGAACCCACTTTTTGTAACTTTCATATGCAGAAAGATGTACGATGCTTCCATTGCTGTTATTTCATCTGAGCATCTATTTCATTCACAAACCAGTGCCACTTTTAAAAAAAGAATCACATCAAGGAGAATTGATGTACTAGAAATCCTGCAGAGGGTTGAGAACTACAGAGGATGTATATACAGAGAATCAGTAAAAAGTCCATTAGTGAAAGTGCAACTGAAATGAATCTGATCCTTCTGCAATGTGTCATTTCTATGGGTGCCACTTACTAGTGTTTTTGACAATAACTCTTAAGCCACAATGGGAACTGGCTGTGACAACAGGGATTTTCACATGAATCAAGCAGCGTGCAGTTTGAAAGAAGACAGAGTTTTGTTTTGCTGGGTGTGTGTGTTTAAAACAAGGCAAACCCATGATATATATTGGACTCTATCCAAGTACTAGTGAGTGGTCCTGCCCAAAAGCAAGAAACAGTATCTGAAGTGTTTGCGAGAGAGGAAATCCATGCCAACACTCATCCAGCGACATCTGAGAGGAGAGAGAATTTCACATATGATTGAGTTAGACTGGCTGCCATGATCAATTAAGCTCATTCGAGAGCCTCTGCTGTTTTACATGCTGGCAGAAAGACATGACTTCTCTACAGCTGTGTTTCTCAAGTCTGATGCTACCTTTTACTAGACAGGAGGGAAATCAGGGAAGTCTTGTGCTTGATTTCCCCCCAAGTGATACAAAACTCTACAAATTGGAGAAAATGATTAATTCCATCCTTCCATTTGGTTTTGGAGTGGATAAAGTTTTTAGGGGGGTGTTTTTATTTTGAAGTCTTTTAATATCGTTGCACCAATTTTAAACAATAAATTTTCTGGAAAGCAATAGAACACAATAAGAGCCCCTGTTTCCAATGTTAGGTCTCAGGTGGTTTGCAGAAGATCAGGAAGGATTTCTGACTCCTAAATGTTTGAACAAGGGCAACAAAATGACTCTTGCAACCTAAATTAGGCTGCTGAAATAAGAAAGCTAACCAAGAAATGAATATTATGTGAAAGGACTGCAAGCTGATTTCAGTTCTATGTATTTTGCACCTGGTTCCAGTAAAAAACAAAGTAAATTCAACAAACTTGAATTTACAAGCTTGCCCTCTGCCACCAAAGCAGGACATGAGTGGAATAGCCCATTCCCATTGCAATTCCCCAGCCACCATAGGCATCAGTTCCTGGGGGCCGAAGCACTTTTGCCCCCCTTCCAATGTTTTTTTGAGGAAGCCAGGGCCCCTCAATATTTAGAGGGCATTTGTCTCCGTCCCTGGCTCCTTGTGATGTCACATGTACAATGCCAGGATGTTGTGTTGGGCCCCCTCAATCATCTTAAGGAGGTGGTGCCTCTGACAGCCAATGAAATCCAGAGGCTTCCTTGGAGGGTCAGGATATGCACTAGACAGAGGGAGTAATACTTAAGCTCAAAGAAGGTATTCCAAACCCTGATTTATTGAAGTCCCACCCAGTTCCTCTTTACATTCTAACCCATGTGGGTGCAATTTTACTTCACATTCTGAGCTATCGTAAGGGTTAGCAACATACCTTGTTGTCGCATGAGGGAAAAAACTGGTTTCTGCATGTGTGTTTTAAAAAGGCGTATTCTGTAATACAATATCAGCCCTATTTGCTTCAAGACTCAAGTGAAAGGGAAACAAAATAACAGTCAAAAACACTCATACAGATTTGTTTTCCTGGGGGGGAAAGGATCACTGCCTACATCTGTCAACATTTGTCACTGCTTGTACCACAGTCATTGTCCCTGTGATCCATGCCAGCAAAATATTATTGGTAAATATACAATTCTTCCCTTTGCTACGAAGACATTAGATGTATAGAATAGATTCCCCGATCCCTGAATGCAATATAAAAAGCCAAGGGGCTTTTTGCATGATGGTGTGGAATGAAGCAACAATTCCTCCCCTTAGTTACTTCCAATTACAGATTGCCTGCTTTCTCTTGCCCGCTCCTTCTCCTTCATGTCAGTCACAGACAAATAAGAAATATCCCTCTGCTGCCAACATATTGTCCTCTGCTGGAGTGGAAAAAGGAAGGGATTGATGTCACTGCCTCCTGACAATTCCTGCTGGTGCCTCCTCGGACCCACCCCTCAAAAATCTACCTTCCAAAGTTCTTGGTCATCTAGAACCTGGAATTAATCATTAGAAATTATGCAACTTTTGCTCAAGTTGGCATAAATGGTTCTCTTCCCTACCCTAGTGTCTCCTCACAAAAACCCTGTGAGGTAGGCTAGACTGAGACACCATGATCTTCATGTCTATGTTTGGAGAAGCTTAGGCCTTTCTGCAGCTATTCTTAATGTGCTTGAATGTAATGAAAATTTAGGTTCTGCTTTCCTTTTTATGCAATTGTTCTACCTCCTGCATTTGCTTTAAGAGTTCCATAAGGTGACCTTGGATTGGAAGGGGCCATGCATGAGTTAATATCAAAAAACTCCCCGGTTTTATTTGCCATTTGTGCTTCAAAGACCTCATCTTTCACAAGAGAGATGTTCAGCTTCAAAATTTGCTTCAGAGGTGATTCCCATGGCAAAGCCAGAGGTAGTTGTATTGGTCAGCGATCTGATCTGTGTCTACAGGGCCAATCTTCCATTCTTCAGTCACATGTACTAATGTGTGAGATAAAAGGAAATTGTCTAAGTGGAAGCAGTTGTTGCATACACAGATGGAAGAGAATATTCACTTTCTATGGGATATACTAATAATCTACATATGTACCAGCATTCTGCATTCTCCCTGAATGCAGTTTGTGACCTTGGATGTCAGTTTTCCTGGATCTTTTTCCTGTCTGTGAACAGATATAACATCTCCTTCCAATCATCGCCCATTTTTAATTTAATAAAACTTAGCTTTTAAGAGATGCTCAGTAAATCCTGTTGTGCTGCATCACCCAACGCAAAATTTGAAAATCTGTGTTAGGACATCCTCATTTGCTTCCATGAACATGTCACCTGGGCTTCATGTCATCTGTCATCTTAAGAAGAGCAAACAATCAGAAGAATGAGTCATTTAAGTTCAAAAGGCAAATGCAACTCTTGACAGCATTTAGTACAAGTAACCAGGGCGTCGTCAGAAAGTCAATGGAAAAACTGCCATTGACTTCAGAGGCCTCTGGATCTGTTCCCTGAGCGTCTAGAATCTTTACACATATATCTGCTAATGTTTTTGCACATGCAGCATATTCAATTGTCTGGAGCTGCTTCAATTAATAGCTGAGGGCCTCCTCCTGACAGCTTTTGTGAGTAAAATAAAAATGAACCCATGATAGCTGGAGACTCCAAGTCACGCTACGGGTTTGTTGTTTGGATAATAAAGTTCAGAAGTACAGAGGATAATCTCATCAGAGAGACACAGTGACCAACTCTCAGTTATCACTCCTTTGTACACTTCCTTTTTCGCTAATTAAACTTCACTTCTTAAGAGGGCGCCGTTTCTGCAGAGCATGTAACAGTTTGGCATGGTGTTACGACGACACATATCTCCCCGACGTTATCTGGCAAAACCGGAAAAGTGGTGTTCCAGCATGTAGAATCAGAGCCTCAGTTTATCTTTCCAGTGGTGTATTATAAGTTCTTCTTTGACATTTGTACGTGCTAAGTTATCTAACAACAACTGTGTTTTTGTTAAAAGCTCTAAAATAAATGTTGGGAGGGGTTTTTGAAGAAAAAAAAGAAAGAAAGAAAAGAAGGGGGAAAGCACATTCTCACCCGAGATGCTCCCGTAGTCTCCAACAGTATAGTGAAAACACACTGTCTGCTTAGAACTTTGCTCTTTACCCTCTCTGTACGTTGTAGAAGATTTGTCCAGCAAGTGCTCAGCTGCAATGTGGCCTCCTGTGAGTTTTGTATTCTAAGACTTCTGCTTAAAAGTGGAATTGAGTTTGCCAAGAAACATGGGAAGGCTGCTATCTGTAGCAGGGACACACCAGTTAAGGGAGGAGCCTTAGCTCAGAGGCAGAGAGCATGCAACAGGTCCCAGATTCAGTTCCTGACATCTCTAGTTAAAATGGGATGGGAAGAAATACTTTTGCCCCAGAGCCTGGATTGCTACGGCCAGTCAGCCCAGACAACAGGGGCTACCAGGATAAATAGTCTGACTCGGTAGTGAGGTAATTTCTGGTGTTTCCTGGTCAAATGCTGTTACTGTGTGCCCTGATGGCCTTATTTTGTTGTTTCCCCTGAGGAAACCAATCACATGAGGCAGCATGGCAAGGGTGGGGGCAGAGACATGCTGTTGCCCCCGCCTCCATTATGGCCACAGCCCTGCCACCCTCTTCATCGGGGATAGCCCACGTGGTGCCCTTCAGATGTTGGTGGACTACAGCTCACATCATCCCTGACAACTGGCCTTGATGACTTGTGCTGATGGGATTTGCAGTCCAGAGCAACACCTGGAGGGTACCACAATGGCAATGCCTGCTCTACATGATGGAGGGCAAATGTAGGGAAGCGGCTGTGCTTGTGGAAACTCTCCACGGGATCAAGTTTTTTAATTGTGTGGTGGGACCACATACATGGAGCCAGTTTTACCCCTGCAGAATTTCAGCCCAAAGGCATTGAAGGCAGAAGGGCCAGGCCACCAGGAATATGGCAGATGGAGAGGAGCCAAGAAATCTATCTCTGTTCTTCCCTCTCACATCATGGTGTACATGCGAGAGGGAATGCCTGAACAAGGCTAATGAATATGAAGAATGTTGTCTTACACATATGGATGGGCACGTTCAATGGGGAGAAGAATTCCCACCCACCCCATGCCCCGTGGCATCCAGTGGCAGCACCAAGGGGGGGGGAATCTGGGTGGATACTGCACAGAAGAAGCAAAGTATATTTCGAGGTGGGTGAGTTGTGTCTTACGTGTTAAGATATCTAAGAATAACAATATACATTAATGACAGGAGTTCAACAATGGGAGGGAGGAAGTAGAGGGCTAGTTTTTTGTTAGCGGGGTGCTTCCCTCTCCTGTACCCATCCTCTCCGGTGCTACTCATGGTGACAGTCCTGCATTTCTATAGTACTGAGCTGAAAAGCCTTCCTCCCTGCGACACCAACCCTGCCAGGTCCTTCTGTTCCATCAGGATCTCTCATGGCTTGGCAGCCCAAGAGAGATAATAACAGAAAGCAGGGCTTGAAGGCTGGCACCCAGGGATCAAGGACGAAGGTGCTCCCTTTGCCACTCTCAGTGCTGTACTTCAACCAGCCAGTTAGAGGTGGGTGAGCAGGAGGATGTGGTGGCAGGGCTGGAGTCCGATTGGCAGGACCCAGTGTTGGCATGGAGAGCCAGGCACCACATCTGTAGATGGGATCAGATGCACCAGCCCAGATGGAGTGTGTGTTTGCATACAGGGCAGCTTTGTCGGGTGAGAGAGTCTAGTGAGTGAGCTCAACCACTATGTCTTTAAAAAAGCTGGGCAGAAGGGGCATGGCAACGGCTAAGACATCTGCATAGCTTCCATTCAGTTTGGCAACGCTTCTTTTGCCCTTTTTCTGATGCTAAATGTAACAGCAAGCAAAGTGAGGAAATCATAAGATAGTCACATCTCTCTTGGATTCAGAAGGCCCACACTCAGCTTAGTTCCTACTGCCTAACACCACCTGAATAAATAGAAGGGTTATATTTTTCTGAGAACATTTTGCGCACCGTAACTAAGGCAGTACATAACATCCAGCAGCAACCAGCTTTGCGCTTCTGTGTCTTCCAGCTAAACAGATTAGCATTTTATCCACAAAAGACAGTGGTGATAATGGCTGGCGGGGAGAAGTAACCACAAAGTCTGGCACGGATTATTCCTGCTCTGCTGGGGATCTGCATCTGTAATGGCCACCACACTGGAAGACACACATCAGAGATCGAAGCAGAGCTTCTGGACTGAAACATCTGAGCCTGCTGCTCAAGCTGTGACTCTGCCCGTATAGCTATTAATCAAATCATGCATGCTTTGTGGATTGGGCACAGAGGAGGACCCTGAGCCAACACAGCAAGTGGCTTACATATTTCCCTTACGTACTTTGGAAAACCCTTGAGCCAAAGAAAACCATTTTTTTCAGTTATGAATGGGCACCCACTTGTCAAACGGGTGCCATCTTAGCCAAATGTTAGGCCAGAGACCTTTAGAAATAACAGCATGACTCGCAGTTCTTCCTGCGGGAGAGAGTTTCCCAAGGACTTGTTATGGCTAGATAAATATACTCTGGGCCACAGTATACAACTTGCATGATATAATTCAGAAGGAGTGGATGCCTGCAGACTATTCAGAGCAAGGCTTGGGAACCTGTGGCCCTCGAGTTGTTGTTGGATTCCAACTTCCATCTGCCCCAGCCAGCATGGCCAGTGGTCAGGGTTGGTGGGAGCTGTAGTTTGAAGCAAAAGGAAAATCAGGATCATGACTTTCCTTTTGTTTCTGAGTACTGGTAGTCAGGAGACTCTGTTTTATGGAAGCTGGACTCCAGCATCTGGAAGGCTACAGGTTCCCCATCCCTGTTCACTCCTTTGATCCTGAACGGCTCCTGTACTCCTATGAGCATGAAAACCACTGGCCTCTTGACTGTGATATTTAAGTGAAGTGGTTTGGCAGAAGAGAACATTCCCAAGGAGCCAATATACTGGCCGTTACTCAGCTAAAGGAGTAGTTTCCTTAGTTTTGCCAGGAAAATTGTTCCAGATCTGCACCAGAATTCCTATTTCATTCACGCACACAGTCCTGCTTTCACAGTTCTGAATTCACCTAGTGTGAATGATCTTGCTCACTTGATGAAAAGGAAGTTTGCTTTGGAAAGAGGCTTTTAATCTCTCAAATGTTGCCTTTATCCAAAATTATTGCTGAACCCTTTGAGCATCTCCTGTAATTACTATAATTTGACTGTAGTTCTTCCTTGCCTTTGCGTTGAACACAGCAATCCCATCTGACCTCCTACAAGCTGCAGGTGTGTTGAAGGACCAGCTGTTAACAGGACACAGCAAGCCCTTTGGACCAAATTGTGTTTTTTGAAGTTTTTCTGTTCTGATGGTTTTCCCAATGGTATATGGAGTGGCATGTCAGCATTTTCTCAATTAACATTGCTCTGCCTGAATCTCCTTTACAATGGACGGTCTTGTTCTTATTTTTCTTTCTTTGCCATAGAAGCAGCTATGGGCTATATCTTGAGTCAGTGGGTGTTTGGAGTACTCAGGTTTGGTGGTATTTCACATTTCATTTCCACCCTAGCACATACACACATTTTAATTTAAAACAGTTTCGCAATAAAGACATTGGCATTGGCCATCTGTGTAATGTATGTATGTTCATATTTTCAGAAATATATTTATTTTTAAAACAAAAACTGTACACTCAGCTCTCAAAAGGGCTCTTAAGATGCTTCCACAACTGAGGTGCTACCACTAAGGAAGTCACTGGTACATCAACAAACAAGAGGGTGAAAGTCAATATAGTGCTATATGGGGTGCAGGCTCTCAGGGAATGAGGACTGCTCATGTAATGGGAATCCCCCCTTGCCCCTGTGCATCTCCTAACCATGATTTGGGGTTCATGGGGGGCACACAGGGGGAGGGGAGAGGGGAGAAGTCCCATTGCATCAGCAGACCTTGTTCCATGCATGCAACGACTAAGTTGAATCCTGTCCATAGAACTGCATAAAATTTCTCTAACTTGCTGATATGTATTGTTGCAAGTATAGCAGTGATAATTTGAATAGAAGTGACATCCTTCTTAAAACCAGAAGCCTTTTTCCTTGGGAATTCTATCCCTATAATTCCCAAGAAAAAGGCTTCTGGTTTTAACTACCTAAATTTTATAGAAATTTATTTATGTATGTGACTACAGCGGCAAGAATGTTACTTGCCCAAAAATGGAAGGAGAAAGAAGTCCCAGCAAAGGAAGAATGGATACAAAAACTTAAGGAATATGCAGAAATGTCAAAACTTACTGGAAGAATAAGAAATCAAGATAACAAACTTTTCATAAAAGAATGGAAATGGTTTATTGAATATCTACAGATAAAAAACACTGGCAGGATTATTATCATAACCTGCAGCTACATAAGAGTATATATAAAAAGAAGATAAATAAATGAGTAAGTTAAGTTAATTTGGATATGCAGAAGATATTTAAAATAAATTTAAGGAACTGCAGAAAGCGGGGGAAGGAAGTCAAGTTTTAAAATGTCAAAATGATTGTAAAATCAGTGAAATATCTGAAAAGTATAGGGTGCTTTAAAAAAAAAAGTGCCATCCTTCTCACCCTGTGAGGAACAGACTGTGAGCAGGTGCCCTGAGTGCCTGTCCAGTCAGCTGCCCAATGGTGCCCTGTCGATGGGCATCTTGAAGACCCTTCTCTCACTTCTTATGTCTCTTTATCTTTAAAGCAGATTTGGACCATGCAGCCCCTCAGACAGAAGACTGCCCTGTGTGAAGCAAGGCACGTAGTCTCCCACTTCCCTCCATCCCCACCACTGCTTCAGTAAGCCTGGAGAGTCAGTTTTGTTACTGTTGTTGTTAGAGTGTGATCATTTCTGTTTCTATATAAGAATAATTTTATACTGGATGACAGATTTTAAGGGGGGGGGGAGGAGAGAGAGATAGAAGAATAGAAAGAGGTGGGGAAGTTTAATCTTTTGAATTTAGCACCAAGTGGGTTCAATATTACTTATTTCCATGAGGTTTTATTTATTTATTTTTAAAGTGAAGTTTGTTTAATGGCAGTTTCCAATGTAATACTGTTTCCCAGAATTAAATCCTCTCTGATGATGTGTTCTCATAGCTGAGAAACAACACATACCACAAACCACGAGTAATGTGAGGGTTTTTTTTTATTATTTGAAAATATGCAGTGCCAGATTGAGGTATGTTGTTGATACATGTAATTTGTCAGAATTTCATAGTCTAAATACCCCACAGAAAAGGCATTTTTGTGGGTTTTTTCTACTAGAAACAATTCCAAGATGAATTTTGTGGCAGTGTTCTGTGTGTATGTGGCTGAAATATTGCAGGAAGGGCAGGCCTGCCAAATCAACCTTTTAAAAAAATAGTATGAAACGAAATAAAAGGATGCTGTAGGGTTGTTCTGTTGAGAGTAAAGCCCATTTATCCATTCATGCTTAGCCCCACCACTGATCTCAATATATTAAAGAGTCATGTCTGCAAAAAACTTATATATCAGGGGTGGGGAACCTGTGGCCAGGGATGTGAGACAGATTCAATTTCCATTTTCATATGCATCTAAGTAATTCGCGCACAGACTTTATCACAACTATCCTTTGAAATTTGCACTTTTCTGAATTTCCCAGTGCTGTACTCCAACTCAAAAGTGTGTACAAAAGCATGCGTATTAGGGTGAAGTATGCATCTAAAAAGCTGTAGATTAGTGTGTGTGGAAAACCACAAAAAATGCATTCTGTTGGATAGAAACCTGTTTGCAAAAACGTGTATAGTAAGCAAAGTTGCAAACACAAACTTGCATGTTAGGAGAAAAGCACACTAACACTTGCTGACACATTTTTCTGAGTACATTAAACACACACGTACAAACAACGCAAACCGATGCAGAAATGTGGCAAGCTGAATTTAGATTGGAAAAGTGAAAAACCAAAATGGGCAGATTCATCTATCTCTACCTCTGGTCCTCCAAACGTAACTGGATTCAACTCCCATCAGCCTCATCCAGAAGGTCAGGGATGGTGGGAGATGCAGTCTGGCAACATCCGAAGGGCCACAGGTTGCCCGTCTTAGACACGTGTGTGTGTGTGTGTGTGTGTGTGTGTGTGTGTGTGCAGATTGGCTCCTGTATGTGCAATCTGGAACTTCCCTTTTTGGGGGGAGGGGATTCAGAATCCTCTGTACATTAAGTTGCACATCCACCATGCTAATGTGAGCCTTGAATGTTTAGAGCAGGGGGTGGGGTAATGAAACCTTACCTCTCTCATCACCTGTAGGCCATGACTGACAGGTGTGTGGGGCTGCCCACCTGCCAGTCACCTGACAGCACAATGACATTAGGTGACCTGCTTTGGCTAGTGCGGTTTGAAATCAAACCATGTGGGCATATGCACAGATCTTCCTTTTGCAAGCCCTGATGATCAGCTGTGCTTGTGAAGTCTGGAGGCACAACACTTTGCAAACCCAGACAATCTGTGGATTTGATTTGACTGATCAATCCGATCAGCATCCCATTCCAGCTTCCAGGTAAAAATGGCTAGGCCTGGGGTGTTAATCTCTCTGCTATAGGGTCTTGCAACACATTTGGTTGGCATTTTGTTTCTTTCATAGGAACAGATAAGGACCAAATGAGATCTCCATATGCTCAGAACAGCTATGAAAAACAAGGAGCCCACTGTTAATGCTGCAGCTGGCTCTCGCTCTCTCTTTGTGCGTGCATGTGGAAAGAGAGCACTTTGTCAAATATTTTTAGCCTAACAAAAAAGGCCAAGCCTAACTTGGCATTAGGGGAATACACAGAAAAATATGGATTTGTTTAAATCAACATTTTACCTTCATCTTGTGCAATATGTGTGTGTGTGTGTGTGTGTGTGTGTAGAGCTATATATGTACATGTGTATATAAACACACAGAAAGGCAGCAAAGCCCACAATGTTGCTTAAGAGTTAGAATTTACCTTCTTGGAAGCCATTGGGAGTTTTTTGTTCCCTCTCATGGAGATTTATCACCAAACTAATTCCCAAGGCTTTATAAAGCTGTCTGTCTAGAATTTCCATGTTATAAATTGCTCTTGTTTGGGTACAATTTGAATTATTTTCATTAGCCTCACAGCTGGGGCCTGACCAGAGTTAGGCTAAAAACTTCAGACAAGCTCTACAGATTTTGCAATTAGTCTGCCTCTCTCCTGTCACCCCCAAGGAAATGAAAGGCAGGGAAGTTTACACTTCAAGTTAATGTTTTAGAAGTGTTTGAGGCAGGAAGCAAATGGGCTTTTTCATAAGATGGAGGATGTTTTGATAGCCAGTGTGGTCTACTGGGCTGAAGGCTGGATTTACCCCTGGGAGACATGGATTCAAATAATAACCTAGCAATGGGGCATATTGGGTGGCCCTGGGCAAGTCGTTTCCTCCAATCCAGAGCTTGAGCTCTGTGTACACTCTGAACTGCACACATTTCTTATATGAATTTGGGAAGCCTGATCTACAAGACTAAGTGTGAAGTCAGTAAACTTTCCCCATTTGCTTATTCTCCGATCTGACCCCATTTGCTGCAACTTCTGACAGACATGTTTCCGCTGTCCATTTTTAAAAGCCATGGGCCATCACCATGTCTTAGGCTTTATGCCCTTGGTGACTCTGCACTCAATTTTGTCTGCCTTGCATCTACATCCTGTCAGTGTCACTGGTGACCCACAGATCTAATAGCAGAAGAGGAGGAGAAACATTTCTATCATCATATTGTTGATAGCAATAGCTTGGATTCTGAGTTGCCCTCCTGCAAATTCAAAGGCTCTGATCCAGCGGGTGCTACTACTGGTGGAAGGGAGGACGCCATTTTCACCAATGCCTCTGAGACACCCCCCATGCCACCTCCCACATTGAAAGATCCCATGATGCTCTAGAGCAGATATTCATGGGCTAAATTAGACTGAAGCCGGGAATCAATGAAAACCACCTCTTCCGGCCTACCACAAGTGAACTGAGGAAGATAGGAACTGTCTTATTCCAAGTCACATCATGGGCCCATGAAGCTCAGTATTGCCTTGAATGACTATCAGCAGCTATCCAGGGTTTTACTCAGCCCTATGTAGACACGGGTGGGATGCGGGTGGCACTGTGGGTTAAACCACAGAGCCTAGGACTTGCTGATCAGAAGGTTGGCAGTTCAATCCCCACGATGGGGTGAGTTTGTGTTGCATGGTCCCTGCTCCTGCCAACCTAGCAGTATGAAAGCACGTCAAAGTGCAAGTAGATAAATAGGTACCGCTCCGGCGGGAAGGTAAACGGTGTTTCCGTGCACTGCTTTGGTTCACCAGAAGTGGCTTAGTCATGCTGGCCACATGACCTGGAAGCTGTATGCTGGCTCCCTCGGCCAATAAAGCGAGATGAGCACCGCAACCCCAGAGTTGGCCACGACTGGACCTAATGGTCAGGGGTCCCTTTACCTTTACCTATGTTGACACACTAGAGATTGAACCTGAGACCTTCTGCATAAAACTAAACAGATGCTCTACCACTAGGAACAAATGAATCTGTTCATTTCAGGCTCCCATGGTTTCTCATTTTTCCACTCTTAAATTCAGTTGTCCACATTTCCAAACTAGCTAGGTTCTATTCATTGATCTTATTGTTCTTATCAGGCAATGGAGGGGAAGCTGGTATTTCACACAACCTGCTTCAGAGTTGCTAAGAGCTTAGTAAGTGCTGGAGGAGACTCTTGAGAGTCCCATGGACTGCAAGAAGATCAAACCTCTCCATTCTTAAGGAAATCAGCCCTGAGTGGTCACTGGAATGACAGATTGTGAAGCTTAGGCTCCAATACTTTGGCCACCTCATGAGAAGAGAAGACTCCCTGGAAAAGACCCTGATGTTGGGAAAGATGGAGGGCACAAGGAGAAGGGGACGACAGAGGATGAGTTGGTTGGACAGTGTTCTCAAAGCTACCAGCATGAGTTTGACCAAACTGTGGGAGGCAGTGGAAGACAGGAGTGCCTGGCGTGTTCTGGTCCATGGGGTCACGAAGAGTTGGACATGACTAAACGACTAAACAACAACTAGTAAGTAACAATACATTAAAACTGAATCAGAGGCTAATAGACTGCCAGTGCAAATCCCTTAGCATGGCCATGATATGCACCCCGTAAAAGGCATCATTCACCACCACTGCCGTGGGACTTTGCATCCACTGTAGTCTCTAAACTGACCATAAGGAAGCCCCACAAACAGCACATGACAGTAGTCGAGACACGAGGTTTCCAGTGCATGTGTCACAGGAGCGAAGCACCAAACTTTCCTGGAATGAGAGCCAGTAGCAATAGTAGCTTTCACAAAGCATCAGCCCATCTAAGGCAGCTAAGTGAAGTTCATCAGCTAACTGGGTCTGAAAAACAAAATATTATAATCTTACATTTTTAGAATATTTCACAAGGGAAGAACCTCTTAATATTCAGCATCTGATTTTTCCAGAGTTCCCTCTGGGATTATAAGAAACGAGAAGGCAGTGTTATCTCATGTATATTCCAATAAAAAGCAAACATAGTGGCTAAAATTCCGTTCTTGGTTGCAGCCACCTAACACCACTGAGGCATACGCGGTTTGGTGAGTGTAACTAAGGACAGAAGCTGATCTTTATTTTAATGTGGGGGATAAAAACAAACATGGCTTTGAAAATGCAGCATGTTTACTCTTTAAAGCTGACGGCAGGAAAAAGAATGGATTTTATGTCAGGGGTAGTTAATTCCACAGAGATGATGTCTGAAAAGGAACGGCTATTTGCAATTTTGGGGGTTGAGATGGATGAATTGTCACGTGTGATGTCAGAGCATGCTGTGTGGCAAACGATTAAATAAACAGATAGCTGCTCAAGCAAGATATTTTGAATTTGCTGAGAAGCCAAAGACACTACAAATACTCTCCACTCACTGGAATAAAATCACTCAGTCGTGCTGTGACCACACAGAAGGCTTTACATATGCATCAGTGGCGCTTGCCTTTCGCTGGGAAAGGCCCATTATCGAGCTCAGTGGTAGAGCACAGGCTGTGCATGGAAAAGGTGTCAGGTTCTATTCCCAGCCACTCCAGATAGAGCTAGAAAAGACTCCTGACTGAATTCCTAGAGAGTCATGGCTGGTCAATTCAGAGCAACATTTCCCAACCTGTGGGTCATGGGATAGCTCAATCAGTAGAGCATGAGACTCTTAATCTCAGGGTCGTGGGTTCAAATCCCACGTTGGGCAAAAGATTCCTGCATTGCAGGGGGTTGGACTAGATGGCACTCATAGTACCTTCCAACTCTATGATTCAAAAAGGAATTCAAGACCTGTCTGCAGAAGAAGAATCAAGAGGGCACTCTAAGTGCAGTCCTAATTTTTTCCTGTGCAGACATGTCTTGATTTCAGTGTTTTTTTGAATTTGGTGCCTTTTTTGTGTTGCCCTGAATGGCGACAGAAATTAAAAATGTACTCAGTTTAAGCCACAGCTGCAAAGGAAGATTTTTTTGGGGGGGCAGTCATGACTTGAATTTTCATTCACCTGTTGCTGTATGACAGCAGGTGATTGACAGATGGGCAGCCCCACCCAATGTGGTCACTTCTGGGACCAGCCTCCCCCCCTTGGCCTACACTGCATTATCAGCTGGTCTCCACCCCTGGGACCACTGAGCTATGGCTCATCCCCAGGACTGGAGACATATGAGTGTACAGACAGCCTACCCCAGGGGTTGCCATCTTAAGGATCTTACCTCATTGATGTTTCCATCTAGTGTTTTGCATATCTTTTTTTTGTTGATAGATTCCTCATTTATTGTGATCAGAGTATCTGCTTTATATCCAGAAAGCCAGATTCAACCTATGGCATCTCCAGGTAGGACTGGGAGAGAACTCTAGCTGTAACCCTGGAGACCCTCTGCCAGCCAGTGCATATACAACTGAGATAGATGGGCCCATTGGCTTGACTCCTTAGAAGGCAACTTCAAGTGATTTACAAGAGGTCCAAATGTGTAAAGATCCCGATAGCTTAGCTGAGTTGTGATAGTTGGTAATTAGGACTGGGTTCTGTTCTCTGAGCTTGCAAACTTGCAAATTGGTTATTTAAGATTGGGCCTCAGGCATGTAGCTACAGTATATATTGATTTTTTAAGCCAGCAGGTTTAATTTTAGGATTGCCATTTGCACTCCATGACATTTTAACTGCATGGCACGCCACAGTTTGCTCTTGTGCTTCAGGCATTAGTTCTATACATGTAGAAATAATAATAACGATCTCCTCTACCTTACAGGATTGTTGTAAAGGATAGATGCTATAAGAGTAGTAATCATAACACTAATATAAATAAAACATTCACCATAAAAACCAGTGGGATTAAATATCTTCAGGATCATAGTCTAATCCATCAGCTACACTTTGTATAATTGCAAAGCAGTGGGTGGGACAGTACTTTTTTTTTTAAAGGACATTCTTTTTAATGAAAAGCATGCATATGTCTTCATCCAGGCAAGAAGTCTCTCATGAAAGATGACCTGATGTTTGTTTGACATATCATTAATACTTGGCAGTTGGATGGCAATTTTCAAATCATCTACCATGTAATTTGTGACTGGTTTTGGCATTTTTGGTTAGCATGCAAAAACATCACAGCTGCTAACATGATCATCATCTCTTCTCTCCCAACATGACAAGCACCCATTAAAGCAGCATACTAGTGATAATGTTATGGGTAGATTTGTTTTAGAATCATAGAATTGTAGAGTTGGAAGGGACCATGAGGGTCATCTAGTCCAGCCTCTTGCAATGCAGGAATCTTTTGCCCAATGTGGGGCTCACTTATTTTATGAAAAATAGTTTAATCTTTTCTCTGAACTGTTGGTAGTAGGCCGGTGCTTCTAAGAACGTCAATGGACGGCAAAAGTAGGATGGGCAGTCGGGATTTTGGAACAGAATAAGTAGTATTCAGATTATACCATCAAAGTAAACTTTGAAAGCACATTTCCAATTTTTTTTAATAGAAAAGTAAAATGATAATATCCAGATCTGGAATGAGAGATGCTGCAGGTATTCAGTAGTTACTGAGAAACAAAAAACTAGGTTTTCCCCACCCTTCAGTATACCTGAAGGAGCGTTTCCACCCCCATCGTTCAGCCTGGACACTGAGGTCTAGCGCCGAGGGCCTTCTGGCGGTTCCCTCACTGCGAGAAGCGAAGTTACATTGAACCAGGCAGAGGGCCTTCTCGGTAGTGGCACCCACCCTGTGGAATGCCCTCCAATCAGATGTCAAGGAAATAAATAAATATCTGACTTTTAGAAGACATCTGAAGGCAGCCTTGTTTAGGGAAGTTTTTAATGTTTGATGGTATTTTTAATATTTTGTTGGAAGCTGCCCAGAGTGGCTGGGTAAACCCAACCAGATGGGCAGGGTATAAATTATTATTATTGCCACAAAGCAAATGATAGGTACTGCACTGTACTGCATCATCATAATCATAAACCTTTCACCCATAAGCACCCATTCCTCAGTCTCAGGTGTGTAGAGACTGACTATGCTTACCTTCTCATTGATGTAAGAAGTGCACTTTGCATGTGCCAAGAGGCACTCCCAGGACTTAGGGCTCAACCAAATTTCTGCTCGACCCATGATTTCTAGGCACAGGTCTGAGAGATTTTTTCCTTTGTCCCACCACTTTCCCCGGGAAAACCTACTGTTTACTGCTGAATCAGAACAAATGTCAATAAAGTTTTCAGGAGACTGACATTTGTTCTGATTCAGCAGTAAACAGTGGGTTTTCCCCGGGAAAGCGACTGAGCAAAATAAAAAACCTCACAGTCCCGTGCTTAGAAATCATCACAGGATAAATGGAAGTGTGTATAAGTCCTTAGTCCCAATATCTTCCAGTGAGGTGGTGGGGCTTGGTTACTTGTTTTTGATAGCCAAAGCTAACCATATACTGTCCTTGTTCTGAAGATGATGCTAAACTGATGCTAAACACAAGTATGCATAGTATTGCTCATTGTCAATGAGTGACAACTGATGAAAGGTGATTTGTGTGCAGAGAAAGTCTAAAGTAATCTGGGGCTGTGGGTTAAATGGTTGAGTAGCTCTCAAGGCAGTGTGGACATTCAGTGACCTGATTTCTTTGCCTCATTTCACCTGATAAATGAGCCCAGTGCAGTGGGAACTTCATGACTTCAGAAATCAGTGAATGGGATAATTGAGTATATGGAGAGGATTTATTTGGAAACCTTTCACATGGTTGCAGCAACTGTGGAAGGATATCATTGCAACCACTTCCTTGGTCTGTTTATCTTCAGGAGAACAACTCAAGCACTCCATAGTTCATAGCATAATTACACTGGGAACCGAGGAATTTTTTATTTTATTTAATCAGGCATAGTAAAATAATGTTATAATGAAGGCTACATCTTCAGCTTAATTCAGCAGAACCACAGAAATGCTGGCCAAAATAGGAGAAAGGGACTTTCGCCATTCAGCCATAGCATAATCAGTAGGTGCCAAACAACTTATTGTGATGTACACAACTCATATCTGGATCCTGATTTTTCTGAAAGCTTGATCTGATTATCTCTCCTTTCCAGTTTTAAATCCTGTTGGCAAACTGCAGTGCTTGGGTTGAGGTGGGAGAGCGGTCTGGAGGAGAAAATATTTTGTTCCGCCATGCATTTTCTGGATGGCTTTCCCTCTTTCAGCTCATTTGTGTATAAAATGCAGGAAATGGCATTTTTCAAAAGAAAAAAAAACAATTCTGTAAAAGCAGTGGTGCCTATTATGTGCTAAGATCACTATGGATATTTTATGAGTCAAACATTCCCAGCATTTGTCAAAGAATCTAAGATCCCAGCATCCCCTAGGGTGATGTAAACATTCCATCAGCCAGGACATAAGTGTGTGGCTGTTATGAAATCATTGTGGCTTCTGTTCATATTCCATTTTTAAGCTATTTTATCAAAACTGATATTTCATCTAGCTCAATGCTTCTCTGGGCTTGGGACCTCCAATAGGCTTCAGTGCCACAGCCATGGCCACCCTCCATTTTGGAGTACATTTTCAGCAATATGCTGGTGACACTACTTTTCCTTTAGAAATCTGCAGTGGATGTTCTGGACCATTGTCTTGTCTTGGTAATGCACTGGATGAGAGCCAATTAACTGAAGCTCTCTCCTGATAAGACTGAGGCACTGTTAGTGGGTGGTTTCCTAAAGTGATGGGTGGGGGGTTTCCTCTTGATCAGGTTACAGTTACACTGTACATAGCTGGTACATAGCTTGGGGCGTACTTCTGAAATCTTTGTTGTTGCTTGAGGTGGCCTCAGTGGCGCCGAGTGCCTTCCATCAGCTTTGGTTGGTGGCCCAGCTGCTTCCCTGTCTGCGATAGCCTAACTTCTATCATCTTTGCTCTGGTAACTTCTAGGTTAGATTACAGCAATATCTTTTTCAATTCATTATATATCATTTCCCAGTAAGCTTTAACCTTACTACAAGACCACCATATAAGATAAAAAGAACCTTCTTTCTCTTTACATTTCCAACACTTATTTGATTTAGATTTAGACATTTTTGCCAATTTACTCAGTGTTAGGTACCATCAATATATCATTTTCATATAATTTTCTCTTATACCATAACATGCTATAAATTTTATATCCACATTCCACAATTGTTCCCATGCTTTCATATCTATTTTATGACCAATATCTATTGCCCAATGTACATGGGGCGGCCTCTGAAGATGGTTTGGAAACTTCTGCATGCCATTTCAGCCCCATGTATGAAATATAGGTCAACAATGTAATAATAAATAAACACTAAAAATAAATGGAGTGACTAGTTGAGCCAGGTATACGGAACTGGATTTAGCCAGAGGGACAATATGACAATCAGCTGGTTGTTGGGGTTTCTAAGCACCACGCACTTTGCAACCACCAGTGATCAGCTGATTGTCAAGGCTGCCAAATAGTTGGATTTTATATTAGAATCCTGGGTTTTAAATTAGTTAATAATGCAATTTCTGTATCCTCCAGGTCATTTTCTGCTCCCCACGGAACTTTGTAAGACCATGAGCCCATTTTTATCAGTTTTCAATTCCAAATAATAGCTGAAACCGTAAAACTGAATGTAACTGAAGAGAGATTTCAGAAATGTATATTGTAAAGTGTGTGTGTGTGTGTGTGTGTGTGTGTGTGTGTAACTAAGGTGATTGTAAGAGAAAAGCAACCCCGATTATCCAGATATAACAAGGAAGGCATAATTTGCTGACTTCTGTTATTGTAGCTCCGTTTGCTTCAATGGGACCTGAAATGGAGAAGTTCCTGGAGGATTGTGCCAGTAATGTTTTACTACTTAGCTGGGAGAAAGTAAGAAACCAGTGGCACTGCACTCTCATTTGAATAATGTTTCAAATCAATTCCATATGTTGACCCTATGACCGGGCCTTGCAGGCTAGTTAGAAAAAACAGAGGAGTTTCTCGTATGATTTCCAAGTAAGAGACTTGCGTTTATGTAAGTCAGCATACACATTCATACCACTTTGCACCTGCATAAATAAGACATTGTCCATTATCAAGAGCAAAGACAGAGTACATTTTTTGTTGTTGCCCATGCATAAAAATAATTATGCCCAGAATGACTGCTTGATGACCACAGTCTTATTCAAGCTTAGCCATACAGACGTATTATTTATGGTACCATGTTCTCAGATTGGTTTGCCTTATCATCCTCAGGTTGATATATGGGCTGGTTCGTGCACTCAGCTGAGGACTGGTGTTCTGTGGTGAAGGGAGAATGCACACATATAAGGCATTTAGTCCTCTGTGTGCAGGACCAGGCTTGATTCATGTTTCTCCACAAACACATACTTGAATTTGGGGGAAATAACTGTTGCATTGGACCTCCACTAAGGATGGGGAAGAAATTCAATTCAGTTCTTATTTAAAGGCAAAACTACCTAATCTGCACTTTCAAAATCTATATGTGAACCAAACACAGCCATCATTTGAAATTTGCACTTCTCTGAATTTTGCTACACATTTCTCCAAAATTTCTGTTGCAGCTTCATAAGTTTTTGTATCCATTCTTCTTTTGCTAGGACTTCTTCTTTCCATTTTTGGGAAACATTCTTGCCGCTGTAGTCACATACATGAATTAATTTCTATACAGTTTGAGTAGTTCTGTCCATATAATTCCCAAAAGGAAGGTTCTGGGGTATTTTTGGGGGTTGTTTTTTTTTTTTACAAACATTATTTTAAACATCTTTTTCAATTCATTATATATCATTTCCCAGTAAGCTTTAACTTTACTACAAGACCACCATATAAGATAAAAAGAACCTTCTTTCTCTTTACATTTCCAACACTTATTTGATTTAGATTTAGACATTTTTGCCAATTTACTCAGTGTTAGGTACCATCGATATATCATTTTCATATAATATTCTCTTAGACCATAACATGCTATAAATTTTATATCCATATTCCACAGTTGTTCCCATGCTTCCATATCTATTTTATGACCAATATCTATTGCCCAATGTATCACTGAGGATTTTACTTGCTCATCCTTTGTCTCCCATTCCACTAATATCTTATACATTTTAGACAGCACTTTTAAATTACATTCCGACAGATCTCTCTCCAGTTGTGATATTTGTTCTCCAAACCTTCATATCCTATCTTTCTTAAATGCTTGCCCCAGATTTCTAATTCGATGTGGAAATGTGATAAAATTAGACAAGCTTATCTATATTCATCAAGGGCTGGACAGAATTAGGATAGATACAGTTGACTGGTTTAATAAATTTGCTAAAGCAGGAATCCTATGCCCATTTCACTGGAAATGAACTCCACTGAAAAACAACAGGACTTATTTCTGAGAAAACATGCATGAGATTACACTATTGGTCTACAGTCCTAAACATGCTTACTAAAGAGTAAGTTCCATTGGATCAAATGGGTGCTCTTCTGAGTAAACATGCTTGGGTTTGGCCTGTTAGTTACACAGGCATATTTTCATTTTGCCTAATAGAAATGAATAGCTGGTGACTTGCTTTATGGCAGGGCTAGGGAACCTGTTGTCCTCCAGATGCTGATCAACCTGTGCTCATTCATTTAGCCCACCTGCACTCATTCACATCTTATTCAGGCTGCATTTCTTTAAGACATATCATGAGGCCGAAACTGGAATATATTCTTATATATAAACTTCAAATGTTATTTTAAGAGGGCTGTGATTGGTGAACATTGTTCCTGTTTGATGAACTAACTTACTTTCTTATGCCAGTAAGTGCATCACACACCCCACCAATTTCTAAATTTCCTAAGACCATAGTATCTTACTTTGTCTTTCCAATCTTAACCGAACGTGAGCACAGATAGTGTGAGAATTTCCACTGACTATGCAAATCCACTGTCCTGACATCTGCGGTCCAGAAACGAAAACATGTACAATCTCATCCAAAGCGTATTAAAGTCAGCGGTTGGGTTATGTGCTGCCCCCGCCCTGCTCCATTTAGGACTATATAGCTGAGAGAATTCTCTTGTTTAAGTTAAATAAAATTGCATAAGCTCTGGGGAGCTCAACAAGCATTGCACAGGCATGCCTCACTTTTGAAGAAAGACCGCACAAGTAACCTCCAAATTCCTCTAATGCTTTAGGATCAGGAATTCCTGCAATCCATATCCCCCAGTTACCAGTTACGCCACCAATGTCAACATAAGCATTTGGTCCAGTTTCAACATTTCTGTTTCATACTTTGAGAAGCACAAAGGAGGATTGTGCATTTTTTTACTGATGCAATAGCACAGCCATACTTCGCAGCCATTCATATTCTCTAGATCACTTTGCTGTTGACAGAGACCATGATCACTTTCAGCCGTGGTGCTGTAATGGGGATACTAGGGTTGATATTAGGCTGTGCCCCTCTTGCACATAGATACCCATGTACACTAGATAAATCAGATCTTGTGCTGGAAGTGCAACCAGGCTTTATCTTGGCTCTTTGGCAACACTGGAGATATCTGAGTTTAGAGACATGATCTGTGGAAATGATTCCTGCGCCTCCTGATTCCTCCCTTACAACCAGTAGGAGCATGGCTGAAATGAGATCTGAACCAGGGACATTTGGCTTGCAACTCACAGTTCACGCTTTCAGTCTACAAGCTGCCTTTGGAGTTCTGCTTATTTATACTCAGTCTTTAAGTCACCTTTCCAGTAAGTGAATGTTTCCAGAGCCCCGGGGCGTCTCCACATGGCAGCTTCTGGGGTCTCTGGTTCAGCACTGTAGCACACAACCAGGGATTATCCCTGCGGAAGACTGACAGTTGTTTAGCTCAGGATTAGGCCTGGGCTGAGCATTTCTTCTGCATTTTTTGACCATTAATAGTGCCCACTGCAGCTTGGCATCATCACACCAATGCTTACAATCCTTGCACTACAGATCCACTACTGAATGTGTTCAGGCATTTATGCCAATGTCCCCATACTGGTTTTCCACTTGCTGTGTTGCCAACCTTCCCTGTGTTGAGTGGGGCCTTTTCTTACTTACGGTCACCTTGCATGATCAGGAACCCAGGTTGATCAGGAATTCTGCTTGTGCTCGAGTGAACACAAGTAAAAGCCTCCTGAAGAGGCAGTTAAGGGACTGAGCATGGAGGGAGATGTGTATGGGAACATTGCTGGCCTCCATCCACAGATAGTTCGTGTGTTCAGGCAAGCATCTGACCACATCTTATATTTCCAGGCAGTAACAATTCATTTTCACAATGCCGAATTAAGGACTGTTGGTCAGTATAACTTGTAATTAAACCAGGCAGAACTTGCTAATAGCTTTTCCTAAAGTTGCTTCCCCTGCTTAGGTAATCCTTACTGCCATGAAGATTTCTGTTGCATGCTATACAGCCTTCCATTAAGAAGCCATAGACCTGCTTCTGACTACTGGATGGTAAAGCGTCCACCTCCTAGATAGCTAGGAACCACCAACTAATGAAGCTTCTCTGGCATGCTTTGATATAAGTCTGTTTGCATTTAGTCTGAACATTTCCTGTCTTTACTAATAATTCTTTTCAGAGAGGATGGAGCAATAATGTTGTGTTTTTAATCATTTTTCCTTATTACTATGGCATTCAAGCTACTATGGTTTCAAAATAGTCCATGTAGTCATTGGCAACTCTTAAACTTTCTTTGGAATGAGATGTTTTTACAGTCAACAGGGTGTCTTCTCCTTGCCCCCCTTCCTTTCTTATCTAAGGCTTCTAGAATAAATAGGGGAGGGGAACAGGGGGTAATATCCAACTAACTTGTTCCATCAGTGCAAGGATTTCCACTTGCGCAACAGAGGTTCTCCTCTCTTCTCCCCCATAACCTCCTGAATCTGTTCTGGCTCCTCCCCCCAATCCTCCAGAGCAGATTCGAGGAGGGTGTGGGGTGCACATGGGAAGAGGAAGGGGGGAAATTCCACCAAGCAAGTGGAAATCCTTGGATTGGTAGAACACGTTTGCTGGATACCACCTAGGATTTGCTGCTGAAAGAGTATTAAAATAACAATAAGGAAAGCAATTTTGAACGAAATATTTGGTAATGCTTTAAATATTTTGAGCCAGTAATGGACAGTGGAGTAGGGTGGTGTTCCACTGACCTCTCCAAATTGAGCTAATGCTGCTTACTGGGAGGGGGAGGGGCGAGGCACTGGGGAGGAGGGCATGGTGCAAGTGCAGTGGGTGGAGCCAATCTGGTTCTCCTACTAGTGCCTTTGCATGGTCCTGATCTCCTTGCTGCCTCATCCCCTCCCATTTCAGGATAACATAGGAACAAACTGAGAACATTATCCGGCGGGGTGGGGGGATGATAGAAGCAATGATATCAGCTCAATGTTTTCCCCTGAAGATTCACATAGCAGAATAGATTTCCAGAAGAAGAAGAAGAAGAAGAAGAAGAAGAAGAAGAAGAAGAAGAAGAAGAAGAAGAAGAAGAAGAAGATACTATCAATTTAGTTGCCCAATGACCATATCCAACCCTGGAGTTCATATGGAGTGTGTGTAATGTGTCATGAATGTTATTCTGCTCATAGCAATGATTTATTTTCTGGAAAAGGGAACAGTATTTTTGTTATAATGATGAGTGATGCCATATTTTCTGACACAACGATTTATACCATTATAAAGATTTATATTAAGATTTATACCATTAGACCATTATAGTGTGGTCATCACACAGGTCTGTTTTCCAGAAGATTTATACTGCCATATGGCTCCTAAAGTTATGCTACATATCAGGGTGATACAGACAAAAACAAACACATGTGAATAACATTTCCCCCCACTGTTTGCACTGTATTCACAGATTCTACATTTGTGCATCTTTATGCTAGCCAAACCTATTGTTTTGTTGAAATGGTTTGTGCTCAGTCAAATCTAGTTTACGGTGTTCCGTGCATCTTACTATATTCCCTTCCTGCTCAGCTGAATACTTTATACTGTATTCTCTTTCATCTAAATAAGTAATGGCTGTGACTATGATTAATAATAGAAAATGTCAACTAGATCCTGTTCTGTTGCAGAACATATTCTTCCATAATTAGCTAAAAATCTCCCACAGTTACTAAGAAAGACGTTATTGCTTGTTTCAGCATATTAAAGATTCTCTGTTTTGTTTTTAAAATTGAACCGCTATCTTCCTGTTTCTCAAACATAGGGCCTTAGGCCACGTCAAGAGTGCCAACTTGGCCCCACGACTGTGGGTGTCATGCAGCCTGCATGGCCCTGGCACTGAAATTTGTGGGTGCCTGGCCCCTTCATGGGGAATGAGGGTGGGGTGGACACCCAGGGCCCCAGGGAGTTGGCACCTATGGACCACATTGTGGTGGCCCTCAGTGCCACAGCATGCCTAGCACCTCCACACTTATATGCTGCTAAACCTTGATGTGAACAGGGGCGAAGCAGGGTGGGTGTGATGGGTCTGAGTGTCACCTCCGAGGTGGGTGACAAAATGCTGTGCGGCACTCAACGTCTGTGAGAGATGCTGTGGGTTTGGCATGCACAGACTTCCTGCTGCCGAAACGGTCTGCCCGTCGGCTCCCCCTCAGCTGTAGGGTGGCAGGCAGACTCCTTATTGCAAGGCACGCGATCTCTGCTAAAAAAAGCAGAATATGAAATAAAGCCACCATTTTTGCAGGCAATAAATAAATAAATAAATTTCAATGTGGGGGACAAGAAATTTTCCGCACTGGGTACCACCTGACCTTGCTTTGCCACTGGCTGTGACATCTTGGTTTGACTGATGCCAGCATAGTGGTACCTCGGGTTACATACGCTTCAGGTTACAGACTCCGCTAACCCAGAAATAGTACCTCGGGTTAAGAACTTTGCTTCAGGATGAGAACAGAAATCATGCTCCGGCAGCAGGAGGCCCCATTAGCTAAAGTGTTACCTCAGGTTAAGAACAGTTTGAGGTTAAGAACGGACCTCTGGAATGAATTAAGTACTTAACCTGAGGTACCACTGTACTAGAAGGTCCTTGCATGCTAAGTAAAGGTTGCCATGAGACAGAGAAGTTCAGCAGGTAGAGGGGGGGAAAGGTCTCCTTTCTGCTTTGAGGCAAGAGACCAGAGGAGGTATTGAAGGAAAGTAAGTGATAGAAAAGGTGTTGTTATTACAACATTATTAATAATAACTGTGTAGACTGGGGTGGGAGTGGGGAGAAAACTATTATATGGAGAAAAGTGAGTGTAAAATGAGACAGAAGAGGGATGCAAGAAATCAACATTTTGGGTGGTGGGAACAAAGTGCAAATTGAGGAAGGAAAGGAGAAAGGGAGACTAAGTTACAGGAAATAGGTAAAACTACTTTTCAGAGGCCTGTAGGGATGGGAAGGGGAAACCTAAAGAAAAATCCTTCTTCACGTAAAGCTTCTGGATCTGCAAGTTCTACCGAAAATGGGGAGTCTGTGACACAATACTGCAAGAACAAGGCCGGCCCACCCATTAGCCTCAGTGAGGCAGTTGCCTCAGGTAGCAGACTGGGGCAGGTGTGACATATTATCCAAAGGGTGCCTAGTGATTAAGGACATGAAGGTATAGACTAGGTGAAGAGGGGCAGGAGATCCAGGACCCCGAGTAGCATGCCACTCACTGCTTCCTGTACTTGTTGCCTATGGCCGCTGCCTGGAAAGAGCCAGGCCATTGCTGCTGCTTGTTGTTCTCCCTTTTCCTCCCTCACTGCCTTCAGCATGCTGGGGCTTACCCAGGCCACCTTCAGTTGCCTCAGGCAGCAGCAGCAGACAAGGGCGCAGAGGTGGAGAAAGTGGTGGCAACAGATGAAGAGGTGGTGGAGGTGGCAGCAGAGAGGAGGAGGCAAGGGTGCCATTTTCTCTTTTACTTCAAGTGACAAAATGTGTTGGGCCAGCCCTGACATGAACTAGGTAAACTGAACTATGGAACTCCTTGCCACTGGGTCAACACCACGGCAAAGAAATTAGCCATTTCCAAAGATGGAATAGACAACAGTAGAAAATGATATTGATAACTGCTAACTGATTACACCAAACTCTGTATCCCTTTGCCACCATGAGTGGTTCTGCCACTGCATGATCATTTTGTGGGCCTCCATCATTTTCAACCATCTCAAGTGGGCCCTGGGGGCAGAAAGTTTGAGAACACTTGCTGCGGACCCCTGTTATAAGATTATGAACAGTTGCTTTGCTTTTTAGCAGCAGCATGGTATAACTCATATCTGTAAATGAAGATCAGCTCGGTGTGATTGAATGGAAATAAGTGTTCTGCTGAAAACGATCCAGAGGTCTTTGAAAAACATCCAAGGAATGCTAGGAACTGGAAGGCAACCAGAGAAGTGGTACTTGAGGAAAAGTTGGTTTCTGACTCAATGGTAAGTTCTTGGGCTAAGAAACCACACAGGAAAGTTGCACATGGTGCTCTCATCTAAATATCCGTCTTGATACATCAGCAGTGAAAAGCAAGTGGTGTGGTTGACTGACATGACAGCAGCAGGAGCAACAGATGTTAACCAAATGGCAACTAAATGACAACAGATGTTAGCTCAGTGGCAACTATTCAAGGAGCACTGCCTGTAGCCATGGTGGGAGCAACAGAACATGTGATGCCACTAGCACATGGAGTGCGCATGAGCTGTGGTGGTGAGCTGTATTATTCCAGTGGCAACTGGGAGAGAAGGAGAAGCTTTTGTGGTGCAGATGGTACAATGCAATAGGATGCAGCTAGGAAAAGCCATGAAACACGTGTAGTTTTTATTACTGTTATGATTATGACTATTAATATATATGGATTCATATATCATTTTATGCCAAAATAGGTGTAAAAGTATACAGCGGTACCTCGGGTTACAGACGCTTCAGGTTACAGACTCCGCTAACCCAGAAATAGTACCTCGGGTTAAGAACTTTGCTTCAGGATGAGAACAGAAATCATGCTCCGGCGGAGCAGCAGCAGTGGGAAGTCCCATTAGCTAAAGTGGTGCTTCAGGTTAAGAACAGTTTCAGGTTAAGAACAGACCTCCAGAACGAATTAAGTTCTTAACCCGAGGTACCACTGTGCCCTGTGCAAGGGCACAAACATTAAAATATAAACATTCATAATTAAAATACACACTAAAACAGTCCAATTTAAGCAAGATAGCTATGAAAACAGGAGACCTTTGATGTGTTGCCAGATCTTAAGCAACTGGAAGTAGGAATTGAACCAAAGGTGAAAAGCATGTTCTGTTATTAATGCTTTGAATGCTTCTTCTGTAACAGTTGGAAGAAACCAATGATGATAGGATACAGGGCTGCATGCTGACCAGACCCAGTAAGACTGTGCTTGAAAACCAACATCCAGAATACAGGTGGAAACATGTAACATTAAATATTATAGTTTCCTAACGTTGCAACACAAGATTATCAGGAATCTCCAAAGCACAAGCCAGCAGTTAGCAGTGCCTCTTGTGGTGCAGACAGCAAGGTTCGTAAAACTCAACAAATTTGCCAATCGAGAACAAAGGCAATTGACTCTGAGAATGCAATGGTTTGGTTCTGTCGTTGTTGCCACACCAGCATCAGAGAAAGAGTAGTCAAGTAAAGGGAAGGGAAGGGCAAATGGGCAGGCAATATGCTGGCTAGATGCAGGAGGTTTTATCCATGGGGTTTCTGGGTTATAGTGTTATTAGCCAGGCAAAAGCAGTTCTCACACCTCTGGTGGTAAGTGTGAATGGGGACCTCAGTAAGAGGGGGAAACTAGCATCTGTTATTGGCAAACATCTAACTCAGAGTAGACTCACTGAAATAAATGGACTAGAGTTGGCAATGAATTCCTTCTCTTACTCTCGCTGTTAGCGAATGTACCAGTTCAAAGTGTTGGTGCTGACCTTTAAAGCCCTAAATGGCCTCGGTCCAGTATACCTGAAGGAGCATCTCCACCCCCATTGTTCTGCCCAGACACTGAGGTCCAGTGCCGAGGGCTTTCTGGCAGTTCCCTCGCTGCAAGAAGCCAAGTTACAGGGAACCAGGCAGAGGGCCTTCTTGGTAGTGGCACCCGCCCTGTAGAACGCCGTCCCACCAGATGTCAAAGAGAAAAACAATTACCAGACTTTTAGGAGACATCTGAAGGCAGCCTTGTTTAGGGAAGCTTTTAATGTTTAACAGACTATTCTATTTTAATATTTTGTTGAAAGCTGCCCAGAGTGGCTGGGGAAGCCCAGCCAGATGGGTGGGGTATAAATAATAAATGATAATAATAATAATAATAATAATAATAATAATAATAATAATAATAATTACTACCATATCCCAATATCCCAGATATCCTGAACCCAAATCCAGCAGCCTTTCACAGCAGGAAGTCTTCATTTATAACCTATATTAATCCTTACAAAAAATGTTGAACAATTGATTTTGAAACTAAAGGAACATCTTTTAAGAAATTCTACCAAAAACAAGAGGGTGAAAGGGCACAAATTATTCAACAATCACCTCCAAAACAGCTCTCTCAATTTCTTTTAACTTTGTCTACCATCAATGTAGCTTAACAATGTAGCTCAGTGGTGGAGCATCAGTGGCGTAGCATGGGGGGTGCAGGGGGGGCCGGCCGCACCGGGCGCAACATCTGGGGGTTAGGGTTAGGGGGCACAAATCCACGGGTTAGGGGGCGCAAATCCACGGGTTAGGGGGCGCAAATTACTTGCCTTGTCCCGGGTGCTGACAACCCACGCTACGCCACTGTGGAGCATCCAAGCAAGGGGGAAAGACAGGAAAAAATAGTTAGCCAAACTCTCTCTCTCTCTCTCTCTCTCTCTCTCTCTCTCTCTCTCTCTCTCTCTCTCATACACACACACACACACACCATTGCATGGGGCTCAATAATGTCCAATTCCTGGCATCTCTAGGTATCTCTGGGAATGCCTGAAACACTGGTAAGCCATCGTCAGTCCAAGTGGACAATACTGAGGTAGGTAGACCAATGGCAGCTTCCCACGTTCTTTTCATAAGCAGACTTGTCACTCTGAGGAAATGGCAAAATAACACTACAGAAAAATACCTTTGAGTCCAGCATGCTGGTGAATTTTTTTAAATACAAATAGATGATGACAGAGGTGATAAAACATTTTATCAGGTTCCTATTGGCCAGCATTATCAGTTTCCTATAAAGACCTACTTTCACACTAACAACAGGTCTGCTTGTTCCTATCTGGGCCACAGTTTCAGAGCTCAGTGTGGTTCAGTAATGCCTCAGTTAAACCAGGAAATTTGCAGAGGCAGTTTTCTCCCCACTGCTGCCAAATAGCGTCTGTTTTCAATAGTTGGAAAACACAGATTTACACTTTCAAATCGACATGTTTCCACCACACCAAGGATGTCTTTGATCAGTATCAGAAGCTTCCTTTTCCACTTAATTATAGGAAAGTCATTTCTTCTACTAGCCGCAATTTCTGGTTGATAGTTCTCAAGGCAGAGGGGTTTTTTAATGTAATAATAATTTTTTTTAAAAAAAAATTTACTTTAACAACCAACTGTGAGTTCAAGCAACCAATTAAGCGGCAATGACAGGAAAAAAATAGTCAACCAGACTTACACACCACTATGTTGGGTTAAATAAAATTTCACTGCCATGAATCAGTTAGCTTCCAGCCCTTCTGTTTAATTAAAATAAAGGATGATCCCACTCAAATTCACCTAAGCTTTAACTAAAAATGTGTATATTTTGGAAAATGTATGCTAAAATGCTGGCTAATCTTCACAAGGACTTAAAAAGTACAAACTGATGCAGTTATGGGAAAAATAGAACTTAAGCTTGGAAAGATGAGAAAGTGAGAGAAACCTAAGTTGTCAGATTTGTTCATGGCTCCTCTTTCCTTCCAAGAATTATGAGAATTGTAGTTTGCTGAAAGTTGTGAGATCCCTACTTCTGCACACAGACCCACAGCTCCCATCAGTCCTTGGAGAGCAACCAGTCAGTATAGCATAAGAAATACCTGAGAGAAACTTGAATCGAAAACCATCTCATCTCATATTTTGGCTTTGTTTCAGTGTCCTCATTTATTTCCTGCTTTTTATTTTATTAACCCAAAGTGGTTTTTCTTCTAGGATTTTTACTTCACTGAGCAAAATAATCTGAATAGTGAAATGTTGAATTTATTAAATCAACTATTTATGAGCTATAATCTTAAATCACATAGTGTTACACAACTAGTTAATGAAAACAATGGTTACTGGTGAAGTCCAGGAGGAGATTTTTTATTTAATAACTGCAGGTTGGCGCTGGATAGAGTTAATGTTTTAATGTGACAGAGCTCCTCCGTTTTCGAAGAGAGGATTAGATTGCATTTATTTAACCTGTCATTACATCATACTGCACAAGCCTACCATGCAATTATAATGGTAATGGTTACCATGTTGTACTGATGGAGGGATGCTGGCTCTGGCATTCCTCTCCCTTTCCCCTACAGCCTGTACAAATGCAAGTTCTGCATGATGAATGAAGAAGCCATTAGAAAACGCCAGGGTAAGCTTATGAGATACTACAGAAAGGACCGGTTCCCAGATCACATCTCTCTTTGAACATTCAGTCCACAATAGAACATTTTGTACAACCCCAAATTTATAGGCTCAAAACTACAGAGATCAATACTTTCCTGAAGAAATGTCCGTTCATAGGCATGTGTCTGTGCAGTTAGCTTCTCGACATCGACATGTCTTAGATTGTTTTTACAAAACAAAACAAAATACCCCGTATGCATTACTGACAAGCTCTAGCTCCAGTGTGAGAGACAGCAAGCCTTTTAATGCCAGTTGCTGGGATCTGCAAGAGGGGAGAGGGCTGTTGCACTCTGGTCCTGGATGGGGGCTTCCCATGGGCATCTGATTGGTCACTGTGAGAACAGAGTGCTGCATTAGATGGGCCTTTGGCTTTTCTTATGTTCTTACATAATTATGGTGCTGGAGGAGACTCTTGAGAGTCCCATGGACTGCAAGAAGATCAGACTTATCCATTCTGAAGGAAATCAGCCCTGAGTGCTCACTGGAAGGACAGATCCTGAAGCTGAGGCTCCAATATTTGGACACAACATGAGAAGAGAAGAATCCCTGGAAAAGACCCTGATGTTGGGAAAGATTGAGGGCAGAAGGAGAAGGGGACGACAGAGGACAATATGGTTAGACAGTCTTCTCGAAGCTACCAGCATGAGTTTGACCAAACTGCGGGAGGCAGTGGAAGACAGGAGTGCCTGGCGTGCTCTGGTCCATGGGGTAATGAAGAGTCAGACACGACTAAACGACTAAACAACAACAACTTTCTTACGTAGTGGGACATTGTGTGGTTACTGTTATATATTCAGTGGTCTGTGTTTGCCTGAGCTTGAGTCTGAACTAAGGATTCTGAGCTCCTGTGTTCTGATTCAATACATGATATACAATTACAGAACATTTCCGGATTTGGGCCTTGCCATTGGCCCTTAAACTCTGAGTCATGATTCGCAGCTTGGAAGTTTAGACAGCCAATCACGTTGGGAGTGGCCATGGTCCAGGCCTTCAGAAATGTATATAAGCAGTTGCTTTGCCCCTGTTGTCCAGTTCTGTTAGTTCAATAAAGGTTCTTTGCTGTTATCACTGTGTCTTGCCTCATGGGAACCCACCTACACTGCAGTTACTGTGGAGCAGAGCTGTGCTTCTTACTGCTTTCCCACTGTCAAGGTTGCTGCCTGACTCCACCTCCAGGGATCCTCCCATTAGCAGGAATATCTGCATTGAAGAAGCCTGTGCATGAGCAGTATATTCAATGAAAACAGTGCCCACTTAAAGCAGATACTATCCCCCAAAGAACCAGAAATATATTTGTGGCTCTATTCAATTTACTCTTTCGATAAAAAGGTAAAGGTACCCCTGCCCGCACGGGCCAGTCTTGCCAGACTCTAGGGTTGTGCGCTCATCTCACTCTAGAGGCCGGGAGCCAGCGCTGTCCGCAGACACTTCCGGGTCACGTGGCCAGCGTGACAAGCTGCATCTGGCGAGCCAGCGCAGCACACAGAACGCCGTTTACCTTCCCGCTGGTAAGCGGTCCCTAAAAGCCTAGGCGCTGAGGCTTTTACCCACAGCGCCACCCGCGTCCCTACTCTTTCGATAGTCAAACTTTAATTGCTAGGGATGTTTTATTACAATCACTTGCACAAAATGAAAATGTTTAGGCATCCCCCTATTAGGTAAAGGGACCCCCGACAGTTAGGTCCAGTCGTGGCCGACTCTGGGGTTGCGGCGCTCATCTCGCTTTATTGGCCAAGGGAGCCGGCGTACAGGTTGTGGGTCATTTGGCCAGCATGACTAAGCCACTTCTGGTGAACCAGAGCAGCGCATGGAAACACAATTTACCTTCCCACTGAAACGGTACCTATTTATCTACTTGCACTTTGATGTCCTTTCGAACTGCTAGGTTGGCAGGAGCTGGGACCGAGCAACAGGAGCTGATTCCATCACAGGGATTTAAACTGCTGACCTTCTGATTGGCAAGCCCTAGGCCAGGGGGTCAGCAAACTTACCGGGCTTTGGGCTGGTGTCTCCAGCGCTGATTGCACAGTGGGCCCGAGGGCGGGGGACCGTGCACCCATACATGTGCGCACGTTAGTTCCGGCGCACTTCCAGGTCAGAGAAGCACTGGAAATAGCTTGTGCGCATGTGCATGGGCCTCCTCCCTCCGACCCGGATGTGCACTGGAAATAACGCTTGTGCATGCTCACAAGCAATTTCCAGTGCTCCTCCAACCCAGGAGTGGGCAGCCGCGCCATGCCATGCCGGTAAGAGCGGGTGGTGGGAGCGGGTGGTGGGGGTCACCGCGGGCCGGATAAATGAGTCCCTCAGGCCTTATCCGACCCTCTGGCCTTAGTCTGGGGACACCTGCCCTAGACTCTGTGGTTTAACCCACAGCGCCACATCCCCTTATTAGACAGCTCTTAATCTCACACCCCGATTCTGAAAATTCTCCTTTGTTGGTCTCTAGTGGCATTTAAAACCAAACAGCCTTGGCAGATGACAAAAAGTGAGCCAAGTTTATGCATTTCTTTTTATTTCTTTTTTTTAAATGTATATGCTTGGTTGGCTAATCTATTAAAATGCAGTTTTGTTAGTATAAATTATCTGAACACATTCATTTTTATGTGAATGAAATAACTGTATGGATTATTAATATTTGTGCAGGCCTCTACATGTGAGCCTGTGTATTGTGGGTGTTATTTTTTTCCCCTTTAACTGCCCTTAAGGTTGTGTACAAATTGGCACTACCTTTGACCATTAAGCTATTTGCCTGAATTATTTCTGCAGTAAATCTCTAGAAATGTCCACTTAAGCAGAAAGGGTCATAAATATCTCATGTTAGCCATAAAATACAACAGAATTTTGGAAGTCATAATTTTAATGGATATAACTGCACTATAAAAGGGAGGCCTGTGGGACTGGGGCTAAAGTAAAATTTATCCAAGTGAGCTGTGATGCTAATCCATCTGCAAGCAATAAATTATCCCTTGTCCCAGGTGTGACATATTATCCAAAGGGTGCCTAGTGATTAAGGACGCAAAGGTACAGATATGGCGGAGGCCCAAATAAGCCCTGAGCAATTAGCAGTGACTGGAAATTGTCAACAGTTCCTCTAAATGGTTGATAGTTTCCTATGCGCTCAGGTTTGCCAAGGCACACACATTCAGGAGTATCTGTGGTCAATCTCAGATGTGAGCACAGATCTCAGTGACAGGGGCCCACAGAGGAAGCGGAGCAACAATTTGTTTTATCCAGACTAGTTAGAATCCTCTGTTCCATGCAGAACTGATCCCTCTAAAGCTAATGGCAAAACTCCAATAATTTCAGCTGGTAAGAAAAGTCAGGCCTACAGGGCACAAAGAAGCACATGAGACTGGTTGTGTGCAACCAGTATATTCTATAGGTGGACTTTGAAAATGATGCATTGCTTTTTGGTATCACGTTAACTCCTGTGAAGCTAAAGACAAGGCAAGAGCTGGGGCTGGAGGAAGCAAAATAGCCCCTAGTCACTCAGACTAATATGTGAGCTTTTTATAGGGACCAGGGAGTATCACTAACTCTCTCTCTCTGACCTTGGCTTTGGCTGCCTTTTCCTTCCAGTTTTATGGCTGGGAGGTGATTCACCTCCTAAATTCATGCCTGCCATCTCTTAAGTCACCAGTTCAAGGTCTACTGTTGTGAGCTCTAGAAAATGAGATGGAGCAGCCTTTCTTATTAACGTGCCCTCCTCCCCAGCTAGTAAAATTAAAATTTTGGCTCAGTCTTTGGTTTGGCCCTGATTCACAATGAAGGGTGGGAACAGTGCATGAGGACTTTCACTCCTGTGCCACACTACATGGAAGTCACAATAGCTTTTGGACATGCTATGTGTATAAATGTACATCAGCCTACCCACCACCTACTTGTCTTAAATATGGTCATATGGAAGAAAATAAACATTGTAAGGCCCACCTCTGCAGCTAATTCCTTCAGAACAATGTGTGACTTAAGGCCATTTGTGAATCCCAAACATCATGTAATTATGCTAGCTGTATTTTTAAATAATCAATTAGAAGCTTTTGATGGCTCTGGTGGGAAGAGAGTTTGGTAGATAATAAATCACTTATACTTTATCTCTGAATACTTTGGCACTTCTGCTAGAATTTTCAGTAGACTCCACCTGGATGAGAAGGCCTTGAAGCAATTAACTAGCACTCATACTGGAGCAGTTATTAACGTTGTGTCAATATAAGACAGCTGCTCTTGTCATTTTTCAATCGACTCCCATATTAAGTTATTCTCTGCTGAGTTTCTTGATTGTTTCTGGACAGCAGTGGAAAAGTTTGACAAATGGCTGAATTCTAGCTTGACTTGTACAAAAATGCGCCATGGGGCACCCCTTTTGTTCCAGGCAAGTAGTCACACAAAATCCAGGGAAGATACAGCTAATCAGACACATTCTTTTGTGCAGGAGAAAAGAGAGCTTGTAACATGGCCTTAGTGCTAGAGTAAAGGCAATGTTTGGGTGTCGTCCTTCAAGCCTCATGCTAGTATGATCGCTAAGGTGTTTACGCATAGTGTGGAATAACAGTAGCATGACACGCTCTATTTCTAAGTGTTAACATCTGCTGCTTTGGGATGTTTTTCTTGGATTTCTTGAATTGTTCAGAAATAAATGGATTTCAAATGCAGTTTCCCACTTACTAGGGAGTGTGAGTTGGAGGGAACGTATTACACACAAGCTGACAGAATAGCACTGGCTCTGCTTCTGGGCACAACACAAAGGGCTGGTTTAAGTGGAAGCCCTCAATGGCTTTGATGCAGGTTACCAAAGAAAATATCTCCTCCCATATGACCCACCCCAAGCAGAATCCACCCTCTCTTCCGATGAGACCTTGCCTCCACTGGCTCTTTGTCAGATTGACAGGGAGAAGCAATGCCTTCTCAGTGGGGGCTCTTTTTAATGAAAATCCTTCTCCAGCTCAGATACTCTTTTTAAGGGGTAATGGCTAACTCCTTTTTTATATATCAGCAGGTGTTTGCTGGTGGGGAATATTTCTAATAGTTCTAATGATTGTTTTATCTTCTGCTGCTATGAACATCTACATTATTTATATTTGAAAGTTTTGTCCCCAAATCCCCATGCATAAGTGGAAAGAACATCTGAGGTGTTCTCTCTGGTTGCCGCCTGTCAGGTCACACAGTATCCTGCTCCAAGAGTTCCCAAGTGTTTTGCTCCTTCCTTCATGGTCTCATTGGACCTAAGATGTCCCAGTTTCAGTTTTAAGGGTGTTGTACTTCAGAGTTCTGCTTTCCTACACTCACCTAAGTTCTCAAGAAAAGATTTGGCAGGACAGATGTCCAGTGATACTATCCTCTAGGTTTTCTGGGAATTGCTCTCCCCTAAATCGTCTCTTGCATCCAATAAGAACAGGGCTGGTTTATCGCATATTGAAGCAAAGCACAATAGGATTTAAAATGAGGAGTCTTTGCAACCCCATGAAGTCCAGTGTCAGTTGCAACACTGCTTTAATTCTCTGGGAGGAAAATGGTTGTCTATCTCCAGTCAGACAGAGGGTAGTGGTGGCTGCTTCTGCTGGTCCAGGTCTTCTGCTGCAGTGCTCCTTCGCACAGTTCCTGTGTGTGTTTTGGTATGAAAGAGGTCAATTCCCAGCTCCGTCCCACAGGATCACAGCTCTGGCTTGTGGCCCTTTCAGATGTCAATTTTATTGGGCGTTCATGATTATTTGTGCTCATTATTGTATTGGAGTGGTTCTATGTGGTCCTGCTTTCGATACAGTTAGCAGCTGCAGAAGTTTCAGGGTGAACTTACTACTTTGTTTCCAATCAGTGCCTGTCCCAAAACTTGCTGCTGAAATTCTGTAACTTCTTCTGCCACAACATGTTCTGGTTTGTTTTATTTTTGACGCAGTTTTGTCACGCTACGGTGCAAGAGCGTTTTATCCAAACGACACACTGCAGTAACCTTGGGGAAGCTTTACAGAAGAACGAATAAAGCAGAAGCGTGTGTGGACTGCCCAATATAAATACATCACTAATGCACTATAACTGCTTCAGTGACATATTGTGGGTTACACCTCTCCCCCACCCCACCCCAAGAGAAAGCCAGTCTGGAGGGGCCCTTAAACCTAGCAAAGGGGTTTGTTCATGTTTGACTTGTACCTTGATTGAAGACATGCTCCACTAGAATGATCTCCATATGTTTCAGAAAAAGAAGGGAGAAAGCTTTCGGAGTCTGAGCACTTAGGTTTTGAATCTTTTCCGCTGTTTTTTCTGTATGGAGGCTCAAAACTAGCTGAGGCTGCATCCGTGCGGTTCAGTTTCACTTACTTTGTTGGCTTTGCATTCCTAAATTGGAAAAAAAAATTGCATTAACCAACTTGCATATAACTTGAGTCTGGAGTAGGATTTCTTTCTTTCTTTCTTTCTTTCTTTCTTTCTTTCTTTCTTTCTTGTTGGGGAGGTGATTTACATGCTGGCTATAATCTATGCTCCCAGAACGCAGATTGCTTGTGTTTTCAAATATGCAAGGTAAAATGAATAAGAGTTTGGGGCGGGGATGTGTGTGAAAGGGCTGGAAACCTTGGGGAAATTCCTTGCACACCACTCTGGCACTTTATTGCAAAGTTCAATTTATTGCCAATGCACTAAATCTTCATTATCCATGACAACCTTCCTTTCCCACCCCCCGCAGTTCTGTCCTTTTTACATTTTATTACTACCTTCTAAAATTCAAAAATCTTCCTTAGCCATTCTGAAACAACCTGGCTTACTGAGGACCTTTCCCAGATGATGAATAGAAAGCACATTTTAGCCATTGCCCCAGACTCTCAAATGCAACATCTTACTGCCCCCAAGTTTAAAGGATTTGAACAAAGAGCTGCAGAATATTAATTTTAAAAAAATAAAAAGGCATAGACATTGCTGCATACTTTGTTTACTGTTTACTGATCTCTCTTCAAAAAGAAAGAACTGGCTCAATGTGTGTTACCATGCAGGAGCTGTGCAATGAGGGTTCTGTTGACCACCCCAGAGTTAATTTCAGGGGGTGGAAGGGGGTGTGGGCATGGGGAGAAGGGGGGGGAAGACCCATTGCACAACCAGAAGTCCTTCCACAAGCCTTCCGCTGATAAGGCTCATTAGGCAAATCCCATTTGATGCATTTTTTAAATGTTATTTTCACTAATATATGCACTAACGTGCACACTTTACCCTTGTAAAGTGGTACCTCCGGTTACGAACGGGATCCGTTCTGGAGGCCCGGCCACATCCTGAAAACTTCGTAACTGGAGGCACCTTTCTGCCGTGTTCACAACCCGAAGTTTACATATCCAGAGGGATACGTAAGCAGAGATACGACTGTATATGCATTTTTGTTCACGTTTGCCTACAAGACATATGAGAGCACTTTACCCCATAGGTACCCACTCAACAGCTTCAGTTGGTGGAATTGGCACATGTACAGGTGCCACATAATACCCACACCACATCTGTAAGATCTTGATGGCTTAGTGTGGTGGCTTTAGAACTCCTTGCCTATTGATATCAGACAGGCACTTTCACTGTATTCTTTCTAGTGCTTGTTGAAGACATTCTTATTTAGACATGCCAACCATGATATTTAGAATGTTGGTAAAACTGCAGAACCAAATACCTTTTTTTCTTTTTCTTTTTGTAACTCTTGTCTATTCTTGTTCCTTTTTGAATAGGCCTGTAATTGTCAGGCTTTGGGGAATCGGATCCCTCCCTCTGTGGCAGCAAAGAAGCAGAAAAAAGAGAAGAGTTCTTACCAATTAGTTTATTCAATAATCACAGTGAGAGGCAAAGGAATGCGGTCTTTCCCTAGAAATGGCGTTGCTCCAAGTAAAGTCTCCCTTATTCTATGTCACCCCGTGCTGGCTAATCTGAGCTTTCTGCCTCTGAGCTCTCTGTTCCACTACCCGTAATGTATGCCTGGTTCTGGGAGAGGTGGGGTCAGGAATGCTTTCCGAGGACACTGAGTCTGTCAGCTGTCTCTCCCCAGGTGCTTCTTCCTCTTCCTGCTGTTCCTCTTCCAATATTTCCCAGCTTCTGCCCTCTGCAGCAACTATGCCCTTCGGCAAACCACTCATCTAAATCTATACTGTCCTCCTGTTCTCAGGAAGGTTCAGGAGAAGGGAGGGGGCACCATTCCTCTCAGTCTTGCCCCTGACAGTAATTACCTAATAGTATTTCTGGTTTATTGTACTGTAATCTCTCTTCTTAACACCAGTTCAGAGAGAAAGAGAGAGGGAGAGAGCACTACAGTGCAGTGCAGACTTCAACCCAGACAGTCCCTTGTCTGGCTTGGACCACAGCATCTCCTTTTGTCTCTTTTGCTTACGCTCTGATGGTTGTATTGATGGTCTCATCAAAGATCACTAGCATTGCACTGCATCCTTCAGTTGAGGCATGATTTCAAAACTGGGCAACTTCTACCTCTTTTGGTCCTGCTTCATCCGGGTCACTGCATTAGCTCAGGTAACAGAAGCACACAAGCAACTTTAATGGACCTTGAGGGTTTGAAGGTAGGAAAGACACGTTCACCTGGTATGGGATGGCTTGCACATATTAACATACTTCATTGAACAGAATCACCTAGAGAAGGGATTCTGCTTGCTATTCTTAGGGTGAGGTTACATTCTGTTGCAATTTTGGGTGACAGATGGTCCCCCTCCCCAAACCTCATTCTTCAGCTCCTTCTTTCTGCATTTTCTTCCATATGCTATTTTTGTTACACCAAACATTTTTGAAGGGCAGGGAGAACAGATTGGGGGGGGAAATAAAAAATGGAAGTGAGAAGGACCTCTTTATCTTCTTAACATTCTATGCAAAGATAAATTAATCTTAATAGGGGGATTGCCTATCGCCATAAACTACATTAAAATACTGTAAAGCCATGCTACAATGCATTTCTATTATTAAAAAAATATGGGAGAGAGAAACAAGATGGACTAATGATGGATTTGCTACAAACACCAGGAAAAGTGTCAGGTACTTTTTTAAAAGTCGGGGTGGAGACGGATGACATACAAATGCCAGTCTTCAAATCATCCTCAAAGGCAAAATAGAGACAGGGGACTACCAAGGTAGTCAGAATACAGGGACTAGGGAGAAGGAGGGTATATGAGGATGCAAGCCATGTGCTGATTCTTGTTCTGTCACAGGAGGATTCCACCTGTGGCCAGCACTCCCTCTCTTTTTATAGCTAGCTGCTGCACATTGGGCAGCTTTTGTGTGCTCAGAGTTGCTGCGCAGAAACAAAGTGTCTATTCTGAGCACATTGAGGAAGCACTTCAATGATGTCTCTGCCAGGGCAAGCCTCGGAAAGCTCACGTTACATTATACCGTACGCCTTTGTCTCCTTTTTTGTGTTAGATGCGCCTCTCGTTCTATTTTTATGCTCTATCAGATGAAGTCAACTTGTTCATGACGTGCTGTGACAGATAGCAGAGCATCCAAATATATCACCGGCATCGATGCGCAAACAGCTTCTCCACCTGCTGCAGTTGTATAAGGGAAGCTATGAGCTGTTGTCACTCTGGGGGTGGCTTTTTTTTAACCTCATTTTGTCACTTGCCTTGGGAATCTGGAAGAAAGAGTGGGTGATATGGCAAGCATCAGATAAATTTTGTCTGAAGGGTGACTCCTTTTGTGGATGAAGGCTAATGCCTTTTTTGAAAAGTGAGTTTTCTTCAGCTTTGGACTGTTAGGACTGTAGCTGTTGAGCTGTGGATCAGATGACTCTAAGGACTCCAAGATCCTTCTCTGTCTGAAAATAAGATTGACATTTCTATGCCTCTCAAGAGAAGTGCACTTTGTTCTGGGGTGGGGAGAAGTAACCCCCTTACCAATCACTGATAAAACATCACTGTGCAATCTGATGCATGTTTACTCATGTGCTCATTGGAATTATATTCTGTGTTGCTTTAAAATGTGGATTTTAACATGTATTTTTGATAATATTTTTATAATGCTGCAAGCTAGTTAGAGAGATATTTGAAGTCTGGAGTGGCATATAAATCACCTACATTGCTTAGAAACTTCATTGATTAAGCAGTATGTAAACAGCTGTAAATTATTATTATTGTCGTTGTTGTTGTGAGGAGAAATATCTCAAATGAAGAAATAAATATACAGAGAGCATGTCTACCATTTCTTGTAGATCTGGTGTGGCTAAATAGTGGTCAGGCCTCACGTTTTCAAGAGAGAGAGGCTGCAGGACACATTCAAAGCACACACCCCTCAAAGAACTCTGGGCACTGTAGTTTGTTGAGGGCTGGTGGGAATTGTATCTCCATGGTGGGAAAACTACAATGCCCAGAATTCTTTGAGGAATAGATTGTTGAGAGAAAGAATGTGCTTCAAATGCGTTTTAAAAATCAAATGCATAGTATTTCTGCAGCCAGAGAAAGGGAGCGAGGGGTTATTATTATTTGTTTGTTTTGTCTAGCGAAGACTATTACAAAAGGAGAGAAAGGTGGTGTACACACTCCTATTTTGTCTACATCCTGTGAGCTCCCACTGATGGTTTGAGGAGCAGTGTACACATGACCTTAGTTACAATCCATATCTATCCTGCATCCATCTACCTTGTAGTTTATTAAGAAATACTGCATTTTAATGCATTTTCCCTAACTTCAGTCCAAATGGAGAAAAAGAATGACCTAGCTGTGTTTTAATGTGTACAAAGCCAAAGTCGGCTGAAGACTGGAAACAAGATGGCTGGCCACAACTTGGCAGGCAAGGTGCCTCTTTCTAGTGATCTGGTGTGGGGTAACTGATGTGAAAATCTAGCAGAACTCAGGCCCACGATCCAATGAAGCTTAATGGTGGCAGATTCAGAAGAGACAAAGGGAAGTACCTCTTTACACAGCACGTTGTTAAACTGTGGGATTTGCCAGTGCTGTTTGCTACCACAGGATATGGTGATGGGCACCAACTTTAAAAGAGCATTAGGCAGTATCATGGAGGGTTACTTAACTAATGACGACTGTAGACTACCTCCAGGTTTGGAAGCAGAATATTCCTGAGCTGCCTGTAATAAGTCTACACTGTAGTTTCCATGACTGAACAAATCTGTCATCTGGACAAACCTTCATACTACCAAGGAAAGATGTGTGTGGTTATCAGCCAGCCCCACTCCATTACCTAATATATTTATGTTGTTTTTCTCATCCAGACTATTTTGCCAAGAGCTACAAGGGCCACCCACAAAACCACTGTGGTCCCCTGTTTGGTGGTCCTGTCTCATCAGTGGGCTGCATCTCTTTACATTTCAAGACATTTTCTTTCTAATCTTATTCTTTAATGTGAAAAATGCTATGCTCGTAAACATTTGTGGCTACAGCAGGCCACATCCTCAGCTGATTTCCCCCTCTCATTTTTTTTAAAAAACCCCCGAGGTCCACTGAGTTCACTGAAGTTTTATCCTCTGAGTGCCTGCATAACGCTTCACAAATCCTCTCACAGATAAAAATGACAGTGTAATCGGAGTGCATCCTCAGCCTACGCTTAGCACATGCTTCATCATACAGTACTAGACGGCTTGTGACATTTGTCTTTGCCAGTAAGGAAAGAAACCAGGTGATTCTTTGTCCCTCAAGCATTTTATTCAGGTTTTGGCTTAGAGAGTGTTGGCGCTGGGTTCTGCACATTTCCCGCTTGCTTGCCCCATGTTTGGAGGCCTGGCATGTGTTCATATTTCATTTCAGTGGTATAAAGCCTCATGTAGCAAGGATCAGCCTGCTGGGTAGCATTCTGGAGCACAATGGAGAAAAGGGGGAAAGGCCTAATCATCATTTAGAAAACGAGGCGCATGTTGAGTTATGTTACTGAAGTAGAAATAAAGCACCTTTCTTTTTTTTTTAATAATTTTTATTAACTGGCCAATCACATCAAATTAAATCACATCACATAAATTCCAAATTACAAAGCCAAATTTTTAAATTTTTTGGGGGGAACCCATACTTCAAGATCCAAAGGGGGATTCAGATCATCTTCTTATTACTGCGTTAATGTCCAAATCATTCCCAATCAGTCCAAACAAAATTCATAATTCTATCCAGTCTTATCTTGGTGTTTCCACATCATATCTTGTTCATATAATTTCTATTTTTCCTTTACGATCTCTTCTGTTAGTCTCCTTAAGCCGATAAGCAAAATAATAATCCTGTGTGGATTTCCCGTTCCTCCACTAAGTCCAGATGGTTTCCATATATCTCCTTCGTAGATAACATCGCTCTTTCCATCATAAATTTGGCATTTGTCGCTCTTAAGTCCCACCGAGAAGTTGATCCACGATATGTAAACAACTCTATTTCTCTCTTTCTCCTCCCAGACCCAAGAGCTCCAACAATGCCTCCCAAAATGGCGACGGCATTTTTAACTGCATCATTCCAAAACTCTTAGCTTTCCAGCTTCATCTTGAAACATTGCTTTGGTTCGAAAGTTTATCTCCACACAGCCTTAAATCCACAGCTTAAGTCCTTAGTTTCTGACTCATTAGGGGAGGGGATTCTTGTTAAATCACATAAGAAAAAGGAAGGCAGGTTCCCCCCCCCTCAGTCATACCGTATCTTGACGTATCTTCTCATATTTTATTCTTGTCTTGTTATCAGAGATCTCTTCTGTCAGCAGTCTTTACTCCCCTTTTTCCTTGAAGCATGTGCAATTTATCTCGTCCAAATTGTTTCTTTTGAAGATGCTTGCAACTAGCGGCGCGAATCAGGGACGGCGTCCAGGAGTGCCAGAATCCCACAGGAGGGCTTTGTGCCTAGTGCCCCCACCCCCACAAATTCGGGGGTGGTATAGGGCACAGCAGGCAAGGGCCGTCCCCCCCACAATCCTGGGGGGGTTAAGGAGGCTAATTACCCCCATCATAGCCTCCAAATTACCTCGTGTGGGTCGGAGAGATGTTATTGTCAGCCATCTTCCGATGTGCCACCTAGTGGCCCCCCGAAATAAAGCACCTTTCAGAAGTCATTTTACTACTGGGCTGCAACTTGATAGGTGAGTGGTTAGAAAAGCATGGAAATGTAAATACCATTAATAATACCCAGTATTTGTATAACCTTATAGCAACCTTCCCAAGAATGATGCCCTCCAGATGTTTTGGAATACAACACCTATCATCCTTGCTGGGGCTGATGGGAGTTGGAGTTCAAAAATTCTGCAGGGCACCAGGTTGGGGGATGCTGCCTTACAACATATTGAAAGTCAGAATAGATCTTTCTATTTGCAGTTAGTGTCATTTATTTTTTTTACATGTATTCATTCATAAGCTCATTCCATTCCATTTTGCTTTAATCTGAAACTTTTATATATATGAAAATTCATATTTAAATACCTATTTTATCACAACACACTGACCTAAATCTGTATTTCCTTCTCATTGTGTGCTCGGGTTCTGTCTGTGGGTCTCCAGCAAGCATCTGGGTGCCCCATATAAAAAACAGGATGCTGTACTAAGTGGGTCATTACCCTGTTCGAGCAGCCTCTTATCATGTTATTGCAGGTTTTATTCTAAAATATGTATTTTTATATGCACTTAGGCTACTGGGGGAGAGTGGAGTTATTTTGTTCGGGTTTTTTGAGCTAAAAACTGGATCACAACATTCAGAGAAGTGAGAAAAGTGAAGGATACCTGTGTCCAAATCTTCACCTAAGTTCAGGTACTAACATCTAACCACAACTCCAGTGTTGGTTTCTCTAAGAACATCCTTGCATATGCTCTGAAATTCAAGATTCTGCTCAATGAGGTAACATGTATCTAGTAAAAACAGGTTCACTTTATTGATGCTTTTTGCAAGTGTGAGTGAGTGCGTGAGTGAATGATGTTTGCCTTCCTTTTTTCTTCCTCCCATCCCATTTAATTCTTTATATTCTAATACTCAGCTTCCTTGGTTTTAAAACGTTCTTTTCTGGAATTTCTCACTAGAATCTCCCCCATGTTTTAAGACTGCATGCTTGCTAAACCTACTCTTGTGTTATAAGAACATTTCACAAGGGTGCTTTAGTTAAGCTGTGTGTCCTCAGGGCTTTGGGAAAGTCAGTTCACAACTCCTCTTTTTTGTTTATTTTTCCCTAGAACTGGGCTGAAGGGCAGTCTGGCCCAGAATCTCCCCCAGGCAGCTGGACAGTCACTAGGGCAGGACAAAAGTTTTATCCTGTCTTGTGGCAACTTTTCAGAATTGTTTTCTGTATATGTATGTACATGTGCATGTACGTACACATGCACACATGGAGGGGAGGCTTTTAAATAAAAAGGGGGTCTGCCAGTAAGAAAAAATGTCCACCCCACTGAATCTGTCACACTTGCTTACACTAAAAAACTGCCTGCAATTTGAAATTTGTTCTGCTAAATATTGCAAATTCTGCAACTTGTTATTGATATAATAATATAATAATCAGTGCTGGATATTCCACACACACCCTGCTTTCATTTGTAATGCGATGCTTCCCCAATGCTAACACAGTATTGCTGTCTGGAAAAGCAAGGGTGCAATACAAATGGAACAAAAATGACCAGAACATTTGTGGTATACAAAATTATGGTGTTTCATCAGGGTTACATCATATGCACTAACTGGAATGGAAGCAGTGCAGCCTTCCCAAAACTTTTGCAGGTACATGCAGTATTGAAAGAGGGACTTTCAGTACTGGGATAGTCATATGGGACTAACCCAACAGAATAATGAGTGCAAATAATCCTGAATGTGTGATAAATGGCATGGGACATAGCCTTGGTAGAAAAGCTACCGTAACTCAGCAAGTATGACTGGTGAGTGGTCTGATGGAGCTTTCTCACCTTCATAAATCAAGAAGAAACAGGTGGACCATTACCTACACAAGATATGGCTTGTCCAACAAATATACATACATACCTAAACTTTCATGCAAACAGACTTCTCTCTAATGATATCCCTTTTGTTTTCTTCCATGTTGCCACCTGCATACTTATGTTAATTAATATTTCAGTTTATGTGCATTATGTCCTTGTTTTCTTACATTATCTATTTTGTTGGTACTTGATTGAAAACCTCAATAAGCAGTTAGAGGGGAAAAGATGTATGGGGTGGAGGGTTGTGAAAAGCCTCTCTCTCTCTCTCTAAACATATACGATACTTAAAACGTAGTACATTCCACTGAAATGCTGAACTGGTACACTCCATTCTGCTATCTATCACCTCAATCTGCTTTAGCAGTATTTAATTTTTTAATGATGAGAGCTAAATTTTGACAGCAGCTTTGGCCACCCTTAAAAGAGGCAGCTTTAGGTGACAATTATAGAGAACAAATATTAGGGTTCTTTGGTCCAACATAACCCCTTTTCCAAGTCTCTGCATATTCTAAAAAGCCTGCTGATCAAAGCTTTTCCCATTTCCTCATTTCTTTTTTTTTAAATGAATATTTATTAAATTTTCCAATTTTATATAAAGACAAAAAGAAAAAGAAAAAGAAAAATATTAAAAACAATTCAGTTTCAATAACAGTTTTTCAGTCCCATGTTTCTTTGACTTCCTCATACCTCCCCTTCTTGTTCTCTAGTTCAATTTGTTAATTCAGCAAATCCTAATCTCTTAACATTCCTTTTAAAATATCACCTTATTTTCCACTCAACTTTTTTTTAAATTTAGTAGCAAAAACCATTATAATCCCCATTATCTTTATCATAACAGCTGGAGACCACCAAAGTTCAAACCAACATCTTTTCAAAGTTCATTAATTTTATAATATTTCTGTAGATATTCCTTAAATTTCTTCCAATCTTCTTCTGCTGACTTTTCTCCCTGGTCGCGGATTCTGCCGGTCATTTCTGCCAGTCCCATACAGTCAATCAACTTCATCTGCCATTCTTCCAGAGTGGGTAAATCTTGAGTCTTCCAGTGCTTTGCTATAAGTATTCTTGCTGCCGTTGTAGCATACATAAAAAAGATTCTGTCCTTCTTTGGCACCAAATGGCCGACTATACCCAAGAGAAAAGCCTCTGGTTTTTTCAGGAAAGTATACTTAAATATCTTTTTTATTTCATTATAAATCATTTCCCAGAAGGCCTTGATCTTTGGGCACGTCCACCATAGGTGAAAAAATGTACCTTCCACTTCCTTACATTTCCAGCATTTATTATCGGGCAAGTGATATATTTTTGCGAGCTTGACTGGGGTTATGTACCACCTGTATATCATTTTCATAATATTCTCTCTTAAGGCATTACATGCCGTGAATTTCATACCTGTGGTCCATAACTGTTCCCAATCAGCAAACATGATGTTATGTCCAAGATCTTGTGCCCATTTAATCATAGCTGACTTAACCGTTTCATCCTGTGTATTCCATTTCAGCAGCAAGTTATACATTTTTGACATGATTTTAGTTTTAGGTTCTAGCACTTCTGTTTCTAATTTAGATTTTTCCACCTGGAAGCCAATTTTCCTGTCCAAATTGTATGCCTCCCTTATCTGAAAATAATGTAACCAGTCTCGGACTTTGTTTTTTAATTTCTCAAAGCTCTGCAATTTCAGTCTATCTCCTTCTTGCTCCAAAATTTCCCAATATTTTGGCCAACTGGCCTCCATATTGAGTTTTTTCTGAGCTTTCGCTTCCATTGGTGACAACCACCTTGGGGTTTTGTTTTCCAGTAAATCCTTATATCTAGTCCAAACATTAAACAGAGATCTCCTAGCAATGTGATTCTTAAACGCTTTATGAGCTTTAACCTTGTCATACCACAAATATGCATGCCATCCAAACACATTGTTAAAACCTTCTAAATCCAAAATGTCTGTGTTTTCAAGAAGCAGCCAGTCTTTCAGCCAGCAGAATGCTGCTGACTCATAATAGAGTCTGAAGTCTGGCAGGGCGAAGCCACCCCTTTCTTTTGCATCAGTCAAAATCTTATATTTTATCCTAGGCTTCTTGCCCTGCCAGACAAATTTAGAAATATCTTTCTGCCACTTCTTAAAACATTCAATCTTGTCCACAATTTGTAATGTTTGAAACAGAAACAACATTTTAGGCAATACATTCATCTTTATAGCTGCTATTCGACCCATCAAGGAAAGCTTCAAATTTGACCATGTTTCGAGATCTTTTTTCACTTCTGACCAGCATTTCTCATAATTATTTTTAAATAAGTTCCCATTTTTAGATGTCATATTAATCCCCAGATATTTCACCTTCCACACCACAGACAGACCCCATTTCCTCATTTCTCTAAACTGTTCCACAAAGATATTCTTGAGATTCCAGTATTGCAATCAAAATATGATGTGTTGTATTCAGTGTAGGACAAGGGAACATTCTCTCCCCTCTGCCTCCTAAATTGGTTCTCCCGTCCACCGCCTGCTTCCGGCCTCACAAGAGTCGCTTATCGCGCTCGATATAACCGTATTGGTACTGACATATATGACTCTGATTAATAAAATAAAGAAAGAGGGCATGTGGGAGTCATAAAGCCATGACAGAGGCTTGTATACTGCAGGGTGCCCCCTGACCTCGGCTGACTCACACTCTGTGCCTTACAATGTATTAGAATGTATTGACCTTATATGGTGATGGGCGTAGCAAAGCCATGACCGGATGAGGTAACGTGAGACATTGGCAAACGGCCATGCGGCTGGGGAGAACAAAGGAGAATAAATTGGAGGAGAGCAGAGAAAGGAGCTGCTCTTACCATCCTGAAAATATAGCTGGCTCTCTGTGTCTTTTTTCTATGCTGTGCGCCATTTAATGACGGCTGGACTCCGTCACATAGGGGGCAATGTGGAGGGAGAAGAGGGAGGAAGTCCTGTTGCAAGTATTCAGTGGAATCGCACCCAATGTGAAAATTAAAAACATTTCCATGCCCTTTGATATTAACCATTTAAATCCCAGATCTAAAAAGCAGAAGTTTACTTCAGAGGGTGGGAGAAAGCAAAATATTCCTTCTCTTGCCTCCTCCCACCTTTCCTGGTTTGCTTCTCTCTGGTTCATCTTGTGTTTCTCTCAAGTCGCAGATTTATGCTTATTGGGGGTTTTCTGCCTCAGAGCATAATTATGCAACATGTCTGCACTTTGCAGAATGCAGAGTAGGATGTCTAAGCAACTGTGTAATATTTGGGAGCCTTCATTCCTACAGCAGTGTTGCTCTGCTTTTCAGTGCCGTGTGTGCGTTTGCATTCATTCAGGGACACCAGTTCTCAAATAGCACACCTCAGCTCACAGTTCTTGAAATACAGAAGCCAAGGTACTGTGCATCTGTTGCAGCCAAGGTACTGTGGCATCAAGACAGAAATAGTAGCACTTCGCCAGCTCATTAATTCCCAGACATATAAGGTCTGATGTAGGTCCCTTTTGAAGACAATAGGAATCTTTCATTGACTTCCAGTGGGCTTTGGATCATTCAGGCCACCAAAGAAATCTGCTTATGAAGCAACTGCGGTTAGATTAACCTAAAGTGTGCAATGCATTTGGAAATGGCTGAAAAGCCTCAAGAACACCCACGTAATGCTAGCTAATTGCACGGTTGAACAGTAAACCAGAATCTGAAGAGTCCTATGGAAGAACAGCGTCCTGTGCTCTGACAAGGCTTTTCCAGATCTGCTTAGAAGTAAGTTGCTGTCTGCCTAGTAACTCTAGTTCCTTTCAGCAGAGATGGGATGGATCAACATTAAAAGAACAATGAAAATTTAGGTGACGCCACCACCAAAATCTCTATATTCCATAGACTACTGAACTGCAAATCATTTGGTAAGATGGGTCCATGCTGGGATAATGATAATTATTATGCTGTTAATCATCTCCCACTTTCTAATGTGGTGAGAGGACCAGAGGGTACAGCAATCAGGTTTAGTTTCCTTGGCATGAAACAATAATGGAGACTGATGGTGACTTCATCAAATTTACAAAGCTAAAAGCAGAGGGTGCTGGATGCAAATACCCGCCAACTGAATAGATAAGGCTGCTGTTAATCCTGTTCTAGGCTACAACTTCAACCACCTTACAGCTCTCTCTGCTTAAGCATATGCTTAAGACAGCCCTGATGGGACTCAATGAGACTCAAGGCTGGCACCAGGGGACAGTGTGGTGGGGCAGCTGCTGAGGGACCATGTTCTTAGGAGTGTCTGCTGCTGCCCGGCTGCCACCCTCCACCTGCCAGCAGCCTCTGAGAATGTGCAGCTGGGGCTTGTGTGGGGGAAGCCCTTCTCTTCCCAGGCACTCATGCCAACTGCTGGCATCAGAGACTCAGGAGAAGTTGGAGCAGGAGGAGGGGCACAGCCACAATAGCCTAGAGGCTTCGAAATTTCACTGATCAGCTTCAGGAGAGGCCAGCTGGGAGAGACTCAAAGAAGAGTCTGTGCAGAAGAGTAGGCTGGGGAGAGATGGCAGCTCTTTGCCCCAGAAGATGGGAGTCTCCCTTCTAAAATCTACAAAACCTAGGCTTTAGGTCTATGAAGTCTATCCATCTACACCCTCATAATGCTAGAACCCAGGATTATCCAATGGAGCTGAATGTTGAAAGATTCAAAGCAGACAAAAGGCAATACTTCTTCACATACCACATAGTTAAACTTTGGCATTCAATCCCACAAAGATGTAGCAATGGCCACTGGCTTGGAAAGAGGATTAAAGAAATCCACAAAATTATCAGTCAGTGCTGGCCATGATAGCTGTGTACTGCCTTCACTGCCAGAGGCAGCATACTTCTGAAGAGTAGCTGTGGGGATCTGCAAGTGGGGAGAATGCTGTTGCACTCAGGTCCTGCTTGTGGGCATCTTGTTGAGTACAGGATGTTGAAGTAGATGAGTCTTTCATCTGATCCAGTGGGTTTTAAAAAATAATAAATTGGTCAACTTTTTGGCTACTTGTCATATGGAAAATATATTGGTTTACAATAAAGAGTCAATGACTCCAAAGTAACAAACAAGACTCTAAAACTTACAACACTCGGTACATATCTACAAATAATATAATTTACCAGGAAATAAACACATTTTTTAAAAATTCTAATACTTTGACCATTAAATACTAAAAATCATACACAGTATGATCCAGCGATCAGCTATCAGAAATGTTTGGATGGATACACACACACACATTTAATAAGCTTTTGAAACATGCTACAGGTAGAAGAGTCAAAGAGGAAAGTAATATGGGCCAGAGGAGGAGCTAACGGGGGGGGGGGGTTTCAAAGAGCTACAGGCATGATTAGAATAAGAAACAGCTGTGGGTACATTGTCACCCACAAGCACCCAGAAATAGCACCTTTCTTGGTGGTGGAGCTCAGAGGATGGCCTCCAGAAAGGACCACAATGGATAGACCAGTTCACATGGGTGGAAGCAGTTCTGCAAGCAATTAGATGCACCTCCAGAAACAAGGCAATCTTGTCAACAACTTCATAAAACTCTTATTGCAACAAATGTGTGTGGTTGCTGTTGTGGGAGGCTGGTTTCAGAATTTATTCAGTCTTCTTCCACCACACACAAATAATGTGGGGATGTCACGCAAGACCAAATTGCATGCTCCTGCCCTACAAATGCCGAGAAGCAAGAGATAGCATTGGATTTCATTGATAGCACCACAGACAGCTATTAAGGCCTAATCCAGTGTCACATTTCTGCCTTGCACTGGCAAGCCACCAGCCCAATTTGCTGAGTTCCCCTCTTGCTGTGTTTCTCTTTTGTTTCAAGCCACGCAGACACTTATCTGAATTATGGGTCAAGTCTCAGTCAAATGTGTTCCATTCAAGGCCACCATGGGAGAATGGCAGGATATTGTCTTTCCAACAGCAAGTGGATTGCAGGCAGCTTAACGTGGTATCCATTTCACTATAATGCTGGTTTATGTTACAGCTCTTTTCAAACTTCTAATTGCTCTGTATGGCTGACATTTATAGACATACCCCTGTTTTAAATGAAAACACAATACCGAGGTCAGAAGGAGGTTTTGGGACAGCAGAGATCCCAGGTGAGGGCAAAGGAGGAAATTGCTTTAAAACTCCTAAATGCCAAGCATGTTTTGAAGTGAGGGGGGAGAGAAAGTCATGGGGAGTGTGGAAAGACATTAATCAAGGCCCAAAGGCATGAAGGAATATTAATGATCTTCTCTACCCCAAATATTCAGTGCTTAGAGCAAAAAAAAAAAAGTACTTCATATTTTCATATATTTATTCATTTGGTACCCAAAATAGACAGGCCGCAGTCCAAAGAGGGATGCATAACATTTATTTATGCACTATATTTTTCTTCTAGTTTTCTTCTTGGGACCTGCTGCCAAAGAACCCCCAAATTGTTTCACAGAGCCATCTGATTTTAAAAGGCAATTTAGGGATTTGGCACCACAACGTATTTTTAAGGGGAAATGTTCTTCTCTTTTTCTTTTTTTTTTCTTTTATAAAAACTGATCATGCAGTTTTGTTTGAAATGACTTCTGTTGTAAATCACCAAAATGTGTTTTGTTTTGAAACTTGGATGCAATGTGTAAATTCTATGAGGGCATGTGCTACATGTAAAAAAAATTAAATTGCAACTTTCTAGCCTTCTTTAATAGCACCCACAGGAGCATAACTAGTGTGAGAGAGGCTGAAAGATGCTTGTGGAGATGTGGAGAAGTGCCCTGAGACCAGGAGCTTTCCATGCCCGAGTTTTGTGTTTCTAGGCAAAACATTAAGAGTAGGAAGCAGTATCTCCCAACAAAAGAATTAAAATGTACCATGTTCCACTGATCGACTTGTAGTTCCAACACCAACAGGCTATGAAGGCAACTGAGGTCTACTGGTACTTACCTGCTGGAGATGGGTGCCATAGGAAGGAATCAGATACACTCAATGAATGCATCAAATCCACAGGGGAAAGAATGTGAATAGGCTCTTAGAAGGATTTCTGGCCCACATTTCCATCACTTTCGGATTTCCAGTTTGCCACAGGGAAGACTTAATATGCAGCCCAGAATTTCTGCCAATATTTCATTACCTTTTTGGCTCCAGTTGCTTGTGCATAGTTGCTTCAGTTATATGTATTTTTGTCTGTTTTAAATAACTTGGTATAAGTTTCTCTTTTCTTGGGAGGTTAGACTTTTAATTCCCTTCATTCTGAAATGCCCTACAACTATTAATGTTCTGCTTTAAAAGCAATGGCAAAGGTACAAAATAAATACTTTCTGTAAAAGCAAAACTGGAAAACAGCTGATTCCAGATGAAGTATGTCTCTGAGATTTTTTTTTTCAGTAAAAGCAACTTTGGAAAGATTTAATTGGACCTACAACAATAACTCCAACATTCTGTTTATGAGGCATGTATGCTTCTAAAAGTTTATGAACTGGTGAATTATAAACTGGTGGGTCAACCACAGAATTGAAGAGCCCAATCAGCCATGCCACATATTATAAACACTATGGAAATTAAATATCTATAGCATTTGTGTAATCAATTTGGAATGATTAGATTTGCTCTCAAAATAAGACTTCCAGGATGCATGAGCCATGGATTTGAATTCAACCACAATTCCCTGTATGCCAACAAATGCATTTTTATAAAGTACATGAAATATGAAGACTATTTAAATGGAAGGGATCTGAAATGCCAACTGTACATTTTAGTTGCCTGCTTATAATCAAATGGAGTCTGCTAGAAAATAGTTTATAGTGGAGGGAAAGCACCTCACTGTATTGACACCACAGTTTATATATATTCACCAATCAATAGAGCCCACCAAACCCTTAGTGTATCTGGAGAAACATGTTCTGCCTTGAAAGAGACACTAACATTCTATCAAGCTAGAAGTGTATAGACAATTATTATTTTTGTCTGTACACTAAGGATAAAATGGCCTGGTTCACACAGCCTGGTAAGCCAAACTATGGCTTATACTGGTACTGTGTAAATGTACTGGTTTCCAGAGAGGGGCTCACACCAGCTTTGTGCCTCCTCGGTCCCCAGTGTGGCATGGGAGCTCAGCCAAAGTTTGCTGGGTCATCCAAACCAAATACTGTGATCAAGCTTTCTCTCCCCTTAACTATAATCTGTTGCCAAGAACAAGCCATGGCTTGTCTTAGTGTTATATGCAGATGAGGCCTAAGCACTAAACTATAATTGCAGCACACATTATACTACTTCCACTATGCTATTTGGACCACTTTCAGATAAAAAGCAGCAGTTCGGCTGTTGGGGTGATGACCAAAAGTTAACTGAAATTTCAGTACTTAGGATTTATTAATTAGTATATGTATGGTGACAAATACATACTACCAGAGAGGGGTCAAATCCAGGACATATGTTGTCCTGAGATAAAAAGAACTTGTCAAACTAACTGATTTGATCAGGTACTCTATTACTGCTGTTCCTCAAAAGTCTTATGTGCTGCTAGTGCACTTTTGTCCACAACTAATTTTTGCTTTGCTCCATCACTCTGGAAACTCATGATTTAGCTTATTTCTTTTCCTTTATCGGGGCTGGAGTGTGGGCATATCATTTTCATTTGCTAAGCTGGTAATTCATTGCAGGCAAAGGAAACTATTGTACAGAGTGGAATGGGCTTCCTTATTTATTTTACATGGAACAAGCAAATCTCCATTCAGAAGGGGCTGCAAAGCTGCATTCACACACCTTGTGGAAGTGAATGGGTTCCTATGCACACAGGAAATTAGAATGCACATGGCGCCTCTAAAGCAGAATCAATGTGCTGTGCATATGCATGGGTGCATGAACATGCATGGATAAGAAATTAGTACATGCAGTGTAAATACAGGACAGTAGCAAACTAGCTCATGCAATCATCTTAATGATTACCCAGATAAAATTCTACAGCAATTTCACTCCTCCAGTCCCACTGATAAATGACTATAGTGCCAATTGTTAACGAATGAGCCCCATGATCAAAGTTTGGCCATATCTGCACTAAACATTCAAAGCAGTATCATACCACTGTAGAGCGTCGTGGCTTTCCACAAAGAATCCAGGGAACTGTCATTTGTTAAGAGAGCTCTTAGGAGACCCCTGTTCCTTTCACAGAGCTGCAATTCTGCTTTAACAGCAAACCTTTCCTCCTATGGTGGAATTGTATCTCTGTGAGGAGAATAGGGGTCTCCAAGCAAGTCTCGGCACTCTTAACAAACTGCGATTCCCGGATTTTAAGCCAGGAGTGGAACAATGCTGCTTTAAATACATAGTGCAGATAGGACCTTTGAGGAGCAATTTAATTAAAAGCCTACAAATGCCTTTTCTGGCTGCGGTCTATTAAATCCACTACAAGACATCTTCTTTGGCAGTGAACATTTAGGAGGGAAGCTGTGGTGGAGCCAAATGTGTAGACCGCTAACCTTGCCTAGCACTGAGTGTGTCACTTCCACAATGTCTATACCCCTTTTCACTCCCTACTCCATCCTGCACATTGCCACATGCCTCTTTGTTAGCGATACCCTTAGTTTAAAATGAACCCAACAGGTGTTACTTCAGGACGCAGTGCTGCTGCACACCTCGCCTATGAATCCAAAATCTTTCTGGTAGCTTTAATACTGAAGTGGAGGCTAATTATAAAAGCAAGCCGAAAGTTAATCTGTTTGTCCTTGGATGTCGACAAGCACAACATGTAACAATGTCAAGAAGCTGGCACAAAGGGTACACTCTAAAGCAGAAGGTATGGGAGTACAAAAAAGAATATCCAGCTAGATAGGTGCTTTTCGAACTGTGTTCCAGGATGCGTACCTTATCTGGAGTTTCTTAATAATAAGGGCAGAGAATTTTCTGACAGACAAGTTGCCCATCTCTGCCAATAACTCTTAAAATACAGTACAGCACAGCCACAGTCACAGAGGAGTGGTTTGCAGAAGATTCTGGGAAATATTCTAACTAGGGCATACATCTCAGATCACGTAGGGCAAGAGTGAGACCTACAGGACTAGACAGTATCCAGTCCTGTGTGAACTTGTCTCCCCTATAATATTTCCCAGAATCCTTTGGAACACAGGGGTTCTGTTGCAGATGTCCAGATACTTATTGGCAGACAAATTAATGTGAAAAGGGTTTCCTTAAAGCTAGAGAGTTTGAAACCCAGTGTGCTATAGGATCCTCCTCACTTCTTGATAAGATGATGAAAGACACACTTTGCTGTGATCCAAAGAAACAGTTTATACACATGTGAAGGGACCACATAAAAGGCTCTAGCTTTCTTTGGCATTTTTGTTGCTGTGATTCCAACACTGAAGGGGCAAGACTTTCTTCATTTTTGAAAGTGGCTTATGATCACTAAACACTTCTTGATCCATGCATAAAACCAGGAATCAACCAGATAGCCTCTGTGAATGACTGCATAAAATCCAAAGCTCTAAAGGGAGAAGAAAGGAGAACAGCAAAGAACATAAAATGGCAGAGTATTCCTACAATGTCCTACAAAATGGTAGGCAGGCATGCCATCTATGGGAACTGTGGGGGACGACCCCCCCCAAAAAAATCATTGAGGCAGCTGTTCAATATTCCACAGCTGGGCAGACCCTGTTGGGTCTTCCCATGGCTGCAGAGGGCGTGGTGAGCCCCATCGGGCCTCATCACATATACATGACAGCCCCCCCCAATGCTGGACACAACCCAGCACGCCTGATGGTAGGACATTGCATGATCACCCTCTCCTTTTTTATAGGATTGCATGAACATTCTCAACCACCTGATAGCATTAGGATGTCAGGTGACAAATTCAAATAGACATGGTCAGCACCAAACAGCTGGTTGATGCTTATAGCAAGCTCTGCTTTATCTATTTGCAGGCATGGTTCAGATCCAAACCATGCCTGCAAATGGACAATTTCAAAGGGGCTCACTGTCAGTGTCACTCAGTTGACTGTCACTATCAGCTGATGAGTCACTCTGTCCATTGCAGATGCAGTTTGCAGGTGCATTTTTCCTCTGCAGATTGATAAAGCTTTCTGCAAGGGGGGGGAGTGTCTATTTGAAGGTACAGTTTGAATCCTTCAAATTGACAACTTCAGACTGACTTGCCTCAAAGGGTTTCACTTTCTGTGCTGATCAGCTGACTGTTTGCCTGTTTGCCTGTTTGCCTGTTTGCCAAGGAACAGTTTGGCACAAACTTTAATCTCCCAGTTGTTCCTTTGCAGTCATGTCTTTACCTGCCTCATACATGATATCACATATTAGTATGGTTTGGGGAAAATAGCCTGGTGGGCCAAATTAGGTGGGCCAGCCCTAATTAGGCCCTTGGGCCAGAGGTTCCTCATGGCTACAATAAGACATCTGGATCCCCCTGAAATAACTGAGTAACAGCTGTGCCTTTATTGAACATTTAGTGCATAATAAAACCATCATCTGGAATGTCTCTTAAGAAGGTGATAGCAAGAGAAACACAAACCACATTCTTGCTGAATATATATGAGTACCTGTAGAATGTAGATTTTCTAATGAAGGCACAGGTAAATCCTGCTCCCCTTCCTCATGATAACCCTGGAAAGAAACAGTGATGATCGGGTTATCTGGATACTACTGAATGCAAACATAAGCAGATTTAGCTATGGTGCTGATCCTTGTTACATTAGGAAAATATCCAGTTATTGCAGAGGAAACTTGGTAGGTGAAATGTGATGACTCCCTGCTATTCCAATAGTCGTATTGTTTTCATAGTGTGGCTGACCAATTTGTTCTAAATCAGGATAGGCTCTTTTTTTTTTCAAATATGGAAAATTACTATAATTTCTTAGTATATTCTCATTTTGTCTTTTCTCCAAGAAGCTCAGGGCAGGGTACATGCCCTGTTTTTCTTCTTCACAGCAACCCTGTGAGCTAGATATTAAGCTGAGAGACAGTGGGTGGTTTCCTATCTGGATGTGGACTTGTAACCTAGTCACTCTGGTCTTAATTCAAAGGCAGATCTTTGACATTTTAGTTGCCTAATGTTAAACAACTGACAAAATGGCTAAAAGGCCAAAGGCATAATATATAAAACAATGCATTTCAATATGTTGCTTTGAATGCATATACTTGACTTTCTTCCGTAATGTTTTATTCTGGATTGTTTTATTTGATGTTTTAATGTAGGCTGTAAACCACTTTCAGTCCCCCCTCCCCTTAAAAATAAAAAGCGGTATAGAAATGAAATGAAATAATACTAATAACAACAGCAACAACACTATTACAATAAACCACAAACAAACCAAATAGGAAGGATAACAACAAGAAAAAGCATTGTATTCATTAGGCCATCAATTTATTCCAACCTGGCATCGATGATGGTGCCAGGGAGGTCTCACTGAAGAGAGCAGTCCACAGATGATAAGCTGGAATCCCCATTTTATACCTAGTTTCTCTTTGACCCTTTTCCTCCCCTTGGGAAATTTGTTGGGACATCTTTGTCCTTTCAGTCCAGTTCTGAACTTCTTACCCTGCTCCAGAACTCCTGTATCATGACTCCTGGGAACTTGATCTGCTGACCGTAAGTTGCGGTCCCTTTGTACCATACTGGCTCTCTATGCTCTTTCTGTCCTGCTGACACGGGTGCAGTGTACAGGCTGCATTTTTTTATGCCTGAAAAGAACCAGCACGCGAGCAAACAATTGTGAAACCTCAAGCTGTCAACTGTTACAGAAAAGGCACAGCCAGCACACACTGGGAACATCAACTTCTGTAATCTGTGCAATGGCTCTTTATCATGGCACTAGACATGCTGTTAGGAACATCAGTCAAATGAAATAAACTTACAGCAGGATAATGGGAGCATGCAATAAACCAAGCCCTGCTGAAATGTATAATGAACACTTTGTCAATTTAATCTGTTGTCACAGCTGTGGTTTACTGAAGTTAAGAATGGTTCTGCTCCCCATTTCCAAACTGGGGTGTGTGTGTATGTTCAAGACTGGTCTTTGTTTTTGCCTGAGTGCCAAGGCACTTGAGACCCACGACTGGATCTCCCAACCTCTCTTTTGAAGACCTTAAAGCAGCTGCAAAGTGGACCAAAAGTACATTTCCCTATCAGCTGCTAGAAACTTGGGTGGTTGGGTACGTATTTTGACTGGGGAAAGGGGTGGAGGCAAAGGTTAAATTAATGTCCGTTACATTAAGTTGTTTAAAAGACATTGGGAAATACTGCCACACGCTTTCGGATCATGTGTATTACTTGGCCCAGAGACTCCCACAAGCAGAGTTGGGATATTTAGATAGAGAAAAGGGTTAGAAAACTTAGAACTAGTAGACTAGTTCCTGTTGGATGAGCCAAAATTGCAGCAGTGCCACAATTCCCTTCCACCTTCTGTTCTGGTGATTCTTGAATTCTCAGCCCTAATTGCTGTGTTATGCACAAACCAAGAGGAGGGGGAGGGGGAGTGGCTGTCGCAAATATAGGCATCCTCTGTCCCCAGATAGATCACCAATAGGAATGGCAGACATAAACAGTTAATCAGACTATTAATTGTTGCAGCTGTGGAGATGGAGTTGTGGGGATGTACAGAAGTATCAAAAGGAGATGGCATCGTGTGCTAATAAGATTACTGCTTATGAAATGCCATTAATGTCCATTGGGTTTGTGAAACCTTATGTGAGATTGGACCAGAGAGAACCCTGCACAGGCTCTTGCACATTTACTCAGATGTAAGTCCAACTGAGTTTAACAGGACTTACTCCTGGATAAGTGTGTATAGGACTGCAGCATAATTGGTTGATGAGAGGATGAATTCTGCTAGACAAATATTGGAAACAGGACAGTTTGCCAAATATGGAAATATGTAAGTATAAAAGCTGTAATGCTATGTTGATGTGCAAGCCGACCTATTTTAAGGATTTGGGGGGAAGGAAAGACTAATTCAGATGAAACTCTGTTGACACAAAGGATTCCATTCATAGGTTACCGGAACAGGACTACGCTTCAGAAAATGTGTGCTGAAGTGCTAGTTGTGGTTTGAGACTGATTTGGAGGACTGGACATTTGATATACACAACAATTAAATGAATGGCTTTGTTGTTTCTTTCTTTTTATAGTTTTCTTTTAGCATTTTATATTTTCTACATTTACAAAGCTTCCATTGGGGAAAGCATAGCTAAACAATCAGTACATAATCAAGAAACGCTTCAGCTCAATGCCACCATTTAAGGTCAGCTATGGAAGCATAGTTTATTATTTTCTGTCAAATTTTTAAAAAGGCCTTGGTGCCACCTCATACTTTCACTAACGCAAGCTGCTTTTGGAAATTGTTCCTGAGAAACTTATTTTTTCTTGACAAAACCATTTGTCAGCCATTTGACAAAAGCTAATTGTTGTTGTTTTAATTTGTCTTTATTGACTGCTTCGCAATTTCAATATAATTAAAAGCAAGCCACAACTAATCTGTGCTTATTAAAACCATAACTGAGCAAGATGCCAGTATCAGCTACAATAGCGAGCATTCAAAGACCTTCCTAAATTGCTGGTTTGCAAAAATAGTAAATTATGTAGTAATCACTTTCTGAAAATGACATTGAAAATTGCCCCAATTTATATTTGGCAGCTAAAATGCCTTTGAAAAAAAATCCACTGTATAAATACCAAAAGTCTGATTTGATTTTAACTGAGTTAACGACAAATAAGAATGATCATTTTGCTCTGCTACACATGACATCGAAGATAATCTTTCTAGCATTACAGAAGAAGCAATCAAATAAATTAACATTATATTATAATTAACATTATGTCAATTTATTTGTACAGCTATGGGTTGTATTAATTGTCAGTTTTACTCAGAGTAAACCTAGTGAAATTAATGGACATGACTAATTTAGGTCCAGCCAGAAGCGGCTTAGTCATGCTGGCCACACAACCCGGAAGCTGTATGCCGGCTCCCTCGGCCAATAAAGCGAGATGAGCGCCGCGGCCCCAGAGTTGGTCACGACTGGACCTAATGGTCAGGGGTCCCTTTACCTTTACCTAATTATAGTAGGGGTACTCTGAATAAAATTCAGTAGGATTACAAATTCAAGTTGATATGTTTTTCATTGCTATCTCTCAAGGAACATTTTAGTGGACCCAGGACAAATCCATAACTGGGATGTGACACTGTAGTACTGAGGCAGCAGAGGAATGGAAAAGGGAGGCATTGGAATATTGTGAGAAGAAAGTCATACTGAAAGGGGGAAAGTGGCTGTTTTAAATAATGGCAGAAGTTTGATGAAATAGGGTTAGAAGGACATTGATTGGAAAATGGCAGTTTTAAACAACAGTAGAGGTTTGAATAAAGCAGGGATGGAGACACACTGAGAGAGAGAAAGCAGCCGTTCTAAACAACAGCAGAGTCTGAATAAGGCAGTGACGAAAAAATACTGAGAGGAAAAAAGGGATGATTTTAAACAAAGGCAGATGTTTGAGTAGATTGAGCAGAGGGTGGCACAGATGCCCATCTACTTAGATGGCTTTAAAATAGAACAAATTCATGGAGGATAAGGCTATCAGTGGCCAGTAGTCACAATGGGTGTGCCCAGAGTCAGTATGCTTCTGAATGCTAGCTACTTGAAACCATAATAGGGCAGAGTGCTCTTGAGTCCTGTTTGCGGGTTTCCCAAAGGCACCTGGTTGGCCACTGTGGGAACAAGATCCTGGACTAAATGGGTCATTGGCCTAATCCAGCAGGCTCTTATGTAATGTCATTCACAAAACATGTAAAGAAAGCCTGAAAAGCGTGAGTTGACTGCAATTTCATAGTGCTGCTAAGTGCTAAAGCATTAGAGTTGCCTCCATATTTTGCTTAATAACTTTCCTTAGATCAACTCTTTTTTCTTCTTTCTTAATGAAAGCTAAGAGACTGGGGCCCTTCCTGGTATGCAGCCCAGTACATCTGTACCCCCTGTACCCCCTATACAGCCTGGGATGATGGAAGCTGTAGTTCAGTGACATATGGTGGGCCAAAGGACCCCCACCCCCATTTTACACAGTGTGATTTTTGCACCTCAGGCTGCTTCTTACACTGAGTCAGATACCGTACTATGAATCGAATTTTTGGCTTTCCTTGGGATAAGTGAACTATAATTTACCATTTGTGAAATCACAATAAATTATCTGAAGTAGATGTTTATGCGTAATAAATGCCTTGTGTTCTGTTTCCTAGAAACATTCTAGGCTTACTAACAAAGCTGTACAACCAACTAAAAATGTGGGAGAACTCTCCCTCTCCTGTCTTCCTGTAATGATCTGCTAAATGCCGATCTTTTAAAACCTGCCACTGGAGCAGAACTAAATATCATTTATCTTTCCCGTCAAGCCAGTGATATTTTGGGAGGTAAATGAGGGTAAGAAATGAAATATTGCTTTGCACTGTTTATTTTTTTAAAAAGATGTCAGCTGTTTGAAGCTGCTCAGAGAGTTGGAATTATGGATGGATGGAAGATGGATGAGTGGTGGGGATGCATGAGAGAAATTCAAAAATCCATACAAAAGCCACTTCATCACATTGTTCTGTAATCTATCACAATTCTATTGACAGGTCACATTAAATGAGATACAGTTCTTTCTACACTTTATATGGTAAATCTATTTTCAAATCCAACTGCACTCTAATTTTGCCCACTGTCTACCTTTATTATTTAACATTATTTATTTATGGTGGTGGTGTGGGAGGCCAGGGGGGGGGGGTATTTTTTTAAATTAAAACACCAAATCTCCATCTGTATTTTAATGATCTGCAAGATTACAGCAAAGCATACTATACAAAGAAATGAGGTTGTGCTTTGCTTTCTAAGGGCAAGCTGATAAATGTAACTCTGGACAGAGCATAAATTTCAAGAAGGAAAATTAAGAGTGCAATGCTATGCACATTTATCTAGGAATAAGCCCCATAAACCATAGGGATACCTGCATCCATGTAAGCATGAATATAGGGTTGTGCTTCACATAGCGCATCCTGGCACAGCCAAGTGGCCTTAACAGTAGTTAATTCTCATTTACACAGCAGGGATGTTATGATACAAATGAAGGGGGCTGGTAGTTTTGTGGGGTGGGCAGCAGGGGATTTTCTAAATTTCTCTCTCTACTCACGATAAAAAAAACCCATACACACATATGCATATACCCTCAGATACATATATGTGCCAAACATCTACACACATTTGCGCACTATGCTTTTTTGCGCCCCTTCACGCTCACATGTACACCAACATTTACATGGACACACACATACATATTCACAAATAGTGCATGGGATGGTCACCTTTTATAGATGTCACAACAGATAGCCAGTTCAATATTTCATTGCTGTTGATCTCAGGGAAAGGTGCAAATAACAATAACATATCCAACTGAAAACCATCTATATACTAAATCCCATGCCATCATAAACATCAGCTCAGAAGAAAGCCCAGTAAGTAACAGTGGTCTTTGAGACTACAGTGCATCATCATCGTTCAGGATAAATTCACAATTAATATCCTGAGTAAAAGCATTTTAAGCTGGCACTGAAATAAGGAAAGAGCATTACGATAAAGCTCAGAGCAGCTAATCAATAAATGAATATTAGATGTCATTAAAGAAATCAAAGTGTTTCAAAAAATCTCGGACGGAACTGTTTTTTTTTAACTTTAAAAATTGTGCATTTGAAATAACTTTTCAAAACATTTTGAGATAAACTGCACATATGCTTTGATGCACACACTGAGTCTCTGTGACTAAAGGATTCTACTTTCACTTGTGCACATGGGATAGCATGTGCCATTGAACCATATGAAGACATTCATGTACAGGAGCTCAGTAGGTGCATCAGAGTTTCAACATGTGCAGAGCCACAAGATTGGAATAAAGTATACAGGCCACCCCAATCTCTACAGAGCAGTGGAAGATTTCAGGGCTCTTGGCACTTAACCAGGATTTGTGCTTCCATTGGAAAATTAGGCACAGCAGAGACTGTAGTGTCTTTATGAAATATGATTTATTTGCACATCTTTACAACCAAGTCTGGATTGAGAGGGGGTTACAAGCATCACATCTCAAGAGGGGCTTGCTTCCCATGGGGGCACAGCATTGAATTCAAAGGCAGCCAAAAGGCAACCATCCCTGTCTCCTCTGCACAAATTGTCCACCCACATATCATCTAGCCCCACCCTTATTTGTCCTCCCCTAACTCTTGCTAAAATGCAACCCAAGTCTCATACAAAAAGAAAACACACCCCTGTGGTGACATCACACCCACTGTACCCTGACAACCTCCCATTCCCAACTGTTGTCTTTTGCTAACACATGGCTGGGGGAGGGACTCCACCCCCCCCCCTTCTTGTCTGACACTGAATTGTGTCTCAATGGCCCACCTTTTGTCAGCAGAATGACTTCCATCACCTGTTTTGTTCTTTGGTGGCCCTTCTCTCAGCAAATCTCCTGAGGAAGCTGGACTGGCATCTTTTAGGCCTTGCTAAATCCATTGATCAAACTCCACATTTACTAATTTCTGAAATTATGGGGAGAACCTGGCACCCAGGGATTCTTGCCCCCGGCAAACCCATGATACTATTTTATCCTCAAACAGCAGTGTCTTTTAAAATGTAAAGATACAGAAAATGGGTTTATAGTTTTTATCTTTTTAAATGTATTACATTCACAGCGCCACTTCAATTGCCCAATGAAACAATGATAAAATTCAATCCCAGGCCCTGTCTGATACATAGACACAGAATGAGGTGTTGTAGCTTTTGCCAACTTTCTTGCCATAGCAATTTCATCTTGGGGTTACTTTTACTTCTACTGGTGAAGCAAACGGCAGTGTGATGTTTTTGTGCAGCTAAGATGATGAGAGTCGCATGTTCCAAATCTGTTTGCTTTAGGCTGGGTTTGCTGGTAGGATGTAAACCACATCTGAAGTGCTAACGCTCTCATAAGCTGGCTTCTCTTCTCTGATCATTTCTTTTACACACAGCTTCTGCTTGGCGTCAAAGAGAGAACCAGACCCTTCAGCGGAGACGCATGGTTTAGCATCATGTTCATTATACAACACATGGCTTCAAAGTCTCTATTGTCATTTTGAAGCTATGCAGTGCTGCACATATACTGTCTGCACTAGAAGATTTCAGTTTATTTTACTGGCAGTGTCGTTTCCTTAGGAGCACAATGGGAGAGAAAGAAATTGTTTTGTTGAGTAATGCGTAAGCAGCCATTTATTATTGACCTGGTATCCATAAAGGCTTGTTATAAGAAATAACTGCCAATGAACCCTTTTGCATACACCTTATAAATAGTGGGGAACACACAAACTCCCCACAAACTCAGGTTCATTTAAAACAAGTTAACAGGGTTAAGACTGACCTCTAAGTGAGCATAGAATTCCTCCTAAGTCCTGATCCACCTCCACCACATTCACCATCTGCCTATTTTTGTTCCTGTGATGTCTACTGGCATTAGTGTTCCACTGACATAATAAGAGCCTGCTGAATCAGGCCAATGTCCCAGGTATTCCTGCATCCTGTTATCTTGGTGACCAACAAGATGCTGATGAGAAACGGGCAAGCAGGACCCAAGCACAAGACCATTCTCTCCAACTGTGGCTTCCAGCAGCTGGTATTCAGAAGCACTGTTGCCTCTGACCATGGAGGCAGAGCATAGCCATTATGCCTAGCAGCCACTGGAAGTTTCCCGCAGGTGCAACATTATCATTCAACCCCTGCAGATTTTCCTCAGTCATCTCAGCGCTGTGTTCTCTTGGTGGAGGCAAACCTGGACGTGCTCATTTCTTGATCCAGCGGATGGGATTTAAGAACTGACTTGCACCCTCTGAGTTAGCTAAATGTTTCTGTTTCGCTTAGGGGATGCCAATTAAGGAGGTTATCCTATATCACAGTAGCTTTTTACGAAGAAATATGATACATCAGACTCTTAAGGCTTAGGGTGTGCTGGCAAATTTAGTCAACTACATTTTACTACACATGGTAAACCTAATTGGCTGTAAAACCCAGAAAAGGGGATTTGTTCTCGTAAAATGCAACTTGCATATAAATGGGGAAATCATCTTATGTTTAGCAATCAAAGACATGGGGCATGCAAAATTGGGGCAAAAAACATGTGTGCTTTTTGAAGAACACATGCCACTCTGATGCAAATACACAAGAGACATATTTCTTTTTTAAAAAAACAACAACTGTTGACACACAATTCAGTTGAATATCAGTAACCTGATCTTATAGAAATTACACTGAAGTAGGAGAACATTGGAAGTCTATGGCTCAGTGGGCTGATTTGGATGCGCTGGTAAACACTATGGACATGGTGAAAAGGACAATACATTACTATATTAGCATTATGAGAAGGAGCTTCAGTGAGCTCACCTGCCCTCTGTCCCCTCCTGTGCAGTCCCAAGGAGGAGCTCAGAATCTTTCACTAATCATTTTGATTAACCTTGCCATGCCATCTGAACCCAGACAAACTGTAGTTAATTTTTGCTATGGTCAGTTGGAAAAAGAATAGTTTATGATGATGCCTTGTTTCAACTAACCTGTGTTTGGATGACATGCTAAACTGTGGTCAATCGGAATCAGGAGCAGAAGATTCTGGCCTTCTCATGGCTATGTCAGAGAAGGAGAGGCAATGCTTGAGATTGGGGCATACTAAGGCTCATTATCAGAAAGCTAGACCATCTTAAAACTAATCCGAACACAGCCAATGAAGGGGTTTGAATATTGTTTCAGTGGCCAACTTCTGTCCTTTCTCCTCAGGTACTGCACAAAAGCTTTGCAGAGGGAAAAATCAGAATCCTTCCCATTGTATTTTGCAACATCCTATAGACCATTCAGGGTCACAGAAACCAGTACAAACATTTACCAGCCAACTGTGAGCGCATAGGAAGATATATTTTAATATATGTAAGATTACATGTAACTTCCCAACTGTCACGAATGCCATTTTCTCTTTTACATCTTGGTGTTGCTGTGTTAATTGAATAAATATCAATAGCTTCCAAAATGCTTAACATCATCTTAGAATAGTCTTCCTCTAGTATGCTGTGGCCCTAACATTTCTTATAGCTCATTCTTCTTCTCAGCAATAATTAAATTATTTGCATGAAGGGACTTATGATAGCATGTTTGATCTGGTTTTTATATAAATAGTTCAAAATCCATTATCTCAAATATATATCAGAATTAAAATAATGTGTTTTACATTAGCAGAGTTAAAATGGTCCATGGTTGTCACCATTATTACTTTATCTGCTTAATTTCACAAGTATGTGGTGTACATTTGTCCAAGTATATGTATATTTTTATGGAGGGAAAAGATTTCCTAATTACACACTAACTGAGGACCATTAAATAATAAATAAACCAAAGGTTGTATAGGCACGCAAATGGATTGTGCCTTCAGTGGTACGAAACAGCCTAACTTTCTTTGATTTCACAATAAACTGTCACTTGAACAGCTCCAAAGCAATAACTCCCAAGACATCTATTAGCCAAAGTATACAAATGGTTCTACAAAGGACTTGAGAGGGTCAGGCAAATGGTCTCTCTGGGTTTGGCGGGTCTGTTGGCCTGTGTAAATAAAAGAAATATTACTAGAAGTGGGTTGTGTGTCATTTTACATTTACCATTCACTACTGCCACTACCAAATGGCCCCAATGCCCTTTCAAGTCCTGCTGTTTCTTTGGGAACAAAACAAACAAACAAACAAAAGCTGTTTCTTGGGGAAATCTAGTCACCCAACACCTAGTGATTATTCGATCATATAGTTTGACTGAGCTTTAGGATGACTGCCACAATTTAAAGAACTGTGCTCAGACATTAAAATAATAATAGTACTAGTAGTAATCGTACTACTACTGGTGGTGGTGGTAGTACTATTAATAGTAGTACTATTGTTAGCGTCACTACTAGTAGTAGTAGTAGTAGTAGCGGTGGTCCTAACAATAATACTCGTATTAATAGTACTACTAGTAGTAGTAATGTGTAAACTGCTAATGAAGAAAAATGAGTCATGCAAGCATTCCAGCTTTGTGGTTTTCAAGTACCAGACAATTAATTTGTGTTACATTTTTTGTCAGTTTGTGCCCAGGATTTGCTGAATAAAGAAATCCATAGCCCTGTGTCTAGGGTTAGCACATATTTGATACAAGGATAAAATTAAGTTGATTAATTTATCTGACGAATTATAGCTGAATGGGAGCAGCAACAAAAGCATCAACCACTGCAGTTTTACCACATAGTAAACTGGCTGGCGGTAACAATTTCTGTACATAATAACGAGGAAATGTCCTGTATTGGTATCAGGTATCAAGTTTCCATCGAAGAAAAAGGAAAGTGTACTACCTGCAATTTCAAATTACTTGCTGTCATGTTTTTTGTTTTTCCCCGTCTTCCTCCTCCCTTGGGAAGTTAGAAATCTTGGAGAAATATGTGCACACTCTTGAAAAATTTCCTGAAGTCAGCCAGTGCCATATGTTCTTAAGCAACAAACTGTTCTCTCTGTGGGTCATTCCTCATGGCATTTAGGTTTTCTAATTAGTGTGTTTGGACACCATGTAGTTTGCATTTTTCTAGGCTCCAGTGAGATGGTGATTTGTCTTCTCTCCCTGTAAAATGTCTTGGTTCTTAATTATTATCACCATTATCATTTATAATTGCAAACTTGCCTTTCATGAACTATATAAATTATGTGTGGCTGGTGTGAGTGCTCATTTGTCAAGTGCTCCAAGCAAAAGAACTGTTTCATGCCTTCAAAGGTTAAAAAGCTATTTGAGGAACTGTATGACAAGGCACCAGTTATAGGCCTTGGTTCTAGCTGGAGGTGGGTGAAAGTTGGCAAAAGCTCTGGAACTGATTGTTGACAGGTTTGTTGCTGCTCACTACAGACCTGTCTAGCTTCAATCAGCTAAACAAATGCATCATTTGTTTTATTTATTAATGGTGCAATCCTATGACAGTATATTCAGAAGTAAGTCCTATTGGGTTTACTTCCAGGTAAGTCTGTAGAGAATTACAGACTTGCAACACAGTCCTAACCATGTCTACTCAGAAGTAAGTCCTCCTGAACCCAGGTAAATGGGGTTTGGTTGCTGGCAGGGGTGCCAACTTGAATAAAATATTGGGGGAGGCTGCAGGTAAGCCCTGCCCCACATTAATTGATCACATGACATGATGCACGCACACCATTTGAATGGCAATGTCCATCAACTTGGGGTGGGGCTCAAATATTTACCGTATTTTTTGCTCTATAAGACGCACCAGACCACAAGACGCACCTAGTTTTTGGAGGAGGAAAACAAGGGAAAAAAATATGCTGAATCTCAGAAGCCAGAACAGCAAGAGGGATCGCTGCGCAGTGAAAGCAGCAATCCCTCTTGCTGTTCTGGCTTCTGGGATAGCTGCACAGCCTGCATTCGCTCCAAAAGACGCACACACATTTCCCCTTACTTTTTAGGAGGGAAAAAGTGAGTCTTATAGAGCAAAAAATACGGTATTTGGCAGGGTGAAGACCTCTTGGAATTGACAAGCTGTGTCTACTCAGAAGCAAGTCCTATTTAAATCAACGGCACTTACTCCCAGGTAAGTGGGCTTAGGATGGTAGCATTAATTATGCTCAGAGTAGAGTTGTTGGCATCTGTCTCAAAAGACAATGGAGTGTTACTCAAGAGGTGTGTGAGATAAAACATTTAGCTCCTTGAAGAAAATATACAGAACTCCCAATGTTGTGTGAATTTCTGCAGAGTCTCTGTTAGAAAAAAGTAACCTGTTTGATTTGAAACAAGGATAGTATTTGTGAAAATACTAAAGTCTTTCCCTAAAAATGCTAGTATCCATGTACTTCAATTGTATTCTACAACATCCCTTCTAAACCCACCCTACAACTGCTCTAAATAAATTCCATCACATGTGTGGTAGGTTTTCTGATGCAGAGAAAAGTTCACTAGGGACTAATTTGACACCATCAAACTCAATTTCCCTTTATTGCCCTTACACAGGATTTAAACTAGTTTTCTAAGGTGAAAGGTTATAACATTAACCTGCTATGCTAGCCCCAGCAGGATTCAACTTCTTCACAAGCTAAAGCATTTTTTTAAAGTGCACTTTGCTCAATGAATGCCTTTGGCAATCTTCTGCATCCCTTTCATGTTTACTTTGGGCTGTTGTTTTCCTCTGCTGTCTGTGAATTCATATAAAGTCATAGGCAATGATCCCATACATCATGGTAAATCGCTTTGAATTCAATAGGTGCCATCCCAGTCCCTTAAATTTGCTGGAGCTTAAGGGCATCCATGAGGATCACATGGAGTAAGTGTCATATATCATTTTTTTTGCCATATTTAGAACTAAAAATTAAAAATAAATGAATCCTGGTTTCTTTTATGTGACATAGCCACAAGGGATTGAGACCACAAAAGTAATTCATAATTGTTTTCTGGGTGTCATTGCTCATTCAATTAACCAGAACTTTCATCCTATTAAAACTATTTTCTCATGTTAAACTAAGAAATGAAATGAAATGAAATGAAATGAAATGTAAGAGGCTTCAGTCTTAGCAAGGGATGAGCCTAACTCCTGCTGGTGACCTGGTGTCATCTGTTCCCTATTACTGTCCCCAACTTCATTGCTTGGAAGCCCTTCCCATTACCAGTACCATTACCACTACCCAGCAGCAAAGAATAGCTGGCCATAAGAATAGCATTAAAAACCTATCTGGTCCAGCATCCTATTTTCTGCAGTGCCCAACCAGATGCCTCTTAAGAAACCCACAAGGAAGACATGAAGGCAACATCTTATGCAGGGCCATCTTAAGCATATCCTGTGTTGTGGTGCAAAGATCCCTCCAGCACCACCACCCCCCCCCCCGTTTCCCAGAGTTGCTGACCTTTTTTAGGGAGGATAGCGCTGCCAGTGATGCGCCCAGCTTTGCGGGGCTAGAGGAGGTGGGCAGTGGCTGGAGGGCAGCTCCTCGGGCAGGGAAGAGGTGGAGGCTGGGTGTGGTGGCTCCCGGCTCAGCCAGCCGCTTCGTGCCATGGTGGCCATGGCAGGCGGAGGCTCCGGGCGTGGTGCTGCTTCAGTGCGGCATGGGGGAGGTGGGGGAGGGCGGTGAGCTGATGCCAGGAGGCGCCATGTCCAGCCTCCGCCTCTTCCCTGGCGCCCTCCAGAACTTGGCACCCTGGCACCCTGCGACACTAGCCTCTATGGGTAAGACGCCCCTGATCTTGTGGGAGCAAATTCTGTACCTCCCCAGAACACAGTCAGCATCAAAAGTTTTATTGTGAAATCTGCTTGGAGTGACCAGCAGGGGCGAAGCAGATGGCTTTAGCAGGGAGAGGAGAAGTTGGAGATGTTCCACGGATGAAGTGGATGAAGGATGGTTAAGGCTGCAGTAAATACAACTAAATCTGAGCACTTCCAGAATGTCACTATTTTCAACTGAGATTTGTCTGTCTTGTGAGACAATGGGAGAGAGATTCAGTCAACACCTGTAAGTTCAGGTTGCACAATTATACTTGACTAGCAGCCTCGTAACCAGCATCGTTTGGGATTCCTGTCATTTATTTATTTATTTATTTATTTATTTATTTATTTCTATACCGCTTTATATTTTTAAGAAAAATCTAAAAGCGGTTTACAGCATATTAAAACATCAATAAAACAATCCAGAGTCAAACATTTCTGAAGAAAGTCAAATATAGAGTACACAGTCAAAGCAACATAATTAACAGAAAACTAAAATATTATCTTAAAGATTTCAAAATAAAACATTACAAAGGAGGTCAACTACAGAATACATATTTAACATCCCATGGGTGTAGTTCGTCCCATGGGCGTGGTTAGGGGTTGCAGCTGTCCCCCCATCAAGTAAATAAATAAAAATATTTACCGTAACTAACTGACAAATTGAGTTGCAGATAACTCAGTTCTGCCCCCCCAATAAAGTCTTCCCCCCTAAAATAAATGCTGGCTATGCCCATGCTTCCTCCTGAAAGAGCCCAGGGTAGCAAAGAACAAGTGACAAAGCAATAAAAAAAAAAAACAATTCCAGTACAGGTGCAGAAAAAGAAAGATATCAATTTTAAAGGCTTGCTGAAATAGGAAGGTCTTCAGTAGGTGCCAAAAAGACAAGAGAGATGGCACCTGTCTAATATTCAAGGGGAGGGAATTCCAAAGGGTAGTTTCCACAACACTCAAGGCCCAATTCTTATACAGTGGTACCTCGGTTTAGTAACAGCCCTGTTTACGAACAATTCGGCTTACGGACTCCACAAAACTGAAAGTAGTGCCCCGGTTTGTGAACTTTATCTCGGTCTAAGAATGGAAGCCGAACAGTGGAAAGGCACCGGCAGCGGGAGGCCTCATTAGGGAAAGCGCGCCTCAGTTTAAGAACGGTTTCGGTTTAAGAACGGACTTCCGGAATGGATTAAGTTCATAAACTGAGGTACCACTTTATTGTGTGGACTGGACCTCTTGATAAGAGGGTTTTCTTGAGCAAATGTTACGTTGGATTTCAGCCATAACATCATTTTTGTCAGAAGTCTTCTCAAAATTTGTCGCTAGCCATTTTAGTATGTTTTACTCATCAGCATGACAAATACTTTGAGGCCGAGCCATTGGTTGTTCTTCTCATGTTGCAGGTGTTCAGCTGATCGAGAGAGAATGACCTACATTCATTCGTCTACTGTACACAAGGCTGATACGAGGACTGGAATTGTGGCCACACTTGGAAGGAACCAAATCCACGAAGAGTCCTTTGCCAAAACAAGCACAAAATTTTCCCTGGTGAAGTGGACTTCCTCTTTGCTTGCATGCTTGCTTGCTTTGTTTCTTAAGAGCATAATACACACTGACCTGATTCTTATGAACTGCCTGCATTAGCTGCCATTGTCACCTGCCAGTGGAGATGCCCTGCTTGAGTGACATTTCATTAGCTGATAGTTATACAAGGATCATGGGGAACAATCCAGCCAAAGTTAATCACTTCTTAATCCCATTCATTTCAATGGGAGAGTTGTTTTTATTCACTTACTTAAGGGATTAACTCTCCTGCTTAAATCAACAGGACATTAAAATGCTAAACTTTGGCTTCAGGGGCCCAATTCTTGACATTTCTTTTCCAAAATTAGTTAATAAAAGGGCATGCCTAAGAGGCAACAGCTGAGAAAATGTCAGATGACTTTGTGTTACAGAGCTATAAATGTATGAATGGTGCCGGAAGAGGAGAAATTAGGACTTTCCACCCTTCGTTTTTCATAATTTTAGACCAGGACATTGCTCAATGCAGTGGACTTAGAATACACAAAAGGAAGGAGCCACTTCTTCACGCAACCCATAGTAAATTTACGAAGTTCAATGCCACAATACCTCTACTAACTTAGATAGAACTCTTATGAGCTGTAAGCCAGGGGTGGGGAACCTCCAGTCTAATTACGCCAGCCAGGCTTCTCCAATTTGCCTGCTACACACCCCAGCCTTACATACATGACATCAAGTGTGAGACAAGTAAATATGTCACTGGGCCAAATGCGGTTTGCAAAGCCATGTGCACAGCACTTTGGAAGTGGCAACAAATGCACAGAACTCCGCAAACCCTGCCAATCAGCACACACAGGCAAAAATGGCATGCCCAATGTCATTGTGACTATGAAGTCTCCATTTCTGAAGTGGTAATCATTGCAATAATCATGGTACCTTCTTCCAGGGGCCTCTTCTGGGTTAATCTTGTCTATAGACTGCTGAGCTACGTGGTCTTTGGTCTGATTGAGCAAGGCTATTCTTCCGATTTCACATTCACTTAATTACTACTGCAAAGGTTTAAGATGGGAAGAGATATGATGGACCTTAGATGATGATGATGATGATGATTTTGCAGTCTCTATCAAGTAGTTGGAACAGCAAAGCAAGGATGATATATTATTTTTGAAAACTGAAAAGAAATCACTATTCACTTTCCAAACACCTAGGTGATCTAAACATTTATTTTCAGAACATCCGAAAATCGTACTGTCTTTGGGGAAATGACCCATTTTGAAAATAATACCTCCCCATATTTATTTAGTTTATGAAATTTCTTTCTTCCTCGTTCTTAGTGGGGGAAAAACCCCGTTGTTTAGTTAAAACTTAAAACCAATTCTTCTTTTTTTCAGACTTAAAACCAATCCTTTTTTTTTTCAAAGACTATTTAATCTTGTGACAATGACACACAACATTAAATAATGCCTTTTTTGAGTGCTATGTGTTCTTGTCCAATTCGAACATGTACAAATATGTACAAACAAAAGCTACTTATTAATAGGCAGGGATAAAATAGATAAACAGGAAGCACATGGAATGTTTTTAAAAAGGCCCAAGAGCTCAAATGCATGAAACATAAATAAACTTTCTTAGATTTGACTCCCTCTAGAGTATTTTTAAGGGAAAAGCTTCATAGCAGGCTTCATTTTCATTACAGATAGCAGCGTTCCCACAAAAATGCCCCGATTTTGACTTTCTGACACACTTTTATTTTTACTCAATATCTTTTCGCTTCTGCATAAATGATTCAGGGACACAAATTATAATAACAATGATTGCTTTCAAGAAAAAATAGAACTAAAATATATGTAAAGACATTGGTAAATACTCAAATTAGTCCTGCAGAAAATCAAAGCCACAATCCAACACAGAGTTAATCACACTGTGGTCCATAGGAATCAGTTATTTTTACCTATCTCTGGCCTAGACTTAGGACTTTAGCAACACTGTGCATATACACATTGAGATATCACACAAGCCAGCTCTGTCATCACTTATGCTATGTTTCTTGGGACCATCTGTTGCATTACCTTTTTCTACATAAACTTTTCAAGCATAAGGAGTCAAGTGACTAGGAGATAATAAAAAAAAGGTAAAGGACGCCTGACAGTTAAGTCCAGTCGCGAACGACTCTGGGGTTGCGGCGCTCATCTCGCTTTACTGGCCGAGGGAGCTGACGTTTGTCCGCAGACAGTTTTTCCTGGTCATGTGGCCAGCATGACTAAGCTGCTTCTGGCAAAACCAGAGCATTCCTAGCATGGGGTGGGGAATCCATCGTGCACATATTTAGCAAATGCCCTGCTAGGGAATTGGCTAAATGCCTAATGACTGATTTCTGATTGATTGATTGAATGAGTGTGTCTGACTTAGATGGTCACCTGGCTATTCCCACATTACAAAAATAACTGCTATTGGGATAGTACCCTGTCCTTCTCCATGCAGGTAAAAGTAATATGAGAATAAGCTTTTATTCTGCGGAGCAATAGTACCAAGTCACCAGGGATGCCAACAGGATTTCTTGGGTTCAGTATGTTGTATGTGGGTTCCAGCCCCGTCTCTGCATCTATTGACAAGAACAGCTTATGTACATACTAACAGCTTATGTGCATACTAACTTAGCCTACCTAACAACCTCACAGTATTGTTGCTGGTGGTATTAATACTGCAGCATTATTACTTTGATTTCTTACCCTCTCTTCACCGTAACATCCCACAGCAGGTTACGACATTGTAGAATTCATTATTAAAACAAATTTTAAAACAAATTGCACTTAGCAATAATAGGGTGGGTCCTGTTGCAAAGATAAAAGCAGGGGAAGGTGTGGATAATGTATACAACCTTGAGCTCCTGAGTGGAAATGCAAGATCCATATATATGTCATGTCTTCACAGCAGCCCCCTTGCTTTAACTGCAATATTTCAAAGTCCTGATATTGATAGCAAAATCCTCTCCCCCCTTTCCCCCCCAACAAGCAACCCCCCCCCTTATATACAATTTCACAACTTTGGCATCTGAAGTACCAACTCTCAGCCTAGCCTAGCCTACCTCACAGGGCTCTTATGAAGATAAAAGGATGAAGGGAAAGATGAGAAGCTCCTGGGATAAAACCACGACACAAATCTACAACAGACAAATATGTGCAATTTCACAACTCTCAGCAAAACACATACACAAAGCATTTTTCTTCCTGTCCTTGAGAAACAAAAAGTATCATTGTGTTAAAATAGACTCTATGGAGGAGGGAATCTTTTCTGGTGGGAGGGTCAGATCTTTACCTCCCCCACCCCTGGTGGGCTGTCTATCTGCCAATCACCAGATGTCTGCCAATCACCAGGACTAAACTTTATTATGTGGGGATCTTTACAAGAACGTGCAAGTGACGCACGTTTACCACTCATACATGCTGTTAAATGCTATGATCGTCATTCTTCTGAATCAATGACAGCTAACAAACCTGTGTGTTGAAAAGACCCAAAGCTATTTCTCTGATCCCCAATGGCCCCTTCAAAAACTGTTTTCAAGCTATAAGAAACAGAGATGCTACCTTTAAAATGACATCCCTTGGAGCGGGGATTGCATGTAATCTGTCTTTGTAAATGTACGAGTTGTTACTTCTGGATGGTATAAACGCTAAGAAGCTGGCTGTTCCCGGACTAGTCTGGAAAAGAAGGGTCCTTGACACTACTGATGTTGGCTGCTGCTGTTCAAGCTGAATCTTAAATTTATCAGGGGTTTTCCCTGCACATACTACAATATTTCTATAGTTCTGACTTCATTACTAGAGCAAACTCTGCTTTCTGTGTTTGTCATAGAGATCAATGTACAAATTACAACATGTGCTAAACAATGTTCATGCTATTACACTGGATAGTTTAAGAGTTGTGTGATGTCCACTAATGCTACCAGACCAACCCCAGTCTGAAGTTGCTTGTCTTTTCTGTTTATTTAAATGACACTGTTGTTTGAATTGATTGGAGAGGGGAGGGGGGTCTTCTTAAGTCTTGAGTCATGAATTCTCAGACTGGGGTGCTTTGCTGAGCTACTCTTAGCACCTCATTAATTACCAACTGAAGCAAAGTCAAACTGTTTTGCAATTCTGGTGCCTTCCCGTGATCAGATCACAATCCTGTGTCGGAATGTTAAAAAGGTTGATTATCTGCCATATGTCCTATTTGGTTCCATGAAACACAATTGGCATTTTAATCCCTGTAAATATAAATACTCAGGGCATTGGCACCCGTTATCAGTCAAGGCAGGCCCTCGGTGCTTTTTTGTGCAAATAACTCTATTTTGAATGCAATATCACATGATGTTTTCACCATTCCTGACAAATGGGTGCACAGCCACTCAAAGATAGGGATATGAATAAATAGCCCTGATGATGGGTGCTTTGCTCTGGAGATAACCTTAGTGCTCAAGACAGCACTAACTCACCCAAGCATGGTTTGAATAAATGCATGCCTTGTGGAGATTGGGAGAAACTAGAGACAGTTCACAGTCTCCAAAGAATAAAAAAATAAATACGACTTTAAAGAAGAAACAGATCTCAATTAGTGCAGGCATGGAAGAGTGAAGAGTTGTGAGTCTTATAATTAATTACATCACAAACACCATCCAGGAGTTGGCTGTTTTACTCATCGAAGCAAAACAACAACAACAACATTTCATGCAGCAGTTGTTTCATTTGTTTACTTATTTGATACAGTGACAGAGTGATTAAAATGTATTAAAAAAAAACATAAAATTGCATTAAAATTCCATAAAATCCACACATTACAGAGTGAGCAATAGTTTATGCAGCCAAATATCCCACCCTCTATACAACAAAGATGGGAAGCTGTGGCCATATTTCTAGACTACATTGCCAATCATTCTGACCATTGGCCATGTTAGCTGAGTCTGATGGAAGGTGGAGTACAACAACTTCTGGATGGCCACAGGTTCCCCCATCCTTGCCTGACAAGATTATGTTAGTGGGGGAGGCAATCACCTATTTATTTCCCTAGCAAAAGTTTTCCAATTCAGCACTTCCACAAATTGAATAATATTATATACCTTCATTATAAGGGGGCTTTTTACTTTAGGGGGGAAGGTAGGTAAGGGGGAGAACATGGAGTATAAGGTTACGCATGGTCTGGAGAAAGTAGACAGAGCTAGGGCCAAATTCCCTCTCTCATAACATCAAAATCTGGAGCCATCCAATGAAGCTGAATTCCGAATGGACAAAAGAAAGCACTTTTCGCACAGCACATAGTTAAACAGCGGAATTTGTTCCCACAAACTGTAGTAATGGCCATCAGCTTCACTGGCATTAAAAGGGGATTAGGCAAAAACCATGGAGGATGAGGCTAACAGTAGTGACTAGTTACGATGGGCTATGTTTTGCCTCCACTGTCAGAGGCAATATGTGTCTGCATGCCACTTGCTGGGAATCACAAATGAGGAGAGTGATGTTGTCCTCAGGCCTTGATTGCAGGCTTCCCATAGACATCTGATTGACCACTGTGATAGCAGGATGTTGGACTAGATGGGCCTTTTGTCTGATCCAGCAGGGCTCTTCTCATGTTTCTGAATTCCTAATTTTCATACTGTGACTGCATTATTTTTTAACGTTAAATATAAAATATATTATCTGTCAGCCAGTCAAAGGCTTATTATTTGTAGCTGCGGAAGGATACACACAGCCCATTTCTTTCCACTTATTTAGACTATGATATCGTACCGTAATAAGCCTCTCTTTGCAATGTTAAATTAACATCTTTTGGAATTTATCTTCAGCATAGCAGAAGATTAATTTCAAAAGCTGGATGTCAGAAACAAAAGATCTATGTCCAAAAACATGTGGGAATTGCAACAGGATAAGAAATATGGAAAAGAATGGTTTGATATAGATTTAAATCATCATACCTATGGCATCTCAGAGTTCAAAGACAGTTATTAGCCATAATAACTAAATGAAACCTGTTCAGAGATGGAATGCCTCTGAACACCAGATGTTGGGGACAAACAGCAGAAGAGAGAATTGGTGCCTTCATGCCTTGTTTGTAAGTTTTCCAAAAACATCTGGCTGGCAATTGTTAGAATAGTAGACTAGATGGACTTTCAGTCATATATATTGAGGTTCTTATGTTCTCATTGTCCTACAATATTTCTGGCTTTTCAGAATACTGAGCTTTCACTAGCATTATCTCAGAAGCCCTGTGCATTTTGTCACTTGGGATGGGGGATTCTTAAGTATTGTGTGGTTGAGTACATTTAGGTTTTTTTTTTATCTCTCCTGCTCATTCTTGCCTCGTGAGAACATCTTATAGGCAAAATCTTGGTGATGTCCAGCCGTATTGAATTCAATGGCAGTATCCCCATTGGCTTAAGTCCAGGGTTGTTTTTTTTTTTTTCATAATCTGTGACTTGTCTAGTTAAGATTCGGAGAGCTTTTGTCAAGAGAAATGTTATTGCCTGCCCTATATACAGGGAAGAACAAAAGGAGTTTTACGTTTGAAATGGAGACATGCTTGCCCCTTTGCAAACAGGTGGACTCCTGTTCATGGAGGGAAAGGATCCAGAAAAGGCTCCCAGCTGAATGAATGCCACATAGTGCTGATTTTTCCCAGTTTTCCCCTTCAGCAGCCAACCTTCTGGGGAAGCTTTTCAGGGGACACAGGGGTAAAGGATAAATCGGTTAATATCACAACCCCTCCTCCTTCATCCAGTGTAATCAGAACTCCACGGAGTGCAAGTCTTGGTCAAACCCTTCACTTTTCTCTCTATATATTATATTTGTACTCATCTGTCAACCTGCTGATGATCAAGTGTGCATGCTCAAGTAGAGTAAGCCGGCAAGAAAGTAGGCAGCCTAGGCTTCTCCTGCTAGCTTCTCCTGCCATCGTGTCCACCGCTTACAAGGGCAAGCAGAATGAAGAAAGTCCTTCTCCCCTTCATTCATCCCCCCCGCCCTGCTGCCAACAACACGAGAAGGAAACCTACATTTTAGAATGCAGGGTTACTTCTCACAGTAATGGCAAGAAGATGGACAAAGGGGAGAAAAACATTCACTGCTTTATTTCTCCCCCCCCCACCACCACCACCAGTGATGGCAGTGACAGTAGGAGTGTGGAGATGGGTAAGCTGAGAATGGAGAGGGGCCATTTGGGTGAACTGTAAAGGGGTGAGTTTTCAGGGGTGAGTTGTGATGACATGGGAAGGGGGATTGAGGATGGGCAATCAACACGAACAGAAGCGGTAGTCCCTAGTACATTAAAGATATACTAGATACTTCTGGGACGCGGATGGCGCTGTGGGTTAAACCACAGAGCCTAGGACTTGCCAATCAGAAGGTCAGCTGTTTGAATCCCCACGATGGGGTGAGCTCCTGTTGCTCAGTCCCTGCTCCTGCCAACCTAGCAGTTTGAAAGCACGTCAAAGTGCAAGTAGATAAATAGGTACCACTCCGGCGGGAAGGTAAACGGCATTTCTGTGCGCTGCTCTGGTTTGCCAGAAGCGGCTTAGTCATGCTGGCCACATGACCTGGAAGCTGTACACTGGCTCCTTCGGCCAATAAAGCGAGATGAGCGCCACAACCCCAGAGTCGGTCATGACTGTACCTAATGGTCAGGGGTTGCTTTACCTTTAATAGATACTTCTATACTGAATATATTGTACACTGCCATATCTTTTTTTGAATGAGTTGACAGTATAGAAATACTCCTATCGATAAATAAATGAATATGGTAGACTGTGTAATACATTCTCAAGTTACCAAGCATCTCTTCTCCCTTATGTCAGCCAGCTTGTAACTGGTAAGACTATTGCATCGCTCATTAGCAAGACCCAAAAGTGAACGGAGCCAGTGTTTTCATGGCTTTAGGATAAGATAATAAGGAATAATCCAATTACTTTTAATTAATATATTTTCTAACTTCATGGGGGGGGGGAATTAATCCATTGTCCTAATTACTACTAGGATTGTGCCATGTGCTCTTTCTGGTAACAACTAAAATATTATTCTGCTGAAAAATGTAGGCAAGTGAGTTATTGAAAATATTTAGGAGTACTCTCATTTTCCTACTCATATTGAAATACTGCCCCTCAATGAGGCCAAATTTAGATTCACAAAATGTTAAGGGATAGGCATACCCCTGAGTCCCTCCAGAAAAAAAGCACTGCTAGAGTGCATCTCAAATTCTTATTTTGTATTGATACTAGTTCATTGATTCCAGTTTCTAAGTGCTTTTGAAAATCTTTTCATGACAACATCACATTGCATGTTATGGAAAATAAGAGACATAGTTTCGGAGGAGGAGGAGAAGGCAGATACTGTATGGAAATAGTGTAGCCTTATCAGTAGCTATTAGGAACAATAAGTTTCTAAATCACAATTAACATTGTGTTTGTATCTCACAACTGCAGTCACAGGTTCTGGATGATGATTTTATGTTAGACATATGCCCATATCAAACTTCACCAAAATTATATATAATATGCACAAAGCCATTACTTAATTGATTGTTATTTGGAAAATAATTAAAAGTTAATAGGATAGGTTGTTGCTGATAATAATTTACTTAAAATATTATAGATGAACTTAAGCATATTGAAGTCCCATGGATTTCTATGGGATAGTTAAACATGTGCATAATTCTGTTCTAGTAAGATCAGTGGGTCTTAAAAATGTTAATGTTGGGTGTATCATGCCCAGTATGTTTTACTGTGCACGGGAGAAACATTTTATAGGTACTTCTAACATATGGTGACCAATCCAGTTATGCACAGTTAAGGACTACTGAAATCAACATGTATGCCTAGCTTTAAATTGGATCACAGCTAAGAAATGTTTATGACAAATGGATGTTTTCAACTATGTGCATTGAACACAAGCCAAGATCCATTACATATCAAGAATATGTAAGAATATGTAAAATATTTTGCTTTTCTAAAGCAATTTCCACCAGTCAATTCTCGTTTAGTACAGTCCCATTCCATGTCTACGTGAAAAGATCTATATCTGATTTTACTGATTTTAGTGACAAAGATGCCTTTAGCTCTCCATATGTTTGCTTCACAATATTCTGGCACCTGAAGGCTTCTTTAAATCCTTCACCTCAGAGTCTACAGTCTCCCCACCATCAGCTGCTATGGGCACCAGGGTTTGTGGCAGAACTCTTCCACCAAGATATGCATCCTGTATTTACACTGTCAATGTCAACTTTGCCGGTGGTGTAGTAACATGTTGGCCGACATAAAAATAAAATCCTATGCCTACGTTACTGTAAAAAAACAACCCACCACACACAGTCTTTCACAATGACACTGTAAAAAAACAACCCACCACACACAGTCTTTCACAACGACAGAACTGGATTTCAGTGATATTGTATGTTCATTTTACCATCATATAAGACAATTAATTGGCCAGGGCTTAAAAGCTAATAAAGTGCAGAAAATCTGATTTTGAACAGAACTTCATTTATTAATCTCCCAGTGTAAAAGAATTCTCCTAAATCAATCAATCAATTATAAATCAATCTCAAAACCCAGTCTTTTTTTTTGGATTCTTCTATAATCAGCTAAATAAATTCTGATAAAACCCTGTTCATTATTAGAGCTGCTTCTATCAGCAGTTGATCTTTTTATGGTTAGAAACAAAGGGCAAGAAAATGAATTTGTTCACCACCTATAGCTATAGCCCACCCTTCACTAGGGCAGGTGACAACAATTTTAAATACAACATTAAAAACAATTTTAAAACTTAAAATTACAAAAAGTACAATCACAAAAATATTGATATCAATATGCAATAAGCCTTCCCAATTACCCCCAGTGAACTAGGGAATTATTGTGTTTTATTTATTATATTTATATGCCACTTACTACAAAAAGATTTCTCTGGAGGCAGCTTAACTTAAAAAACAACAACCCACCATACTGTACCAAATTTGAAATACATCAGAACATTAATAAAATATTAATTATGAACTATGAATATTTTAAGGTAGTGTTCAAGTTTTATTTTGCTTCTCATTTTGGAAGTGCTTAGCAAATATTACTGCATTTCCCCTCCAATATAATATCAGAGAGTGGGATGGGACAAAGAGTCTAGATAAAACCAAATGCATCAATTAAAATGGACCTGCCTCTGGTTTGAAACAAAGTGTGTATTCTCCCTGAGATGGTGCAGTGACTACAGGGTATAACCCAGGCTGGCGCTGAGAAGCCTTTTATGCGATCTGCCTAATAACTGGAAGCTGTGCATTAACAACAATATAATGAATCTATGCAATGTGTCTGCATTGTGAAGCACTCTGGTGAAGGTTAGTCTGGAATACCTCGTCCCTGGAGAGAATGTACTGTTTATGTAATGTTTTCCTTATGTTTCCTCAACATTCCCACCCGCTTTTAAAAAACATACTTTTAATGTTAACACTTCTCCAGCAGAGCTGTCCAACTTTGCTGTGGGTTAGTATTGAATGTATATTCCTTTAGTTTCTTCCTGTGATTGTTTATTAACACCATTCCTTCCTCTGGTTACAACAGACATTTCAAAAGGCAAAAAAGAAAACTGCACACACACACCCCATCCCCAAATAATGCAGACTCTGTCTGTATATGGGTGTATTTCTGAAGTTGAAGGCTGAATTGTCTTTCATTTTTATGTCTGTGGGGCAGTTTTCATCCCATCTAGCTCAAGTATCCTGGATTTAAAAGATTTTCCCTGGATCCCTTTTCAAAGGGAACCTCCCATAGATCTTTAAATCCCCCATATTTTCTGATTCAGATATTTAACAATGCAGTGAGAAGAGGAAAACTACTCTGAAGAAGTATTTTTCAAAGGAAGCCTGCTTTATGATTTCTGGTACAATACAAGTGGTTGTCGGTATTTTCCTTCTCTTAAAAAGTATCTGTATGTTGATAATAGGTAAGAGAAAGTAGATAATGTCTCCCTCCCACAATTCCATTTTCTTACAAAAACATTCCTGTATAAACAACAGTCTTCTGCATAAAAAAGAGGTGAAAATCAGCATGACTTCTAAATAAATATGTTTGGGATTAAGGTGTGTATGCATTTGGGTAGTCTTTAGGCTGAAGAAATGCAAATATCAATTATTTGCAAAGCAATCTCCTGCTGACTGTTCTGATCCTGTTGTGTTTTACAAGACTGAATCTCAGTGATGGCATGAATTTTTAATGGGCAGAAACTCTCTCCCAGATTTCTGGCACTGTTTCTGATTCACAAGGAGCTGCATTTCTTTTCTTTTCTTTTTACTAGGAAAACAATGTTTCAGTGTATCGGGTACTGTAATAAAATCACTGGAAATTCTGTAGGAAAAAGATAAAACAGACAAGGAATATCATAATTTAAAATTTAAAATTCAGTATTCTTGGAAATGAAATGAATTAGACGGGGGCTAACTAAACGCGTTTTTTGACAGTGCAGTTGACTGCAAAGGCACTGCAATGTAGCCTGTGCATTTGTGCCTTAATGCCATTAAAAGATGTGCGCACATTTACATGGGAACATTCTGCATTCATTTATTTGGGAAAGGGAACAAGTCCCAGTGAACTCTGTGAGTCTTGCTTGTAAGTAAATATACATAGGATCAGGTTGCTAAGACTGTGCTCAGAACACCATATATTCCAAACATTTCATTTGATTTCAGCAGTACTACTTCTGAGTAAGTTGCTTAAGCCATAATTAATGATCAAAGTCCATCAGCTTCATAGAAGACTTTGCATGCTATGTTGTGTGCAGTATACAGTATAGTAGATTTTATTTTTAAGGGGTGCAGTGTGTTGAAACCCAAGTACAAACTCTAATCTCATGGTGAATTCACTGTCTTTCAGTCCAGTCTCCAATGCGGGGCTCCTGTAAGGAATTATGGATTATTTTGTACACTTGAAAACACTATACATGTGTGTGTGGTTTTAGAAATTCCTGCAATGAAAACCTCAGTAGGAGACCGCAGGATATATAGGTTGACAGTCTTTTTGTCAGTAGGGCAAACATAACAGTTAATAACACAAAAAGTGTATAGGGTGGGGGAAGATCTGAATGATACTTTTCATTCAGGAACGTTGCCACAATACTGTTCTAGAACCCTCTAATATCACACAGCAGTAAGCTCATGTTTTTTTTTTAGTTTCACGGTACACTTTCTCTCACACAATTTTAAAAGAGAAAAATGCAGAGAAGAGAAATGATAGCGCACGGTGAGATGGAAGCCCTGTAGGTATGCAATCATTTATAGTTTTAAGATGATGATCGGGAAGCTGTAGCACTGCACTCCTGGAAGGACTACTGCATTTTTAAACCCTCTTCCCTCATAACCATAAGTTTTGATTAGCACTTCATTCACGTTTGAATAATTGTATTGTTTTTATACTTTCAGGGGAAAGGTGGCCATTGCCTCTTTCTCATACTTCGTTCCAGTGCAACCTGAAATCCTTTTGCACTAGGTACAACCAAACCTAAGTAGCCTGGCTTGGAATGTGTCCTTGACCTGTGACAATGCCTCTCACGTGCCAGGATGGAGAGCAATGAGTGCAGGTGTAGAAATCTCTGTCTTTTGCACAGCTGGAATTTAGCCTCACAGCCACTGCATGGCCCACTTTTTTCTTCTGGCCCCGTTCACCAGTCATATGTGACCCACCAGGAAGTTATGAAAAGTTATCCTCTGTTGGAAAAAGATACCCAAATCCTGCTGTGACATATTGCAAACGTAAGTTCCCCCTGGCCCTGTACCAATATACTTGGTGACGGATTAGTACATGAACACATGATCAGCATGTGGAAAGTCCAGGTAAGGCTAGGGTCAACTCCCTACCTGAAACCCTGAAGTGCTGCTGCCAGTCAGTATGCAGATAACACCGAACTAGAGGACCAGTAGTCTGATTCAGGGCACTTCCAGATGACCTGTTTAATGAGCATTCATTCTGACTTGTTTGCCAAGACATTAGATGGTGTTGGCTCCTGGATGTGCTCCTGGACTTAGCTCTGAGCCTGGATGCCCAGGTCCCTGCAGTGGCCAGGAGTGCATTTGCACAGTTATTGATTGATTGAATTTACATACCACCCTATACTCGGAGGTCTCAGGGTGTAAATGAGTCAGGGTGTAAATGGGGTCAGGGACTCAAGGTTTAGGAAGCATATATAAAAACAACAACTGCATTTAACAATATTCAAACTGCCTCTTCTCAAAGCTACTGTACCAGCTGCACCCATTTCTGGAAATGTTTGATTTGACCATAGTGATGCAAATCATTCCATTTGGATTACTGTAATGTGCTCTATGTGGGGCTGCCTTTGAAAAGTGCTCAGAAGCTTCAACTGGCCCAAAGACAGACAGTTGACCAGGGCTAGTTATGGGGAGCATATGATGACTTTGTTCCAACAGCTCCACTGGCTACCGATCTGTTTCCAGGCACAATTCAAAGTGCTGGTTATGACCTATTAAGCCCTATATGGCTTAGGTTCAAGATGAAAGACTGTATTCTCTCATTTGAACCTGTCTGGGCTCTGAGATCTTTGCGGGAGGCCCTTCTCTGAGTTCTGCCACTCTCACAGGCATGCTTGGTACGGACACGGGAGAGGACCTTTTTGGTGGCTGCTCCCAGACTTTGGAACTTCCCTGCCCTGATAAGAAGTTAGACTAGCCTCTTCCTTGTTCTCCTTCTGCCAGCAGAAGTCCAAAAGTCCTTTAGGAACCGACTCTTTTAAAGGAAACGTCTACTATGATGATTTTATTGTTATTACTGTATATCAATGTTTAATAGATCTTATTATTGTCTATTATTATAAACAGATTCTATTAATGTTTAATTAGGTACTTTTTAATGACTGTCTCTTCTATATTTTTAGCCTTTTCTATTTTATCTGTGTTTTTGTCTTATCTGTAAGCCACACTGAGTCCTCTGTCTGGGGAAAAAGGTGGGATATAAATAAAGATAGGTAATAAAGATATTTAATGAGCATTCACTCTGATTTGTTAATGGGGAGACTAGAGGACAGTGCATCAAAGCAGGTATTACCCCACACTTTCCCCAACCCAGTTTTTCCCACTTATTGGAGAAAGTCTAATCTTGGGGGGGGGGCAGGTTTGTTGCGCAAGCCCTCCCTATCGATTATAACTGTGCAACATGAATCTGCCTATACTGTATGTGATTAAATCCCTCAAAAAAGTGATCGCCTGGGAGGGAGCGCCCTCAGTACAACGCAGCTTCTTATCTCTAATCATCAAAAAGTAGGGGGGGGGGCTGACCGACTTCTGTGAAATCTGAAATCTAGCGGCACTCGCTGCTTTGTCCTTGTTAGCTGGCCCCAAGAAATGTTTCATGAGGACACGCTCAGGCATCATGCAGACTAACCCCCCCCCCAACCACCCAACCCCGATACTAACAGAGAAAAGCATGTGGCTCCTCGAATTGTGTGGGAAGCGAAGGCGACGGCGAGCGACGCCCCAGCATCAGCAAGAAGCGAGACTTCTGGGCGCGCTCTCGCAGCCCCACGCGCACGCGCGCGTTTCCTCGCTCCCGTCGCGCGCCGCGTCCCTCCCTCGGCAGCTAGAGCCAAAGCCGCCCGCCAGCGATTGGAAGTTCCTCGCCCAGGCGGCTGCGCGTCCGATTGGAGTTTTGCTTTCCACACTTCGACGCGGGCTTCAAAAATACCCCTGGACTCCCGGAGAGGGAGGAGTAAGTGGGAAGCGCTCTCTCTCTCTCGCTCGCAGGCAGAGTCTTCGAAGGCAGCGGAAAGAAGCTTTGCTCCGAGTCCGGCTGTCGCTCAGCTGCGAGGGACGGTCTGAGGGGGCTGCTGCTACTGCCGTCGTTCGCCCCGCTGCCTTCCGAAGCCCTCGCCCGCTGGGAACGGAGCCGCTCCTCCCGCGCTCTGAGGCGCCTTCGTCTAGTGTAGCTGAGGCGGCGCTCCTACTACCCACGCCTTCCCTCAGAAAGATGCTGCTGGGCTTCGAGGCGTCTGAGGCGACAGCTCCCAGCCAGGTCCGAGGAGGGCGCGCTCAGCCCTGAAGCCGAGGGAGAGGGAGAAGCGCTGCCACCGGCCCGCCGGCCCCACAACCACCATCACCACCAGCTGCCCGGGCTCCTTCCCCGCGCCTGCCCTTGCCCTTCTCTATGGGGTTCCTCAGCGAAGGTGAGCAGCGCCCAAGAGGAAGGCACACCTGCCCATGGAGTTTCTGACTGGGAGCGCCGACCTGTAGCCGGAGCCGGGTGGGAGCGCCCCGCGCCACGAGCAGCCTTTGCCCAACCCTCTTATTGCCCTCTTCCCCCCCACCCCCACCCCCTCGCAACATGGTACCTGCCCTGACATCGACCAGGCGCCTCGCTCCCGGGTTCCCGCCGTTCTCTTTCGCCGCCCTTCCGAGGAGGCTGCCCGGAGGCCATTGTCGGGGCGACTTGAAAGTGCAATAATTAAGAGCCCGCGCGCCGCCACCAGTGACATTTGTTGGCTCGCTTGTTTGTAAACAAGAAGACGCTCGGGAGCCCTTGCCTCCCAGGCAGGTATTTCTGCCGCCCTCCCCCCCTCCCTCCCCACTCCGCCGCCTCCTCTTCCTTCCCCTCCGAAAAGGACGAGAGACGGGAACTTCTTACAGGGTTACTATGCAATTGCGACTGGTTTCTTGGGTCTTTATCACTTTGAACTTGATGGAATACGTCGGCAGCCAGCAGAACCCTTCCAGAGTCCGGCGGCAGGGAAGTAAGTGCGCCCTTTTTCCTGGGTCTCTTCTGAGGCAGGGCTGGGAAGGGGCTGGGGGACAGGGGCTCGCTCACCTGTTGAGGATCTCTCGCTTCTCTCGTGGTGCCGGGGATGTCACGCTGAAGGGGGAAAAGGTATTTTGGTACGGCAGCAGCAGGTCTCGGGCAACCCGACCCTCTGCATATTGGCTCGCTTTAAGCCTCGGTGAACGACGCTGTTCCTTAGCCGCGCAGCGCTAAGAAGTAAGTGCCGCTGGTCTCTTCTCCATGAAGCGCCGCGCACAGGGCTGCGGAACTCAGGGAGACTTGTCTCCAAGGAACGTGGATAGGATCGCACTGCGCAGTTTTTTGTTTGTTTGTTTTTTAAAAAGCTTGCATAGAGGAGCAAAGGAGTATCACGCCCTTCTTGGGAAACTTTTTTCCCAACCAACTTAGAAACACACCACTGATTCACACTATTATAAAGATTGAACTATAGCTATTTTTCCTTATGTATTGTACGATGCATTCCACACACACGTGGTTCAGGATTAAGGAGGCATCTCGGTGTCCCTCCCTCGGTAATGCAGCAAAGGGTCGCGCAGGTTCCTTTGGGTGCCTCGTGATCTTTGCCCGGCGGTTTGAATGGGATCTGCCTCCCACATAAGTGGATAGGGGGCAAGTTGATACTGTCTTGGATGAGTGCTACCACGATGTACCTAATAAAAAAGGAAGAGTAACGTTGGCCCTAAGCATCTTTTCTCTTTCTCCCTGGTGGTTGCTCGGCTTTGTAATTTCTCTGAAATTTGGGGCTGAGAGAAGCATCCGGTGTACGCATCTCTGTAGGTAATTACAACATCATATTTTTACAATCAGAAGGCGGCAGAGAGGGCCAATCTGAAAAATAGAAACACCAAAGAGAATTTTATACATCAAATAATGGTGACAATGTTCTATTAGCGAGCAGGAGTCGGCTAAAGTTAAGCACGTTGCATGCTTGCCTCGAAAGCTAAGTGCATCTGAGTTAAGTTGGACTTACAGGCCCCATTGATTTCAATAGGCGAGATGAAAGCACCGGACAGGAGCCCAGTTGAAGTTTGTGCTTCGAAAAGTGCCCCTGGATCGTGCCCCTGTTTAATTCACACGGGCATCGTCCTCGGAGGAGTTCGGAGACATCGTCGGAAGTGTGGGTGTTGGAAACGTGGGGCTGTGGGTTGTGTGTGAGTTTCCCACCGAAAGAAGGCCAAAGCGACACTGTTTGAACCTTGGATTCCAGTAGATTGGCCTGGTCAGATAACGCAGGAGACACCGGTGAAGATTGTGGTGAATGGGGCCATTCTTTCCAGATTAGACAACACCTAGGTAGGACTTGCCCGTCACTGAGCCTCAAGGGAGAAGGCAGGGCGAGTGGGTAGAGGGGTTGAATGAGATAAACCCAGATGAGCGGGTGCAAATTTGGTCTCTTCATTTCGTGCAAAGCCTATTAGGAATCTCTTTCCTCCATCGACCTCGATAGGGATCCTCCTCCCCTCCCATATCTCCGTAAAGGCCCTTCCTAGAGAGCTGGGCGAGATGTTTCTGAGCTTCCTTTGGCGCTTTGTACTACTTGGTGAAAGGGGCTGTGTATTTCCCTCTTGCTTGACAGCTCTGCCCTGATAGGAAGAGGCCAACACACACAGCAGCCTGTTTTCATTCCGCCGGCCCCCCCTCCAAAAGTACACAAGGTTATTTCCTAGGTTTTGCCCAGCCTTCCCTTTCCCCACCTTGGCACAAGTATCCCTTGAAAGCTTCCTTTGTGCATCGGCTTCTCGAAAACAAGGTCCGATTCACCGAAAGTGCCCTGGAAATATCGCTTTCGCGAGGGATCTCTCCGGGCACGCTCGTGTCCGCTTCGCCAGAATGAAAGGCTGACGACGGGACGCCCTCTTGTTGCCCCGGGGCCACGGAGCGGCTCGTTTCCTCCAGAGCTCCCCGGAGCCCCTTGAGCCCTGTGAGCTGTTGCGAGATCTGGACGTGGTTTCAGACTTGGCAAGTCGAGTTGGGGAGAGGGTACTGGAAAGCACACCTTTCAGAAAAGGAGGTGCTGAAGGTTCCTGGTTCAAACAGTGCTAAGCTAGATGGACCGATGCTCTGGTTCAGTATAAGGCAGCTTCCTCCGTAGAGGGGGGAACCTTCTTTCTCTCTTTCTCAGGCAATAAGCATCTGACTAAGGACTGATCCGAGAAAGACGTTTCGGCATTTGGTTTTCTACACAGCTGGACTCCAGTAAATAGACTTATCCAGGAGAAGTAAGGAAATCGTTCTGCAAGACCAAACTAGCCCCGATTCCTGCGCTCCTCTCTCATACATGAGGTGGGGCTGTGGGGCGAGCTGTTTCGCACAGACTTTAGGCTTGCACATCATGGAGCGGTGATCTGCACGCGTGTCGCCGTGGGCCACCACAGATCTAACGCGGAGGACTGGACTTTCGCTTCTCCTCCGACGCGGTGCTTACATAGGAGTCTTCGGCACGCAGATCAGCCCCATTAAGTTCAACTGGGTAGGATAGAGTTGCTGCCTCACATAGATGCCCCTCATTGAGTGCAGAGCGATTAAGTGTATGCCAGTGTATGCGAAATGTTCATTCATTTCGTATGTCAGGAAGCGGAGAGCGCGCGAGAGTATCTGATATTACTTACTCATGGAAAAGGAAAGCAACGCCCTGAGTTTTTCTTCTTCCTCTTCTTGGCATATGAGGATACTGTATGTTGTTGTCTCTTTTAGTTCGAAAGGACTGAGGATAAATTTGTTAGATGGTGAAGGTGGCACGTTGTTTGGGCGTCATCTGCTCAGCCCAAGGGGGTTTGCTTTCTCCAAAGCCCAAGGATCTCGCCCTCCTTCCCCCTTGCCCTGAATCTCCAGAGTTGTGAAAGGCGCGACCCCTGGCGTCCGCTGCAATAAGAGGGAGAGGGAGGGAGGGAGGGAGGGAGCGCTCTTTGCAGGTGCGGGCTCTTTTCATAGGGAGCTTGTCCCAAAGCTACGGAAAATTCAGGGATGCAGGGGTATGGTGTGGCCGGCCGAGCTGCGAGCGCCAGTGTGTTGGTTTGACCCCCCCCCACCCACCCACCTGGCTTCGTCCCCTACCGAAGCTTTTCCGTTGACTTCAAAGGCAACTATATCGGGCCTTAAACTTGGATTTGGAGACAATGAAACAACCTCCCCTGCACGCGCACACACAACCAAAAAACGAGCGCGGGGATCAGATGACGATGACGAGATCAGAAGAACAGATGTTTAAACAGCACGGTAGAGAATAGCTTCTTATCGCTCTTACAAACTAATCAGGCAGTGCAAATCAGGCAGAAGATTTACTTCAAAGGCAGATACACCCCTTACTTGACTACAGACCAGAGAGAGAGAGAAATATATTCAAGGAGAACCAACGGGTGCAATTTTAGAAGATGGCTGGGAAGGGGATTGCTACATCTGCCTTCTTTATGCATCTCAATGAATGGTGGGAGCCATATAAAAAGGAGCCTTGGGGCTGTAATAATATGTTGCTCATTACTCATCATGCTGCTGGTATTTTCCAAACTCCCCAGCCTCGTTGTCAATAATTAAACCCATCAATCCCAGCACATGCAAGTCCTGGAGGGGGGTGTCCAGTGCTTCTTTCTCTGCCCACAGAGCATCTGCAGCATGAGAGACAGAATGTTGTGGGGTTATTTGTTGATGGAGGAGAGGCAGGCAGCATGCTGTCTCCAAATGGGACTTAAGTAGAGGGTAAGACGTGAAGGGGACTGGTCCCCCCCCCCCAGTTCCCAACTTCAGTCCAGGAACTCGGGAAGCAGGCAAAGAACAACAGGGAATATGAGAAGGGGAAAAGTCCAATAAATTAGGAGGGAATTGTGGGTGGGGTGGGGTGGGTGGTGTCCTGCTGCTTTCTGTTCACCCCTCCCATCCAATCCACCTCACCTGTGAAATGTTATGTTATGTCTGGGATCCAGACAATGAAGATTTTTTTGACATTTTCCTCCTTTGAGCCCCAGAACCTCAGGCTAAACCATAAACTGCTTTTGAAACTCTTTTAAGTTTTAGACTATAAGACTTTGACTTATGACTGAGAAAGCTAAGACAGTTAAACCACAACCAACAGAAGAACGGGGGAACTACTTCAACCACAATGCAATAAAATGGTGCTATGTGGTTAAAAAAAGAACCCTCTTCTTTAGTGGGCAGCCAGTTCAAAAAGAACCTAAACATAATTGTGTCCTGTATTCATAGGGGTTTGGAATTCTTTGGCTGTGTACACCATACATCTAAAACACATTTTTCCACACCTGCCAAAGAATTCTGAGAACTCTTGTTTACAGCTCACAGAGCTACAGTTCCCAGCATCATTAACAAACTACAGCTCCCATGATTCTTTGGGGTTTGTGCTTTAAATGCGCACTAAATGCATAGTGTGTACACATACTATGTATAAACCAAAAATGGTCTTTCAGCATTAAGTTTTTAAAATGTTTTATAAGACAGATAATGGTGAAAATAACATGCTACCAATACAACCAAACAAATATTATTTACCACATTTCCACATATGAACCAACCTGGACCCTGTGATCATGATCTGAAGCCCTTCTTTGTGTGCCTCCTCCACAAAAGGTCTTGAGGGTGGGCCACATGAGAATGGGCCTGTTCTGTGATGGCTCTCCACTTGTGGAATGCTTTCCCCAGGCAGGCTCACCTGGCGCCTTCATTACAAATGTTTAGGTGCCTCTTCTCCCAGGTCTTTGGATAATTAGACAATCTATTGTCTTTTAAAAGATCTATGGTCTTTTGAAGTTATTGTTTTTGTTTGTTCCTACGTTATGTATTTTTATATTGTAAACCACCCTGTAATCCTTGGATGAAGAGTGGCATAGAAAATTAATAAATAACGACAATAATGCTCATTTAATTAATCACAATGAGAAAGGGAAAATATTTGTACTCTTTTACAATACACAGATTTTCTGTGCTGTCAAACTTGCTCATAAATATAAATTGGACTTTTGAAAATTGTACTTTCAGAGAAAGAGAACAAATATTTTCTAATTTTCACTCTTTGGATCTGTCAAAATACTTTGGGGCTAAGCCTAAAGAAATTAGTAGCCTCACTGCATTGTCAATAGAGCTACTCACTCCCTTTTACCTACATCTCCTTCTCCACTGAAGTCAAACATCCATTTCAGTTATATATAACACAGTGAAAAACCATTGAAAAATATCAGCTGTATAGGTTTACATTATGAAGGACTCTGAAGGAGAGTCTGTATATGGAGAAATCACCTGTCTAAAGTTAAGTAAATACCTAGTTTGATGCAGTTAAAGCGCCAGCCAACTTCTCCTGATCCATTTTCTTAACATGTTACATGTATGCTCAAAGTAGATTCTGCCAACAAACAAACAAGCAAAATCTGTAAACTGTTTACAATTACCAAGTAGAAATAGGAGTGCATATATATCATTTGGGAGAGAAGTTGTTTGAAGTTGTGGACCCACTCACAGCGACCCCTTCCCACAGAGCAAGGCCTAAATTAAGGAAGATTAAGAAACTGGACAAAACAACGTTCTGGGCTTTAAAAAGTTCTGGGGTCAGGCGCAACGGGCTTTTATTGGGGGCAGACTAGAGTGAAGCCTGGTCCACTCTGGCCTGCTCTCAAACCATGCCCACCCAGCCTGGCTGGATTGGTCCAAATTCAAACACTGGCTGGTGGGGAAGTCTGCCCACTTAAGCAGCTAGCCAGGGGGAGCCCACAATTGCCAGCTGACTGTCCAGCAGTCACCCACCCCAGGACTGGGTAAGCTGTCATTTCTTTCCCCTCCTCTCTCTTTATAGCTATTTGCCCTTAAAATTTGAAGGATGGGACAGAGGGCTATTTTGGAGAGGAAGGGAAGAAGTCCCACCTGCCTTTCATCCTATGGGTTTCTGCTCATCCCATCTCCTTCACTTCTTCAATTCTTCCCTCTTCACTTCTCACCTCTCTTCTGCTACAGCCTTCCTTCTGTACAGTACCTATTTTGTTCAGTTGCTACCACAGCCACTTCTGTTTCTAGGCAAGAGGTGAAGTTATTGTAATTGTAACTAACTCCTGTTTACAGTCATACCTTGGGTTACGATCACTGTGGGTTGTGCGTTTTTGGGTTACGGACGCACCAAACCCAGAAATACCAGAACGGGTTATGGCACTCGCGCATGCGCAGAAGTGCTAAATCGTGCTTTGCACATGCGCAGAAGCACCGAATCGCATCGCACACATGTGCAGATGTGGCACTGTGGGTTGTGAATGCAGCGGGTTGTGAACGTGCCTCCCACATGGACCACGTTTGCAACCCAAGGTTCCACTGTATTTTAATCACCATTAACTGGCTATTTGGTATCTTACTCCTCTGTTATTGTTATTTTGTTTAGGTTTACTTTTATGGCATTTGCATTTGTTTGCTACTTTGTAAAGAGTAAAAAAAAGGGGAGTTGTTTTTTTAAAAAAACCTCTTCATATAACTAACTAACTTGCTAAATAATTACCATCTCCTTTCCTAATGCACATGAGAATTGCCTGTGAGAAAAAAGTACACACACTCAGGATGCTAAACAGTATGTCAGGACATAGTCTTCCTTCCCCAGATGTACGCAGTATGGAGAGATAAGATAGGTGTGTTCCTCCATCCACATGGCCCCCATGCTAGACCAAGAACTGGTTTCATGTATGGGAGAAATGAAGTGAGGCATCTCTGATCAGAGATGGTTTTACGCCCTGTTTCCTCCTCCTTCTGCAAGTCAGTTGTCTGACTTTTCTATCACACTCTAGTGCAGCCTCCCTCAATTTGGTGCACTCCTGATGAAGTAGGGCTCTCTTCAACCCCAGCCAGCATCACTGATGGTCCGAGATGGTGGGAGTTGCAATCCAGAAACATCTGGAGAGGACCAGTTTGGGGAAATCTGCTTGCTTTTGACAAAGAAGGGAACGACAGGAAGTAGCTATAACAGATGCTTGTGTGTGCTAGGAGTATAAGAAAGAACAGAATATTGGGAACTGGCTATTTAATACATGAGTGTGTGCGCGCGCACACACATGTATGCTGACCTAGATACAAAGAATGGTGTCACATGGTATGGTTACATTGCTAGCAGATGTGAGCCTGGCTAGTGCCTGGTTTGGAAGCTAGGTGTCCCCATGTCTGCTGCCCAGAGTTCTATGAAGGGCAAATTTGACCTTTGAAAGGACCATTGTGGGTTTTCTTCTGAAGTAAGTTTGCTTCAAGTGCTCCTTAAGGTACAGTGGTCCTAAGCCCTATCATGCTTTAAAGGCCATAATCAGCACTTTGAATTGAGCCAGAAGCCCGGGCATTTGGCTCAAGACTGGCAGTATATTTTCTGAATGCCTGGCCCTGGTCGGCAATCCAGCTGCAGTGTTGTCCACCAACCTAAGCTCAGGAATGATTTATTGAGTCAGCCAAATGTAAAACACATTGCAGTAATATAAGTGAAATGTCAACACATGGATAAAAGTGACAAGGTTGTCTCTGATGAGGAAGGCTCTGACTCCCCAGGTGCAGCTGATGAACAGTACCTCATGCACTTGGGCTTCCCAGAACAAGCCTGTAACTAACAGCAGCTCCAGACTGTGCTTGTTTCTTAAGGGATATGCAATCCCGCCCAGTTCAGACTAAATTCCACTTCCCTATTCTGATAATCTTCAGTTTATTGGCCTTTATCCAATTCACCACCCATCTCAGACACTGGTTCAGGACTTCAGTTACTTCACCTAAATAAGATAAAAATGAGTGGCAGAGTTGGCACTGCACACCAGGCCCCCCAATTTCAGAGAAATATCAAACAGCATGGCGGACAGAATAGTGTCCTGTGATGTACCATGGGACCCCAGGCTGGCCAGTGCTTCTACTGATCACTTTCTTCCTCCCTGTACTGCTCCTCCCATTGCTACCTTACCTGGGCCATCTTTTCATATTAATTGGCAGTGGGCGCAGTAGATCTGCAGGCTGACCACCACCACTTCTGGATGTCTTCTTCCTCTCCATACTGCTCTTCCTGCTGCCACCTTACCCAGACTGACTCTTCGTCCTAAATAGGCAGCGGCAGCAGCACTGGATCCCCAGTCCAACCACTGTTTCTGGTTACACTTCTCTGACATTTGCAGGAATGAAGGGGAATATGGGGAGGAAGAAGGTAGCTAAAATTCACAAAGTTTCCTGGGAAGAGGGATTGATTGTTATACCACTCTGGGAACCATAATTCTCTGACAGGAACAGGAGTCTCCTAACAATTTTCAACATCCGTAACAAATTTCATTTGCCAGGATTCTTTGAGGAAAGCTATGAATGTTTAAAATGTTATGATACTGCTTTAAATGTATAGTTCAGATGGGGCCTATGGCTGGTTACAGGATACTGTTTATACTGGTTCCAGTGTGCTGCCACTGCTGGTTTTTCAATCTCTGTTCACATAGTATTATTCAGGGTAGGCAACCTAAGGTCCATGGGCCAGATGCGGCCCAATCGCCTTCTCAATCCGGCCCGTGGACAGTCCAGGAATCAGCATGTTTTTACATGAGTAGAATGTATCCTTTTATTTAAAATGCATCTCTGGGTTATTTGTGGGGCCTGCCTGGTGTTTTTACATGAGTAGAATGTGTGCTTTTATTTAAAATGCATCTCTGGGTTATTTGTGGGGCATAGGGATTCGTTCCATCCCCCCCCCCCAAAAAAAAATATAGTCTGGCCCACTACATGGTCTGAGGGATGGTGGACAGGCCCACGGCTGAAAAAGGTTGCTGACCCCTGGTATTATCAATGATCCAGATGTATTTTGCAGTTTTTGTGAAATACTGAGGTTTGATGCATATCCCACAAACCATCTTTGATCCGACTTGGAAACTGTAGCCTTATTCAATTAACAGTGAAGCCCCGGTGTGCATACTTGAGACACTGACCTTTCCTTCTGGGTGTGGTTCTACATGTGTGGTGGCAGTATGGGCATGCATGTGCAGATGAAGATGGTGCCAGCAATATATCTGCTTCTGCTTAAGTTTAAATACTTTCCAACTGTTTTGTAGTGGACTTAAAGCTGTTCTCAAGAACCTGTAATATGAGGCTCTGGTTTCCTAGCTCCAAGTGCCTCTGGGCTTAGCTTTTCACAAGTTTGTTCCAGCAGGAGAGAGGGTGGGTGGAAGGGTGAGGACACCCACCAGGCAGTTTGCATTGGGATATCCCCACTCCATCTCCCCTCGTTGGTGTGGGCAGGCTGTGGGTGATGTGGTAACATGTCAAAGCATAGGAATGCAAATGCAAATTGAAACACAATGGGGGGAAAACACCTCATTGTGTTTTAAGATGGTAATGTATACTCAGCCTATGGTAAGGATGTGTAGTGTAGGTAGGATTTGGATATGTTTACCTGTCTGGTATTACCCGGTAATGTCAGGCTCTGTTTTATGTTGGAGTTTTTGAACTGAGTCCAAATATAAATCACAAAATAGAAATAACTAGCTGATGTAGAAACACCTGCAGTGCATCCCTGGATCCTCATGCACAAATCCAACTGCAAAAAACATGGCACTTTAATGTATTTTATAGAATTTATGTTATGAGCGCATCCAACAATACAACAGAATTTACTGAAGGTAACTTTGAGAACATGATATTTGATTCCTATCAGCTCTGTGGGTCAAAGAGCGGGAAACCACCCATGTTCCCTGCTGCAGGTCTCCCACAGACACGCTTAGCAACAGTAAACATTATTCCAGTGCGTCTTCTCCAAAGCTACAAATACCAGCATCTGCAAGTATTTTATGACTTTTACTACATAACCTTCTTGACATTGTCATAACTCACCCATAAACTTTCCTCCTATTCCTAAATAAGTGCTTCGAAAACTAACATACTTAGCTGAACACCAAATCAAGCCTAAAACTACTTCCAACAATTGGCTTCAGTGGGATGAATACAACAAGAGTGCAATCCTGTGCATGTATATTTGAATGTAAGTCCCATTATGTTAAATAGGGCTTATTCTCAGGTAAGTGTGTTGGAATCCTAGGCAGAGGTTACTTCTTAATAAACATGCACAGAAGTGCAATGTGGAGTATATAAGAAGCAAAGAGCTATACTATTATTTTATAATTAATATTGTATAAGAAGACAGGGAATTATGATTGCACTACTTAAATGAAATCCACAACTGGAGTAAAAAAAGAGAGTAAAATAAAAAAGTACCACTATTATTATTTTACTGTAGTAATGACTTTCAAGTTGCTGCTGAGAACAGAAAGCCCATAGGTTAAATTACTGTATAAGAATACATGTTAAGAGACTTTGCCTGGAATGAAAAATCTAAATAGGCAACAAAGGTTGGGAAAAGGAAGCACCTCAGGATTATCTTGAAATATTATTGGGCTTACCACTCCTTACGTTCTTCGCCCCAAGGCATTATACATAGGACAGACCATAAACCTTAACAAAAGTAACCTTGAACTGCAAAGATGATGACAACTAGGGATTGTTCAAACAAACATTCAACTCCTCAGTCAGAATTTTTAAAATTTCTTTTCTTCACAACTCTCAAATACCAACCACAAAGTAGTATATTGCATTATTGTCACCACCATCACCACCAGCTTGCCTTGATCTTTAATAGAGCACTAGCAGGAAGTGCCCAGCACTGCTTGGGAATTTAAAGAACTCCCCTTTCAGAATTATGATTTTAAATGGATTGTGTCATTTGTGAGTTTTGGGGTTATGTCTGTATATACAAACAAGCCAGGGTGCGCACACATGCTACACAGGGCTCCAAACTAACCCAGAGAGCACCTGACCGAGTCCTGAATCATTTTGGTGTGGGGAGTTAAGGTGCATTTAGGGTTAATTTGGTCCACTATCTTCATTCAAAATGGCGCCTGGCACTCAAGCCATTGATGAAGACTGCTGCCTCTACCTTGGGAACTCTTGTGTCAAGTAGAGTGATTATATCTTGAGAGGCATCCAAACTGGTACAGGTGAGGATCAGCAAATTGGGCAACAATATCTTTAGAGGCATCCAAATCAGCAGAGTTTGGAACAGTCAAGCCAAAAGCCAGGTGAAGTCATGCCAAAGTTATGTTTTGATCCAACATCTTGATTAAAAATGGTGCCCAGTGACCCAATGTCAACAAAAACCACCAGAAAACCTTGTGCAGAGTTTGATAGTGGCACAGTTTGGACCCCTTACACAAAAAATCAGGTGAAGTCACATCAAAACCATGCTTTGGTCTGCCATCTTGATTCAAAATGGCACCTGACATCCAAACATCAACAACAACCACTGAGCCCGTCTCAGGAACCCTTGTGTAAAGTTTGGCAATGATATATCAAGAGGTGTCCAAACCCATAGAGAACAAATGGACAACAGGCAAACTACTTTTCAAAATATATACAGTGACCTTACTATGTGAGAGTTCAGTTCCGGGCATCCACATTCAAAGCCAAATTGTGTAAAGCTAGGAAACAGTCTGAACTATGCCCCCCTCCTGTGCAACCATCCCTACCTGTCCAGAGCGAACTTAGTCCTCTGCTTTGCTTACCAGGCCTCACACGACCTTCCCAGAGCCCAGTAAGCGGGGGGGGGGGGGGATTAAAAAGCTCTGTCCATGGTAAGTTTCCTCCACTCTCCATTTATTTATTTGGAGGCTGCATTGCATAAGTAAATTATGTGGAAGTGGCAGGCCCAGTGTAGTAGATAACAAAGCAGGTCCCTACCCTGAGGTGCTTTTAGGGTAAAATTGACCCAGGGAAACATTAGAGGAAGAGAGGGACGTGGATGCAGGGGTAGACATTCAGAAGAATGTAGCTTAATCAGTTGCACATTCTTAGACTTTGTTACAGGCTAAGTCAAAGTGGTACAGAATGGAAAGCTGGGAATTTCACCAAAGAGCACATGGAAAAGGTGAGTTTCCTTGGATATTTTATAGAAATGTGGGGCATGCGACCCCATATCTCTCCAAAATTTGCCCTGGAAGGCTCCACAGAAGAGAGCGTAGAAGCAAGGGAAAATGCTTGTATTGACAGAATGATATCCTTAGTGCTACAATTTTCTACCCATAGTTTGCAGATCTGCTTTAAGCCATGGTTTGCCAATTTGGATGTTGCAATTAACCACATCTAAGTCTTGTAAACCATAATTTGGAATTTCAAGTGAAAGATATGTGAATAATTATCAACCAATGGCTCCAGCGTTGTGATGACTTACATGTGTGACAGCACCATCACAAAACAAAAAATGAACAGAACTTAACCTGATTATTTTTGGGGAATGCATTCCTTTTCAGTAGAGGCAGTAATTTGTGCATTCAGCTGTGAGTTATTAAGTGTTAAGCATCTGAGTGATGAGACACCAAATGGTGTGTGTGCATGTGTAAATCAGCCCCAAGTAGAGTTACCTTTTCTTTAAAATGGCAATGTAATCAAAACCAGCACTTGAAACAATGAGTATGATCTAATGAAAGTTAAGCTCTTTTAACTCTCATTGATTCTAATAGGAGGGATGTAAACATGTGCTTAATACTCCCAGTGAAATTAATGTAACTTCACTAAGCTTTATTTTGGCTGGACTGTGCCCAGCAAGAGTGTCTTGAGTGTGGAGGCACTGCTGGACCTCTTGGTCTGCCTCTACACCAAGTGCAGCCACGACTCTCTGCTCCAGAGGGACAGGCTTGCCTTGGACTTTCTCGAGTGGGAATGCACCCCCTGATTACTATGTTGAGTCAACATATCCTTTACCACTGGCAATAGGCCTGAGAGCCCCACTGCCTCCACCATGGCCCACTCACTACCCAAGGACCCCAGTTGGCACAGCATTTGGCTGAGCCGTCTTAACAACAGGCATTATGTGTCTTTTATTTTATTCTTTAAATTCCATTTATTTCATTACATTTGATATATTTTCCAGATTTTGAATATATACATCATACATTTCCCAAAACAAAATAAAGAGGAACAAAAATCACTTCCCTCAGGACTTCCCAGTCCATCCCCTGTGCTTTAATGAACTGAATAGAATGAAAGATAATGAGACGTGATCTTGAAGAGTGTGCGTACAGACTTGACTGTGCATAGCTCTCTCTCTTTTTTTAGTTGCTATTTTGTTAACATTGATATTGTTTTAGGGATTATTGCAATGCTTGGCTTATTTTTCAGTTGCTGCTTAGCTAATGGTGTTTTATAGATTGCAATTGTTTCGTTGATGATTTGTAATTTATTTTCTGTGATTCATGTTGTATTCATGATGTTCCGTTCTGTTGTTGTTATTTATTGTTTGTAAGCTGCTTTGAGATGATTTTGAATGGAAAGTGGCATAGAAACACAATGAATCAAAATCAAGTCAATCGGATCCATGTTAGCGACTGATCGCAGCTTGAGCTTAAGGAAAAAAGCCTGTTTTATCTTGCACTTCAGCATATATTTGGATGTGCTGGAGCTTTTGGAACCGTCTAAGGTTGCTCTCCATCAAAATGACTTGAAATTATCTAATGCTGATGCTGAAACAACAAAGGAAATACCCCAAGAGCCTGGGGGAAGCAGCTGTAGGGGCATCTGCTGTTTTCACTGTTACATGGGACTCTCCCTGACATATTTTTTTACTATTTTTTAAAGTACAATCTCTGTTTCTTATGCCATAAATATATTCCCCATGCTGTAAATAAATAGCTTGCAAGCATCATAAAGCTGATACAGAAGAATAAATCTTAACTACATAATGTCAGGTCAGAAGTATAAATCTTATCTAATATGCCAGGTCAGAAGGAAAGAATACTTTCAGTGAAAAAAATAGCAAGCACCTTCCAGTAACAGAGCTCTGTGGGTTTTTTTTCTTCACTCCTCTAAAAATATGCTGCTGCCAATAAGATGATTTGAACAGTCTCATTTTAGAATTTCCAAAAGAAAAATAAACATGCGGACCAGAATTAATTTATAAAATGCTCCAAGGTTTATTTTGGCAGAACACTTTTCAGCAGTGAGATTTTTCTCTCCCCTGCTTTCTTCCAGACATGCACACATTTACTTTCCTCTACTTTTCTTATAAAATGGACAAGTTATTTAGCTGTAATATAATAGAGCAAGACTGTGTATTCTATTTATAGCTAATACAGTGGTACCTTGGGTTAAGAACTTAATTTGTTCTGGAGGTCCATTCTTAACCTGAAACTGTTCTTAACCTGAGGTACCACTTTAGCTAATGGGGCCTCCCACTGCCGCTGCGCCGCTGGAGCACGATTTCTGTTCTCATCCTGAAGCAAAGTTCTTAACCCGAGGTACTATTTCTGGGTTAGCGGAGTCAGTAACCTGAAGTGTCTGTAACCTGAAGCGTATGTAACCCGAGGTACCACTGTAGTAGAAGCCATGGTTTTTTTCAACATAAGAGGGCTCTCATTTCAAATACAGTGGATTTTGTTACAGCAGGGAACCCCACACCCTTGGTGCTTTAGCCCCAAACTTCATTACTTTCTGTGGGCCCTGCAATGGGATTCTTGCTCTCATCTTACCAAGAAGTAATTTATGAATTCATTTATTTCCCCTAAATAAATAGGAAATCATGATTTGCCATACCCAAAATATTTCTTTGCTGTTTTCCCTTGTCCTTGTCCTGTTTTCCATGGACAAAGCTATGCTAGGTTAATGCAAATGCCTAAAACCAGTAAGCCATCTTTGAAAGTCTTGGGGACAAAAGTAGTCCCTCCACCCAGTTCCCTCCTTCCTGTAAAAGGTTGGGGAGTTATAGCAGGATGCCATAAGTGAACAGCCACCTGCAAGATAGTATTGTTTTTTTGACCTGGTGGGAGAAGGGATGTACCTCATTAGGACTGGGAAGAACGTGCTTTTCAGGAACCTTGTCAACATGATCAAGGAAACTTTTAAATTAAATCCTGTGAGGAATGGAGGCAAAAGCCCAGAGGTGTATACTGAGTCAAGTACTAGGAAGAAGGCAAAATAAAAAAGAGGCAGTACAATGGAAGTGGGGCCTGGTAATTTTCAGGTAAATACAACAGCAGGGAAATTGGGAAGGTGCAATGGCCCTGGTCTCTTACGACACAAAATATGGGAAACAAACAGGAAGGATCTGGCATCCTAACCAGGAAATTAAGGTATTACTGAGGTGTGATGAGGGGAGACTCATGATTGGAACATAGCAGCTAAAGGGTATACCTTGTTCAAAGTGGGAGGGGGGATATGGAGTCTTATTACCGGTATATGTAAAGAATGTGTACACCGAGTTGAAATTCATAAATCTGAGAGTGCCTTCACTGGGATCCCCCCCCCCCCCCAGTTCTTAGCAGCCCTTCCTTCCTTTCGATGGTGGGAAAAGCAAATGGAAGCTCAAAGTTCTGTATGGAAGGTGACTTTGGATCCAGGAAGTCTATTTCTCTTATGACCTCTACACTTACAGATTTGAAAAGGTTAAAGTAAGTAAGTGAGTGAGTAAATTTGAAACTTGATCCCAGGCTTGGCTTGCTACTTGTAAAATTACCAAAACGTAGAGGCCCAATCATAGTGGGAAGATGCCAGCCACTCCTAAATTGAAAATATTAGATAGTTTTACAAAGTATTCCCCTTGGCTCCTGTAGTTTGTATGGATCTTCCTCACTGCATTTTAAATCATGCATGGCTGCATTGCTTCCACAAAAATATCACAGTTGAGTGCTGTTGTTGCTCCATAAAGGATGCAGAATTAATAGGCAAGGACTCTGTTAAAATGTTCAGGCAATGGAGTGAAAACTTTGGGCAGATTCACTGCACCTTAACAACCCTGTCTCTGCATATATTGTACCTTGACCAAATTGCATGTGTGTTAATTTGACTGGTAGCTTCTTTGTTCATGTTCTTGACTGATCATCTACCCTGTATATGTATTGATTATGTGCTGCTATCCTTGGCACTAATCTTTGCCTCACTAGTATCCTCCATCTGTATTTTTTCAGGTATTCTTTCCTACCCTTCCTCCTTTAGCCTAGATAAATTTACCCATGTTACAAATGCTTAATTCATTGATAATACACTACATACATGCATCTTGTGTTTTGTGACTTTATGTGTAATCTGCAGAGGAGATCATGTGCTTTAGTTAATTGGCTGTACAAATATGTCTACTTTTTTGTTTTGTGCATGTGTCACATTGTGCTACTTTGGATTATGGTAGATTGATAGTGGGACCTCATATCTGTGGGGGTCAAGACCTTCTTGTATTAGAATTCCACCTCTGATTAATTGATGACAAATGGTGACATCTACTGTTATGTATTTATTTGCCATTGGAATTAGAACAGTGATATTGCCATACTTTTCTGTGTATTAGACGAGGGTTTTTTACTCCAAAATAAAGTAAAAAATGGGGGGGGGGGAGTCGTCTTATACATGGGTAGTGCAGAGGGGGGGATGGGTGATTGTTTGAAGAAGAAGAGAAGAGTTTGGATTTGATATCCCACTTTATCACTACCCAAAGGAGTCTCAAAGCGGCTCACATTCTCCTTTCCCTTCCTCCCCCACAACAAACACTCTGTGAGGTGAGTGGGGCTGAGAGACTTCAGAGAAGTGTGACTAGCCCAAGGTGGCCCAGCAGCTGCATGTGGAGGAGCGGAGATGCAAACCCGGTTCACCAGATTACGAGTCCACCGCTTTTAACCACTACACCACACTGGCTCTCACTTTGCATCCACAAGCAGGATCTAGTGATTGGGTGGGATCTAGCCTGCTGCAAGGGCTGCTTTGTATTGGTTGCTGCTTTGTCAGTTGAGTGGGTTATTTGTGGATGCATACAGGGCTGCTTTGGATTGGCTGTTGCTTCAGCAATTTGGCTTGTGTCACTTGCTGTTTTTAGCATTTGCCAGTTGAGTGAGTGATTTTCGGCATCCCCCCCCCCAAAAAAAATTGCTCAACAGCTTTGGGCCATCTCCCCCCATTTTCTTTAATTTTAGTCCCCAAAAATGGGGGCGTCATACATGGGGGCGTGTTATACATGGAAAAGTACGGTAATTATAAATGCTTTTTTAATATTTCAAATGCCTTTTCTGGTTGTCTTTTAAAGCAAATATTTCATTTGTTTAAATATATGTAATTTTTGTTCTGGCAAATTCTAAAATGTGCTTGTCTGTCCCACATTTGTCTTTCTCATTTCTGTGAAGGGTTTAGCATAAGTAGTCTGAAGGAAGGCCGCTTAAAATTGATTTCTAGACTGTATTTCAATTCAGTGTAGACTACAGCAACCAGTTTACTCTCTCTCTATATATATATATACCGGTACATAGGTTTTGGCATTTATATACTGCCAAGTTAACCATGTCCTCTGGGCACTTCACAACTTTTAAAAGCAATAAAATACAGCTGCAATAAAATAAAAGAATTCCAATCAATATAAAGCCACTCTGATGGTGGGTAAGATCAAGAATGATAAAAGCAGCACTGAAGTCTGGCCAAGGGAGAAAACAAAATAGGTCAGAAACAAAAATGTTCTGGTATAGCAACCCAGACTTTAGCCTGGCAGCAGAGGGTGTGACAGAGCTGTGTGCTGCCACCACACCTGCAGTTATTGGTGCTCATGCAGGCTGGGATGGGAGTTGAAGGTGGTGCAGGCAAAAGTCTGATCTGTAGCAATTGAACCCATATTGAGCCTGATGCCGTTAACTGATGGCAGTGGCACTGACTCAGGATCCAGCAGATCCTGGGCTCGCTCAGCCCATTTCCACCCCCCAGAATGCTATGTTTTGGGCTTTCCATGGTCTATCATTTCCTGCCAGTAGTATTGCCCACCTGCACTCTCAGCACACGGAGTTGGGAGCTCTGCACCAGCCGACTGATGCTAGCAGAGAGCGTTGGAACTATTCTGAGCTTGGCAGATTGTGGATTTGGATTGCACCCTAATTATTAAATGACCTGCACGAATAGAAGTGTTTTCACCTGGCACTGAAATGTCTTTATATAGGTTCCAGGCTGCCAGGAGAGAGGGCTTTATAATGGGGCACCACCACTGTAGAGGTCATTTCTCAGGACACCTTTAGTTCACTAAGGGTGGAAATTTGGAGAAGGTCCTCATCTAGTGATGGGAATTTTAAAGTCTGGATAGATTTATATGAGAGGAGGCAATCATTCAGGTATATGGGCCCCAATAAAATTAGGGCTTTAGAGATTAATGCCAGCATTTTGAGGTGCAAATGATAAAACACTGCAGTAATACACTGATAGTTGTCAATGCCCATCAATAATCTCACTACCCTATGTTGAGCCATATAGAGCTTCCAGGCAATTTTGAAAGGCAGCCCCACAGAGGAGTTTTTGTAGCCTACACCAACCTAGTGCCTGAAGGGAATTGTAGTTCAGACCATCTGGAGGACACTAGGTTGGCGAAGACAGTTTTGCCGAATAACATTTCCACTTGTCAGGAGTGTGGTTTCAGTAATCCAAACAGCTCCTTGTCTTTTTTTACGGTTAACAAAAGCAAAATAAACCATGTAAAGCTCCAGAAAACCATGCAAAATAATTCAGTTTGCATAATTTTCACAGATAAGGAGGCGCCTGGGAGCGAATTTTTTAGAGGGAATTTCTGCTAATGTGGCTTGCATAACAGTCTACAGCTGCCACATATTTTTTACTTGGTTTCCGTCTTGCAGAATTTGGGTTTCGTTGTTGCAGAATTTTGTTTTTCTGACTGCAATCCTATGCATCCTTGCCCAAGAGTAATTCCTATTAGTGCAGAGCATTCACTGGCCTTCAGGAGACTGGGAAAATATATGGAAATCACAGCCAGTTGAGCTAAAGTCAAGATGGTAAACCATGCCTGTACTTGGACCCACCAAGTCAAACATAGCCATATATGGTGGGTCCCAGGGGCTTGCTGAAAGTTTCTTGTTTAGGTTGCCTGTCTGGGGCTTCAAAAACAAATGGGATGTCAACAAGCACCAAAAAGGCTGTAATACATGGCTGGTGAGCTGTGTTCAGTTTGGTGGGTCACAATTTGTGTAGGCATGCAATAAATTTGAGTGACTACATTAAGTCTTGTTTCTTAACAGTGCAGGCAGCGCTATAACTTCTAAGATGGAATTATGGGCTTTTTGTAGTTTATATTCTCTGGGATGGGGGAAAGGGGACTTTAAATATGCTCCTGCTGTTTTTCCCCTTGTGGTTTCTATTTCTTAAAAAGCCTGTGTGACAAAAACACTTGCCTCAAAAGGCTGTATGAGATACTTGCTGCTGTAGTTGTGTAAAGCTGATGGTATGATCTGAATGATCTCTGTACAGTTTGAAAGCTGATGAGCAAATATGCAGCGTTACTAGCCAAATAGCTAAACTCAGCTTTTGGTTACATTAATACATACTCAGTGACTTCTCAGTATTTCCTACAACTGCATTTTTTGGTATTGTGCAAATTACCAGTGGCAGCTGTAAAATCTGGCAAGATGCTAGGGTTAATTGTAACTATATATTTAGGCCCAAATAAAGTCTGTGGGAAAGTTCCATGCAATTTTCATTTGCATAAGGCCTGTAGTTTGATTGGATAGTGGAGCCTTCCCAAACAGGAGCTTTCCATAACCTAACATTATAGTCCTGGTTCAGACCTAACAGGAATCCATTGTTTGCCACTCTGTTACCTTAGGTGGGTACATTTCCCGCCCTGCCCCCTCTTATTTTGGACAGCAGAGGATGAGATCAGAATTTTCCATTTCCATTTTTAAACACACCACAGTTCCCACACGGAAGTCCCAATTTGAAGAACCGTGATTTGATTAAACTCCAGGTTTGTGAGAATCAGCCAGGTTTAAACTATGGCTGAACCACTACATCTGAACGAGACCAAACACTTTAGAGCATGACTGATGGGTTGCAGATGTGCTTCCCTTTCACTGAAAAGGCATACAGACAAGATCCGAATAATTTATTTGATCAGCTAGTTCCCTAGGCCAAAAGGCAATTTACCGGTAGATGTTTTTCATGAGTAGCAGCAGCTCTGCATTTCACATAGCAAACTGCCTATAAACCTGGAATCTCAAAAGTAGGTTGTGATTTGTGTGTTTCCCAGTCAAAAGTTTCAATGTGTGCATGCAAGTCCATGGGACTCTTATGAATCCCAAACCGTTTGTATAGGCATGAGTGACTAGATAATCATAGGAATCTGTTATGGCAACAAAGAGTAGGTGTATTTTGCTTTGCATGTCAGAACAATTAAAGATCCCCACAATGCCATCTTGAATGTTCACATTCTTAAAGGGGTACCACCAGAAGAAGCTGGCAGTAAATAATAGGACTGCCCTTGAAAACTGGATATTTTAACACAGCCGGTTTGTATGACGTGTGTTGAGCGAAAGGAATCACAGCCAGTTGCACCACCTGTCAGGAGCACAGTCCTGCCTCTGGGTGCATGTGCACAAATGGATCTCACATTTGAATAGTAGGTACGTGTAGGGAAAAACCCCCAATGTTAATAGGCACAAAATGTGCAATTAATATTCTGTTCCTCCACAATGCATGGCTGGTCAGATTGTCTGAGCCTAGCCCATAGAAGTTAATAACTTCCACAGTCCTCACTGTAGGGAATTCATTATTTTATTCCATAGTCCCTTTATTATTGTAGGCTCTTTTTTCTTGCATGAAAGAAAGGTAATCATACAGTCTGCAGTCTTCAATTATAAGAAGTATCAGATTTTATAGACCTCTTGTCTGAGTAGAACAGGGTCAGATTGGATTGAGAGTGAAAAGTAAGTTGCCTTTTCCAGTAATAATGGTAATTATTTCTAGAAATTTCTGTTAGTGCCTTTCTTGGGGAGTATTGTTATGTCGTGTGGATTTTCCATTCAAATAAACCTCAAGGTACATTGACCCCTGTGGAATTATTTGTATTCTTTCCTGAACTGACCTATAAATATAGGAGAAACTAGATGGCATATTAGAGGAGGGGAAAAAATATTTCACTCAATATGAAAATAATTATTATGTTTTTATATTATATTATTATTACCATTATTTTTATTTATTTATTTTAAACCAACTGGATTAAGCTCAAACCAGTTGTCATTCATGTAGCCAATCAAAGCTATTTCTATTGTGGTAAAGAAACTTAACAGACTGAATAAGTTTTGCATACTTCTCTGGTAGATTTTCTCTTGGAATATTTCTCAGCAAATTCAAGATCCCAGTTTTCATAGTGCCGGTTTAGGTGTTTGACCTGTTACCGAAGAACAGACACAGTTTGCCTGATATATTATTTGGTCTTTAACATTTCGTACTCGGACTGCATACACCCGCCCCAAAGCCACATCTGATTTAGCGCCTGATTTGGTGGTTCAGACCAGCCTGACCTAACCTGGAACAATCTGAACCTGACCCAACCCCTGGATCCATATCACGATCTAGAGAAAACAGATTGTCAGAAATCGCACTTACTTGTATTGGGAAATCCAAAATGGTCACATCTTTGCAAGACTGGGAATCTGTATTGGAATCAGATATATTTAATTTTATAGCACAAGTTAAATCGGGAATACCTCCAGTTTAGTTTTTATTCCATTTGAATTACTCTACTCTTATGCTGATTGGTGTGTCACAACTCTCACCAGGCTATTTACCCACAATGCTAAATCTGGCCATGTCCCTCTTAGTGGGTTCAAAGCAGTGGTGGTGCCAGTTTGTTTAAATGGCTCCAAATTGCACCCAGTGAATTACAGACCAATAAGCATATTGTCAACCACTGGGAAACTGTATGCCATACTGTGGGACCTCTGGATACGAACGGGATCCATTCCGGATCGCTACCCACGTCTACGCGTCTGTGGGTCGTGATTTGCTACTTCCGCGCATGTGTGTGACGTCATTTTGACCGTCTGCGCATGCACGAACGGCGAAACCCGGAACTAACACGTTCCATTACTTCCGGGTCACCATGGAGCGCAACCCAAAAGCGCTCAACCTGAAGCATATTTAACCCGAGGTATGACTGTACACTGAAATAGTATATTGCTGAAGTGGATCAATATCTTGGAAGCTGAACAAATTGCTTTTCAAAAACACTGTTTTCAATATTAAACAGCAACATTTGTAAGTTTAGTTTCAGTGATATAGTCTTCAGAAGTGTTTAGGCTCAGAAGGACAGTGAAGAAAGTATACGTATTTGAACCTTCTCATTTTTAGGTCTCATTGGTGATGATTATGCATACATATGCAATGTGGAGAAGACAACAGGTTATTCTTATTGATTTTTCCTCTTTCATGGCTTGTGATGTTCTTCTTGGATTGGTTAAATGAAGTATTGTTTTAGAGCTGATTGCAAACTTAGTTCAAGGTTTGTTTTTTGTACATAGGCAATAACATAAGCAAGACTGCAAAAACCAGGTGAACCAAACAATAAAATAAGTAAGCCAAAACATAACAAATTACAAAACAATTAAATTTAAAATTAAAATATTCTTAAAACAACATACAACATTCACATCTGCATAATATTGCTTTGATTTCTCTGTTGCCAATGCAAATGAAGCTACTTTTTCTATACTGTGACTATTTTTGCTTTTCAAAATGACTCCTCTGCCAAGGAACTCTTCCGCGTGTCTGTTATAAAACTCCAGCATGTTCTAGGTCACATGTTCAGTTTACGTAAGGCATTGGATAGGCCTTTTGGGCTTCATCATTGCCTCAAATGAAGTAAGGCTGCAAGCTGAACATCTCCACGGTATGAGATATAGGAAAGCAATAGGTAACACTGATGGTTTTAATAGTAGTATAATAATCTACTATTATTGTCCCTCTTAGTAGTAAGGTTTTGCGAAACACAGAATTCCCTAGAGCACAGTTTGGGGGGTGGCAAACTTACTGGATGAGTGGATAAAGATTAAGGCTGTATTAGTCTCTCTTTTTTAAATTTAAATATTTATTCAAAAGTTACAATACAGCTTTGTCCACTTGCCATAATATCACAGAATGATCCAGTCCTCAATCTACTTACTTGGGCGTAAGCTCTAGTTAACTTATTGGAAGGAATATAATTTAGTAAGACTTATGAATAATATGCACATGTTCTTGAGGCTGCAATCCTACAGATACTTCCTTGAAAGTAAGCCCCATTGCGCACAACATATTATTCCAAGTAAACATATATATGTTCAGGCCGCTCGTATATTTTGTTATTTTTCTCTCTTTTCATAAGGATTGCAGAGCTTTATTTTGCACGAGAGTGATACTATTAATCATAGTAAAGAAATAATGCCCCTTGTGAAATGTGGGGTTCCAAGCTGCAAAAACAAAAACCCCCAAAAAACCCTAATGAGGTTTCAGCAGAAGATTTATGGACTACAGAGATGTTATCTAGCTAACTCCCCTTTGTTTGTTTGTGTCACTTTTCTCCTTAGTGAATCTCGATATGAGCCAAGATTGCCAAGGATGTGCAACATGTTCCCAGTTCAATGGATGCTTAACATGTAAACCTCGACTCTTTTTTTTCCTGATGAGGAGTCAAATTAGAGAGATAGGGATGTGTTTTTCATCCTGCCCCAATGGATATTATGGACAACGGTACCCAGAAAGAAATGAGTGTAAAAGTAAGTTGAAGGAAAAGTTGCAGCTACTCTTTTTATGCTGTCTTGTGAACTCTTGTCATAGATATGAGCCACTATTCCAACGCTACCCCATTAGATAGTCCACTGGCAGTGGGCCCCTCTGTTGTGTTGCTCTCTTCTTGACACCACCTGCTTCTCTGTCAAACTTGGGGGGGGGGCAGTGAGGCTCTCAATAACTTACCATCCATTTACTTTGGAGTAGAGTGATGGCCAGCCAAATTCCTAGTCTCCACCAGGGAGCTCCAGTCCTTCACCTCTCCTTATCTCCTTTTCACTTAAAGTTAGTAATGTAACTAAGCATAACCCTCAATGTTAGAAGAAACTGATACAGCCTAGGAATCCAATTTATTCGAGTTTGTCTAAGGGAGAGAAAGCAGTGGCTATGCACAGTGAAAATAAAATGCTAAATATTGGTCTCTCCTAGGGTACAATCTGTTGGCTGGTTGTCTTACTATTTAAAAAGTAAAATAAAGTAGCATAATATTTAAATGTTTGTTTTGCTGTTATTAATAATTTTGGTAGGAATGATAAAAGTTTTTTTATCTAAGGCAAGCCTCATTTTAAAAGAGATGTAAAAGTACTATGGTAGTATGTGGGTAATGGGTTTTGTGATGTTGCAAAGTGGCAGAACCTGTTTCCTTGAACCTTGATAAAAATTATACAATGGGACATAGTATGTTGAGTGTGCTTCCACAGAGGCTTAACCACTCAAAATGATTCTGTCTGTATGCACCGAGCTTTATAGGCTAGCCACATTGAGAAGCAGATAGATCATGGGCCGGCCTAGAGCTATAAATGTCAGTCCTTCCAGCCAGATTCTTCTCGCAATGGGGTTGACCCAAGCATCTTCAGTTGCTGATCCCTAATGGATACAAACTCTGTCTTGTATATGGCACCACACTAACTTAAGTAGATCATGGTATACATGGCAGATAGTAATTGCTTATTTCTCGCCCTTCAGAATGTAAAGCTGACTGTGAAACCTGCTTCAATAGAAATTTCTGCACAAAGTGTAGAAATGGGTTTTACTTACACCTTGGAAAGTGCCTTGGAAACTGCCCTGACTGGCTGGAAACCAACAATCACACTATGGAGTGCAACAATATTGGTGAGTAAGCTGTCTGTCCCAAAAAGCTGTACCCAATACATCATTTCCATTTGTGGAATATAGTCTCTGTTGGTTTTTGCTTAGACATGCAGTTTAAACCTTGCAACGGGGAAATATTCACAAATAAAATGTTTGTACTTCAGAAAAGGGGTTTCCCCCCTTTGTAGACATTTGAAAGATTTTGGGGGGGGGAGTGTTCTGTGGACCTACTTGTTATGATGGTTGTCATAACTTTTTCTGTGGTTGTATGAGTATGGTGGAGGCCTGCTGGTGTATGGTAGTATTCCTGCCAGTGGATCCTAGTTGAAAGACAATAAACTGAGTGTTTCAAAAACATGGTGGTATGGGATGCACTGGATCCCAAGCCAGTCATACAGACATTGATCACCAACATCAGACTTCATCAAGATCACTGTGCCAGCTTGGAACTCACAATGGGGTGAAGCCTGGTTGTCCTGCCCCCATGAGCAGCTGGGCTGCAGCATGTGAATTAAATCCTAAAATACCAATTCATTTCAAAACATAATATCACAACCCAAATAAATATATTTTTTTTTTACAATTCTAACGGTTGTGCCATTTTAAACTCACTATATAGTATATGTATATGCATATGTATATGTATGTGGGGGTGGGGAACCAGTGGCCCATCAGATGCTTTAATTTCATTTCACTTTTAATTTGCATACCACCTTTCTATACACAATGTGGTTTACAAGCTGAAAAAAACAGCAGAATATAGAAGACAACACCCACTTATAACAATTCAATACAAATGTTGTTGAACTCCCAACTTCCTTCAGCCTCAGCCAGCATGGCCAGTGGTCTGGCATGATTGGAAATGAGCAACATCTGGGGGAGGGTGCCACATGTTCCTCACCCCTGTGTTAAAATACATAAACCAGAGTCAGATATGACAAAACTTTCTGGCGCAGTTTATTATTACAACCAGCAACCAGTTCCTCAAAAGTGCCAAGTGCAGGAAGTGGCAATCAGATTTCTTAGACCCTGTAGTAGATGATCTGTCTCACATGCCCCACTGTGTATTATTTCCTGGTGCAGTTCTTAAAAGCAGCAACAGAGACAGGGTTGCTGTTCACTCCCTTCCACTTTGCTCTGGATGCTCCCGGTGCTGCCATACAGTTCAAGTGTATCTATTTTTTATGTGTGCATTTATATTTTGACACATAAACTTATGTCTACATCCCCTATAAGGTATTGCAAGTGTTTTGTCAGAGATGACTGGTCACAACTTGGATCCATTCAATGGCCTCATTATGCAAGAACCATGTTTACCTAATACCTAAATCTGTCCATAGGAATCAATTCAGCAAGTGCTGCTTTCCAAGGAAAGCCTATTCGTTTAGTTAAAGCTTTTTCTTCTTAGGAGTTGTGTTTACTAGATTACATGCTTAGCATATTGATTCAAGCTTTCTGCTGCGAGCAGGTGTGACTCTCACCAAATTAACAGAATCACACCTCCGAAAGCCCATGTTAATATGTCTCAAAGAGTACAGAACATATCAAGTTATTCCTAATCACACTGATGTGCTAAAGCCATCACTATAAAGTTACCATTAGTAGTAGGACTTCTGTTGCTGAATCTTGCATCTTACATTTATCTGAAATACTTGAATGATACAATACCTGTTTGGCAGCTAACTATTTGCTAAGCTGTTCAAGTTGTCTCACTTAACAGCACTGAAAACCCAGTGTCATGCTAGGTGATGGTTTCCAACTGGCCCAAACAGATGATCTTGCATCAACCCATGAACTACTAGCCACAATGGCTACCACCCACAATGCATATGTTCTACCTCCACTGTGCAAGCCTCTGAATACTAGTTGCTGAGAATCACAGGTGGGGAGAGTGCTGTCGCACTCAGGATCTGCTTGTGGGCTTCTCATCGGCTTCTGGATGGCCACTGTGAGAATAGCATACTGGGGCGGATGGGCCTTTGGCCTGATCTAGCAGGGCTATCCTTATGTTAAGCTTTCTACAGCATGGAGACAAACATTACCACTTACTAATGTTTGTGGATCAGAATGCTGCTAATGGCACAGAAACAGACGAAAGTGAAAAAGTTGGCAGTGCTACTCCATGAAATTGCCCTTAGCTTTTACACTCTGATTTGAGCAAGCACCTCATATGAAACAAGCCTTTGCGAAAACATACATTCAAGATCATAAAGATTAATTTTCTCTAGACCTCTGACGCACATGTAGATGAAATATGTGATGTGCAAGGTGTGAAAAGAATATATTGCGTAAGTTCTGCATAAATTTGGGGCTATTTGGCCATACTTACTTGCTTTCCTTAAATTTTTTTTTATTAAAGATGTGTGTGTGTGTGTGTGTGTGTGTGTGTGTGTAACAAAAAACTACATATAGCGTCTCCACTTTAAATTTATAGAGGCCATACTTAATTTATGTCATATTTTTGTTGCAGTGCATTGTAAAGTTAGTGAATGGAGCCCATGGGGTGAATGCATGAAGAGAGGGAAAACGTGCGGTTTCAAAAGGGGGAATGAAACGAGGAAAAGAGAAATCTTACAACTTCCTACTACAAAGGGCAAACCATGCCCACATACAACTGAGACAAAAAAATGTATTGTACCGAAAACGAGATGCCAGACTGGACAAACAGGTACTTGCGATCATTATTCTTTCATATTTTTGAACTGATGAATACCAATTCCTTATAAAGGCGTGATTTTGTCAGAATTTTTGTTGGGGCTTAATAGTACTTTGGTTTGAGAAAATCCTAAAACTTGGCATGTTGGGAATGTTGACTCATGATTTTCATTCCTTTAAACAAGGTTTGTTTAAACAAGGCATTATCCGGAAGCTGTAAGAGTCATTTATGCCATTATGCTATTCCTCAGTTGTGACACTTGGAGTTAAGTCACTGTTTAAACAGTCTGGCAGAGGAAGACTAGAGAATAGCTAGATATTCTGAATGCAATATTAGCTACAGTGTTTACAAGTTGTGAATAGCTGAATACAATGACTAACCAAGCAGGCCTTTACTCCAAGTATGGTCCAATTATGCTGGATGGCGTGGGGTGCAGGGAGGATATAAGCCGCTGCAGCAGCAGGACAGTGCCTGCCATATCCTTTCCTGATCCAGAACAGGAGGAAGAAAACACACAACTCCCCAAAGCACAGAATGACAACCACTACGTCCATAGGAGCACTACTTGCAACCCCATCCCCAAATATGGACTGGCGCAGGGATGTTGCGGCAGTGTCATGGAGTGAATGTGACAACATTATGGCATTGCCTTCATGATAGCCAGATATACTGTAGATGGAAACAATGCATTCAGTCACAGGGACAGCTTGCCAGCCTCCCCCCTCCATGATCCCACAGCAACATCCCCACTCCTGCACTCCACAAGCTCTCACTGCAGAGTCAACAGCGGGACCCTGAGAACCCTGCAGGAAAGGGTTTGAGTCACCTTACACCACCCACATTTGAAGTTTTTCGACTGCATACCACAAAGGAAACAAAGTTGTATAGGACACAGCCTCCCTATACAGTACAGTGGTACCTCAAGTTAAGTACTTAATTCATTCCAGAGGTCCGTTCTTAACCTGAAACTGTTCTTAACCTGAAGCACCACTTTAGCTAATGGGGCCTCCTGCTGCTGCTGCGCCGCCAGAGCACGATTTCTGTTCTCATCCTGAAGCAAAGTTCTTAACCTGAAGCACTATTTCTGGGTTAGTGGAGTCTGTAACCTGAAACGCATGTAACCTGAAGCGTATGTAACCCGAGGTACCATTGTAGATGTTTTGGATGGAGGCCTGCCTAAAGAGTTCAGAAGTCTTTCTGTGGAAAGTGGGGAGAAAGGAGCTTTTTGCCAGGCAGAAAACTGGGGCGTGCAGCAAAGAAAGCCACAAACATACCCCCTGTGGGATAGCTTCCCCAAAACTCAGTGCATCGGGCATGGGGCAGGCAAACAGGCTGGATTTCAAGGCCCACCATAGGGAATGCCAAGAAGTCCCACTCAGTTATGGCATTTCTAGCTAGCAGCAATCATGTCAGAGACAAACAATAGGAAGCTGCCAGGACTTTGGGTCACACCACAAACTCCACAAAGAAGCTCGCATATTCTTCAGCCACAGCTGAAGGCAGATACGTAATATGACATTCATGGAGAAATGTCTCAGCTGCGATATGACCAGTACATAAACCAGGATGGCCATGGCTGCAGAAGGAGGCCTAGCCCTGTGGAACAGCTCAGGTGTTACATGCAGGAGGTTCCTGGTTTAATCTGGGAGAGGAGCTCCTTCTGGAAGAGAGTTCCCAACACACAGTGTCCCAGAGAGAGAGTCGTTTCTGTGCTAATCAAGTGAGACGGTAGCCTAATTCATGTATAGACCAACCAGCCCTTTTGGCAAGCATTGTGATCAACCCTCCTCTGCCATTTTGCCGGGTAGACTAGCCCCACTAGATAGCAGGCCTAATCATTTATCACTTTCCCCTTGCCAAATAGTAGTGGCAGCCATCTATTTGTGTGTCATGAGAGGCATTGTGATCAACCCTCCTCTGCCATTTTGCCGGGTAGACTAGACCCACTAGATAGCAGGCCTAATCATTTATCACTTTCCCCTTGCCAAATAGTAGTGGCAGCCATCTATTTGTGTGTCATGAGAGGTCTAGCTGTTTGTGCCAAGTTCTCCCTTTGTATGTAAAGTGCCCTTTCTCTATGGATTCCATTGCCAGAATTCTTCTTTGTGTGCTCTGAGCGTTCATGATATGTGAGGCCAGAGAGATATATCCCCATGCCAAATGCTTTGTCATCTGAGTTATGGCCTCTGTTGGGGAGTTTATAGACAAGTCTTATGGGTTGTGATTGAGTACATAGTTATGCCATATCCTAGATTCTGTTGTAATGATGTGGATGGGGCAGAGGGCAGTGGGTGTAACCCTGAAATGAGTTTTATAGATGGAATTGTTGTTATCCCAACTGTGATTGCCTAAAGTTTCGCCATTGTTGAAAACATATTTGAGGTCTGAAGAAATATGGGATTTGGTGTAAGCATGGTTCTCTCCTGTCCTTCCCATGTATCCACCTGTTTTGGTTGCTACCCCTACTTTCCTAGGTCATATGTAGAATGTTGCTGTGATGTTGCTAACTATAGCCAATTGAATTGAATGCTGCATATCCTATATAGTCGTTTGGTGAAACTCTTTTTTTCTTTAGAGTGGTGCTTTCATGAAAATATCCCTTTTTGTGTGATGTGTTTTAAAAAAGGTGGGGTTTTTTGTCTTAGTAATTTTTAAAATTCTGTCTTGTGTTGTTTTGCATTTATTTATTTCATAAAATTTACACACTTCTTGATTGTTTAAAAAAACTTAAAGCGGTTTACAAAAAGAATAAAACAATACAATTATTGGTAAAGATGGTTAAAAGCAACTATTTAAAACATTTTTTAAAAAAATCAAAATCAGTGATAAAATATGTTAAAACACACATCAACATTCTACATACAGTATATGAGGAGGTTTGCCTAAACAAAATGTCTTTAACAGGCACCCAAAAGAATACAGTGAAGGTGCCTCCCTGGTGTCAATATGTATTAATGTAGAAGACGGTTAGCAGCAAGCCAGGTCTCAGAAAACTCAAAATTTTAAGTCAGAGTGGGGACACAACCCAGCCCACAGCTATGATATAACAGAGCAGTTGTGGATCAGAAGATGGCCAGGCCTGCCAAGGGTCATTGCAACAGCTTCCACCACTCACAGTTAGTATCGAAGGCTGTTTTATGAATGCTGGGCCATGTGGTATCTGGTTTTTTTTAAAAGATATTTATTGAAGTTTTACAAAAACGTAAGTTTACAAAATGAAAAAAGGTCATATAAAAAGAAAAAGATACAAAAAAGAGAACATAGAAAAATACATGAAAAAGAAAAAAGAAGAATAAAAATACAAAATACAAAAAACAAATAACTAAAAAAGAATTAAAAACAAATCCGTTTTTTGTAACTTTGAACGCATCTTATTTCCTTGGCCTCCTCACACCTCCCCTTTTTGTATTCCCATTTAAATAATCAAATCAGCAAATCCTTACCCTCTTTCGTTTATCTTAACTCTGTATCTTAACATATTATAACTCTATATTTTCATCCATTATCAATTCATTTTTGCATATTCTTATTAACTTTGTTGCTAATGCCACTTATTTTCAATCCAACATCATTTTAACATTCATTAATTTTACAGTATTTCTGAAGATAGTCTTTAAATTTCTTCCAGTCTTCTTCCACCAACTCTTCTCCCAGGTCTCGGATTCTGCCAGTCATTTCCGCCAATTCCATATAATCCGTCACCTTCATCTGCCACTCTTCCAGGGTGGGTAGCTCTTGTGTCTTCCAATACTTTGCAATAAGTATTCTTGCTGCTGTTGTTGCATACATAAAGAAAGTTCTATCCTTCTTTGGCACCAATTGGCCGACTATGCCCAGGAGAAAGGCCTCTGGTTTCTTCAGGAAGGTATATTTAAATACCTTTTACATTTCATTATATATCATCTCCCAGAAAGCCTTAATCTTTGGGCACATCCACCAAAGGTGAAAGAATGTACCTTCATTTTCTTTACATTTCCAACATTTATTATCGGGCAAATGATATATTTTTGCAAGCTTGACTGGTGTCATGTACCACCTGTAAATCATTTTCATAATATTCTCTCTTAAGGCATTACATGCCGTAAATTTCATACCGGTGGTCCACAACTGTTCCCAGTCAGCAAACATAATGTTGTGACCAATATCTTTTGCCCATTTAATCATAGCAGATTTAACCGTTTCATCCTGCGTATTCCATTTTAATAGCAAGTTATACATTCTTGAGAGTATCTTAGTTTTGGGATCTAACAGTTCTGTTTCCAATTTCGATTTTTCCACCTGGAAGCCAATTTTTTTATCCAAATTATAGGCCTCTCTTATTTGATAATAATGAAGCCAGTCTCGCACTTTATCTTTTAATTTCTCAAAACTCTGCAATTTCAATTTGTCTCCTTCTTGTTCCAATATTTCCCAATATTTCGGCCATTTGGCCTCCATATTGAGCTTTTTCTGAGCCTTCGCTTCCATTGGTGACAACCACCTTGGGGTTTTATTTTCCAGTAAATCTTTGTATCTTATCCAGACATTGAACAATGCTTTCCTGACAATATGGTTTTTAAATGCTTTATGTGCTTTAACCTTGTCGTACCACAAATATGCATGCCATCCAAAAACGTTGTTAAAACCTTCTAGGTCCAAAATGTCTGTGTTCTCAAGAAGCAGCCAGCCTTTCAACCAGCAGAATGCTGCTGATTCATAATAAAGTTTAAGGTCTGGCAGGGCAAATCCACCTCTTTCCTTTGCGTCAGTTAATATTTTAAATTTTATTCTAGGCTTCTTGCCCTGCCAGACAAATCTGGAAATGTCTCTCTGCCACTTCTTGAAACAGTTCATCCTGTCCAATATTTGCAATGATTGAAACAAAAATAACATTTTTGGCAATACATTCATCTTTATAGCTGCAATTTGACCCAACAAGGAAAGCTTCAAATTTGACCATATTTCCAAGTCTTTTTTCACTTCTATCCAACATTTCTCATAGTTATCTTTAAATAAGTTTAAGTTCTTAGCAGTCATATTAACCCCCACATATTTTACTTTCTTAGCTAATGTTAAACCAGTCTCCTTCTGAAACCTCTCTTTCTCAATTGGTGTTAAGTTTTTCTCAAGCACTTTAGTTTTTGACTTGTTCAGCTTAAATCCTGCCACATGACCAAATTCTTGAATCAATTCTAATACTCTTTTCTTACTAGATTCTGGCTCCTGTAACGTCAAAACTAGGTCATCTGCAAAAGCTTTCAATTTATATTGTTTGGCTCCGACCTGAATACCTTTAATCAGACGGTCCCTTATAATCATATTCAGCAAAACCTCCAGAACCGAAATAAAAAGCAGTGGGGAAATTGGGCAGCCTTGTCGTGTCCCTTTCTCTATCTTAAATTCCTCTGTCATCACATTATTAACTATTAACTTAGCCTTTTGTTCTGAGTAAATTGCACTTATACCATTTTCAAACCCTTGGCCCACCCCCATTCCCTGAAGATTTTTCTTCATAAAATTCCAAGATATATTATCAAAAGCTTTTTCCGCATCTATAAAAATTAAAACTGCTTTGGTATTGATGTTCACTTGCAGCTTCTCCAAAATATTAATTATGTTCCTCGTATTGTCAGACAAATGTCTACCTGGGAGAAAGCCAGCTTGATCTTTATGTATCTCTTCAACTAATACCTTTTTTAATCTATTAGCCAAGATATCAGCAAAAATTTTGTAATCCACATTAAGCAGGGATATGGGGCGGTAGTTCTTAAGTTGTGTCTTTTCAGACTCAGTTTTCGGTATAAGTGTAATGTAAGCTTCCTTCCACGACTCTGGCGCCTTTTTCCCCTCCAGAATTTCATTACAGACCTCCTTTAGTGGCTGAATTAACCAGTCTTTCAGAGATCTATAGTATTTGGAGGTAAGACCATCCAGCCCTGGAGATTTACCCAACTGCACGTTCTGGATGGCACCTTCAACCTCCTGTTCTGTAATTTTGTGATTCAACATTATCTTATTTTCTTGAGAGATTTTTTGTAATCCATTTGTTCTTAAAAATTGGTCTAAATCAGTCTCTTTCTGTGGCCCTTGTGTGTATAGTTGTTTAAAATATCTCTGGAAGCACTTTCTAATCTCCAATGGATTCTGTATGTTCTTTCCTTCCACATCCAAATTTGTAATGGTGTTTAATTTTTGTCTTTTTTTAATCTGCCAGGCTAGCAGTTTCCCACATTTATTAGCTGATTCAAATGTCTTTTGTCTCATCTGCTTAATTTTCCATTCTACTTCCTGATTTATCATTTTCATGTATTGTACTGATATAATTTTATTTCTCTCAGAATCTCTTGTGACTTTGGTTTCGCTCTTAATTTCTTCTCTCCTTCTTTTATTTTTTCCAAGATTTTATCTTTTTTCTCATTTTGAATTCTCTTCTATATTGCGTTCTGTTGAATCAGAAACCCTCTCATGACCGCTTTGCTTGCGTCCCAGATTACTCTTTTTTCAACCGTGGTATTCAAATTTATCTCAAAATAATCTCTCAAGATTTTTTGGGCCTTCTTGGTAACCTCTTGATCTCTAAATAAGGTGTCATTCATCCTCCATCTGAAGGAACCGATTGGTGTTAGTTTCATCTCCATCTTCACCGCATTATGGTCGGAGCAAGTTTTTGGGCAAATTTCCACTTTTCGAGTCTTAGGTGCCAGTCCTCTAGTTATCCATATTTGGTCAATTCTTGTCCATGTCATGTTGGCTTCAGAGAAGAATGTTCCCTCTCTTCCAAGGGGATTCTTGGTTCTCCAAATGTCACTCAAGTCCATATTGTCAGTCAGTTCAAAAAAGGTTTTTGGTAGTCTGCCATCTTTAGTTACAACCTGTCTCTGCGACTTATCCATATTTGTAGATACCACTCCATTCATATCTCCCATCAAAATAATGTTATAGTCCATGTAGTCAAGCCATGTGGTATCTGGATCCTTGTTGTGCCTGGCTATAATAAGGGAGAAAAGCAAGAGTAATCAGTAGAACACAGTGTACTGCAGTGCTATACAGCACAGTTGATTTGTGGACCACACCCTGTAAAAGTTTTATATGCCTTCCTGTTCGTCTGATCTCTTTTCTACTAAACCTAAGTACCTTTTAGTTCTTTTTCATTACTTTATCCTTCCTGCCCAACTTAGTGACTTGCATGCTGCAAACTGGTTTGATATGCACAATTCTAAAGGGATCCCAACAGCTCATTATATTAATGTGATTTCCAGAGGTATTCTAGATACGCTAAGGAAGTATTTGCTATTTAATGACTCCATTAACTTTCCATTGATTTTTCACTTCTAAAAATAAATGCACATTAGCAATTTTCACTTTTTGCAAATGGCCTTGGTTCCTACTGGCTAGCATGTAAATTTCAAAGTTGTTTGCAAGAAACCAGTGTTACGTATTCACACATTTTATGATGTGTCTGTTCACCTGAATGAGCCAGGAATCTATTTTATGGGATATGCCTACACGTCCAATTATCAATACCCTTTTGTTAGGTACTATTGGGGAACTTTAAGAGAATATGAGATGATAAACTTCTAAAATATAATAAGCTGTAGTGAAATATTTCACTTGACATTAATGGCTTATAGAATCCAGCACTTCAGGATAGTTCAGAGATGGTGTGAAAGGATGGGCAAAAAGGGGCAGCCTAGTGCAAATGTGACTATTGTCCTCTTCCATTGGCCATGAGTGGTTATAGATATATAGCTGGATCGAGGTGTCAACATGCACCTGCTTCCTACATATGGTTCATCTTTTGCCCATATGTAGCCCACAGGGATTCAGTTGGAACACTTTTAATTGGAAGAGGCTTTATTCAAAGCCACAGACTTTTGAAATATCTTTGGGAAACTTTTCACATTTACTTGTCTGCCAAGGGTTCTTTATACATTGCAGATAGTTCTGGATCATATTTTAGGCCACATGTACTGGTCAGCCCTGCTAGGACTCATCCTTGACCTTATGTGAACTGAATCTGGGAGCAAAGTCTGGAACACACCCAGCCAATTGGAAAATCTTCAAAGGTGAACAAGATGGCTTTCATGAAAGCTTGCCTACTATTCTTGCCTTTCCCATTGAGGAACTACAGATATATTTCCAAGCAATCCCGGGGACACAGTTTGCAAACCCACTTATCTAAGTGATCTGATGATGGAAGGCATACCCTCTAACATCTCTCTGCTGAAAATAGGGATATCCCATTCCATAATTATAATTTTACTATTTATACCCCACACATCTTACTGGTTTCCCCAGCCACTCTGGGCAGCTTCAAACTTATATAAAAGTATAATAAAACATTAAACATTAAAAAAACAACCCTTTACTATACAGGATTGCCTTCAGATGGCTCAGGGGTCAGATAACTCCATACCCTCCAACATTTCTCCAGTGAAAATAGGGATGTCCTAAGGAAAAGCAGGACAAACCGGGATGGCTTCTCTAAATCAGGGACGTCCCTGGAAAATAGGGACACTTGGAGGGTCTAGGAAGAGATTATTTTTTTTTAATGCCTTAAGCTATGTCAAACATTTGAATTCATATAAAGATTTCATTTGGTTTTTGAAGAGAGGAAGGCCAAAATTTTGGCCATATCTAATAGTTTTATTTATTTTTTCAGATCAGTTCATCCATCCCTAATTAGTATATGTGTCCATGTAGTGCATCCAACATATTTGTAGACCGGATCTGATAAATATGCAGTTGACTCTTGTATATACAGAGTCCAGTCGGACGTCCTGTTGGGCTTTCAGTAGATTTCCTAGAACGCTGTTTAGCTAAAATTCGCAAAGCCATTCCTCAGTGTTAGTGTTGCTGTGGTTTTAGATGAAGACAATGTAACACAATACCAGCAGGCTCAAAGAATTAAGCAATTAAATTCCTCTTATTTACGCCCACTCTCATACCACACAGATTCGGACATCAGTGAAATGCAATGAGCTGCAAAGAAAAGTGGGCTGCTCATTTAGCGTTCCTGTGGGACACGTTGTTGCAGAGTTCATCTCTGTTCACTTTTCTTTGTTTATGAGCAAAGATTCAATTAACATTCTGTGAAACTGCTCCAGAGAAAAACAACAGAAGCAGCATAATGCAGTTTATTAAAAGAGAAAGAGTTTTCAATTCTGTGCACATGTGCCCTGGAATACGATGCCTTGCTCGGATGTCAGACAGACTTCTGAATAAATATCCTAACTAGGCATAGGTTAGGCCGAATATGAAAGAGGGTACAAAATAATTTACAGGCTGACATACATATGCAAAAAAGTTAAACCAGAGTACTTCTGATAATAATCCAAAGCAATCAAGTCCCACTGACTTTGGCTTCCATCGAAGTATTTTGGTGTTACCACTGAACAGTCTTTTACCAACCAAAATTTATGTTGGCGGTATGATTTGAATTCATGAATTTATAGTGAGTTTCAGAAACATTCATAAATGTGTCTGAAAATTGCTGTTATATAGTTTTTAAGTATGTTTGCTGTGAGCATGCTACAATATTATTCTGGAAGCTCTTTCATTCCTACCTACCAGTATGATTACCGCACTTTACCGTGTGTAAGAGGAGGTGGTTTTTTTTACTCTAAAATAATGTTCAAAATCGGGGGTCGTCTTATACATGGATAGTGCTGAGGGGGGACAGGCGTTTGGTTGCAGCCGCAAGCAGGAGCTTGTCAGCAGCGATAGGGTGGGTGATTGGTGGCTGCATCAAGGGCTGCTTTGGATTGGCTGCTGCTGCGGCAATTGGGTTGGTGACTTGGTGGCTGCGGCAATGGCTGCTGTGGATTGGCTGCTACTGCGTCAATTGGGCGTACGCTTGCCAGCTGCTGGTTTATGGCTTCTGTGACGCGTGCAATTGGCAGCATTTGTCAGTCTGGTGAGTGATTTTTGGCACCCCCCAAAAAAGCTGAACAACTCTGGGCCATCTCCCCCCATTTTCTTAAATTGGATTCCCCAAAAATAGGGGTCGTCTTATACATGAGGGCATGTTATACACGGAAAAATACGGTATGTCATGCCTGCAGGTTTGGAAATCTTTTGTAAATAAGAAATGCCTTTTCTTTTACAGAGGGTATTTTTGGCTTTTAGTATTATTTTACATTGTTTTATTATTAGTATAATCAAGGGGAACAAGCTAAGGTTACTTTTTTTAAAAGCTGTGATTCAACAGCTGAGGACTCACATAGGCGTTTTGGGAACCACTGACTAGAAACATTGCAAGAGGTTGCCCCAGGTTCAAGAAGAGAGCCTCATCAGAACCTAGGCATCTTCCTCTTATAGTTTCCTATCAGATTCCATCACAGTGATGAAGACATTATAACTACGGTGGCCAGTGGCAAAAGAGCAGCACATTCATTCACCTTATATAGATTAAGTTAGAAGAAGGAATTTCAGCAGGATTCTACCCCCAGTCAGTCTCAAAGTGCCCTCTGACAGTTTACCAGGTAAATAAGGGCCTTCTGTGGGTGCCACCCTGTGAGGTGAGGTGGGTTGGTATCTGGAAGAGGACCTTCTCAGTGATGGCAACACAACTATGGTGTGCTTTCTCCAGGAAAGTAAGCCCGGTGCCTACTTTGTTGTCCTTTTGGCACCAGGAAAGGGCAGTCTTCAGCCACCATGACTTCTAAATAATTTTAGCCCTGCTGATTGTCTTTATCTGGCAGCAACCATTTTGCTCTGTGCTTGGGCCCCACACACATTGGCAGAGCATGCATAAGCCCATCCCATTGTGTTCCACCTTGTTCCGCCCCTGTTCCGCCCTCTTCCAAGTCCAAAAAGACCCATGCATCAGCAGCGCGTCAATTGGGCGTGAGCAAAATGGTCACTGCACTCTTCTTTTAATGTAATCTGTCTTGGAAATTTATTTGGAAGGGCAGTATAGGCATTTCTATACTTAAAGAATGTTCTGAAGCCTATTCTCAGGATCAGCCTTCAGTTGTGGATTATGTGACAGTGTGTTTCTCTCTTTTGTAAATATATGCAGCCTTTATTGGGCACCTTTTACTAAACAAACAAGGGTCCATCTCTCTCTCTGCATTGAAGGATCTCAAGCAACTATGCCTGCTGCTCCTTTCTCTGCCCTTCCCTTCCCAGCAGAATGTTGTACAAGGGTTCAGTATCTTCGGCAACCTAGGCTGTTCTACTTCAAATATAGTTTTGCATGCAAGAGAGACCATGTTAGTCCCCAGCAACTCCAGAAGTGTTTGGGAAAGTCTCCTTGGCTGAACCCTCAGACAGCTGCTGCCAGACAGAGGAGACAATACCGAATTAGATGGGCTACTGATCTCAGTAGGGATAAGGTTGTTTCAACCCAAAGTGGCATAAGTTGAGTGAGTGAATAGCCAGAACTGGATATGACCCACAGCTGTCCAAGATTTTAAAACATAAAAGGGATTGTGCAAAACCTTTCATCAACACAACTCAGTTAATATAACTAAGATGCACTTTCATTTGGCAGTATGATTTCAGCATGTTAATTATAACATCTCCATTTGGCATTTAGGGAAGATCCACATCATGCACTTGAAGTGCATTCAATGTATATTAAAAGCACAAGACATCCCCCCCACCCCCAAATCCTGGGAACTGCAGTTTACCCCTTATAGACCCACAATTCCCAGGACCCTTAATAAACTACAGTTCCCATAATTCTTTGTAGAAAATAATGAGCTTTAAATGTATGTTGGATGTGCTTCAAATGTATGCTGTGGTCCTGTCTTTATATACTTTATTTACTACTAGCACAAAATATTTTTGGCAATATTGTCTGCCACTGTTTTGCTCTAGTCCAGTATTCCCTGTATTGGAAAAGGGTGTGTGGACAGAACGCAGAATTTCCCTGGATTATTCTAGTGTGTCAGGAGTGTACAGTGCATAGTGCAGCAGGAATATTGGATGGCAAAGAGTTAGGTGCAGGTCAGAGCTACAAAGCCTCTTCCCATTCCTACGGGGTAGTAACAAAATTGTAACCTGCAGTGGAGGATAACCTGCCTCTAGTATTCAAAATATGAAACATGTGTATGGTGGAAGGCAAAGCATTTCACTCCCAGTCTACTTCTTTCCCTGTCCCCACATCAAAAAACATGCTGCCTTGAGGAACTTGGAGCAGATGCTGAGACTCTTCCAGCTGAGGCGTATCACGCCAGCACGATCCTCTAGCAACAGCATGTGAATGACACCAATGTGGTTACGGTTAATGCCCTTTCTTTGTGGTTATTCCCCAGGCTGCTGAGGCTTCAGAATTAACATGAAGCTAATTACCGTATCTCAGTGTTGACATTTTGCATACGCTGCTGGGTCATCATAACTTGGATTCTGTGACTCCAAGCTACTACTATAATTATGAAAATCCTGTGAAGGGTTTGGCTGTTTATTTTTAATGGTTTTTTTCTGCCAGCAAATCCTCTTTTATTCCCCCCCTTTCTTCCTTGCAGCAATTTCCCCCCCCCCTCCTAAGGTAGCACATTTCTGCTTCATTTTGAGTACTCCTGAGAGCTCAGTTGCAGGCTCCCAGTTATAATCGTGTTGTGACAGATTGGCTTCAGCTATGATGACTTAAATACAACCAACAGAGGGGAAGCATGAGAGATAATCCTTACCATCCTTCTCCATTAGCATAAGCAGCTGCCTTAGGGACAAGCTAGACATGAAGTTAATTACGTGAATGTGGTTAAGGCAGGGATAGTGAATGTGGTGCCCTCTCAAGTTGTTGTTGGACTACAGCTCCCATCATCCTTGCCCATTAGCCATGTTGGCTGGGTCTGATAGGAGTCACAGTCCGGAAACATCTGTAGCGCACCATGTTTGCTACCTCTGGGTTAAGATGCACACCTAAAAAAAGAGTAAATAGCAGTCACAGAGGGTTCTAGTAGAAGCAGAACTGTAGAGGTTGTGGAAGGAGTTTAACTCTTTTCCTCCCTCCATGTTCACCCTCGCCAAATCCTCCACAGCTGCTATTTGCATCAGGAGGGAATCTTTTTATTGGTGCCAACAGAGCCAGTACATTAGTTTGTTCACTCAAGGAGACAGTATTTTCCACATCCTTTTTATTTACCATTGGTGGCCAGTGAGGTGATTCACCAGTAACCATTCTGTGGTGACCAAGGAGTACCATGGGATTCATTTCCATGCTTTGTCATTACTGACTGGTAAAAGAGATGGGACATAAATCTTTGTGTATAAGGTGCATCGCAGCACTGGGAGGTTGGGGAAGTGAAGAGGGAGGAGGCCATAGCCAAAGCCATCCGAGCACATGGTTGCTGATATGATATCCCAGCGCAGATCCAGGCTGCTTCTGCCTCCACTACCACCTCCCATCTCTTAAGGTACAAGTGGGAATTCCTTTCCTCTCTTGATTGTCAGGCAGCGGCTGCAGGCATAGCAAAGCCACCTCACCAGGTGCCACTGCTTGCTACCTAAGATGCCAAGGATTGAACCTGGGACCTTCTTCATGCAAAGCAGATGCTCTCTGTTGCTGAACCATGGTTCCTTCCCCAGCTAGCAGTATACTAAATGAAAAATGCCTGAGAAAATCTGTAACACAGACCATCTGTAACACAGAAAATCTGTAACACACTTGAGTCACCTATACACAAACAGTGCATTGGGCTTTGCAGTGTGCTGCAACAGGGTTTTTGTGGGGTGTAGTTAGCTAGTTTGCACAACATGATAAACCAAACCATGGCTTAGTAAGGATGCATGGGCTCCAAGAGAGGAGTTTACAGCTGCTTTTCTCCTTTTGACTGTTGTGGTTTATTGGGCTAAGCCAAGACTTGGTTTAGCATGTCCAAACTGGGACTCATGGTTAAGCTTTATCCCCACTAACCACAAACTGTAGCCAAGAACAAACCTTGACTATTGCTCATGGTTAGTGAGGTCAGAGCTTAACCACAGACTACATGCTAAGCCAAGCCATGGCTTACTTTAGCATAGCAGGCCAGCAAGAGAAATGGGCAGGAGGAGCAATGTGGCTGCAAGCTTCTCTTCAGGAGCCCACACACTCGCATCGTCTTGGTAAGCCATAGTTTGGCTTACCATGTCGTATGAACAAGGAGGATGAATACTGGAGCCCAAGCTGAAGAAAAAGCCAAATATCTCCTTTCTAGCATTTCTGTACCAGTTCTATCACACATTCTGCATCTGATCCATATATGGACAAAAGTCAATTTCCCCCGGATCTCAGAGTGGTGCTTGGTTGCTCATTGCATTAGCAGAAGGCTCATCTCTTTCTCCCCCCAGTTGTTCTCTCTGCTTCTTAACTCCTCAAACAGGCAAAGATGCAGCAGAGGGGTCACTTGGTAGCCTTCCCCCCTCCTCTGAAGCTTGTGCTGAAAATGTGTTGGACTTAATGCAAGTAAACAACTTTATTAACCAGTTTATAAATCATTTTGAAACTTTAAAGCATATGTTGAACACTCTTGTACTCTGCAACCAGAGAAAACATTTTTTTAAAAAAATAAAGAATAAAGAATTGACCATATAATAGCTACTTTTTCCCAAACTGCTAAGCAAAATAAATTAATCAATGTACACTTTTATGAACTTTTTATTATTCAGAGCTCTGATTTCAACATTCTAAATACTTCCCTTCATCAGTGGCTGGCAGCTTATTAAATGCTGAGGGCCACGTAGGCAAAATGTAATGAGCTGGATCACTGTAGTTAATTTAAGATGTTTTTAATTGCTAATTTACATAATTATCACATCAAATTCTAATTGATGGGTATGTTAACCTCCCCCCACACTCACCTTTGCAATACTTTTATAGTGAAGCTGATAAGCTTGATATTTGGAGATAGACCTAATCCTCAAGTTGTGTGAATGGTATGGGAAGTAGCTGTCTTGTGGGTTAGTACATTCCTGTTAGTGGAACTGCTCATTTTCAGGTGGTTCTATTTATGTGGTTTAAATTTATACCAAACCATATGGGAAATGCTTCACTCAAGCAGCTTCTGACATGGCTTGGGACCTCAGTTCCACTCTAGTAATGTGGAAATAGAGCCTTGCAAACCAAGAAACCCCAAATGTGTAATACTGTGGACAGCATTCAAGGCAGAGAAAAAAATAAGAAAGGACTGCATAAGACAACTTTCAAGGGTTTCATATATTTTATTTTATTTTACTCTTATGTTTGACTGACGTTTCAGGATTCTCATAATACACTTTTTTTTTCCTTTCAGGAGTTGATGAATGCATTAGATTTCATAAATAAGTATTTTAACCAACTTTTAGTAGTAAAAAACTAGTTGACCGGTTCAGGATACTCATCTAGAAAATTAACAATTCAAGGCGTGAAACTTAAGTGGTAAATAGTACCACATTCTGACACTCATGTATCTGGCAAAGGGCTTATCCACACTTCCTATTATTATTATTATTATTATTATTATTATTATTATTACCCCCCATTCATCCAAAAGTCCCAGGGTAGGTCACAACAATTAAAACACAACATGGATATTAAAAACACAATATTACTCAATACTGAAAACAGTTTAAAACACTAAAAGTATGCCTTTGTCTCCGTTTACACAGAAGTTGACTGCTTGTTTGCAGCATTTTATCTTATTTTTTTAAAAAAATATTTGTAATTTTCATTTATATACTTTACAACAATTATTTTGCCAAGTTTTAACATTTTCAATTTTGACCCCCTTTCTCCTTTTTGCAGTTATTTACATTTATTTTCGTCCTTTCCTGCATACTCCAAATTGTCTTAACTTATTCTTTTATTCACACACCCACACCACTTCCATTCTTTTCTAAAAAGTTTGTTGTCTTGATTTCTTATTCTTCCAGTAAGTTTTTCCATTTCTGCATGCTCCATTAGTTTCTGTATCCACTGTTAGCATCTTTTCTTCAGAAAGAATATGAACAAATGGTTATGGATATGGAGGAATATGGAAGAACAATATACTATTAATTATGTTTTATCTACTTTTAGAACAAATGAGTGAGGAATAAGATTTTCTTTTTGGGGGGGTGGGAAGCTCTGTTGATGATCCAACGTCATGTTGATCATGCCAGGCAACTTGGCTTTAAGCCAGTTTAGTGTCACATAGAGGAGACTGCGTGGGTTTTAGTCACTTGAGGCAAAACAAAACCATACATTCGCACATCATGTTTGCACCAAGAACCAGTCTGCTCCACCAGACCCTTCCATGCACCCAGCTCTCCTTCGCCTGGCATCTTTCCCAGGACTATTCTAAACAAGCAGTTCGCCCTGCTGCTGCAACAGAAACAAGCAGCTTACTTTCCCCTGCGCTCGCTGAATGACTGCTGTTTATCTAGAGAATACTGACACATAGTGGAAAGGCCAGGAAGTGGACGGACTGGGTGGAGGAGTTGCTCCTGGCTCCTTCTCTTCTTGGATCTGGCATTTCATCCTTTGAATGTTGAAAATATCGTGAGTGGAGGGGAAAGGAAGGGCAAGGAGGAGAAGGAGAAATAATTTATAAGTACCTCCAATAAAACACGGCCAAAGTATGCAAAACATTTTGGAAATGCCAGCCGCAGAGGAGGAAACATTTTTAAATGTAATGAAAGCAAAATTTAGTACTGTTTAATTATTTTTCCATGGAATATTTCCATGTATAGCAACGCTGTTACGACGCTGCTAACCACAGAATTCAGTAGTATTTACTTACTATTACTAGCCGGAGTCTTTATGGGCCGATTTCAAAGTGGAACAAAATAACTGGCATCTCTTTCCCTCAGACAAACTATTCCAAGCATCACCTTTACCAACGTTTTTACAAAGAGAAGGCCTGCAAGGCACAGGCAGTTCCACTTATTAGGAAGTGGTCTAGAAAGTGTCCAAGTCAGCGTAGGCATTAGAAAAATGGTTACTGTTTGAGAAATGGACTGACATCAGGCCCAAAAGGGACTGGTAAATCATCATCTAGTCTAGACTCTTGCCTAATACAAACCACATTTATCAAGCTATTGTGGTACTACGTGCAGCTAAACTAAAGCACATATTAGAGGGGGGAAAGACATCCAGGATTGAAGTAAATAGCAGTTTTGGTTTGGGTTTGTGTATCGTCTCGGACTGAATTAAAATGGAAATAACTCTTCATTTTATGTGCATTTCTTTAAAAACGTGAGTTTTATGTTCCTGTGCCTATGCGCCTATAAGGGGTGAGGGACTCTGCTTCTACAGATGCACAAGAACATACTTCAAATATAAAATTATCCTTTTGAAAACATTCTTTTCAAGCAGGTGGGGTGGTGGGAGAGTGGACAGAGAATATTTTCTATTACCAGTAACGAAACAGGAACCAGTTCACATGTGTCTAAGATGGCTACATAACCACAGTCCAAGAAAAGCAGTAGAATAATCAGCTTTGGGAGAAATGGCATACTTCTACTAGACGTATGTAATGATAGATAATGTAGTTTCTCTCAATAGACAGACTGGAGTGTGCATGTGTGTCCCTGCAGGATCTGACTAAGAAATGTGCATTCAGTTGTATGCAATACACATTTGTCTCAAGGCAGATTTAGCCCTGAGCTGGGCTGAATATTCATAATCACTCAAAACAGGAGTTTTTTTGGGGGGGAATATACATTGTGAAGTGTTAGAAAACCAGCAGAACAACTGGGACTGAGAAGCAGGCATCTGTAGAACTGAACAGCATTTAAGAGGAGGAAACCTTCTTTGGTACTGAAATGCAGTCACATCTCTGCTCATAAAGTTTTATTTAGATTCATCTGTTTTTCCATTGTTTTATTTAGACTCATCTATTTTTTCTATTGTGGCATATCTGCTTAGGTTAGCTGGCACTCACCTATGCATCTGTACAGGTGTATGTGTAAATAAAAGATAGATAAGGTGAGTGGATAAATTTTATATACACACACAAACACACACTGCCCAAAAGTTTTTGTCTATGGACATAAGTAGCCTCAGTATAAAGATATTCAGGTATATCAATGCCTTGGCTTAGAATTTCTTCAGATGGTTTGCTTTCTATTTGTCATCATCTGAGGGATTCGGTTTAAAACAAAAACAGGCTTCCAGCATAAAACACAATGCTACATTCCTGAAACATGAGATGAACAACCTTTAATTTGCACAAGCTTTCATTCGCAGGAACATGAAATGGATGGCGCACCATCATTATGGACAATGTCTCTTTTTGCTTTTAAGCCAACACAAAAGGCTAAGTAAGATGCTTAAACATTTAAAGAAATCTCCTGGTGGTCTCTCCTATTCTTTCTGTCTCCCCTTCATTTCTACTGATTACATGGATTGCATGCTGTGTTCTTCAACCTCTACTTACTGTTGGCTTGGAGTATAAGGCTCCCTCTTAGTAGAACCCTTTCAAAACTCTTAAGGTCAGATTGCGGAAAAATCTCAGCTGCTGGACTTGGATGCTCTGAGCTAGTAACCATTTATAATTAATATTAATGAATGGCAGATGACAGCTGTTTATTGCTTAAGTAGAAATGTGCATTGCAAAACCAGAAGGATTTAGTTTAAACTCCAAGGAATTGACTTCATTAGTGGGACAGATGACTGGAGAAGAGAGAAATTGCCAGTGTGGGATCCAAGTGCTGGAATACCAAAATCTGTACAATGCAGTGCAATCCAGAAAAGGTGCTCTGCTTGTTCTTTATTATGAGTTCATCATACAGGGCACTGTCTGAAGACTTTACCAAAGTATTCCAAGGTTTAGCTTTATTACGTTTATATATTGCTGTCCACTGCGAAAAGTTCCAGAGTGATTTACAATAATAAAAATACATAAACATATTAAAAACATCAAATCATTGATGCAGTGCATATGCCTGAGAAAACAAGAATGCATTTGGCTAAGGTCGAAACAATGAGAAAGTTGGCACCAGACTGGCCTCCTTGGCGCCATAGACAGGAACGTACAACAGAAAAGGCCCGTTCTACTGACTTACCCATGCCCTGAAGAATTCAAACTTTTGCCAAAGCAGCTATAGTAATGGTAGTTTTTAATACTCAAAAGTTACCCCTGCTTTGCAGATGTGGTACACACACAGTCAAGGCAGTGATAGAAAATACAGCATTGGAATTTAGGTCTCTTGGTTTTTCAGTCCAATGCCTGATTGACTGATTTATTACATTTGTTGATTACATTTGTATCCTGTCTTCCTTCAAGAAACCCAAGATGGTGGACACTGTCCTCCCACCATGGCCACCCAATTTTATCTTTATAGCAACCCTCTAAGGTAGGTCATGCTAAAATATAGTGAATAGTCCAATATTACCCATTGCGCTTCATTGCTGAGTAGGGTTTTGAACAGGGGTTCCCTAGTCTAATACTCTAACCACTGCACTACAAAGCTCTTGTTCAATCAATCCCTTATTAACTACCCTTCAACTGAACTTGGTTCCAGTTCTGATAAAATGTTCCAGTCTCAAGAACAGACTGGCATGTCAATCAATCTGCAGTGATCATACCAATGAATCCCTCTTTGCCTGAACCTTTGGATTCTCCTACCCTAGCTCTCAGCATCTTCAACCAAAGAGTTGCCAAAGATCAGCCCAACTGCACTTGAGTCCTCTTTTCATCAAATTAACCCTCAAGACCACAAACCATCAGGGGGTTGTGAATGAATTATTTTTTACGATCACAGCCAATATTATCAGACACGCAAATAAATCATACGGGGGGTTGTCATATTGCCTGTGTGACTAATTGGCCCCAGTAGTGGCTTAAAAAAAACACCACACACTAGTTTTTACATCCAAATCCTCAACCACCAATGTCCTGTCCCCTCTGCCACCCAAAATAAAGCATTTTCAGATACATTTTCAGATGCATTTATGGAATGGTTGTTTTCATGTGGGAGCTGTGATTTTTTCCCCCCTGGGCATTAGTGAGAGAAGAACCAATTCAGGTTCTTGACTAAATGGTACTAGTGGAAAGAACAAAATAATTGTCTTGTTAGGTCAAGTCATAATGCTAGTCTGGCATTCTGTCTCCAGCAATGGCTAGCCAGGCTGTGTAGGAAGCTTTCTAGTAGGACTTAATAAAGGTGTTGCTTGTCTCTAACATTTGTAATCCAGGGCATACTTCCTGTGAAGACAAATATTTCACTTTAGATACCATAGCTAATAGCCATTGATCATTTTATCCTTTGTGAATCTTCTTCTTCTTCTTCTTCTTCTTCTTCTTCTTCTTCTTCTTCTTCTTCTTCTTCTAAAAGGCTATATAAAGTCCAGTCATACATTGTGGTGTGATTTCTGCTTGCATAACACCACAGCGGTTACATCTGAAACTGGCAACTGTGTGATCCAGAGATCTCATGGAAGGCATTCTTCCAGGGGGTCTGTCCCTCAGAAGAGTAAGGGTACCTAACCCTCTCCCACCCTAGTAACCCAGCAACTGGGATTCAGAGACACAATGCTTCTCCTGCTCCAGACACCCTATAGCTGTAATGATTAATATCCAATGACAGCCCTATCATCCTATGAATTTTTAACCCTCCTTCAAAACCATCTAAGTTGGTTGGCAGCATTACATATTGTGCCAAGGAATCACATAGTTTATGCTTTGTGAATAAGTGCTTTAAAAAACAACAACAAACCTGTCCTAAATAGCTAATCACCAAGTGATGAACTTCCCAGCCCATAATATGCTACACAAGCAGAGTGACTTGAGATCAAATGCACTATTAAAATATGAAAATGTTAAAGAGTCATTGTGATGTTTTGGGGGTCTTGTAAGAGCACGACTGGATAACAAACTGGTAAACATATTGTTAAAAACCCCACAGCAGCATCTATTGAATAAAATGAAGATGCAGCCTCTGTCTCCACATGAATGAATCAGAGCATTAATCCTTCACATTTTCCCTGTCTCTTTATAAACAGTTGGCTGCTAATTTCAGTTTCTGTAAAAGCTATGGCACTACAAACAGCCATAAATTCACTGCTCATTCTTTTGGGGGATTTGGAAAAGAATAAACTTGCTACATTCTTGCAAAAGTGAAACTGGATAGAACCTACATGTAGAAGTTTGTTGTTTGCATTTATATTCCCATCAGAGGAAACAACCCTAATTCACAGTATCATGATTTTTATTGCTAAGGGGCTGCTGGCACAGTGCAGAGTGAAATCAATATAGAACACGGATCTCACATGGTTTTGCTCATGTTTAAAACCAATTTCAGTTTAAGGAGCAGTAGAAAGGGGGTATACTGTGCAGGAGATTCACGCAGTTGCCAGGTTTATGAATGAAACAAATGAACAGCAGCTAGTGAGAAAATTGATGAAGCATAAATAGTTAAATACCACTTCACATATTACAGACAACTGTGGAATAGAGGGCCGTAGTGATGGCTGCTTCTCTGCACAAGATTTTAGCTCAGAAAGGATGCAACCTATTCCCTTTTTCAGTTCTGCTTTCACTCCAGGAGCTAAGGTGGAAACTCCACTCCAATACATAGGATCAAACTCATTATGTTTGAGAAATGCCCAAAAAGTATACTGACTTTTTCTCTGGTGACCAGAACAAATCTATGTAGGTTACACCATATCTTACCTTAACCATGGTACCTGGCTGCCCTTTTATTTCTGAAACTGAACATCTAAATGTTCCTGCCAACTATGCTTTGTATTCAGTTCAGCATATGCTGTCTCATTCCATCACTACACGGCAGCATTTGGTGGTCTACTACCTTTTGAAGCCTAAGCACAAACTGAATAATAATGTGAATTAATTCCACTATATCGAGTCCTGCAACAAATCCCATTAATGTCCCCAGTGATTCTCTCTGCTAGCATTTTTGGTGTCAGCCGTAGCAACCAATCACTTCAAAGCAGTTTTGCTAAATAAGACCTACAGTTTATATACAGCTAAAGGGTAGTGATGGTTGGGGAGATTCAGAGCCCATTCAAACAGAAAAAACCCTCTTCTCCACATCAGAGATGCGCAGATCTACATGTGCTAATGGACTCAAGGAAGTGTGGCAATTGCTTGGAGTTCTGCAATTTGATTTGATTTGATTACAGCCCCCTTCACGGGATAAAGGGGCTACAGGGTTGCACCTTTTAGGCCCATTCCTGGTGTCACTTGGCTTCTTCTGACCACTCTCTGATGCTGTCCATAGCTGGGGAAAGTTCAGAAAGAGGTACGCCTGTCAAGTGCAAGCAGGCTACCCCTGTGGGTTGGAACCCTGACTATTCAGGGCCAGTGGCGTAGCGTGGGTTGTCAGCACCCGGGGCAAGGCAAGTAATTTGCGCCCCCTAACCCGTGGATTTGCGCCCCCTAACCCATGGATTTGCGCCCCCTAACCCATGGATTTGCCCTAACCCCAGATGTTGCGCCCGGTGCGGCCAGCCCCCCCTGCACCCCCCACGCTACGCCACTGTTCAGGGCTACAGTGTATGAAGACAGCTTGCACATCTTCAGCAGACTTCCATCCTTCCCCCAGTGCATGAACAGCATGGGGTCAAAGCCAGAAAGGGGTTCACCACTACAGGAATTCATTTATTTTTCAGCTTTATTGTTTCATTCATCTCATAGTGACATTCTGTTGGCAGGTAATACAGTATGAAATTGAGTCAATAAATGCTCCTGGGCAGAGAAATGGAAGCTTTCAGAAATTACTCTTTCCACGTATCACCATACATTTAAAGCACATAGCCTCCCCCCACAAGGAATTCTGGGGGCTGTAGTTTACCCCTAATAGAACTGAAATTTCTGTCGCCCTTCATGAAAGACAGTTCTCAGGATTCTTCGGGGAAATATGTGCTTTAAACATATGGTATGGCTGTCAGTGCTTATGTGGGCTAATGCTATTCAAACCTGATCTGAAAGGGTGCATTCAGTTCCCTACACTGGTTTTGCTCCCATATTTGGTATCAGGAAGTAGTTTAGGAAATATTTAACTCTCTCCGCCCCCTCTTCCTTGTAGCATATGGTTTGGCCTGAGTCGGATGGAACCATCTGTTCTACAAGTCTCTTGCTATGTTGAAGTCCATTTGCTTCTGTTCTCTGCTTGTGATATATGGTATTCCATGTTATGTGTTAAGTTGTGGGGATGAGAACGCAACAGGACAAATGGCAAATGGTGCATGGATTGATTCTCTCTTGAAGCAAGGTCATTGGACTTTACAATCATCTAGCCCTGATTTTGGGAACTAAGGAAATAGATGGCCAATGGCATAAGAAAAGTGTTGCACAAATTTCAAATAGTGCACAATGTATTTACACATTGGTTTATTTCAGTTATTTTTAAGTGTGAGTTCAAAGAGAAGCAGTATCATTGTTCATTACAAAGTGGTTGGATTGCAAATCCTTTTAACATGAAATCAAATTATTCCTTTGGGGTGCTCTCTCCCATTGTAATATTGTTCTAGAATGAGTTCAGATTATCTGCCAGGATAGAAGCATCTGTCTCTTATCATGCATAACTTTTCCTGATTATTTCTCGAAGGGCAGACTAAACATGCAGTTCTGACATAATACAGCATCAGATCTGTGTTTCTGGTTTGCTCAAATGCCTCCACTAGCTGAACTAAAATCTCAAAAAGAAAAGGAAAAAAGAAAAGAGCAATCGCCGTGACCTCAAGCGAATCTAATGGGAGAGGTTAGAGTGCTGGAAGACCAATAACGAACATCACACTCACCTTATGTGGAAATGTTGCTGCTGAATGCATACCTGTAGCTTTTTCAGAGCAATTCAAACTGTGTACCACCTGTTCAGTTCCTGTCCTAAGTGGCGGGAATTACTACAAAACTTGGTTGGTTGTTCTCTTCATGGTACGTCTGAAACAAGATGGTCAGATCATGTTGAATGTGAAAAGTCATTTGCAGCTCCCTTGCCTAGCATTAAATTAGCACTGGAAGACTTCCTAGGACTAAATTTGACAGCCCAAACGAGAAATGAATTCCATGGAGATTTAACATGTGACATCTTTTGCTTGTGTGTTACTGGCAGTCATGCAGTACAAAATATTAGCTGGCATTGATATATACAACAAAGTCATCCAAGATAAGAGATGCCACACTGGATATTGAAGTAGCAAACATAGAAACTCTCTTCACAGAGCTGACAAAACTTCAAAACAACTGGAAATGCCTGTGGAATGAAGCCAAACTGGTCGCATCAAACTTAAATGCAGAAATAAAACTCTCCCATAGATGTGATGGAGTCAGGCACAAGAGGGCAAGGCTGCATAACGACAGCACACCTACTGCTAACATGGAAGAAATGAATAGCATAGATGATATTCCAGAAGAGGCCTACTTCAGAAAGTGTGTGTTTTACATTTTGGTAGCAGGATTAACTGTCCGCTTCAATGCTTTTAAGCACTTGGCAGAAAATATTGATTTCTTATAGAAATATTTCACCATGTCCAAACGTGATGTGGAGAGGAAAGCCTTATCTTTATCAGAGGAATATCCTGCTGACCTTAATGGTGAAAATTTTGGAAAGGAAATGCAACATTTACCCTCAGTATATAAAGCAAATTTTGTAAACGCACAGTTAAAGCCATTAGATCTGTTACACTTGTTAACAGACTACAAAGTACAGATTTTCAAATGTTTGTGTTAGCTTAAGAATACTATTAACAATAGTAAGCAACAGCAGCTTCTGGAGGGAGGTCATTTAGCAAACCAGCTAATTAAAAATTATTTAAGGTCCACAGTGTCTCAGGAACATCTTGTGGATTTGGCCAGGATAAGTATTGAATCAAACATTGCCAGAGCAAGTAATTTTCATGCTGTCATTCAAAATTTTTCACAAAAAGGCCAGGAAATATCTTTTTTAAAAGTAAATATTAAGTTTATCTGCCCTTTTAAAAACTAATATGAATACTTCTGCATTCTTTCTCCTTATCTGCATTGTAGCATAAACAGTTGTTCAAATCAAATTTGCTTTATTATCTCTGATCTTCTTTATTTTATTTATATGTGTCTAAATTTATAGTGGAAGGAGTATACTAGCATAAGGTCTTAAATGCAGAAAATTGACAGAGCACCCCTCTCCACTCCTTTCTCCTCTTCCATATCCCTTTTGACCTTACAGGCTGCAGCTCATGGCCTAAAACTGTAGTGGATAAAAACAGAACGACTAAGAGCCAGGTGTTATGTATTGAAGTTCTCACCCTGGCCACGAGGAGTATTGTGTATGTAGTTTTCACTCAGGTCCACGTCAGTTATTTTAGGTGGGAAACCCTGGGTTGTTGTTGCTATAATGTTGACAGCCGGCTGCCTATAAAAGGCCGGCTGAGCTGTTTGCTGTTCAGTTCTGTCCAGCTTACAAATAAAGAGCTTCTTTGGAAGAATCGCTGTGTCGTCTGCTATGTCTACCCACTATTCAACACCATGTATGCTTCATAAATTGTGTTTGTGCAGATAATCTGGCTGCAAGGATGCTTTGCCATAAGGTGGACCAACGGGATAGCCTGTTGCTGCTCAAACCTCTCTCTTTAAATGATACGGCTGTGTGCTTGAGCCCAAGGGAAGAGTGGAAGTGTGTGGCTGCTGACAGACAGCATGATGTAGTGCTTGGACTAGGACCAAGGGAGGCCTGAGTTCAAATCCCCATTTGGCCATGAAACTCGCCTGGGTGACCTTGGGCCAGACTCTCACTCGCTCAGCCTAACCTAAAAATGTCATTAGTAATAATAACTTGGAAGCCACATGTTCTAATGCCAGCATCCATTCATTCATTCTGCTTCCCGTGCCAGCGGGACTGTGCTAGTAAATAATTTCATCCCAGCCTATAACAGGGTAAAGCTTCTTGGAGGTTGGGGGCAGGCTTGGCATTTACTCTCTTCCTTTAGAAATGGCACAAGTCGTTGAGTACCTGAAATACTGGGGAATCGTGCTGTTCCTTGAATGAATTAAAAAAAGGCTGGCAAATGAAAATGCAATCACTTTCGTGCTGGATGGGAGCCTTGGGAGAAGGGGTCCTTAAAATTATGTTTTTGGCAGACATCTGTGGAGTTCAGTCTGAGTGTATTTGAAAGTTGGCCCTTCTCCAAAAAATTGGTCATGCTTCTTGGAAATGAGAAAGGAGCTAGGAATTTACGTAACGTTGCATTAATGGACTATAGGTGACTTGAAGTTGACCCAGGAGTAAACAAGAATTGCATCAGTGGTTTTGGAGACACTGGCTCTTCCAGAGCATTTTCCCAATCGGGGATTGTTAATTGGAGTTATATATCTGTATGCTTTCCTTTTTAAGCCATATTGAATTGATTTATGGAAAGAGGCAACAAAAGCACTGCTAGCTGGGTGCACCTTAACAAAGCTTTCCCCACATAGCCTTGCACTATTGACATTGTCCTCCTACCATGGTGGACTCGCAGGCTAGTAATTCCAGGTGGGACAAGCTCATGGAGCTTTAAATTATACACCTTTCACTTTATTGGGTCCCCTACCGCCTTTGCATTCCATGCATAATTCAGTGTGCAAGGTTCAGCAGGTGAAAGAGTAGACTTCATTTATACAAACATTCAGCACATTCTTGCAATTGTTAATAAGAATCTGCATCTCTGGTTCACAGTTTTTGATTACAATTCTCACTCTTCTTTCTTTCTGTGGGTTAAGCCGTAATACCACAGCACATTGGACTGGGAGTAATTCCCATTGAAGTCAATGGGACCTACTTCTGAAAAGTCAAATACAGGGTTGCACTGTTAGTTGTTTTATATTGACATTTCTGCAGCTGAATACCACAGCTGACTGTGTGAGTGATATCTTCCTGTATCCTCTCAGTGTGGTAAACCAGATTGATTCGCAGTGTGGTTGAAAGAAAAAGAACATATATAATGTATACACACAGGATAATAGTGCTCTTCACTCTCCTTCCTGTTTTAACCCCAGACTTCTGCACAAGAGGATGAGTTTTTTTCTTTTCACATTGGAAAGAATCCTATTCTCTCTGAACAGACTGCAAAAGATGGGTTCAGAAAGCTCAATGGTGCCCCTTAGTGGATTTTTATTGCTACTTCACCTAAACCAATGCAATTTGTGACATTCAGAACTACAGGAATTGTTCGTTATCCATCCTTAATTGTTGCATTACAAATAATACTTCCAACACTGAAATCCAACTTAGTTTCATTTACATATTTCTTTCCCCACATATTTGTAGATGCAGGTGTCTCAAACCTACAAATGGGCACACACTTTTGAAATCCAGTTGCCACCAGCTGATTTATATTTCTTCCTAGCAGAATATATACAAATACTTTATGGAAAATATATTGCTATAGAACATTACTAATGGTTAAAATGTATGCAGCAAAGCCATGTTACTTATATTGAATTCTAGCACATTGCCATTTATTATGTCTAATTTATTTTTACTGATATGGCGGCTGCAGGCTATAGAATAACTCCTATTGAAGAGCAACTGGAGCAATCCTAGAAGGAATTTTTTACAAGAATGATTACCAAAATGTCTATGAAGTGTGAAATACTTAAAAAAGAAATGGGTGCATTTTGTGTATTGGAGTAACAGTGTCATGATTAAGAGAAGAGTTTGAAGTGATGTGTGCTTCCAGTTACTGTTCACATTTGTAGAAATGCAGAGTTAAATGGTGGGGGAGGGAATAACAACAACCTCTGAAGAAAAGCGAATATACGTTTTAAGGAACGGTCTTGTTGCTTTTTGCTGTAGGAAGAAGAAGCAGAGAGGAAAGAAGAAAAAACCAAAAGACAGAAGAAAACAAGGAAAACAGGCAGGAAAACAGTGGCCGAGAATCTAGGAGACAAAACCGAGAACGGGACAACAAAAGTAAAACGCAGTTGAAGAAAAGAAGAGCACAGGATAAACAGCAGAAACCAGTAGCCACCAGCACTGTACACTAAATCGCCTTTACACCACTGTTTAAGACTTTTGCTGCTGCTATTTCCACCAGTTCTCTGAGGCTGGTGCTCCCCAATTAAGCCACAAATGGACAATATTTCCAGTTACTCTTAAATCTTAAATGACATTCCAAATAATTCCTATTATATTCTTCATGCAGTCATAGTTTATTCAAGAGACTGACATGAGCCAAGATTCTTTTTAAGTAAAAGAAAAACCCTTTAAATGGGATACTTTCAAACTGTTATATTATATGCTTCCATGCATCTCTAAGAGGCAATTTAAAAGTTTTGTATATAATTATCAATATGGTATAAGGTATAGCAATATATTGAATGACATCTGCGGGGGGAAAGTCTTTTTCCTTTGTAAAATATTTTTTCAATCTATTGTTTATGAAGCAAGAGATATCTAAGTAAAATATACAGTATCCCTTTGTGCATAATTATATATGCTACATAAGAGTCTGGAGAAAGAGGAAATCTGTTAAGAGGTGTTGGGAATCTAAGCTTTGATGCTGCACATTCTTATCAGAACTCAGATACCTGGTGGTTCCCTGGTTTTCATCCCAGACTCATGTGAGAAACTCCCGGCTGAACAGTTTCAGGGCTCTGAAAGCCAAGGGGGTAAAGTAGGGGAGGCAGAAGCCACATTAGACACACCAGAGACTCTTTTTCTGAAGAACAAGCAATAGCGCTTAGCTATACAGCGCTCCTATCCGCAGGACAGCACAATAGTTTCTGGTCTAAACCATGATTATACAAGGTGTGCCGTTCTATCCTTCTTCTTCTTTTGTAACTCTGTGTAACGTAAATCAGCATTTCAAACCTTCCAGTGACTGACACACCATATTTGTAGGAAAACAAACGAACGAACAAAACACGGAGCGAATAAAGAACAGAGAAGACAGACCACGTAAATATAATGTCATTTTGCACTGTTGATTTTTTTCCCCTTTCATTTTTTAAAAAAAATTAAACACTATCACACAATCTGCTTTGTAAACAGAGAAAAAGATGTTCTTTAGAAATGTGCTATCTAATAAACTAAGGCCACTTTACTGAATCATGTATATTTGTGAGTGGAATACATGAGAATTAATTAGAAAAAGAATACTTTCAGACAAAGGTCTTTAGGGGTGGCAAGCATCCTTATTCAAGATAGATTGTGAACTAACCAGCTGTTTGTGGAGATGTGCAGGGGGAAGTTGCTAGCAGCACAAGACAACTTTCAAACCAGCCCTGTAGCTCTGCCTCCAACAGGCTCCTGATCTGTAGCAATTAGCAGGCAAAGCTTTTGACAGCATGGAGGTTAATGTCGCTACCTGCTAATTCCTGCAGATCAAATTGCTTTTAAAGGCATAGCTAGAGGTGCAGTTCATAAGTGGGCGACTCTAGCACAAACTAAGAGTCCAATCCTTCCTGTACACAGTCTGGTGTAACGGGGGTGTTTGCACAGTACAGTTTACATTACAGTGGTACCTCTGGTTACGAACTTAATTTGTAACCAGAGGTCTGTTCTTAACCTGAAACCGTTCTTAACCTGAGGGGCGCTTTCGCTAATGGGGCCTCCCGCTGCCACCGCTGTGAGATTTCTGTTCTCATCCTGGGGCAAAGTTCTTAACCCGAGGTACTACTTTTGGGTTAGCGGAGTCTGTAACCCGAAGTGTTTGTAACCCAAGGTCTTTGTATCCCGAGGTATCACGGTATTCACAAAAACAACAAGCACAGGAGAAAAACTGTTTCCCTCACTTGCTGTGATTCAAAATATGATTTAAGTGACCTTTGGATGGTGTTGGGGAACCTGAAGTAAGGCTGCCACAAACTGGAAAAATCAGTTTTAGCATTTGTTTCACAGAAAGCTGAGCAGATGCTACACCTTAACTCTAGTTCCACATTGTGAGGGGCAGCTGTATATTCATTTGTCATCTAGAGCAAAATCGGAACTTTGGCGAAGGGCCCTCTCTACCCAGATTGGTTTGTGTGTGTGTTCTGCAAAATATCATTGAAGCAATCATGTGCATTAGTGATACACTTATGCTAGACTGCCCACACATCAATCTACTTCACTAGTTGTTCTGAGATGCTCCCTCACTGTTAGTGCATTATTGCCATCTCGAGGGGCACTCATGTTCTATAGTGCAACAAAAGTGGGATGAAAAACAAATAAATAAAATATTTTTATTTATAAATAAATAAAAGATTTCAGCAAAAAGTTATGGGATGTGCCCTGATCAGAAATTAAACAGTATTCATTCTTTAAAAAATTACAGTACTGAAAACGGTATAATATATATCTGCTCCAATGCTGTCCATATTCACATCTTTTTCTTTCTCAATTTTAGCAAAACATTTGCCCCTCTCTTGGGTAGGTCAGCATAGCCTCTAAAACAAAGGTCAGCAACCTAAGGCCCATGAGCCAGAAGCGGGCCATGAGGGTCGCTTAACTGGCCCATGAGCAGCCCCTGAACCGAGCTGCCTGCCCGCTCGGCGAGGCCCCGCCCGCTGCACTAAACAAGCGCAGTGCAGTGCAGGAACTCTCTTCCATGGCTCCACAAATCGCTTCTGCGCATGCCCAGTTGCCGGAAATTGCGCCTGCACATGTCCGCAGTGCCGGAAATCGCTTCTGTGCATGCCCAGACGCTGAAAATCGCTTTTTTGGCGTCTAGGCATGCGCAGAAGCGGTTTCCGGTGCTGTGGACATGTGCAGGTGCGATTTCCAGCATCGCTCTGAGGCGGTCCGGCCTGGCCCACAGAGGATCTCCACGGGAGTGATCCAGCCCATGCCCAGTAAGCCTTGCCGACCCCTGCTCTCAAACCACCAGCTCTGCAGAACCATATAACAAGACAGGTCATTACTGACATTGAGTGAACTCAGTATGAAAACAAATATTTGGCCTTCTCCTGCCCTCTCTCCCTAAAATGGGAGCTTAATAAAGTGGTCATAGAATTGACTATACAGTTGCTCATGTCCATACTTCTCTTTAAGTATGTGATTTGTGTTGCTCACATTTGTAGTGGTAGGTAGGTGAAGAAGTAGTCGCTTCTGTGTGAAGCTATAATGAGTAACATTAACAATTTTTGAAATAAAGTGCAAAAACATGCCAATGTCGACTGTCACATTGTCATTGCCCCTGGCTGCCAGCTCTCCTCACTGCATTTGTTAATTAAGCAGTAAGATATAACAGAAGGTGGAACACTGCTGATTAATGCATGCCTGGGGAGCGTAGAAAAAATCCTGTTATCATGAAGCTGGTGTCACCCAAAGAGTTCATCATTCTGCACCTCAGAATAGCACCATCTGGAGTGCCTGTGCTTTGAACATGGACATAGAGTCTTTTATTATATTCATAGGATGCCAATAAGAAGAACAATATTACTAACAATGGACAGATCATCCTATTTCCATTCCAGGTCAGCTTCCTATGTGTTCAATTATAGGTCTGTTCTGCTGACCCATATCTGTGGATTTATTTATTTTTTAGATGAAGCACTATTTTGTATGCATTCTTTCCCTAAAACATCATGCATTTCTCCATGCTTTTCCATGTACGTTCCCTTAATATACACATTTTTGTGCAGATTTTTGAACCTAAACTGCGCTGCAAAAATTGGAGAAGTGAGAAATCCGATGCAGATTGGAAACTCGGCTAATAATGAGTCCAGTTCATTTTAAAATATGGACTGAACAAAATCTCCATCTCTATCATGGTCTCCTATTTCAACTGGAAAATGTCACTTTTCCTAGGACTTAGCAAGTGTTTATCAATGTTAGACATGATTATGGCAGCTGTGGTAACTAATTGGAATGGCCTGTTTGTGTAAGCAGTGCAATGCATAAGCTTAGATGCTGGTGGATCTCAAGTGTGGGCAGGTAAAGTGGCTGGTATCTATCTCTAGTTCTGAAATACTACACAGATGATCAGGGCCATCATAAGCATATCCGGTGCCGTGGTGCAAAGATCCCTCCAGCGACCTTTTTTAAGGGGGGGGGGTGACAAAGTTGTTGACCTTTTTTAGGAAAGGTTCCCCAGAATTGTTGACCTTTTTTTAGGGAGCTGATACCATGCTTACACATTATCTTTGTTTGGGAAAAGAAAACAAGAAACATAAACAAAGATCCAGTAAACAGTTAGGATGCAGCTTTGCAGCTTAACTGTATCAGAAAGGCACCAAGCCAATTTGGTTGCCAATAAATATTCCTGCAGACATTTCAGAGATCATGGTCTTTCCAACTAGTGGCTTTGTTAATTGTCTTACTTTAAATGTTGTGATGATCCTATGCCCTTTTAAAATGTGGTTTTTGGGGAGTGAGGGTTATTGGGGTTGTTGTCTTTATTTTGATTATGTATTTTGTGGTTTTATATTTTGATTTTATTCAGTGAAGCGCCCCAAGATCTTGGGGTATAGGGAGGTATGTAAATTCAATTAATAATAATAATAATAATAATAATAATAATAATAATAATCCCACTTCCCACCATCCACATGCCCCTTTTTGTCCCTTTGCAATGGTATGTTTTGCACCAGCTTTCTTTCAGCTGGCATAAATAGATAAAAATGGAAGTCGGGGGGGGGGGAGAGGTAGCAGTGCAAGAAGAGAGACAGACATCCCCTCCCATATCCTATGCCTTCCTGCAGCACTACTCAGAAGTAAATCTGACTCTGTATACAATGGGGCTTACTCTCAGGTGCATTTACATAGGATTATCATTGCTGCATAAATTATACCTTTATATTGCTTTTAATTATCACCTGCCCCAGGAAGGTGACCTTTGCAAAATGAAATCGCAAGGCTGGGTTGCAAGATCAGAAATACCGAATATAAAAGTGGTAGGCAAGGGGTGAAGGGTGGAGACAGACGGCTGGTGACGCACAAACTACCGATGCTTCATCCAGCCCACATCATAGAAATGGCTCCCCCCGCTTTAAATTTCATGGTGGGGGGGAGAGCAGGGGACCCTTATCAGCCACACTCAATAGAAATCATACCCCACCACATAGGTAAAGGGACCCTGACCATTAGGTCCAGTTGTGGCCGACTCTGGGGTTGCGGCACTCATCTCGCTTTATTGGCCGAGGGAGCCGGCATACAGCTTCTGGGTCATGTGGCCAGCATGACTAAGCCGCTTCTGGCGAACCAGAGCAGCGGACAGAAACGCCGTTTACCTTCCTGCCGGAGCGATACCTATTTATCTACTTGCACTTTGACATGCTTTCGAACTGCTAGGTTGGCAGAAGCTGAGACCGAACAACAGGAGCTCACCCCGTGGTGGGGATTCGAACCACCGAACTTCTGATCGGCAAGTCCGAGGCTCTGTGGTTTAACCCACAGCGCCACCACATACCCAACTATTAAAACTCTCTCTTGCCAAGCGGCACATGGGGGGCAGGCACAGCGGCGGAGGAAGCCTCTCGGCAACACCCACAGAGCGGGGCACACACATGGCGCCCATAGGGATGGCGTGTGTGGGGCAGCAGGGGGTGCGATCGGCGGTGATCCCCACCCAGGCAAGAGGAGCTGCCCAGGAGGCAGCAAAAGGGGACGTGGGGCTGGAAAGGATGCAGTCCTTGGCTCCCCCTCACCCACAGCCACCTACGTCTCATCCTTCTCCTCCTCCTTTCAGGGCAGGCTAGGGACTTGGAGCCTTGCTGGAAGCCTGAGGAAGCCGGAGAAAGCCTCTCTCAGCATGAGGAAGCCACTGAGCGGGCCCCTTGACAGCCCAACACCAATCCCAGGTGCGCAGGGAGGAGCCGGGTGGCCACCTCAGCGCCTCGCTTGGCAGTGAACTCACGCAGAGCCCACAGCAAAAGAGCCCACTCGGCGCCCTTGGGAGCCCAGCGCTGTGCACCACTAGAGACAACGATTAAGACATCCATGCAGATTATTGTGGGGGAGGCAGGATGATGTAATTATTCATGAAGTCAGATACACATCCATGCCTCTGTACAGATGCCAAGCATACTGAAACAAACCCAGGTTAATATGGAGATACAGATAACCTAATCAACCAATTGCAAATTCTCCATGCGAACATTTTCGAATCAAATGAGCTCAGGCCTCCAGGGAAATCCAGTTCTGGTAGGTTTTAACAAAAAAGGTACACCTCTAAATTACAATTCTCAAGGCAAATTTCATCGCTGAGGTCATGCTGAACTATCATCCAGTGATCCAAATTAGTGTCAAGTATTTTTCTTAGTTATGTAGCAACCTCACTTTACTGAATATCATAAGCAAAAAAACGATGGTCCCAAAAAGCTTACAATCTAAATTTTGACAAAGATAGAGGAACAAAGAGGGAGGTAAAGAAAGGGGGGTATTCAGAGAGACCAGAGTATCAAAGGAAGATTGGGGATGGGGTATAAAAGCAACAGGCACAGTTACATCAGATAAAGAGGAAACAAAAGACTTCTAAGTATCGTATTTTTCGCTCCATAAGACGAACTTTTTTCCTCTTTAAATTTTTGGGGAAATGTCTGTGCGTCTTATGGAGCGAATGTGTGCTCCCTGGGGCTGGGGGGGGACAGGGGTTTCCCTTGTCAGCCCCGACCTGCTCTTTGGGGCTGTGGGTGGGGGAAAGCCGGGCTTCTCCCACCGCCAGCCCCACAAGCTCAGGGAGCAGCGGGAAGGCTGCGTGCAGCCTTTCTGCTGCCCCCCGACCTGCTTTTTGGGGCTGGGGTGGGGAAAACCTGAGCTCCTGAGCAGCTCTGGGGTAGCCCATGAAGCTCCGCAGGGCAGTGGGGAGCCTTCATCCCGCTGCCCTGGGGAGGCTTCGCGCGGCTATCACTGGCTTTTGCGGGAAGTGGGGGAAGGGACAGAGCGAGGCTCTCTCACTTCTCCCACCTTCTGCAAAAGCCCCCAAGAGCCGCATATTTTTTTTCTTGAATTCCCCCCTCCCCCCAAAAAAAGTAGGTGTGCCTTATGGTCAGGTGCACCTTAAGGAATGAAAAATATGGTAACTTACAAATGGAAGTCGATTAGAATAAAAGGTTGATTCACATGTTAATTCCTATGTAGCAATTTTATCACATCATTTACACATGGGGAGTTGTTGGTGTGAGCCAGCAGTCCCTTGAAATACTGTGTTGCAGTTCTTTGACATCCCTAGTCAGAAGTGACCCTTCTCCCGTGAGCACTAAGACTGGTCCATTCACCATGGTTTGAAGGTTGTTGCTTTACTAATTTATCTCAACTGCAGAAGTTGCAGAAGCCAAAAGCAACCTGGGTTGTTAAGTAAACTAAGGTCCATAGTAAACATGGTTGGCCTTCAGGAGTAGCATCCTGTGTCCTCTAGCATGTGGTTCAAGTGTTTGGAGGTGTGCACTATCATCATCATCATTATTTATTTTATTAGTTTATTGAATTTATATACCGCCCTATACCTGGAGGTCTCAGGGCAGTTCACAGAACAAAATCAATATATTACTAATTATTATTAATAGCCTACCCTTCAACCTAAGGTCCCACAGCAAGGGACAACTTAAAATACATTAAAACCCAGTTGAAAACAAATTACAGTCACAAGAAGAGACAGTGTCCTAAAAGTATACGTTTAAAGTGTCAAAGGCCAGGGTAAAGAGGTACATGATGGAGACAGGATTCTGCTGTGGCTTTGTGCCCTTGGAACACTACCTTTATCATCATCGGTCATTATTATGCTGACTTAGCATACAAATAGGCTAGGAATATAAGGAAAAATGGATGCGCCCCACCAGAGAATTAGCTAATTGACAGTGGTCCATTCCTGTCGATGCCAAGTATGAATTATTTATGATATATTAATTTGCTATAGTAAATGCAGAGGGGGGAGGAATCCTAATTAAGGTTTGGTGTCCCATTGTGTGACATATTGCATATGCATGGATGCACCCTAATTAGTCCCACTGATGTCAGCACAGCAAAGAGATAGAGGGCTTGAGTTCTCCCTGAAAAACACTCTCAGGAGCAGCCACAGATGTTTTTCATTTTTAATTATAACCCTTATAACTGGCAAAACATCATCGTCATGGTTACATGCCACACTATTATTTTAAAAACAAGAGCCACTGGAATGTTCAGCAAGTGGAGCAGCCGAAACAGCTTGGGATTCTTACTGTATAATATAATAGTGATTCATTAAAAGAAAAGCTCAGGTGCTTTGCCGTGTTGCTCCTTGCTAACATGCTTTGATTGCCCCTCCTGCCCAACCTACCATGGCTCTCATGTCACCAGAGAGATGCAAAGTGTTAACTAGCACTCCAGAGACTGAAACTCTGATATTTCCAGACAGAACTTCAGTGTTAATTTTGATAAATGAAAGATTCCTGTCAGCTCTTTTTAGAAACACACGGATTTCTTTGAAGAATGCAAACAGGATTTATTTTTTTACACTTGAATAAGCTTGCCTGTCTATCTACGGCATCTATCTATCTATCTATCTATATCTATCATCTATCTATCTATCATCTATCTATCTATCTATCTATCTATCTATCTATCATCTATCTATCTATCTAATCTATCTATCTATCTATCTATCTATCATTATATCATGCCTTTGAAGCCCCCAGCCCCTAAGCCACAGTTGGTAAAAGACGTGATACCAATACAGAAACAACTGTTTGCCATGCTTATTGATAAATAGGGCAGGGATGGAAAACATTATTAGTCTTCCCATAGAATCTCAGAAAAGCCCCCACTCCAAGCTTTCTATCAACCCTGTGGTCTTGATCAGAGGCCCTTCTCTGATGAAGGTGTGGAGGGTGGCCACACAAGAACAGGCCTTTTCAATGTTCTCCCCAGGGAGACACACCTGGAACCTTCCTTGTATGTCTTTGGGTGCCCTCAGGCCTTTCATAGAATCATAGAATTGTAGAGTTGGAAGGGTAATCTAGTCCAACACCCTCCAGTGCAGGAATCTCAACTAAAGCATCCATGACTGATCCAAGCACCTTGGTCCACGTCCTTGAGCCTTACTAACTGAAACTCATCCAACATAATAGGACTAGACAGTGCTCTGGACACCTCTTGAGATTCATCTGCCATAGCAGTGGAGTCAAGGTCGTGGCATATGCAAGTGACCATCCTTATATGTCCCTTGCATCTGTGGAGGAGAAAAGGTGCCAAAAGCCTAAATCTCAACAGGAAGTGGCCTGACCATGACAAGGGGTTGATGTCAATATAACCCACTTTCAGATCACCCTCTTCTTGCCCAGTTGAGGGGAATAAATCCCAGAGTGGGGCTAGCCGGTGGCATGCATTTGGCCAGTGACAACTTGAGATAGCCCCATGATCATCATGGCAGCCATGAAGTTCTGAGCCATCCAAGAGCCAGTCGCCTTAGCATGGATGTTGAAGTCCCTTAAAACCAGTAGTCTGGGAGTCCTCAACATCATTTCCTACACCAGCTCTGTCAGCTCAGGCAGGGAGATTGCTGGGCAGCAAGGCAGATGGTAAAACAGCAGAATCTCTAATCTGTCCAATTGCCAAATGCCAGGAACACACACTCTAGATTTACCCCACCCCTCCGCCAAGCAACTGAAAAATGGAATAAATTGAGAACTCTCATTGTGATTTGGAAACCTCACTGTGAACTGACTTTAAGGTCAGTTACAGAGTGTTCTAGAAGCATGAAATCGGGACACTTCATAGCTGACTGGAAAGTGGTCATACTGAAAAGAAACTTCAGAGTGAAATTTGAAAAACAGTAATTAAAAGGTTCAATGTGAATCAATTTTTTTAAAATCACCCTACATGTGTTAATTGTCTTAACAACAAGTTTTTTTCTGTGTGAATGGCCTCTGCTAATAATATAATTATCACTGACTGTAGTTTCTGCATTTCATTCCCTCTGACTTCACTGTTTACAGTCCTAACTCAACCTAACTGTCTCTGTGTATGTACAGTGGTACCTCGGGTTACGAACTTAATTCGTTCCAGAGGTCCATTCTTAACCCTTAAGAATTTAACTGTTCTTAACCCAAGGTGCGCTTTCGCTGATGGGGCCTGATGCCACCGCTGTACAATTTCCCTTCTCATCCTGGGGCAAAGTTTGCAACCCAGAGCAACTACTTCCAGGTTAGCGGAGTTTGTAACCTGAAGCGTTTGTAACCTGAGATACCACTGTACTTGCGGCTCAGGGCAATATTTCATGCATATTATGTATATGGAAGTTTTTAATGTCTGGTGTCCTACTGTGTTTTAATATGTTGGAAGCTGCCCAGAGTGGCTGGGGAAACCCAGTCAGATGGGTGGCATATGATGATGATGATTTCTACCAGTACAGTTTGCTTGTTGCTATTTTGTTAGTTAAGTACTGTGTGACTACAATTACATTTGCTTTATAATAGAGAATTTAAAGCACGAATTTTAATGCAATCTTCTCAGAGTTCTTTTTAGAAATATAATGCTTTTCTACTTTGCATTTATTAATGAAGAACATTTAAAAGACAATGCTGCTATTGTCTTTAGACTAAAGAGGTTAGTAAAGGGTTTATGTTTGTTATCCTTATGTTAGCTTTTAAATATTCATTATCTTAACAGCACAACCATATCTGCTACTGAGAGTTGGATGATTGGGACATGATTACATTCAAGTCCCCTTGTCTTGGCATAACACGGGTAATTGCCAGCTTGTGCACTGAGTCAAAAGCTGTGCTGTTCCAGCAGAAGACAATTACACATGTAACTATGGCAGCTGAACCATGAGGCGCAAGGGGAAATATGGGCATGTAGGCCTGAAAGAACAGATGCTGGCTTATTTAGCATTTCAAGGTTGGAGTTGTCTCTTGTGCATCCATGTTCTAACAATGGAATACAAGAACACACCAAGGATCCATCAAGCCTAACACCCTGCATCCAACATGACCAATCAGACATATTTGCAAGATGGAGTAAGTCATATTTTGTGTGTTTAAAGCATCAGGTAATCACACACACACAATAAGTATGATTAAGACTACAGTGCTGAAAATATGGCAATGCCAGTGAAATACAGTGGTACCTTGGTTCTCAAACATAATCCATTCCGGAAGTCCATTCGACTTCCGTAACGTTCGAAAACCAAGGCAGGGCTTCTGATTGGTGCAGGCGCATCAGAAACAATAGCCAACAGCCGCATCGGACGTTTGGCTTCTGAAAAACATTCGAAAACCAGAACACTTCCGGGTTTTTGGCGTTTGGGAATTGAAATGTTCAAGTACCAAGGCATTCAAGAATCAAGGTTCCACTGTACCATAAAAGTAGTGTTGGGCTTGGGCATGTCTACATTATGAAGCCGTTTCCAGAGCAGTAGCTGCATTGGGCTACAATCCTCATCCCAATTACCTGGGAGCAAACAACACTGAACTCAATGGGACTTAGTCTTACAGCAAAAACAACAAAAAGTATTGTGTGGAACTTTTTTTTCTCACTTTTTTTTTATACAGTGGTACCTCTGGTTACATACGCTTCAGGTTACATACGCTTCAGGTTACAGACACCGCTAACCCAGAAATAGTACCTCGGGTTAAGAAATTTGCTTCAGGATGAGAACAGAAATCGTGTTCTGGCGGCACGGCAGCAGTGAGAGTCCCCATTAGCTAAAGTGGTGCTTCAGGTTAAGAACAGTTTCAGGTTAAGAACGGACCTCCAGAACGAATTAAGTACTTAACCCGAGGTGCCACTGTACTATTTAACAATTTTTACTATGGAACAAGTTTTCACGGACTACAGTACTGTATCTGCTTCACCAAATGCATGAGGTGTAATCCTCAGTTGCAGGAATGTAACATAGTTGCAAGGGTGCAGGGAGTTCTTTGCAGTGGGGTTGGGGGGGGGAGTGAAAATGCAAAAAGGATAGTGATGGTTTAATTAGAGAATGTATGCAAAATAAGCACAGTAGCTATTTACGACAGCACATTTTGGGAAAAGAGACAGTGCTGAGCTGACACAGAATCTGCTGGATCTCATCTGGCCTTGATGCCATCTTGTGACAGGACTAATGATCCAGATGGGCGGGGTATAAATAATAAGAATAATGATGACGATGATGCCTCCCCACCCCATCAGCCTGGGTACTGGTGTAGTAAAAAGCTTTCTCCCCTCTCCCATATTTTCTGCCCTGACTGGTGGGGCTATGGATGCTGTGAGGGGGCTATGCTGCTCTGCCCCACTGCTGCTAACCAGGAGTTATGGTTGCATCCTTGGAGTTTAACTTCTCCTTGGAGTTTAACTTATGGATGAATTGCAAATGTACAGTTTCAGGCTGGAGTCTCCCAGTGGCATTCCTTTGTTCCTATTTTCAGGTAGGTAGCCGTGTTGGTCTGACGCAGTCAAAATAAATTTTAAAAAATCTTCAGATACAGTACACTGAAACGGAAGTCACCAGACGGGGTGATTGACTCAATTGACTGCGTCAGACCAACACGGCAACCTACCTGAATCTATTTACCATATCCATTGAGTCCATCACCCATCTCCTACTACCCTTCTGAGTAATACCCCTCCCCACCCTCCCACTATATATAAGGGTCTGGTGACTTCTGTTTCAGTGTATCTGAAGAAGTGTGCAGGCACACGAAAGCTTATACCCAGAACAAACTTAGTTGGTCTCTAAAGTGCTACTGGACAATTTTTTTTATTTATATTTATTTATTTCGACTTTGTTCCTATTGTGATTGTTACTGTTATTGTTATTATTATTACAGCGTGACCTGGCGGACTGAAATGTTCCCCTATTGGCTTAGGGTTATATTGCCACTGATTTCTCCTGCCAGGCTTGAGGCTCTAGCGAAACCCTCTGTCACCTGCCACACAAAACAGCTGCCATCCTGGGGCTCCTACACACGCTGTATATACAGAGCCGGTGACCGTCCTACTTCCTCACCCGCTCACTCACTTGCCTCATCCGCAAGAGGCGCTAGAGCGCCCACCCCCCCCCCCGAGCCCCATCCCTCCCTTTCCGTTCCGGCCGCGCATCTCAGCCTTGGCTCCTCCCACCTCCGGCGCCACTTCTACGCCCCTCCCTCCTTGCGTGCTGACGTCTCGGGAGCTCGAGCGCCTGCTCGCTGCCCCTCACGCGGAGGGAGGGGGGGCGGCGGCGGCGGCGCAGAGCAGTCTCTAATCGCCAGGCAGAGAGAGAGAGAGAGAGAAAGGCAGACGACGGCCGGCAGGAGGAGGAGGAAGAGGAGGAGGCGGGAGCAGAGCGGCGACGGCAACGACGCTGCTTCTTCGGCTTCAACCGCCTGCGGAGGGATCAGGCGCAGCGGGGAGGCGACTCCCGTGAGGGAGGTGAGTGCGCGAGTGAACGCTGCCCTTCGGGGGATGATGGAGGAGTCGGCGCTGTGGTGGCGGAGGCGGCTCTATTGTGTCCGGGGCCTTCTTCGCTCGCCCCCCCCCCAGCGCCAAATCCCCGCCTCTCCGCGGCCGCTTCGCTTCTTCCGGGCAGCGGCAGACCCGAACAAAGGCCCCGTGTCGTCGTCGTCGTCGTTGTCCGCGCGCCCCGAGTGCACGAGCCGGCCTCTTTTTTTGGGGGGGGGGGAGGAGGAGGTTCGCTCGCCAGCCCCCCCTCTGGGTCACCTCTTGGCTCCGGCCTCTCGTCTCCGTCTCCCCTCGGATAGTCACTTGTTTGGGGAGCCATTAGCTCCCTCCCTCCAGCCCCCGACACGCGCAGCCACACTGGGGATATGCGTGGGGTATCCTCCTCCTCCTCCTCCTCCTCCTCCTTTTTTAATAGTGCTATGGGGAGGGGGGTGTTTCTCTGCCTGACCATCCTTGCTGTCAACTGCGCATTTATTTCCTAGAGATGTTTTTCTTCCTCTCTCATACATAGCCTCAGTCGCTGCTGCTGCTGCTGTTGTTTTTCCTGGAGGTGGGGGGGAAGCGTAAAACAAAACAAAAAACAAAAACCAACTCCCTCCTCCAGGCAGAATATTTGGGGAAAGGCTGTCGTACTTGATACCCGTAAATAACAACAACAACAATAATAATGTGCGATGACAACTTCTTGTTGGGCCGATTGTTGTTTACCGTGGAAAGCTCTCTTCCAGGATTTTAAGTACTGGTTGGTGGAAAGAGATATTGTTCCACTTGTCCTTTTCCTCTCAAATGAACAGTGGGGGGTGTATGAAAAAACAACAACACTGCCCTGGCTCTCCCGTTGCTGCGCCACCTTTGAGGGGAGGGGACTAGAACAAAGAGCCACATGATACCATCGTTTGATACAATTGACAGCAGCTGATATTCAGGAACTGTCATTGTGAGGGGTAAAATAATCCGTATAAATATGATATTGTTATCATATCAACTACAGAGAGCAGCTGTAGTTGAAAAGCAGTACACAAATGCTTTTAAATGACCGTGTCATTTGTATGCTTTCAATTTTACTTTTTTAAAAAAATGTTTTTCAGTTAAGAGAAAATGAGGTGCTTAGCTAAACATAAGTATTTGGCCATGGGGCCTATTGGTAATTGTTTCTAATTTGAAAGGACTGCAGTTGGGAAACTTTACATTTAATGTAGTAGCTGCTGCACAGGGTATTAAAATCTAACCTTGTTTACGCATTTTTGTCACAACCACATTTTTTTAAAAAATTGAGATCAAATGAAGCTAGCTCAATTTGAAATAGTTCAAAATATGTACTTTTCAGGTAACATAGCCACAGCTTTTGGAACAAGAGGTTTGAAATTTTAAAAAAGTGAAATGATACAGTTTGCTGGACAAATTACTTAGGCCATAGCTGTTTTAATGTTGATGGGTGTAATTGGAGGTGTACTCATTGACAATGTGAGTGTGTAAAGGTGCTTCATAAGTCCTAGAAGTATTAAACACTAAATGAAAAGAGGACTATCCTGGCCTGGAAATCATTGAATGTGGTTCATTGTAGCCCATAAGAGATGACTGAAAACATCAGAGGTGCCCTGATTCAGGTAACTGTAGATACAGTATGCTGCTTAAGGTCCATTGCTGCCCTTTGTACTGCACTCAACACAGCTCAGTTGAATGCAGTAATGCATTTTAGCCCACAGGTGCTGGCCCATAACTAGATTTGTACCATTTCACCCTTCATCTTTTGCACCTCAGAACAGTAGACATGCAAGTGGAAGCTCAATAACACTAGCTTTGGATTGAGAATATTGGTTTGATAGTTCATGTCCTGATCCTAAATTTATATTGTTAACATGAAAAGATGGCCTCACGTTAGGGGTACTGTATCTAGCTTTTTCTTTCAGCCTTTCTCAATTACTTTACAAGACTCCTGATAATATTTTCAATGTTTTTTCTTTACTTAAAGTTAAATTGCAATGAGATAACATGGATAGAAAGCACCCAGAAGTACTTTGCTTCCATGATTCACAACTCTGAAATCTGACAACTAAGTGCTTTTAATGCTACTCTTTATAGCAGTCAGTCTGAGTTTTGCTGTTTCCTCTGTGTATGAATGGGAGGTGAAAATAAGTTCCTGGTCTACTTTGTAACAAACACAGGAGATTGCTTCTGTGCTGAATCTGGAATACTATTGGGAATAGATAGTAAGGAGATCTTATATTTGAACAGCAGCAAATTGGGTAATCTAGGCCAGAATAATAATTATATGCAGTGTGCCTGTTAGGATGCTTTAATGTGCTTTATACATAGTTTTTTTGGTTTTTTTTACCAGAAGTAAGATGGGCTTCTATGTTTTCGCTGTGTTCATATTTGATCTAGATGACAAAGTCTAAATGAAGAACAACACAACAGCAGACACATGGGTTAAAATCTGGTGGCCACTGAGAATACATGATCAGAACCAAAAAGCATTTAAGAACTTCTGTAAGCAGCACAATAAAGTGAATTGAAATGGAACCAGTATTTTCCCACTGGAACACATCACAGTAGGATATATACTGTATCTGAATTTAGAATTGAACATTCTGGGTCTGTAATCAGTTTCTGCTGAAATGAGAGGGCAAATTGCTTTTGTGCCTACTAAGTAATAAATTGATTTGACTGTGATTGTTGAAATTTATTCTGTTTTAGAGAAATGCATGTTTTTCCTGATGCCTCTTGGTCCACAAGGCCTTTCAGTTGTACATGTTCCATCAAGTTAGTCTTTTTAAAAAATAGGGCACATTATTTTTAAGCTTTTTAGAAATTTGAGATGAGGTACCCAATGATATTCAGCTTTAGAACTGTGGCTGCATATGGAAAATCAAGTTGGTATCAAGGAATATCAACTTAAAATATAAGCAGATAAATTTATCGTGTATAAAAAGATGAACACACATATCCTTATGAAAGATAGTTAAAAAAAACATTTTACCTACAACCCTAGGATGCTACATATCCAAAGAAAACAGTCATTTATCAAATGCAGATGTGAAAACAACCCGTGGTATCTTATGCATTCTTTTCTGAGAAAAGTGATAGCATGTTTTTATTAATGCCTATTGGTCTGTAAGTGCTTAGACTGGAACATAGGGTAGATGAGAGCATCCTATATGAGTATAGTGCCTCATATTGGGGGACTTAATGGCAATGATATTAGACAGTAGTAATTTCAAAAGAAAGAGACTCTAATCTCATGGATTTCACTGGGTCCACTAGCTGTATGTCAATGCCCTTGATCTAGAGAAGTTGGCAAATATCAGAGTGAGCACCTGAGTGCAGGTGCTATTAGCACTGCACTGTTTTCAATGGGATGTTAATCCTCTCCCTATAATAAACTTTTGTAGGAAAGCAATTACAGATGCCAGTTTTCACTTGTATGACATAGAAGTCATAGTTTGGAAGGAAAACTAATGAATAGACAAAATGTCCAGGTTGGCATAAGCTATTTTCCAGAAGTGCTGCTGGCTGTCATTGTGCAGTACCTCTTATGAATCATGGCACATATATTTGCAAAAAGTTTGTCAAGCTGTAAGATTGGGGGTGTTTTAAGAATTGCTGATGTAATATATTATTATTTATATAGTTCATGGACTCCAAAAAAGTTTCATGACGCCACAAATCATACTCATGTCCAGAATAGTGTCCTTTTGACGTGGCAGTGAATTGTGTCTTTTCTAGCAATTTGGGTGCAAGACACTATCAAAGGTATCACTCTATCATATAACAGACAAAATATGTAAACAGGAGCTGGAGTTGTGCACCCCACAATAAGGAGACTGTTTCCTACAATATGACATAAAATAAACTTTGAGAGTCTCATTGAGAATTGTTTCTAGGAGATGTACATATATAAGCTATAGTGGCCCAAAGCTTAACTTTGTTCTCTCTATATATTTCAGCAATTATTGGCGTTTTTATATTATAAGCACAAGGAACTTAAAAAACTTTGATTCACCTCAAGTGGTACAGGAGAGTGTCTTCTACAAGATGACTTAAAATATGTCCAAATATATAGAATATAGTCAAAATATGTAGAAGACAATAAGGAACTGGGGGCTGTGTACCCCATAATATATTTGTCCTACCACTAATCATATAAAACATACTCAAGATATATGTCCTGTATAAGGTGGCATAGATTCTAATAGGCTTCATATTGGGCAGAATATGTTTTCTAGTGTATGGGTTCACACCAATAACTACAAAAGGGTATAAACCAACTCCTGATGGTTTGAGTGTATTTTTTGGGGTGGTCCAAGGATTGTTGTGGGAGTGTTTACTCCACCCCACCCCTGTTCCTTGCTCATTTATAGGTACAATCTCCAGGACATTTGAGTTTATTATTTGAGGTGGCATAAAGCTTTTTGTAGGATAACCCCCCCTCCGTTCCTCCTTTTTCATATTTTGGCTATTATTGACCCTTGATGTGTTTTGCATCCAGAGTTTTAGTCCAGATTCAGTTCACTGCTGTGTTATAGAGGTCGGTATTCTCAAGCTGTTTGATTTCTAGTGGGCCACAGACCCACCCCCTTGCTTATTTTCTATGTATTTTGGCATGGGGTGTGTCCAAATGAAGAATTGGCCTGGAGTCAATATAGTTCTATCTCATTAGGGTCACCTCGCCTGGAGGTGTGGATATATGATTTGTGGTGACCTAAAGCTTATTTTGGGGTGCATGCCCTCAGTTTCTTGTTCTCATCTACATATAGTATTTTGGCAATTAATGCCATTATGCCATTATAATTTAATTTAATATAATATAATTTTAGAAGTTCTCCCCCATAAGCATATTCAATATACATCTCATTGAAAGCAATTTAATGTGCTTTCAAAACAATGTGTGCTTTGAAATGTGTCTGAATTATGCACATACAAGCATCTTGCTCATACTTGTTTCCTCTAGATTGTGGAACTGGCTGCGTTTTCGTGGATATGGTATTTTATACTTGATAGATGTGGCAGGACTATCTTTCTACATTGTGATTCGACATGGCTGTGGCCAAATAGTAGAAGTATACAGTTATGCCAAACCTAGCTATGTTGATGGTTCTTAGATGTGATGGTGTCTTGACTCTCTATCCTCCATACTGTTTTCAGTCTAATGCCTTGACTTTAGATCTAAGAGAATTACTTTAGTTGAAGTTCATCTGCCAACACATTTTTTTCTGTGAAATTTCAAATGTATGACTACACAGTCATATTTGGTTTTTCTGTGTCAACTGGGGAAGGGAAACTTTTGGGTTCTAGGAAGACCTTTGTTCTGTACAGCAGTTCACTTGACAATAAGGAATTACATTCCCAAGGTTACTAGCTAAGATGCTTTTGTTGCATTTATATAGCACCATTTTAGTTTTCAGCCTTCTTATTTCTCTCTTCCTGACGTATTTCATTGCTCATTTGTGCCCCTTTCATGCCTTAATAGATGAATAGCTTACCTTTTCTGTGTGTCACCAAATGACCTAGGAACTGCAGAAAAGTAACTCACAATTTACGTGCATTTAACTTGTGCACATTCAGCTTTATGCACTTGACAAAAAAAATTAAAAGGGGGCAGGCATCTGGGAATGAAGACTTTGGGAATCCCACTCACCATTGAACCCAGTGTGTTTTGACTATATGTGATTTTCATTTTACGCATTGTCCCTAGAATGTAACCCCAAGCATAAGTTGAGAGTCACCTGTATCTAATACACCTCTTCCTCTGTGTCCTACATTTTCTTGGTGGTTAATCTCTGTTTGTCAACCCCTCTAACCTGACAATCTCCAAGACTGAGAATGTTCAGATGTGCTGATTTAGCCAGTGTTTAGTGAGTGGAAGTAAATAAGCAGTGGTCCACAAAATAAAGCACACAGTTCCTTTATATAAAGATAGATGAGCTTGTAATTGAAGTATTTTAATCTTGCTAGGAGAGTTTGTGAGTACTGGATCTTCAGTGCATCATAGGTTAAATGCAGTGATTGAGTGAAATCATTTTCTAAACTTGCCTTTAAAACATTTATAGCCTTTAAAAATATCATTACTTCAATCTTATAATTATACTGTGGTCCGTTTCCTAAAGATAATTACATGCTTATTTCAATAAAAAGCACACTTTCTTAACTCTATGATAAATCTTTAATTTTTTATCTCCTCTTTTAATTATTCATCCATCTTCCTTCCATTCTGTCCATTGGAGGCTGGTTTATCCTTGCAGGTGGAAAACATTTTGACTTTCAGGTAGCATGTACTTATGATTCAAAGGCTGTTGCACTGCAACATTTTTCAGAACAAATTTGTTCTGTCTGATAGGCAACTTATGAGGTGGTGGATGGTTAATGGTGTTAACCTTGATGCATAACGTAAGGCCAAGTGCACTGGTCTTATCTCTCCTGGGGGAATTCCAAATGCCTTTTGTTTGCAACCTTTTCCTGTGCTTTTTGGGGAAACAAGGCCTGCAAGTATGTATCAAAATTCGAGATGGGAGAATGACTACATCACTATATGTACCTTGTTTCTTCCTGAATCTAGAAGCATGTTACAGAGTTTGTGACAGTTTTTCTAGCCTCATACAGCCACCAGTTACATTGCAGAGCACCTGAGGCACATTTACCATATTAATTTCTGGGACAATGAAAAGCTAGTATGCTTCTGAAGCAGAACACTGGAAGAAGGGAATAGGGATCAGGGATGAGAAAGAAATGGAGCAAAACACGACAGTGAATAAAGGCAGAACTGAGACCTGGTTGAGAAAAATAGGGCCTTCAGCAAGACAGTGCTGTTACATTAGAGCTGGGAGTGCAGGAACCTGCAGTGTTGCAGATAATGAACAGTTGTGGGATACAGAAAAAGGGGTAAGATCCTGGGGACAAGAGAGTGCACTATGAGGAGTTCAGACAGAGCTGTGTGGATGCAGAGAGGAGAGCCCACTGTGAGGTGCAGAGAGAAACAGGAAGTTGTATGATAGATTAAAAAAACATACGGAGTTACAGTTTTAACTTAAACTATTTTTTTTACTGTTAACATAGCACCTGGCTCTCATGAGTTAGTAGAAATCTAAAAGTGGCACTCCAAGTGAATTGTGTGTCTCTGCCCTAAAGTAATGTTTTAAAAAGAAAAATCACATGACACCTGTCTGCCTGGTTATAGCCTTTTTTATTTTTTAAAAAGGAAAAGGGTGAAACAATTACATGCAGCACACAAGGGACTTCAGTGCAGAGGTTATTACTCAAAAGTTTTAATTGGAAGTTCAGCCAAAATCTTCCCAAAGCTCTTTTCAATTATGTACATTACCATTAACCTCTCTGCAGGACTTGTCGATTTCTTGACTTTATTTAGCTGTATTCATATGAGATGAATTTAATGTATGCAGTAAAATTTCACTTAAATAGATCTGCTTAGGCATTTGAAAGTTCTGCATCCTCAAGTTCAATAAAAAGTGCCTTTCAGTGTAACCTCTCTAGCAGAAAATGAAATGTAATGCATCTTGGTTAGATAGCTGTCTAGACATTGTGTTTTAAAACTCTAACTGCACAAGACTGGTAAATGCTGTGAAGCAGAACCTTTCAGTTTGGGGTGAGTTTGAGGTTTGCCATGAGAGAAGTCTGAATATGATGAGGAGAAAGGAGAGCATTGTATTAGGTTAAGTGGTAGGATTTGAATTTTGGGTTCCTTTGCCTTGGAACCTGCAGACCTCAAAATATCCTGCCCTAATAGTCTAATAGAATATTCAAGAAATAATATGATGGCTTTTGACATTCAACAGACTGGTTCCCCAGCCTTCCAGTGGACTAACATATTCTAGAGCAGCTTACTTTAATTGCCAGCATGAATTGATTGATTTTTATTTTATTTAGCAAAATTAATTGTATACTGCTTGATCGTTTTATTTTTGTAAACCACTTAGCAGTTCTACTGGCAAACATCAAAACTGTCAAGAAAATACAAAGTTAAATCAGGTACTTTTAAAAATTCAAAATGGAAATAAAATAAGCAGTTAAGCAATAAAAATAGATTAAAACACATGTCAGCTTCTACATATCTGGATAGGCTTGTCTGAACAGAAATGTTTTTAGCCGGTACTGAAAAGAGTAAAGTGAAGCCTCCTGCCTGACGACAATAGGCAGGGAGTTTCAAAGTGCAGGTGCTGCTAAACCTAAAGACTGATTTCTTACAAGTGCAGAATGAATGTTTTGTGGTGTTAGTCCTGCAGATCAAAGTGGTCAGGTAGATATAGAGGGTAAATCGATCACTCAGGTAAACTCGTCCCAAGCTATTATAAGCTATAGTATATGCTAACAGTAACACCTTGAAATTTGCCTGGTAACAAACAGAGATCTCTGAGCAAGGGTGTTATATGTTGACAATGTCTCTCTTCTGCCGGCAACTTTTCTGCATCATTCAGCACTAACTGCAGTTTCCAGTTCAAGCTCAAGGGAAGACTCACATTGAGTGCATTGCAGTAATCCAGTTTTGAAGTTACTAATGCTTGAACTGGGACGCAGGTGGCGCTGTGGGTTAAACCACAGAGCCTAGGACTTGCCGATCAAAAGGTCGGCAGGTCAAATCCCCGCGACAGGGTGAGCTCCCGTTGCTCGGTCCCTGCTCCTACCAACCTAGCAGTTCAAAAGCACATCAAAGTGCAAGTAGATAAATAGGTACCACTCTGGCGGGAAGGTAAACGGCGTTTCTGTGTGCTGCTCTGGTTTGCCAGAAGCGGCTTAGTCATGCTGGCCACATGACCCGGAAACTGTACGCCGGCTCCCTCGGCCAATAAAGCGAGATGAGCGCTGCAACCCCAGAGTCGGCCACGACTGGACCTAATGGTCATGGGCCCCTTTACCTTAATGCTTAATGCTTGAACTACTATGGAAAAGTCCTCCCTGGCTGTAGGTGTTGTACAGGCTGCAGTTGGTAAAGGACACTTCTAGCCACTTAAGTTGCTTGGGCCTCCTGTAACAAAGATAGATCCAGACTGCAAACCTGTTGCTTCAGAGGGAGTGCAACCTGTCCAGAGCTGATCAGTTTCTCAGACACGAGAACCACTCACCACATAGTCTCTTTGATCTCAAAACTGTTTGCTACTTTGATCTTAAAATGACTTAAGAGAACATATCCATGAAATAAAAGAAAATGCATCAGATGTAATAACTGAGTAACTGAGTTCACTGTGGAAGAGCCTCCAGCTGGAAGGCTATTGGCTTAACTGAAACTTTTGCCATTGCCTCCTCTGTTCCCAAAACCAATTCCATTCTCATCTGTTCTGTCTCATTGAAGCAGCAGGAGAGGCAAGACGGTGTACGTAACGCCAGCCATTGAACTGGCTGGGTCCAGCTGCCATTTGGCTCCTTCTCTCCCAGAACTGTTTTGTTCACTGATTCTGACATCCTTGTCTATGGTACAGTGGGTCAGTGTGGCTAGCTGCTAACCACAATGTTGGCAGATACAGGCCACTCAGAGATGGCTGTGGGCAGGATTGCAAGGGGTTGGACTAGATGACCCTTGGGGTCTCCTTCAGCTCTACAATAAAATAGCTGATTACTAAATTTGCTTATTTTCATTCCCATCTCTTTTTTGTACTTGTATTGTAAGCCACTATTATCATTGTGTGTTATCATGGCTAGTTGGACAGAAAGCTGCTATTTATAAATATAGTTCATATTTATAGTTCATAAATATATTTATATTATATTTATAGTTCATAAATATAAATAATTGGTTACTCTAAGTCTGATGGCTCTTTATTTTCTCCTTAACTTGCAGTGGGACGCTGGCATTGCCCATGTCCAGAAAGCAGCATGCAAGAAGAATAAGTTGTTAACTGGGAAACAAGGCACTCAGCTCTGATTAGATACTTATAAAGATGGTTTAATTTTGCAATATGTTCTAAGAAGAGTGATAAGAAGAAAAAAAGAAGGTAAGGTCAATGTGATGTAGATCTTGTATGTGTCCAAGTATGGAGTTGGTATTTCAAATGTGACTTGTACTTGATACGGTAACCTACAAGTGCACAGTAAAAAATTCATCCCCTCTCAGACATCTAAGCTAGAGAGAGGTTAAAACTAGCTGTTTTGTCAGTAGGTGGCTGAGGAACTCTGAGAACCTTGGCTGTCCACTGCCAAAACAAGCTCCATTCTTTTGTTCTGTCTTCAGGTGAGAAGGGTGGGCTGGCTTTTGAAAATGAGCAGCTGAGGTATTTGGAGTAAGTGGGCAGGCCAGCACTGTAGAAGCCCCTTCTGCCTTGCTACAGCTGTAAGCTAGAGAGGGAAAGGGATTGTCCCTGGTCATCTGATGCTGTGTGAGGTTGGGGACTAAACTGCAATCCTTAAAAGTTCTTACTTTGCACTAAGCACTACTGAATGCAGGAATTTACTTCTGAGTAAATTCATAAGAAGGTGGTAAAGGGGAGTAGATGAGGAATGTTTAACTGTGTTTCTGGTGCATTTTTTTATACTTATTTTGGTTTTCTATACACTACAGTATTTTAAAATGTGAGCCATCTTATAGATCTTTAAAATAAATAAATGTTTCTGGCAATCTCATGTTTTTGTTTGATTACAGGGGCCAGCCTAAACTTGTTGAACTCTGTTCCCTTACTAAACAAATGCTTTTGTACTGTTAATGGGTATTATGAGGCTCTCAATGCATGCTGTCACTTTTTAATTGTGGAATTACTCAGGTCTACCAAGTTCTCCTTTTTCTACTTGGTTTCCCAACCTGCTGGGACACCCAAGTAAGTGGATATAGGATTGCAGCCTTAGTCTCTGTGTTGCACAAACCTTCACACAAAATCTCACCTTGAAATTTCCGGAATACATAAGCCAGAATTTTTCAACCTTTTTGAGTCCATGGCTCCCTTGGCCAACTGCATTCTTTCTGTGGTACCCCTGTGGGGCTCAGAATCCCAGTTATGTCACCCCTTGCCTGCAGAGCTGGCAGCCTCTCACCCTTTTGCAAACACCCTCCCTTGGGGAGTGTTCCCTCAGCCTCCTCTCCTCTCCCCTCTCCTTGGGAGTCTTCTGGGCAGCCGCTGCCTCCGCCCTTAGTCTCTGAGCTGCCCCCCCTTCCCCAAAGGGAGGTGCCTCCTCACACTGCCCCACAGGGGTCTGGGAAGAGGATGCCCCCAGCCTTAGTGGCTCAGTGGAGACTGGCCAAATGTGAACCTGAGGCCTGCACCTTACCTTGGAAGCCAGCCCCAGAGGCACCATTTGCTTGTGGAGGTTATAGCCAGGGTTGCTACAAAAAACAGCTGTGCAAGCCTTTGGGAGGCAGAGATGCAAGAGGGCATCAAAGGAGGGAGGGAAGGAAAGAAGGCCAGAGGCCAGCTTTGCCGTGGCACCCCTGAACATCATTCAAGGCACCCCAGAGTGCCGTGGCACACTGGTTGAAAACCACTGACGTAAGCAGATAACCATGGTTTTCTATTCCTGAAGTCACATGTTCAGACATCCTAGATGGATCAAGCAACTATTGACTGCATTTTGCTAAATAAATACAGTAGACTTGGGCTAAAATCTTTATTCAAATATCTTTCTGGCCTTGTGTTTGCGAAATGCAAACACATAATCAAGATTTGGGACTCAGATCCTCTGACCTAACTGTGTCCAATTTTTTGATGTGTGATATTGTGCTGTGCCATATGCAAAAAGTAGGGAGTCAAGACTGACCAAGGCCAAACACTTTTGTACAGATTGTGATGGGTTCATTAATTCTTTGACAAAAAGCCATGACATTTGTTCACTTCACTGTCATCTCAGCAAAAATTGCAAGGAGCATGATTGACACTTGTTTTATTTATACACATATGCAGAATATACAATCTACTGAATGTAAGCAACATGCTGCAAATAAATAAAATGCCTACAAGAATAAAAAGTTGCAGTAACACAGATGTTATAAGCTCCTTGGATGGGGAGTATGGGGAAATAAGGAGATCTGTGCTTATAGCACTGAAAATACATTAAAATGGGCGCCAGGCAGGCCCATCTGGGGAAGGAATTCAAGTAAATAAAATGCAATAAGAAGAAGGTCATTTCTCTACTTGCCATTTACCTGAGATGGCAGGGTAACTAGAGAAGACTTTTGGTGCATGGGCAGGTTGATGCAGAAGCAAGTTCCTTCAAGTATTCAGGTCTCAACCTCTGTAGGGCTTTAAAGTTAAGCACCAGTGCAGTAAATTGGCTCTACAAACAGACCAGTAGTCAGTAGAGATCTTTAAGCACAGACAAGATATGATCCCAACAACGAGTCCTGGTTAGTACCAAAAACAGCTGCTAAGATACTAATGGCAGCTTCTGAGCAGAAAGCCCCTGAATAAGGTATGGTAGTAGTATAGCAAAGTTAATGTAGGTAGTTTGTATCTCTCCAGGAGGGGCTGCATCTGACATAGCTGGTGGAAGCTATGACACATAGGAACTAGTACCACCATCTACATATTCTCAGTTTATTCATCATCATCCAGGGTTCCCCGCCCCCCCGTGATCTGAAGTATCAATTTTAAACTTCATTGCCTAACATCAATCAGAGGCAAGAGAGCTGAATGTTTCATGCAGATAATGAGGGACCAGATAGGACCCTGTAGTGTAAATTCCTAGAGCTTAGCAGTAGTCACCCAGCACAATGTTCCAGAAGTTCCACAACATTACTTAACTAAGCACTAGCAGTGGTGATCAGAGGCAAAGTAGTTATGGAGGACAGCTATCTTGGTGTTGAAACATTAATATGCAATTTTGTTTCACCCTTTCTCTAGTGTGGTACTGTAAACTATCATATTTGCATCCTGTCATTTATATATATTAGGTTCGTTTACTTCATTCTTGTGGAGTGAGCTTCATGAGCAGGCAGCAGCTTGAACCCAGATCTTCCAGCCCATATTTTCTGCAGCACATTGATTGTCATTGCAGATTGATATTTTGTTTTGTCTGTATATGATGCTGTTCATGTACATTTTTGTAGCTTTTTTCAGTTGTTATAAACGGTTTAGGATAAAGTCCTGTGGTTAAGCAAAGTAGGCTAACAGTAGATCCTGCCAAATTATGATACTTTTGTTGTTCCCTAGGATGGCCGGTTGCGGTGAGATCGATCACTCAATCAACATGCTTCCCACAAACAAGAAGACAAATGAATCATGTTCCGGTGCAGCACCATCTCTCATGGTCCCTGAATGTGCTATCTGTCTGCAAACATGTGTCCACCCTGTGAGTCTGCCTTGTAAACATGTCTTCTGTTATCTGTGTGTGAAAGGAGCTTCCTGGCTGGGAAAGAGATGTGCACTCTGTCGTCAGGAGATCCCGGAGGACTTTCTTGATAAGCCAACCTTACTGTCACCTGAGGAACTCAAAGCAGCCAGTAGAGGCAATGGGGAATATGCCTGGTACTATGAAGGCAGAAATGGATGGTGGCAGTATGATGAACGTACCAGTAGGGAGCTGGAAGATGCCTTTTCCAAAGGTAAAAAGAGCACTGAAATGTTAATTGCTGGGTTCTTGTATGTGGCAGATCTTGAGAACATGGTTCAGTATAGGCGAAATGAGCATGGACGTCGCAGGAAAATAAAACGGGACATAATAGATATTCCAAAGAAGGGAGTGGCTGGGCTTAGGTTGGACTGTGACTCTAATGCTATCAATCTAGCAAGAGAGAGCTCTGCTGATGGTGCAGACAGCACACCAGCTCTAGGAGCTGCTGCTGGGCAGCCTCTAGCAACTGCTTCTGTTAGACCCCTTCCTTCACTAGATGGTCAACCGACAAGCCCTGCAACGCCATCACCTGATGCAAGCACTCTAGAGAACTCTTTTGCCAACTTGCAAATAAATGGAGACAGTATGGTTGAAAGGAGCCATAGGGGTGAGGGAGAGGAAGACCATGAATCATCGTCTTCTGGTAGGGTGCCAGTTCTTGACACCTCCATTGAGGAAACAGAATCGGATGCTAGCAGCGATAGTGAGGATGTGTCTGCCCAACTTCAGTTGCCTGTATCCTCTGCTCAGCAGAGACATCTGAATGCAAGTCAGCCAGCCTTGGATAGACCAGTGGTGGGGAGTGGGGTGGGAAGCACCAGTGTAAGGTCTAGAAGGCCTGATGGACAGTGCACAGTAACTGAAGTTTAAATCTAGAGCCATGTTTTGAAAACTCAGTCTTGTATATGTACATTTTGTCTGTATTGGCATTGCATTCCAGCCTAGCAATGTATTCAAAGTGTTTCAGGGTGGGAGGAGGGGAAAGGGAAAACCAAGCCTGGTCCTTGAACTTGTAAGAAAATCTCTTAATATTTCTTGGCTGGAAGATTCAATGTTTGAAGAAAAAAACAAAACCCTGGGGTGTGTTAATGGTTTGACAGCTACTTAGCAATACCCAGTTTCGTAAACGTTTCACGTTTTATTTTGTAGTATATGCTCATCCCCAGTAAAACCCTGTCCCCCTTTTTGACCAGTGTATATTCACTGTACAACTTGGAAATGTCATCATTCTTCATTGCATTAAGTATCTTTACTATCTGCATGGATTGATGTATGGAAGGAAAACTAAAGCGAACTGGAAATGAACAAGAATTGGGGGTATGAACCAGATGCTTAATTTTAACATAAAGTAGGTGTGACTTCTAAAGTTCAGATGTTTTACTAAACAAAGAGCAATCATCTTCCTGAATGAAATGTAAAATAACTCCTGTTGCAGAGTTTTACTTGTAAACACTTCATGGTGTCTTCATCGGCTCTTCCGTCTAGTCCCTGTAGCTTGTTTGTTTTCTTGTTCCGTCTGGTTTTTGTTACAAAATTTATAATTTAATAAACTACATTTTATCAACCACCTGAGCTCTGTTTCCACATGGGTCTGCACCCATGTCATCTTGAAGTTAGTTATCAAAGGAGGAATGGACACTGGTTAATTGTAGGACTTTGTGTGCTGAAAATCAACATGAAACACAATGTGCTGAAGATTACACAGTGCTTGAAAAAGATGGTATAATATATGGCTCTATAAAAACCCATTCATTTCTCCTGCCTTGCCTAATCTGCCAGGATAGGGAATCTGCAGAAATTTGTAATGTAGTGAGATAGGCAGAAAGCCAAACAACAGCTTGCTATTTTGGTTAAGTACCATCTGTGAAAATACACCTCTCACAGACTTTCTGTACTATTGCTAACATTGGGCAAAGACATCCTTTCGTGTGGGGTGTGGATAGATTACTTGGTGGAAAAACCATCACATCCATAGCCTGCAGTTGGGTGGGTGGTAGTCCAAAGCTGATATGGTGTCAGGAGACAAAGGGAACATTGGGTCCTGTGGATTCACAGCTATTGTAGAACACTCCATTTTGCCCTACACTGTCACTAAGAACACCACTACTGGAATTTCCAGTGGGTGTCTTGGGAGGCCACTGGAAGTGTTGGTGTCTTGCCCATAGCCCATTTTGTTCATCTACTAGCTCCTTACATAACCTTTGGCTTTGACCCTTTAGGTTTCTGTGATTTTATGGACGGCTCCTTTGCAATTAACATATGCAATAGCTGACTATCAATAGTGTTCGGTACTGAAAATGGAAGTCTAAGAACTGGAACTCCCCCAGTCTTTCATTCTAGGTACAGTCTTTGCTTCAATTCTTGGTGGCCACCACTGAGCACTACCTCCTTTCACATTTAACATTGACCTGCATAGACATTGTAAAGTATCAACAAGTGTTATAACTAGCTATGTGAACCCAGTACCATTTATACATGAAGTAAATGACAAGCAGGCCTCCATAGTAAAGCCACAATCATGGCAGCATGAAAGAGATTCCTGACCTATCCATTAAATACAGCTGAATAGCTACTGCACAAAATAGAAATCTCTTTTGTTATAAGCATATCTGTAAGTGCCAGGGTACTGTGTATCATTTGGTGGTTATTAGTCATTTCTGGTAATACCGTCTTCAATAAAAACACAAACCTAAGTTTGTGCTTCTGCACAAAGCTATTCTTTCCCTGGTCTGTTCTCAAGCTTAACATCCATGGGATCCCCACATAAGAAGTGGCAGCTAACTACTTGGGTTACACATAAATAGGGGCCTGGTTATAGATGAACATCACAGTACAAACCTCATTTTAATCAGCCTGTTTGCACATGGATCTTTTGCAGCTCTGAAAAAATACTCTATTTATCTCCATATGTACTAAAAAAACAAGAGATGATACTCTTTAAAGTACAGTTCTCCATCCACAATAAAGCAATTTAAATAATTTATCCTAGTCCCATAATGTGAACTAGTTTAATAAAAGGCAGCTGATGTTTTAGGTCAGGAAAAGCGAGGGCTCCAAGGAAGAGTATACCTCTAAGCAGGGCTTTTTTCCAGCCGGAATTCAACGGAACTGAGTTCTGACACCTCTCAGGTGGTTGCCATTGTGATTCTAAGAAGTGGGAAGTGTTTATGGTCAGTTCCAGCACCTCTTTTTCTAGAAAAATAGCACTGCCTCTAACATATTGCCAGTTTTGCAGCTATCAATGTGTTTCACAAAGCTGTGGGACATTGATATATACTGATATTGAACATGCTCTATTTTGCACCCTGGCACCATGCCTTCATGTCAACAATGCTGCTGTATCAAGCAAAATGAAGGACGGCTCTAATAACACTTTCATCAGGAATGATTCTATAAATTAAGTGAATTCAGAGAGCCTAGCTGTAGTTATTTTGGATTCTCTGTGCAAGCCTCCAGCAGGGATTCACAATCCTTGGCTTGCCTTTATAACAAGCCAAAAATCATGCTTGTTATGACTCACCATGCTGAGAGATGAGCAGGGTCTTACTTCATATCACACCATTCTCCAAGCTAGGAGGTCAGTGGGCGTGGGGGGACGCTTGCTGCTTTCCAAGAGTCTCCAAGGCTCAGTTGTTAGCTGTTGAGCACCTGCTCTTCTCAGGAGAAGCACATATATTCTTCCTCAGTATTGCACTCAATAGGTTGGAAATGTGCTCACCAGTGATATGTTTGTCTATGAGCACTTCAGTTTTTCTTGATAAATTGAGTTATAAAAAAGCTGTGCTGCAGAAAGCTTGAGTCAAGAGGTTGCCATGTTTCACCCACCACTGCAAATGTCTTGCTGTAACAGACTTTATGATTTGTCACAGCTTTGTATGCCGAGTGTATCACCAAAAAGAACAAAACAAATAAAACAAATCTGCACTCCTCTTTGCTGGATCAACTGCTATCATTACTGGCTCTGATAAGGTCTATTCCCCACCCCGCCTCCCAGGTGACATAAAAAGAATAACAGTAGGGTCATCATTAGAAAGGAAGAACTACAAATAATAGTATTACAAACAGAACAGAAGTAATGACTTGTTTGACTCAAAGTTCTTGCAGTCCTAACACAAATATGAGGAAGTTTATACTATAGAAACTACAGCTTTAAATGCATCAAGGATATTGTATACAAAACCAATTTACTGTTTCCACAAAGCAGCTAGATACTGGTTTTGGCACTTTGAATGCAATTGAAAGTTTGCAGATGCAAGTCATCTTGGAGATGCTTTTTTGCATAGGCTGAAAAAGGTAAGGTCAATTAAGTTAACCAGGAAATCCATCAAATATGTCTTTGATCCATATATGCCTAGACACCATCACTGATATTTGCAGATACAGCATAAGATTGTGTGAAAATCCGTTTTACATTTAACAATGTGTCTGCCAACTTTATCTACACAAAGACCTAAGATGAAGGTGAGATGTTCTTGCACTTAATACAAAATCTTATAGCACCTTCAAGAATAACAAATGCATAAGCTTTTGTAGATGAAATCCACTTAATCAGATACAATGTGGACTTGGGTTCATGAAAGCTTATGGCATAATAAATTTGTTGGTTGTTAAGGTGCCTCAAGATTCTTTGTTTTTGCTGCAACAAACAAACACAGTTCACCTTTCTGGTGTAAGTTTGAGATGGTTTAATAAGCTGAAGGCAGAAGCTTTGGGGCTGTGCATGTAGTGTATGAGCTCACTGAGTACCACCTAGATGAAGTTTGAGGAAAGCTATACTGTTACTTATTTTAGTTCTGACCTGGCCAATTCTCAGTGTACATGTACACAGGGCTAAAGTTGCTTTTAGGTTAAACCTATTTTTGATCAAACTATGTCAAACTTGGGCATGATTGTTTCCAAGAGCTTTGAACTGGAGACATCAACAACAACAACCAAACCCATTTGAAAAGGATATCATCTTACATCCATCTCAGGTCTTTGCAAGGATAAACTTGGCTAAAATGCTGCACTTGCCTTTCAAAATATTATGCCCGTACATAACATAATGCACATGAAAATAATGCATTCAGTGAAGATGCTTTGAAAGAGTAAGTTTAATTACTACTCCAAGTATGATAGCTCTTACTACGAGAGAGAGGAACATCTTACATATACTCACTGGGATGCAAATGTCTCCCGGCTGATTTGCAGACTTCCATATGCATACAGCCTCCATGTGCAATATGCAGCAAGTTGCTGGAAGGGAAATATATATACATATATATTTACCCTACCTGGGACTAAGCTCCCAGCATTTCTTCCATTTTTCAAGAACAAATTTCCCTAATCTCCACTTTAGCTATGATCAGAGTATAGGGGGCTTATAATCAAACGTCCCAGAAAGTTAATGCCCACTGAGTTGATACAATTCTTAACAGTTTCTCCCAAATCCCTGTTTGGCAGCAGCTGTTTGTTTGGAAAAGAAAGATCAAAACCATTTCTTTTGTGTGTCATTTATTTATGTTTTGTTCTCTGAGCCAAAGCCTGCAAATTGGCAGGCCCACCCCAAACAGTTCCAAAAACCTCTTTTTCGGTCGTCAAGGCAGCTTCTAACTGCAGCTCTCGTCCTGCAGAAACCACTTTCTTCACAGCCTGAATTACTGCAGGAGGGCCCTTTGTGTATGGTCTGAGCCATGTACGTGTTTCTTCCAGTGACTCAAGTTCATCAGACGAGGACAACACGGCTTCTACCAGGCCAATACGAAGGGCGGTCTCTGGATCCACTTTTACAGCACCACTCAGCAATTTGAGGGCAGGGCTGCTGCCAAGGATTTGTACGAGCCTGGCAGCTCCTCCCCAGCCTGGTACTAAGCCCATCTGCTTGTGGACAAATCTAATTTCGCTCTCCGGGGTCATTAACCTGTCAGTGAGAAACAAGTATTCAGTTGTTAATTTATACTGAAGCTTAGCAGTCAAGCCATCTCAGTTCTCTCTGCCTCATTCCTATGCAAAGCACAATTTCGGATGGCAAGATGCAGACTGTAAGTGTTTTCTAACGTTAGGCAGGCTAATGCTACATCAAGCAAGCAATTTGCAGAGACTGAATCCAAAGTAAGGCAAAACAAATGGATCAATTTGAAAGGGAAGACAACAACCTTTAATCCAAAATGAGAAGCCAGCATTTTTATATTAGGTTGAATATTACCTTTCAGATCAGAAATACGCAAGGACAGATTCTTATTACCACCTCAGCATGGGTCAGGGGTTGTTTAAGGACAACCTATGCTCATTTTCAACGACTTCAGTCTGAGGAATTGCAATGAACACATATCTTCTTCTTTGGCGATCACTCGTAGCCGAGTAAGATTGTCTTCCATAAACACGGTTTTAACAATGAGTCCGTAAGTGACTGGAGGCCAATTCTGGACCCACACGTCCTTCCACAGTGCAGACATTGGTTCCCGGGCGGGAGTTGATCACGGTGTGGATTTGCCAGGCGTGCCTTCCTCTTAGCACGTTTCTCCCTTGAGTTTGAGTGTCTTCAAAGTCCATGACACCTTTGGTAAAGGCTGTTCTCCAACTGGAGCACTCGCAGGCCACTGTTTTCCAGTTGTCAGTGTTTATACTACATTTTTTTAGATCTGCCTAGACAGTCTTTAAACCTCTTAATGAACACACATAAAACCCTATGGGCATGGGGCTGAAATCAGATGGCAAGACTGGGAGGGATTGTTTTGCCATGAAGCAGCCCATGTTTTGCTGGACTTTCTTAGCTAAGCAAACATTTGTGGTCATCAGGATTCCATTGGTCCCATTTTTATTTTTTTTTAAAAGGAATGCCAAATGGGGCTTACTCCCAAGTAAATATGCACAAATTGTCAGCCCTAGTCCTAGTCTGTTTATTTATTCAAAGCCCTGGTCCTAGTCTGTAAATTTATTCAAAGCCCTAGTCTTAGTCTGTAGATTTATTCAAAACATTCACATTTTAGTGAAGAATCCAGGCAGCACGAGAATCAAGAAGTGATGGGGAAAACAACAGAGAAAAATGAGATTTTGTTCTATAGTTCAGTAAAAAAGAGAGAGAGAGAGATGGCAATTGCTATAATTGTCAGGCCCTTGCCTTTTTTTGCGTCTCATGTGAATGCTCTTTATTGTGCTTTAAAAATAGAGAGAGAAGCACAATGCTGAGGTTAATGCCACTTTGCAGAGGAAAACTAGTGCAGTTACCAGCTGAATTGGAAAAGGCCAAGCAAAATGATAAAGGGGCTAAAGTAACTCCCATATGAGGAAAGGTCACAACACCCAGGACCCTTTTTTTGGGGTGGGGATAGGGCAAATAAGCGAGAGAGAAAATGATATGTGCAAAATTGTGCATGGTGTGCAGAAGGAAGGGACACCTCAGGAAGCCGAATGTTACAGGTTTCAGGGCAGACAAAAGGAAGTGCTTCACACAGCACACAGGTAACTATAGGATTCGCTACCCCACAACATAGTGGTAGCCACCAACTCGGACAGCTTTAAAAGGTACTTATACAGATTAATGGAGGACAAGACTATCAAAGACTCCTGCCCATGATGACTATATATTAGCTCCAAAATCAGCGGCGATGTGCCTCTCACTACCAGTCGCTGGGGAGAACAATTAGGAAGAGTTGATGCTGCACTCGTGTCTTGCTTGAGGGATTCCTGCAGGCATCTGGTTGGCCACTGAGAGAACAGGATGCTAGACCAGGCAGGCCTCTGGTCTCTTCCATCAGGGCTCGTCTTATGAACCTGATGATATGTTTCTGTACTTTGCTGGAATAGGGCCAGAGACTTGAACAGGCTTGCCACAGTAAATTGTTCGGCAGCATCCGCTGGCCTTCGCAGCTCACGTCTTCCACAACATCTATGAACTTACCTTATTGTGTACTATCGTTGTGGTGATAAAACCTTGGCACAGTCAGAGTGGATATCAGGGGGGAGAAAGAGAGACAGTCGCACATAGGTCAGGAAGCAGGAAGGAATGAGGGGTGGATAACGGAGGGGAAGAAGAGAGTGAGCAGCAGGCAAGTATGGGGCGGCGGTTACGAAGAAGGAAGAATGAGGCTGAGATCAGGATCATACAGAAGACAGAGACAATATGCAGATTGAGAGCTTCTGGAGAAGCAACAATACATGCATAGGTTTTATTTGCTGGGTACGCAGAACCCTGAGTTTCTCCCACTGATTTTAACCAGAAAAAAAATTAAAGGAATGTATGCTGTAACAACCTGAACATGGAAGGCATAATTTTTGAGAGAAGTTCTTATAAATGTGCAGCCACTGCTGCCACCATTCTCCATGCTTCCCTCGCAGGCCTACACAGGAGGAACATTATGTGGACATAAGCCAATATTATCACGTGTGCTACACAGAACTCAGTCATGCAGACAAATAATCTTCCGCACTGAACATGGACTTTTAAGGTTGTCTGGAGAATGCCCTGTTTAATATGTATCTGCTTGAATCTGCTTTCAAATATAGAGAAATTTGTTTGGATTATTGCTATTAATAGGTAACAAACAGAAAAAAACACACCAGCAACTAGACAATAATCCAAAACACTGTGGTCCATGCTGCTGGGAAAATGGCAACTCTGGGCTATATACATAGAATTGTAGAGCTGGAAGGGACTCTGAGGATCATCTAGTCCAGCCTTTCTCAACCTGTGGGTCCCCAGATGTTGTTGAACTACAACTCCCATCACCCCTAGCTAGCAAGGCCGGAGCTCGGGGATGATGGGAGTTGTAGTCCAACATCATCTGGGGACCCACAGGTTAGTCCAACCCCCTGCAATGCCGGAATATGCAGTTGTCTCATACAGGGATTGAAGCTGCAGCCTTGGCCTTATCAGCACCATGCTCTAGCCAGCTGAGCTATCAGACACATTGTTTGAAACAGGATGGAAATTAAACACAAGGGAAGGGCTGTGGCTCAGGAGTGGAGCCCATGCTTTGAATGCAAAGGGACCCAGGCTGAATCCCCACCTTCTACGGGTAGATCTGAGACAGGCTGAGGGCAGGCAGACTGAGTTAGGTGGAGTCATGCCCATTTTTCTTAACAGGACAGCCTCCACGGCTTGCAGCTCTAAAAACGTGTTTAAAATGCAGATGATTAAAAAGGCCGGTCTGACTTTTGCAGGTCACTGCAGATATCATGAACTCAGCTGACCAATGGAAGATTAAAAATGAGTATCCCTCACACTTCATGCATAAAGTGATCCCTCCGTTTCTTAGCTTGCACCTTATTTCTGTGAGCACATCATTGGCTCACATGAACACACTGCACCAAGCTCGCAGCAGTGTTTTGTCAGCTTACATTTCTCAAGAAGAGCTCATATGTGAATGCTCGGTGTGAAATTTAGGCCATATATTTGTAAGAAAGAACTGTGAACAGAGGAAACTTCATTTCGCATTAAAACCATCTTGTTTACTGGACCGCTGCTCTGGATTTAAAAAGAAGAAATAAAAAAACCATAACAACGCCTGTGTGTTCCTCTCTAATGATATGACTTGTGATTCAAGTAGCATGGTCTGGAATACTAATGATTTTTACAGTTTTCCTAGAAGAGAAGGATAAGCAACCTAGAAAATGCAAGAATTTGATCTGCCATAGCTCCAAAGCTTTATTCACTGGCAAGCAGGGGGAGTGAGGAGAGGAGGGGAGTGTGATGGAGCCACATATCTCAGAATCTACTTTGGTATCACTTACACACACAACAAAGCTGTGTGTATTTTGCCCATGTACAAATGTGCTTTGCAAATATAAAATTCAACCTAAGTTTCTAGTTAGGAGATGTGTAGAGATAAGGTCTCCCACATTTTCAGGCCTGCTGAAGAATCAAGAGTTACAAATCCCAGACACCTCTGGCAGTATTCTAGACTGACTGGAGTGGGGGGGGGGGCGATTTACAGATGTAGAGTCTGCTTCAAGAATATCATAGGTAAAGCTAAAGGACCCCTGGATGGCTAAATCCAGTCAAAGGCGACTATGGGGTTATGGCGCTCATCTTGCTTTCAGGCCGAGGGAGCATTTGTCCACAGACAACTTTCCGGGTCATGCAGCCAACATGACTAAACTGCTTCTGGGGCAATGGAACACCGTGACGGAAACCAGAGTGCACATAAATGTCGTTTACCTTCCCACCACAGCGGTACCTATTTATCTACTTTCACTGGCATGCTTTGGAACTGCTAGGTTGGCAGAAACTGGGACAGAGCAACAGGAGCTCACTCCGTCGCACAGATTCAAACTGCTGACCTTCTGACCTAAAGCGTCTATAAAGGTCTAGGCTGTGCCTCCTCCATTTATCCAGACGAGGTAAGTGTGGGTTATTCAGGATAGAAACCTGCTCAGCATTTTATTTTCTAGTCCAATTCAAAGGTCACCTTCTCCCAGAACCGGGTGATCAGTGGAACTGACCTCCAGCTTACAAACTTCTGCTTCCCAGCTCTGCATCTCCCTTGAACTGCAACAGAGAAGGGGGACCTGAGGGCTTCGTTCACATAGAGCATGTGCCAGCAAGTTCCTCCCTATCTTCCTTGGATTTCTTTATTCTTCCCTTACCAGAGCACTGTGAGACAGAGCTGCAGAAAAGCCAGCCATGTAATGTAGTAATCAGACCTATGCTAATGCCCTATTCTCTGTCCCCCCCCTCCATTTCTATATCATTGCTAGTAGCACTGGGAGGAGTTCGAAAGTGATTGAAGTTAAAGCCATATCTTCAGTTAGCAGAAGCATTAAACATGAGATCTCAAACTGAAGTTTCCCACCTCAGGCCAGCTTGTAATTATACAGTATTTCATGCTTGTAATTATACAGTAATATCTAAACTGTGTGGCTAAATGCAAAGCTATTTTTAATTGATGCTTCTCCTCTCCGCTTCCCCTTAAAAGAAGTTGAAAATTTGTTTCTGCACAGAGCTCTTCAACTTCATTTTTTTCCGTGCCAAATAACCTGATCGTGGTATGAGGCCTAATTACATAGATTCAGACACAAGGAGCTGGCATTAGCACAGGAGTCGAACACAAAAGGAGGATGGCGGGTAGAGGAAGTGATCCATGGGTCATGGGTGCTTTAGTTGAGATTCCTGCATTGCAGGGGGTTGGACTACATGATCCTCGGGGTATCTTCCAACTCTACAATTCTATGAACACCCAGTACCCCTGACCATTGGCCAAGCTAACTGGGCCTGAACTCCAAATGGCCGGCATTCTTCTGGCATGCCTGTAACATTAGCTCATCCTCCAGCAGCACATGAACATGGTGAATGCCCAGCCACCTGGAGAGCAAACCCAGCCTGTGACACTTCCACTTCTGCCTGCCACCCCAGCTACCAGAAAAAAGGAACTCCCAAGAGTTACAGGTTAATTCACCACCGGGGAGGGGACAACTAGGGCTTTTTTCAGCCAGAACTTGCCGGAACTCAGTTCTGGCACCTCTCAGGAGGTGGGCGCCATTGCCATTCTAAGAGAACAAGTGTTCTAGAAAAATGTCAATGGGGACAACCACTGGCTAACTCTCCTGTCACCAATGAGTGAGTTCGTTATTTATTTAGTAAGTGTCTATCCCACCCTCTCCCCAAGGGAGAAGTTCTCCCCGCTTGTCATTTTATCCTAGCAACAAAACGATGTGGCAAGTTAGGCTGAAAAACAGTGACTGGCCCAAGGTTGCCCAGTGAGCTTAATGGCCGAGTGGGGATTTGAACCCTGATCTCCCAAAGCCTAGTCCAATGCTTTAACCACTGTACCAAACTGGTTGTTCAGGTCAGCCTGTTTAGCCCTCCCCTGCTTTCCGCCAAAGCATGAAGTCTGAAAGAGCAGTCTGACATGCAGGGGGAAGACCCTTGGGTCGTCAGAAGTATTCAATCAGCACCTCACCCCCAGGTTTCAAATGAAGAAGTTTTTTTATTAAAGTCAGAGATAAAGGTATAAGGAGAGGAGAGAGAGAACAGGTAAGATAGCGCAAGCAGAAAAGCAAACAGTTTACTGTCTAAACAACCCACACTAGACAACAGAGCAAGGATTACCCATGATGTTGAGGAGATGACCAGGGTTTTTTAAACCCTGTAGATACAATTCTCTATGCAGGTATGGCTATGTGCACTCAGACAATCACTACAGGCACTTGGGGACTTGACAAGGGATGCCTAAGAGGATGAAAGGTTGATACTTCTCAACAAGCTAGGAAGGAGGAAGTAAAAAGGTGACACCAGGGAGAGATTTCCTAATTACTTCAGGTAGACAGAATCCATGGGGGGGGGCGTTTCAGCTTGCAATGCGACAGGAAAGTTACTATGTAATTGGGAATCTATGCCATTAAAGAGACGGGCATTTCGTTCTCAGGCTTTTCTCCAAAATGAGCTGTTCAAATATAAAGAAAGGGGGTAGTGGAATTGCTTGACTTTATGACTAAGCAACAGGAAGTAGTGATGGCCACCCATTCAGATGGTTTTAAAAGAGGATTAGACAAATTCAAGGAGGATATGGCTATCAATGGCTTCTAGTCAAAATGGTTATGTTCCACTGCAGTATCCCTCTGTATACTGTATAGGTGGGAATAATGAGCAGGCGCGCAAAATATGGTCTGAAGCTCAACATCAAAAAAATGAATATCATGGCAACTGGGCCCATCACCTCCTGGCAAATAGAAGGAGAAGAAATGGAGGCAGTGAGAGATTTTACTTTCTTGGGCTCCATGATCACTGCAGATGGTGACAGCAGCCACGAAATTAAGAGACGCCTGCTTCTTGGGAGGAAAGCAACGACCAACCTAGACAGCATCTTAAAAAGTAGAGACATCACCTTGCCAACAAAGGTCCGTATAGTAAAAGCTATGGTTTTCCCAGTAGTGATGTATGGAAGTGAGAGCTGGACCATAAAGAAGGCTCATCGTCGAAGAATTGATGCTTTTGAATTATGGTGCTGGAGGAGACTCTTGAGAGTCCCATGGACTGCAAGAAGATCAAACCTCTCCATTCTGAAGGAAATCAGCCCTGAGTGCTCACTGGAAGGACAGATCGTGAAGCTGAGGCTCCAATACTTTGGCCACCTCATGAGAAGAGAAGACTCCCTGGAAAAGACCCTGATGTTGGGAAAGATGGAGGGCACAAGGAGAAGGGGACGACAGAGGACGAGATGGTTGGATAGTGTCTTCGAAGCTACAAACATGAGTCTGACCAAACTGCGGGAGGCAGTGGAAGACAGAAGTGCCTGGCGTGCTCTGGTCCATGGGGTCATGAAGAATCGGACACGACTAAACGACTAAACAACAACAACAACAATGAGCAGGCAGAGGTCTGTTGTACTCATGTCCTCTTTTGAGCTTCCCATAGGCATTTGGAAAGCACCTGAGGGAACAGGATGATGGGCTAGGTGGGACTTTGGCCTGATCTCTTCTCATGTTCTTATGTAACCAGTTTTCTTATTGTGGAAGTTAAAAAGATTCCTTCTAATCCAACATTTTTACAACATAGGACACAACACTCAAATGGGTGTAGGCGTTCCCTTTGAAATATTCCCTTTTATTTATAAAAATTTGTTAGATTGCCGTTCTATCAACATACACTCAAGGCAATCTATTCTATTTAAAGCCAAGAGCAAACAGCACAAAGGATTGTTGAAAAAACCCCACGATACTAAAATGCTATGGCAGCATGAAAGAAAAGTGCTAGGAGAATGAAGTAGATGAGATTGTATCTGCCACTCTTTCCCAGGCACAATCCAAATGTGAAAACAATGTCTGAACAGGCTCCCAAGTCTGCTCAGGGATGCATTTAACCCTACCTGAAGTCACATGCAGTGGTGAGTTCCGCTCCTCCTCCCAGAGCTTTCCCTTGCACTAGTGCAACTGTAATCAGAGGTAACCTACACAAAACGGGGAGCAAGAAAGAAACCATTCAAAATTACAACTACAGTCAAAGGGTTAAATGATCAAAAGGCATGCTATTCCAACCAAGAGAAACAATGGTTTGTCTTGGAAAGTAAACATGACACATAAACATCAGAAACAAAAGCAATTATCGTAGCAACAGTAAAAATACAAAAAAAGCAGTAGATCTGCTTCATATTTGTTTTACGGTTCTCTTTTGTAGGCTATCTTGAAAATGTAGATTAATAAAATTACGTTTTAATAATTTTTTTTATTTTTAAAAAAGGTGAAAGTAAGCATTAAAGTGCACACACATTGTGAAGACTGCCGGGTTGGGGGGGGGGGAATTGTAAGCTTTCATGTTTTTCAGACTTTATGGAGGACTGGCACCTGTTTAGTTTTGTCCATTTATGGTGCCATGTCATGACACTCCCCCTCCCGAAAGCTACCTTATCTCTGCATATATAAGTAAGTTTTGGGGGGGGGGGGACACATAACCAGAGTCAGACATTCTGTTAAATTTTCTAATCTTTTTTATTCTGTATGACACATTTAGAGGAACAACTCAAAAGCTAATATGGGTACCTGGCTAGTGAGGTTTGGAGCTCTCAAGAGGCCAAAATTAGAAATAGTGTATGAAAGCTACAGCCCCCAACATTGACATGAATCGATAATGAAACTCAGTTATAAGATGTGTCACGAAGAACTGGAGACTGAGAGGTTACTGGCTACAAATTTTGGGGAATTCGTTTTCCGAAGCTCCCTCTCCCACAAGTTTGCCTCACGGTCTTTCATCCTCTGTCACCTTTTTCTCGTGTGACCTTGGGCAGTGATTATTCTATGCAGCAGTAAGTCTGCATTCTGTTATAGAAACGTCTGAAACAATGGGAACAGGATTAAATGTCAGAGAAGGATGGGCTTTTGTTTCTCATCTGGAAGTCCTTAGGTCATTCTACAAAAAAAAAGCCCTCTCATAAAACTGAAGGTCAGAAATAATCCAAAACAATAGCGGCACGAGAAATACGGCTTCCCAGTTACTAAGAGAGCCTTAAGAAATGCTGGGGAGAGAGAAACCTTTGTGGGGGTGGGGGAACAGATGGTGGATTAAACTAACAGTCTCCTCCTCTGCACATGTTGCTTCCATACCCCTATGTAGGTTGAGGACATACTGCTTGCCAACTTTTAAGAGATGACTTCAACACTTTCTAGAAATTGAGACAGAAGTTTCAGGGGGTGGTATGTCCCTGCCCCTACCACCAAAGGCTTTGTTGTCATTTCGGAAAACTTCAAGAGTTGTAAATGTCATCTGCTTATAAGAACCAATGTTTTAGTTTCCAACATCTCCAGGCTTACAAATCATGCAACATGCAAACATGAGATGCTACTTTTGCATTTATTTATTTTTTGCTAGAGCTACAATTCAAGCTGTTGAACATTTTAAAAGTTAATCAGACAAAACACACTGACCTCATGAGTTTGGTTAAGGTGTTTTGCATGAACATACACATGTCCATCCCATCCTATAAAGAAGGAGGAAAACAGTTAAAATTATCCTGAAGTACACAAATTCCCAAAGGGAATAGCTCTGAGCTGACATATAATAACTTTCCTAAACGTTTTGCCTGGGTTCTGTACTCTAAACTGTACCAAAGACATTGTGCTCCAAATCAGCTACTGACTGCTACCAATGGCTCCATAAAGATGCTAAATAGCACTGGAGACAAAATAAGCACTGGGACATTCCACAGCATAACTGCCAGGACTCTGGTGCTCGGGTCCTGTTTACAGGTTTCCCACAGCCATCTATCCGGTTGGCCACTGTGAGATCAGGATGCTAAATAAGATGGCTCACTGGCGTGATCCAGCAAGCTCTTCTCATGTTCCTTAGACACATAGTCATCCAATGCTACTCTATGGAACCAGCCCTGCAGGTAAGTACAGAACCAGTGCAGAATAGCATTTGCAACCACTAACCTACAGAGCTAATTCATGAGGAATCTATAGTTGATGGTCTCAAATGCTGCTGAAAGATAAAGCAAGAGTCACTTAACCTTCTCCTGATGGTCATCCATCAGGGCTAGCAAGGTCAACTGGGCTGCAAAACCAGGTTCTGCCCAAAACTGGTAAGGGCCAGAATAATTGGTTTCATCCAAGAACATCTGTACTAAGCACTTTCCCAAGAAAAGAGGTCTTTGCATTTAGGTGGAAGGTGTTGCCTGCCATTGGATCCAGGGCAGGCTTTATTAGGAGTGGTTACAGCACAACCCGGCCACATAACGATGCATTAACCACTTGCTGGACCCAACCACTATTTCCCCTCCTCCAAGCGGGTTAAGAGGGCAAGTCAGCATTGCTACAAGCCCGTTGTCCACACTGTCAGGCCCCAGTGGAATGAGTGACTGGAGATAGTGTTTGGTGACCAAGTAGGAGTGACTGGGTTAATGGTGTGCTTGTGTGTGCTGGTGAAGATGTAGTATGGGTTGGGCGATATTAAATTAGTGCATATTGTATGATTTATGCAGATGTATCACAGAATTTGGGAGGGATGGTGAACAGTGAGGCGAGTGTTGCATTTTGGGTCAGGGTGTGCCTTGGCAAGGGAGAGGCTGAAGAGGGAAGGGGCTCCTGACTAAAGACAATTCAAAATGTGCTGCTGTGTTTTTGTTGTGGGCATTTTTCTTTTTGTTATCTTGTATTATCTTGTAGTTTCTCAGGCTGTTTGTTATATAAGCATATTGCATTTGTTATTTTGTACACTGCTTAGTGGCTGAAATAGGGACTCTGCAATCTCTAGATGCCGATTCCTAGCTTTTACAATACACAGGCTTTTTTATTTTGCAAAACATTTTTAAAAAATGAATTTGAGACCCTTAGCCTTTTCTGTTTTTATTTCTATCTATTTGGCACATATTTTTGTTCTCTTCTTCATCTACCTAAAGGTAGCCTGAGTGGCTGTACATCTCTCTCTCTCTGCAATTTTATTGCTGTTTTGACATGGTATTGTTGTTGGCTTGCATTCGCTTTTTAACTGTTGTAAGACACTGCAAGACAGCTCTCTCTCTCTCTCTCTATATATATATAATATAATATAATTAGGAATACAAATTCTATTCATAAATGAAATAGGATTGAATAAAGCTGAAGAACAAATACATTTTCCACCCTAAGCAGTGATCTCACTATTTAACTTAAAAAACACCCTGAGCAGTGCACAAAGCAGGCCAGAAGAGAAGTCTAAAGTGTTGATGAATACAAAGATGCCTGTGTTTATGGAAGGGAAGGGGGAGAAGAGGAACTATTCATAGTGAAGAGTTTCAAAACAAAGCCACATTAATGATCTCAGAGCATTTCTGCTTCTACAAAGTAAGACTGTCAGCTGGTGCTAACTCTTGAATGGCAACCAGAAGGCGGACTGGGGAGTGCAGGCCATTATTAATATCTTATTAATTAAATGCCATGGAAGGCAGAGACTGAAAAGGCTTTGGCTCTTGGCTTCAGTTAAATGAGCCTAGCAGATTGAAGAGGAGCCCTTGATGAATAAGACCAAAAGCACCTATCTGGTTCAACATCCTATTTCCCATGGTGGCCACTCAGATTCCTCTAGAAAGTCCATAGGCAGGTGAAAGGAGGCTGCATATATAGCCGTCATGACTCATGGCCATATCTTACATATCAAACATTCTCCTCTGGCAAAACTGGCTGCTACAGAAAGGCATATCCAGTGGTTTGGGTAGTTCTTTCAGAGAAGATTTCCAGCTAACATTTAGCTGCTCTGCACCGCACAATAAGTTAAACTATGGGCTACTGAGACCACACAAACATGTGAACTCCCAGAGAAGAACTTTGCTTCTCCCCAGTCCTTTTTGCTGCAATGCCTGTGTTAAGCTAACCAGTGCCAAGTAGCCAAGTCATCAGAGGGATGGCCTTTTCACCACTGCTGGAAAAGACCAGTGATATTTTTCGTATTTTCTCAACACCCACAGGGCAACACCATTCCCCAACAATAAAACCTGTTTGCGACCCTGTAACATGCTGTACAATAAGCCTGCAACTCACACACACTTAACTTGTGAGCTTTAAGCGCTTGGCAATTTATTTATTTTTTAACAATTAAAAGAAGGGAAGAAAGGAGGCAGGCATCTGGGAAGAAAAGACTTTGGCAGCCCCACTTGCCATTGTACCCAATGTGTTTTGACTATATGTATTTTGGCTTTAGGTGCAATCTCCAGAATGTAGGACTTACTGTAATTATTTTCAAAATGTGCAGTGAGAAACATCAAGCAAAGGTGAAAATAAATTACTGCCAGGCAAGATATAGCCTGAAAACTCACACTCAAGGTTCTTGAAAGACACTGGGAGTTCTGAGCCATTATTTAGAAACAACTCTCCTATGATTCAGATACCAGAAAGCAAAAGAACCTCTCATTGTAGTTAAACAGAGGGTGATATGCAACATTTGTCATATTCAGAGTAGGCTTAAATCCACTGATTTCAAAATGACTAATGCTGGATATCAGGGAATTCAGCCAAGTGAAAGGAATTTCAAAAGGGAGAGATTACAGCACATGCTTAGCTCTCCTATTGTAATCAATGGGAGATAGAAAGATAGAATGTGAGATAATTTTACACAGCTAATTACCAAAGTGATTTGGGAAGTCTGACATGCTTTCAGAGAATGGAATTTAACAAATACTTTTTAAAAAAATCTTAAAATACTGGGGTAAGTCTGCTGCTGAGAAAGTGTTTTAATCAAATCAAGTCAGACCTCCCTGTTTCATACTGTGAGGAATATACAATGTGTGGTCCATGCCAACAAACCCAGGAAACAATTTTATTGAACCAAATTTGGGTCACAGTAATTGCACAAGTTTATGACTCATGCCAAGGAGTAAATTTATTTTATTTCTCACATTTTGGAAATGAGATTTCCAAAGGATAGAAACATACAGCGATCAGTTAGGAGAGCACTGTCTTTTATTCTTGCTGTAACAATAAACAAAGCCAGTCATTTCATTTTGTCCTGAGGAAAGTGAGAGCACTTTTCAATGCTGGCTTGAAAACCACTGTGAACTGACATGTTACAGCACTGGACAGGTTACTCAGCACTAATGACAGCTTTTAGTGTCCTACGTCGCTTTATGGATCCAAGTCCTTTTTTAAAACCTAGTATTAATCCTGCCATTATTTAAACAAAGGCTGTGGCTGAATTCTTGCAAAGAATGAGATGTGATTGCAGGGAATAAAATGGACAAATATCCTCTGTGGCCAAGAATAACAACAAGCTTGATACTGGGAATTTCTGCCTCATCCTATGTAGGTTTACTCAGAAACCCACCCCAGTGTGGGACTTACTTCCAAGTGTACATAGGATTGCTGTCTGAGGAATAAAATAAACCTTGCAAAAATCTTCTCAGAAGTTGTCCCATTCAGTTCAATGGAGCTTGTTCCCAGATAAGTGGGTACAGTGGTTGTTGAATGGCTTGTCTCCTGAACAAGTCAGCTCCCGAACGCCGCAAACCCGGAAGTGAGTGTTCCGGTTAGCGAATGTTTCTTGGAAGCCAAACATCTGATGCGGCTTCCGATTGAGTGCAGGAAGCTTCTGCAGCCAACTGGAAGCTGCACCTTGGTTTTCAAACTGTTCCTGGAATCAAACGGACACCCGGAAGGGATTAAGTTCGACAACCAAGGTACCACTGTATTTGGAATGCAGTCTAAATAGCTTCCTTTTAACAGGAGTCTCCCTCCACATAGATTTCTTTCCCATTAACTGAACTGCAGGTGAAGGAGACGGATCCACTTTAACAGCTTGGGAAACCAATCAAGCTCATCTTACAGTCTGCAACCAGTCTCATTTCTCTGAAGATTTAAAAAAGTTTTAAAGAAGAAATGCAATAAACTGAGGGAAGAATTTCCAGCATGGAAATTCTGAGTAATAAATCAAACACACGACCCCTACACTTGTACTACTTGCAATTTGTCATTCACTTCTGAAAGGCTGACAGCACATTCAGCATCCAGACACAAAACAGAATAATTGTTATTGTTTTCTTATGATGATTTGCAGGGTCATCTTTCATTGAGGAACAAGTGGCTCAGAACATTAAACAGTGCATGAGAAATTGATTTCTACTATCACTTACCTGTGGGCTGGACAGCGCCCTGACAGCATTCAGATCAGACCCTGAACAAAAAGTGTTTGCTGCACCACGGACAATTAGCCCTTTTCCATCCGCCCAGTTTTCCAATTCAGCAACCCTCTCCTGTAGCTCTAGCATCATCACACCTGCCATCAAAAGAAGGAACATGTGAGGGTCACCTTTAGAATGCATTTTATTAGAAAAAAAACTAGTTTGAAAACAATTATATGGTTCTATGATAATGATATACGATTCTATATGAAAAGGCTATACTATCAGCATCTATACTTTCTATTTTTTAAAAACAGAACTATTGTTGACTCTGTCCTGGCTGCACCTCTTTCCTACGCACTTTGGAAAGTGCTAGTGGAAGAAAAGTGCCAAGTGTCCCTCCAGGGGAATGGCTGGGTAGGGGTCACCAAACTTTTTTTAAGCCAATGAGCACATTTGGAATTTTGAGGAAGTGCTGTGGGTGCCAGTCACATGCTGCAGGGCATACAGTCTCACAAAACGATGCTGTGGAGTGTGAGGTAACATGAAATGGCTGCTGGGAGAGCATGATATAATGGCTTACACATCTTTAAAAAACAAACAAACCAGAAAAAGAGACGGGACTAACCACAAAATCATGCTGGCCACACACACCCCCAACCTCCCAGAGGAAAAGAATTATCAGTCACTGCTCTACATGCTCACATGTAGTTACTCCTCACACTTCTCTTGTGAATTTTTTTTCTTGGTAAACCTGTGGCTTGACACTTTTAATACCCCCAGATGATTTAATGGATTGTCAATATGGTATATTTATTGATTTGAATCCTTTATTAGTTTATTTATTAGTATCCTATCCATACTCTTGAAAGAACGTAAGCATGCAGTGGCCAAACGCCACCCAATGGGAGAATGTATCAGTATTCCAGGGTCTCCACTGTTATAAGCTTCTAGCTGTAATTCACAGTGAGAGGACTTGACCTATGATTTCCTAAATCCTCCACCCCGGTGGTCATATTTCAGTCTCCATGGTCAGCAGTGATTAGCCTAAGGTTACCAGATTTTTTCCAATGAATCTGGGGACACTTTTCAACTTCAATGGATTTTGTATGGGTACTGATTTGTAAATCCGAGGACTGTCCCCAGGAACGGGGACGTCTGGTACCCTTAGACCAGCATACAGGTCTATAGAAAAGTGCTTGTCCAGCTTTTATGCCCTTTCTCTGGAACACTGAGGAAGTCAGAGCAACTTCCAGAAGCAATACAAGACTTTTTTTAAAAAATCCATGCTGGCATTCAGTAGCAATTTCTAGATCAGCATTTGGTTAATCCACCTACATTTCTATATTGAAAATCCTTATGAATATTGCTTTGGACTTGGAGCCTTAAGAAAAGACCAGGTTATGAATTTAAATAAACCAAGAATTAAGTACATTTGGGCAGATATATAAAACAAAGAGAAAAGAACTGGGGCATCTGGCTTCAGGCTCACTGAACCGTTGTGACAAAAGGCGTTTTCAACATCTAAAGTGTGGTATTACAGAGTCCCTGTGAAGAACATGACCTATTTTAAATCTCTGTGATTGCAAGATAATTCTCATCACATTTGAAGGCAAGTGTTAAGGAGTCATTTCTGCCTTTGCACATACTTAAGAGGAAGCAAACACATACTATTAAATGTATTAATAATTAAGAAAGCATTCACTTATTTGCTATACTAGACGCCCAATAGCTATCACTCTCTGGGCATCATACAAAGAGGAGAGAAAATATAAATGTACATAACAAATTGCAAAAACCATCCACAACACATTGCTAATACCTGTAAACGCATTCATAAACCTTGGATTGTTCAATGTCAGTATCCCAATCCCATCATCTTCTTTAGAAAGGTCAACAGATCCACCTGCAAACTGCTGAAGCTTCTTCCTTATTTTCTCCTCCTCAAAGCCATGAGTATGGCTATGGAGAGACATACTCACTTGTGGCAACAATCTGCCATGAGTAATTCGATGAAAACTCTTCCATAGTAAAATGGTCATTTCTGGAAAGGAGCACAGAGGAGAAATCAATCCAGGTTGATGATGCCTAATTGCATCTTATTTTTCAGACCTATCTAAACAAAATAAAAAAATTCCTTCCAGTAGCACCTTAGAGACCAACTAAGTTTGTTATTGGTATGAGCTTTCGTGTGTATGCACACTTCTTCAGATGTTGAAGCTCACGTTTAAACCTCTTTTTAAAAAATGTAAGATATTAATATTTGATTTTTAATAGTGTTCTTAATTTATGGAATGTCTGACATTTTATCTTGCAGGCGTTCAGCAATATAAATGGCCAATTAGCATTTTCATAATGCCTCCTTGATTTCATCCACATGAAACCAACCAAGTGTGTTTTGAAGTTCTCCAGCAATAACTAGGTCAGCCCTTGAAATTTTTGCCATAAGTCTAGTAAACCATAACCACTAATAGTTCGACACTAACACCAAGAACTCAGTCAGACATCAACATCACTCTCTAGCCACAGTCCCCACCTTCTCTACTAAACTATGGCTACTCAATGGCTTTGCTATATTGAATGCTGGAGAAAAACCAGCAGCAACTTTGTTATGTTGCTACTGCTACAGATAAACATTCCCCTATAGCTTCCAGTTACTACTATAAGATTAGCAAATTTGATAAAATGGGATTAGTACTCATGTACATCCCGAGTAGGTTCACAAAGTATTCACATGAAAAACCATGGTGCCTGGGTGATGCCTTTTAAAATATCTATTGGATTTATTCTAAGCAGATACTCCATCTCCAATTTAAATAATGCTAATCTTGTATCACTGTTACTTGATTTATTATTTTAAAGTGCTTTTATTTTATCTCAGTTGCCCTGATAGAAGCTATTGGATACTTTTTCTTTCTCTCTCTCCTTTTTTTAAACTTGGAGGGCCTGTTAGGCATTTCATTAACAAAACAGATGAATACGTCTGAAGGTATATGTTAAAATCAGCATTCTTCCTAGTTATTTCCCCAACAAAATGACTTTCTACCTAACCTAGTTTCACCTGCAACTGCTAAGGTTTTCAAATCCCATTCAGGAAAAGCAAACCATCAGGAAAAGCAAACCAGAGCCATCTTTAAAGGATATGAACGATTCAGGCCCAAATATGATCCACAAAGCTACCCTATGATAATTGATTTGTTTCCACAAACAGGAGAATGATTAAGGTACAGTATTTGTAAAGACAACATCTTTCTGTTTCAGAGTTAGGCTCTGAGGCTTCCTGAATTAATAGCTGGCAAAGTTCCCCCATCCCTGCAAGATTCATGAGCCTAAAACACCAAAGTACTGGAAGTTTTCTGCTTTTTATGGTTATTAAGAGAGATTATATTATAACCCAACAAAACCCTTACTTTCCTTTCCCTCTGGTAATAGCTAAGAGGAAAAATCCTCAGCTTTCAGACAAATAAAAACTGGAATGGGCAAAGGTATTTTTTCCCATTCAGTTTTACCTCTGAACAAGACACGCTTCGCCTAACCTAAATGAGAAAAAAGGAGATGAAGATAGCAATCACCACCAAAAATTACATCTGCTCTCTTTATTGTTTTTCCTTTTATCTAACTTAACATATATTTCACTTCCCTAATTTCTTCCCATTTCTTTTTCCCCACAGGCATCATTACTTTGAAGTGCTCAATTTTTTGGATGGCAAACCAAGTGCTTTCAGATTTACATAGAATTCATTTGTTCTGTCTCTTTCATGTTCTATCGAGATTTTGGATTTTCTTTAGCCAGCTGAAAGCCCACACATCTCTTGGCCTGGTTTGAGAAAAAGTTAGAGGGAAAATATTCCACATGGAGTTTTATGGTTGTTTTTATGATGGTAGTGACTCCCTTGTTAATTAATAAAATTATTTACTTTTGCTGTTATTTATTTTCAAATGAATAATTTCTTTCTTTCTTTCTCTTTCCCAAGAGAGCTGATAACATCAGAACATCTATGTACACCATTTTTTTCAGATAATGAGTATTTACTTTTTACCCAAACACTTATTTTGAGTATTTATAAATTGTCTCTATATTTTTAAAAGAATCCAACATGGTTCACAGCACACATTTTTAACAGCCAGATACAAAACCCCCACATTTGCTTCCCTACCCACATAAATTCATCTGAAAATGAATAATAATCTCCCTTCTCTCCAGAACTATAATCCTAGCTAAAAATAAATATTGAGTTCATTTGAAGGACAGGTGACAACCGATTTTTTTAAAACAAACAAACAAACACGCAAAATATCTTATTTAGAATTCAATCAAATATAAATCAAAAGCTATAAACCGCAACGGAGATTTATTAATTATTTATTTCATTTATTATCCACCCATAAGCCTAAGGTACCAAGGTAGGGCACAACCATTTAAAATACAGCATTAAAAACAGTTTAAACTATACGACAATCACCAGAATAGGGTGGGTCCTAAAAATACGCATCTCAAGTGTCAAAGGGTAGGGTAAAGAGTTGCATATTCAGCATTCAGTGTAAACTGTACAGTGAAGGTGTCAGGCACGTTCTGTGAAGAGGGAGTTCCACAGCTTATGGGTTGCCACAGAGAAGCCCCTGTCCTGGGCTGCTCCCCCCCCAATAAAAAAATTCTGGGGCAGCAGAACTACCAAGAGGGTGCCCTCTGTTGATCTTAACAGGTGAGAGGGTCTGTAGGTAAGAAGGCTGTCTTTCATATATTTGGGGCCTACCACATTTAAGGCTTTAAACACCAACATGTGCACCTTGGATTGGGCCCCAAAACTAACCGACAACCGATGCAGCTGTTCTAAAAGGAGGTTTACTGTTACATGCCACCCTGATTTCCAAGCGGTGAGAGATGCCAGGGGTTCCAGCGGTTACTCAGGGTTTGGTATCCTTGGAATATTTATTTACACATATATATAACCTGGGCAGAAGTTGGAGGGGTTCACAGAATTAACACCCCAACAGATCTTGCTTCTCCGCTGTTACCAGGAGAGCCCCAAAGTCCAGTGCAGAGCTAAATGTGTCTTGCTGTCCTCAGCTTTACAATATCCTTCTGATTCTTTTGCTCACTCACACAATTCTCTGCAATGTAGCAGCCCTTCCTTCCTCCCCATTTGGATGCTCCCGACAGCTCAACCCTCTGAAGTGCATATCAAGGCTCTAGAAGTGGCCATCTGGTCTCTGTGTACAAAGGACTCGCTGGACCGGTTTCTTATATTTGCATCATATACCTTAATCTTCACCCCCCTAAAGTCAGCAAAACTGAAAGGTCTCAGCTGATTTTCAAGAATTGTTTTGTCTAAGCCTTTGGTGTATTTTCAAATGTTGTTTTGAAATAGTAAATGTGTTCTCTTTAACCCTGTCTGTATGTGGCCACTACACAGGAGCATAGAAGCCGGAAGCCCAAGAACTGAAGTCTCATAAATGCAACCAGTGATGAGGAGTCAAAGTGCAAGTTTTCTAGAAAAAGAGGTCCGGAACTCACCATGAACCCTTGTTCTCTTAGAGTGGCGCCCACCTGAGAGGGGCCGGAACCCAGTTTTTAAAGAACACATGATCAAATGCTCTGGGAGCTGTTGCTTAGTACTTACTTTGTGCTAAAGCCAGGAAGCAGTTTCTGTCTCCACCAGGTGAGCAGAAATGGATGCCCAGTTTATAGTTACAGGAGCGGTTTATGGCAAATTGTAAAATGTTTTTATTGTTCTGACTACACAGGCTCACATCAGCAAGATCAGTCACAGAGGTTGGCTGTAAAAACCCTCACTATAGCCAAACCATTTCCAATTAAAATTCACACAGTCTCACAAAGGTGAAGTAAACCTATATTCCTTCTAATACATCTTTGCTTTGAATGCTCAGCTCCAGACTCGGAGGTTTTGTTACAATCATGTGGTTAAATAGATTTTGTTAAACACAATTAGAAAAGCCGTGCCTTATAGATATAGACACATGCATGCAGGACATTCATATGTAGCAGCAGGAGTGGGACTGTGCTATTGGCCCAGCCCCCAACACTGCGTTCCCTTCATCCTGACTTTCACATGTTGAGCAAAGAGGTCTGAAAGAGAACTGTTGGCACAAGCTCTACACAACTGGGAAGCCCATGCAAGCAGAGATGCAATGTTGGGGTGGGGAAAGAAGCATAACCCTCTTCCTGCTGCTACATTCAAGTGCCCTAGACACAAGTCAGTGTGTGATTAGAGCTACGCTGAAGGTCCTTTAGGACGCAAAGTGGGAACATATTGATCTTTAGACCACAGCAGTGACAGAAAACACCAGGCCTCTCTTGTCTTCAATGCCGTTGGATCAATTCTAATTGACGTTTCCCACACTCATCCCAGTTGAGCACTACACTTTAACCACAGGGCATGGTACCAAGCAACTGAAGGATCTATTTAGCATGGTGGCTTCCCTTGTGTGAGTTGACTACCTTCACTGACAGAAAGGGATGGAGGAAGGAGAAAGGGAGATTCTCTGGTTCAACGCTTTAGACTAATCAGTGCAGACTGTGACCTATAGCCTGAAGGTTTGGCAGATGCTGAATCAATGCGTCAGGAAACTGGAGGAAATGTGCCAACAGACCCTTAGAAATGCCTTCTGTGCCCACTCTCATATAGCTGCATCATCTCAGGGTGGGATTTTTAAAGGAAAAAGCAGAACCTGGATCTAGTGCAGATAAGCACAGAAAAAAAGAGGGGGGGGGGGAGCAAGAAGCACTCCCCTCCCTTAGTCACGGCTTTCTTTTGTGCTAGAGCCAGGAAGCAGAGAAAACTGAATTGGGCACCTGTCCATGGAATCTACGTTCATGACCCCAGAGGAGAGGAAAAACCCAAGCCAATAACCACACAGCACACTTTTATTTGAAATGGTTCCGACAGGCAAATATACATTTGTCCCAATTTTGGAAAAATGTGCATCTAAGTATATTTGCTAAATGACATGGGCAAACTACGAGTGTATATTTGTAGGATAAGAAACTGTTGGCAAAGTGGTTATTTAGGCAGAGGTTGGCCATAAAAAGACTTTTGGCCCTTTGTAAAGTGCCATGCACACCAGTGGGGGTTGATAAATAACAATAATGTTCACAAATTTTAACTGCTTTTTCATTCATGATGATGACATATAAAATCAGAGAATTGGAAAGGACTATGAGGGTCATCTAGTCCAACCCCCTGCAATTCAGGAATCCTGCCCAGAGTCATCCCTGGGTGGACTCGAACCACCAGCCTTCTGGTTAACAGCCAGATACACTGACACACTGCGCCACTGGAAGGATTTTAATGCCTTTCCAGTTGCTAGGTAGACTTGAGGCATCTACAAACGCAGTGTTAGCAAATTATTATCAAAGCAGCTTTTCTTCATAGGGTTTCTATTTTACATTCAATATTCATTGGGTACTTAGAATGAATGAGAACACAGGAGAAATGACTTTGGAATGGTGGCTTTGAAAATAGTGATGTTCAAGATTTTTAAAACTGCACAGTATTAACCTTTGTTTTTCAAAGAACAACAGTAGTCAGAGAATCATAGAATTGTAGAGTTGGAAGGGATTCCAAGGGTCATCTAGTCCAACCCCCTGCGATGCAGGAATCTCAACTAAAGCATCCATGACAGATGACCCTTTAGTGTTTTATACATTTCTCCAATTGGGAGCTCAAAGCTTCTTTTTAAACAAGACTGCAGTAAGGATTTACCCAGTGCACAACAAATGCCCAACAGACCACACAGTGTCTCATCCACCTCTCTAGGTCAGAAGCAGTTTTAAGGTAATAACACATATTAGCCTAAAAAACCCCTCACATTTTTTTAAAAAGTTGCATCTCTGGATTTATAGCTCATTCAAAGGCTGCAAACTTTCCCAAAAATAGAAAGCATATATAAACCTTAAGGAATCTAATCTAATCTACTCTGGTTTGAACATAATTTTTGCCTTAGCAGCTGTCATTGTCCATCTCTATTTCCCCACCCTGGATGATATTTACATTTACGGAGGCTTCTCAAACTTCTGTGGGTTAAAATGAGCAAAGACATTCATAGCACAGCAAATCTGGAAATAATCAATGCAGTATAGATTAAACAGGTAGTCAGTTTGGTAATAAAATTCCAAATTAGAATTTCTTGCCTGGCACTGATTTAGAATTCTGTGCACACTCTATACTGACATTTCACTGTCAAATCTTTGTACATTAAGCTTTAGGAAGAGAGATTGTGCAACAGCCTCAGGATATGCTTGAAGAAAACCAATTTTTGTACCATCAACTCTAATTGCCTTTAAACTAATGGAAAAGAGCGAAAATAGTTAAGAGACCATGAAAAAGGGGAAAACTAGAAAGTTTATGCTGCAATCCTTAGAAGTTCCATAGCACATTTAGGCAGATAAATACCATTTTTTCTTCATTTTAAACATGAAATATCTTACCACCTCTTATTTCTTCTTATTGTCTATTATTCAGGTATATCCCAACTTAACAGGACAGACTCAAAAAGCAGCGAAGGGGATCTCTCTCTCCATCACACACAGTATACTCTATCCAGGCCACCAAGAGTTCAAGGACACGTTAATTTAAGGGATAAACATTTGGAGAGAGGAGGTGTGGTAGACATTCATTCTAAGTACCCAATGCCCAGGAAGAGTCCCAAGGGGCAGTCAGAGAGGCTCGGAGGGTTATGTTTGGTCACTGGGCATGAGGTTAGATACAGAAATATACCGAGCCAGACCATTCATCCATCCACACTGGACTGGTGGGAAGCTTCTAAGGTTCTTAGGTTAAGAGACATTCTCAGCCCTACCTGGAGATGCTAGGGGGTGAACATGGGACATTCTGTGCGCAAAGCAGTGCTCTACTGCTGAGCCATGCCACTTCCCCAAGAAGATTCCCCATTGCTGCTCAAAAGGGTTTCAAAAGTCATCTAATTCAATCATTGGGCAAAACTCATCCATCACGCCTGTACCAATCATTCCACTTAATCCAGATTGCAGTATACTACATAGAGCACTTTCAGCCCTAAGCATGTTTCATTGGCTGTTAAGTCCTACCAGATTCAATATGGGTAACTCTGAAATAAGTACACTTATGGTCACAGCCTGCATTTCAGAACCTTACAACTCCTTCAGATTCTGAAATTACATCAAACCTTTTACTTTTGAGAGTTTCATCATGACACTATAAAAAGAACAAGCCCAAGAACTGTCAACAGGCAGCAGGACTCTTCTTTCCATATTAACAAAATATGGAAATAAAAAAGTACGTAAGGAGATGACTGTATCACTCCCTGCAGCATATTAAGAGCTTAATTTGAGCCAAGGTTATTGCTAGATTCCTCTTAGAAGAGATAAAACACATTTCCCTGCCAAACTAATTATCAATGCATGTGGTAGTTGCACAAACCTGCCACACAATAAACGTTTATGTAGAATTTTGTAATGTGTAAAACTGCCAGAAGGAACCACGACCAAGCTGTACTCCGTTTTTTGGGGGGATGGGGATGCTATTCCAGCTAACACTGGTCTCCAGCAGGTGGTTGCATTCCAGGATGGGTCGCAACAGCTGCGCTACCACCGTGCAAATACAGGGCAAGAGAAAACCAAAAGCCGTCCTCACACTCTCGTTTAGATTAGATGTGTGTCCTACGTCTGAAAGCACCCCAGACTGGAGTCCCACGCATCCTTCTTTCCCAACCAGGCACGGTTTATTTACTTATGTAACCATTACGCCTTAATACAAAGGGGGAGACAGGAAGGAGAAAGCCAACCAACAAAAGCAGCAACTTAATTACAGGAGAAAGGGAAAGAAGCCAACAATTAGCGTTCATAATTCTCGAAGGGGGAATCGAAAGCTCATTTCCCCAGAGTCTGGCGTTAGGGTTCTTGCAACTAAGGGTTATGTATTTGCAGAGACTAGTCCACACCAGCAGCAGCAGGAGGAGGAGGAGGAGCAGGAGGAGGGAGAGGTCTGGGCTGCCGCATTCGCGTCCTCAGGCGAACGTGCCTCGCCAGGATCACTAACCTGCAGTCCGCCAGCAGGAAGCGCCGCAGCGAGAAGAGACGCTTCGTGTGACCGCGAAAGGATTCCGCCAGGAAACCCCGCCCCCTGCACAGAGGTTCCGTGGAACGGGGCGGCGCAATGGTAGAGCTTATTTGTTACATACGGATCTAAGGAAAGATCCTCGCAAGCCTGCGGTGAACGGGGTCGGGACCAGCTGTTTTCAACCCTCACTTTCTAAAGCTAAAGGGTGCAACGGAGTGGCTTCTCCGGTGCTGCTGCTCTTCAGGAACAGATCGGTGATTAGAAGCACGCAGCTGCGTTTCCCGTGGAGCAACTGCAGGCATGGTCGCACGCGTGCACGCGCCCCCCTGTGGCTTCGCCTTGCACACGCATCCAGAGCCGCAATAGCCCGCTGCTTTCATTTCTTCTGCCTTTTGCAGAGTCGGACCGTTGACCCTTCTAGGCTCCAGTGCCGGATTTTCGTAAAAGCTAAACAAGCTATAGCTATTTGTTTGGGGGCCCCAAACAAATTTAAAGGAAAAAAAGACCTGGATGTACATTTCCAAAATATAAGATAAAAAACAAAATAAAATAAAACCTACATACAGCAACAGTGTTTTGTGTTGTGTAGGCTCCTATGATGTAAGTACAGTGGTAACTCAGGTTACATACACTTCAGGTTACATACGCTTCAGGTTACAGACTCCACTAACTCCACTAAATAGTGCTTCAGGTTAAGAACTTTGCTTCAGGATAAGAACAGAAATCGGGCTCCGGCGGCAGGGCGGCAGCAGGAGGCCACTTTAGCTAAAGTGGTGCTTCAGGTTAAGAACAGTTTCAGGTTAAGAACAGACCTCTGGAACGAATTAAGTACTTAACCCGAGGTACCACTGTATTGGGCCCCACCTGCTAGCCTGCTCTCTAAGATATTACTGGTTTGCTCATTTCTATATATAGGGTGCCTACATTCTGCATGTGCAAATGGCTTTAGCTACCTACAGTATTAGGTCCATAAATTACCATAAAGCATATATTCAACACAAAAAAACAGTGACAAAAACATTTTCCTGGTCTTACTGGGAGCAGGTTCTTGCTTTGCTGCCTGAGAGCTGCAGAGCTGCATGTGCTTTCCAAAGGTATAGCTTCCTAGGTGGAGATCGTCACAAAATTCAAGCTAGGACCATAGTAGTCTGGACAGCAGGAACTGACCAAGCAGCACCACTGATACTGCTCATTAAATGGCCAGGGAAGTATGAGAATGTAAGCCTCCTTCAGATGACCTATTTATTGAGCATTTGTCCTGACTGACGTTCTGAAAGCTGATGCAGAGGTTAGATTAGATCTCGTCTTTCTTTATAATTCGTTCCTATTCATTTGGAATGAGCGTTCCACACAAGGAGCATTCATCCTGCATTGTTTTGCAGGGTGTTTATCTGTCTTCCTGTTAATCATTAATTCAGCCCACCATTTTTAATGCATTTTCCTGCCACTTCCCCAACTGCAAAAAATCATTTTAAAAGTGGATGTGTTGTTCAAGGGCAACAGAGCACATGAATCCACTTTGGTTGTGCAAACCTACATTTCCCCGTTTGTGCTTGGATTCCTCCTGCAAAATACTGACAGTCTGGAGGTGACCTGACTGCCAGCACAACCAGGCAGTATTTTACTGATGCAACCAGTAAAATTGTGTTCTCAGCCAAACAGCCGATGTCGTGGTTTGAAAAGCCAATAAACTCCTAATTCTGCTCTAGCTTGACTCTTTTCAAGGGGCACTAGTTAAATCACAACAGAGAAAAGAATCCTTGTGTATAATCTGCTGCACAGGATAAAATAAGACCCATTTGAAAATTTGTAACACACACACACACACACACACAGAGAGAGAGAGAGAGAGAGAGAGAGAGAGAGAGAAGAATGGTGGATGACTAACCAAAGAGTATTGCTCCTGAAACAAGAGCTGGTGTTTTGAAAGTGCCAACATTGGGGAAATTCAGATAGCGAGAACTTGGTAAGCATCCATGCTGTTTACTGTTTAATGATTCTGTTCTTTCACACCCATTTTAATGGGGTGAAAGGATTATAAAAGTAAAGGGACCCCTGACCATTAGGTCCAGTCGTGGCCGACTCTGGGGTTGCGGCGCTCATCTCGCTTTACTGGCCGAGGGAGCCGGCATACAGCTTCCGGGTCATGTGGCCAGCATGACTAAGCCGCTTCTGGCAAACCAGAGCAGCGCATGGGAACACCGTTTACCTTCCCGCGAGAGCGGTACCTATTTATCTACTTGCACTTTGACGTGCTTTTGAACTGCTAGGTTGGCAGGAGCAGGGACCGAGCAACGGGAGCTCACCCTGTCGCGGGGATTCAAACCGCCGACCTTCTGATGGGCAAGTCCTAGGCTCTGTGGTTTAACCCACAGTGCCACCCACGAAAGGATCATATTATGGGATTAATCTAAGTGCTTGTGAAATCCACGCAGGTGTTCCAAACACAAGAAAAAGAAATCCATACCTATTATATACAAGAAGGCTAACAGTGTCAGCTAAGGAAATGTTAATATTACACTAGCTGTATGGAGGGTCTGTCATATACCAACACATTTCATAATCGTAGACTGCTGTAAATTGGTGTAGTGTTTCTCTAGGTAGTATGCTGTCACCTAGCAGCAGAACAGGGAATAGCATGTTTAATATCACCAGATAGGTACTGTATAAGGAGGGCCTTTTACCAGCTTTATATTTTATTTCATAAAATTTATATACTGCTTGATTTAAAAAAACTAAAACCCTCAAAGCAGGTTACCAAATGAATAAAACAATAAGATTATTAGTAAAATTAATTAAAATGTTCAAAAAATTAAACCAATAAACTTAAAGCCCTGGCATTCTAGATATCTGGGTCTAAGCAAACATGTTTTTAGCCAAAAAGAGTACAGTGAAGATGCCATATCTGAATTGGGATCACTTGGTCACTGTAGTCCATCTATCTGTAACCTTAAGAATGAGAAAAATCTGTGTGGGACTGCCCTTGAGCCTGGTCCAGAACCTGCAGCTGGTAGAAAATGCTGACAGCATAGTACTCCTCTGCTAAAGCATCTGCACTGGCTGCCCATATGCCTATTGAGCCAGGATCAAGGTTCTTGGGTTGATATACAAAGCCCTGAACAACTTGGGCTCAGGATAACTTAAGGACCACCTCAAACCTTATGGTCCATTTTGATCACTGAGATCTTCCAGAGGAGTGATGCTAGTTGCTCCCCATGGCCTCAATTAGAAAATGGCATTGCCACTCTTCTAGCAGAGATGTAGCAGTTGTCCTCTCTTTTCATTTTCTGGTGTCTTTTGAAAATCCTTTTGAGCTTACAGCTGTTTAATTTTTGATTAGTCAGTCACAAAAATGATTATCTGTATTATTATTTTTTAATTGAATGTTTTCTTTTTTAATAGTATAATATACCACTTCAATACTTTATGATATGGTGGTATAGAAATACTTTTATAAATATGAATACTAAATATGTTGAATAATCGTATTTGGTATCTGCAGAATTTGAAATGGAAGCATTTTAGTGTGTTTCAAGTACAACAGCTCTTGGACATACATGCCTCCTTCCCCCAAGGAAATAAACAGTAGTGTACTGCTCAAACTTCGGATGATGCTCCCTTAAAGTTTTGAACTCAGAAATTTTATATCAAAATGCATGACAAGATAAATCTTGGGCTAGGTTGAGTTGCTAATTTTCCAGGTGAAAATTACCTATGAAACCTTGTGATGCCAATTCTCAAAGTCATTTCCTGATTCACTGACTATTCATTGTTATGTAAATAGAGACTTGATGACACCCTCCGCTGGGTAGGACAATGTCCACACTCCATTCTCAGTTCTCTTGCATACAAGCTGAACATGAAGCTGTATGGCGATTAGGGCTGCTGACTTTTCACATGTCCAATATACCTGTATGGAATATAGGTGATCATTTCCATTTGTATGCTTGGGAAAAGTGGTATCATTTTGCACATCAGTCAATTGTGACATGCACAAAAACAGGCCATGCTGCCTTTTATTTTAAAGGTGCAGCACTACTGTTTTGCAATATCACAATCACAAAAAAAGGCTAAGCTAATATGTACCGTAATCATGAATAGGACTGACACACCCAGACTTACATGTGGCAGCTGTCAATCAGAAGTCCTGCAGCCGTGAAGGGAAATAACATTTGTGGAATTTAGTATGGTGATTACTACAGCACCGGCAATGTGAATGACACTTCCAGGGTGCACGGGGACAGATCTCTGCCCCTAGAAGCTTACAGTCTATAATTCACATTGTTGTGTGGGGCAACAGAGGGAAATGGAGTCTTCATTTGGGGAAAGGGGATGCCTGAGTTATTCCACTTACAGTAGAGCACTAGGATGACTAGTTTGTGCCAAAGTTTCCTTCGAAAAGCTAAGTTTTGAGGCAGAAACTAAAGGAAGTTCTGTGAATCAGGAGTGAAGCAGTTTCAGGCATGAAGGGCAACAGGGAAAGAGGCAGAAGGGGTATGAAACCTTTGGACAGCGGCGGGTGCTAGAGCTTGAGAAGCAAAAACCACAGGTGGGGATGTCTTGGTGTAGGAAGAGCAGAGAGAGAAAAGAGGGCAAGTTAAGCTCTGGAGGACCAAAGCTCAGTGGTAGAATATCTGACTTTCATGCAGAAGGTTCCAAGTTCTTTCCCTGATGACATCTCCAGGAAGAAGTGGGAATGTTTTTTTCTGAGACCTTGGAGAGCTCCTGTCAGTCAGTGTAGATGGCACTGAACTGTGCGGACCAAGTGCCTGACTTGGTTTAAGGCAGCTTCTTATCTTTCTAATCATGTCTTCACATCTGTAAAAGGTACAAAGTCTTTGGGAGGGGGTTTGTTTGGCAGACCCAAACATGCACAGACATTCCTAAAAGTGTGGTTTTCTTCCTCATTGGTACACCACCTCCAAAAAACGAGTGGGACCCCTTCACACAGAGTCTTCCACTCTGTTCTTCAGGAGATGTAGAGTTAACTCAAAGCCAGCAGGCCCCTCTGTTTTCACATTCAAATGCTCTTGGGAAACTGACTTCAAATCCCACAAGGCTGCTCCAATTCTCACTTTTGTTTCCATAAATTAAACGTATGCTTTCAAACAAAACCTGCTAAGAATAGCAGGTGGGCTGCTTTTCTGTATCCATGTGCAGCATTTCCATGTATGATGTTACTAAGAGGTACAAAATAGAAGCATCTTTAAAAGAAAGACTCCCCCCCCCAAAAAATAAGAAAACAAACAGCAATAAAATGCCAGCGCTGATGGCAATTCACATACAGAGCAATCTTTTGAAGGCTTCCAGCTTTGACACAAATAGAAATTACAGAGTATATAATTCATATATCCATACTACAATTAACTTGTTGAGAGATATCCCCTCCATAGCATGGTGTGGTCACTGGGAGCTGATGGGGGTGTTATTTCTGTATATACGTAGCTGGAGAGTGGCAACAATACAGTGTCAAAGCTACCATATTTAGCCACACCTCTTATTACACTATGATGAGTCAAGTGTTCTGAGAGAGCTACTTCCTGTTAGAATTCCTGCTCCATGATTGCAGTCATGGGATTGTTGTCTTTCACATGACGGTATATGTTTTGACTCCACAGAGTGGGATGTGATGGAGACAGGATGTTTGTGTTACTCTGTTCCGTGAAGTGGGATTATTGTCCTTTGTTCTTTTTCTCTTTGCTGTTTGATGCTAGAGAGAGAGGGAGCCATGCTGCAGTGCTCCGTGTGTGTTTATATGTAAATAAAGTAGATTAGGAAAAATGCTGAGTTGCTGAGGTCTGTTACGCAACTGCGCAAACTCTGCGGATCCCTAAGTGTGCCGATGTCGGGTGGCATCGGTCGCTGTGATGTTCGGGCTGAAGAAAGCTTTTGAAGCTCCCAAACAATCGACCAGGAGGGAGAGAACATGCCAGTCGGGCATGTGTCTCTACCAGGGTCCTACTCCAGTGTAGGCTAAGCTCCTGACACTTCCCACTCTTTGGCCCATCACTCTTCTTGGGGGGGGGGCCTTCTGCTGCCCTTCACCATCTGGACACCTCAGCCCGAACAGCTGACAATAGTGACACAAGTTCTTTTTGATGAATCAAGGTGTTCTCTTCTGCAAATTAGCATCTCTGTGAACCTCTTACCCCCCACCCTGGTGCCCTCCAGACGTTAGATGCTACAACTACAACCACCCACCCCTACCCAACAGAGGTGGATGGGGCTGATGGAAGTTGTAGTCCAAAGGAGGGCACCTGGTTGGCATCTTTCAATCCTACATGTCTGCAGTTGCTCCGTTGCAAAGGATCAGGTACTTAGGCTTCTGCCAAAGTAGCTATCTCTGTGGTAGAAGAAATAACATTTGAATAATCTATATTCTTGCATGTTCTCTGCTCATTTCTGTCCTATACAACAGCTATGAGTTATCATGCAAGTGTACATATTAAATGATGATCACTGTTGCTTTCTGTTCCATCTTTCTGTTTAGACTAGGAATTCTTTTTTCGGGGGATTCAAATTATCAGTTTCATTCTAGATGGCAATATTTAGGGAAATTTTCTTTGTGGAAGTTGTTTCAGGAAGAGACATTATCTACCTTCTGATTCCCATGCTATGTACATACGCACAATCATATTTTGTTGTTTCGCATAAGGTCACTAGGGGGCACATAGCTCTTGAACAGTGTATTTGGAAGCAAAGCCTGACGATGCCGGATCACTGTGAGTTCATTCACTATATACTTTAACAGTACTGATCATTTATTAGTTTGTAGGCACGTTTAACAGCTTGCTTGAAAAAACCCCACACAGGTAAGATAGGACACTGCTGCATTATTTCATCACAATGGGATAATAAAAAGAAACACTCTTTTAGTGCTTTCTCTGCTAAATCCATTTCCTGTTTCTCTCTTTCCCTAAATTATCTTTGTTCCTCAATGTAAAATGTACTTTTCACAAGGGGAGGAGTGCAAGAGGAGGAGAGAATATGTGCAATACAAAATAGGGGTCTTTTTAATTTCTTCGACTGTGTTCATATATTTTCAGTATATGAAGGAGCCTTGGGCATGTGCACTCCTTCCTTCCCTGTCATCCTCACTGCAGCCATGAGAAGGAAATTGGAAGCATTTGCTTTTTGTTTCAACTAACCACAATGTGACATTTTTTCAAAACTGAAGCACATAGCTTTTCAGCAGGGAGACAAAATGTCATCTTTTTATTTACTTTCTTTTTTATTAAATACAGAATAAAACAAAATCATTGCAGAAAACAGGTAAGAAATATCAAAGCAAAGGAAAAAAGGGGGTAATACATTCTACATGTGACATCAGGTGTAAAGCAGATATAGACATGTCTGGAAAGGAACAATCAAAGTCCTTAAAGTGCATTCCTATTTATTTCTTTAAAAGTCCTGCAAGCATTGGCCATACTATGGCATTCCTGATCGAGAACTCCATAGTGCAGTTGGTCAGAGCTAATTCTTTTTAAAAATAAAATATTACCATGACAAACAACTCAAAAGTGCAGTTGGAGGGTATTACGGTTAAGTATATTTGTTTAATTGACACTGAAATGAGGAATGGCTGTTGCTGAAAGGCTTTAACTGGAAAATTCAGCTAAAGAAGTGGTTTCTGTGCTTTAACTGGTTTTTAATTAACTGTTGTTATTCTCTATTAGCTAACACATGAGTGTTTAACCTTAGATCAGGTATTTGGTTGTAAATCTCCATTTTGAAAGGGAGTTGCCTTTAGTCTCTTTTCTCAGGCTGTATGAGAATAAGATGCCTCTCCAGGACCTGCATACCTTAACGGGCTGGAATGCAGGCTAATGGAGCCTGTGAAAGAGAGAGCTAGGTTTATCAGCTCTGATTATAAGTTTATTTCTAAGAAGATGAACCTGTGCAGGACTTGGAATTATTTGGATGCATCATTTACTGTGTTTTGTTCTGTTTAGGAGAACGTTCCGCAACTACAGTAAAGTTTTGAACATTCTAATGGGTCTGGACAATGCTTCATTCCAAAAGGACCCCGTTTTTATGCATCCAGTCGCTTCAAACTGCACAATATTAATATCTGCAATAATTACATCATACTGTATACAAAGCAAATAAGCGATAAATAAGAGAAATAAATGGTGGCACACCAATATAAACCAAGACATCCATATTTCCTGTGCTAGCATGGATTGTGAATGTTTCCTGTGCTAGCATGTGCTAGCATGGATTGTGAAAGTCTGTAAGTTCTAGTTAATTCTGTCCAGATCTAGTTCTCTATCTTAAACAATGGTTTCCTATTTGGAGGCCATGGAAAACTACTTTAAGAAACTAAAATACCTTAAACTGAGCTTAAGAGGGGAAGAGAAAAGGGAAGGGAGAAAGGAGCATACAGGCACACATATCATATTCAAGGTGACAAACCATGGTTTACTGGACTGGGAATGTTATGTCTGAACTATGCCTAAGGCTGTATTTGCATAGCTTTTCTCACAATTTGGCATATCAGTGCCAGGAAGACAGAGTTTCTTAAAGGAGACTTGCCATGCAAGCTGTCAGAGCTGCCCAAGGTCCCAGCTCACAAAGGACCAACGCTGCTTCGTTGTTAAGTACAAAAGTCTTTATTGAAGTTCAGTTTCACTTCCAGAGCCGCAGCGCGCAGCTCTACGTCTCAACTGTCAGACCGCTGATGCTCCGTCTGAGTCTCCTCCCCCCAGACACCAATTTAAGACTCTAGCCTTACTCCACCTCTTCCTCTGTTCCTTCCGCCTCTGGTTCTGCCTGGCCGTTGGGGTCTCGCCCTTTCTAGACTCTTCTGACGCTGAGTCCCCTGAGCCTTCCCCCTCCCTCCGGCGGGCTTTAGGAGCTGGTTCCCCATCCGGGTCTCCTGCTGTTCCCCGCGCCTGTACATTTGAACTTGGCGCGCGCGCCCAGCCGGTAACTTTTCTCCTGACCGTTTCACTGCTGTTGCTGTCACTGCTTCCCCCTCTGGGGGGGCTAGCTGCAACTGACCTCCCCTCCGTTGGAGGCGTGGTCAGCCCTGACTCCCTCTCTGGAGGAGACGCTGGCCCTGACACATGTGACTCTTCCCCCCCACTACGCTCTGGTGGGGAAACTGGTCCCGATCCCCCACTGCTGCTTTGGGGTTCCCCTCTGGCTCCTTGTTTCTGGTGCGTCCCCCCTGGGACCCCCCTTGCCCTGACCATCGGCGCCCCCTTCTGGGAATCTTCTGATTCGCTGGAGAAGCTCATGGAATCTCTCGGGCCACTGTCATACTCCCCTACGCTGCCCTCAGATTCTTCCCCTTCGCTCTCCATTTCCTCTCTCCCCTGTGCTCCTGCTCCTGAGTCCCTGACACAAGCCTATTCTGGCCTTGCTGTGAGTTCTATTTGCCACACCATGCTCAAGGTGCATGTGGCTTAAAAAAGCGCCACGTAATTGTGCTCCTAAATACATAACACACCCCCTGCAGTTCAAACATTGCTTCGGTTCAGCAGCAAATTTCCTAGCTGAAGCCTGCTCAACCTCTACAGCCAGAAAGATGATGTTTTCAGAAGAGTTTTGCCATTTCAGCATCAGGCACCTGTCCAATTTCATCAGAATTGTGTCTGCTACATTTTAGCACATCCCCCTCCCTCTAATGATTAAACTACATGCCTGCTCTTCATTTCCCAGTGCTGACCCTCTGCAGCTGTACAGCTGCACTGTGTAAGCCGTACCATGGAAGCCCTGAGCTTTCTCTCTCTGGACAGTTATACTAAACATTTATTTCATTTCACAAAGAGGGCAGCTTCTCTGTTCTTCCCATATATAGTCATGTTGGGGAAGAACAGGAGCACTGAGGCATTAGTTACAATGACAGGTTTACAAAGTGAAAGCAGAAGGTAAGTCTTAGAACAGTATAGGGGGAAGCAGCAGAGGAAAACTGCCTTAGTACTTCATAGGCTTGTCTGAAGCTGGCTGGCAAGAAGCTGGCATTCAGCTCTCTGCTCTTGTGATTCCCTTCACGCATTGGCAGCCTGAAGCGGGCACAGCGACAAAAATCAATGAATGAGTAATGGTGCGGCATTCTGTTTTTCAATGCTGAACTCGACACAAAACAAGGCATGGATTTCAATGAAATATTATGGCCCCAAAGCACAGCTCATTGCTATTGAAAGCTATGCGACTTTGTTATAGTCTAATTGTTAGTTATGGGATCGCAGGGGGGCAAGGATCACCTAAAATTCCTGGGTGCCAGGTTCTCCCCACAGTTGCTGAAATTAGTAAATGTGGGGTTTGATCAATGGATTTAGCAAGACCTAATAAATCCAGCCAGCTTCCTCAGGAGCTTGGCTTAGAGAGGTGCCATCAAAGAACAAGGACAGGTGATTGCAGAGTCATTACCCTGACGAAAGGTGAGGCATTCAGCATCAGCCAAGAAGGCAGGTTCCGTTCCTCTAGCTGTGTGCTAGTTGACAATAAACAATAGCAGATTTGGGAGGCGGAGGTTGTCAGGGCAACAGAGGGTGGGATGTCACCACAGGAAAAAAAAGGTGTTCTTTAAAAATGGTTTAAGAGCAAGGGTTTTTGGGAAGAAGAAGGGAGAGGCCAGAATGCCACGTGATGCTGGCTGGGAGAGGCAGAGAATGGGGATCATAGCTGGCTTCTGCTCTCAATCCAAGCTTGCTGAAGCTCTGAGAGGAGCAACAAGAGATACACTTTGGGGTGTAATGTTCTGCACTCAATAAAACTCAGGTGCAAATATGTGTGAATAAACCATATTTCTTAAAGACACTCGCCTCCCTTGTGCCTCATTTTCCCCAAGGGAGCAAACCCTAGGTAAGTGTCAAGGCCCCTGGAAACTCCTGCTACCATTCAGCAGGCATTGGGTTCCACTGGGAGAAAAGATAAGGCAGGCATTTGCCATATATTTTGCTCTATAAGACTCACTTTTTCCCTCCTAAAAAGTAAGGGGAAATGTGTGTGCATCTTATGGAGTGAATGCAGGCTGCACAGCTATCCCAGCAGCCAGAACAGCAAGAGGGATTGCTGCTTTCGCTGCGCAGCAATCCCTCTTGCTGTTCTGGCTTCTGAGATTCAGAATATTTTTTTTCTTGTTTTCCTCCTCCAAAAACTAGGTGTGTCTTATGGTCTGGTGCGTCTTAAAGGTAAAGGTACCCCTGCCCATACGGGCCAGTCTTGACAGACTCTAGGGTTGTGCGCTCATTTCACTCTATAGGCCGGGAGCCAGCGCTGTCCGCAGACACTTCCGGGTCACGTGGCCAGCGTGATAAGCTGCATCTGGTGAGCCAGCGCAGCACACGGAACGCCGTTTACCTTCTCGCTGGTAAGCGGTCCCTATTTATCTACTTGCACCAGGTGGTGCTTTCAAACTGCTAGGTTGGCAGGCGCTGGGACCAAACGATGGGAGCGCACCCCGCCGCGGGGATTCGAACCGCTGACCATGTGATTGGCAAGTCCTAGGCGCTGAGGTTTTACCCACAGCGCCACCCGCGTCCCTTTCCTGGTGCGTCTTATAGAGCGACAAATACGGTAATAAGTAAGAAACAAGCAGCTCTCCAGGGTTTCAGGCAGGAGTCTCTTCTAGCCCTACTGGGGGCAGAACATAGAACCTTCTGTTTGCAAGACAGATGCTCTACCGTTGAGCTACAGCTCATCCCCACATGAAGGGAAAGGGATAGGTAACTACAATGCTTGTTGCAAGTGTATTGCTAATGGATATTAAGTCTCATATTACACACACAGTAATACCATGTGAAGTAGAAATAGCCTTGATTCCCTTCTACTGTTGGTTCAACAGTCTGCTCTGAAACTAATATTCAATTTATGCAACAGAAGTGTTGCAGATAATAAAGTGATAGACACTGAGGAATTGAGGCTGGCTGATACATCCTCTGCATTTTATTTCTTTGATGCCATTCTTCTGCAGGCCTTTCAGCAGGAGGCAGCAGGAGGATGTAATCCTGAAAGGACCACACACAGAGATCATTTCTACAAATAAGCCAAGGGCAAGGAAAGGAGCAACAGGAGGCAGTGGCTGGGCTAAATCCCTCAGGGAAGGAGGGGCATTTGCCAAGGAGGAAAGTAGGCAGGGAAAGGGTGAAGTAATCTTTTTTGGGCCACTGATTCACATACTGAGGAGAGTTGAGATCCCACACCTGGGGGCACCCGCTTGGAGAAAGCTAATCTTTGGCACTTCCTCCTTTTTCTCAAGGTGATTGCTATTTGTATACACAGAACACATAATCCCACTATCACTTACAATACTTCATACTTCAGAATAGACCACTCTGCCAAGGGCATTTTCTTTATATGACCGAAATGTCAATGCCTCATAGCAATAAATACTATTATTTATATAGCCCTCTCACACCAGGGAGGCTCCTGTCTTCTTGGCCCTGGGAGGAAAAGGCAGCCCAGCCTTCTAAAGAAGGGGCAAACTCGGGGTCAAAGTATGTATCTCCTCTACCCTTTGCCTATTGAATACAATGAAAAGATGTTCAAAGGCTTTCCCCGTTTCCTCAGGAGGATTGGTCTAGCTGGCTCCAGTCATTTCCATTGTATGCAAGGAACAGACCATATGCAAGCCTATCACACACATCCATCAAGATCAATGGGACTTGGGGAGCATTGTGATAAGCACCTGGGTTAGTATCAACTATATGCAGAGACCTCCATTAGTCAATTGCGCTCTCTCTCTCTCTGTTAGAAAGCATTCATTCTGAGAGATTGCTCATGAAAATCAGGAGAAGTAGGGTGGTCACTTGCACATTGCATACCCCTCAGCTGTCCTGAGCTAAGTGGGACATCCCATTTTGGGGCACTACGCTCTCGCACAAGTCACCTGGCTCCCGTGAAATCACAGCCCCAAAAGATGTGCGTCCCTGTTTTCCTCTGGGCCTTGTTGGAGGGTATGACATTGTCCAAAAAGGAAAAGAAAAGAGGGCACAGATTTCTGTTTGCACGTGCCAGTTTACAAGCAAACTATATTTATGCGCTCTCTGTTTGAAAACATCGCAGAACCTCCAGGCAAAGCTGCAAGAGTTAAATTGCTAGGATGCCTAATGGAACAGAAGACCGCCTGATCTGCTCTTGTGTCTTTAACGCAGCAGATCAATTTGCAGAAATGTATTCATTCCATTTATATCCCACTTTTCCATGTGAAGGCAGCCAATGTAAAGTCTGACACCTAGTGTGCATAGCCACCCGTAGTCCTTTAACTATTCTGGCCCCAAGTCATTTAGGGCTTGAAGGAAAATGTGGGCTATAGTGGGTGAAGGTCTTCATGAAATGGATATAACTATGACCCTGAATATCAAACTACCATTAAAGGGACAGCTAGAGATGCCAGATTAATGGCTGGCAACCTTCTTCTGTTTTAAATTTTTTATTTGTGATTTTTAGTTATATACATTTCAATAGTTTTACAGTCATTTTAACATTTCAAAACTTGGCTGACTTCCTCCTCTTTCTGCAGTTCCTTAAATTTATATTTATCATTTCCTGCATATTCTAAAGTAACTTAACTTATTATTTTATTCACCTACTTTAATAATTTACTCTTATGAAACTGCAGATTATTATAATACCTGTTTACAATTTATTTGTACATATTCAATAAACCATTTCCATTCTTTTATAAAAAAAATGCGTTGTCTTTATTTCGCCATTTTTGCATAGTCCATGAGTTTTTGTATCCAATCTTCTTTCATTGGAACTTCTTTCCATTTGGGGGCAAATAACATTCTTCCTATGGGGACGCGGGTGGCGCTGTGGGTAAAACCTCAGCAACTAGGACTTGCCGATCGCATGGTCGGCGGTTCGAATCCCCGCGGTGGGGTGCGCTCCCGTCGTTCGGTCCCAGCGCCTGCCAACCTAGCAGTTCGAAAGCACCTCCGGGTGCAAGTAGATAAATAGGGACCGCTTACCAGCGAGAAGGTAAACGGCGTTCCGTGTGCTGCGCTGGCTCGCCAGATGCAGCTTGTCACGCTGGCCACGTGACCCGGAAGTGTCTGCGGACAGCGCTGGCTCCTGGCCTATAGAGTGAGATGAGTGCACAACCCTAGAGTCTGACAAGACTGGCCCGTACGGGCAGGGGTACCTTTACCTTTTAACATTCTTCCTACTGTAATTGCGTACATGAATAAATTTCTATGCTGTTTAGGTAGTTCTACCCCTATAATTCCCAGAAGGAAAGCTTCTGGGGTTTTTTTCTTTACAAATGTTATTTTAACATCTTTTTCAATCCATTATATATCATTTCCCAGTAAGCTTTAACCTTACTGCAAGACCACCACATATGACAGAAAGCACCTTTTTTTTCTTTGCATTTCCAACACTTACTCCAACTGATTTTAAAATCAAGGACATGTAAAAGCTACTCATGCATTAGCCACAGGAAGGGTTAACATGTGAATCCCGGAAAAAAAGTGACAGGCGGGGTGCCACAGGGGGCTGCCTCGGCCCGTTGTTGTTTTAGGGAAGCTTTTAATGTTTGATGTATTACTGTATTTGAAATATACTCAGAGTCGCAAAGTGATTTCATGCTCTTTATTCAGCTCATAGTGGTGAGGAGGAATGAATGAATGTCCCCTCAAAGTATCTGCTTTATATACATTACTTACACAATGGGCTGCACATGATTGGCTCATTCTGGAATTCTACTGTAAGCCAATCAGGTTGTGGATTCACTTATATCTGGAGCATGATTGGGTGGTTCCTGCCAACCAATCATACTGCTGCATTGTTCTAGGACCAATCAGACTGCTGCATTCTGAATCCTATTGTTCTAGGACCAATCAGACTGCTGCAGTTTGGATCCTATTCAACTCAGTACATAACAGTATTTTAATATTTGGTTGGAAGCTGCCCAGAGTGGGTGGGGAAGCCCAGCCAGATGGGCAGGTAATAAATTATTGTTGTTGTTTGTTGTTTTAACATATTCATAAAAAACGTGGATGAAGGTATTGAGGGGATGCTTATCAAATTTGCAGATAACAGCAAACTGGGAGGGGTAGAAAGTGTCAAAGAAGACAGAACTGGGAATCAAGGTGAACTTAACGGATTGGAGAACTGGGCCCAAACTAACAAAATGAATTTCAAGAGGGACAAATTTAAGATTATGCACTTAGCTAGGAAGAACCAGCACAAATATAAGATGGGGACACTAAAATGAACTAGGGGTTCTTTGTAGACCACAAGATTAACATGAGTCAACAGTGTAATGCAGCAGCAGCAGCAAAAAGAAAAAGAAAGAAAAGCTAATCCTATTCTAGGCTGCATCAACAGAAGTATGGAGGATGGAACAAGCTTGTTTCCTCCTGCTCTGGAGACTAGGACCTGAACCAATGGATTCAATTTACAGGAAAAGGGATTCTGACTAAACAGCAGGAATAACTTTCTGGCAGTAAGATCTGTTTGACAATGGAACAGACTTCCACGAGAGATGGTGAGCTCCCCTCCCCAGGAGATTTTTAAGCAGAGGTTGCATGGCCATCTGTCATGGATTACCCTTAGGGTCCCTTCTAACTAGAATTCTATGCTGTGTGCCATGCACCTTGTCTTCCATATTTATAACTACACATAAAGATGTCCTCCATCTTTATAACTACACTGCTGACCTCCCTCAGGGGTAGTGCAGTCCCACAATGCTAGTACTGAAGCAGGATTCACTACCATATGTGGAATGGGTGCATGTGTATGTTATTTTGCCCTTTGCCCCAGGCAGCAAAATGTCTTGGGCTGGCCTTGGTTGGGAGAATGGCGAAGCGTATAACTAAGGCTGCTGCCTTTGCTCATTCCCCAACATTGTGTTTGGTTCACGTGTATGTCTCGCTACAGGAAAAGGCTGACACCACATTAGATGATAGCATATGTGTGCACAGTAGTTTATTTACAATCATCTCCCATTCCGTCATGCTTTTATTTTTAATATGGGACTGTAACCTAGATGGCTCTTTCAACATTGCTGGCATAATTCAGGAAAGACCTACCAACTTGGGCTGGCTCATGAGGTGAGTTAATTTTAAGTTTCAATAACCTTGGCAGCACAACTATTAAGTAAACAAGGCTATTTCTGAGCCAATAAAATGTGTTCATTAAAGAGAACTAAACATATACAGTCTGCATGAGTTAGCTACTATCTCTGACCTTCAAACTTCAATGTCAGCCTTTCCCTGTTATCACAGTTTCCCTCTAATACTTTGTGTCACCTTAACCAGTGCTTTTTTTCTAAAAAAAAAAAATGTTTAGGGGTACTCTCATTTCCCTACTCATATTGAAATACTGCGCCTCAATGAGACCAAACTTAGATTCACAAAATGTTTAGGGGTATGTGTACCCCTCTGTCCCCCCAGAAAAAAGCACTGACCCTAACTATAATTCATATGCAGTGCATCCTTATTATACCAAATACATCAATGCAAACCAGTGTCAACCAATATAACAGGTATGTGCAATGAGCAGGAACCAGAACACCGGATCCTAAAACTCATTTTTTAGCTGCTGCAGAAAGTAAACATCACTTCTTTGTTTCTGCCAGCTGCATGACAGGCACAAATTCACTAGCAGACATTTCCTCACCTTGTAGTTATATTGCCAAATATATTGATAGTCATAACAAGGTGGCATAGCTGTAGCTGAAGTTTTGTTGGTTCAGCTTTTTGGGACCTATCTGATTTTGGTCACATGAACACCTTCCATTTAAAGCACTCATATATTTATTTATGAAGAGCAGCTTACAGTTTACTGTAGTTCTGTGAGACCAGAATCCTTAACAAACTAGTTCCCAGGATTCTTTGGGGGAAGTCATGACTGTTAAAGTGGTATAAGAATGGTGTGTGTGTGACCTTTGAGTCTGTACCTTTGAAGAGAATTGGTGCCCTGGGCTGGATGCAGTATTTGGTGTTCCAATCTCTGAGCACAGAACTTTTTGAGAGGAGAGAAAACACCTGGTCAACTTGTAGATCAGACTTTGATATCTGATGATGCGTTGAAGGAAAGGGAAATGTTTTTGTCTGTGCATGTGTGGTGTAGCCTTGTCAAATGCCTGTGGTGGACTTGTTTGTATCTCTTAAAACAGGAGAACAAGGTTTAGAGATTGCATTAAAAGTAGATGGGCTACGTCATGCCATCTGCATAAAGTAAACAACATATTCTGAATCCCAAGAAGTGATTAACAGCTAAATTTATGAATATATTTAAAGTCATCATTTCAACACACTGTTAATATACCATACTTCCATAGCAGTGGCAACGGCAAAGGTCTAGCTATTGAACTGGTTGCTGCCTGTGAGCTATTTCTACTATGCAGTACAGATCAGGGAGCAGGACCATCTGTTGACTTCATTTATCCAGGGCATGGACTGCAGTGCCCAAGGGCTCTGAAATGTTATTGATGCTATTAGCAGTATACGTATACAGCTCTTTGTAGCCATTATGAAGATGTGCTATACAACAGTTATGGGAAACAGTCCTACTGAAATGGCGCACCACCGCAATGAGATGATCCCTTTTTGTTTTGCTTTGTTTCTTTCCTTCACATAGCCACTAAAAACTTTTAATGGTTTGTCTGAACTCACTTCCTTCTTGAGATGATAGTAAAGGCAAAAAACTAATCCAGAACTCTCTGAGCATGATCCAGCAAGGTTAAACACACTTCTAAATTTGTTTATTTGTTTATTACATTTCTATTCCACCTGCTCCTCCAAGAAGCTCAAGGGGGCACCCATGGTTGCCACCTCCTCATTTAATCCTCACAACAACCCTGTGAGGTAGGCTAGGCTGAGAGCAGGTCAATGGCCCACAGTCACCCAGTGAGTTTCATGGTGGAGTGAGGACTAGAACTATAGTCTCTTGGAAAGAATTAAACTACGGCATTCTCTTTCTCCAGTGATATGTTTACTTTTGTCTGGATTGTGTCCTTGATTTGCATCCATTACTTTACTACACATGCCAGTGCCGATGCTTATTCTAAATTCTCTTCCCTTAACTTTGTTGCACAATGACATTGTCCTTAGTTTTACTACAAACCATACTATTCCAATTCAGTGCTGAAGAAAAACATGAGCTACAGTCTACAAATAATGGAGCTCTGGTATACAGTGCAATTTTGTCTTATTTAATTTCCGCCTTTGTGTCACACTGCAGGCTGGTTCTGATTCCCCACCTCCGCCCAGCAGGCAAAGAGTGGGTGCTCAGTTTAGTTGGAATCCATCTGATTATAATGAAAACAGCATTGTCAGACCAATGCAAATAATCTCCTTCAAGAAATGTATCAGATTTAATAGCAGATCTCTGGAAGAATGTTAAATTATAACTCACCCTTCTTTTTCAAATTGGGTTAGAGAGTTGAAGTGCTGTGCAACCCAGAATTAAGAATCACAGAATTAGGCAGGACTCCCAGATGACTCAGAGAACTCCTAATTTAGTCTTTCAAATTGAACCACAATCAAGGGCATGAATCAGTAGCTTTTTTAGGCAGCTTTCTGAATCAAGTTTGCTTACAGGGTGGGTATTCCTGTTAAACCACTGAGCCTCTTGGGCTTGCCGATCAGAAGGTTGGTGGTTCGAATCTCCACAATGGGGTGAGCTCCCATTGTTCTGTCCCAGCTCCTGCCAACCTAACATTTCAAAAGCACACCAGTGTAAGTAGATAAATAGGTACCACTGTGGCAGGAAGGTAAACCGGGTTTCTGTGTGCTCTGGTTTCCGTCACGGTGTCCCGTTGTGCCAGAAGTAGTTTATTCATGCTGGCCACATGACCTGGAAAGCTGTCTGTGGACAAATGCCAGCTCTCTTGGCCTGAAGCGAGATGAGCATTGCAACCCCATTAACCGTCCAGGGATCCTTTACCTTTTTTTTTTTCCTTACCCTTAGTTTCAAGGTTTTTTTACCTTACCCTTAGTTTCAAGGTTCAGGACCTTCAGAGTGCTCAAACTGAAAGGTGAGAAGGAAAGAAAGAGTGTACAGTAATATGATATCTTATCTCGTCTATTTGTGGTTTTCAAGCATCCTACCCACAACATTTCCATGTGGACTTGCTTGCTGAGGAGCCCACACACATCTACCTGGGTATGTCAGAAGCTTCCAGGCTCAATTAGGCTCCATACTTCATTCATGAACAATGACAGCCAGGCTACTGAAAGCATACTCAGGATATGCCTAATACTTTGCTCATTGCAAGGAGGATTGGCAATAGTAAGGCAGCTGTCTTCAATAACAACTCATCTGCTGTTACTGATCTTATCTTAAAATGAGAACTTGCTGTAAAAAAAATTGGGGGGAGGGGGGGAGGAGCCCCTGTTCAGTTTCAGAGGAACCCCAGTATTTCCACACACAAAACTGAGAGCCACTGCTCTGCATCCCTTAGTTATGTCTGTCTATCTCAGGGGTGGAGGACATTTTTTGAAATCAACGTCCACATAAAGAGCCAAAACCAAAGGTCCCTGGGGTATCCCTTCTCTCTCAGCCACCTACTTTATTCCAGTTACCACATACTGTACATACTGTACTTCACTTTCCACCAGATTTTCCCCATTCAGCTTTACTTCTGTGTTGGGTGGAGAAGCAGCTGTTTTCCTGTCTTCCAGACCAGCAAGTGTGCTAGGGCAGGAGAAAGGCAAAGCAAACATCCGTGGGGAAGGGCATGTGCAGGGCAAAAGAAGCAGGTCAGAGATGCTGGCACATGGTGCTGGCACATGGTGAAGCCAACTGGCCACAGGCAGAAGGTCTCCCCTACCTGCTCTAGCTAAAGAGTGAAGAGCTTAACTCTAGCTCAGATGGTCTACCTCCTGGTTCTTTTGCACAAAGAGCACCCTCTTACTCCAAGAGAAAGGAGAGACTTTTTAGAAGGCCAGGAAGAAGTACCGGTATGTCTTTGGAAAGTACTGGTCTGGCTGGAGCTGGACAGCCCACTAAAATACTGTAGCTTGTCAGGCCAGACTCAGCCTTTGGGTTCATCACCCCTATGCTAAACCATGGTATAATGCAATGTAAGCCCCAAGGCTTACATGACACCCCTACCTTCTGCATGGCTAGGAAGAGGAATTCCGAATCTTTCCCACTTGATTTCCATTAACTACAGGGTTGTTGTTTTTTGTTTTCCAGCTAAGGATCCTGATGTATCCCTAACAATGGTTAGTTGCAAAATAAGCTAACTTCAGACAATGGTTGGTGGGGTGGGGGATGAGAGGCAGCTAGGCTTGCTTCACGTAGCACCAAGCCATGGTGCCCAAATACAGCCTATGCCAAACATGTCTAGAAGCCAATGGGCACAACCTTACTTTCCCTCTTCTGCACACATTCAGATGCATGTCTGAGTGATCCCGTATTGCTTAGCCTGGTTGGTTTGTTGGTGGGAAGCATGCACATATAGACACCAATCCATCTGGAAGTTATGCAGGTTTCCTTTCCTGAAAGTGTAATGTAGCTCCATTTACACAGGATTTATTAGAAAAGCCATCCTATACTTTTGCCCTAATTTGGCATTGCTTCATCTGTTGCTGCCACTATTGAATTTTCCTCCCAATGATCCAACACTGGGGACCACCCTTTAACTCCATATGGGACATGTTTGGCATCTGCAAGAAATCAAATGCCAAGTGGAATATGTTTTCGGCGGCAGCAGCTGGAACTGAGTCTCTCTACTTGGCTGCTTTCCTGGGTGATCTTGGTTTCTTTTCCTTATTCAACTGCTGGATGGGGTGGTGCCTATAGCTCTGCTTAAGGGTTAATCCATGCTGTAACATAACCAAGAAGCTCTGGTCCGCCTGCCTTCATAAAAGCTAACAATGGGTTCTTTGGGCAGCAGAGACTTTGCTGTCGGGCAAGAGATCAATTGCACTCCTATGTAAAACAATGGGCATTTTAACATCATGACTTCCAGTGGCATCAGGCCAAGGTCTGCATTGTTCAAGTTATTGCTATAGTGTATCTAAATGTTTTGTCTTTAATTCAGCTGAATTTGGCTTCAATTAGCAAATGTGGTTCTTATATTTATGAGCATAGCTCAAGAGCATTCAAGGCAGCCGGCAAGGAACGCACAGCCCTGTCCTGCTCTCTTTCTAAGTTCTTGCAAACATTGAACTTGATATATTTGCTACAGCAGTTTAGAATAGACCAGACTAAAGCATGGATGGGGAACCTTTGGCCATATTGTTGAATTCCAGCTCCCATCAGCCCCTGCCAGCTTGACCAATGATAAAATGTCATGTGAGTTTTGAGCCCAACAACAATTGAAGGGTCACAGGCTGTACATTCCTGTCCTAAAGTATCTTCAACCTTAGGGAAATCTATTGGAAAGTCTGCCAATCATCTAAGAATCATTTTAGAATGATTCTAGACACGAATGGTGTTAGCAACTGCATACGTCTGGTCAATGGGTGATCAAGCCACTAGCCAGGGAGCAGGAATCGTGTAGAGAAGGGAGCTGAAGACAATAACCAGGTCACCTTTTATTTAAATAATTAACAACAGGCTGGCTACTTTACAGTGCTAATTTTGTTCACAGTGCTAACTGCAGTACATTAATGCTTACACACAGTGTTTTTTCCCCCTAGAAAAATAGGTGCCAGTACTCACTGTGAAGCTGTTACAGTAAGTGCCACACTTTTTACCCTTGTGTACCCCCTGAAAAAAGCACTGCTTACACAAGCACTCAACTGGGGGAGAGGGCAGCTTCAGTGTTGGTGATTTGGGCTAAAGGAGAGTCATGGACAATGCATCGCATAGCTTTAACCAGAATCTTGTTGCTGTGTTGGCCACCAAACCCAAAGTTCTTGACAATCTTTATACTGGGAGTTTATGTGACTCAGTTATCTGGGCTAGGAAACAACTCTCTGGTTGGTTGACACCAATGGCCTGTTCTACATTCCATTAGCTGTTTCTCTATGGCTGAACTGTCCAGTATCTCCCTTTGGGCCTCTGCTTCTGGTTGGTGTTATGACATCCTGTTGGTTTCTTCAGCTTTTCTAACTTTACTAGTAGCTCAGAGACTCTTAGCCCCTTAACCCTTTCTCTTCAGCCTTATTAGTGGGGGTGGGGATAAACTCTTCTCCATTTGCACTCTCACTCAATTATTTCTATGCTTATAATCATTTTTCATGGGTGAGTGTAAAACCATGGTTTGTGTTGACCATAGTTAAGGACCCACACCATAATTTTTTAAGAGTTTTATACACACGCACACTGAGCTTTATCAAAATGGATTCTCATGTAGTTTATAATGATAATATATGGCATTATCCAAGTAAAAATATTGCACACAAAGTATCATGGACAAATATCAATACAATATTTGAAATAGCTAGCAAAAAAAAAAATATTTTCAGCTTGGCACCTAAAAGATGAGCTGAGCCTCCTTAGGAAAGGCATTTCACACCTGGGGTGTCACAGGCAAAAAGGTCCTGGAGACTGAGCTTCTAGATGGACAAACTATGCTTTTGAGTTCCTTGTTTCCCATCTGTTCAGGACACAGGTTTCAAAAATCCACTCCCATCTCCATGACTCAGCAGCTTCCTGAGCAGAATAACAGCCCTAACTAACTGTGGTTTGTCAATGGTCTGTGAATATAGATTTATTATTTTTTTAAAAACTTATAGTTAGCACAAACTTCTGGTTTGCAAACTGCTTGAAATTGTGATTTCAGGCCTAGTTTGCAGTCCCAAACACACCACAACTTGTGAACAGGGTCAGATTCAGATACTGAAATGAAACATGGCTTAGCGAAGCAAACCATGGTTTTGTGTTAAATCTAAATACAGCCATAGTGATCTAACCACTATTTCTAGTGTCCTAAAGCAAAAGATAGGGACCATGGACTGTAGCATGCATACCACAAACTTCTCATATTGGGAAAATATCTGATGTGTACTGTATTTCATTATGTTATGCATTGGAAATAATATTACATAGATATATTTCAAATCTGCAAATCTGCAACGAATTAAATAAGTATTGCAGAAATCTCCTCATAACCAGAGACTTCACAATGCAACATAATAACTGGAAACATATGGCAATAAATTCTCTTGGTGAGGCAACAAGAACTCTATGCTTCCATGATTTGCCATACGCACACATCTGAGCTATGACTGAAGACAGTTTGGGGGGGGGGTGACAGCAAAAAGACTGCTAAATCAGGTCCTCCTTACAGAGGGCATGTGTTGCGGTGAGTTCATCAGGACTGAACTCATTGTTGTGTGGGTGGGAGCGATTGGATAGCCACAACAACCCAATTGGTGGTCCCTCGGTTGCTGGGCAGATGTGGCCAACAGGATTTTTTGTGTATTAGCTGAGGGACCTTTATATATACCGCTGCACGTTGCGTTGAACTTCTGTTTTTCACTTCGTGCACCGGATCACCCGCCCACCCTCCCTATATTTAGGGTCTTGCTATGACCTTGTTATGCTGTCATGGGTCATCTGTTCTTGGGACAGGGGCCCAGTAGGAATTTTCCCATTTGGTTGATGGGCTGGTGCCACTTGGGTTTCACCTGCCGCGTAGCAAATCATCACAACTTTGTAAGGTTAGGCATTGGTTCAAGGTGGCCTGGAGGGGAAGTCGGAGAACCTGGCCCCTCCAATGCGCAACAGGTATTCCGTTAAAGGAATCCAGGGACTTGGCATGCTTTTGTCGACCCCTTTCTAGGGGTAGGGCCATGCAAGAGTCCCTGGGAGCATTTTGGGGTGAGCTTGAGTCACGTGACCGAACCAATGCTCCCCCACGGTGTACTGACGATATGGTGGGGCCCAGTCGTCAGTGCTGTCCTGCTGAGGTCAGGCACAACTAGTCGGGAAAAAATGCCAAAACAAACCACTCACTATCTGTAATCAATAAAGTTGTGGCCAAAATTATGCCAATAACCTAAAACTAAATTCCGTGTCAATTGTGTCTTTATTATTGGGAAGCTCCTGGGGATCTTAATACGCAAATAGATAAAGCCATAGGAATACTTGGATGGACATTGGCATGGAATGGCCAACTATTGTCAGGACTATAATTTAACGATGCACCTTTGAAGGCTGCTTCAGAGACCAATGCCCCAATCTTGGGAATGAAGAGTTGTAAACTAAAATTGCGCCACACACTTCTTTTGTGTACCATAGCACCTTGCCCTCAACTCTTGATGTGTTAAGGTCACACCATGTTTATAATTTTTTACTGTACTGTTCTGGATGGGTTTACACTTCCTCTGAAAGAACATGTACACAGCTTGGGAGTACTCCTTAGTCCACAGGCTCAGATCTCAAGGATTCGATGCAGCACTAGATTTGAGATGACTAACAACTAAATCTCCAAGCCGCTGTGGGATCTATAATAATAGAAACTATGTGTTGTAATTTGCACTAGGCATTCTACAAGAAGACGAGCTTTTTCAAATGTTGCAGCTGAAGCCTCATAAAAGCTCAAGGACTTTGAGAGAGTTTAGTTTGATTGATCACAAAGGCTTGAAAGTGCTTGCTTCTCTCTTCCCCTTCCCCCCAAACCTAGAAGGCTTTTGAATGGGCCAAGACAGCAGCAGGTGCTCCCAAAACCCAGGTAGAGCATCTTTTTCCACCAGGAACTGATACTGGTCCCAGAGAAAAGGACCAACACGGCTTGATTGGAAAACCTGCCACATATTTTTGTTTCATTTGTTTGGGTGGTATATTTATTGCCTTGCATTTTCAGATAAGAGCTCATGTCCTTACTGGAATGTGCATTTAATGCTTCATTCACATTTAAATAACTGTAGAGGGAAAGCTTTTAAGAGCATTACTTAGCTCACACTATAAATAGAGTCTTATATAAAAGAGGAAGTTTCCTAATTTAATGAGTTCCAATCAATATTATCAACTTGACTCTGACTGGATTCATTATGCCTGGCACAGAAGGACTATATTTACCTTTCGAACCAGCTATCATCCTACTGGTGTCAGTTAAAACTCCACTGAAATCCCTGGCACTACTTCCCAGTAAATAATATGGCTTGGGGTTGCTAATCTCACTTGGTTTGGTATATCAGATGCTGCCACTGTTTGTATTTTCCAGAAGTAATGCTTTGTTCCAGAACACTTTAGATAAGTTCATGCAGTTCTACTATACTTTTGCTCAACTGCTTTCAGGCATGAGTTATATGATGTGCCATCATCTCATGGATATAGGTGCTTTAGCTAGGCCCCAAAGGCAAGTTTAGATAGCAGGCTAGTCTGGGAAGGGATGGGGAACCTGTGGCCCTCCAAATGTTGTTGGACGACAACTCTCATCATCTCTGGCCACTGGCAGTGCTAGCTGGGGCTGACGAGAGGTTGTTTTATTCATATATTCCCAAAAATGTATTCAACTGAACTGCCAGATGTCCTCTAACCTTCCATCTTGTTTACAAAGAAGTTGTAACTGTTGGCTTTGCAGGGAGAGATAAGGCAAAAAGAGGAAGCAGTAGGTTGTGACAGGGATTGCTTATGCTAAATGCCGATAGCCAATAGAATCATTGTAAGTATTAACGAATGTAATTTAACTGTATAAATTGCATGAGCATGCCATGAAAAGATGTGAAGGATTTGGAACTTGATTCCCCTGTCCCTTCTTACCTCAGTCTGAATAAGCCCTTTCTTTTTCTATCCCCGGTGTGATTATTGACTTGTCACCCCAGCATTGGACTTTTGTCCGTAACAACGTGGTGGTGTAACAGCAATATATACAATAAAATATAAAACACAGTTATAAGAGTACAAAATCATTAATTGACTGAGTCCAACAATATATGGAAGGCCACAACTTCCCCATCTCTGGCCTAGCATAAGGTGTGCACTGATTGCACATGTGTAAGTTTTTGCCCTGGGCCCTTCCAGAGAATTTTGTGTCTAAGTGAATTGCTGTGAGGGCAATCAAACACTGCAGCTCTGTTCTAGGCATACACAACGAGCTGATGCATGCATGTTTCTCCCAACAGAAACCTTCATTGCACAGTCTCAATCAGATTTTAATACCACCACAGGCTTGGGGGGTCCACTGAGCCCTCAATAAGTGATCAGTATTGTAAGCTACAAACTTACTGGGGTTGCTCACAGGCAAGTGTGGATCCAATAGATTTTTATCCTGGAGAAATGCACATACAATACCTTTCTTGTGCAAGTGCCCTTGGGGGACTGGCATGACAGTAGATACGCATGGGGAAAGTGCATATGGCCTAGCCAGACCACAGTTACACGAATGCCAAACAAGGACAGATCCCACTGTGGAACTTGCCTCCCAGTAGTGGTGTCACTGCTGTATACCAGGATCGGGTGGGGCAGGGCCATGGTGAGGTCAGGGTGATTTAGCGATTCTTGTGCTCCTACTGGTGTGCCCAAACCATCTCTAGCTTGCCACCATGCACTGTCCAAACACTGTCCCAGTGTGCACCAGTGACAGCACTGCCAGGAGGCCAGGTCCTCAGTGGGGTCCCTACCTGCCAGCCACTCCTGACAGTTACTATGGCAAGGTGTGAGAAAGTGAAAGTATGGAGAACAAGAGTAGATTTAGTTGAACGTTCAGTTGTAGCCACTGGTCTTCTGTCTTTTTCCCAACAATGGAGGGAGGTTACATTTGGCTGGGCATAGATTTACTCCTAGGGTATATGATGACAGCCTCAATTAGCCATAGAGCAGAAGCTAAAAGATGACTATAAAATGTGTTGGCCACAATAATTCTTTAGTTATCTGAAGTTAAGGTGTTCACAGTCCAGTTGTGTGAATGGGAGACTTCAGAAGCTGCTCTGAGATTCCTAAAGGAAGAATGGCCCAGGAGTATAGTAAATAAATGCATAATATGGAAAAAATGTTGCACAAGAGAGAATGCTATGTTAACTTAGCCATATGTAAAGTTTACAATGCATGTTCTAAAACTTAAGTAAAAGTGTGATAGGTCCCATTCTGGTTCTTCCTTTCATTCTGGGTTCACCTCCAGACTGTCAGCATTTTGTGGGAAGGATTCTAGTGCATACTGAAAACACAGGGATATGCAATTAAAGTGCTCTGCTGCTCTAGCACAGGAAATCCACTTAAAAAACAACAACAGACTTTTTATGGTTAGGAAAATGACTGGGAAATGCATTGAAAAGTGTGGGTTGAACGAATAATGAAGGGAAGATGTATAAACACAGCACAAGCAAATTAGGAGGAATGTTCAATCAAGACTAGGCGTGGTCCAACCCCTCTGTAAGCCTTGCACAAGCAAATCTAGGTGAATGCTTAATTAACAGAAGACTTCCCTCATCGAAGCCTTTCCCCAGTTTGTGAGGCAATCTCATTTGGGCAGCCTGCTATGAGCTCTTCTTGTGTGCTTCATCTGAGATAATCCTTTACTCTGGCATGATCCACACCTTCAAGACATGCCATGGTTCATGAGTTGTTGTTACTGCTTTTCTCTTGTTTATATGCATGAGCATGGGCACAATCCTTTCCCAATCACAGATCACGTGTATTTTAAAAGGAAATCAGAATAAACGTCACCTCTGATGATTTACTCATATTCTGTAATCCTCCTGCTTCAAAATTCCAATATGGCTCAGATGAAATGGTCCTTGTGAAAGGGACCTAGCCCAGGGACAGAGCACAGGCTTTGCAAGCAATCATTCCAGGCATCATCTCTCTCTTGTCCTGGAGAACTGTAGCAGGCAGTGTAAACAATATTGAATTGGATGTGCAAATGGTGTGACTTGGCCTTACATGGCAGCTTAGTGAGTTCCTATAGCCTCTGAGCAGCAAAGATGCATTACACTCTTATTGTTATTTTTACATGTTTTGCAAATCCAGTGAGATACAACATGGTAAGCTTACACTGCTGTCCTCTAGATTGCTCTCTCAGGCTTTCCATTGCCACATACTAGCATACTGTGCCTCCTCAGATTCTCCTCTCCTTGGGCTTCAGCAGGAGAGCATCCTCCCACTCCTCTGGCCAATCAGGCCTTGCTGGCTTGTCCCCCTCCCTCCCTTCTCAATCACGCAGAGAAGGAAGAGGATTAACAGTTGGTTCCTTGTGTGCGATCAAGTTGCAGCCTGCTTGGATTCTAAAGAAAATGAAGAACTGATGTAGCCTGCTTGTTGGATGAACGTGGCGCAGTGCAAAATATAAAAGCTAAATGGCTTGGAATGAGAATCAAGAGTGAGCATCCTTCAGTGCTGACAAGCTTTGTTCTGCAAGACCTGTAGGGCAGGTTAACAAGGCCTCCAGGAGCTGATACAACACAGTTAAATGGAGCTGAAGTAAGTCAGAGAGCAGGAAGACTGCAGTGAGCTGCTTAGCATCTGCCACAGTCAAATTCAATATAGTTATCAGTTCTTTGGACTGCCTTGTAATGACTGGGTCTGAGGACAAACGTCAGCCCTCAAGCACAATAGCACCATTTTATTATGACTTGCAGGGAGAAACCTCTCTTCTTGATCCTTAACCCATCATTACACATGTGAGATTTTCCAGTCTCAATCATAATGCAGCGTCCTTGTTATCTCAAGTAGGCACGATGGTGGCAGGACCCAAGTCAGTGGTGCTTTTTCACCTGTAACAACTTCTAAAGCTTTCTCTCTTCCTAGCAGGGTTTACAATCAGCAGGGAAATAAAGAAACCAAGAATTTTCTACAACTGATAGGTGATGGGTTAAGCCATGGGTAGGTAAACTAAGGCCTGGGGGCCACATCTGGCCCAATCGCCTTCTAAATCTGGCCTGTGGATGGTCTGGGAATCAGTGTGTTTTTACATGAGTAGAATGTGTGATTTTATTTAAAATGCATCTCTGGGTTATTTGTGGGGCATAGGAATTCATTCATTCCCTCCCGCCCCCCCCCCAAAAAAAATATAGTCCGGCCCTCCACAAGGTCTGAGGGACAGTGGACCAGCCCCCTGCTGCAAAAGTTCACTGACCCTAGGTTAAGCTGTCTCCTCTCACCTGCCCACCTTTAAAGGTTCTACCTTGTTTTATAGGGATCCAGCAGCAGACCAGTTCTTCATGCACATGTGCTGCTATCATGGCTAGATCGACTCACATTCAAACTATTCTCCTGACCTACAAGTAAGCTTGCATTGCTAATTCCCGGTTGGCAACAGGCTGCTGTTCCTTTAGCACAGTCATTTCCAAACTATGCACTGTGAAAGAACAGCTCGTGTTGTGCTGGTCCAGGGGGGAGGTTACCGTGGGGCGAGGTCCAGGACCTGAGTTGAGGGTCAGCAGACAGTCCTCCACGGGTGAAGCGGGGTCCACAGCGAGAAGCCGGGCAAGGACAGGAACTCTGGGGGAATAGGACTGGATGCTGGCCAAAACAGCTCTTCGACGACGTTGCTCCCGCAACCTGGGACCGGGCTGGCTGGCCTTTATCTTCTCTGAGGCCAGGGGCGGCCCTGGCCCCCAGGAGACCCGCCTCTCCTGGCCTTAAGGTGAGCACTCCTCCTGGGAGAAACCAGTTCCCTTCGCCTCTCTGCCCTGAGCCTCTGCAGTTCAGGAGAGGCTGAAGGGTTACTGGACCCAGGGGGAGACTCACCTGTAGGCACTGAGTCCTCAACCACCTCCGGAGCCAGAGTGGATTCACCTGGTGCCTGCTCCTGAGGATCCGGCACAGGTGTAGGCGCTTCAGAATCAAGGCCCTGCCCCAGCTCAGCCGGCCCTGGAGGCGGGGACTCCTGTGCAGGCTGGGATTCCTCCGTTTCAGCCTCTGAATCGGATTCCCAGGCCGTCACACGTGTGGTTTGAGAAATAAGCTCATTCAATCATTAAAAGCTGCTGCGGGCCCTAAGTATCCACCCACAGGGGAGGCTGTATATGCATCTATGGGTGGATTACTATTCTGGCCTTGCTTCCTTTTAATCAGTTTCTGCTTGAGACGGGCAGTTTTGCTGTGTCTCTGCACTGGGTGTGATTGATTTAATCAGTCCTGAGCCACCCATGTGCAGTGTTTACCTGCCCTCAGAGGAAGCTGCCTATAGGATCCTGGTATGAGTTGCTGCTCTGAGATGGCCTCCTGCTAATTAGGACACACACACCAGTGACCTACAGAAACACAGGGGTTGAATACCAGCTGTTTTATGGTATCATGCAAAATGGGATGTTTCCCCCCCCCCTCTGTGTGTGTGTGCTTTGGCAATTTCATTGCAGATTATAGTTTTGTTTTTTGTTTGCTTGTTTATTGACTAAAGATGCTTCAGTTTAACACAGTAATCTCAGCAGTGAACATAGCACATGCATAAAATGGCAGAAAAATACTTAGCAAACATCTGGATTGTGATGCACAATAAACAATGGTTGAGCTAGACACCAGAAAGGCCCTGTGTAACCAAAAGAGAGCCCTTAAGCAGCCCTCTGAATTAAAATATTGAATGGCGCTTGCCATTCTTGCGAAACAAGAAGTTTTACAACCTAGGTGCAGCCGCAGTAAATGCTTTCTGGCAGAAGCAAGGTAAACATCATATGGCACCTTTAACAGCACCTCTCTGGTTGAATGTTAGGACTGTATATATGGGGCAAGTAAACTGACTTTATATACAAAGACCTTGAATCTGGCCTGGTAGTGCAGATCCTTAAGCAGGGTTTAAGCTATTGATGGGGTGTTTGTTTCTTTTAAAATACAAAGCCCAATAACTAGAAATGAGAAAGAAAATAATTTTACAAACAAATCTTTCTAGATTGTGATGTGGAAGAACAAAAAAGCATCAATCACAAATGCATCTTGTGCATCCCTGCCGGAGTGAGTAATTTGGGGAATGCATTTTCTTCTTGCTGCTGCCAGACTCACTCTCAAGCTCATTAATTTAGCTTCAGATAATGGCAGCAATATAAAGCACTTTTTCTATCAGCAGGTTCTATACAAAGAGGGAAAAAGGTAAATGATAAAAGACCCAGTTCTGTTTTCTGCGCTACAATAGAAGAGTGCAGTCCAATTTCCATCTCTTCAGACCACTGTTCATTGTGGAAAGGAAGTAGCGAGCCAGCCTTATCATTAGGCAGAGTTAGGCAGCCATCTTAGGCACTGAATGTTCCAGGGTGAGAGCAGCTGCTGCAGACCTCTCCCCAAGCTATTCTGCTTTGATAGTCTTTATAATGCAGTTGTAAAAATAAATTAAATAAATACTAAACTCCCAGGACGCACACTCCAGCAAGCATCGTATATGTATCTGCATTGCTTCTCTCCCATGATGCATGCCTTGAGCTGGCACCGGCATTGCTGCAGTGCAGCATTGCACCAAGTAGTGAGTAAGCACTGTCTGGAGCAGGGACCAAGCAGCAAACAGCATCAAATTATAGTGATATTAGCTCTATGGTACAAGCTGTCTTTTTGCAGAGGAACATTGGCCTTGGTTGTTAGCATCCATTTGAAAGAGACAGAGAGAGCACAAAAAGTGTGAATCATAGCAAGATTGAAACCAGAGCCAAGAGGGAATGCTGGTAATGAAGGGGAATGCAGCTCAGTGGTAGAGCTCATACATTGTATGCAGAAGGTCTCAGATTCAATCTCCAGTCAAAGGGATTGCACCAAGGAGAGCTGCTGCCAGTCTGGGGCCTTATACATTTTTTGGACTCTCATCTTTCCCAGCTTGGCCTCATGACCTCTGGATCAAGCAGCAGTCTGGGTATGGAGTTGGGATTGCAGGGGCACCAGGCTTATTTCAAGGCTCTATGGTGATGTTTGGAGATCAGGAGACCACTGCACCTGAGGCTGGTAGACAGGAGACCCCAGAAGGACCTCCAGCACCCCCAGGGCCTGTAGGACCAGAGCCAGAACCCTCACTTGCATGAGGAACCCAGTGCCTCCCACTCTACCTCACCGGTCCAGCAGTGCAGGGCATGCACCAGCCACAAGGTTAGGAAATGTAAGATAAATCCATCTTCAGGCCAGAGGGTTGACCCTTTAAGAATCATCCTTTTTCCACAAGGGGTTAGAGGTAGAGCCTAGAAGAAGTCATATGGAGGCAGAGGCTTAAAAACCTGTCTTTGTTGTTGCAGGTTACGTACCTGGAGCTATCTGTGGTTCTCCTTGCCGTTCCTGTGGAATCCCACATCAGACCAGAACGTGACATCTCCAATGGCTGTGCTAACTGGGGCTGATGGGAATTGTAGTCCAAAATACCTTGAGGACACTAAGTTAGGGAAGGCTAGAGCTGCCAATATGGGGCTGAACAAACTGAAGTAGCTTCATCTGACCAAACGTTTAGGAAGATCCTAGGAGAGCTAGCCCATGGCGTGCTGGTCAAGCTGGAACATGAATGGATGAGGCTATTTGAAATGGATTGGGCAATGAAGCTGGGAAACAGCAGGCAGGAGACAAGAGAAAGAGACAAGACTGTGAAGAAGGGCAGCAGGCCAGCCTTGAATAGTGCCAAGGCTCAGTCCCAGCATTTGTTTTCATTGCCAAGGCTCAAATCCCTGGAATTGATGAGCTGATGAAAGTGCCTCTGAATAATAGAGCAAAGTGCATATTCCTCACCCCCGAGTTAACTACACAGAGTCTTCATGTATCAAGGACTACCTACATAAGGGCTTTCCCAAGGCTTACTGGAGACCCACATCTTTTTCAAGAAAGCAAGCATGGAAGTCAGGCAGGAAGAAGAGACTTGCAACAGTGCAGACAAGGCAGGAAGGTGCCGCTTAAAGAAAAATCCAGGCAGGGAAACATTTAAAGGAGTTTATCACCAACCTCCATTTTCTTGTCAAAGCAATCCTCTGCCAAAAGCAGTTACTGTATATGTTACTGTCTTATCATGAAATAATTTAAAAGCCTGTTATCTACTACTCTTCTCAGGGTGGTTCAGTGAGTCTGTTTAGTCAATAATGCGACACATCCTCTCTCATTTTCCCTTGGGCTAGGAAATTAGATGAGGGGAAGAAATCAATGCATGCAGACAACGCAGTAATTTTACCTCATGTTCTCTGCGGTTGCCCTTCTGATACCTTGGCCTGTAGTGGTGCTTTCACTTATGTAAATTTCTCTATGAAGGCTGAATGGTAATTCAAGACACTAAAGCTCTATTAGGCTTCAGAATTAATCCAATGACTCAGCTTTTATATGGCTAACTAAAACTGGAAATAATGGAGGAAAATACTGGAGGAAAATAGTTTTTTAAAAAACACAAACACCAGTGGGCAAGCACTTTGGATTACTGCACTGTATTTTGCTTGTATATTACACAACAGCAGCGTGCTGTCTCTTGCATTACATCAGTTTGCTTCTCCTGGGGTTAATTGAGTTTGTCTCCTATCTAAAGAGAACAGTCTAGACCAAAAGACAAATAAATATAACAGACATCCCATGCACATCACTGAATTGTACCTCCCAGAAAAGAGAGTATCTGGCTTTTAAACTATCAGTATTAAGCTGACTATAATTTATTTTCTATAAATTATAAGGTTTATGATTACACAACCCTTCTGTGCCCCCAACACTCATTTTTTCACACATTAAGAAATGCTTGATTTCTCAGAACTTCTGAAAAGTCTCCAGTTTGCAGCTGATGTGATAAACCATGAATGATCTTTATCATTCTTTTAATTTTGTTTTATGATTGACCTTATCTTACAGATTTTTATGTACTCTTGTTCAGCTCTTACATGTTTCAGACAAGAACAACTCGTCACATGACAAAATATGGCACGTGGAAGGACTTAAAGTAGTCTCCAAATGGAGCTTGTGAACTACAATTCAGCCACAGAATATTTGCTTATATTTTGTTTGCTTATAGATAACATAGTTTAGGTGATGAGTTACATGTTTGCAGGAATATGGGGATCCCCCACACACCATATATTATTGTAAGCAACTCTGAGTGTCCTTGACAGATAGATGGTTAGGATATAAGATTCAAAATGCTTGATCAAGTGTGAGATAGGATATTAATACTTTCTTTAATAAACCCAACATACTAGTTACCAAAGTGTATGAGGGCTGACACTGACTGATGTCTGTACTCTAACTAGTGAACCACTGAGGATCCTATCACAACTTTGAGATCAGATGAAAATGGCTCAAGGTAGTTCTTGCTTTGAAAGGGTATCTGTGAAAAATGATGATTGGCTGGTCCTTGGCTACATAGACACCATATATTTAAAATACATTCTCCCCCTCACCCTGAAGAATCCTGGTTGCTGTGGTTTGTTAAGAGTCTTGGGAATTGTAGCTCTGGGGAAAACTACAGTTCCCAGGATTCTTGGCAGAGGTGTGTGCTTTAAATGTATGGTGTGTATGCACCTTTTTTAAAAAATATAATCATGAAGTATCTCCTCCCGCACCTTCCTGTCAGACTGCTGTACACTCAGCACATACAATTTTCACATGGAGAGTTTGCCCACACCTTGGCCAAATTTCAAGTCCCTCTTCAACATGTATTAGAACATATGAGCAAAGCAAATGGAAGAATGTAAACATGACCAAAACCATATTTTCCTTGCCACTCCTCCACCCTCTCTGCTCTTAAATTCTCCTTCTGGTATTTTCCACAGGCAGCCTCGGGGATAGCATTTTACCATGGGAAATTAATTCGTTGTCATTCTCTGGGATTTTATTTTTATTTGTCTTAAGATGTTTGTCTTTCTTTGGCACAAAAATGAGCTGTTGCATTTGTGAGACTAGCTCAAAGAGGAAATTCTAAACACATTTTGTGAAATAATAAATGGAACAAGCTACAATCTGCCATACAACTGGAGGAAAACAATTATATCGGATACCTTCAACGCCAAATGCACTTTTTAAAAATTAAAAAATTAAAAAGGAGTAACAAAAATCAAGAGTCATTGCAGATGCTCAGGTCATGTCACAAAGAGATACATGCCAGTTTAAAACTGTGTAAGGAGGGAGTTTGTAGCTAGTTAAGATGCTACATTAAGAAATGGTTGTGGCCTCTCTCTCCATATTTTCACATTATCAAACCCTTTCTGCCCAAACACTCTATATGTGCCATTTCATTCCAGATACTTTTGCTTGAAGATAATGCAGGTATAAAACTTCTGCAGCCTGCCACCTCAAGAAACAGTGAGGGCAAGGACAGATTTGATCTGGACTTGGAATGTCAACAAGATTTTGTTGCAGAACTCATTTGTTGGTTTTGATTACAGAGCTGTGTGCTACATTTAATGATTATATATGAATGGGAGGTGACGGAAGATGCAAAAGCCTTTAGCTGATTGTGGTTTCACTTGCCCGGGAACAAGATGAGAGAAAGAATATTTCAAAAGGATTTGTTTCACGTTGGTTAACAAGATAAAAAGTTAAGGAAAAAAGGGGAAAAAAAGAAATCCCCCTAAAGGTCTAGTTCAGATTATTTTATTCTCCAATGCAGAAACATCTATCTACGTATTCAGGGGCTATTTCAGATTTCATGACGGGAATGCGAAGAGATTTGATCATCAGTGTTTAAAGGCCCACACAATGGCATTAACAGTTAAATCTCTTCCCTCCCCCACCCTGTCCATGCAATATACTTTGAATACAGTTGCTGTGGTTAATAAGATCTGCAATAATTAATGTAATTGTACAATAATCTCTCTTAAAAAACTAAACAAGTCACAGCCACATGGGCTGGCAAACCTTTCCTATTTCCTTCATTGTACAATGTCACTTGTATTCTTATACCCCATTTATAATTTTATCCATTTCATTCACTCCTGATTTTTTATTTTTCTTCTTCTGATTTTATTATCAAAAGGTCCTTGTGTTGAACTTACTTTGCTGATAATGTATGTTTTTCACTTCATGTGCATTGTCCATTTTTGTTGCTCAATAAAAAAGAAACTGGGCAAAAAAACAGCACAACAACAACAAATTGATTTAGGTCTTGGGCATATATACCAGAACAGAGCCATGTTATTGTATGGATTACACCAAATGGGTGAATTGGATCCAAATTAAGTATTTTCACATTTATTTCAATGAGATCCAGATTCAAGTAATGTAGCCCAAACCCCAGTGAATTGGCCAGAAAAACCAGTGCTTCTGAGGTATAATCACATGTCATCTGAAACACAGCCTGACTTCTTCCGGTCTTTCCTAAATGAACCCCCTATTCTGTCAGGAGTTACTTCCTTTGTGAAGAAGGTTCATCCCATACAATGGAGGAGGGTATCCCATTGACATGTGTTTAAAGCTGGAAAAGTTGCAGGTCAGCAGCTGAGTCCTTTGTGCCAGAGATGGCAGGTGCCTTTGCTGGTTCAATACTTCAATTCAGCTTCAATCAGGTTTGTAAACCACATGTTGGATTTATTTCAATGGCTATGTAAACCACAACAACACATTTCAAAAGCAAGGCAGCATAAGAAAGCCTCAATATGTGTTTGTGGCTAATTTTATTTTCAAAAGGGCATACATCTTCACCAAGACACAGGATGGGAAAGTGGAGAATGCTGTCTTGAGTCTAGAATCCCCCTCGCAATCCAGGTGCTCTCCGGATATATTGAACTACCAAATCCATCAGTTCCAGCCGTAATGGCCATAGTGCCTAATGGTTACATTTCCCCCCACTAACTTAAGCTGCTACAGGGTCTTGGGAAAGGAAATGACTCTAGTTCAAATTACTAGTAACTGGTAGACCTTCATGCCACACTACTTTCCATCCTCTGTCTTCCCCGAAGTACCCTTCCCTGAAATACCCTTTCCCTTCTACCACCAGCTTCTTTTCCTAACCCTGTGATTATGGAATCAACTCAGAATTGGTTGGTGCAAGGCTGACGCAGGAATCGGGGAAGGGATGCTGAACCCATCACCAATGTCATGGTCCTCTGTGTCTCAAACTATTGCCTGTGGTCTTCTTTACCTCTCAAACTGTCCTCCCAGAAACAATTTGAGTTGCTTCCTTGCAATTCCCAGCAGGACAGCACGGCATATTTGAAACCGTACACCACACATTTCAGTCACAATCCTCCTTTATACACTCAACTGCTAACACATTTCATTCCATCGTTACTGCTTAAAAGAGCTGTAGCTATCAGATCAGACTGAAGCTTCTTTTGCAAGCCATCAGCTGCTGTTTGCCACGACAGCTCCATTTAAACATGCTTAGTGGAAGCATCTAAAATCAACACAGCCAATGAACGAACTACCTATCTGCATATTGAATTCAAATGCCAGGTACTTATCTAAATGCTAAAACAAACAAAAAAGGGGCTACACATTATTTAATTGAGGAAAGGAGAACATCCTATTCAATTTGCCATTGATTGATTTAAAATTAATTACCACAAGGGTTTCTTATGGTGTAGTTCAGTAAGTAAATACCATTGAGTTTAATGGGACGTTCCAAGATAAGTGGGTATAGGATTGCAACCTTAATTAGGTCTATATACAAGGGGATGCTACCTACCATTCCTTAATCTTATATTGTAGCTGTCATTAGGTAAAGTGAAAGAAATCAAAAGCAGACTAAACTACCATGCTGTCATTTGATGAACGAACTTTGAAAAGATAAACCAAGATAGGTTAAATGGAGGATTTACTTCATACAAGAGTACAGCAACCTTTTCCACAGTAATTCAAGCATCAACATAGATGTCCAAATGGTTTTCCTGTCTTTGCCTTCAATAGCCTCTTTTGGCATGAACCTGCTATGCATTAAGCTCCACATCTGAGACCCTCCTTTGGATTTCACCTCTGAGACAGGTTTGGAGAGCAGCAATAATAATTATTAATTATTATTATTAGTTATTAAATTTCTTAGTTGCTTAATCTTAGTTGCTCAGTTAATTTCATTGTACACAGGTTGTACATTGACAATAAAGGTGGTATCATCATCATCATCATCATCATCATCATCTTGCCCAGGGCAATCCAAAGCAACCAAGCAAGGGACGGGGCCTTTTCGTTTGTGGCTCTCTGCCTATGGAGTACTTTTCCCACTGAGGCCTGCCTGGAATAATATTACTTTTTTTTTTTTTTTTAAGAATCAGGTGAAGACATTCCTCTGCTCCCAGCCATTACGATAGGGTATCTATTTCTGGTGATCTTTGGCTATTGACTCTTTCTTGTGCTGATGCTGATTGTGTCAATTTTTATGGGGTAGGATGAGGTTTTTTATATGTTGCTCTTTTTATGGTATTATTTCAAATGTTGTATGTTTTGTATTTTTTGGAAGTCACGTCAAGTCTTTTTTTAAAAAAATGTGTCAGGAGGAAATTCAAGTGATGATTTCCCCAATATTCCTAGTGGTAAAAGCTTCACCAGGGAACTTTCACATGCCATGAAACTTGTCAGGAAATAAGTTGGCTCCTGTAGATTAGTCTCATGTCAATTAGAGGGGCAGGGGAATCCTCTCAGATACCTCACAGGCAATTTAAAAAAAGTTTTTATCATGTTTCATTCACAATGCAAGTCAGCTAGATCATACGTTGCTTGTTCTGCCAAGAATTGGTACAATTCTACAGAATAATCTCTGGTCACTTTTCAAGTATTCTGTGAATTTTTCTGTCAAAAAGAAAACTGCACAGTAAATAGTCAACATGATTCCCCCTTCAGACAAGATCAGCTCGTCTGTGGGATCACTGTGACACGGAAATAATTTGGAAGAGGAATAATGGTGCAGTGGTGCAGGTGCACACAATTATTGACTGTAAAACTCTGATGTAGCAAGTGTTCCCTCATTCATCAGCTGCTAAACATATGAAGCTGCCTCAAACTAAGATAAGATTATTGGTCCATATATACCAGTACTGTCTCTTCAGTTCTCAAGAAGAAACCTTTCCTAGCCCCTATTACCTGAGATTCTTTCAAGCAACAGATCCTTAGGCCAGATCTCTGCTTGTAGAGCTGGAGAAGCTTCTGAGAAAAGCAACCAAAATGACAACAGGACTAGAGCAATTCATTTGGGGCTTTTCAGTTCAGAAAAAAGTTGAGTAAATGGGGGTGGCACACCTGATAGAAGTGTATATGTTTACACATAGTGTGGAAAAAGTGAATAAAGAAAGGTTTTTCTTCCTCTCTGCTAATGCTAGAACCCAGCATCATGCAATGAAGCTGATTGCAGGTGAGATTTAGGACAGACTTCTCCACATCATGGAATTCACTGTCATGAAATGTCGTGGCTTTAAGAGGATTTGTAGAGGATAAGGCTACTAGTTGCAGTATTGATGTGCTATCTCCACTGCTGGAGGCAGTATGCCTCTGAACATGTTACTGCGAATCCTAAGCGAGGGGTCTGCTCCTGCACTCATATCCTCCTTGTGGGCTTCTGGCGGCAACTGGGTGGCCATTGTGAGAACAGAATTGTTTTAGCTTTTAAATCAATGGTGGAGGACCTGTGTGTTCCTTCAAATGTTGTTGGAGCTATAATACCCACCAATCCTAGCCAGAACAGTCAATGATAAATATTTCAAGCCAATAAAATGTTAGGGTCTGATCTGCTGATGGGTTAATGTGGCAAAGAATTTTGATTTCTTCTTTTTCTTCAAGCAGGGTAGTGTCTGACTTTTCTCATGACAAGAGTAATAGTGTCACTATTTTGGACAGACCTATTTCCTTTAAAATATTACATTCACCCTACATTCACCCTACATTACACCCTACCCTACATTCCATGTGGGTTGCTGTTCATTTGTCCTGCAAAATTCTCAGAGAGATGAACATTCATGACGATGAAGGCAGCATTTTTTAAATGACACTTAACAAGGCAGTTCAGGAGGATCTATATTTCATTCAGACTCTTAGGAAGAGTGTATAAATTGGGCTACGCACATAGCATATTAACAGCCAACAACATAGAGACAGATGATGGCAAATACATGCTTCTAATGCCATCAGTCTAGGATTTCTGGCACCACAGCAATCCTATCTTGATGCAATATTTATGTACTCTATGTCAGGCTTCTGCCAGAATGAAAGCTAACCTCATAACCGAGAGCCACTCATAGCGCTCATGGGAGCAGAATGTGGCAGTTGCCTTGGCTCTCTGAAGTCCTCCAGTACTTCATTGGTTGATAATTCTTCTGCTTTCATTTAAAACGAAGTGATGAGCTCCATCTTCCTAGACTTGAGATTTGACTGCAGCCTGGACAATCATAATGGGGGAGAGAGTGGGGATTGGCTCAAAAGCACAGCTTAGGTTAAGCCCTGCCACTTGCCAAAATCCTAACATTAATGGTAAATATGACTTAGCTACATTTTTATTACATTTCAGGGGAAGTGCAGAACCAGCATGCACTCATCATGTTTAATAATAATAATAATAATAATAATAATAATAATAATAATAATACTTATGTGCTGCCCATCTGACTGGGTTGCCCCAGTCACTCTGGCATGTTCTCCTTCATGTCATCTTACTACATGTCTGGGCAGCATCAGTGTGTGTTTCATCATCTCAATTTCACATCGCTGACAGCAGTCAGCAAGGAAGCCAACATGTCAACATGTGGGTTAAGTTGTACTAGAAGCCCTGAGGCCAGTGAAGGTATCGTTCTGCCCTAAAGCATTTAAAGCCAGGGTTTGCCTGGCTTCCAGGCACCTGTACACAGCCTTCATGCACGTAGGGAAACAAGCCTGGAAGCAGTATCAGCCAGAGTTTCCACATATATGTGACCCAGGAACTCTTGTTAATGACTTCCAAACAAGCAAGATTCATAAGTTTTAAATCATGGCTTGTTCAGAAGCCATTAACAATTGCTTCCTGGCTTGTTTCTTTGTTTGCATAAAGGGAGGAGCAAGTGGTAGGAGTGAGCTGCACCAAGTTCTAGCATAGTGTGGTTTATAAAGTCAGGATTTGATGGTGTAAGTGCAGCTGTTGTCTGGATATCCGTCTCAATCTTTCTCCTCTGTTCAACACACACGGCTGGTTGAACAAATCTAGTAGAGTCCAGTCACTGAGTGATGTTATAGCAAATGGCAAACACAAGCATTATTTTTTGGAATGTCTGTGCACTGATAAAGGCCTAATGTAGGTGTAAACACTAGGTTTTTAATTCTGAAACATAGGCCTAGCATAGTAAAGTTTAAAGAAGTGACGTTTAAATAAGCATTAATGAAGACTTGATTCACTGAGCGAAACTGCTCCTGGTACATACCATAAAATGCCTTTTCACTACAGTTACCCCCCCAAAATGCATTTCTTAGTTTTTATATATCAAATACTAGACCTGTGAAACCTGTAAAAGATATTCAAAATACTATTATTGCCTGGGCTATATGCTGAACTTTCAAAATAAAACAGAAACTTTTTTATGTGTATATGCAAGTATATAAACAAATGTTATAATTTCAATATCAGCACTGGAACTGAGTTTCTCTCACCTAAATACAGTTATGCTTCCTATTTCAACACATGCACCTACAAACACATATCATGCATACAGCATTTCTTCCTGCTCTTTGTGGGGAAAGTAAGAATATACAGGATTATACATTATGTAATTTCTTTTTTAAAAAAAAGATTGAGGAGATAACTATTGGCATATGTCATTCAAAGGAAAAAAATGGTTGCGAATTATAAAATTATATATACGTATGAGGAAGGGGCATCCTTATCTAGTTGATAAAAACACTGAAGACTGTGGAAGGATGGTCTAAGAATTGAAACAATGACTCCAACAAGTCCAAGGGCAAGGTCACCGTTGACCAAAATATGATTACACAGATCTGGTTGTGGTCAGGAACGTGGAAAAGAGAGTCCATATGGAGATTTAATAACAGCACCAGATCCATTCTTGAGTTCAGAACCACTGAGATCCCGCAACAGACGTTCAAGAAAGTTCGTTCAAGGCAGCTCTTCTCACAGCTGGTGGGGCTGATGGCGACCTGGAGGCCCACCTGGAAGGCAAACGCCTGTTTGCTGGCCGAGCTGGCCGAGAGAAGCCTTTCGCATTTGACTGCTTAGCTGGCGCAGACACCTACAAATACAAATGTGGCTGCTTGGGTAACAAAGTCAGAACAAAACCCCTCAAAAAGCATTCGTGGAATTTAAAGAGAATGACTAGCCGTACAACAGGTGGCCGCTGGCTATTAAAAGGTCCAGAGAATGTGTTGTTTACCATAACATAGCAATGCAAAGATGTAAGGACAGAGGAACTCCTGCATGTGTCAAAGAAATATGTGGCACGCTAGTAAGACACAAAATATGCATGGGAGACTCTAAATGAGAGCTAAAACACACAACCCTCTCTCTGCACATGGCCAAAGCTGGATGAAGTCAAGCAGGTTGCGGAGTGAACTGGTTGTGTGGTGGCTCCATCCCTGATGCCAGTCACACCTCTCAGCATACCGTCAGGTTTTAAAAAAGCTTATTGTATGTTGATGGGAAACTGACTGTGTGATTCAACCAAATGCCCACTGTCTTGTAGGGACAGCTGTGGCTAGGCACAGAATTATGGGTGGGCAGACTCTGCGCCCAGCTTCCTATTCCGCAGTCACAAATTTAATTGTGATGACTTTGGAGCACATCTGGTGACTTATCTGAAAGTAACTTGATGTGTTCATTTTGAATCAGTAGGGCCTCTGGGGACCACTGCACTCCCAATGATGCCTTTCAGAACATGGCAGAGCCTAGAAGACTCTCTGAAATGTTTCTCTGCCACCACCTTTCCCTAATTTATCATGGTGGGTGTTGATAGATGACTCTTGGGAAATCATACAGTAATGGCTCAGGCTTCAGGCCATGCAGTGGCGGGGGTAGAGAGCAGGTGGGGGCATGGCTGGCGCATGTCCCGGGGCATGGCATACTGCCTGGGGCATGGCATGTGTCGCAGGGGTGTGGCAGGCTGCCTGCAGGGGCATGGTGTGCGTCCTGGGGGTGTGGCGCCCAGCGTGAAGGGAGGGCAGCCGTGATGGCACCCCACTGGGATCGTGGTGCTGGGGGCAGTGCGCTCCCCCTCCCTCCTCTTCCTCCACCAGTGAGGCCATGGTCAATGCTGTGAGCATGTCTAGGAATGCTCTGAAGTAGACAGGAGCATAGGAAGCTGCCTCATACTATCAGACCATCTACCTCAGTATTGTCTACCATGACTGGCAGTTGCCCTGCCTGGAGATGCCGGGGGTTAAACATGGAGCTTTCTCCATGCAAAGCAGTTGCTCTGAGAACATAAGAATGGAAGAACCACCTGCAGGATCATGCCAACAACGCTCAACCAGATGCCTGTGAAAAAACCTGCAGCCACAAGATCACTCTCCCCGCCTGTGGTTTCTGACAACTGCTACAGCTCTTCCACAGAAGTACACTCCTTACAATTCCCCCTTTTTTAATCTGAAAAGCTGTTTTAAGAAAAGGACTTTTGGAGTGGGAAAGTAGGGAGGGATATGCTCCATCTTTTCCCGACTCAGTTGCTTCTCCACCCCTAAGCGCCTCATTTTTCAAGCAACTTTCCAAGCTAAACAAGGACAGCTGGGCTACCATCTTGCATGTAATGTCTAGTTTCTGCCCTACTCTTTGCCTTCTTCCTGTGGCCAATGTGGATAGCTGCTCAGTGGCAGCTTGTGGGGGCAGGGGCAGGCAGAAGCAGTGGTGTCCCCTTGGTGGCAATAGCACTCATAGAACTATAGAATTGTAGAGCTGGAAGGGTCCAGACGGCCATCTAGTAAAATCACCCTGCAATGCAGGAATCTTTTGCCCAATGTGGGGCTCAAACCCATGACCCTGTACTGATTGAGTTATCCATCATGAGCCATTGTGCTAATTGAAACAGGGATGAGGTGTCACCACTGTGCCAAAGACTCCCCAGTCTCACCATCTAGCCTCCCACCACCCCCATCCTGATGAGTGCAGAAGTGTCCCAAGAGGATGCCACTGTCTTCACACATGGACACCCTCAGCCACCGCTGAGGCTGCTGTTGCTTCCATTATCAATCCTTTTCGTTTCCTGGTTCTTGGGATAAAACAGCAAAATTGCTTCTGCATTGTATTGTATTCCCAGAAGCCTAATGACATGGCTCAAAAGGAAATTGATGGCAAGGAACTGGTAACAACATAATAAAATTACTCCTCCTTTACCAGGACCGCGTTGTCTAACTGCTGTTACAAAATGAATGGCTAAGATATTTTCTTGCTGCCTCAGAAGTGGAAGAATTATTAAAACAAAGGCAGACTCTTAAAGGAACATGGCAAGCTTCTCCTCTTTGTTCTCTCTATGTGCATCAAGGTCTTTAGACCCTGGAGGAGTTTTGCTCAGAAGGGCAGCCTATAAATATTTTAAGGAAGACAAGCAATGAATAATAAAATGAAATGTTAGCATGGTTCCAGTAAAATCAATGGAATAACAGCAACAGGGATGAAAATGAACAATCTGTGGGTTGCATGAAATGTATAATCTTCCCCGCTTTGGCCAATTTTGGGACTATTTTTACAGGAACTTTACAATCAATTCAACCTCACTCCAGCCAGCGATCATTTCTGGCTTTCAACATGTAATATTTAAAGACATTTGATTAGTTGATGAATGCCAATCCACCTTGCTTGTACATTTATTTTCTATTATTTTTCATGCCTTTTGAATCCTTTTACATCAACGCGTTATTATCATATCCTTGCACTAATCCTGTGATGTCTTATGGGGTCAGGGCTCCAATGAGCAGATGGAAAACCCACTCGGCAGACCATTGTTCCTAATTCACACAGTCTGTTCCACAATGGACTGAGCATGCAGCAACTGGGAAGCACTTTCGGGCAGCGTCAGATTGGGAATTGTAATAAATCAACCTTGAGAGCTCTGTCTAAAATTTCTCCTATAACAGATGGTGTAAAATGCAAATGGAACCCTGAGAGAGCTGTGTATGCTGCATCCGATATTTGATTTGTTAAGGAACCAACCCAGCCATCCCACTCATCTCTGAAGCTTACTAAGCGACTTGGGCTAGTCACTCCCTCAGGCTAGCCTACCTCACAGCACTGTTGTGTGGGTGCAAGAGGCCCAGGGACTAAGAAACTCAAGGAAGGCCATATTGGACACCATGTGCTGCCTCAAGCTTCTTCAAGGAAGAGTAGGGTCAAAATGTGACAAATGGGTCAACTTTCATTATAAAGGCATACCTCGGGAAATTTCTGCTTCTCTTTGCCATGCTTGGCATAAAGCCCAACGTGCCGGGTCGAATTCTTCGGCTGCTCCTGCTTCCCTTGATCTGTCTGGAGCATTTCAAAATAGTGGCCCAATTTCTCGCAGCTGCCACCCGCCAATTCCGAACTGGGCGGCAGCCAGCGCTCTTTGTGGAGCTTTGAGTTCCATGCAGCGGTTGACTTCTCATAGTTCTTCAGAAGCTTCTCGACGACCCCATAGTTGGATCTGGAGTCTGCGGATCGCGGCCGGCCGGACAAATTGCTTGGCTTCCAGTCGTGTTCGTGGAGCATATGCTGGTAACCACTTAGGAGTCCATTGAGCTGCCTCTGCTGCCCTGTGGCTTTGGCATTTTTGCTGGGCTTGGAGGCTTTCTCATCCATTTTTGAAGAGAGCCTGGGATTCAGAACACAGGCTGGCTCTTCCTTTTGCGCCCTGCTGGCCACACCGTCCTGAACTATGGGGCGGGGTTTGGGGTCTCCAGACAGCACTGGCACCACTGGGTTCCGTTCCACACACTTGTGGCCTTTATCTGTGTGAAACACGGTTCTGTTGAACTCGTCAATTTTTGCCTCCAGCGTTTCATTTCGTTGAGTCTTTCCAGTTCCATAGCCAGAATCACCCAGAGTGTTGCACACAGGGGCATATAAGTCACTGCTATAATGCACACTGCTTTGCGATATAGGATGCTCTTGTTTCTGGGGCACCATATTTCCGTCAGAACAGCTCTTCTGAACAGAATGTGAGGCAGAGTCCTTTTTAGGACTATTCCCAACCTTACTTGCATCATGAGACCAAGTGTTATGAGAAAACCCTGCAGGCAGCTTGCATTCAAGCGACTGATCCCTTTTCTCATTGGGTACAGTGGTAGCCATAGCAGGCCCACTAACAGATTTCCATTCATTTGTCAGTGGCATTGGAGCATCACATTGCTTTGCAAAAGGCAGGTGAGTCAATGCACTTTCTTCCTGGTCCTCCTGGGTCTCGCAGCTGCTTTTGTGCCCTGTTTCTTTTGCTAATGCTTCAGAAACCTGTGCGAGAGAGCTGGCCAAGTGCCGGGAAGTGCTTCTTGGAGGCACAGGAGGGGCTTCTCTTTTCTGCCAGGGAAAAAAGCCTGTTTTCTCAACTCCAGCAAGAGCGCTCGGTGGCATCTCCTTTGAACACCTGCTAATGCCCATCAAGTTCTTCTTATTGTTTTGCTCTTCTGTATCAAATGCAATTGAAACTGTTTGTGGGTCATGGTTACGCACATGGTTCATCTCTTGTGTGATCAGTGCGTTTTCAGTTTTGGCAGATTCTCCCAGGAAAGGAAACAACTTCTTTCTACATATGTAAGAAAAGTATTTTATATTAATCAGCAGTGATTTAACTATTCTCTCCATTACACAAATCAGTCCAGCAACAGTTTCAGAATGTCAATGTAGGATTTGAAGTGGGGACTCAGTCCATGTTCTGTTTGTTTGTTTGTTTACCTACCTACCTACCTACCTACCTACCTACCTACCTACCTACCTATATCAATAGGCCCACACCTTTATGAAGCCCATGAGGAGTGTGATCATTCTACACAGCAAATATCTTGAAATCTCTTTCTTTTCAACATGCCAGGTTACCAAATCAGCAGCACAACATAACAAAACACACCATTGCCCAAGGTTCTTGTAATCTCATCTTTGATCCCTTAAGAGAACTATCCTAGGGGCCCACCAGCATCCCCCAGAAGAACTGGCTAACCTGAGCGATGTTTGTATATATTTTTGGCAAGCCGTCCCTTGGAGAGAAAAGGAACTTTAATCAGATAGCAACAACACTTGCTGGATTACAGAAGCACTTCCTACTTCCCTGTGAATCAAATCCTGTGCCCAAAAGAGAACTTAGGTTAGTCACAGCTATCCAAGGCACTCGAGTGTGACTAACTTTCGCTGCCTCAGTGCGAAAGAGATAAGACCAATGTGTCTTTTACCTTTGAGCTCCGCAGGCAACTAAAGCTGGGGGACAGCCTATAAAGCATGCCATTCTTTTAATAATGTTTTTAATGTCAGAGGAAGAACTTTTGGGAGCAAGTCCCTTGAAAGGATTAAAATGTGGTTTCACTGCTCAGCTGCCTCAAATGAGGGGAGGATTTTAACAGGAGCCTCAGGCTGCTGTTTCTTTCACAACCAGATCTAATATGTGATGTGGGCATAGCTTTGAACTGGATTTAAGGTAAAGCAATTTTATTACAAGTAGAAGGGGCTAGGGAATTTGTATCTCTCTCTCTCTCTCTCTCCAAGGACACTTAAAGTGGTGATGGGGGACCTGTGCCTTCCCTCTCCAGATGTGGCTGAACTACAGGTCCCATCATCCTTGACCATGCTGGCTGGGGCTGATGGGAGTTGGAGTCCAACATTTGGAGGGCCACAGAGTCTCCACCCTGATTAAAGACTAAAGTATTGTGAACATTTCTCCAGCTCACATTCAACGTTTCCCAGTTGTTTGCATGTGGCCCTGTGTCTCCAATGTGCCCAAGTAAGAACATCTAGAGTAGTGATACCTTTTGTGGTTGGACTTCTTGCGGATTTCCTCTTGGTAGCTGCACAAGTCTTCGCTTACTTTGGCAAGTTCTTTAAGAGCCTAGAAATACAAATAGCAATCTTTTAGTGTGATCAGGTTCTTATCAAATTTCTAGAACAGCTGTAAACACAGCTATAGCCTATGTTTTCAATTTCAGAGGTAATTAAAGAAGGGCCACGTCACAAAAGATACAGACCTGGTAGAGCCATAACTTCTCCTATCTGCTATTTACATTATTGTGTTGTTATGTCTGTGATTTTGATGTTTTATTCTGCTGCAAGCCACCTTGAGTACTTTTCGTAAAAAGGCAAATAAATAAAGCAAAAACCCTGCACACCATGGTTTACCAAATCAAGAGCTCACTTCCTCCTCCTTCCCTTTCCAAAGTATCTTCCCCTCTCCCCAAGACTTGGTCATCAGCCCAGGTCCTCTTACAAAGTGGAAATTGTAATTGTAATTTCTGGAAATCACAGGTATGAAGGAATCTGTTTTTATGCTAATTGTGACTTGAATTGATTTGTAATGACAAACCAAGAAAAGGAATAACCGGGAGAAACTGTACCACATGGGAAAGGAGGAGTCACAGAGGGCACTTATTTTTGAGGTTGATTTCCCACTTACAAGTACAGTTCACAGCAAATCAGTGTTATGTCTAAACCAGACCACAAACTGCAGCAAAAAGGCTATGCTGTCAAATATTTTAAACAAAAAACAGCAAACAGAAGAGTCTGCATGGCTTGACTGACAAGTTCCGGAATCCTCAGCACCCAGGAGATATATTTTGGGGACAGAGGGCAGCGTGACATTCATTTTCTTAGATCTGCAGTTAGCATGTTTTCACACATATTCAGTTCAGCTCAGGACAAGCTGATCTGATCTTGTCACTTTCCAGTGGACTCGGAATAGACTCAGATGAGCTGAACACATCAAGTCCATCCATTAAACAGCCACTTATAAAAAAAGTGTTGACATGTAAGAGGTTGAAGCCTGAGCTACCTTCACTTTCCCTAATTGAAATACCCATTACTGGTTTACTCACAATATTGAGATCCTGTGTGTAATTCTTGGTTGTTTTCAAGCCTGGGCAATCATCAGATTCCTTGTAACTCTCAAAGGCCAGAGTATCATTTGCAAAAGCATGGTTTCTTCCCTTGTTTTTTGCATCCTTGCTCTCCTTTTCTGCTTTGCCGAGAAAACTCTCTTTGTCTGCTGAACAAGAGTTCAGTCCTGGTGTGTCACTCCATACTGAAGAGGGGGAATGTATGGGTCGTGTCTGTGCCTTGCTATGAATGGCCTTAGTCTCAGAGGCATTCATATTGCTCTCACGCCTTAATTTTACCTCCTGGTAAAGCTGGAAAGGAAACAAAAAGCCTCCTATTAGACCACAGTGATCTTATCAGCTTGATAAATAAAGGATGATATCTGTTTTCATGTTGAGCTTGTGCCATCAGACTCCAAAGTCTGGATTCCTCGGTTGGCTGGAATATCTGGAACTTTTTTTTGCTACAGCATCATTTCTTTTCACAAGGAAATACTGCAATTTCCAAAAATGGTGTCGGTTTCAAACATGAAGCTCATGAGTATGTGGCTGTTGCATACTGGAACAAGGTCTGAAAAGATTCCCATTGTACCACACTAACTCTCAAATGAAGCATCTCCCAGCTGGGCCAACTCTTGGACATCAAAACCAAACCAAAGACATGGTGCACCACAATAGGACATGATAATTGGTACAAGACTATGTAGAGAAGGCATATGATATGAGAAGCAGAGCAGAAGAGCCACTCAGATCCTATTGGTGGGCTTCCAATCAGCACCAGGTTATCCACTGTGAGCACAGGACTCAACTGTGTGTGTGGTTACTGTTTTAGTTTGTTACTATGTTATGTAGTTTTGTGTTCATATATTGTAAACTGACCTGTGATCCTTGGATGAAAGGTGGTATATAAATTTAATAAATAATATAATAAGAGATGGGTCTTTGGCCTCATCCAGCATGGTTCTAGCTGCTCTTCCATTCGTTCTCAGACTTGGAAGCAGTATCCCTAAGGATTTCTGACCAATTGCTATGGGAAGCTGTGACCTCTACCACCATAGGCACAGATTGCACAACAGCCTGTTAGGCTTCCTTTCCAAGGGGAACAGACAGGATATAACAACTGGTGGCTCTTCTGCATTTCGCCTCTGCAGTGACTGACAGATATCAATTTCACCTCCCTCTTCAAATTCTACCTTTTCATCTCAAATCAGTTTACAGATTTAGCAAGGCAACAACTATAATATGGAATGGAGATGCTCTTCCATGGACAAACGAAATATCTGATGGGCAAAGCAGTGGCATCCTCATTACAAGGAATACGGCTAAGAGGTCAGGGAGCTTGTTAAACAGCTACACTTCACTCTGAAGGCACAAAATGGCAGAGATCCAGTGGGGTGTATCAGCCACCTCAGCTGCAAACCGCCAGGCAGATGAATCAATGCAGACACATAGTGTGAATGTGGAAAACCAACAAAGCAGATACAGAATCACCAGCAGGAATAAATTTCATGTCCTGGTAAACAAAATACACTGCTAAAATGGCAACTCAAGGGAGCATCAGCAATAATTATACTAAACTCGTCCCATGGGTTAGAACTGTGCGAAGACTGGCAGAGAACGAATGAGTGAAGGGTGTATAAATACAGTTTGTGTCTAGCCTGCGGTATGTTGTTTATTGTACTCTCTTGCTACTGAATGCCATCAATAAATATAGCAGGGCTGAGCCAGAATAAATGTGTCCTGCTCTCGTGTCCCTGGATTCCAAATTCAAGACATTCCTTTACATGCTAATAAACAAGATTGGTCAACGTTAATCTCAGAAAGCAATGTCCAAAAAGGCACACCTAGATTTGGAGTGGGCAGTGTGTGGCACCCCAGAGTGTGTTGGACTTCATGACCAGGCATGATGGAAATTGTAGTCCAACAGCACTTGCAGGGCCGCAGCTTGCTATGTGGCATCTTTTTTGCATGGATTGCTGTTCCATAATACAAGGGTTTAGTTTTAAAAGCACAGTGCAAATTCTTCCAACACCCTTTCTGGCATCAATATCATGTTAGCATTAGCATGCTTTCTACAGCAATATCCCAAAAGGCATCATGCTTCAATGATCATACAATAAATGGTGCCTGAAGAACTCCCCACCATCACCCCTGCTTCTGAACAGTGGCATAGACACAATTGCTGATTCATTCCAACCCTATGGATTCTTTGGTGAAAGCATCTTTTTAAGTTTTGGGACTTTGCTTAAGACAGTATCATCATGTTATTTGCTGACATGGAAAGGAACCCAAAAATACCTCTTCTATTTTCTTCTGCATGACCTTCCACTGGCATTCCCACTCCTTCCTTTCATTGTCAAAGCGCTCCAGAAGCTCCATCTTCTCTTTATTCCAGTTCCTCTCAGTTGTGCTCTCCAGTTGTGTCCGTAGGTCCATAGCTGCAGTGGCCGAACAGAGAAATGTCCGTGCACCTCTTTTCTCTTCTAAGATTTTCCTGGAATGTGTGGGAGTTACGGAACAGCAAGTCTTACTTGCCTCTGGCTCCAGCTTTTGGGTCAAGCGCAAAGGAGAAGAGCAAAGAAACAGGGAAATCAAACAATCTGCATTAAAGGTTGGTTGCAGAGTATAATTCTATACCTCTTGCTTTAAAATACATACAATACAACAACAGGGCAATCTGCTCAGTTGTCCTGCCTGAGCTGGCCTCCTGCTGAACAAGCAATACACAGGTGGATTTTTCGCTAGTGGAGACCAGAGAAAGCTCTGAAACAGGGCCTTCCAAGAGGAGGACTCAGCTGGCCTGGGATCCACTGGATTCCAAGCCAATCTCACTGTCATCATATGATGGAATTGGACTGCTGCAAGAATTGGGCTTGGTCATCCACTATGGCAGCTGGCAGGAAGGGTGGGTGTGAGTTTGGATTCTGCTCTTAATCTCTGGCAAAATGGAAATGGAGGGAATTCAAAATCTGTGGAGAAAGAGCAAATGCATGACAGCTCCTGTAATCTCAACATATGCAGGAACTGCCTTTTTATTTTTATTTCACTCCAGTGGTATTTTATATTCACAAGACTACTAAAAATGCAATGCTGAACATGTTGATTTTTTAAATATTTTTAATGGTTTTGCAAAACCGTACAAGGTTCTCGGAAGATGTTTCAAAGATGAAACAGGAGCTGCATAATCTATATTCACCAGGCATTTACATGATTTGCACAATTTAATTAAAAGCAGGCACAGGATCTTGGTAAATAATTTCTTAGCAGGTGCAAAAATGCTTATCGTAGAAGCATGGTGCAGAAAGATATGGAATGTTATGATGCGTAGTATTATTAAGACATGGTTCAGCACTAAAGCTCTGATTAACTATATGAATGACTCTGATTAACTTGATGGAAAACATACATTATGTTGGAAGAAAAATAATCCAGACAGAAATACATGTCTATAGATTAGCAATGCCATAAAATTAAGCATTTGGTCTATCAGAACACAAGCACAGTTGATTGACTTATTTAAGTATTACATTTTTGCATTTGCAATGTTGTATTTGGAAAAGTAGTTTCTTTGTCTTTATCTTTTAAACATATTTTTACAAAATACAAATAATTTTAAAACCTATGCAAAAAGAGATGTGTGTCATGATCACCAAAAGATCCGCTATTTGTCTAAATTAAGAAAGAGTGTTCATTAAAATAAAAAGTACACATTCAAACATGAGCAGCTTTCCAGGATTGTGATACTCAGTCTTGCAAGGTAATGCTGAGCAACCTCTGTTCTCCCTGGTGCCTGGCAGTGGAAATCAAAACCCTCCAACCTTGCTAGGCCAAGACACAGTCCATGTCCTACTATCTCACACTCTGTTGACAAGGCAGCCAAGAATCTAAAGATAGTAAGTTTGCTAATGAAGATGATTTGGAACTGATGAAGTCAATCTCTCCACCTGCTCTTCCCAATAAACAAATACACACACAGAGAGAGAGACACACATGGAGGGGCGATCTATAAAACAATGGTGGGTTGACTTCAGTCTTGTAGAATCTATGCTTTTGCTTCACAAGAATCCCCACAGTCAACCACGTATATTAACTGTGCAGAGCTCATCCGTCTTAAGTGTTTTTGAGTATTCATTACTGCTTAAGAATATAGGAGACAGCTTGCAGGATCAGACCAATATCCCAGCAACCAACAGTGACCAGGTGATTATTGGTCAGTGGTCTACTGCTTCCCTGTAGTCTACCTATCTCCATCCCACAATAAGGATGCTCTTCATGCTTAGAATCATACTATGATTTTATTTTCTGAATTCAAACCAACATTGTCAAGGCTGGAGAAAGGATGACCATAATAAAATTTTAGGCCTTTCTTATGGGGGCTAAAAAAAATGCTACTGTATATTTCTGATGTCCCAACCCCAAATACAAAAAACTATTATATAAACTGGATTCAATTAACAAGTCCACTAACAGAATCCCACACAATAATTTGTGCTAGCACAACAGCACTTCTCCCTGTCTCCTTCTCCTGTGCCCCCCCCAACTGGCTCTGGGAGGGGGGGGGAACCCCCAGAACAACGCACAGGGAAAATGTTTTGCCTGCCAAGCTAAAATGCTTGCGCTGACAGAACAATTGCCACAGCGCCACATTCATTTCCTCCCTACATTTCTTTGAACGACGGTTCACCAAAGCCCTGCTCATGCAACATGGTTTGTTTGTACAACAGATTTATAGGGTTGGGATGACATGCACTGACCCTGCATGGCCTATGCACATTCTGTAGTCCTTCTGAGCAGACTCTATATGTGTGCAAATCATAGATGAGATTGAGTTCTTTTCACAATGTGGTTTGGGGCTTAGGGAGCACCCCTTTTACCCCACCCCTTGTGTCCTTCACTGTACATGCCAAGAAGTCAAGGAAGTTGCTTAGGGAAATTCTCTCACCCCCTCAAGTCTATGGAAAGCAGTCTTGCTTGGCAGCCACAAACAATATCTAGAGCTACCCGAAGGAAACATCTATCAATTCCCAAGGAATGGGCGATGGCCTCCTTTGCCCTCCTGAGATTTCTGCATTGCAGGGGGTTGGACTAGATTACCCTTGTGTTCTCCTTATATTCCTAAGCAACACAACCTAAACACAGGCTTGCTACCTCAGTGACAAATAAGTATATTTTTGATTGGTGTTTTGCTGCCTGCATCTTAGTTTCATATTTTTATAAGTTGGAAACCACCCAGGGGTTACGTCAACATGATGAGTGATCTATAAATGAAACCAATAAATAAATAATATATTTCTTGGGGAAGGAAAGTAGCCATAGACAAGTATGTATTTGCAGCGTGAGAAGGGATGACAAATTCCTTATCATTCCTCTTCAAAATCATATGTATGCTACTGTCTCTCACCTGCGTGATGAAACATTTAAGCCCTTCTTTTTCTGGATCTCACCCAGACATTTCACAGGTCTCTGAAGCTCCAAAGGGCTCGCTCTTTTCTCCTCTCTTTGCTTCACTTTCCAAAGCTGACTCTGGATCCAGTAAATTATTTTGTGTTTATACCTGCCAGGAAAAAAATCAGGGCAGCTTTATTACAAATGAGGGTCACTGCTGGTAACTGAGCTGTTCAAATACAACACAATATTCTTAATAAAAAAATGAGGAGCGGCCAAGAGGGACTGATTGTTTAAGCAAAGGTCTTGGCTTCAACTAGGAAACAGTCAGCAGATAAAGCTTCCACGATTTCTTAGGCCAAAGTTCTAGCTGACTGCCAGGGGCTGAAATGACTGTTGCTCAAAAACAAATTCTTACATAAAGTTTCCACTGCCCTGAAAGCTCGTTTGCAGTCTAAATGTCATTTGAAATAGAGCTTGTGCAGCCATTTCAATATTTTTAAAAGTTTACAATAATGTAAAATCACTAGGCTTGATTTTCTAACAAAATGAAGCTGCACAGTATTTGGAGGGGTGCTACAGTTACCGCTGAGCAGACTTACTGAAACACACTTCAGATGAATTACAAGACTTTTATTACTTTGACTTCAACTGTATGAAGACTGGTCAATCTGCAGGTTCCCGTGCAAAGCAATAAAATAAGACAATGTAAAAAAGCAATGATCTTAAGAAGCATTAAGATATAGATGCATTACAGGACAAGCACAAATATAATGCATTTCACCTTAATGTGTATTGATTGCCCTCTTGCAATGCATGCTTTTGCAGTGAAGCTCAGTAGATTTAAAACAAAGGAGCACAAAGCATTTCTGCAATTATTACTTGGTTGCTTAAAGCAATCCTTGCAGTGTACAATCTGTTTCCCACCAAACTACATTTCTGAAACCACACTGGAGACCATCCAAATGCAATCAAGTTCTGGAAGAGCACCACGGGAGTCATTGCATTACATGTAACACAGAATGGGATGGTTGGAAAGAGCTGGAGGTCACATAACTCAAACATTTGCCCTATGACAGGTCCCGCTTTACCCCAAGCACTCTCAGCAGATTAGCACATGTCAGATGGACCCGTTGTTAGAGAATTGCCTTGGACTCAGAAAACCTGGACCCAAGTCCCTCTTCTAGTTGAGATTCATTCCATGGCAAGTCACTTTGTGACCTCCAGCTTCTCCTCTGTAAAATGGGAACAAAGGTTACCCTACTTGCAGAGTTACTGTGAAGGTAACAGCAATAAAAGCTGTGAAGCATTTTTTTGCAAATTAATCACATTATAGTACTAGAAGTTTTGAGCAAAGTAGTCATTGTCCTTGAAGGGCAACTTAGTGAAACACATCCAGATGGCCCAACCCAGCAACATCTTGGGTGATATCCAACTGTGCCCATCTGCTAGCAGAACAGACTTCCACTTGCACAACAAAACTCCTCCTTCCTCTCCCTCCCCCTGCAGCCTCATATGCACCCCCCTCCAAACTATTTCGGAGGGTTGGGGAACTGTAGGAGGGTGGAGAGTAAGGGGAGGCCTCCTCACACAATGCAGGATACTGCCCCATTTTTATATATATTCTCCCCTTTCATTCATGTTCTCTTCACTTGCTCCCATTGCTGCTTATGGATCTGCCACATTTTCTTGCTAATTGCTCCCATTGATACTGACACTCAAGCATGACATTTACATGTGGAAAACTGGGTCACTGTTTAATTTTGTACCAAATTCTCAAGCTGGTATTATGGTGGATAAATTCCTTAGGGGACTGTCCCTTATTTCCATCTCTTATTCTCCTCAGATGATCCTTTCTTCCCTGGGAGAGCAGAATTAAATTTCCCTTTCCTGTATTATTTGTACTCATATGGTCAGGGGAAAATAAAAATAAAGGCTTGGTTGAAGAATCATGGCAGATAATTTACATCAAAGCTCATTCTCCATGTAAATAGGAAGCCTTTTCCTTTTAAAAGAAATAGCTAACATGCAGTGTGTGACACAGCTTTTGTTTCCCTTGGGGAACAGCAGGGCGTCCATCCTTTTCGACATGTCCTAGACAAGGTCAGTAGCTCAATACAGCAGTAAACTATATGCCAGCAATCAATGACATCTGCACCACTGGTTGTTTCCTATGTCAAGCAAACAAGTTTTTCTTTTTTTAAAAAAGAAAGCAAAACCATATAGCATTATACTCTCCTTCTATCCCACTCTCTCTGCATACAAACACACATACAAGTCCAAATAGTTTGAAATAAATACCCTTCTGGGGCACGGACGGCAGCAGCTAAAAATAACAGATGGTGACATCAGCCAAGGAGGTGTTATGTTTTAACGGAGATGAACAAAAGTGGTTGCACAAGTCAGCTCTCCGGGAGAGCCCTCTTTTGATTTATCAGCAACACAGCCATTCAGCTGTGCCAGATAGTTAGGTACATGCTACAAAACAGTTACTTTTGATCACAACTGCAGCCAGCTACTGTGCACTTGAACACACGCATCCAAGACTCAGGCAGTGAAAATCAAGAGCCAAATGATTAAATAAAAAAACACTCCCTCTATCAAAAAGTGCACCCAGCCTTTCCTTAAATAATCCATTTCTTAGTAAGATGATTACTGACCTACATTCACATCAAGAGGAAAAACTAGACAGATGTCAAAATAAGCCGTTGGACACAATGCTATAGTCCCTTCTCATTTTATGTTTTTTTTAAATTCTCATAGTCTAAAAATGAGTACAAAACAACAATGAGGTTTAAAGTAGGAGAAAAACCTTACCTTTTATAGAGGAAAAAAACCTTTCAGAAGTATTTCAGTCCAAATGTGAAGTAGTAGTGAAAGCAGTGAAAGTCTTCCAGTTCTGAAAATACTGAAATCGTTCAAAGAAAGGAAAAATAATCAGCTTCTCAACCAGGAGAGCTCTTGGAACTCTATTAGATCAACTTTGCAACTTTTTGCAAACTGAAGAACAGTTCCGTTTAGCATCATCCCAACAGCTGGTTTCCATGTGACGTCAGCACACGGAGGATGGTTTTAGAATCTCTTCCAATCCCCAGCCCTGTAACTTTATATCTTCTCATATTATATGTAAACAACTTTGTGTCCAGGACATTTTTAGGTTTTATAGTGGAGCCCAGTTTTTAAAACTTGCCAGAGCAGCCTGTGTAAATATTAGAGCAGTGACAATAGCCAGTTTTAGATTTCTTTTATTAAAAGGCAGTCATCTTTTTTTCTTTCTTTCTTAAGCAGCATTCTTTCCCTGGAGAATTTTCAGATGCACAGATAGGATAGCAACGTTCCACCACATTTTTTTTAAAAAATCTACATATTTTCTCCTTCTTCAAAATAATAGCTGTGGCTCAATCTTTTATTCTTTTAAAAAAGCCTTCTTTCAATAGAGAAGAGCAGTTTGAAAAATATTATCAAACTCACAGTGCCCTGCCAAAAAAGACAAAACTTTAAACGAGAACGAGAATCAAACCTAACAATCTTCCTTAACGCCTGTGTGCTGTGAACTCTGTGTGGTTGCCTTTGAAGACTATTCAACAGCTGCAGCTGGTGTGGAATTCAGTGACCCCACCTCATGGTGGGTGGAGGGGTCACTTGGAGCAGAGAAGAACAATATTCCAAGTCTCCACTGGCTGCCTGTTGCCGAGCAGATCAGCACAATTTAAGGAGCTGGTTTAGATTCATAAGGCACGAAACAATGTGACCTCTGCATATTTCATGGCTGTTTTATAGAATTTGGTTTGAACATGCACTCCTGTCATACACAGTCAAGCACTGACCTATAGTGCTTAAAAACACATACTTCATAGGAATATACAGATTACAGGAAGATCTCATAAGTCTGCGGTATGTACTTGTATTAGAAGTCTCACTGGCTTCTGTGAAGCTGTTTATCTTCTCCTACTTGAATTCCATCGCAATTATTTACTCCAGACCTTCTCCTTCTCTGTTTTCCATTACAAATGCATTGGTCAAACAGCAGAGGGGCATTTTCAGTGCCTGCTCTGAAGATCAAACTCCCCTTCTCTCCACCACAATACAAGTCTGTATCATTCCAGAAAGTGTTGTGTAGCATCTTTGTTAAGTAAGAATTATACTGCCCAGGATGGGTATGAAGACTTGAAAGAAAAACTTGCTTGCCTTCAGACCATGGAACCCTTTCCGCATCAGCATCTACCATGGATTCCTGCTCATCTGCCGTAGAATCCCTGAGCATTGCAGCTCCTTCAACCACAGTATGAAAACCAATGTTTTAGTAGCATAACTGTAACCTGCATGTCACGATATATTATATATTTTTGTATTTAAAATTGTTATCTTCTCTGAGGTAGAATAGTCACTCTGGTGGTCAAAAGCCATTTGAAGGAAAAAAATGTAATGTATTTGTAGCAGATGTTTTTCAGCATTCAGGAACCCACAGGAAATGATTGGCTCAAAATACTTATATTGTTGACTCATTTTTAAATGGTTATTCTCTCTCCCTGCCCCCACAACCTATTAGGTTTCAAGACACATTGTCAACTATGCAGTCCTTGGCTTCCATCAGATTAAAAATGTGTGTTTCATTCCATATTGAGGGGCACAGAAGAGTGTGTCTGAAGGATGTTTTAAGCCTGAAAAGTACGTGCTTATGATTCAGCTCTGCTATGAACTCTACTTCCCCTTGCACCAAGCATAAGAGCACATTTGTACAATGTCATCCTAAGCTTTTGGTTCAGTGTCTTAGCAAAACCAACGTGACTGTTATCAGGACTTAGGCCTACAGATGGCCCTTTGTGAGAAATAATCAGCGACCTATGAGATAAAAGGCTGGCCTTCAGCTTTTGTGCCACCACTGAGTACCAGGCAAAGGGAAAAAGCGAAGGAAGAGCAGACAGACCTACAAGAGCTTCATGAACATCAATATGACATCACAGGCCAAAGCCTGGGCATAGAGGCCACTTTTCCAACACGGTTCAGCTTGTTGCTGTTCCTTTTCACAAATACTGCTTGCCCAGCCTATCTCACCTTGTCTCACACAGCATCTTTGTATTGTGTATTGTTGCCTAAATAGCACCCCCACTAACTTCACAGAAGTTATCTCAGGCAAGGATTTGGAGCCAAACTTTGGATGCTGGCTTTATTTACTCCCCTAGGTAGATCATGCTATGCTGAGCATGCAAAATCTATGACTAAAGGTGGTGTCATAGAAGTGCAAATGTGGACAAATGTCTTGCCCTTTCTTTTCCCTCCCTTCTGGTGGTAGCTGTTCATTGCACAGCACATTTCTCAATCACATTGCTTATGCTGACTGGAACTCCAATGGAATATGCTGAAAGGTTTGTGAGTATAATCTGCCTCAGTTCCAACCTGTCAAAATGGCTTTCTCCAGGCACTGCCAGGATTTAGACAGTCTGCAGAAGGTATTAAGTGGTATATTAGCAAATGGGCCAAATACACTTCCTCATAAATATTTTGGTACATTCGGTCTGATAAAACAAGAACAATGCAATTATGACAGGAAAGAGGTACATGGTGATTTCTCAGGTTCTAGCATAGTGATACGATTCCACATTAAGGCCTACTTCTCACAAACAGCAGGTGAAGAAGTAAATCTGTTACTGGACTGTTCCACTACATATTGCAGCCCTGAACATATATTGATACCAGGAAGAAATGTTCTAGTCTCATTCAAGAAATATGCATATAGAGTTACGAGGCTGAAGGCTATGAGAAAATGAAAAGAACATTCTAGCCCTGGTGCACTGTAAAACCCTTAAGTACCAAAGAAGAGGCCTTCTAGATTAGGCCAAAGGCCCATCTGTTCCAGCATCCTGTTGTCATAGTAACCAGCCAGATGCCTATGGGAAGCATGTGTGTAGGACCTGAGTGCAACAGCTGTCTCTCCATTAGTGACTCCCTGCAACTGGTATTCAGAGGCATACAGTGGTACCTCGGTTTATGAACAGTCCTGTTTATGAATATTCAGATTACGGACTATGCAAAACCAGAAGTAGTGTTCCAGTTTGCAACTTTACCTCGGTCTACAAACGGAAGCGGAACGGTGGATGGGCACCGGCAGCGGGAGGTCTCATTAAGGAAAGCACACCTTGGTTTAAAAATGGATTTGGTTTAAGAATGGACTTCAGGAACGGATTGAGTTTGTAAACCAAGGTACCACTGTACTGCTTCCAAGAATGGATGTAAATCATAGCCACAATGACTGGTAACCACTGGCAGCCTTATCTTCCTTGAATTTGTCTAACCTTATTTAAAGTTGGTGGTTTTTGTTGCACCTTGTGGGAGCCAATTCTGAAGTTTAACTGTGTTGTGTATGAAGGAATACCTCCCTTTGTCTGTCCTGAATCTTCCAACATTCAGCTTCATTGAGTTCTAAAATTATGAGACTGAGAAGTTTTTCTCCTGCATTTTGTTTCCCCTTGTCATTCCAGAAGCATAGTTAATTCAGTCTATTCCAAGCCTAGCAAAGGAACTGGAGTGTGATGTTCTTAAGGCCCTGCACATGTTGTAAACAACCCCTGAAGGTCATCAGCAGTTCATCTTTCTTTTCGTTATGACACATTCAGGCCCTCTTTCTGGCAAATATTTCTATATTCCAATGACTGGGTGTATTTCTGCTTCACAGTGGCACCTGCTTTCTTCCGCTCTGGTTCCAAAGTGTTGGTGACACATGTCACCAGATCCTTGTCTTATATCTGCGACCAGGAGCTCCAGGCACAAAATATTTTCAGTGGAAAGAAATCTCCATGTTCTTGAAAGAGAGCTTTTAAACCACCATTTAATTTGAGAGTGGCAGAGATGGCTTGCACAATTAGGGTGGGTGGAGGGAGAACTGTGTGACTCATTCCACATTCCTTAATTTTCAAGCTAGTAAATGTTACTCTGCCTAAGACCTGTGAAATTCTGCACTTGCATAAGCCCATTATCAGGGACATCCAGGAAGACTTGTAAGTTTGAAAGGGCTGTAGATCAGCCGTCACACAAATGCTTTGTGTGCAAAAGGTCCAAGGTCCAATTCTCTTTATCTGGGCTTTGCCAAACACAAAGTGAAGCTGATGTGAGCCCAAGAAATTGGGTAGTACGCGGCCCAGTGCAATTGCTCTGGTTGTCTTGCCCTAAAACCACCCAGGAAGGTCTGTAATGATCGAGTTGCAGTGTGATCTTGCCCTGTTGTAAAAATGCAGTTACAGTAAAGTCTGATGTTTCTTGGGTGTGAATGCACAACCCGCCCTTCAGTGCTTAATGGCATATTTATTAAAGAGGGGTGGGGAAATAGAATTACCATTTTATTGTAAGCACATTTTTGTCATTAACTTAAAAAAAAAATTATGGGTTTGTGTCATCGACTCTTAAACTGACTTTTCCTCCTCTCAAGGGTATAATAAAAAGAAAAACAACAACAATCCTCTCTGGTGCAGTGAATTTATGGGATACATTTTGTCTAGAAGGGATTCTTTTGAAAGAAGGAAAGAAACTGGTGCATTGCAAATTGCCAGAAACACAGAGTGTAGAGGGACATTGCCAAGTAATCTTACTGAAAAAATAAAAATAAGAGAGAGAGACAGGATGTTTAAGTTACAGGTAGGGAGCCGTGTTGGTCTGCCGTAGTCGAAACAAAATAAAAAAAAATCCTTCCAGTAGAACCTTAGAGATACTTCTTCAGTATCTGAAGAAGTGTGCAGGTACACGAAAGCTCATACCAATGACAAACTTAGTTGGTCTCTAAGGTGCTACTGGAAGGAATTTTTTAAGGATGCTTAAGAACTCTCTTACTCAGTGATCTCTCTGATGCCAAGGCAACTGGTTGTATCTTAAGAAAATGCAGAAATAGGGTCCACACAAAAAATGAAGAGTGAGTTGGACCAGATCATCATCACTAAAGCATATATTTAGCATTTCACAGAACTGGAGAGCTGGAAGGGACCACAGGGGTCCTCTAGTCCAACCCCTTGCAATGCAGGAATCTTTTGCCCAATGTGGGGCTTGAACCCGCAACCCTGAGATTAAGAATCCCTTGCTCTACCAACTGAGCTATTCCAAAAGGGCAATGAGATTAGCAAACATTCCAGTGTTTTTCCCAAATTGACTTGTTTTTAAGTGTGTGTTCACGTTAATAGAAACAGAACACCTGGGATGATTTCCTAATATAATTCATTACCTCCCTCGAACAAAAATATGCCATATTTGGGGATGAGGTGGAATTAGACGCTTGCAACCTCACTGTGGGGTAGATCTGTGCAACCGTGACCTGCCAAGCTGAACATAGCTCACTGATGTGCAAGCTGATTCAATAAGCTTCTTTTTGGTCCGGTCTGCTTAGAGCCTGGCCTCACTGTTGTGGGGGTGGGCAGGAAGAAAGCTGGCAAACTACAGCCTTCGCCTAGTGGGCTGTGTTCTTCTTGGAGGGTCACATATTGTGTATGCTTTCTGTGGAGACACGGAAACTGTAAAAACCAGTTTCTGTGTCTACTCTGAAAGGCATGCTTAATTTCTACACTGATCTGCTCTCTAGATGTACTTTAACGACATGCACAGCTTATTCAGTCTTGTTTTTCCCTTGACCTTAACCCAGCAAGCTACAGTAAAGAAAAATAATGGCTAGAGGCAGAGTTGAGATATGGCCAGGAGGCTTCAGGAATACAGAAGAATATCCAATAAGGGATGAGCTGACACAAGAAGTGAAATCCTTCATCGTTTTTCTATCTCACCATGGTTTTGGTCAATAAAGGCCAGATCTACATCATTATCCATGCTATTCTGACATTTGTCACTGACATTTTATACCACTCAGATATCATCAGACTCTAAACTAAACCAAATCTACATTCACTACAAGATGTTAAGTCATTCAGTGTTCCAGGGGATTGATCCCGGACTTAGGAGCTATACATTCAGTTCCCAAAGGATCCTGGTAGAAGCTCTGCATATATATCAACTGCCAGGAAATCAGGCAAACTCCATGTAAAATCAATTTTAAATTCACAGCTCTGTCCTGAAGAACACAAACTGCAGTGAGTACAATATAAGCATTGCATGGAGGGGAAACATGCAACATTTCTACTATTGTATAGTTTACTAAATGTACAGTGGTACCTCGGGTTACATACGCTTCAGGTTACAGCCTCTGCTAACTCAGAAAGTGCTTCAGGTTAAGAACTTTGCTTCAGGATAAGAACAGTGCAGTGGCAGTGGGAGGCCCCATTAGCTAAAGTGGTGCTTCAGGTTAAGAACAGTTTTGGGTTAAGAACGGACCTCCAGAATGAATTAAGTACTTAACCCGAGGTACCACTGTACTGTGAAATAGCTATTAGCTGTTTACAGCCTCATTCCCATTTCCCCCCTAAAAATAAAATAGATAAATAAAAAGAATGAAGATCTGTTTTTAACCTGCTTACCTAGCTTTTTTTTTTATGACCACGATCAATTCCGTTGTGGAGATGGTGTCCTCTGTGTGTCGTTGCTTCCTGTGTGACTGCATTTTGGCACCTAAGGGCTGGTTTGCCTTCTTTCAAACAAGTAGTCTTCAGTGTTTTTACAACAGTAGTGATGGCTACAGAAACTTATAGCTCTTGCACTTCTTGTCTTGGGAGGGATGGACAAAACAAAACAAACTGAAAATAATACTACAATGAATGGTAAAATGATGAAAAAAGGTCTACAGCACAAAGAACAGTGTGAAAAGGAAGACAAGCTTAAATATTGTTGTGTAAGAAAGGGATGAAAATAATACAAGGATGAGAATCAGTAAAATGATAGGCTGGAACATCTGGGAAGGTACAAAGACAAGATAATGCTATATTAATGAAACAATAAACAACAAATTTCCAGAGAGTGAAAAATCAGTATCTGGAACCTAGACCTGCAAAGACACTATGCTTGGGCTGACTAGTTTTAGCAGATCAGTTTTCAAAAGATCACTTTTATCTTGGAAACCAGTTCTCATCAACGGTATTCTGAAGTTGACTATATTGTCTTAGATCTGAGATTACATCAAAATTGTCTTATGAAAATGCTGTTTTATTTGCTTTTCCTTTTGCCAGTTTGTGAAAGTTTATTTCACTTTTCTTTTCCATCCACTTGCAACGGGCAGCACTACATTCATTGCATTCATGATTTACTAATAGAGGAAAGGTTAAAACCACATCCATTCATTAAACATGAAAGTCAGGACAAATTGAAACCTTGGCAAGCTGTTGTTTTTTGGGCGCATTGAGTCTAAATTTGCAACCTGCTACCGTGTATATTATGTAGTATATGACCAGAGGAGCATGCATATGCATCTGTACTCCCTGACACATAATTCTAATGGATTTTCCTACCATCTCTGAAGGGGAAAAAATACACATGCATTTGTCTCTCACCTCAAAAGTTTTATCTTAAGAAGGCATTGCCCCACCACATACAAGAGCATTACAGCTGATGACAGCCTGGGCCAGCCCTAATTTTAAAAACCTTCACACTTAATGTAGAAATAAACCCTGTAGCTTTGACAAAGCAGAGGCACATTGCAATACATGATTTAGATTATTAACCCTGCATTCCAATGAATTATAAGATGCAGGGGTAGGTTTCAGAAACTAGTGCATGGGCTTCTGCAAGAGACTCCAAGGCAATTCCAGCTATTTCACAAATGTGAGGCTTTTTAAAGGCCAAATTGCCACATGGGGAGGCAGTGATTTTCAGGCAATGGGGAGGAGGTCAAAGTGCATGGTGAAGAGAAAGTTAATCCTGCTCACTTGCAATCTCTTCCCTAAAAATGTTGCAACAGGAGCAATTAGGATTTTTTTAAAACCCTCATATTGGAGCCATTGGGGGCTTTTTTCCAAGCATAACTGATCTGTGATGAGAGAAAACATAGGGAGCAAGGGATTAACCTTCTCTCCCCAACTGTGACTCCCGCCCCTCTTAAAAAAAGTCCCTCTGGATGTTCCCTGCACCTGGATTACTGGATGTGGGAAGAGTCTCCACAATAGATTTGGCATGTCTTGTAAAGCTGAATATTTTGCTCTTGTAGCCCTAGTGCTGGCTCCAGGTTGGTTTGTTAATTTTTTGTGGGGGCACAGGAAACAGCAGCAGCACACTCACTATGAGACCACCTTCTCCTTTCTGCAATATGGTATTGCTGGCTCCCCCTTGCCAATACCACATGATTGCTTGCCAGGACGGAAGCCAGCAAGCAAGCAAGAGAGCAGGTAGTGGCAACCATTCTCTTGCCCCTTTGGGGCCTGAGGGAAAGGCCAGGCAAAAAAGCCAGAGGAGCAGGAGCAGGGTCTTGGCAATGGGTCCAATGTGATTGCCAGTGCTGATGCCAGCCCCGCACAGTCTTAAGAATCCAATACAGTGGAACCTCTGTTGTTGAACATAATCCATTCTGAAAGACTGTTCAACTTCCGAAATGTTTGACAACCGAGTGCAATGGGCAGTCAGAAGAGTCAATTGAGAAAATTGTCTCAGAAGCCAGTCGACTTCCGAGGCACAATCGACAGTGGACGCAATTACTTCTGGGTTTTCAGAAATGTTTGGCTTCTGAGACGCTCGAAAACCGAGGTTCCACTGTATTGTGATTGGGTTGCAAACATTAATCTGGCAAATTTACAATTAAGACAAATTAAAAGGAAGACTATTATATAAGAATTTTAAGAAAATGTGGCTCAAATATCCATGGCATCTTGGGCTGAATTTTTTTTTACCTGGATGGCTTAATAGGTAAAAATCTACCTGACTCACTGACAAAGGTTCATCTGTACTTCGGTCATCCGAAGACTTCGGAACTTCTAGTCTGTCAATAAAGGTCTGGAGCTCTTTTCTGAACGCCTTCATTTGGGCATTTATCCGGTAAAGAAGTTCATGCTCCCGTATCCTACTGCCATCATCTTCATCATCCATAAGTCCAAACAGGTCCCCATTCGCCACATAAACTCTTGCCTCTGTTATTATGGTGCTTGTGTCTGAAATCAGGCGGTCTATTGTCTTGCCCAGGCGTTCTGCCTCACAACGGATGTCCTTCATTTGCTGCCGGTCGGTGAAGCTTTTCTGCCACCCTGCCGGCGTTGGGTAGAAGCTTCTAGTGGGGGTCAGGCAACGTATGTTGCGGACCTCCTCCGAGTCACTTTCCCCACCGATGGGCCCCTCACGCTTGCGGTGTGGGGGCCGAGAGTCATCATCACTTTCTTTTTTCCCTGCATCACTTTCAGCATCGCTGTCTCTGGGGCTGCCCCGGATCCCCAGATGAGAGGCTAGATCATAGCGCTGCATGTTGGACATCAAGACTCTGTTCTCGTACTGGAGCTGCATGACTTTACCACTGAGGTCATTGATCTGCATGCGAGCAGCTTTGAGCTCTTCTTGCAGCGCATCCATCTTGACACTATCGTAGTGCCTTGAACTGTCGTGAGCCCCACTCTTGTATTTGTATTTGTTCAGCTCTGTCGTGATGCGCTTGTTTTGTTCTTCTACATCAGCCAAGTTCCTCCTCAGCAATTCAGTTTCGTCCTCAACTAGCTGAAGATGCTGACGTAATTCTGAGAGGGATTCATTCTGCTCCCCCATGAGGGGGTTGGCTGCCCCTGAAAAATCATCCCCCCTTAAGTCATCCAGCTCTGCTTTCAGCCCTCTATTTTCCACTTCCAGCTCCACTATTTTCCTTCCCAGAATATTGGCTTCTTCTTCTACCAATCTCAGACGGAGCTTGAGTTCTGATTCTCTTGTGGTAGGCGGGCCTCCTGCTTCCCCTTTGGGTAAGGGACTGTCTAGGTCACCATAAAACGACCGATACTTCTGCAGGTCATGTTCAAACCTGTCCTTTTCCTTGTCTATTTTAGCCAGCTTCTTCCTCATCAGGGCAGCTTCCTCTTTGACAAACTGCAACTGGCATTTCAGATCTTCACTGTCCTCCTTACAAAAGGAAAAGGTTATTCAACAGTTACTTCATGAGTGCAAGCCAAAACACCACTTGGCAATTCAACAAAAGAAAATACCGAAGTGTAGAATGCTGGCCCTCGAAGAACATAGTGGGAGTCTTCCCGCCCCACATTCATTTCAACAGAGGCAAGCCTCCATTTGACCCAGATTTCAATTACGAAAACATCTGTGCTGTGCCATAAGAGCAAAATCTGATGCTACATCTAAAGGAGATTCAGGAACCTTATTCATAGATAAAGCATAGCTAAAATCCCCCAAACCAATTAAAAATAAAAATATTTGTGTCCGATGCATTCACATACTTTTTTATGTGTAGGGGTTTATCTACAATACGTTGATCTGTTTAAGTGCCCCTGAGGAATAGCTGAGATTCTGACCAAGGGATTCTTACTCCTGGCATTATAAAATGAAGGGCAATGTTATCAAACAAGGAATAGTTTGTGACATTTATTGCCATATAATTAGTGAAATAAGTAGTGATCTATGTTTATCACTGTTATAGCCATTCAACAGTAGTCCAGGCTTTGCACTTTAGGTGTATAGATACCAAGAATTAATTATAATTAATATTTGGGCCGTGTTCTAGCAAACAAGTGCCACAAAAACAGCAGCAGATTTCCTATGCTTGACTAAGGAAACACTTGCACTCATGGATCTTTGCATTCCATACCCAGTATGGTGTACCGGTTGGAGTAAAAGACTGGGAGACCAGGGTTCAAATTCTCAACCAGCCATGAAGCCCATTGGGTGACCTTGTGCCAGCTACTGGCTCTCAGCCTAACCTACCTCACTAAGTTATTGTGAGGATACAGTGGGGAGGGGGGGAAAGTATATATGCCAGCTTGAGCTCCTGGGAGAAAAGGTGGGGTAGAAAAGCCATAAGCTAGACCATAGAATAGGCAGGTACATTTGAGCTCACCTCGGTGGGTGTCTGCTGTGACTTTTTCTCTGATTTCTGCAGGTCCTTGCTTCCCCTTCTTTTCATGGACTGCTATAAAAGTAAGATCAGGGCAGGACATAAAGGCCAGATGTAGTCAACAGGTGTATGAAAAGTGTACACAATGCAAATCCATTAAAGCATCATTTGAAACAGACAAAACTTCCAGCTATCTTTTTCATAATATTTGTGGCTCCACAATCCGGGGACATTTACCTTGGAACAATATCAGAATAATGCCATACAAAACAATACCATTCTGTAATTATTATTCTTAATAAATTAAATAGTCAAAGTAGTATCAGAAACAAATGGTGTATTTTTTAAAAAAACTACCCCCTCCCCTAATAAATCGACTTAGAAATCTTGTAGTTTAAAAGAGAGCTACATGCTTTCAAATCTTTTTTCACCACACCAGAGGTAGATGAGGCAACCTTAGGGTGCTGCTATACCCTGCAGTTCTGCATCGCTGAGTTGACAAATGCTGTTTACACTTTCCCAACGTGCCCTACATCTTTATGAATACTGAGGACCAGAGCTTTGTAAAAAACATTTTATGACCAGTTAATAGCCTCTTTTGCCTGCCTAATGCATAGGTTACCAAATATGAAAACCTTTTTTATCCTTCCTTTGAATATGAAGCATACCTTAGGAGTTATTTTTTTATGCAATATACTAATCTTTCAGTAGAACACCTAGCAGTTTACCACTTTCCTCTATCTTCTTTTTTAATAATCAAATGCATGTAGTTTAAGTTGCTTTTAGTATCATGTTGCTACTGGAAAACACAACAAAATAAGGCTATCTGCAACTCAATTTAGCCATAGTACTTGCATTTACATGAACTTAGGGGTATCATCCATTTTACATTATCACATTGTGGCAATTCTGGAGCAAAGGAAATATTCATCCTTGCTGGGAACATCCAGTCACACTGCAAGTTCTGGGAACAGGGCCAGCACTCTGGATGATATCTCAGTCAGGAACTCATCTGGAAGTCTAACAAACGACCAACGGTGCCCAATCCTAGTATTGAGTGGGGTTCCTTGCAGAATGTGAGGAGGGAAAAGTCCTTCTCTTCAGGTTTACACTTTGTCTGCAATCCTAACCCCCGCCCCACTCACGGGGCTTTGCAGAGTGGCCATGGTGGAAGGTCAGGGGGTACAAGAAGATTGGGCTCAACCCCTGAGGTCTGGACCCAATCACAGGCTGAGATGGCAATTAGTATCATGGCAGCAAGACTGGCTCAGGATCCTGTGGATCCCAGGCCAGCTCAACCATGCCCCCTCCCCCAACTTCAGAATATGCCATTTGGGAACTTCTTGCTGGGCTCTGCTGGCAGAAATTCCACCTATCTGTTGGAAGGACAGAAAGGAGAGATCAGTTCAGTCAGCAGTGCTGACACCTCCATGCAATCCACACACACATCCAGCCTGGCGAAAGACCCAGTGAAACATAAGAGCTCAACTTAGTGAATACTCTAGGCATGACTAAATCTGGATCTAACCCAATGCACATTTTGATAGAGCAAAAAGCAGACGGCTATTCTTCTTTCTCTTCTTACCCACCCCCCTGCCACACTTGTTCCTATTCACTGCAATAATCCTTTGTTATTATTATCAGGTTGACATCTGCTGGGCAATGTGTGTTTTTCTTTTTTCCTCTTGAGCTGTATGTTTCCAGGCGAAGTTAATCACTATGATATGACCAGGGCAGGGAGAATGGTTAACCCATGTTAAAAGGCATAGGATTAATCTGCATGAGGTATTCTTGAAAATCCTCCCCAACACACCCTGCACCTTCCAAATGGAAATGTTCTCAAGACATGATCTTTAGCACTATGAAACTATCAAGAGGTCCAAGTTTCCAGCTGGTAGGAATTCTCATCTCTTAACATTTTCAGTGCAAAAAGAGGCCCTGGTGCACTGACACTGTTATAATTATTACACTGAATCATATTATCGAGGATGCAAACTGCTGATATCTATTCAAATTAAAGGTGTAGTCCAACCTCTAGCATGGTATTTTTCTGGTAACTGAGCTTCCAGGACAGACAATATCAATCAGGCTTTAAATGAACCTAAGTCTCTCTTTATTCTAGGGGCCACCAGGTGGCGCGTTGGAAGATGGCCGACAATAACATCTCTCTGACCCATACAAGGTAATTCAGGGGCTGCTATGGGAAGTAGGCAGCCTTCCCTTCCCCCCAGGAGGTGGGGGGACCCTGTCTTGCCAGCGGTGTTCATAATGCACCCCCTGATCCGAGAGATGGGGGTGCCGAACACTTGGCACGAGCCCTCGGTGAAGTCAGCTCTTCCTGACGCCGATTCCAATTAGCGCGTGCTGGTTGCTTCAGCTCGGAATTATAATTGGAAACATATGATTGGAAATGAAGCTGAAGCACATATATCAAGTAAAGCTCGACGATAAGGCTGCTGAGTAATGGATCTCTGTGACCGGGAGCAATGGATGGATAAGTAAATCTTTTGATGTGTCACCACTAAGAGAATGTATGTTTGGAACGAAGGGGGGGGCTGGAGGAAAAACCCTTTTTTTCCTTTTATATGATGTGATAAAATAACCCTCTACCCCAGAAAGAAACAAGATCGCCGCGTTTTTTAAGAATCATAAGCAGGATTTTAAGAACTGTGTGGGGATGGATTACAACAGGAGAGAAGATTTGAACGGTGAGAAAGTGGAAAATTTTTATGACACAGTTAAAAAATGGCGTCTCGCCAAGACAGGCTTGCCGGAGAAAGAAGGATGGGGGAGGAGAATCAGGAATGTTGGAAAGAGAAGAAGTGTCGGAATTGAAAGTTTGACCTGACAGAGCCCTCTGACCTATTTGATTTATTTGGCTAGCCTGGAAAAATAAAGGACAGACCGAAGATTAACCTTGTTTATGGAAGCGTTAAACAGAGGCTGTCCTGGACTGATATAGCTTTTGAAGAGTACAAAACCCACACAGAGATGCCAGCTTTCAGTCTGCTTGTGAGAATCATCAGAGATCGCAAAGAAAGGAATATATGACTACAACAAGATGAGAAAGAAAGTAATAAAGGACTATCCGGATTGAACTGGATAGAACTGATTGATTAATGCAGTAAAATAAGTGATGTCTGGACTTATCCGGAATTTTGGACTCGTGCGGAGCTTGATATATGGGTACCCTCAAAAAATTTAAAATTTGGCTGTATAATTCGGAACCAATGTGATTTGAATAATGTGATTGGCCTGTTAATAAAAATTATTTTTTTAAAAAGAAGTCTCTCTTTATTCTAGGCAAGCAGAATGGCAGCATGTGCTCAGCGAATACCTCCTAAGCTTGATGGCCAGCCATTTGAAACCTAAAGCAGGGAAGTCATTAGAGAGAAGTTTCAACTAAAATTATATCTCAGGCTTCTCTATATGACAACTATCGTGGATTTAGCATTTCATTATAATTCAAGACAAGAAGAAAAAGACCCTCAAATCTAAATGGGTGGTTCAAATGTTAGTAAATAGTTCCATCTAGGGTTGGTACAGGGAACCACTGGCCCTCCAGATGTTGCTGAACTACAGCTCCCATCATCCAGTGGCCATGCTTGCTAAGGCTGTATGGAAGAAGTAATATCTGATCTCACACAACTGCAGATGCAGCCAACATTTCCTAGAGAGTTGCTTCATATGAGGGGATCAGTGAAACGTCTGCAGCTTGTGCATATTAACAGTGGGTAAGCACAGCTGTACTTGTAGAAACACTTGGTCAGCCATTACTTCCACCATAGCCCCTGGATCTTTATCGGCACCATTTGAATCAGCCGTAAATGTTTCCCAAAGGATAGAGGTTTGATGCTCCTGCCAGGTGTAACTATAGTAGACTTCTCATATATTAGAAAAGACCAACAAAAAAATAGAACAAATTTCCACCTTTATAATTTCCAAGCATGGCATATTCCCTCATACTCACTCACAAATTAGTGAGAGTCTACTAAAGTTTACCTTTGGTACATAACACCGGTCTTGAAAGGGGACTTCCGGTTAGCGCCAGCGCGTAATGGCGGATCTCCCCCGGAGCTCCGGGAGAGATCTGCTTCGTGGGTTCGGGTCCTGCCAGCTACGGCGGAGCGGGGACCCTCAAAAATCACAGGCGCGTAGCCTGTGAACCGGAGACTCGGCGGGCACCTTTGCGCCCCCCCGACGCTGTGAAATAGCCTTTTTAAAGGCTGCGGATCAGCGGAGGGTGTGTGGAGCGGTGCCGAGAGTCGTTTCCACCCAGCCTGCGAAGTGAAGCCGCGTCGCCATTAGCGGAGAGCGCTGATTTCTTCCGGTGAATTCGGACTAAAAAGAACAACTATCCGTGAGTAGGATTGAGTTCTAAAATACAATTGGACACTAAAATTAAAGAAATTGGGCACCGAGACGGACAAGCATCAAAAAGGAAGTCTGCTTTCCGTTCTGTAGCAAGATCAAAGCGAAAGACATTTAAGCTGTAACTATCTGATGTTTAGAAGACATCTGAAGGCAGCCCTGTTTAGGGAAGTTTTTTAATGACTGGTGTGTTAATGTATTTTTAATCTCCTGTTGGAAGCTGCCCAGAGTGGCTGGGGAGACCCAACCAGATGGGTGGGGTATAAGTAATAAATTATTATTAAATTATTATTATTATTATTATTATTATTACCTCCTCAGGTATTAATAAACTCAGAGAAAATTTCAGTTTGATTTTTGAAGTCAATGGACTTCATAGATGGTAAATTTATAGCACAACAGGTGTGCAGCAGGTCCCTGTTTCTTGGTTAGGATCCATGTGTGTCCTGCTAAGGCTGCACTTTTGCTTTAGGGATATCTCAACATTTCTAAGCTTTAAACTGCAATATGTTGCTTCTGGGGAAAAGATGCCATTAATTTCCCAGCTACAGGTGCTGCAGCTGTACAAATTGTAGCTGCATAAATAATAATTATCAGTAAGAAATTTGACCTTCCAAATGTTCTTACTAGGTTGTGACACAAAAACTACTGCTCAGCCTGCAAAGGAGGGGCTTGTAGTTCATGAATGTGGTATAAAATCCAGCATTGCTATTAGCCTCAAAATTCCCATAGGCCATGAAGGCTTCTATATCAAAGTGTGCTGGCTCTACACAGAGCCCTGCTTTGGCAAAGAGTAAGGGTGATTTTTCTTGTGTTAGCCTTTTTATTATAAATATATATATTACTAATACAGGATTATAAAAAAAGGGGGGGGGGAGTAAGGAGGGATAAACATGACAAAGTCCCTAGAAGTAAAATTCATTTCCCTTCTCTGTTTAAGTCCCAACATTTTAATCTAAAAGCAGGCAGAGCACTGAAATGCCAGAGAATGATGATGACCTTTTCTTCCCATCTCAGTCTCTATAGCAGCCTTCCTCTCTCTCCCCTCTTGGGCATGTAGCCCTGGTTACTATCGCAGTTCAGGAATTCAAGCTTGCACAGCAAGACCAAGTCTGAGCTGATGTTTCTCTGACACAGGCTCACAGATAACACTGTCAAACAGATTGTCTTTCAAAACACATCCATGAGAAAACAGCACAGTTCACATTGTTCACTAAACTCACTTCGCTGGTTACACAATAGTTTTCCTCTGGAGACTTTGATTCTGTGTTAAATGGCTTAATACAAGGTACCATCTGGGATCTCTCACAACCTCCCTAGACTCAAGCCAACCCCCTAGAAAAACCAGGTGTAAGTTTCACAAGCAGGCATGTAACAGACTGAGGATAACAAGCCTTGAGGATAACAAGCCCTGGCAGTGAAACCAACGAGATATTATATCTTTATTTACTTTAATCTTCTTTGCAAGCCCCTTCTTTGCAAGCTTTTTATTTATTCCCTGTCGTGCACTTGTTGAAGCCTCATAAAAATTGCCTTGCTACTTGGAGGGCCAACAGTAGGGGGGGTATTTTTTCTTACACTGACCCATACATAGGTGCAACACAGTATTGTCCTTCCTATGTCCTTCATCTCAACACAACCCCAGAGTATCTCTGCCATGAAGATACTGCAGGCTCAAAAGTTCCTGCTTGTTGAGATAAATTTTTTTCAGTTTCATCTGATTATCTGAGATTCTTTAAATGAAGATGCTGGGGACTGAACAGGCTAATAATACATTATATGCAAATATCTGAAACAGAAAAAAAGGAAAACAGGGGGGAAAGCAGCTTGGTAGAGCACAGTTTGTTGTGGAGAAGAAGGAAGAGAAAGTATATGAACCCCTTCGTGCCCCACTTTTGCTCTCATGTTTAGAGGTGTTTAGGTGAATATGTACCTATATTTCTCCAAACAATCCAGCTGGGCTTTGAAGTCAGTTGGTGAGGACCTTTTGAAGGTACCACAATTGACAGAGAAAGAAAAATAGTCAATGACTCTGCAAACGGGGCCTTCTCTGCATTAGCAGATGTGGAATTCTAGCCCCATCAACTTTGGTCGCCTCCTGATCTGTTCCGTTCCAGTGGCAACTGAAAACTCCCCCATCTCCTGCAATCCTTTGGATATTAATATGTCCGGATCGAAGGCCTGTAATACATTTTTAAAAACCAGAATCTATAAAAAGTATTCATTTTATCTGTTTATATTCATTTGTTGCAACCTGCTCCAAGATCATACATGATGTGGGGTAGGCTATAAATCTTATATATAATAAAACAGAATACAGTATGTGAATAGAACATGGGAAAGAGTATGGTAGGAGCGGTAATTTGACGTAACACAGCAGCCAGCAGGGAAATAGTTAAGCACCCCACCATCACTTTTCAGTTCAAAATGCCCCCTCCCAATGCTTCTTTTCTTAAAAACACATAAACAGCCTGTTATGTGCATTTCCATAAAACATGTAGTTAGGCCCTTCCATGTGCAAGGAATGCAATATATTGCTGAGCTATGTACGAAAGTATTTCTTCTCTTCTAAGACCCTGAAATATGTTGGCAAGTCTTGCAGGGATCTGTGACGCCAGGATTCTTTTGCACACTGACTTCCCATATACCCTGGAAATGATTTAAAAAACAAAAAAAACAAAAACCTACAATGTCATTAGCAGCTATACAAGCAGAAATAATCAGAAAACTATTCATGATTTTGAGCAGTTCTTAGCAACTAAATATAATTTTGGATACTACATTTTAAACAGGGTAAAATATACATCTCTGGATCCCGGTTGAATAATTAATCATTATGGGTTGTATCCATCTAAGTTTTACTCAGGGTAGACCTAATGGGCCTAAGTTTGTGGTGTTCATTAATTTGAATGAGCCTACTTGAGTAGGACTAAGGGACACAGGTGGCGCTGTGAGTTAAACCACAGAGCCTGGGGCTTGCCGATCAGAAGGTCAGCGGTTCAAATCCCCACGACGGGGTGAGCTCCCATTGCTCAGTCCCTGCTCCTGCCAACCTAGCAGTTCGGAAGCACGTCAAAGTGCAAGTAGATAAATAGGTAGGAAGGTAAACGGCATTTCCGTACGCTGCTCTGGTTTGCCAGAAGCGGCTTAGTCATGCTGCCCACATGACCCGGAAGCTGTATGCTGGCTCCCTCGGCCAATAAAGCGAGATGGGCGCCACAACCCCAGAGTCATCCACTACTGGACCTAATGGTCAGGGGTCCCTTTACCTTTACTTGAGTAGGACTAGCATTGGATACAACTCACTGTTGGCCAGCCTTGCACTTATTCCACTCCTGATCACAAGAGAAAAGAATAATGTCAACCAACTACTTGGGTGTTATGCCACTCAGATGTTCCCTCTAACCCCTCCCCCCCAATATGCTTGAGAATGAAGTCCCATGAAGTTACCTACGAGTACTAGAAAGCTGTATAACAAATGCATAACACCCCAAGAGATGAAGTCATAGTCTTCCTCTTATTATGGAACCTCATAGGGTCTGTCATTCTTAATGAGGGTGTTAACAAGGGTGATTCCTTCAGCAACAAGGGGGCAGCTTATCTGCAACCACATCCCTTGTTCCCCAAAACGGGATTACAATATTAAGCATTCTCCAAAAGTCCAAGCTGAGATCCATTGTACACACTTTCTAATCCACCCAGGATGCCCATGGCTGGATTCTCACTGAAACATGACAGGAATATATGAAGAAGCTGCTTTATTCAGAGTCAGACCACTGGCTCATCTAGCTCAGTATTGTCTTTACTGAGAAGGGGGGTTTTCATAGCTCTGTATGGAGATGTCAGAGGTAGAAACTTGAAACATCTGTGTACAAGGCATGTCAACTGCAGGTCTTACTTATTGCCATCAACTTCATCATTATACCCAAGCATATTATGGAAAAGACTTTTTCCGTATTCTGTCACAGAAAAACAAAAACTGAGAATTCAGTTACTCCCCCCCGCCCCCTCAGGGTATTGCTAGTCTCAAGGTAAAACTTTGATTTTAATTTTCTGTGTGTGTTGTAGTCCGAGCATTGGTTACCTCTTATCACTCATAGGCTACCTGTTGACATTGCCATCAAGAGAGGTGCAAACAGATCTACTGACTATTCACCAGTTTTGTGCCAAAGCACTTAATTGAAGCAAATGAACTGGTAAGCAAAAAGAGCTCAACACTCTGCCATTTCGTTGGTATTATCAAAATCCAACAACTGTGATTCAACGGCAAGTTACTGAGCAATCAAGAGAAGACTGAAATCCCCCAAATCAGGGTTCTCAATACTATTCATGATTTTTAAATACATCAATGATAGTAATTCCCCCCACCCATAACATCCATTTATGTCTTGACTATTCCAGGTGAGAAATTTAGTGTTTGAGCCTGTCTCTTAAATTTCACAAAACATAACTGAATCACCATAACAAAGATAACAGCCAAAGAAATAGATCTCTGGTGAAATATGAATCCCATGTGGGACTTGTCAGAGCAAATGCTGAAGCAAATAATGCAAGAAAGATATTCAGGAGTTTTATCCTGGCAGAAGCAAGAAAGAGAAGTCAACTGCAGTCTTAGTTACTGTACGATCCACATCTAAAGAGGCAAACTGCTATTCAAAGGCTGGATTTCATGACTCACAGGGAAAGCAACATGTGGTTGCTTATTCAGTAAAACAGCAACTACATGCAAAACCGTCTTGAAACCTCTTCATGTTTCAAACACTGTGGACGTTTTACTGCAGTTCAAATGAAATGCAGTGACAACAACTAAACCAACAGAAATGAGTTCACTTGCATGACAGACATCTCTCTCACAAAATGAAGAATTGGACATTCAAAAGAAGCAGGATAGCAGAACTGGGCTGCAGCTGTAACTCTGTATGCAGGTTGCCCTCTTTCCATTAAGTACACTGACTGCTATTTAAACAGTTACGAAATTCAGGGTGGAGCAAAAACTTGCCATAGTCCCCAATTCCCAAAAGAAAGGGGTGAATACTGACCTCTTTCATCTTGTCAAGTTCATTCTGCAGAGCCTGCTTAGCGATCTCTACTTCGATTAGCTTCTGTCTTAGCTTGTCATTTTCATCTTCTGTGGTGGTGCGTTTTTCTTCCACATTTTCCAGCTCATGGTGAAGTCTCACTGAAACATCCTTCGCAACCTAAATGCAACAGTATTTAAAACTTTAAATAAGCAGAAATTTATAGCAGAACTATGTTATATGAGTCGTCTGCCAACAAAAACTGAGTTGGTGTAGATAATTATGAAGCTAGAGTAGCATTCTGACCAGTTAGGAGATATATTTCAACTAAATATTCCTAATGGTAAGAGTTGTGTGACAGTGGAACAAATTGTATCACCAGGTGGTGGGATCTCTATTTAAGCAGAGGCTGAGCAATTGTCTGTCTGGTTTGTTGTAGTTGCATCCTGCCCTGCAGATCCTGCATTGAGTCTGGGGTTCAACCACATTCCCTCTAGATTCCCTTCCAATTCTATTAGTTACATAGAATCATAGAACTGCAGAGTTGGAAGGGACCACAAGGTTCAATTCCATTAGAAGTTGAATAAATTACTCTCCCCACCAACGAGCCTAATTGGGGCTTAGATCATGCAGTCCAATGTACTCCTGATTATTACATGGCTAAGACGTGACTGGAACTCCCACATCAAATACCATCTCTCTCCATTAGAAGACTAGGCACAGCCCAACAAAAAGCTTTATTTGAACCTGGGAGTCTTAGTTACATTCACTTTTCTCAGTAGAAAAATCTCCTTGACACTAACATGAAAACTGGGGCTGTACCCCTTGGTTGATGAATCCAGTAATGCTTTAGAAATCAAGGTTACAAATTTTAATTGGGCAGGAAATTTTTTTAACTGGTATGTCTGAGTAGGGCACAAATTGTTTTAAAGATGTGTGGCTTTTGTATGCCACTGTAAATGTGAATTCAATGAAAAATACTTAAGAAGCCTTTTACTTCTAACAATGAGTGATTGTTCATAAAATTGTAATTCATCTGTTTTCCAAATTTACAGGCTTTGTCACTTTACACCTTTACGTGGATTTTACTCACATCTTATCTTCATACCTTGAAAGATCAGGTTAGGTTAATGGATATGAAGATAAAAAACTGAGGATATGTCAAAAAACTGAATATATTACAAAACAGTACATGTGGTGCTTTAAAATTGTAAAAACAAGCAGAAAAGGAACTATTAGACATCTTGGTGTAGACTTGGTATAACAACCATTAAAAGTAAAAATCTGTAAGATTCAATTTTATCTATTGGTACACAGATCTATCTATTAACATTCAACTAGCCTTTTTAACATTTTGTTTAGCATGCTATTATATTTACAGTTTGATATCTTTTCAAAAGCAATGATCACTTTCAATAGCCTTTCCCCCCAAACAAGCCTACATAAGATTGTGGCTTTAATCTTAGTTTCCCCGAGTTACAGCAAGTCAAAGGAAAATGATTGGCTGGAAACAACCCAGAAACCTGCTATTTACCAGAAAGCAGCAGGAGAGAATGACTCACTCATTCTTATGGGAAACATAATTGTCTATGAAATACGGTTAATTAGAATACAGACTGTCTTTCAATCTAGGGATGGGAAAAGGTAGAAAACATACCACTGAAAATTTTAATATGGAAAGAGAATACAAATTTGGGTAACTAGTCATAATGTAGGAGGAAAAGATCTAGGCCTCTAATGTAATTATATTATGTTGCAGTTTCTTTAAATCAAATCTGATTGCATCATCAAGGTTTTCATCATCACATATTTGTGAGATAAACTGTAGTGTATCAACTACAAGGTTGGACCCTTTTGTCTTCAAGACACATTTGCCCATTCAAATGGCCTCTGTAGAGCCTTGGGTAGCTTTATACAGAAGTCAGTGAAACAACTGTCAAAGCAACAAAGCAACTTCTTAGCCTAAGTGTTCTTCCCCTCACCAACTCCTTCCACCATTTGCCAATTTCTGACCCCATAGTACCTTTAGGTCTTGCTCCAAGCTACGTAGAAGTTCTCCATCAATCTCCCCAGTTTCTGCATAGCGGAGCCTCTTGCGCTCTGCTTTTCGAAGGCGATACTGGAGGATCCTGCAATTTTTATTGGCCCTCTCCAATTCATGGCGCATTTCCTGCAGTTGGCAGGCATCCTCTTCGAAGAAGCTGTCCCTCATCTCATCCATCTCAGTCCTTAGCTCATCTATCTCATTCTGACAACCATTCAGACAGGACAGACAGAAATCCACCATACAAGGTTAGTTCACATAAATTAAAGTAATAAAAAAAAATTAAAGTAACCTTTAGTGCTATTACTAAAAGCAATAACAAACAGCACCTTCGGGTAATCTACACATATTTTAGACAGATGTATCCATTGCTATCTTATGCCTGCCCCCATAATAGCTCTCATATGCCAACATGTATATCGGTAGGGAATCCATTAATAAATCATAAGTAAATGGTACTTATCCAGTGTGGGCAGCAACAAGAAGTAAACAGAGCTGTATCTACCACTAGATACTCAGTTGACTTACTAAAAAGTAATGGCCCTAATATAGCCAATTCAATTTATTTCAATGGGTTTACTCTGAGTATGACTAACATTGGTTACAACCCATAGTCTCCCCATTATTTGCACTTATCAGCTCTACAATGGCAAAGCAAGAGGCATGTTGGTGTTACCCATCTTATCACCACATAGTCATTCCTGATATGATAGTATGTAACTCCTGAATATTTATCTACTAACTGTAAAGTGTAACCGTAATCTTAAAGAGACCTAGCATGCAATCCCTTCCCTAACAGGTGAAACAAATGGTAGCAGGAAAGAGCCATCTGGTCTGAAAAGAATAATTACTTTAAACATTTCCCTTAAGACATACAAAGAAGATGCATGGCAAAATTTGGACAGCTTCACACATGAGAGGGGAAGAATGAACATGGATGTTCATGGTTTGGCATGTCAGCCATGGATGCTTTGTAGGGTCTGGCTGGGAACTACAGTACTATATTCTGACTGCTATTCCAAAAAGCTGAATTTATTAAATGCATACAATCCAATGTTTGATCAGGGGTAGCCAGTGGCGTAGCGTGGGTTGTCAGCACCCGGGGGAAAGGCAAGTAATTTGCGCCCCCTAACCCGTGGATTTGTGCCCCCTAACCCATGGATTTGCGCCCCCTAACCCTAACCCCCAGATGTTGCGCCCGGTGCGGCTGGCCCCCCCTGCACCCCCCATGCTACGCCACTGGGGGTAGCACAGGAGGAGAACTAGAGCTTCCCCTCTCAGAAATGCAGCAGAATATAAACATTTCCCTTTTTGATGGGAGTGGGTGGAATGTAGCAGCTGCTCATATTTGTGTCAAAATATGTCTCCTCCCCATTTTGTGTCTCCTCCCCATTTTGAAACCAGAAGGTGTAGCATCTATTGATCGATTGCTTTGTCTTCTACAAGAGGGGTTCTCCAATTGAATTCCCCACTCTGGGCTGGCCCACACTCTTTTAGCCCTCCCCCTCTTTTCTGCTCACCTTGAGAGTCTCATTCTCCTCCAGCAGTTTCTCCATCTCTTCCTGCAGCTCCTGCTGCTGCTGAGGGTTGAGGCTCAAGGCGCCTTCGGCGGCTCGGCTGCGCCCATTGCCCTCTTCCGCCCCAGCCAGCGCCATTGGCGATGGGGTCGACGAGGCAGGCTGAGGCTGCTTGGCGGCCGCGTCTTCGCCGTTCCCCGGGCTGCTGCCTTTGCTTTGCATCTGGGCCGCTGCCAGCCCCTTCCTGAGGTGGAACTGGATGAGCTCACTTTGCAGGCATCCTTCCTTCCAGTAGCCGCCGCCCTTCGCTGCTGCCGCGCAAGAGGCCGGAAGAGCCGGGGCTGCGTCCCCTCCGCCCTTCGGTAGAGGCCTGCCCGCTTTGCCTCGGCTCCAGCTCTTGGGTGGCGGCTGTGAGAGCGCGAAGGGGTCCTCCCTCTCCCCCTCCTCTCCAGCCGGCGTCTGCGGCTGCTCTCCAGCTCCGAGAGAGGCGAGCTCGGGGTCTCTGGGAGGCGTCTCCCGCTTGTCAGCCGCAGGCCTCGGCGCTGCCTTCGGGCAACCTCCTGCCGGGACCAGGGGCGTGGCGGCTTGAACTTCAGCACCATCCCCGGCCTGAACAGCTCCCAGCGGCGCCGCGCTCCTCGCTAGCGCAGGCTGTGCGGACGCCTTGTCCCCTCCCACTCCGCCTCCCTTCGCGCGGCCCGCTTTCTGCCCGGGCGGCGGCTGCTGCTGCTGCGGTGGCGGCTGCTGCTGCCGGGCGGAGCTTGCTTTGGAGGCAGCGGCTGCAGCAGCCGTCGCGGAGCGGGGTGAGCTAGCAGCCGGGGAGGGCTGGCGGACGGGAGAATCCTTGGGTCTGCCTGGAGAGGATGCTCGCTGCTGCTGCTGCTGCTGCTTGTTTCGGCTGCTGCTCCCCTCTGGATGCAGGCGAGGAGAGGCGGTAGCAGCAGCGCCTCCGCTAGGCGGCTGGCTCATGGCTGGTGCTATCTCCCAGGCGTGGCAGAAAGGTCCGGCCCCGCAAGGGTCATCGTCCCTCCCTAGCTGCCCTTCGAGCTGGGGAAAGAGGCACACACAGAGCGCTCGTAAATGACTCAGCAGCGCATCACCAAGCCGGCCTGCTCGCCACAATGGGAACCAAGGGCCTCCAAGAAATAGGGAGGAGTTGGAAGCGGCGCCACGAGGTTTGCGGAAAGTCCCAGGCGCAAAAAGTATCGCGCTCTCCTCCAAGGCAGAGGCGTCACCCGGGGGGTTGCATTGAGAGCACTCCAGCTTTGCAGAAAAAACATTTGCTATTCCGGGAAGGGGAGCCTTTTCTACTGCTGATTTTCTGGTTCCAAACGCTCAAAATCACCTCGTCCGGAGAATTCCTCAAAGAATTATTTCATCTAATCACTTGCTCCTAAGTACTTCTAGAGGGCAGTGGGGCTGGTTCCATATAGCCGTTTTAAAATGGGTCATCCAGCCTTTCCCACCCCAAATTCCATGCTTACTTTTACTGCACTTTGTGCTAGTTAACCCACAACTCTGCAAAAGGGGTAATGAAAGGTTCTGGGTAGCCTACTATCTTACTAGTACACTATCAAACTAGTGTACTATCAAACTATACAAACAAGCTGGGGGAGCCGTTCACTGGGTGAGCTTTGGCCTTGTTCTGATTGGCTGACACAAGTTTGTGTGCTCATTCAATGCTGAACAACAGGCATTGTACACCCCACCATTATTTCACTTTATAGTGGCTATTCCCTTTACCCTGAACCCCAATAATAAATGTGGGTGTCTATGGCTGCAGTCTTACACACACTTGCCTAGGAAGAAGACATGGATCAGATTTCACTGCATGTTTGTTCACATTCATCCCTGCCTAACCCTCTCTTCCTCCCCTCCCTCTACTGTCTTCCTTGCAAATTTAAATTGTAGGTCACTTCCTTTGCTGCTTCTGTATCACTCCAGGTACATTGGTGGTAAATATACAGGGAACAGTCAGAAACAATAAGATGCAGAACTACTGCTGAAGCCACACAAGGCATGAATCTGCCCATGGGAGCCAATCCATCCAAAATATACTCTTGACTTCTTCAAAAGAAGAAATAGTTCAGCCCTGTATACATGAAGGAGTATCTCCACTCCCATTGTTTGGCCCACTGTTCAACACTGAAATCCAACAAGGTTACAGGGAACCAGGCATAGGGCCTTCTCAGTAGTTGCTTCCACCCTGTGGAACGCCCTTCCATCAGATATCAAGGAAATAAACAACTACCGGTATTTGACTTTTAGAAGACATCTGAAGGCAGCTTTGTATAGGGAAGTTTCTAATGTTTGATGTTTTACTGTGGTTTTTTAATTTGCTGGAACCTGCCCAGAGTGGCTGGGGCAACCCAGTCAGATGGGCGGGATGTAATAATTATTATACTATTATAATTATTATTGAGAACCTCTGGACTTGGAACTCCAAACCAGGATCTCTAAGGTGAGAATGAAAACATGTTCCAAGTTACAACTAAAACATACTTATAATCATGTAAAACAAATCTAGTTATTCAGTAAAGCACTTTAATTTCTTCCTCCTCCACCCTGTCCAACCCAACACACACTTTTGTATTTCTTTTTTGTTCCCCAAGTGTAGGGATTTTAATTAGAATTGCTGAACTTCCCTTCTAACTTCCAGCTCTGTGCATTCAAATGCTAAAGACTATTTTTCTACAAAGGGTGTGTTTTAGCTGAAATACAGACACTTTTGTATTTCTAATCTACATTTTTAAATGGAAAGAATGGGCAAAATATACAGTAGAATGGTAGATCTCAAAGTTATTCTTAATCCAGAAAAGTATAACCTCAATATGCAATATTACTCTCAACAGCACCTTATGACAATTATGACAAACTGAGCATAATATACATGTGCATGAAGAGAGAGGGTGACCAAGAAAGTTTTACATGAGACGATGAAATAGACAAGGTCTGTTGCCAGATTTTAGCAGTCTATAAAGTTATATGCCAGAAAAACACTAGATTATCTAATTATTTGCTTAGGTGCCAATGCTGCGGATTCTTATTTTAGATGAAGTACTTAAAAGAAGTGAAACATTATTAATTTATTATAATGCAGGCAACTACAATATATCAAATGGGAGAAGATCAGTCCACCACCTGCATTTTATTAGTGTGAATAAAATAAAATAACCACCTTCTGAATTCTAGAATTCCCAAGTGTAGATGGGATTGCAGCCTAAATTAGTAAATGTTTTACATATATCTATTACTATTGTCACCTCCAGATTCTATTACCCTAAAGTCTTCAGGTTACCAAATGTTAGCAATTATTTGAAATCTCTGTTTCTCAAACACTTCATCTTCAATCTGAAATTCAAATTGGTTTTACTGAATGAAACTTCAGGTTCTCAAAACAAAGCAAAAGCCAAAACACTACACAATAACCTTCAAGAGTTTGGATATACCTATAGGGATATATATATATATATATATATATATATATATATATATAACCTACAGTCCTTCACATTAACAACCTCCTCCCACCTCCAAGTTGCATTGCAGCAGAGTCATCACTTTTACCAAGGACATCCTTTGACCTCCTTCAAGTCTTCAATTGCAGCAGCGGTTGATAATCTCTCTATACAAACTTCATAACCCATTTTTAAAAATAAAATAAATAAAGTTACAATCAAAACCAAGAATCTCTCCCCCCCCCCCGATCTCTGGGACATCGTCACGTGGTTATCAGAGAGGTGGCAGAATGTTGCGCCTCTGCAGATTTCCATGTTAAAGCAAGGGGTGGGGGGAGAGGAAGAGAGAGAAACAAAGAAGGAATTCCATACTTCACCATTTAGCATAGACTACCTTGAAAACAGCCAGCAGCTCAGAAGCGGCTCTATTTGGTCACTTATCTCCACCCCCCGCCGCCCCCCAGCAACGGTCTATTTCCAGCGTGTCGAGATTTCGAAGCTCTTTTTGAACTTTTATCCAGGTTTCAGCAGGCGGAGAGTTTGCACGCGCGCTCTCTACAAAGGATCAAGCGCTTTGTTAAGTTGCCCTGCTGTGCGATTGCCCTTTTTCTTTGCGAACAATGGCTCCCGCCGTCATCAGCGTTACTTACCCCCCACTTGGTGTCCTCTTAGGCTGGCTAAACTGCACACGCCCACGGATGCACGAGGTACCAAGCGGAGCCAGAGCTGCTCGGGGTAATGCAGCAATATTCATGAGCTGACCTCATTGGGCCCCGGAAAGGGAGAGCGGGTGGGGGGTGGGGAGAGGAGGGAGGGAGGGAGGGGAGAGAGAGAGAGAGAGAAGAAAGATCAAAAGAGAAGAGCCACGCCCGGGCAGGCCTCAGGGCTCCATTGCACCTCGTATTATCGGCACGGGGTAGAATTGGATTACAGCTCTCCGAGTAGGAAGGAGGCAAAAGACATGGGAAGTTTTCCCTTCGAAATTCAGTCCAGAGAACAGTCGATTCTGATCAAATATTTATTCTTCTTTGAGGCCCGGATGTGCGGAGTGCACAGTGATGTCAGGCGCTTTTTGATGTTGCAGCAGCATCAGCATAATGACAACTGGGCTCTCCTTTGTTCTTTGGCTCCAGTGGCTGTTTGACTTGCATTTCAGTCAGTCTCAAGGAATCGGAGACAAAGACAGACTATAACCATGTTGCTCCGCTGCCTGTGGCTTCACTTACTCTGGATTCTCTTTTGTGAAAACTTAAAAAGGCTGACTATCACGAGTAAAGGCCTAATACCGTTTACCAAACGTGGTTTTAATTATTTGGTAGAAATTTACATTGAATTCTCTTGTAGTTTCAAAACTATGTATGCACGTGTTAGGGTTCAGAGATAGTTCTTTCTTTAAAGCTGATCAAATAGTCTAAAATATGGATTGTCTGTTTCTTGCCTCTTGAAATCACCAATAGTAGATCCTGCATATTCTGTACAACACAATTTTCTGCTATCTATTGTGTAATCCTTATACATCTTCTAAGAAGAAGAAGAAGAAGAAGAAGAAGAAGAAGAATGCTGAATGTGGCTGGGCCACTTCACTGCAAGTTTTGTCTATTTTTGTCTATTTTTGTGTAGTGCCATCAGTGGACAGTAAACTCCAGTTCACACAAATGTAAACAGGTACCTGACAGTTTAGGATTAGAGGACTAAAATCTTTTCTGTCTGGTGACTCAAACTGCTAGGTGTTAAGATTGTTGACCTGATGAGGAATTTCACTTTGGGTGATCTTTGGCTTGGGTAGTAGATGGTCATATGGAATAAAGGAACACAAAAGAGAAAGGTTTAAGTTGTAGATAGTGTCATGCTTGTTACTTGTATGAATGGAACCTCCAGCTTTGGGCCAGTTCATGCAAGAATGGAGGTTTTTGACCTTACACATTTGATTAACAATTTGTTTATGCCTGTGTTCCAATAATTATTGGAGTACAGTGGAACCTCGGGTTAAGAACTTAATTTGTTCCGGAGGTCCGTTCTTAACCTGAAACTGTTCTTAACCTGAGGTACCACTTTAGCTAATGGGGCCTCCCGCTGCCGCTGCCCTGCAATTTCTGTTCTCATCCTGAAGCAAAGTTCTTAACCCGAGGGACTATTTCTGGGTTAGCGGAGTCTGTAACCTGAAGCGTCTGTAACCTGAAGCGTCTGTAACCTGAGGTACTACTGTACTTGATATATGGAGCAGTAAACGGGGCCATAGCTAACAGGGGCTAGCTGGGGTCTCAGCCCTGGGTGAAGCCTCTAGAAACACACATGGGGTGTGTGACAAATGGGGTCTTTGCCCCAGGGAACAGAAAGCCTAGTTTCGGCCCTGCAGTAAATGATGAATTGGTAGGTCCAATCTTTGATTTGTAGAAAATACTTATGGCAAATCAACTAAATCAGATTATATAAAAATAATAATTCCAGCTTGGCTGGAATCCTCATCCCAGTCTCCCAGTGAGGCCTTGGAAGCTTGGCTTGCACCACAACAGGGTTCAGCACTAGGCAGCTCCCATGGAAGAGGTTTGGCGCTGTCCAACCCCACCAGCTAGTGGCAAGTAGAATGATGAACTGATCCGGTCCTACTGCCATGCCAACCCATACTCAACCTGCCACAGTCAATAAAGATTTGGCCTGATTTCATCCCAACCTTTCTTTCTCGTCGTTTGCAAATCTGGGTCACAGAATGCACCTACTGAGGCAATAAAGTATTGACTCATAAAATGATTCCTTTTACAAATAACAAAGATATGTAACAATTAAAGTATTTTCCACCTGTGAGTTCCAGTATTTTTGAGAGTAAAGGTTCTTATAAAGTCTTAGATGAGCCAGATGTTTGCATATACTGGTGACAATGAGTGACCTTGTGCATCAATATTTGAAAAGGAAATAAAATCATGCCACATGGTCAAAAACGAGAAAGGTCATTTGAGTTCTGTCCTTTAGATACTTTTAGTTTATGAGATATCTTTTCAAGGAGGGCAATTTATCAAAACTAATTCTGTCCCATTTTCTAATGTTCCTATTTTGCCTGCTGAACCTTCTTGTGTTATGGGACTGCCTTTTTCAGCTATATACTGTCATGTGCTAAATTTTAAATGCCAGGAATGAACTGTTTGCTGGCATGCCACTCCAAATGGTGATCTGTGAATGATTTTTCTATGTCTTCCAGCATTCTAATTCCCCCACCTGTGTTCAGTTTACCTCAAGAAATATAAGGTTCAGAAGCTTCTGTGCTTAACTTTGCACTTTATGAATCACTAAAGATTTGGGCTCTTTGTATATTATTCCCAGAATCTGTAAAGATGGGCTAATTCTTTCTGTTTCGCTGAGTTTCATGCTTGATAGATTTAAGCATGTTAATTTTAGTTTTCTTACTTTTATATCCTGTCTTTCTTTGATTATGGAGCTCAAGGTGGTGTCTGTGTGACTTCCTGGCAGTCAGCCATCAAGGCACTGACCAGACCCAGACCGGTTTAGCTTCAGCAAGATATGTCTTCCCATTCATTCAAATGGGACTTGCACAGGATATGTTCCAGGCAAGATTAATACTACTGAGGGTGTTTGTAGGGTGGGGGTGAAGCAGTCGTTCCCATGCTTGATTTTGGCTATGATTGAATGGGGTTGACCATCAGTATAATTCTGTATGAAGCAGAGGAATGTATCAATTGATTGATTTAAAAGCTGTTATCTAATTTCATTTCAATTTTGAAGCAGCTTGCAATGAAAATCAGGGAAATGTCATACAGCAGATAATAAAATTGCATGTGAATAGCTTAGAGCTACCTTGAAAAAGATTGTCAGTAAAAACAAAGCATGGTAATAAATTAAATTAACATATCACAGATTCAGGGATGAATTAATCTTCTATGCCTTTTTGAGGGTATCCTGTTCATTCCTTTAAAAATAAACAAACTGAAGAATAACAGCATGTAATTGCAAGAAGCTCTCTTTCTACAAAAGGTGGAAGGGGGAATACTCTTCCCTTTTCTCAGCTGCTCTCTCCTCCCTCCATAATATAAGGGAGAAAATGAAAGCCATGCAGCCCGTCCCCCCTTAAGAGGTTAGGGCTTGTTGATGGAGTGACATGCTACCAGGGTAACCATGGAAACTAGACTCACTCACACAAAAACTGCTTCCCAAGCAGTCCAGAATGTGTGTGCATTTGTAGAAAAAGAGAAAAGATAAGCTATTGTACTTGTGAGGGTAGCAAATTGGATCCCTTTTCCATACATTTCACCCGAAATCCTTAAAGCAGTATTGGTGTAAAAGCCAAAAGGTAGTCACAGTAATCGCCCAAATGTGTTTATAGCACTGGAACAAAACATCAGAGTATTTTGTTGCACTCACCTTGCAAAATGCTCTCTGAATTAATATTTTATCAGCTAATTAGTATTTTCCTTCTGGGCACTACTTCTGATCCATGTAAACAGACTTAATATAACTGCAGTATATCAGACTGGCAACAATAACCGATTTAAGGAAGAGGAACTCTCAGCCATACCAGATCTTGATGCGTTGGTCTAGCACCAATCTCTAAAATCCCAGTACCCAGTATAATCAACCACATGAATCGGAGGGGGGGGTGCACCTCAAAATATTTTAGAAAGCCAAAGCTCTAGAAATCATTTAGAACTAAGATCTCTCATTTCGAACTGTTTTCGCACATAACATTAAGAATCACCACTGCCAGTGGTGTAAGGTAAAGGTAAAGGACCCCTGGATGGTTAAGTCCAGTCAAAGGCAACTATGGGGTTGCAGCACTCATCTCACTTTCAGGCCAAGGGAGCTGGTGTTTGTCTGCAGACAGCTTTCCGGGTCATGTGGCCAGCATGATTAAACCACTTCTGGTGCAGTGGGACACTGTGACAGAAACCAGAGTGCATGGAAATGCCATTTACCTTCCCACTGCAGCGGTACCTTTTTATCTACTTGCACTGGTCTGCTTCTGAACTGCTAGGTTGGCAGGAGCTGGGACAGAGCAACGGGAGCTCACTCCGTTGTGGGGATTCGAACCACCGACCTTCCGATTGGCAAGCCCAAGAGGCTCAGTGGTTTAGACCACAGCACCACCCACGTCCCCTACCAGTGTTGTAGGTTTTAGTTTCACCTAATGGATCTACTTAGGTTGAAAACTGATTGAAATCTGGTGTGTTTAAATTATTATTATTTTATTTATTAGATTTATATACTGCCCTTCATCTAAAGATCTCAGGGCGACTCACAAGATAAAATGTGGGACAGAGTCCCTCCTGCATAAAGAAGCTACAATGTTGAGGGCAATAGGGTGAGAATTCCTCAGATGCCACCAAGCCAGTCTTTCCAGAGAGCAGGAAATATCAGAAGATTTCATTTAAAACACTACTCTCATGATGAAATCCATTGATCCACCTTGAACTGAGCCATGCACTAATTCTACCTAGTGATGTTTCTTTATTGGTAATTTCTTCCATTAGGTCTCTTTTACTCTATTATAATATTCTGTCCACTATGTAATAGGTTTTAGGTTATTAAAAATGCATGGCAGCTTTATGATTTCTCTTAGCATTCATTGCTCTATCATCTCTACTGCTGGAAGAGGCAGAATTTGTCTGAGGCCTTCACTGCTAAGGCCTATGTAGAATGATTTTTCTGTGGGAAGTTGTTTGCTGCCTCAGTAACATTGTGGGCAAAATGACAATGAAAAATATTTTCCTTTTTCTTGTTCCACAAAAATGCTTGGAGAAGCTCTAGTTCTGACAGCAAAAATAGGTTGGCACACCTGTATTTTTAAAGGCATAAACAGAACGGGTTGCAACTGTATAAAATGAGATTATTTCCTCGCCTCTGTTTAATTCTACTTTGCGACCTTGTAAACAAGATAACTTTCCCACACTGCTTTAATCACACAGTTAATAAAAAGGAGCCAAGGTTGGTTAGTTTTTCAGAAAATAAGAATTTTAAAAAGGGCTTTTGAGTAACATGTCAGGAAAATAAATTAGGCCGAAGTACACATGCATGTGTAGTAAATAGCAGTCACCAGCATTAAAAGCCAGGAATTTTAATTTAAGCAAGCATCTTCTATACATGTGTGACAGTTTAGTAAAACTATACATGAAGCTAACAGTTTAGTAAAAAAACTAGAAAAAAGGCAATCCCAAATGTGAGAAATGATCATGTTGCTTTTTCACATAATCTACAATCATGCAATTGCTAGACAACCTTAGATGTCTGATCGCCGAAGAATTGATGCTTTTGAATTATGATGTTGGAGGAGACTCTTGAGAGTCCCATGGACAGCAAGAAGATCAAACCTCTCCATTCTGAAGGAAATCAGCCCTGAGTGCTCACTGGAAGGACAGATCCTGAAGCTGAGGCTCCAATACTTTGGCCACCTCATGAGAAGAGAAGACTCCCTGGAAAAGATCCTGATGTTGGGAAAGACTGAGGGCACAAGGAGAAGGTGACGACAGAGGATGAGATGGTTGGACAGTGTTCTCGAAGCTACCAGCATGAGTCTGACCAAACTGCGGGAGGCAGTGGAAGACAGGAGTGCCTGGCGTGCTCTGGTCCATGGGGTCACGAAGAGTCAGACACGACTAAATGACTAAACAACAACAACAACATTGTTAGAACAGCTTGTGGTTAGGATGCTCATAAGTAGGACAGCTTGCGGCTGGAGTATGGTTTATTCATAGGCTTCAGCAGGTACAGTACTCACTTACACCTGTAACTGGGACAACTAGTGGTCAGGCTGTTGCTTGCGTCAGTATGTAAATGCATAGGAACATAGATCAAATAGGGAATAGGATAAACAAGAAGGGTGGGTGTTGAAATCAGAGTAATGGGAGATGTAAACAGGGATGGGAATGTTAGCTGGGTAATTAGGCGGTCATGATAGGCTGTAAACCTTGTAGTACCCAGCTAATGGGGAAAGAAGGGAGGGAATATAAGCTTGTGCTTTGTCAATTTGGGATGTGCCTACTTTGGACACCAGCTCTTGCAAGAACATTTTGTAATCAATAAACTCTTTGCTCCTTCACCAATTTTGTTCAGATTTTATTTTGAGGATCTTAAGACCCACCTCTAACACCAAACAAACCATAGGTTGTCGGCGGGCTTGGACTGAGGGCTGAAAACAAACTGTTTTTAAAGCATGTTTAAGAATACAGCTTCAAACTTTTTTAAAAAATCACATCTGAGGGGAAAACTTTTTTCATTTTTAAATTCTCCTTCCTATCATAATACTTTGAATCCACACATTTACACAAAGGAGAGGGAGTAGAGGTTGACTGGGCAGGCGCTAAATAAATTTGGATGTTCTGTTATTAGTTATATAGGAATATAAATAACACCACTATAACCTCTTTTTAGTTATAAAGGGATTCCATATGTATGTTTGATGGGACAAAGGAATGATAACTGCCTCTTAGAAGGACCAGTAGCCACCCTAGGGTGTGCATTGCCTGGTCATTGTGGTTGTAGCACTGCCGTTGGAGGGGAGCTCAGAACCCTTGGAAGGTGGATGTGGCCACAAAAAGTTAACTTTTTGTGCTTGTTCAGGGTGGCTTGGTAATTCATCAGATGGGCGGGGTAGAAATAATAATAATAATAATAATAATAATAATAATAATAATAATAATAATATAATTAAGCCCTGATCAGATTTGAGCATGTGAACTTGTTTTGTCCATATGGAGTTCATCTGTCAGGAAGTGGCAAAGATGTCTGGATAGATCTCTCTCTGTTCAGGCCTTCTGGATTGGCTACAGAGGTTGGTTGGGCTGGCAGAACAAGGACCATGGTAGGATCCCACCCAGGGTGAATTACTATAAGGGGGCAGCAACTGGGGGTTACAGATGAGAAGAGTCTGTCAAAAGGAAAAGGAAAGGAAAGAAACCAGAACAGATTTGTGTGAATACACTTCCCACAATCATCTGCACTTCAATTATCTGCGCTTAAATAGCAGACTGGTTAAACTGGTTGCCACCATTCCTGGAGTTGTTGTTGTTGTTTTTTGCTAAGCAGAGTACATATCCAAGTGAACAAGATGAAATTGTAATGCCCTGCAATATGTATATTTGTCCTGCATGTTGGGGAGGAGGAAGCAGAGAGGAGAGGCAGGAGGAGTGACTTATTTCTGATTTACATAGGGTGTACGTTTCACATTCTAACTTGCTCCTCCCTTTTTAAAACAACTTTCATGCATTCTGAAGCCAAGAAACAGAATGGTCTTGTCCAGCATGGGGTGCCTTTTCCTGAGAAATTGTTTTTGGCATCTCTTCATCTTCCTTTTTGCTACTTCTTCACTCAGCCTAGAACTCACAGAAAAATTAGCTGAAGAGCCAGAAAGCTACAGTGATGATGTTCCTCCGCTATGGCATTCTGCACCTGGAAATTTAGATGATTACCCAGTAAATGGCAACAACATATTAATCAACCCGTGGAGCTACCCTCAGAGATTAGGACTATACAAAATCCTGCTTAAAGCCACATCTAACTTTTTCGCTCCTCTTGGACCAAATGATGCTGACAACAATGTCCCAGGAAGATTGCCCCAGCAGCATGGTTTGCAATACATTTCGAACAAAAATATCTTATGGGGACTGGCTTTACAGCATGGCTGGCAATACTCTACAGGTATGAACGAATTCCCTTACAATCTAAACTGTTAGGAATGTGCTCTCTCTTCTTGGTTCAAATGGCAGGAGAAATAGGTTGAGATTTGTGACTTTGAAAATGTATTTCAGCGCTTTTTGTTAAGCTCTACAATGCAAAAATGGTGTTCTTAGCCTCACTGCTTTTTGTTTGTAAAAAAATGAGGTCCAGTGCTCAGACATCATACGTATGGACACAATAGGGAAGTGGGTGTCTTCTATATATACAGATGAAAGGGCCAATTAGCTTAGCTCACCTCACTTTATTGAGGATAGCGAAAGAAAACGTTGAAAAAAGATCCTCCAACTACAGACATAACCAAAGCAGGCTGCTCATATCTCAGAGTCACAGCACTGCTGCCCACTTCCTGCTCATTATTATCATCCCAATTCTTAACAATTTCCCCACAAACTTTGTTCTTCAGCCCAAGCAAGGAATACATCTTTTCTGTAGCACATATTTCCTTTCCATTTCCACCTTACATGTACAGTGGTACCTCAGGTTACATACGCTTCAGGTTACATACGCTTCAGGTTACAGACTCCGCTAACCCAGAAATAGTACCTCAGGTTAAGAACTTTGCTTCAGGATGAGAACAGAAATTGTGCTCCGGGGGCACCACGGTAGCAGGAGGCCCCATTAGCTAAAGTGGTGCTTCAGGTTAATAACAGTTTCAGGTTAAGTACGGACCTCTGGAACGAATTAAGTGCTTAACCCGAGGTACCACTGTATTAACAGTACAATGCTACGCATGCTTATCAAGTAGCAAGCTCCACTAAGTCCTTGCATAAAGTGATGGGTATGTGATGTGGCTCTTTAAAAAGGGGGATGGGGTACTCTGCATCACTGAGTGTCACTAGAAAAAAAACACTGCCTGTTCTCATATTTTCCATGTACAGTGGTACCTCAGGTTAAGTACATAATTCGTTCCGGAGGTCTGTTCTTAGCCTGAAACTGTTCTTAACCTGCAGCACCACTTTAGCTAATGGGGCCTCCTACTGCCGCTGCACCGCCGGAGCATGATTTCTGTTCTCATCCTGAAGCAAAGTTCTTAACCCGAGGGACTATTTCTGGGTTAGCGGAGTCTGTAACCTGAAGCGTCTGTAACCCGAGGTACCACTGTACCTGGGTAGTGATCATTTGAAGGGACAATGAAACACATGAGAAGAATGTTTAACCCTCTCCAACTCAGTTGAATCTCCCTTGCAAATGTTCCTATGGTCATTACACACACTCTGCCCAAAAAACCTCAAAGATTTCACAGTGGGCCTACAGTTGCAATCTTACAACCACCTACCTGTGGCTAAGCCCGGCTGAACTCAGCCAAACTTATTTCTGAGGAGATATGAAATGCAAGGTGTATTTGCAGAGAACTGTTAGGTGTGGCAAAAGTTAAAAGTTATTATGATTGATTTTGTGTAGGCTTTCGATATGGTGGCTGGGTGCAAATGAGGACATGACTCCGTTGCCTTGAGCAGGGAATTTCAGCAGCTGCAGTTGATAAGCTGCACCTGATGAAATTCCCTCTTCTACAGTGCCCTCATTTTCAGCTGGGTACAGTAACTGGCTTCTGCAAGCCTTTCCATATGTTTTGGGCCAACTCCCATCAGCCTCAGTCAACATGGCCATCTGTCAGAGATGATGGGAGTCGCTGTTCAAGAATACCTGGAGAGCAACAAACTGGGAAATGGTGGCATATATAAAACCTTGCTGTGGCGGTTGCCATCTTTTGGGATCGGGTAGGAATTTGTCCACCAGGCCAATTGGCTCCAGCCTGGTGGTTTTGCCTACCTCGTAGCAATCGTCACAACTCACCCAGTCATTAAAATGTTTGTGGTAGGATGTAAACATCATTAAATGTTATGTAATACTGTACTTGATTTTCTTCTAGGCAGACTAGAAGATCCAACCAACATCACAAGATGCAGCAAGAAAGATGGAGATAATCTGTGCATATCAGAGCGCAGCTGGTGGGCGTGTAGGTATTTTCATCCATGAAGATTTTCATAATACCAGAGTCCTACCCACACAGTAATTTGTAGGGCCTAAATGTGCAGAGCATGGATTGGACCTTTATTGCTTATAGTATTTATTATCTCTGTGTTACTGATACATTTATCCAGTGCTTTTTTTCTAAAAAAAAATGTTTAGGAATACTCTCATTTTCCTACTCATATTGAAATACTGCCCCTCAATGAGGCCAAACTTAGATTCACAAAATGTTTAGGGGTATGCATACCCCTGCGTCCCCCTAGAAAAAAGCACTGCATTTATCAATGTGTGAATGAGGCCTCCTGCCTCTGAAATCCTGTGGCTGCAATCCCAGAACCACATATTTGGGAGTTAGACCATTGAACAAATTGGGACTGAAGGCCAAACTCGATGTGAGACCATTCATACAAGTAGTGGCTGCATGAATTCCTTATTTTAAATATATTGCAGAAGTCAGGACCCAATTCAGACTGAAAACCTTGCACAGGAGTAGACAAAGCCCATGAGGTGACGTAAGACAGTCACCACAGACGGTAGATCCCACCTCTGAAAAGCATGCTGCTCCCCACGATGACTGCCCGTTTTTATGCCCCTGCCACCTTTAGCAAGAGGGGCTGCAGAGGAAGAGGTAACAGCAGCAGGCAGTGGCAGAGGAGGGAGTGAGGGATGGCATTTTCTGCTTTGTCTAAAGCAGCCAAATGCCCTAGGCCAGTCCTGGGAGGAGATGTGCATTATGCCTTTGCTGCCTGCTATGCTACTAATCCAGATTGGGGGATGTGCTAATTGCATTTTGGGGGACGACGACTCCCAGTCATGTAAATAGCAAGCTCAGGTGGCCTAGTTTACTTTTTAAAAAGCCATTCACCCAGTTGTTAAATCGTGCAATTGATGTCTTAAGTTTTGCCTGATGCTGCATGGAAGTGTGCCTTCCATTTACCAGAACTTCCAGTAATTTGAATGCTTTCCCGTATCGCCAGATGTTCTGCTAAACCAATATTGCTGCTGTCCATTACTGCAGGTATGAATTACTACCTAGCAATTGTACCCTTTCTGGGAGCACTGGAAAGTGGCATTTTTGGAGACTTGGCAGACAAGGTAGAAATACTACCACCAGATGAGCAAAGAGCTGACTTCTGTCACAGTGTTGCAGAATGCAGTGCCCAGGCACCCAAAGCCATGGCTGGCTGGAGAGATTTCTTCAAGGTACTGTAGCTGTTTTTCTGACAAGACGGATAGTAGGGTGGTTTTTTTTTGCACCAGAACCATATATTTAAAGATAGCAATCAAGTAGCGCCTTCTGTTTTTCAGTTTCAACAATAGGTTATTGTTTCCTTGTTTTCCCACTTCAAAATAATCTCTGCTCACCTACTTCATTAGACAATTTAGGACATTTTAAATGGTTAAAGAAAATAATTATGTTTCAGAACCTGTCTAAATTAATGCCACCAGCAAAATACTGCAAGATGTTGGGATGATTTGTAGTGTGAGTAAGAAAGAGAACATGAAATGTTCTGGGATATATTTGAAGGAACAGGGGCAATCCATTTCTGACACAATTCCGTGGGTATTGCACTGCCATCAATGACATGATATTTTAGAATAGCTGCTCAGCTAATGAGAATTCTAGTTATGGCTACAATCTTATACCTGGGAGTAAATCCTATTGAAGCCAGCGAGGCAGGTATAAGATTGCAATGTAAAGGATGATACAGTATTTATGAACAAAAGCTCCACATGGTGATGCAAGTGCTATGATTTGGAAGGGCTGGCAAAAGAGGGATAGATTTACAATCTTCAGTTACTTCCCTTTTTTAAAACAAAAACAAAAACTTCATTTCCAAGAAAACTGAATAAGGGGAAAGCTCACACACATCTGTAGCAGAACAAACCAATCAGTTTTTAATTAAGGATGCAGGAAGATGCCTTATAGCAGCTTGCTCAAACTCGGTCCTCCAGATGTTTTTGGCCTACAACTCCCATGATCCCTAGCTAGCAGGACCAGTGGTCAGGGATGATGGGAATTGTAGTCTCAAAACATCTGGAGGGCTGAGTTTGAGGAAGCCTGCCTTATAGTCAGACCCTTCATCTAGCTCAGTATTGTTGCCATTGGCTGGCCGTGGTTCACCAGGATTTTGAACACAGGGCATTCCCTCCCCATCTGGTGATGCCAGGGATTTGGCCTGGGACCTTCTGCATGAAAAATAGATGCTGTCCCACCCCCTCCCCCATTCACTTTTTGAGGGCTACCTTTGAAGGTGACCCGGAAACTACAACTAATCCAGAATGCGGCAGCTAGACTGGTGACTGGGAGCGGCCGCCAAGACCATGTAACACCGGTCCTGAAAGACCTACATTGGCTCCCAGTACATTTCCGAGCACAATTCAAAGTGTTGGTGCTGACCTTTAAACCCTAAACAGCCTCGACCCAGTATACCTGATGGAGCTTCTCCACCCCCATCATTCAGCCTGGACACTGAGGTCCAGCACCGAGGTCCTTCTGGCGGTTCTCTCACTGCAAGAAGTGAGGTTACAGGGAACCAGGAAGAGGGCCTTCTTGATAATGGCGCCTGCCCTGTGGAACGCACTCCCATCAGATGTCAAGGAAATAAACAAATATCTGACTTTTAGAAGACATCTGAGGGCAGCCCTGTTTAGGGAAGATTTTAATGTTTGATGTTTTATTGTGTTTTTAATATTCTGCTGGGAGTCGCCCAGAGTGGTTGGCGAAACCCAGCCAGATGGGCGTGGTATAAATAAATAAATAATAAGTTTATTATTATTATTTTATTATCCTAATGGAGTGTGTGTGTGCGCGCGCACGTATGTGCGTATGGCATCTTCTCTTCTAGTATCTCTCATCCACTGCACTGAGCTCTGAAGCGCCTGAAGCACAAGAAGCAGCACTGAACTACATGTGGAACGCTCACGTTCATAGCTTGGCTTATGGAAGGCGAAAGTTTAAAAACCGGTAAGAGAAAACTACCAGAGGTACAAAAGGTTTTTCGCAGGTTCCCTATGATGTACACTCACGGGTCACTTACAGGTGTGAGAAACAATCTTTGTTTTCCAGCAGTCATATGCAGTGCTGTCTTGGAAAGAGTAAAGATACCTGTAATCTTATTTTGATATAGGTGCTGTGGGTGCCAGCACAAAACAACTGCCATGGGTGGGGTGGAGGGAACCACAGGTGCCAATACTCCATACCTGTGAATATCATCACGAAAAGCACTGGTCAATTTAAAACATTTCTGTTTATTCAGGATATAGCTTGAGGAGTGCATCAACCTAGGACTGACTGCTGGCTGTTGCGTTCTACATTTTATCCTGTATATTTGCCCTAAGTTTCTAATTTGTGTTTGATTGTGTATGTATTCTTGAACGTTTTTGAATTCTGTGTCTCTTTGGGAAGAAAAGTCTCTTAATAAATAAATAAGTTCTTCCAACAGGATGTGATGCAGCTCCTGGTAATGTGCAATTAATTAATCAAAATCCGAAAATCTATTCTTACTTAGATCACATTAGAAGCTATTTAACCTGTTGATAGCAGAATGAATATTTTAGTGGGGTGGGCTACAATCTGTCCTTTCTTTAGCATTAATAATTGGCACTGAAGGAATTTTGTTCACTATATCGTGTTTTTCTTTTCATTACCTTGTTTTTAATTGATTTTAGCTTTTTTGTATTTTGTGGTGTTTGAGATTTTTTTATGAAGCAGCAAATAAAGGCAAATAGCAGCAGCCTCATATCTTGCATTGCTCAGGACTGCTAAAACAACAACAGTGCTGTTCTGAAATCAGTGGTTAAAATCAATGCAGTTTTGAAAGCCTGTCCTGTGTCTTGATTCAAAATGATGCCCACTTGTATCCAAACATGGACAAAAGCCTACTCCTTGATCTCAGGAACCATTATGAAAATTGGTTACAATATCTTAAGAGGTGTCCGTGTGCATAGTGAACAAACAGCTTCCAAAATATACAGTATAAGAACAACAACAACAATGGAGTTTAAACTGATTACCTCACTTTCCTCTTCTTGCTTCACATTTCAGATTGCCATACCTTAGTGGTCCTGAAAGCAATTTTGGGGAGGACTGGGCGGCTACTGTTGATTTCATTGCAGCCACACATTTTCATACAGACCAGGAGACCACCAATCGTTTGCAGACTGGCTTACCGCCAAGAATGCTTTTGGAAGGAGAGAAAGCCCCTTTCATTGCAGACTTCACACCTGAGCAGAATAAAGTGCTGTTTCTACTTGGTGCCCTGAGTAGAGTCAATGAGAAAACAGGTAGGTGTTTGGACAACCACACAGTACACAACTAGAATTGAAGCTGTGGGGCTGGTAGGAGGCTGGAGGATGCACAGGAAAGTGGTAGCTGCTTCTGCACTACCCCACACATCAGCTGTTAGGCAGGGAGGCTGAGCAGCCCAAACAAAGCACGCTGTGCCTCCGGTCTCTGCCCTCACCAACATCCTCTTCAGGCTCTAGGGAGGGTCTCCTCATGAGCCATGAAGACTGTCCAGCTTTCTCTTACCATTTTCAAGGTTGAATCAAAATATTTATTTCCCAGCACCACACATATACACACAGTTTTATATGTTCATGTAACATAAATACTAGGGTTGCCTCCAGTTTTTCTTCTGTGTGCAGTTTCTTCCTCCTGCCTTCACAGTGTCTGGCAGATGTTGTTGCAACCCTTTTCCACCACGTGCCAGTTCTTTAAAGTCAATTAAAGATCCAATTAAACAGTGAACCTCTGCTTCTTAATGGTGGTGTAGGAGGGTTTTCACCAGGTGAGGTGCTTTTGCATTCAGCACCTCCCTGCCTCCCATGCCCGAGCAAGAGCCAGGTACTGAGATGAATTGCAAGCGAAGTCCATTCCCCCTGTCCCGGTGGGAATTTGCAAGGATGATTTATCCTCTGTTATCCTTGCTTTTCATTTGCCAACAATCCCCCGCTGTCGTGGGGGCTGCCTCTATTAAGGCAGGCAGGACTGGAAGCCAAAAATAAACTTCATTCTATTCCCAAAAATAAATGACACAGAAGAATGGAAACCTGTAAAGGAGGTGATTCATTTTTAGAGGGAAATACGCATTTCACCAAGCTGAGGTTGCATGCTTTTTCTGCTTTATAATGGTCTTTTGCTCCACTTCTCCACACAGCTGTTCAGATAGCTATAAAATTGGTGTTGCATGGCACCATCTTGTGGCATTAATGAGAAAAAAGCAACTTTTTGCTTTTTATATTTATTTTATTTTTACGCTCATATCCACTTTTCCTTCAGTGAGTAAAGCAGATTAGGCTGAGACATGATGACTAACCTAGTTAATGTCATGGCCGAGGAGAGATTTGAACTCTGATCTGCAAGGTCCTGTTCCTGAAAATCCTACCTGATAGATAGCTCAAAGCCTTCCATGTCAGATCGAAAGCAAAATATAATAGGATGGGAAGATACTTGAGTGCTATGGATGAACAAACAAACAAACAAACAAACAAACAAACAAACAACCAGCATGGTCCAGGACCAGTATCTTCCAGCCATTTAATGCCTGCATAAACATTTCATTTCATTAAACTTTTAATTTGTATACCATCTTTCTATCTTAACTATACACAGTGCTTTTTTCGGGGGGGGCGCAGGGGTATGCATACCCCTAAACATTTTGTGAATCTAAGTTTGGTCTCACTGAGTGGCAGTATTTCAATATGAGTAGGAAAATGAGAGTACCCCTAAACATTTTTAGAAAAAAAGCACTGACTATACACAATGCAGTTTACAAGCTGAAGAAACAACAAAATGTACAACAAAGATCATGCACCTTATAACAATCTGATCCAACACAAAAAGTCATAATAAAAACATAACTTTAAAACAAACAAAATAATGTAATATTCAATAATCTATTAGAATATAACAGCACACAATAAAATTAGCTCTCAAAATACCAGCATGTAAGAATTAAACAGAAATTCACTCTTAACAATTTGCTGAACTGGAAAGCAGAAGATAAATCCTCACATAAATAAATAAAACCTTTCTTTTACAGGAAACCTTTTGCTGCTGATTTGGAAGGCTGCCATGGCTACCGAAGCAGGAAGAGAAATTGGCCGCAAACTTATTGAAAGTGTGATTTAGAGAAACTTGTCTCTGGAAACACATAGCTCAACAAAGGGGGCGGGGATAATTCCTTTAATTATCTGCTTAGTAGTGAATCAACGTTTGCTAGTTGAATGCATTTCTTAGAAATTCACCAGTTTTACGCTTATCTATATGGGATTAAGGTTGCAACCCTATTTACACTTACCTGGCACTTCATTCTGAGTAGACCTATACACAGTGACTTCTTAAATGCCATAAATCAGGCTTCCTCAAACTCGGCCCTCCAGATGTTTTTGGCCTACAACTCCCATGATCCCTAGCTAGCAAGACGAGTGGTCAGGGATGATGGGAATTGTAGTCTCAAAACACCTGGAGGGCTGAGTTTGAGGAAGCCTGCCATAAATAAATAAAATGAAGCTGAAAATGAAACCTGATTTGTCTTTATCAAGGAACTGCAAAACACCCCTCTCCCCCAACCTTCCTTGTGGTTTGAAAGGTCAAAAGTGTATGAAGCAGCAAATGTAACATTACATTTCTACACTAGGCTAGTTTTTAAATACACTCACACACCCCTCTCTATTCTCCATTCAGACAAGCAAGAGTTCATGGAAGCATTCCAGCCTGGCAAAAACATTTGTGTAACAAAGCGAAGTGTGTAGCCTTGGGAGAGTTACAAACTGCTCGGGGTTTTGATTATAACCAGGCAGCATCTTAATCTTGTTAGATAAATATTAACTTCTGAATTCACTTAAATAAATAAAAATAGAATATAAAGTGAACACAACATTTGGAGAGGCGGGATGGGAGGAGCTGTGAAGCACGGAAGCATTTTAGACCCAATGTGCTTATAAAACGATGCATGGACTGCTTGTCCCTATCAGCTGTAAAATGTGTCACACAGCACCATCTTGTGGTACTGATTAGCAGTGCTTTGCAAAACAGCTTTCTCGCGGATTATTGAGAATTCTGCTTCTTAGAAGCTTTTACCGAAGCAAAATAAAATATATCTAGTTGAGAGAACACCTAAGAACTAAATTAGTGAGGGGTTGAACTAGTCATGCCTTGGAACTGGACTCAGAAACCTAAACTAGTTCAGTTTATTCCAAAATAGAATGGTTATATGTTTTGGTGCCCAAATTTAATATGTTGTTATTATTTAAAAGGGTCTAAACCACAGAGCCTAGGGCTTGCCGATCAGAAGGTCAGCGATTCAAATTCCCGCAACGGGGTGAGCTCCCGTTGCTCAGTCCCAGCTCCTGCCCACCTAGCAGTTCAAAAGCACGGCAAGTGCAAGTAGATAAATAGGTACCGCTCCAGTGGGAATGTAAATGATGTTTCCATGGGCTGCTCTGGTTCGCCAGAAGCAGCTTAGTCATGCTGGCCACATGACCTGGAAGCTGTCTGAGGACAAACACGGGCTCTCTCGGCCTATAGAGTGAGATGAGCACACAACTCCAGAGTCATCCGCGACTGTACCTTTACCTTTACCTTATTATTTAAAGCTCAAAGTGCCTTGGGTTCTCACTGTCTCAGGGAACACATCTTCTTATATGAGCCTCTGATCTGCAACATGAGAGACAAGGGTCTCAGCTAAAGATTAATTCCTCCTGCCTGCTCCACCTCCAACCCTGAATGAATTGAGCACCCACCACCCAGGGACACTATTTGCTAGGGGAAATGCAAGTAGTTTGGCATTTAGCTCTATGAGGATGACATATATACATCAGCTTATGATTTTCTTTTTGGAAGCAACTATTGCATCCAGTAAATTAACAATGGTTCAAGTACGTATGACTCATTTTAATGTTTTGTACGGCTATTTTGACCTGATATATCTCCTGTGGATTTTTTCTCTCATTTTATGGAGTTTTAATATCTGCAGCTGTGCTGACATTTCACTTTCAAAAATGAGATATTCCAAGTCTTGGAAGTTCTGCCTTGTATTTTTCTGTATTCACTGGTACTTTCTATTCCTGCTTCTCCAAGGTCTTGAGTAGGATTTTTAAGAATTAGAATAATCAGTAAATGACAGGATCAATGAAATCTGAAAATATCACATGGCATACCATCAGAATACCCACCCACACGCCTTCCAGCCAATGAATACACTTACTTCCACAGAGGTAGGGAATCTGTGGATGTTGCTGGATCCCTATTTTCATCATCCCTGACCACTGGCCATGCTAGCTGGAGTTGATGGGAACTAGGGTCCAACAATCGCTGGAGGGCCACAGGTTAGCCATGCTCACTTCAGAGACAAAACTGAATGTTAACACCTCTTCTTTCAAGTGCAGCTTTGTTTTGTTTTACAGAAATTGCCAGCATGGTGGCCCTGGTCCAGACTGCGGAGGTGGGTAGAGGAACTTTTAACTCATTGCCTCTGCTATGGTCCTGATGCAGGTTGAGGCTCCCGCACCTGCAGTTTGCATGAGCTAAAAGCCTCAATGCACTGGAGTTCTCCTCACCTCCCATGCAAACTGTAGGTACAGGAGCCTGACCTGGATTGGGACCACATTGGAGGTAAAGGCTTGCCACCCGCGCGCCTGGTGAGAGGTTCCAGCCCCATTCTGTGACAATTTGTGCAAACGTAAAGGCCCTCAGTTAATCAACAGCATCATGTAATCTTTCATTTCTACAGACACTTAATTTCAGAGCTGTGGCATCAAGCCCCACATTGGATGAAAGATTCCTGAATTGCAGGGAGTTGAACTATAGATGGTCCTCATGGTCCCTTCCTACGATTCTATGATTTAAGAAAAGAATAGTCCCCCCCCCCACACACCCATAAAGTACCCAGCACAAAACAGATTGGGCTTGGCTGCACCTTTATATTTCTAGTCTTTAATCTCTGGAGCTCTACAATAACTATTTTAATTTCCTCCTTAATGGTGTATCAGTGTTTGGATGAAGTCAAGCTCACTCCACTGGGAACCATATGGTTTAGAAGACCAGGCTTCTCAATTAGTCCCCCTGTTGAAGCTTATCTGCACCAAATTAAAATGCCATATCAAAAATATAAATTAAATTCCGTTAATCAGTCTTCATCAATGAATAATAAAGCAAATAAATAAAGCTGAATTTTCTCTGTTTTCAGGCAGTGAAAAATATCATATATATGTCTTCCTCATGAAATGAAATGTGATCTGTCAAGACTTTGAAATTATTTATTTGGGAATTTCAGCAACTTCAGCAAAAGAGTTTTCGGTTTTTCTATTCACCTTCATACAAAACAAGTTCATATTCTGCTTTTGTGAGCTTAAGTGTATGCATTTCAATTGACTCCCTCACTTAAAGCCATAGAAACACTTTGCTTCAGAACACAATACTGAATCCTGGGAAGGATTTAGACGCTCTATCACTGTTTGAAGTTACCCCCTTGTTCTGATTGGTAGGCTTAAATAACCTGAGGAAAAATTGCTTGCCAAAATGTTATTCCTAGAGGGACTAAAGGCCTACATATTCTTTCATTTTGAGGAACCGGGACTGGTCTACACTCACAGAATGAGGCAGCAAAAAATCACTCTGTCACTTCTGAAAAAGTTTGGGATGGTTGCTTTCGGATTTGGATTTGGATTTGCTTTTGAATCCTCTACCATATAAAAACAGGCACCTTGCAAGTAATAAATAAATAAATAGGAGCACCTTGGGGTGTGGGTGTAGATCAGCCATTCCCTATTGTATTTGTTTTGCTCTTGTAGGAAGTTTGTCTTTTCTTATAGAGCAGGTGTGGGAAACCTGAGACCCTCTAGATGTTGTTGGACTTCAACTCCCATCAGCCTCTGTCAACATGGCCTATGGTCAGCTGCAGGCCAGACTCACAGAATTCCCATCTCTAACTGGGGGGGGGGGTGTAACTAGGCATCATTTTCTGTTCCGCTCTATATTTGTCGCATGCAGCCTTGTTTCTGTTCCACTGCAGTTTGTCCTCTACCAAAAACTACACTATTTGTCTTGCTGATTGCTGTGACAAAAATATGTAACTTACTTAATTACTTAGGTAGGCTGGATTACATTCCAGATGTGGGACAAATAAGTAAACATGGGCGATTCTTGCTCCCACTTCCATTTTCACCAGTTTTCCAACATCGATACCTCTAACACACAGGGTTCATATTTCAAATTCTCCCCTATCTGCATTCTGCAATGGTGCCATTTCTTCTACTAGCTCAGAAGTCTTCACCTCATTCACACTTCATTCTGTTGAATGTGAGAATTAGGTCCCTGTCAAAGGCCATGAACCTCATGTGATTCTTGCTACTGTCTTGTGTGACAAAAATAGATGTGATGGTGTTACAGACAGGCGCTGCTACCAAAAGAAGAAAAAGACCTGCACTCCCTCCCCATTTCTTTGGAGATATATAGCTAAAATGACAAGTCTTGCACTCTTGTCTCTCCATCCTGTTCCATTTCATTGGCTGCTGATTGCACAGGCAAGGTATCACCCAAGTAAGGTGATGTTGGGTTATGATGTGACTATGTCTGCACAGAGGGGGAAATTGCTGGTATGGGAAAGAGGCAACATGCTCTGCTTCACCACAAGTGAGCCCTCAAGGAGCATCCAGTAGGAGAACAGCCTTTACCAAAGGTGTCATGGACCTTGAAGACACGCGAACTCAGAACGCAAGGGAGAAACGTGCTAAGAGGAAGGCACGCTTGGCAAATCCACACCGTGATCAACTCCCACCCGGGAACCAATGTCCCCACTGTGGAAGTACTTGTGGGTCCAGAATTGGCCTCTACAATCACTTATGGACTCATTGTAAAAACCGTGTTTATGGAAGACAATCTTACTCGGTTACGATTGCCAAAGAAGAGAAAGAAGAAGTATGCTATCTTCTTTAAAAAACAACAATGGTGGCATTATAAATTCTTGGTGGGATTAAAAGGCCCACAATGAATTTATCACTTCTAATCATTAGATTAGATTAGATTAGTTAAGGCCTTTTGCCTTAACTATTCCTAGACCAGGCTTCCTCAAACTCAGCCCTCCAGATGTTTTCAGACTACAATTCCCATCATCCCTGACCACTGGCCCTGCTAGCTAGGGATCATGGGAGTTGTAGGCCAAAAACATCTGGAGGGCCGAGGTTGAGGAAGCCTGCCCTAGACAAAGGCTGTGTACACGCCTAATATTTGAAACACATCCTCTGCAAAACAAGGAGAAGTCTCCTGGGAACTGTCTATAAAGAGCTGCAGTTCTCAGAATCCCTTGGGGATGTGTGCTTCAAATGTAAGGTGTGTACGCAGCCAAATGAAATGTCCAGAGTAGCTTACAGTTCATAGTTAAAAAAACCCCAAACCCTCAATAATCCATGGGTGGTGGTGGGGAAGCACAACTGAAACAATAGAGATTAAAAGACCAGCAGCTCTTTTGCTTTCTAGAACATTCAACTTTCTTCTCATGGACATTGCACCACACACATGGACTGTCCTGCCAGTAGAATTAGCATCACCTTTTTCTGTCTTCAATAACGCCACAAAATTTAACAAGTAAAGCCCGTTATAAGCCTTAGTGCTGAGAAAGTTTGAACTTGCTGGTTTTCCATCGCACCATTTCCCTTAAACACAGGAGCCCTGCCAGGAGGCTTTGAAAGCCCTGCAGTTGTATCACATGAGGATGCCAGGTCCATATGTAGTCAGCACTCAGGTTACTTCCTTCATCCTGTGCCTGTTTACACCCGCAGTATAAAATCTTCACTCATTGCTTTTTTGCTCATTGATTTATGTGCTAAGTTTCGACAGGCGAAGCTTTTCCTGACAGTGAAAATGCAGTGATGGGCAAATATCCACCTGTTGTTTTATATTGGTCACATTACTATTCTACATGCAGTGCCATTGTCTATAGGAAAGGCGACCAATGCTAAGCCCATCTCCTGACAGAGCTCCTGTGACTTTCAAAGACACAAAAAAGAAAATGGCACCGTATGGCCGCACCACCATGCTACAGGAATATGAAAAGTCACATCTAGTAGAATTTCAACCCTCCATGTAGTTCAAAGGCACAGCAGCCTTCTTAAAGGTTTGGATCTGCTGTCATATTATTTCAGGGGGAAAAGTTTTTAGGAAGTGGATAGCTTTCTTTTATGAGAACTTTCCTGTTCTGGAAGACTTTAAAGAAATGTCAATTAGTTGTCGCCAACAGTTCAAACCCAAAAGCTAGTCAACTTGCAATGTCACACAAATCCATTCACCATAATTGTTGGAGATAGTTCAAAAGCCCCACGCTGCCAAGGGAAGGAACGGGGGGCTCCAGCCAATAAAGATACCATTGTCTCACATTTCTTCCTTTGCCTGCCCTGGTGACATGTATAATACACAATATGTGCTTTGAGTCTTCCTGTGTTATATGCAGAAGCCAAGATGTTTTCTCCATGAAAATAATATTTGGGCAGCTCTTGTACATTCCTAGAAGATTCTATCATTAAGGTAGAAAGAGGTAATATCACTCTTCAACCATATTCCCATGGTGGCTATGCTGTAATGACATACTTATGTAAATAGATCTTGTGGGTATTAAGACATTCATTTGGCATTATATCAATATTTTAGTTGGCTCTTAGGAGCAAGCTGAGATTGGGGACGAACCATATTGTCCCCTCACACCTTGTTTCTGCTTTGATGTGTCCATTCTCTCTCAAAGTCACACACTATTTGCTGATATGAGCATTGGTACTTTAAAATGCATCAGGACACTGAACACTGAAGTGCTACTTTGTCCTTTAATGTCCCAGGACATGGGTTCCAATTATTCAGTGTCATTTTATGGATAAACTTCTAATGTACTGTCATTATCTAGCAATTTTAAAAGGAAATAAGTTAATGAGGTCTAAGAAAATGTGGGAGTGTTTACTATAATTACCTGGTTCATAGATCAGACTAATTATATTTCAACAGATTTCCATGTATAATCTAAAAGTAATTACTGCAGCTGCCAGCTGTTAAAATATTACGCTAATTGTACTCGAGAAAAGTTTGAAAACAAGTTTTTGACCTTTTCTGTGTTTAATTTATATTATATCCCACAGAGTCTCTGAGAAGGGAGCCTCCCCCCGCCCAGAAGCTGACAAAACAAATACCCAAGCAAATAAATGAAGGAGGCAGGTGGCTTTCTTCTTTCAATGAAATAAATAGAACTAGAATTATAATTTGTGATTTTTTTTTTTTAAAATGAAACTAGGTATGTTGCTTAGTCAATTACATGACTGTATGAAGTTTTCCACCATGCTCTACATTTCCTATTCACTTTGGAGGGGAATGATCAATGACATAATTATTAATATTATTTAATTCAGCTTTCTTAATTTTCTTCTGTAGCCTTCTGCAACCCACAGCAACAGAGCCTGTGGCAAATTATGGAAAAAGAGTAGAATTGATGACTGTTTCATTGGTCATTTTTGTACTCCTACCTTGATTTTGTTTGATACAATATTTTGGGATTTTTTTTAATGTTTCTTATTTTTATTCCTAAATAAATTTCAGATTTTGTTCTAGAAAAGCTTCATTCTTTGTTTAGAACAATATTTCCCTCGAAGCACATTTAATGATAGGTCTTTTCTTGATCCCATTACTCTTGGAAGAGAATCGTAGTGGATCTGGAAATTCTTTAACCTTCAGACTCTTGGGCAAACAATGTTCAACACTTTAAAAAGAGTAAGAGAAATTGTCAGGGATTTGAGACTAGATTTGTTTCTGGAAAGAAGAAGCTTAGGACTAAATACATACAGAAGGTCTTTACTAGCACAGATTGTGCAGAGAGGGAGTATACACTTCATCTTCTTCTGAAGACATTGGGATTTTGATCTATGAACTGTCTGGCTTTGATCCTACTGCATGTGTTGAAGAAACTGGTCATAGAAGCACACATGCATCCAGACAGCGTATTGGTTCCCTTGAAATCAACGGGAAAAGTTAGTCATGACTTAGTTCCTACTGAAATCAATGGAACTCAAGTGTAACCAACCTGATGCAGTCCTTAACACACTTACCTGGCAAGTCCCATTGAGATCAGCAAGGCTTTATTTTGTGAAGAAATGTGCAGAACTGCACACATTCAGCCCACAGTTCTTACAAAGCTGCATTCGTCAGCCATATTACTTGAGGCAGTATGGATCAAACAGAGTACTGGTGTTGCCATTGATAATCTGAACAGGGGCTGCAAAAATACCCTTGGAAAATTAGCACTGCAAAGTTCTTTATACACCATGCATCCTGCCCTGTGTTATGGATATATTCCTAACAGGGCCAAGGCATCTTTCTCTTTTGCTATGGATACTATTGCAAGGAAGCAGTGTCTGGAGTGGTGTTCCCCCTACCCTTTAGGAAAAGTAGAATTGCGCTTTGTTTTTTTTCTTCTCTCTGTTTAATCCGACAGGCTTCCTATGCCCTGACAGCGGCATGGCAGGAGAAAATTCAATCACTGGAGCATTTCCAATTATTCACTGCAGATCCAGCCTTGGAAAAGTGAAACCTGCTGATACTTGCTTATCACAGAACTCTCCAAAGCACAGCCAGGTGGACCATTTCTGCAACTAGATTACCAGGTGCAACAGAGGGCAAGGCCAGTGCTTCTTGCAGGTGTAGGTAAGGCGGCATTTTAGCATAGTCACTGATCAATTTTGTAGCAGTGTAATATTATGCCTATTGACTCAGAAGTACACCCCAATGAGTGAAATGGGACTTACTCCCAGGTTAAGTGTGCAATAGAACTGTAGCCTAAAGGCTGTGTGTGTAGGCTGCACTTCCTACTTATTTATTAAAAAGCATTTATAAACTGCTTAAAATTGAAAAATCTCTCAAAAGTCTAAAAAGCAAATGATATACTGTATCATTAAAACAAAGACACACAACCTAAAACGGCGATAGAAAAACACTTAAAAGCAAATAAAAGCAAATAAAACAGGATTCAGACATGTAAAACAGGGTCTAGCCAATGCTACTATCTGAACCCAGACATGTAGGTAGGAGCGGTACCACTGCAACACATTACTACCTGCTCCCAACTCACAGAGACGGTTCAGGAGGATACGATGGTCAATACTGAGAGATCAAGCAAGAGTAACAAGGTTGCACTTCCACTGTTCCGAAGCTGTTCTGTTCCAAAGTTATCCGAAGGTTTAGTAACTCTTCTTCTTCCTCTTTTTACTATTTCCTTCAATAATATAAATCAGTATCACCGCATTTCAGTCTCAATGCTTTTGAAAGCGCAGCAACATTCATTTCACCATCACTGGAGTATCTATTTCTTCTTTCGTTGCCTTGCCGCCTTCATACTCAATGATGTGGACAGCAGTACAATCATTTCTGACAAGATTGAATCATTTTGTTTTCAGAGGAGTCTGAAAAATAAAGTGGACAAAAGACTCGTTCTTGTTCAGACTCATCAGAATGCTTCTGTATTATTGATAACAGCTACCGGTATATCAAGAGCACTGCCTACACTCACTCTCCAATTGCGCTTACTTTTGTTTTTTATGTAGCTTAAACAATCCTAAAATAACTCCTCAGGCAATTTAATGTATTCTCTTAAAACCAGGATTACACAGTCTTGTTTTCAGCACCTGTCCAATACAGATTTCTATAAATAATAAAATATTTTTTTGTCTGTATTATTATTATTCGAAATGATCTGACATTAAAGTCTGAGCTTTAATTTCTGCAAATCTCCACCGCCATGTAAAAATTGTTCTCAGAGAGAATCAAGGCATCTGGAATACTTGGCTCATCATTGGCAAAGCCATTGTTGTGAATTGATATCACATACACAAACACAAATAAAACTTTCTATACCGAGCATATTACAACTCATTATCAGATCCTGTCAAATGTTATCATTCTCATTGAAAATAATTGTGTGTAGGTTTTTATTTTTATTTTTCATGCACTTTATTTAGAGTCATGCTTGGCATGCTAGATAAAGAGTGTCTGGAAGATCTCTGAAGGTCAGAAGTAGCCCAACTGACTGGTAGAAACTAGGATGTCCTTTGTTTATCAAATGATCTCAGACAACTGGGTTGCTGGCTCAGCCACTGAAGATGGTAATTTATGGGATGGGTTCATAATCCAGGACTCTGATAGCAATCTCCTGAGAGACAGCAAAGGTATTTGCTTTCATGTGTTGCTAAAGCCTTCAAACAACAGGGCTAATAAAGTGCAGCTTGCTCTCTGTTGACAGGGACTTTTAAAGGGCAGGTGGATAAAGGTTTGAAGGGCCTGCTGCTTGAACAGCAAATGTCACAATTAGAAGAAGAGCCTGCAGGCAGATGTAGTAACTTGAAGAGTGCATTCTGCTGAGCTCCTGCCAAAGAAGGAAGCAGATGGGATTTAAAAGCAAATCACACCTTTTCTACTGCATATTGCTTGCCTAGTCTAGTTTAACCATAGACTACTACAGCCTTCCCCAATCTAGTGCCTTCCAGATGTTTTGAACTACAATTTCAATAATCCCTGACCAATAGCTATGCTGGCTAGGATTGACACAAGTTAACATCTGGAGGGCATCAGCTTAGGGAACGCTGCTCTAGTACAACCCAAAGGGCTAGTTGTACTAGGCAGAATAACTTAGCACATTTTGAGGAACCACTGAAGAACAGAAACCAATCAATTGATTACATCATTGAACAGAACCCTTTCTTGGTGTTATTTGAACAACTGTGGGCCTGGCAGACTCATATTCTTGATCAGAGGAGGGGAGAGGAGAGCTCTGTGTGAGTACAAGTGCCTACACAACCCCTTTCTCCCCTCCCCTCCCATCATCTTCGGTTTACACTGGTGTCTAATAACAAGGCAAACACACTTTTTGTCCCTCTTCTTAAGTAGGTTGCATTATCATTAGATGTGTTCTCCTGGATTTTGGGGGTAACACTTTCTGTAACACTGATATCTTTATCATCAACATCAGGCCTGGAATTTGGTTTCCTTTCTGCTCTGTGCTTCGCAAGCACTCCCTTTGATGAATCTGAAAATAAAGGAGACACAACATGGGGTTAGGGGTCTACAGTACATGAAACATTCCACCATTACCAGCGTCTCAGGAATAGGATATTGGCCAACAGATCCAGCTACACACACAGCTAGCTGCTTTTTGCACTGTAAGTAATGCTGACTTCTTATTTCTCAAGGAGACTATTACTCAGGGAAGCACTTTTGAAACTTAGGTGGGGCTCTCGAGAGCAGCCCATGATGCTACTGCTCCTTCACTGGGCACACCCATTGCACTACACACCCATCTAAGGAAGGCACTGAATACGACCTTGTCTATGACTATTTACTTTGGTTTTGTTTGGCAGCACTTAAATCACTGTGCAACTCAGAAATCAAATGCTACATGACGGCACACTCTGCGCAGCTGACAGCACCACGAGGCTAGAGGGAAAAGTGTATTTTATAGTATAATTTTGCAATTGCAGCCAGACACTCCAGAGCAAGGCATGTTGTATTAATTCACAGCCAGGCACTCTGGCTTTGGCCTCGTGCCTCTGAGCAGTTTGATTGTGAATTACTACCCCCGCACATTTCTATTTCTGTTATGAAGGAAATAAGACATGACTGCTTGTTTATTTATGAACAAACAGCTCAGCAGATATTCTCTACAAAGCCGCAAAGGCTTAAACTGTATGCTGATGGCCAGCAGTGTTTTGTTCATCAGCAGCTCAATCAAACAATCCAGAGGAAGCCAACATACAGATATGTGGATATCGACATGGTCCTTCTGAAGTCAGTTGGGATGGGCATTTCAATCCAGAAGGTTATGTTAGACTCGCACAGGGTGTCCTTAAGGTCTTCTGCATTCATGCTGCAGGGTGACAGTTGCTGGGATTAGCACAATCTCCTACTATTTTATGGGACATCTGTGATGTGTAATCCTGATGTTTCTCAGGGAGGCAGTTCATACAATGTGTCAGGGATCTGCTAGGTTAGCTGTGCAAGTACCGGTCCATTGGAAAGCTCAGAGGTGTGCATGGTGGGTCCCAGCACATGCTGAGGAAAGATTCAGAGCAGCAGTAAAAGCTCAGAGGGACCCAAGACAGAATTCGGGTCAGGCAGAAATCAGTGTCCAAAGCAGCAAACAGCAGTCAGATGAGCCTGAGGCCAACCAAGAAGAAGTCAAACCTGAAACAACAGATCAGCCAGTCCCCTGCTGGATTCCAGATCACCTGGTCTGACTGGACTGATGAGCTGCAGCAATCCCTTTGGCCATTGTTGCAGCAGCACAGAAAGGCCAATCGCTTCCTCTGCCCAAGAGCTGCCCTGAAGGAAGGACAACTTAGGGGCATAGTGAGTAATATACTGGGATCCTGTACCAGAGTCTGGAGTTTGAGTCCCCTGGCAGCTTACACAATAACCTATTCAGCATATCATCTGTAGAAAAGTGCTAGAATGAGCCTGGGGCTCTCAGGATGCTCCTTACTATGCATAAGGCTAAACACACAAACGCCAACCCAAGCAGGCCCTGCTCATGTGATCTACCCAGCCCTTTTTCCTTATGTGAGTGGGGCCTCCTCACTTATATTTATGCACATCAGCTCTAATTGCCTTAAAGGAAGTTGATAAGGAGGGCGCATGAGGACAAAGATCACTATGGTGCCCCATTGGATGTATCTACCACATCCTCAGAGAATGAATAAACCAGGCTTTAGAATCAGTCACATTTGATTAATGGGGAGAGAACTGAACTGTGTGTCATCAATGTAAGACGCTGACAACTCTCTCAGCTTTACCCATAAAAACCAACACCACTGATTATTACTTTCTGAACCATATATATTTATTCACAGCATTTTTTGTAATTGGAAACAGGACTCCCATTGGAATCCATGGCAAAATGGTGAAAGGATTTGGGTTTTACCCACCCGGCAAGCTCAATCTTGTAACCTTGTCATTTCTTATCCTTGAAGATGACTACGTAGTGGGTAAAGACCAGGTAAAGATCTGGTACATCAAAGGATAATTGCCAGAGCTTTGCTGAAAGTGACCTCCACATTTGTTCCTGATCTTGCTTCCTTTGTGAATCTGCTCTCAAGGAAGTGACTCTTTCGTAAATACTGATCCCACTCATATGTATAATGTCTCCAGTGGGAGTTATTTCTAGTAAGTAAGCAAGCATGGTTGTAACCTTAATATTATAACACAGATTGCATATCAACAGCAATGACTGGGGCCTTCAGTTTGGCACCATGGCATATTCAGACACTCCCCTTGTCATCTGTCATGCCCCCTACTTCTCTCAGTTTTTTTAAAATGTGCTTCTTGGCTTTTGTTGTTGTTTGCTGCTTGTGAGAGTATGCTTTTTTGTATGTGTTTTGTTTGTTTGGGACAGTAAGTATTTTAACTGGGGGTTTTTTTTGGGGGGGGGTGTTCTGAGCATAGCCAATTTTTCTTCCATAAAATGGCCATTATGAGGAGCTCACAACAGATTCTTAGGTTTCCTAACCCCCAGGCACAAAAAGGTTGAGGAGCACAGAATTATGATGTACCAGACACAGGCACCCTGTTGTAATTTCAGGAAGCCATATATGGCTGAGAGCTGCTGTTCTTTAGCTTTCTGCTTTACCATTTGTAGAACATAAGAGAGAGGTCTGTAGTAAGCATCTCTGAGAAGCACCTTAAAAGTTTGAAACAATATAAACGGTAAGCATATTTTTGGAAATAAAAAGTGTAAACTGAAGACATCTTTATAGTTTTAACACAATAACATACTTTTTTTATTAATACCAAGGCTGAGCAACAGTGGTGGGGGAAAATGGAGCCTCAAATTAAATATAATAAAGGTCCATCTGTTGTGAATAACACTGACTATTCTTGTTGCAGTATGGAAGTGACTTTTATTCAATGCTGCTGCTGAATGATCAGATGTATCTGTGGCAGACACATGAATGGGAATCTGAAGGGACTCTTGGGGTCCCTTCTAACACTATGATTCTATAGAGTTCTGTGTTTTCTGTGCTTTTATACAGATCCAGTGGTTCCAGGTGAAATCATGCAAGGTATCTGTGAACAGCATGCATTTCTCAGAACTTGGGTCAACTGACCTTTAGCCATCCTGTTCTCTGCAGATGTAGCTGTCTGCGCCATCTCCTCCTTTTTCTCCTGCTGCTCCAAATCACTTTGACAACTCAACTGTAGTCCTGAAACAGCAGCAGATTGATCTGAGGGCTGTTTCTTGGTGGCATCTACATAAACATCCTGAAATTACATCAGACAGCAAGATTGATTTATGCATAAAGTGTTAGTCAAAACGTGAAGCTTCTCAACAATGAAATGAGGAAGAACAATGACTGCATGTTAGGTAATTTGCTGCAAGTTTGACAGAAGTATCTTCTGTTCGCCAAAGGAAATTATAAATTCTACATTTACTTAGTTACTTGCTTACTTATTTTATAACACACACACACACACACACACACACACACACACCTTTGAGGTATATAAAGCTACATTAAAGGTAAAGGTAAAGGTACCCCTGACCGTTAGGTCCAGTCGCGGATGACTCTGGGGTTGCGGCGCTCATCTCGCTCTATAGGCCAAGGGAGCCGGCGTTTGTCCGCAGACAGCTTCCGGGTCATGTGGCCAGCATGACTAAGCCGCTTCTGGCGAACCAGAGCAGGGCACGGAAACACCTTTTACCTTCCCGCCGGAGTGGTACCTATTTAGCTACTTGCACTTTAACGTGCTTTCGAACTGCTAGGTTGGCAGGAGCAGGCACCGAGCAATGGGAGCTCACCCCGTCGCGGGGATTCGAACCGCCGACCTTCTGATCAGCAAGCCCTAGGCTCAATGGTTTACACCACAGCACCACCTGTGTCCCTAAAGCTACATTACTTTAATATGATTGGAGTATCAAGGAACATATCTGGTCATATTTGGTGTATGCTATGTTTGTATGTACATACACAACACACATACACAGAAACACATACCTGTGTGTTCCATATATGTATGATATAACATCTCTCTCTTTTCATATAGAAAAATAGGTATATATAACCCATTGCTTGTTGCAAGAAAATCGAATGTCAGATTATCCCCAACTTGTTCAGTCCAAAAGAGCTCCAAAAAGTGAGATCTCTCCAGCCCTTTAGAATAATTGGATAGTATCCAACTAAGTTTTGTTCAGAGTAGACCCACTGAAATGAATATAAGTTAGGGACATTCATTTCAGTTGGTCTCCTGTGAGTAAAACTTAGTGAAATACCACCCATTTTGCTGCATTGTCGAACTGCAGTGACCATCAAGATGTTTCTCCTACTATTCAACTGAAATCTACCTTGCTATAACCTAGGCTGATTAGATCAAGTCCTATACACTTGGGTAGCAGAGGTCAACTCTCTGCCCTCTTCTGTGTGACCAGTGGCACTGCAAGGCCAGATTAAGGGATGTGGGTCCAGGACTCCATTCTGCCCGGGGGCCCTCCAAAAAAACTCCTGCCACTTCTACCTAAATATCAAGTAGCCAAGGGTTCTACCATCACCACTGTCCCATGCTTCCACCCCTCACCTACCACAACCACCACCAATATACATTGCTATAACCTAGGCTGGTTAGATCAAGTCCTATACACTTGCGTGGCAGAGGACAACTCTCTGCCCTCTTCTGTGTGACCAGTGGCACTGCAAGGCCAGATTAAGGGAGCAGGGAGCAGCAAAAAAACATTTTAATATGTAGGGAGATGAGGCTAGGAAGCCAAACATAGGTGTAATCATTGGCCACCTTGTTTTTAAGGTAAAAGTGAAGGGTTGAGGAGTCAGGCAGCCAGGCAGGCTTCTAAGGAGTAGAATTCTCAGACCTAGGTATAATTTATAAGACCAGCTACTGCACACATATGCACCCTCAGGGCTAATATATGCTTGAATGAACTGGATAAAAATATCAGTTATAAAAACTCATAGTGCCTATACTTGCTGTCTTGTTTCCTAATTGCTTACATGATTACAGTGCACCCACAAGCCTCTCACAAACAACTTCTGCATCTTGATCAAACATTTGGGAAGAAAAGTTCTATGTCATTGAGAACAGAAGCTAAACTTTCATTCTCAGATTTTTTTTTAAAGTTGCTTTTCCTTCTTAGTAATCAACACAGCATGAAGCACATTTCTGATTTTGAAATGTCCTCAAATAACTTGCAAATAAAGCTTTATTTTAATAAAGATACCAAATGGGAAATTTCCCAGCTCCGAAAAATGTGCATAAATACTGTGATAATGTTATCAATCAGGTCAATCCTTTTATTCTTTTACAGCCTCTTTCAGAAAACGTTTCCCAAGGGCATTTTGCAAATAAAATAGCATCTAAAAAGGGCTTCAATAGTTGAGAGTAAGTCATGTTAGATTTTAAGTTCAACTTATATTGAACTCAGATGTCCTCCTAGTACTGTATATCAATCAGCATGACAATAATATGCATTTTTGGGAGATTCCAATGTACAGTGGTTGTTGTTGTTGTTTAGTCGTTTAGTCGTGTCCGACTCTTCGTGACCCCATGGACCAGAGCACGCCAGGCACTTCTGTCTTCCACTGCCTCCCGCAGTTTGGTCAGACTCATGTTTGTAGCTTCAAAGACACTATCCAACCATCTCGTCCTCTGTCGTCCCCTTCTCCTTGTGCCCTCCATCTTTCCCAACATCAGGGTCTTTTCCAGGGAGTCTTCTCTTCTCATGAGATGGCCAAAGTATTGGAGCCTCAGCTTCACGATCTGTCCTTCCAGTGAGCACTCAGGGCTGATTTCCTTAAGAATGGATAGGTTTGATCTTCTTGCAGTCCATGGGACTCTCAAGAGTCTCCTCCAGCACCATAATTCAAAAGCATCAATTCTTCGACGATCAGCCTTCTTGATGGTCCAGCTCTCACTTCCATACATCACTACTGGGAAAACCATAGCTTTTACTATACGGACCTTTGTTGGCAAGGTGATGTCTCTACTTTTTAAGATGCTGTCTAGGTTGATCATTGCTTTCCTCCCAAGAAGCAGGCGTCTCTTAATTTCGTGGCTGCTGTCACCATCTGCAGTGATCATGGAGCCCAAGAAAGTAAAATCTCTCACTGCCTCCATTTCTTCTCCTTCTATTTGCCAGGAGGTGGTACAGTGGTACCTCAGGTTAAGTACTTAATTCGTTCTGGAGGTCCGTTCTTAACCTGAAACTGTTCTTAACCTGAAACACCACTTTAGCTAATGGGGCCTCCCACTGCTGCTGCACCGCCGGAGCACAATTTCTGTTCTCATCCTGAAGCAAAGTTCTTAACCCGAGGTACTATTTCTGGGTTAGCGGAGTCTGTAACCTGAAGCGTATGTAACCTGAGGTACATTGGTAGTCATATTTAGAGTAGATCCACTGAAACCAATGAACTTAAGTTAACATTGGTGAACATTGGGGATCACCTGTTAAAAACACTAAAAACACTAAAAATCTAGGTCACCACTGAGTTAATCGGCTTAAACATGCTCAACTTTTCACCCAAAAGTGTATTGCTGAGCTCTTTGCTTAGCTCTTTACAGTCAGTTCAGATGTGGGCTGTGCAGAGGAAATGTGTACAAAACATTGGAAAATCCATGGAAAATCCATGCCATGTATGTCTTGGTAACACAGGGCTCTCTTGGCTGATAGGTTGACAAAATCCAAATCTATATGGATCTACTGGGTAATCAAACCATGTTTTATCAATTCATTTAGTCATCATTTCTGTAAGGCATGTGTCAACGCTAATACACTCACAGATTTCCTTCATGGTCAGGCCACTGAGTTGACATGAAACTCAAGAACCAGATCTATTTATTTTACCCAACAAATGTGAGCATAGAGTTGTCTCCCTGTTGAAATAAATGAAACAGCCTTTGGATACATATCAAAGCATCTATGCTTGCAGAAACCAAAGCTCCATAGTTTGCTTAGCTTCCTGGATTATTTGGTGAAGGAAAATACTAAGCACATAAACTATAATACTATGTTGTCCACACAGTGCCTTTCCTTGGTCACAGAATGAAACATGAAACTCCTCCACACACATATTAAAGCAGCAGTGCTGTGTATTTGGGCATGTAGAAGAGCATCTCAAACTGCTTAAAAAAAATTAAAATCGTTCTCAGCCTCTGGGAGGATTCTTCCAGAAAAGGGTCTGGATTTCAAGAATTAGGATTTCTGGTCATTTATCTGACAGGCCTGCAGAGCAATAAAGAAAGCCAAGATGAAATCAAGTTAAAGGATTGCCGCCAAAACAGTTTTACCTCAACACTTGTATCTTTTCTTTAAAAAAGAACACAAAAACCCTTCGAGCATCACTAAATCTGCAGAAGGCAGTGCACTACGCTATAAAGATAAAGTTGCCTTTGACCACATCGTACCTCAGGAAGTCAGAGATGATACATTAAATAAAACAGACCTTTTTATTGGAAACTAAGACAAGGATCAGAAGCTGGGGAAACATAGCAGTCAGTAAGCTTGGATGTTGTACCTTTCTGCAGAAGTTTGGTCTCAAATAAAAGCACAGACTATGTTCCCCACATTTTGCTTATGGGAATATTCAAGGCATTGCTTTTTCCCACATAGTAAAAGTTGCAGAAAAGCAAGGTGTTTTCTTCAAACAAATAATAATTAATAAACCCCATATTCCCACAGAGATCCCAGGTTTCCCTTTTTTTTTAATGCTGGGCCGTCCACTCCTATTTAACTTTTTCCTTTCCCTTAAAGATGTCTGTTGAGTACAAATGCTGACATTATATAAGTAACATTAAACCAGGCTTGCAAGGTCTTGGATGTGTCCCATAATATTAGCAATAAAATTAAAGCTCTTCTGAGAGAAATCACGTTATAAATTATTGAAGGCCTTTCTCGGGCTCTAGAGCCTACACAGTTCTTCATAGAATTAAATGGTGTAGTTATACATATTAAGTTGTACAAATAGCCAGGGAGCTCCTGCATATAAAGATGAAGAGCCCAAACCATTGCTTAAACTATATTGCAAAAGAGTGAAGGCAGTGGCTGCACAGGTACGTAATACTTTACCATGGTGTAGTGTTACAAGAGGGACGCGGGTGGCGCTGTGGGTTAAACCACAGAGCTTAGGACTTGCTGATCAGAAGGTCGGCGGTTTGAATCCCCACGACGGGGTGAGCTCCCATTGCTCGGTCCCTGCTCCTGCCAACCTAGCAGTTCGAAAGCATGTCAAAGTGCAAGTGGATAAATAGGTACCGCTCCGGCGGGAAGGTAAATGGCATTTCTGTGCACTGCTCTGGTTTGCCAGAAGTGGCTTAGCCATGCTGGCCACATGACCCGGAAGCTGTACGCCGGCTCCCTCGGCCAATAAAGCGAGATGAGCGCCGCAACCCCAGAGTCGGTCATGACTAGACCTAATGGTCAGGGATCCCTTTACCTGTAGTGTTACAAGAGCAAGCTTAACCTTTCCGCACCCCCAGCTCATATGCACCTACTGTTCCTCTCATTCACTGGCAAAATTGCAAGAAGGGAATTAGAATGTTTCATTTTTGTTTTAGATAACAGCTTAGCATGTTGTCGGAACCCTAAACTATGGTAAATCTTCACAAAGATTAGCGAAAGCAAGGCAGCTTCATGAACTATTATTTGAGGTTAGCTTGCTTGAATTAACCCAGTTTGTGTGGGTTCAAAGGACTTGGCCAACTTTGGTTAATCAGAAACAGTTTTTGAATTCCCCCTGATAGCTGTGCCAGAAGGGAGTGTATGAGCCAGTGAAAAGGCTAGGTTTGTTCTTGTGATGCTAAACCATAATGGGTGTTCACGTGTTACATTCAACAACTATATAATCTATGTACCTCAGTATAAAAATAGTATATTTGTACATTTACGTATATGTAACATTCAACGTGTGTGTAGTCTGAGTACCTGACTACGCAATAGTTGAGTGGTACAGATCAACAACTGTACATTATTTTGCATAAACACTTGTACATGCATAGAGAGAGCTTTTACCTGAATTCAGTGTAATGTGTGAACAAACCTATTGCATCACATCCAATGCTTGCTACAAAGGGTATGCTAAGGGTTCCTACAACAATAATGTCTGCCTCCCTTCCTGCCAATTGGCCTGAAATGCTACCTGTCATCCAGTGCAAACATACACCCTGCAACTCACGTTACTGTCTGATGGGAAGGAATGTACATTAGTACATATCCATAATAAAATCTAGTTGTAGCCTTAAAATAAAAAGGGGTGTGTATTGACTGGCTTTTAATTTAAAAACCGAGGGAATTCCAGAATTCTCAAATGATTATAACATTTTATTTTCTCAAATTATTATAACAGATCATTATTATAACACTTTATACATAGCAAAAAGTAAGTGGATGATCAAGCTTAAGGGATTTTTATTTTATTTTTTTTATTTTTTTGGTATAACAGTAACTGCACCACAATGTGCAAAACATATAAGGAATTATATGGCAATGAACATGCCACAATTCTTCTGCCTCACACACCATGAGTGCATACACACACTACAAGAGGAGAGACAGTATACTTTGATGAAGTTGCACAGTGCAAGACAGAACGTTACATTGTTATATGGTTGCAAACTACTCTAGTGAAGAAAATGGCCCATTTATTGGAGTAATCAGTGCTGGGCATTGCACTACAACTTCTGCCGTACATTTATTATAGTTACCCATGCTACAAGATACAGATCATAAACCTCTAACTGCAATCTTTAAAGAGATCCTAGAGAGCTCTTTCTGGTGCCTTCAGAAATTCGGGGGGGGGGGCAAAGAGATGTTGGCATTAACTGTTGCCAATTATCAACCTGTCCTGTGGATGTTTAATTGTCTTATACTTTCAAGCACAGTATTGCTCACACTGACTAGCAGTGACTCTGCAGGGCACCAGGCAGGAGTCTTTTGCAGCCCCACCTGGAGTTGCCAAAGACTGGAGTTTCTTGCAAGCAAGCAAAGTGCCAGTAAGTGCTCCACCACTTAGCTGCATCCCTTTCTGAGAATCTTCCATGTGGCAAATGCGTACAGTGGTACCTCGGGTTAAGATCTTAATTCGTTCTGGAGGTCTGTTCTTAACCTGAAACTGTTCTTAAACTGAAGCACCACTTTAGCTAATGGGGCCTCCTGCTGCCGCTGCGTTGCCACTGCACCAGTGGCGTAGCGTGGGGGGTGCAGGGGGGGCCGGCCACACCGGGCGCAACATCTGGGGGTTAGGGTTAGGGGGCGCAAATCCATGGGTTAGGGGGCGCAAATCCACGGGTTAGGGGGCACAAATTACTTGCCTTGCCCCGGGTGCTGACAACCCACGCTACGCCACTGCACTGCACAATTTCTGTTCTCATCCTGAAGCAAAGTTCTTAACCCGAGGTACTATTTCTGGGTTAGCGGAGTCTGTACCCTGAAGCGTATGTAACCTGAAGCGTATGTAACCTGAGGTACCACTGTACTTATAAAAGCAACAATTCACTACCAGAGTTGTGATGGCTACTACTACTACTGTGACTACAACCACCATTAAAAAACACTGTACCATCTAGTAATGGCAAAAGGACAATGACTTAGGGATCTTACTTATACCGTGTACACATTACCAGCTTAAAACGCAGCGTGGAGTTTCCCACCACCACTACTGATTTTCAAATCACATTTGCATATTGCTGTATACATCTGTATGGTTAAGGTGTGTTTACAAGTCACCCACTATGTGTCCACACCAGTGGGTAGAGAGCAGGTATAGTGCAGGTGTTAGGTAGATTCATAGAGCCTATGTTTTCAAATCAGATTGAAGCTGGTTTCAGGGGAAGCACATCAAAACACGGGATTTCTCAAAAACCCCTACAGGATAGATGTGGACCGTGCCTAACATCATGTGTCCATGGCTTCACAAGCCAGTGGCAGGAAAGCATTGGATGCAGAGTAAACAGGAGGGTGCACACAGCCTTGGAGACAGGATTGGGACACAGTCTGTTATGTCACCAATTTTCTCTCCTACTTTTTTTAAAAAGCAAGTAGCAAATTGGTGATAGACAGAAGCTAGACTTTGGTCCAAAGTAGTTGAAGGAGCCCTTCTCCCATTATCTGCCTGACCATGCCTTAAGATCTGTTGGTGAGGCTTTCCTTGCAACCTCAACATTGAGCTTAGTATTGAAGTGGAGAGAAGCCTTTTCAGCTGAGGTTCCCTCCCATTAACTTCAGTGGGAGAGGGGAAATCTGAACGTTGCTGGCCAGGCTCTGTAGCCTACAACTATTCTGCTCACATCACTGGAACTGAGCATAGGATATGGTGTAACTCAACAACCAATAAAAGCACATCCCATGCATATGATCTCTAAATGGAAACATTGGGTCCACATCATGGGGCTAAATGTCTTTGGCCTCCTGAAAACTCACAAGACAGAACTTCATAAAGGGCACTTTATAAATAAATAACTTTATAAATGGAACACTTGACAAAACATTTGCCTTCTGGGGATTCAAACACATTGCTAATGTCTCTTCCTAGAACCCTCACCCTCACCTTGGGACTCCAAACACAAATGCATGCTGTGTGTGTTGCCATGCAAGGGTGTGTTTTGGGGTATGTGCTCCCATTCTTGGCTTCTGCCATATATCAGGGCACAGCCTCCCTCCTGATTGGTAGGATGTGTTGATGTTTCCAGGGACATTGGGTGTGGGTGTGAATTTTACACTTTTTTTGTACCCCTCACCCACCCTCTTGGGCTGAGCATGCCTTAGGCACAGTGGCTATTTTGCTGGCATAGCAGTGGCGTATCTTCCATATCACTGTAATGTGTAAGATGGATTTCTCTGCCCCTTAACATGGTCAGATACAACTTTGACAGAGAAGATTTTCACACTTCCCAAGTCTAGGTCCACAAGATTCATATGCCCGGCTCACATTTCACTATTCAAACATTAGGAAATCCATTTCTCCAGCATTTTGTTCCTCTGCTATCAGCCACCAGCCTTTAAAACTGGCATAATCGTGATCCATACTTATGTTGTTTTCCCCATGGAGAGGTAAGACCTTAGCAAGAAACCAGGATTTTGCTCAAAAGCAGCTCTTTGCTATGAATCGGATGTCTGCATGGCTATCCATAATTGATGTTCACAGCCATTTAAGATAAATGCCTTTAAAATATAAAATTAGAAGGAGCTGGGGACCTTTGAGACTTCACAGGGTGCTATTAATAAACTAGACAGCGAGTCAAGGCTGATTTGTTCCACTCTGGAAAAGATAATGATTTTTTGATTGTTACTTATTTTATGCCACAGTGGCCTTCCTGCTTAAGCTGTCAACAAGCCCAGCCATACTGCACACCAGAGTAATATCTTGCAAGGGTATTACATAACTACAGTTATACAAACTGACAGGGTCCATAGTTTTACCCAGAAACTTTAAACGCACTGCCCCAGCATGCAGATCCCAACCGAGTCCCCTGGGCAATGTGGAATAAGGAATTATAGGTTTCTAAAAGTCTTGCGAATGGCCAGTGACAATGAAAGGAATCTTCATGCAGCCTTGTTAGCATACAAGGCGGCAAGTAGTGCTTCACATTCTTTATTTTCCTGAAGAACTTGGAAGGTACGTATAATAAAATGTTCATGAATATTTTTTAGCACCAAGTGCCTATTAGTCATGCCTAAAGAGGAGGTTCAACGAGAGTCCAAGGTGATAATCTCAGAGAAAGCAACACAGTTATGACAACGCAGCAGCTACGTAGGGCTAAAGTAAATAATGTGTTGTAGTTTAAACCTGCTCTACCTTTTCATTTGGGAAGAGTTTAGCACAGTCGGTGTGTGGGTGGGTAGCAGGCGCTGAAATGGAGGTATAATTTGAGTGTGGTAGTTACGGTGCCCATTTTACATTCCACATAGCACATTTTTCATTAGACGATTAGGACGGCATCTTTTTGAAGAAGATAACCATAAAAGATTGTGGATAAATCTTTATTTAAACTTATTACTATCTCATGATGAGTTTCAAAAACAAATTGCCTCAGTCCAGATGCTCAGATGTACTTCCTCAGAGTGGCTGGGGAAACGCAGCCAGATGGGTGGGGTATAAATGATAAATTATTATTATTATTCCTTGCAAACCCAGCCTGCCTGGACTGCCTTGGAACTTTAAATGGGGGGAGGTGCATTGTGGGAAAGGCAGGCAGAGTTGCCTCATTCTGTTGTGAATAGAGAAGCCTGACTATGTCCACGTAGATTTAGGAGCCTCCTTGCCTGCAAGAAACTACTAAGCCATGGTAAATACCTTCACCAGGAAAATGTTGAGCTTTTAAAAAGTAGGTGAATTATTCCCCACATGACACATTTAGATAAGCTAATGTATTTTCAACTTGTTCAGTAGGTGGAATTCTGTTGTAATTTTTTCCTGAGGCAAAGTCTAGTCTACCTCACCTGAACAGAGTCAGCTAGCATTCCAGGTGCCTTGCTTACATCTTAATTTAAGCATAATTCACTAAAACCGATACTTTCCACCTAATGAAAAATAGGGTCATCTGAGGAGGAAATCCAGATTCTCATGTGCACTATTGACCTGTATTTTCCAAAATGTAATTGGGGAGAGGGGCCTATTACCTGGTAAACTGATAAAATGTTCCATTTTGTAGATTTCCATTTTTTAAAATGCCTATTGTGTACTAAAATGCTATGTAACACACAAATGCTTTGTAAATAAACAGGGAAAGGGTAGTACTAGGGAAACAACATTAATTATTTGCTATCGTCAGGGCAATGCCATGGAAACCACTAGATGTCTCTGTTTCCTGTTTTATGCATTACACTTGAAAATTAATACAGCTAAGATATTCCATTTTAAACTCCTCATTTCAAGGGTCCATAACTCAGAGTAAAAATTCACTGCAGGCAACGACTTGTCATAAAAAGATCCAATCTAAGAGAGGTATTTATTTTCTTCTACTCCTCCTCCTCTGTACATTTGAAAATATGCAGCTCTGCATAACAGCAGTACTAAATTGTTAACTAGATTCAAGTTTGTCTCTGGGCACTGGTAGATGAAATAGCCGGCAAATAATGCAGACTTTTAAAAAAACAAAACCTTAATCCCATGTGAAGAGAAAGTATAAAAAGAGGGGAAAGAGAAGGAATTGTTTACAGGAACAACTTCAGAAGGGGGGGGGGGTGATGATATTGCATTTAGCTTCCAGAAGCATTTTGAATTCATGTTACACCTCTTTCTTCCCTCCCTCCATCTCATGGTGCAAATCAGAAACAAAACATTTCACGTAATCCTCCCTCTCCAACACAAAGCGCAGAGAACATTTCTCCTGGATATTATAATTAAAGCCCATTCCTCACCTTTTCTGAAATATTTTCAAAGTGACTCACAAAGATTTAAAAAAACAAAAACGCCATTCAGATGAACAGAAAATAAAAACACACATAATACTAAAAACATTTATACACCAACAACGTAACAAGAAATAATATACATATATCCATGCAGACATTTCTTCACCATACTAAAACTGGCTCTTTTCCACAGAACTTTGTTTGGGACTCAGAACTTGTTTGTAAATTAAGTTCTCTGAATGTCCCCACTCCCTGAGGTTAGGTTTATTGTGACTTGGGAGAGGGTGTTTTCCTTTGTACAGTGGTACCTCGGGTTAAGAACTTAATTCTTAACCTGAAGCTGTTCTTAACCTGAAGCACCACTTTAGCTAATGGGGCCTCCTGCTGCTGCCGTGCTGCCGGAGCACAATTTCTGTTCTCATCCTGAAGCAAAGTTCTTAACCTGAGGTAATATTTCTGGGTTAGCGGAGTCTGTAACCTGAAGCTTATGTAACCCGAAGTACCACTGTACTACCATGACCTTGGACCACAGGAAGTCTGCCTGGCACCTGTTCACATATTTTTGAAGCCAGCAAGGCCAGCCCAAGATATTTTCCTTCCTGATTCAAAGGACAAAGATCCCATCCCCACCCAATTTGACATACAGAAACTGAATGGATTTGCAGCGGAATCTCACTTTAGCATTCTCCACAGGGCAAAGCAGTCTAGTTTTGGGCATGCAGGACAAGTGATGTGGCATACCCAGCTCTGTCCTCCAACAAGGGCAGTTGCCCAGAGGCTCAGGAAGGACAACTGGAGGTGGGAAGGCTGCCACCAGAGACTCTAGCACCTGCTGCCCAAGGTGATTCTCTGGATGTGCCAACTTATTATTTCTTTATATATACCCTGCCCATCTGGCTGGGTTTCCCCAGTCACTCTGGGTGGATCCCAACAGAATATTAAAAGCACAATAAAACATCAAATATTCAAAACTTCCCTAAACAGGGCTGCCTTCAGATGTCTTCTAAAAGTCAGATACAGTGGTACCTCGGGTTAAGTACTTAATTCGTTCCGGAGGTCCGTTCTTAACCTGAAACTGTTCTTAACCTGAAGCACCACTTTAGCTAATGGGGCCTTGTGCTGCCGCCGCACCGCTAGAGCACAATTTCTGTTCTCATCCTGAAGCAAAGTTCTTAACCTGAGGTACTATTTCTGGGTTAGCGGAGTCTGTAACCTGAAGCGTATGTAACCTGAAGCGTATGTAACCTGAGGTACCACTGTAGTTGTTTATTTCCTTGACATCTGATGGGAGGGCATTCCACAGGGCGGGCACCACTACCGAGAAGGCCCTCTGCCTGGTTCCCTAGAATCTTTTTTCCTTTTTTATTTCCCCAGACTTTTAAAAACTCCAGTTGAACAGCTTTTTTCTTTTTAATTCTGCAACTATCATTTGGTGTTTTTCTTGTTCTGTATGTGATTGCATATTTTTAACCATTTTACATGATAGCATATAACTATATTTATATAGGTATTTTTCACACCAGATTGGACTGTGTATCAAGGCTGAGTCACACATCTATGTTCATTGCTTGATAACTGCAAGCAGCAGCTGGAGATTCCGTATATGTAATATATTATCATATGTCAAATGCCACAGGCAGAATTTTCATCTCATCTCGTGTCATCTGAAATACAAAGTTCTGAGGTGGAGTCAGTGGAGTCAGTTACAGCTGTTTCTGGCCATGCCTTCACCTTACAAGCACAGCTCCTTGGTTTTCATTATAATCAGAACGGTTCAAGCTTGGAGATGTATGCCCTGCTATCTTAAGTACTTTACATTTTTATAGCATGTTTTGTCTTCAGAACACCAGACTATTGACATTGACTAATGAATCTTCACAGAATCCCAGAGGAAGATGTGGCTGCAGATCATCGTCTTATTTTACAGGTGGGTGAACTGAAACACAGACTCTGCTTGTGTCAAGAAATGAGAAGGCCTGGAAGAAAGGTAGGATTCAGATATAGAGCTTACTTTAGCTCTATTCACAGGGAGACTGTGCAGGAAAGCTCTAGTTCTGCCTTCCCTACCCAGTCACCTTTTGTGAGTTCTGACTGTCTACATCAGCGAAACCTTTTGTTCTTGTGGAGCTTTCTGCACATTTTGGCACTCTAATCCACTGAAAAATTTGGGTTGCAGAATAAGCTTTCCAGTCATGCAAAAGTACCTCTGGATTCAACCACACACATATATAGCCAATGGAGAAATGAATAATATAACACAAGGCCAAACTCTTTCTTCAAAAGTTATGTTTCAGCCACCTGGGGCCAGAAATGGGTTTCTTTACATCCAGGGAAACCAACATGAAACTGCACCCCTAAGCCAGCCCAATAATTATGATGTAAAAGATTAACAGTTGTAATAAAATGAAACAACAAATACATTTACACAAGTCTTGATAAAGCACCATTAATGAATATTAAGGATTATTTTCAAGAGGTCTAAATTTGTTGTTGAGTCGGGAATGGGGAAATTGGCAGTACCTGTTGTTTAAAGCTTTAAATTTCTAATGAAATTTCTGCAGTATTTAACTCACTCCCCTATTTTAGCATGAAATGCAATGATTGCCCATGACTACTAATAATATGCATAACATTAATCATGATTTTGGTACCTCTTTGAATCAGGTGCCCAGGATTCTCTCCCCACCCTAGTTCTGGCCCTGCAGCTGCCCATAGGAAGGTGGACAGCAAAGGATCTGTATAAATCATATTGGGAAGGGTATTTCAATGTCCAAGTGCCACAGACAGTCAAAAAAAGCTTTTATCTCCACCCATTGACCTTCAGATGGCAGGGAGACAATCAGCAGGTGTCACAACCTGAGCAGCATGGTGGTGCATGCTCAGATGGAACAAGACTGGCCTTCATATATGCTGGACCCAAACAAATTTTAAGCCCTAAATTTAAGGCCTAGTTAAAGGTTAAAGGGAGGGGGACCCCACAGGTTGTGTGATGCTGTTTTTGTGAGTGGGAAACTGCAAACTGAAAATGCAAAATGGCATATTTATGATAATTTCTAGTAACACACTAAAACTTAGGAACTAAAAGAGGAACACATACACACACACCACATAGAGAGAGAAGTTTATGATGTGATGAATGCGCCTCCAGTGTTTCTCTGGGATACCATTTTAAAGTATTTATATTGCTGGCTGGGATCTGGCCTCTGATAAGAAAAAATTGATAGAGCAAGCAACAAGCTCAATAAAACTAGATCATTTTTTCCCTTATACAAGGAATCACTAAAATGAAGAAGTATAATAGTTTCAGATAAACCTTTCAGCTAAACTTCTTTTGCTGTACTTTTCCATATTTCTCAGAACAATACTAGATTCAAGATTTCTCATCTTGATGACTTTAGTTTGTGGTCCCAGCAGAAACCATTCCAGCTGAGTTTTGGATATATTTTCAAATTTTGATTGTTCAAAACACTGCAAAAATAAGGTGAAATTATTCAACACTGTTCCACTGGATGTGTTGCTGATTATTTTATCAACTTCACATTTCTCCCCCTCACATAAAAAGTAGCTCATCATTCATTCAACTTTTTCCATTTTTTCTTATTATGTCCAATTTTAATATACCTATAAGGGACATAGAACAAATATATTGGGAATATATTATTCCTGAAGGAGTAATATCTTCTAGTTACAAGTAAACAAATGCATTTGTGTTTACTTATTACTAGAAAATATTACTCCTTTAGGAATAATATATTCCATATTCAGAATTAAGAATGGCATTTCCAATAGTGCACAAATATGATTGTAAAAGTACTAGAAATAGTCAGTTTCTTTCCGCAAATTCTCCATTCTAGCTCTCTGCCTAACATGAAACTTTTCAGAGCTCGTTTTGATGTTATATGAAACTGTCCGTTTCTTGTTCCAAAGAAACTGTTCTGCATATCACAGAGAAACTGAATATTACCCTGTGGTTATCAAAGGGATTTTAAACATTACATGATCAAAAGGAAAGTAGCTGATTAGCAAAGGGATACTTAATCCAACTTTGTCCAAGTTGGGTGTACATGGAGATGCCCACAAAGAAGGCCTGTATTTGAATAAAATTCATTGCTATAGGAGAGGGCAACTCCATGTCTGCTTTGGAAGACCCATGCCATTAGCAACACACAGATAATGTGATTAGAGAAATGCAGTGTCCCTGTGCGTTCTGCTCATAGATGATGTAATGGTTCTAGGGGTTGCTCGTGCATAAGCTGGTGTCAACACCTGGCTGGGTTGCCTGAGTGAACCTTTTCTGTCCGGACAGCCACTCACCCGTGGCTGTCTCAAACACTGGCAGAATCCGTCAGTGGGCGTTTCTTAAACTTTTTCCAGCAAAGAAGCTCTTTGACGCATAGTCTCCTCCTACTCTCCCTGCGCGGAAGCCTTCTGCGCAAGGAGGGCGTAGGCAGCGGAGGACCCTTACTCTCCCCGCTGGTCCCCGGCAAGGAGTCATGGGACCGCCTCGCCGATTCCCCCATCTGCCCCCCTTCTCCACTGGTGCTACGCTGATTCTCTTCCCCAGAAGCTGGGCTGCCTCTCCCCATCCCGGGACACTCTCTGGAATCCCTCTGGAACTTGCTCTCTCCCTCCGGCACTGATGGCAGTTCCCTGACATCCACCTCCTCCTCAGGACCCCCACCCCCACCCCTGGCGCGATTTTCCGATACAACCTCCTCTCTCTCAGCCGACGATGCGGGGAATCCCCTGAAGGAGCTGTCATCATCTTCTGAGGATTCAAAACCAGCCTCCCATCCGCTCGGATCTCTTCCCTCTGGTTGAACCTCCCAATCTGATTCTTCTCCCTCGGACACCTCCTCTCCCTCCTCTTCGGAGGCAGGAAAACCCACAAAGTCCCCTTCGTCATCTGTGGGTCCAAATTCTTCCTCCCAGAATCTAGCTAATGGTTTGGGCTTATCTGGGAACAAACTGTGGAATTCTTCCACCAGATACCCGTCAGTGATTGATTCAGCAGGGACCCATGTGTTTTCCGACCTAGGTTCCCCCTCCCAGGCTACCAAGTACTCTACCTGGCGACCTCGCCACCTTGAATCGAGTATTTCCGTGGCTTCGTTATAGTGTTCCCTCTCTTCTACTCGTGGGTGGGTGGTAACCCCTCCCTCCCGTCCCGGGAATTCCCGCCCCTCCGTGTAAGGTGAAAGTAGGGACCTATGGAACACCGGATGTATCTTCATGCTGTCAGGCAACTTGAGTTTAAATGCCACTGGGTTAACCTGCTGTATTACCTCAAAAGGCCCCAGCCGCCTCGGCTGCAACTTCTTGCACCCTCCCTTTAGGGGCAACCCTTGGGATGACAACCACACCCGGTCTCCCACCCGTATGGCCTCCCCCTCCCGACGGTGCCTGTCCGCCTGCCTCTTGTAAACTTCCTTGGCCCGCTCCAAGTTCAACCGGAGTTGCTGGTGTAAGGCCTCCATTTCCTCCACAAATTGCTCAGCTGCAGGTACACTCCATCCTTCCTCCCCCCGCCCCGGGAAGGCCCTGGGGTGACACCCGTAATTGGCCATGAAAGGGCTCATTCCCGTGGACACGTATTCAGCGTTATTGTACGCAAATTCAGCCAAAGCTAATTTCTCTACCCAGTCGTTCTGTCTCTCGCTGACATAACAGCGTAGGTATTGCTGGAGTATACCGTTCGCTCTTTCGGCTTGTCCATTGGTTTCTGGATGCCTTGCCGTCGAGAACCTCACGTCAACCTGTAGCAAGCTCGTGAGCTTCCTCCAGAACCGGGAAGTAAATTGTTTCCCGCGATCCGAGATTACCCTCAAAGGATCCCCATGCAGTCTAAAAATGTGATCCACAAAAAGCCTGGCTGTCTCCTCTGCCATTGCTGCATGCGAGCAAGCTACGAAATGGCACATTTTAGTCAGTAGATTGACTACTACCATGACCGCTGTCTTTCCCCTTGACTTGGGCAGATCTGTCATAAAATCAATGGACACCACCTCCCAGGGCTTTCCCGGGTTCTAGTAACCCCGCGGGGGCAGCCCTTTCCCCCTTAGCCCTCTGGCATCGGTCGCACCCTCGTACATATTCTTGTACGTCTTCCCTCACCTTTGGCCACCAGAACTGTCTGGTGACAAGTAGCATGGTCTTGTGCTGTCCAAAGTGCCCAGCTGTTGGGTTGTCGTGGAGTTGTCTAAGTACCTTCCCCCTCAAAGTCTCCCCCGGTACATACAGCGCCCCCTTATAGTACAGTCGCCCTTCCTTTTCCTCAAACCCTCCATTGTCTTCCTTACCGTCCCGGAGTTCCCTGATTTTTGTCTGAGCGAACTCATCGTCTCTGGTGAGCCCTGCCAGTTCTCGTTTCCCAACCAATGCTCCCCCACACACCCACCGGTCCTCGGGGAACATGTGCTTGGTCTCTGGTGGTCCCTCTCCTTCCATATACTCCGGTTTCCAGGAGAGAGCATCTGCCCTTACGTTTTCCTCTCCCGGCACGTATCGGATCTCGAAGGAAAACTTGGCAAACTCCTGGGACCATCTGATCTGTCTCTGGTTGAGCACTCGCACGGTCTGCCAGAATTCCAAGTTCTTGTGGTCAGTTCGGACCTGGATCTTGTGCCGTGCCCCTATCAATAGATGTCTCCATTGCCGAAATGCCGCATAGATCGCAAGCAGTTCACTGTGTAGTTTTGCTCTGACTTGCTCAGCTTCCTTGAGAAAAAGGCACACAGCCTCCAGTTCTGCTTGGCCCCGGGCTGCAAAAGGACCGCTCCAATGGTGTGATCGGACGCGTCCGTCTCCAGTCTCATGGGCTTCTCTGGATCCACGTGCAGGAGCTGCTCTTCCAAGGCAAACACCTTCTTCAGTCTTTCAAAGGATTGCTGCGCACCCTCTGTCCACATGAACTTCTTTTTGCTACTAAGAAAATCCGTTATGGGCGCTGTCAAGTGAGCGAAGTTCTTTATAAACTTCCTGTAGAAGTTGCTGAAGCCTAGGAACCTCTTCAAATCCTTTCTGTTTTTGGGGGCTTTCCATTCCAGCACTTGCCCGGGTCCATAGCTAGTCCTTTGTCTGACAACCTGTACCCCAGGAACTCGACCTCCCTGGCATGGAATTGGCATTTTTCCAGCTTGACCCACAACTGATGCTTCTTCAATCTCTGTAGCACCTCCCTGACGTCTCTGACGTGTTGCTGTTCATTGTCCGAATAGATTAAGACGTCATCCAAAAAGGCTATGCAGTTCTTGTACAGCAGGGGCCCCAACACATGGTGCATGAAGGCTTGAAAGCAGGCGGACCCCGATTGTAATCCAAATGGCATGACTAAGTACTCAAAAGTCCCCAGGGGGGTGAACATGGTCGTTTTCCATTCGTCCCCCTCCCTTATCCTAATCAGATTGTATGCTCCCCTGAGGTCTAGCTTGGTAAAAATCTTCCCCTGCCTCACATGTGTCAAAATATCGTCAATCCTGGGCATTGGGAAAGTCACGGGTTCTGACACCAGGTTTAGGGCCCGGTAATCCACGACTAATCTGGGCTGATTAGTCTCTTTTTTGTCCACAAAGAACACCGGACTGCCCCCCACTGCCTTTGATTCCCTTATGAAACCTCTCTTCAGGTTCTTGTCAATAAACTGCCGCAACTCCTGCATCTCCCGGTCAGACATGGCATACAGCTTACCCACCGGTAACTGAGCCCCTGGAAGCAGGTTGATTTGGCAGTCAAAGGGCCTGTGGGGGGGCAGTCTATCTGCCTCCCTCTCGCTGAAGACCTCCTTCAAATCAGCATATTGTGGTGCCAACCCAGCCACCCTGGCCACAGTCATTCTTGGTTCCTTCCCTCCCAGACAGTGTTCTAAGCAGTAAGCTGACCCAAAGGTGACCGACCGCTGATGCCATGACACCACTGGGTCATGTATTGCCAGCCAGCTCATTCCCAGTATTATTGGGGGTCCTGCCAGCGTGGCCACGTGAAAGGCAATGGTTTCCGTGTGCCTGGAGACCCTTATTCGCATTGGCGGTGTCTGGTGTGTCACTTCCCCTCCCAGGAGTTCCCTGCCATCGATGGTGGTCACCTGCAAGGGAAAATCTAGTGGTAACAGGTGGAGTTGGTGCTCCAGAGCGAAGTCTCTGCTGAAGAAATTACACGAGCTGCCAGAATCTAGCAGTCCCTCCACTTTGACGGGGTGCCCATTTGGGAGTTCTAGCACCACCTCTATGGCTATAGCTGCCTTGGGGGGTCAGGCTGGGGCACCTCTATTGGTCGCTGGCCTGGCTGCTGCCCCTGTTGGTTGGCAGCCAGGCGTTGTCATTTCCCTGCACCGGCCCTTCCTCCCCCTTCTCGTCGTGTCCTGCAGCCCCCATCATGCCTTGCCAGGCTTTTCGTTGAGGGCAGACCTTTGCAAAATGTCCCAGTCGCTGACAGAGGAAACACTTCTTGGTAGTTTTCCACTCCTTCCCCTCCCTTTTCCGACCTTCACCAGCGTTTGAAACTTCGCGCGCACACGCGCGCTCCATCAATTTCCATCGGCTCTGCCGCCTGGGAAGGCTCCCTCGGCATCTCCGGAATGCGGTTGTCATGGAAATGTTCTGCCCTTATCTCCCGCTTCTCCTGAGCCCGCGCTTCCTGGCGTACACCGATCGCAAGCACAGTCTTTGTGAGTTCATCCATTGACCGCGGGCGGGGCGCTCGGGACAACTCGTCTTTCACTTCAGAGGACAAACCCGCTTCAAACAACATTTGCATTGGTTCAGAGTCCAGATCCCATCCGAGCTTGTGGACTAACATCGCAAAACACGACCAGTAGTTTCTGACAGACAGGCCCCCCTGCTTGCACCCCATCAGCTCCCGCCGTGTCATGCTTTGCTCAACCTCGCTGGAGAACATTGCGTCCATTCCCTGGTAGAATTTCTTAAGATCCTTCAATGCATCATTCTGCGTCGGCATTAGGGGCCTGATCCATTCGTGCGCCCCATCCTGCAGATGTCCCACAATGTAAGCCACCCTCTCCCCGTCATCCGCAAAGTCATTTTTCTGCAATTCCAAAGCGTACTGAATTTCCGTTCGGAAAGCATTGTAGTCTTGGGGCTTTCCACCAAACTTGTGTACCAGCCCCGGGACCTTCCTCCCTATCGGGGTGGCTCTGACCTGTGCATCCTGAGCCCGTCTCTCCTCCAGCCGCGCAGACAGGGTAGCTACATGCGCCTCCAGGTCTTGGTTCCTCTTGACCAGACCTCACACCGTGGCTTCTTGCTCTGTCTCTCCGGCCGGCCCTGTTTGGCTCATCGTGCTGCCTCTCCGGGGCTGCGCACAAGCAACGTCAGGGACTGACGGATTGCTGTAATGGTTCTAGGGGTTGCTCGTGCGTAAGCCGGTGCCAACACCTGGCTGGGTTGTCTGAGTGAACCTTTTCTGTCCGGACAGCCACTCACCCGTGGCTGTCTCAATCGCTGGCAGAATCCGTCAGTGGGCGTTTCTTAAACTTTTTCCAGCAAAGAAGCTCTTTGACGCCTAGTCTCCTCCTACTCTCCCTGCGCGGAAGCCTTCTGCGCAAGGAGGGCGTAGGCAGCGGAGGACCCTTACTCTCCCCGCTGGTCCCCGGCAAGGAGTCATGGGACCGTCTCGCCGATTCCCCCATCTGCCCCCCTTCTCCACTGGTGCTACGCTGATTCTCTTCCCCAGGAGCTGGGCTGCCTCTCCCCATCCCGGGACGCTCTCTGGAATCCCTCTGGAGCTTGCTCTCTCCCTCCGGCACTGATGGCAGTTCCCTGACAGATGAGGAAGAGGAAACTTGGTTGTGTATGAATTGGAGCTCCATATGTGCAGCTTTTGTTGTTTTCCAAATTATTCCCTATAGGATGGAGCTCCTATTACCAAAAGACTGTTTCTTCCTCCTTTGTGAAAGAAAGACTAAAAGAGGAAGGCAGCACTAATCTTCAAACCAACAAATAATTAGGAAATTATAAAAAGGAGATAGAAAAAAATGTTTCATGTTTTTGGAGAAGCACACTATACTATACCCTACATAACTGCTGCTCTGGAACTTTTACATGGAAGTTAATCCCCATCAGTAGGCCTTATTTCTTCTCATGCTAGTAATAGATGGGTGGGGTATAAATAATGCTATTATTATTATTATTATTATTATTATTATTATTAGTGTGGGAGGGTTAAGTGATCTTATGCTGCAAACTCAGTTGACAATATCTGTTGGCATACAGTATTAAGAGTTTAGGAGAGCACAAACTTTCCTTCCTTTCTTGTCAACCACGGCAAACTGATGGATGACTATAAAGTTACTGTGAATTCTTTTTAAGTCTCTAATAGCACAAGTACAATAAAATAAACTTAACAAGCTCTCTGTTCAGAGGCTTTTTCTATCTAACGTTGCATATCTTTTGCTTCTTCTAACACAAGGAGCAAATGGTAAGTAGGGCCACTCAAGCTACTTGAGTATGTTTCCTCTGATAATCAGAAGCATGTTTTACACTTTTTATTACACATTTTTCTGGCTGACTGGTACTTAACTGCACCATGTTTTACGTTTTTGTAAGCTCTCTTCCTTGCTGTACTTATAAAGAGAAATGGCCCTGATTAACTGGCTAAGATAATCAAATGTCTGGCTCACTTCATTTTAATGCAAGCATCACTTGGGTATCTTCAACAGAAATGCCTGTTTCTATCCATTATAGCGTCACCTGCTGTACTAAGGGCACATTCCAGCTCCATATTAGTTAATACTGTATCTATGTTTCACACATTAACCACACTATACTTCTAAGCACAGCACTGGTAAAAGATAATAGCAGCATAGGAAATAGAATCATATAGAATCATAGAACTGAAGAGTTGAAAGGGATCCTGAGGATCATCTAGTCCAACCGCTTACAACACAGGAATCCCAACTAGATTGTACATGACAGATGGCCATCCAACCTCTGCTTAAAAGTCTCCAAGGAAGGAGAGTCCACTACCTCTCCTGGGAGTCTGTTCCACTATTGAACAGCTCTTATTGCCTGAAAGTTATTCCTGATGTTCTAGGAAGGAGCAACCTGCCTGCTCCTTTGTCACCTTCAGCTGTGGTGACCTGGAATTTATTTTAAACCATGTTGTGCTTTCATGGACAAGTTGTCTGCAAAGCCACAAGTGAATGGCAAAGATCTTGATCCAGATATTATGGGCTATTTGTAACAGACACACACATACACATACACACACACACACACACACACACACACACTTCATTTAAGTGCTGAGCTACACATTTAGTTTGGCCCTGAGTTGTATAGATTATAGGTTCTAACATGAAACCCTAAAAAGAAAAGGGTGGTGGGAAGCAAATGGAAGAGCTGGCTGCAGCAATTTTTTAAAACAATATTATGTTAAGTGCAAAAGCATTAAATTTGTATAAATGCTCTACCATTTTCATATCCACCCTTCTGGCGCTGATTAGTCCAATTGAAGAGATATATAGTTGAACTACACTGTTTGTAATTTTTAATCTAGAAACATCAAAACACTTAATTCTTAGAAATCACTGAATATTCTGCTTGATTTCACTGTGTAATATAGGCAGTGTCCTTATGCAAATCTTATAAAAATAAGCAGCTGAGAGACTAGGCTTTGTGTGTGAGAGAGAAAACTAGTTACTTTTTTAAAGCATACACTTGAGAGCTGAAATATAGCAGAGCTACACTCATCATTGCCCTTCATAAGCCAGATCACATTCTTGCTAGGAAGTTCCACCTTTGATAGCACAGGTGTTAACAGCTTTGGTCTAAACCACTGTGCCTAGGGCTTGCCGATCAGAAGGTCAGCGGTTTGAATCCCTATGACGGGGTGAGCTCCCGTTGCTTGGTCCCTGCTCCTGCCAACCTAGCAGTTTGAAAGCATGTCAAAGTGCAAGTAGATAAATAGGTACCACTCTGGGGGGAGCTCTGGTTCGCCAGAAGCGGCTTAGTCATGCTGGCCACATGACCCGGAAGCTGTCTGAGAACAAACGCTGGCTCCCTCGGCCTATAGAGCGAGATGAGGTCTGCAACCCCAAAGTCGCTTGTGACTGGACTTAATAGTCAGGGGTCCCTTTACCTTTTTACAGTGTGAAGACCCCAAACAGAAAGCAAAAGTGAGTGGAGGAATTGGACATTTCTCCTGTGGAAAGTTTCACAAACTGTTACATGAGATGCCCATTCATTTCCCCCTTTCCATATTATTAAACTGGAAGTATTATTTGCTCTTATTTGCTTTTTCCGTGTTTCAAAACTCTGTAATAATTTCCATTCTAAAAAACAACAACAAAGTTTTATTCTGATACCTTGTATGCAACATTGGGTGGGGGGACAGCAGGGGAGCCAACAGAAAAGAATGAAGTAATGAAATGTGATTCCAACGTTTGTTTGCTATTACGTGATATATTTTTGTGTTTGTATATTGCAAACTGTCCTGTGATCCTCGAATGAAGGGCAGTATAGAAATTTAATTAATAATAATAATGATGATGATGATGATGATGATGATGACAACAACGCCACCTTTCAAAGTTGGTGCACAGGGACAGGATGAGATGAAAATCTGGACCACTGGGCCAAAAAAGATTTGCTACCCCTAGATTATAAGAATGCATGCCAAATGTGGTTAACACATGACTTAGCAGATGCCGAACTACAATTCCCACCATCCCTGACATTTGGTCATGTTGGCTGGGGCTGCTGGGCATTGTAGTCCAACAGCATCTAGCAGGGCTAATGTAGCTGCAGGCCTTTTACACACCTTCTGAATCAATGTACAGCAGACACTCAGATACCTGTGACTGGATTTCCCATTGCTTTAAATCTGAGTACTGTACTGGCCCGAATATAAGCCACACTTCTTCTTCCAAATTCCGACTGTGAAAAGTTAAAGTGCGGCTAATATTTGCGACCTTACAAAAAGCCCGATATCACTGCTGAAACAGGCAAACTGTTAGCCCTCCCTTAACTCTTTAACTCTTGCTGGAGCCCTGGCGAACAGGGCTGGTGGGTGGCTGGTGGGCAGCCGCTGGTGCCACTGCCTCACACTTCCCACTGTGCACCTCCACTGTCATTTGGGGGGGTGCCCGCCCAGTGCTTGGAACGGCGGGCAGTGGGACAGCGAGTGCCAGCGGGAGCTGCTGCGCCACTGCCACCATGCGATCTCCCTCTGCCTGCCCCGCCAGTGTTAATAGAGCGGGGGCGGGCCTGCCTGGTGTGGTGTGAAGCGAACTGCGCCCCCCCTGCAGAATGTCTCTTTATGCTCAGCCAGCCCCACCGCTGTTAGGGAGTGTATAGGGTGCTCACCCTGCAAGGAGGGGCAGCCAGTGGTGGGTTGTGGGTGCCTGGGTGGGCCGCCACTGCCCTATGCAAACCTCCCCCAGCTGCACCGTGTAGGGCTGGCGCTCTGGGGGAGTGTCAGGGCGCCTTTGGCAGCCCCCATCATTTCCCAGTGCACTGTGCTGGTCCTCTAGGGCTGCAATTTTTTGCTTGGACCATGTGGTCGCCGCCATGTATTGTCTTTTTTCCTTTCCCCCCTCTTGAATTTTAAAGGTATGGCTTATATTCAGGTGCGGCTTATATTTGGGCCAGTATGTAAGTAAGAGCATTGGGTGGGAAGCTGATGAAGAACATAGTACTGGAGGAGTGAGTTTAACCCCTTTCCTGGACACCATTTCCCCAGTGAAAACCACCCTTTCATTGTTTACTGACCCGTAGAGCAAGCAAGCAAGCAAACATATGTGTTCAAATGAACCATTTAACAAGGTTGCCATTTGTGTGAAGACGAGGATCTGCTTGCATGCAACGCTCCAACAGACCTTCTTAGGTTTGCAGGGAAGCCTCATCTCACAAGCCATAGCTTTGGGATTCAGCTCATAGAGAAAGTCAATGATCTCTATCCAGATCCAGCCCAATCAAAACTCAACCATGCACAGTCCCGCTTTGGCCTATTGTTCTCCTTTTAGATGATGTTACATCCAGCCAAAGTCCGCCCGGCTCCTGCCTGGCCCCTGGAAGCATCTCATTCTTCAAGTAAGGCCAATAGTCTCTCAAAGAAACTGGTCTGAATATAGAATCACAGAATCATAGACGTTGGGAGGGACCCCGAGGGTCATCTAATCCAACCCCCTCCAATGCAGGAATCTCAACTAAAGTACACATGACAAATAGCTATCCAACCTCTGCTTAAAAACTTTCAAGGAAGAACAGTCCACCACCTCCTAAGGGAGTCTGTTGCACTGTCAAACACTCTTACTATCAGAAAATTATTCCTGGTGTTTTGTCAGAATCTTCTTTCTTGTAACTTAAATCTGTTCATTTGGGGTCTAGCCTCTGGAGCATGTGGAGCATCCACCCTCCATGTGACAGCAATAGGATTCACTTATTGTTTGGGGATGTGCAAATTAGGTAGGTTTGCATTAAATTTTAAACCAAACAGAATTTTCACCTCATCCTTCTTCATCTCAGTAAGACTTAGGCTGGATCTACACAGACCTTTTAAACGTTGTTAGAACGATATTAGATATAGCGCTCTAAAACGTCACAGGGCATACTGGTAAATAAAAAATCTTCCTACCTTGTTTTGTCAGTAACAACACAGCTTCCCTATTTCAGGATCCTCTGTAGCACCCTCTGCATTATTAATGTGTCGGTTAAGTTATGAAAATCCTTCCTTAATCCTTCCTTAACATTATAAACCATGAGTGTAGATCTGCCCTTAGTCTCAATCATGATTCAATTTAGCTGAACCGGAGCCTGTGTGTGTGTGTGTGTGTGTGTGTGTGTGTGTGTGTGTGAGAGAGAGAGAGAGAGAGAGAGAGAGAGAGATGCTACCTAAGCTAAATGCATGATTTAAATTTCAGATATGAATGTGAAATATCCTTATTTTTAATCTTGGCCAAATCCAAATACACAGTCCTACTGAAGTATAAAATTGAGTGCATATGATCAGCATCACTTTCTTCTGCTGTTACACTGATTTGCAATGGATACAATCCAAAACAAAGTTAAGCATGCTTAGTTCTGTATTGCATTGTGGCCAACCGAGTCAAGACTCTAACCCCAAATTCAAAGCAATACTATGTTGTGATACTGCAAATATGTAAATCCTTCAGGCAGCCTCTGTAAGCAGAGGCCTGTGAGCTGAGAAACTGGAACTAATCAGGTCAGACACTTCTCCTAATGCCTATATAATAATACATACAGTGTTAGCATTTTTTCCTCTCCATTTCTTAGTCTCTGAATTTCCTCCTGCCAAATCCTTTCCATGCCTTGCTAAGCAACATATTAATTCCAGCTGGTCCATTAAAATCATTAAGTGGAAATTATTGTTACTTTTTAGAATGAGAACTATAAACACACACACATCCCTCTCTGCATAATCCGAGAATATTGTAGACCTCAGTTGATTTCACTTTATATAACCCATTAATAGCACACAGCAGCATCAAAAGCAACAGATTGTAAGATTACTCTAGCATTGTGTTCACTCCCCAACAGTTACAGAGGCACAAAAAGAAAGGGCCAGTTCTCATAAAACCATTAGTAATTTCATCAATATTCCTTGCCTGTGATACTCACAGGGAGGGAAATAGGCTCAGTCCATACAAAACATGGCTATCAAATGATCGCAGAATGCCTACATAACATCCATGCAGATATGTCCCCAGACTCAAAAATAAAGCTTACATCTTAATGTCCAAAGGCACAAGCGCTGCCTGGATGGTGTCAGATCAACCTTTTCAAACCCAGCATCCACTTTCAGCTTTAAACTGTAACCCACTTTCTCTCCTTTTTTAGTTTCAGTCTCCCTTGTCTTTCTCCTTCTCTCACATGTTTGCCTCTCTGTCTTTGTTTTTTTTAAAAGACAACCTAAAGCAACAAATAGAAAAGAAAATGAAGATGGTGCCACAGGTGCTAGCTGCATTAGGCTATGCTTTGTGGTACTTAGGTGTCCCAACCAAATCCCCCCCCTCAGGTCAGGTATGTTTTCATAATTTGGAGGTAACCCATGGCACACTTGGCAAAAGCCCAACCACACCTCATCTAGATGCTTCTTGGGGCACATTGAGTGAAGCTGAGCTACACTGACAGAGCCTGAATGAAATGTCCTTGTGGATCAATGGCATAAGAAATGGGTCCTCAGACCACAGAAAATCAATTGGAGTGGTATAATATAAAGCAGGGCTGTCCAACTTTTCATACCAAGAGGGCTGCAAAAGTACTTTGACATGGAACCTGGGGCCACAGATTGAATTAAAATTTCTTGTTGTGCGTGGGGCAGGGGAGTGAGGCCAAAATTTGATGCCTCCCCCCCCCCAGCCCTCATGTTGCCTTCCCAAACCTGGGTAAGCAAGGCACTGGGCTTTGGAAAGGAGGGCCCTAGAGCTCTTCCACCTTCTTCCCAAAGGTGTGAAAGTGTTAACTAGGCTTTTGGAGGGAGATGGTAGGGCTTTAGGACCCCATTGGAGCCCTCAGGCCTCCTTCCCAAAGTCCAGGGTCCCACTTAGGCTTTGGGGAGGCAGTGAGAGGCTGCAGAGGGGGTGACATCAAATGTTGCCAAGGGCTGCCAAAAAGGCCTTGAGGGCTGCATGTGGCTCTTGGGTCATGTGTTGAACTGCCTTGGTACAAAGAGACACGAAGAGAAAGCTGGAAGGCATAAAAACAAGGGAAGGATGGCAGGGCATGAGGATAGGAGAGAGTGAAGAAGAAACAGAAAATGGGTGGAGCGGAGCAAGTCTGCCTCTGAGGATACCCTAAGGAAACTTTAATAGTGTCAGTGAAATTCTGCATCCTGATTTTTTTACTGGCAATTTACTCTTCCAAGCGGGCTTGCATTTATTTTCCATTTTATTCTTTCTATAAAGGAAATTTAGCTTTGGGCAGCACAGTCCAGGTTTTTATTTTTTTACTAAACAAACTCTATATGTATACAAAGTTTGAGAAGAATAGTCTCCAAAGCAGGTTCTACAGAAGGAAAAGGAAAGTTGCAGTAAAAGTCACTAGCAACAATATACATTTTATCAATTTGATTCTAGAAAAGCCTTCATCATTCTCCCGGAATAAAGATGTGATAAATATGTTAATGGAAGATTTTGATGATTGAGTTTGTAAAACTACAAAGCCAGAAAGAAATTACTATTTGCTTTTCTAAATTAAAAAAAAATCAAATCAAATCATGAATAGGAAGGTGGGGAAAAAGCTAGCTAAAGATGATCAGAGAGACATAGCACTTAAACTCTCTCAGACTGGAGGCAGAAGATTTTAGAACACTGAAGGTGGTATGATACAGAGATCAGCTGCCACATAATTCCAAGGAATTTGAGAGCTTTATGTTATGTCAGACTAACCACAGGTTGTTGCTGTAGTGAATGTGGCCTGTCTCTTTCATAACCAAGCCTGTGATAGAAAGTCCCTTCCCTAGGCATGCTGGCTTTCATAGCGGAATGAGAATGAGTTGGAACCTTTCCTTATTACATCTATTGAAGTTATCCACACTCCAAACCCACAGTTGCAATATCCAAACCTGGCCAAAGTTAGTGAAAACTAGCCAACTTCAAAATAAAGGGTTCAGATAAACTGAAACAAAATGGAAGCGTCTGGTATCTTCATAGCAACGCCAGAAGAGAAGACGCAAGGAGCAGCAGACACAAGAGCTAGGGTTAGTAAGGTGCCTTGTAAACAATGGTTTCGCATAATGTATGCATGAGGCCACTGTTGCTTTGAGTGTATGAAGTCTTTCAGGTATGTGCTCAATGTACTCAGTCTCCAACCTCACTGTGACCAGTAATACAGCTGTGATCACATCTTGTTTGGGTATCTTGGCATTTATATTCACAGGTTCTGGGCAGTGTTACCCCCTTCTTCTCATGGTTAATAAAGCCCTTCTACTTTGAACCACCAAAATGGCTTTTCTCACCAGCCATAGTTGAAACGAATGGTGCAGAGCTTTTTCTTTTCAAAAGATTTCATTATACAAAACATAACATACACACAAAAGGTGTGACACTATCTATGTATGTTCTCTCCCCCCGCCCCTGGTCCATCATCATGTCACAACCCAGCACAGATTATTTTCTGACACAACAAATAAGTCATAAAGATTTCTCTTTTTACCTGAAAGGAAGCAAGATAACACATCTTTCCCCTTTGCTCTTTGCTGTTATACTTACTTGTACTAGTTCAGTCATTTTCCCCTGTTGAATGCACAATTCCTTTCCAGTACTAGGACACATATATTCCTCTTTGTTTTAAATACCTCCCTTGTGCATTTCTGACAGGCAGAGTCTTTTATCCAAAAGGTGGGCTGTAGTGGAGTCTTTTATATCTAGTTTTAAAGGAACATCCAAACTACAATTTATACATCTGTACAATCCCCTGCTGTTTCAAAGAGGATCTTCTGACTTCTGTGCCAGGCAGTATTTCACTGCTTGAAAAGAGGCCTTGGGATTTTCCTATAAGCTAGCAAGGCGATAATTTTCATGCCATTTGGAAGTCATATAGTTCCCTGATATCTGCAGTCTGAAAATAGAGGCAATGTGCCATCAAATCTACACAATTAACAGGCACAGCGTTTTTTTAGCAGTGGATCCTGAAAAGTCTACAACAATATAGTTACATGCTCCAGACTTCCCCAACTTCCAGTGGCAGTGCTAATTTGGGTATCCTTTAGAGGAGAGAGCACTGGAGACTTAACAGTGTTCTTGTAATGTTTTGTTTCTTTACTAATATGCAAGCAGAGCATAGGTGGAGGTGAATTGACAGCATGCATATTCCTGCCAGGCAGCAGGGCCACTGTCCCACATCAGATCAGCAGAGAGAGATACTCGCTCCTCCAAAGCCAGGTGCCTTCAGCTCTCACCCTCTCCACCCCCCCACCCAGTCTCATGGGCTCTGTTCCCAAACGCCTGCTTCTACACGCACATATAGCTCAGGAGGAAAGTGTGTCAACTGTCAAATTATCTATGTTCAAATTCTGTTAGCCTCTCCCATTCAAAGCACTCAAGAGCGATCCAGCTATTTTGTAACCATTAACTCTCATTGAGGAAACCTTCACCATCCACTCTTGGCTATTAACCTGCAGCACTGTCTGACAAAAGAAATCAGAAAAATAAGCTGGCCAGCAGCAGACATTAGCAATGTTATCAGCCAATAGATACCACAAACAAGGAAGCCATCTGATATAAAAAAACTTTCTCCAAAGTCCATTTTCCATTGCAGTTGGCAGACATTTTCTAATTCCAACTCTTAAACATCCCTTTCTTAGGGCAATATTCTCCATCTATTTTACATTAAGGGTAGCCCATCAGAGCATGTCCCCGATACTAAATATAGCCCAGAAATTGTCATTAAATATTTTTGAAGTTCCCTTTTTCAAATGAAGCAGAGGCATGATGGGCTCTAGCTGCCAGGATGCTGGGTGTAAGAGAATTGCCAGTGTGAAATCAAAGAGCCGAGAGTTTCCTGTAGGGAATTAATAACAGATGTAAAAAAGAGTTGATAACAGAACAAATGTGACTAAAACAGGCTTAAATGAACATTTAGATAATGTTAACTGATGTAGCTGTGAGTCTCGAGACATTTGACAGCCAGGAGTTAATTTGAATAGCTAAATTAAAAGGATGCCCGGAAGGGATACAAGAGTGTACTATTGAAAAATATCAAAAATACTTAGAAGAGAGCTCCTGAGGAAGAAGTAGTAAGTGTACGCTATAACACTTAGGCACAACACTCACTCTATCTACTACAGTTAGTTGTGGAGTTTTGCTTTGGGGTGGGGGTGGGGGAGATTGTCTCCCTATGCCAGTGTCAGAAGAAAGGAGAATTAAATGAGGACTGTGGAAGAACAAGCAGGCCAACCTTTACTTATAACTTAGGGTTGCCATACATCTGGTAAAACCCAGACATGTCCTCTTTTGGGGGGCCAACATGCCCACCCAGCCGGATTTTGATATTTTAAAGGAAATGTCCGGGTTTGGGTTGTTTTGGGGGGCTAGTGGTTTTTGCGGAGCCTGGGCATGTTCAGGAGGGTGCTGTGCCCCAGAAGTGGAGGTGCTGCAGTGGAGGAAGGCTGTCGCAGCAGAGAACAGGTAGGAGCTGGAGTCCCACCTCTGCTTGGGCTGGCAGCGGCTTGGGCTCAGGCTGCTCTGCATGCCGTGGTCATTGCCATCCTGAACCAGAGAAAGAGGTGTGTAGGCACAGTGGCAGCCCCGCACACCTGTGCACCTCTTTTCCCAGCTTGGGCTGCCCTCTTTTTTGTTCTCCAAGACATAGCAACCCTATTATAGCTTTAAAATAAAGGAGTTAGCTTTAAAATAAAGGAGCACTAAAGACTAAGAATAAAGAGATGGATAGGTCAGGTTTATCAAACAGAACCCTTCATTTCATCTCACTCCAAATGTGGGCATAAAAAAAAGGTTGCCTTGTTTATTTTATGGTTCACTGAATTGTCTTCATTGTAGACTATTGTGGAATCGAAGGGCGGCATCTACATTTTTAAATAAATAAATAATAACTGCCGCTCAGTTCCGTTCCATTCTGCAGTTCTCTTTGTAACAGAATAGCAGGGTTGAGCTGTCCGAGCTCCGGACAGCAGCTGAGGTGTGTTGTGCATACACTGTGAAGGACAAATGATGGGCACTAGGGTAGCACCTGGGTACCTGTAGCTTCTCTCATCTGACATCTTTGCTCATTCAAGACTGTTGTTTGCATAAATGATGGGCTTGAGATAACTACCCATTAAAAACATCATTCTGGTTAAATGCTGCTGCTCTGGGTATTCTATTTTTCTTCTTGTTTTCTATATTTAATGTTGTATGTATGGCTTCCCCAGAGAGGTTTGCCTGGCCCCTACAATATTCTCTCTTATTTGCCAGGTGAAGACTTTCCTCTTTCCCCTGGAGCTTTTAATAGCCTTTATTTGAATGAGTGTTAAAGTTTCCCACATGGACTTTGTGTTGTTGTTTATTTGCTACTACTTTACAGTGGTACCTTGGTTTTCGAACATCTCCGTTGACGAGCATTTCAGTTTTTGAATGTCTCCATTGACGAACATTTCGGTTTTCGAACGCCTTAAACCCGGAAGTAAATGTTTCGGTTTTTGAACATGCCTCGGAAGTCAAACATGCCACGCAGCTTCCACTGAGTGCAAGATCCTGAGGCCTAGCTGTTGGCTATTGAGTTTTTGGTTTTCAAACGTTTCAGAACTCGAATGGTCTTCTGGAACGGATTACCTTCAAAAACTGAGGTTTCACTGTATTTGTTTCAAAATACTGTTTTAAAACTTTTTAAAAAATATATATTATTTTGTTGGTAAACATTGCATGATATTTTTGAATTTGACATGCTGTTGGATAGGCAGTATAAAAGTAGAACTTAAATAAATGAAAATTTGTATATATTTTTTTGTTGGGGGGGAATCAGAGATTAATGTGGAAGAAGGATGGAAGGGCCTTATGAATGAATACATTCACATTACATGGCTCAGATATCAATTGATCTGTCCATCCCTTCTCTTCAGCCACTATCACCTGAGGTGAATTCAGAAATATCTTCTATTTTAGGCCATCTGCTCTCACTGTAAAATGTCCCACTTCATCATCTCTAGAAAAATGAGCAGTGGAAAAGAGAGACTGTATTCAAACCTATTAAGAATGGAACCCAGAAATTTGTGACAGAAGAAAATATCAAGGTGTTAAGTTATTGACAAATTATGTGCAAGTGGTATTCTTTTGTAGAGTCATAAGTGAATAACCTTAATTCATCATAGATTTGACATTAATTAACTTCGCTCTCAATCCAAGCACTCATTACAGTTGGATCTGACTTCAGAGGTAGTTGCTTCATTGACTGCTCAGACACAGAGAGGCTGGTTTTAAATGGAGTATCTATGATATGTTTCTGTGAATGTACATATTGAAAGGCCATTCAACTCTGGCTTTCTGGCCCAGAACTGATTAACAGTTTGTGTGACTCTAATTAAAACTGTAAATGCTACATGATTCATAACAAAATAGTAAGAACCATCAACATTAAAAAAAACCCACAACTGGCTTAATGGGAAACAATTTTACTGGATTGGATGATGAGGATTTTTAGCCATACCATTCAAATGTCCCCGATATTAAGTAATCATAGCTGAAAAGAGGGGCATGCACTCCTTAGTCCCTCCTCCTTTTCAAAATAATCCCATAAGCTAACAACCATAAAAATATCACCTGAATATCTTGAGCTATTAACATGCCTTTATCAAGCTCACAACTCTGGGCAGGTCTTGCAAGTTAAGGCATACCCACAATATGATAGTTGTGTTCACAGAAATTTGATAGCAAACCCCATAACAATAGCACAGCAACCATATCATCAGTTCAACTATTTTGGTCTCCATTATCTCATACTTACAGTGTATGTTTAAAGCTAGAAACATTGAAATCCAGGACATGCATGACTGTTTTCCTTTAATATGAAATATAGTGTGGACAATTTGAAATAAAGCACCAGTACATTCAATGTTTTGAATCCTTGTTCCTCCAATCCACTTTCAATGCCCTATTTTGTAGATAACTGCACAATACTGTTACTGTTTTTACTACCATCATCAGATAATAACAGCTGTAGTCATTTCCCCTGGTAGCTTCAACAGGGACACTTGGTATGAACAAACAAAACTCCATGTGCTCCAGCTAGTGGAGTTACACTTCGTCACGTCGTTTGTATGTAAAAATCATGGAGTAATTATTTCAATGGGAGCTTTTTATTAGCATCTTAGTGGCATTGCTTTGTCGCAGACTGGCACTCACATTTTGTTCAGACTTATTTCACATACCAGCTGTGATTTTAGCAGTTTCTATAGACTCATTTAAAGTTAGATTCAGCTCTGTGAAGACAGTTGCCATAAGGCAGAGGCGCCACTTAATTCCCACTTAGCTTCTCAAAATAACTCATAGGGGAATCTTTTCTTTCTTCTGTGTGCAAGTTAAACTCTCGCTTTGGCTAATAGATGTTAGATGTGTGCTTTAAAGTAAGAATAATGCGCCCTTCGCTGCGCAGAGTTGTGACACCTCTGTATAAACCCATTGACAACCCAATCTCTTTTAAGATTAAAAGAGAGGGGGGGGGAGAAAGAAAGATAATATGGCTCTGCTGAATTCTTTGGAACTCTCACAATTCAGGGGGATGATGGAATGGTACTCTGGAAGCCATCACATCTGTTAAGAGAAGACTGCCTTTCAGCTGTTGGTTTGCTACTGTAGTTTTTCTTATAAGGTGGAAAGGGTGATGATGAAAGGATACAAGGGTTTGCAGGGACAGTGGAAAGATGTGAAAAGATCATATAACTACATGGTGATAAGGAATGTTTTTATCTTTTAGGTTCATGTTCATTGAAATTGGGAATACACTTTCCAAACAAATTAGTAGTAAAAACCAGTAGGTGGTGGCATGGTAGAGGCCGTCACTCACCTGACCCCTGGTCAGTTGCATCACTGTTGCTTAATGAGAGGTAGAGGGGGAGGGAGGAGGAGATGGCAAGGTCACTGTGGTGCAAACACACCAGCGGGAGCACCAGATTGGTTCTGCTGGTGTGTTTGCATCTCATCAACCCTACTGCCACCTATATCTCCATGTTCTAGGACCTTTCCTGGTATTTATGTCAAGACTGGTTGTTAATTACCTGGGCCGCCTTCTTTTCCCTATTGGAAGATGGGGACTGCATTTGCCACCTTCAGTCTGCTGGACTTCACTTGTTCTCCGAATTCTCAAAGATTATAGACAGAGGCTCTGAGATTACATCCATAAGCTCCTCTAGTACCCCTGGGTGCAGCTCATCAGGTCCTGGAGATTTGAATTCTTTAAAGTAGCTAGGTGTTCCTTTACCACTTCTATTCCTACTTGGGACTGCAGCTCCCTCTTTGCATCATTTATTCAGTTATCACCAGGATGGGCACTGTTTTCCTTTTGGGTGAAGCAGAGGCAAAGTAGGAGTTGTCACCCAAAAGCATTTCTCTTTCTTCTCCGTGCAGAGAACCTACTACTTAGTTGTTTTTCTCTTCCTTTGAACATAGCTGAAGAAACCTTTATTATTATTTTTAACCTCTCTTGCAAGCCTGAACTGATTCTAAGCTGTGGCCCACCTGAGCTTCTCCCTGCACCTGTTGGCTACTCTTGGCTTCTCTTCCTTTGTGATTTCCCCTTTCTTATACATGCCGTTCTTAAATCTCAGCTCATCTGTAAGTTCCCTATGCAGCCACACAGGTCTCTTTAGATGCCTACCCTGAATGCAGGCAGGCAGAAGGCAACCAAGGAAAGAAGGAATCAAGCATAGGATTGCAGCAAGTTTAGGAAATGACACAGGGAAGGCTAGAATCTGACTATTGAGCAGACAACCCAGACCTATTTAAAACCAGGAGATGCCAGAAGAACCTATGGGCTGTTGATTTGCAGGTTTATTTTAGGGGGTTCACACTGAACCCCAGAAATATAATTTTGCTCCTCTATGACCTCAAGTGTCTCATCACAAATAGCATTCAAGCATGGGCTAGGATACTTCTAATCCAAGTTTTGCTTGTTCCTGACATGGGTTGAGTATGCTCCTAGCACCTGGATTAAGAGTTTATATTGACACTGGGTAGTTACTGACTTGTGGCACAGAAGAGAATTGGATAAATGACTGTTTTGGAGATTTTCTTGATAGGCATTGAAAATGAGATGAAACAGTGTGTTCTGTTTTTTTTAATTGTAATGTAGAAGGTTGCCTATGAACACTGAAGTATGTACTGTATTTCTTGCTTTAGAGAGAAGATGTAAACAAACTTAAATATTAATGAAATTGATGCATGGTTTTTGAAAGCAGCCCCCCCCCCGAATATACAGATACTAAAGCAAATAGATATGTAAGGAGGGGATTTATGGAGCACTCAGCTTCACTGCTGGTAAACATGTTGAATTTCAGAATAATGTCACTGTCAGTGAACTCTTTTGTTGTGTCAAAGCAAACTTTAATTGCTTCATTTACACTCAAGGAAAACATTGCACTCCTGCTACGGTTCTGATTTATCTTTGTTGAAAGACCACATGCAAATCATACCATGGGGTCGAGACAAGCTTCATTTGAATATAAAAGATTAATGTTTTGATTATTGTTTTTCATTGTACACAAGTAAAATGGAAGTACTCCATTCACATTTCTGCAAATTAACCCTGTTAAGCGACTCACCCACCATTTACAATGGCACAAAGCTATATTTTATTCTTACTTTTGTGAATTTTGGGCCTGAATCTACCTATTCAAAATAATTGCGTGATACAGTTATATTGGGACTTTCCATTTTTAAAGGTGGTGGTGGTGGTTGTGATGTCAGAAACTCTGTGTGCTAAGGGTCAAACTGGATGTGACACTAAATGTATCATTAACAACTGTCAGGCTTCTTAGAAATCTAATAGCTTGTTTGTGGACACCCTTCCCAATTTTTATGTGGTCTACAGCACATGGAGAAAGAAAGTTTAAACCTTCCCTCTCCATCTCCATTCCCATGAAAACCTCTCCCTGTGCTACTATTAAGCTTAGAGTTCCCCATGAAGATTCTCCCCATCCTGTGCTTATTATTATTTTTTAAAATTAAAAAGCCTTAGGCCTGGTTCACATATAACATTGTGAACATTATAGCATTAACTATTGCTTGCCTTCTTCCAACAAACTACATGCTGAAGCTATGGTTTGTTGTTGACTTGTGAGCCATGGTTTGTTTTACCTATAGCTTAGTACTACATGTGAACACAGCACCCTTCCTTAACCATATTTATTTCATTTCATTTTATTTAATAGATTTCTATACCACCCTTCATCCAAAGATCACAGGGCAGATTGCAGTACAAAAATACATACCATAGTAACAAACAATAACCCCCATCTCAATTTAAAAGGCCATAAATTGGCTAATTAGCCAAAGGCCTGTGATAAGAAGAATGTCCTTGCCTGGCACCTAAAGATACTTAATGAAGGTGCCAGGTGAGCCTCCTTGGGGTGAGGAACCACATAAAAGGCCGATTCTCATGTTGTCACCTTTTAGATCTCTCATGGAGGGGGCACATGAAGAAGGGCCTCAGTTGATGATTGCAGGGTCCAGGCTGGTTCATACATGTAATATAACCTGCTACCAGAGCATATGCTGCCAGAGCATAAACGACAGAGGTTAGGTTATTCCTGTACAGACAGGAGCGCATCTGGGTCACCAGCCGAAGCTAATGGAAGGCACTCCATGCCACTGAGAACACCTGAGCATCAATTGACAGCAAAGGATCTGGAAGTTTGCCCAAGCTGCATACCTGCTCATTCAGAGCGAGTATAACCCCATCAAGAGCAGGCAACTTCTCATCCATCTGGTCTAGAAAACCAGTCACTATACAGTTCCTTAGTCATATCAGGATCAAGCTTCATTTTATTGGCTCTCATCCAGTCCATCACTGAGGCAAGACAAGGGTTCAGCACAACCACTGCCACATTTGCAATAGAAGTAGAGCTGTACAATATGCTATCAGCATATTGCTGATGATGTAGTCCAGAACTCTGAATGACCCCACTTAGCAGTTTTCTGCAGATGTTAAACAGCATGAGAGATCATATGAAGCCCTGAGGAAACCCATATTGAAGGCTCCACAAGGCTGAAGAGCACTCCCCAAGCATCACCCTCTGGAAATGACCATGCAAGAAGGACCAGAACCACGCCAAAGAAGTCCCACATGTGCATAACTTGGGCAGCTCTAGAAGGATACCATGGCCGATGGTATCGAAAGTCTCACAGAGCTACAGTTTCTGAATGAAGCTCAAAGAAGGAGGGAAATAGAGAGAGAAAATGCTTCTTCGTAACAATACATCAGAAAATGTATCCAGTGCTATTGAGTTGGTTGCGTGTTGTACATTTTATGAAAACGGAATAAAAATATTTTAAAAACTAAATGCTTATTTCGTTTTAAAATATATTAGCAGTTTAAATGGCAACACTGTCACAGAATTGCATAACTGACTAACACAGTTGCCTGCATTCTTGGACTCTCCTTGGATGCACGGATACAGATTCTCCTTTGACTATGGGACTGTCACAATGCTCTCCTGTGCTTCAGAATTCACCACTGAACCACTGGCTGCCAATGATGTATTTGGTGTTATATTTAATGCTGTCTTTGGGAATCTAGCACATCAAAAGCAAGAGTTATGTCCTAGCCTTCCTCCTCATTTTTTCTGAAGTGCAGATTAGCCTTAAATATTAGCCATGGAAATAAATAGAGATTTAGACATAAAAGTGAACAGTCCAAAAACATCAGCCTCTTTCTGTGTCAAAACTAATGGTTAGCTACAGATTGTGAGAATAAGGCTAGGCTAGAGGGAACAAGGAATGAAGGGGTATAGCCTTCTGTTGGATGTTCCACGTAATACTGTAAGTCACCCAGGGTAGATGGGGAAATCCAGCCAGATGAACGGGGTATAAATAAAATAATAATAATAATAATAATAATAATAATAATAATAATAATAATAATAATAGTAACTGGGTTACTGTTTTATGCCCAATATCTAGCTATGGATGTGTAAAAGACACAACATTCTTCTTACCTTTCTAGGTCCTGGTGTACTGCAAGCACTTTGGGTCGGTACAGTGAGAAAATATGCCTTGGACTCTTCAACTTTATGGGTTTTAGGAGGTCGGGGAGGTGGGTTTGTGGCTTGATTTCCATATTTTCTCATCATGTAATACTGTTCTTCCGTAATCTCTTCCACAATAGACTTTGTTGGGAAACACACAATATCTTCTGCATGTTTGCTCAGCAACTGGAAAGACATATTTAAACGATGCACAGGAGCTTCCCAGATTTCTGTGGGGTTGCTGAAAGTGCTGATTAACAAGTACGAATCTGTTATTTTTTCTTCAAGCTGCAGACATGGTATACCAGCCAAAATATCCTCTTGGATGGAAAGATCCCTTAAGGATACTTTGACTTTAAATGGAAGACGGAAATATTTGCAAAGCTCCAGAAGTTCATACTGTTTCTTATCATGGACAAGTTCAACAAAGCCCCCTTCCATGCACATTGGAAGAAGTATACTCTTGTGGGTTTCGTTTGGTGATAGAATTTGTTCACAGGCCAAAGCATTCTCTACTTTCTTCTTCCCCGGATCAACAACTTCACTTAGTTGGCACTCTGGAATTAAAAATTGGTTTCCAATAGAAACGGAAGACAGCCCTTCATAAGGTGACTCAAAAGCTTTGGTAGCTACAACATGAAGCTTCTCCTTCACACTCCTTGCTATTTCTAGGTCATAGGCAGTTGGAAACTCCCGTGGTCTTCTTTTGAACTTCCCTTTATAGCTGGTAGGAATTAAAAAGTGCCTTTTATAGGAATCACCTTTGATCTCAGATGCTAAGATTCGTGTTGCCTGGCACTTTTTGTAAATGACTATTTCTCTACCAGGACACAAAATATTATACGATTGCTTATTTCTGACAGAGCCTTCAATTACTGCAACAACGATAGGAAATTCATTGCACGTCCTTTCCAAAATATCTTCCATGGACAATGGCTGAAGGAAACTGTGAATATTGTAACAGTCAGTGACGTCTTTGACTTCAACATCTAAATCTGAAAGGAAGTAAACAGTCTCTTTTTGAACTGAAAAGAGAAAAAAAATTGGGTTAACTGATATTGTTGTGCAAAGGTCTACTATGTAAAAATACGAATTTCTTCTACATATGCGTTAGTAGTTTCAGGAGGCTCTCAGGAGTATTAACTGTATAATCCCTTTAATGATTTCAGCTCAAAACTTATGAGAATGCTATCATTTTGCAACACTGGTTTCAGGAGTAAGATGTGTGCTTCCTGGAGGAAGGGCTCAAGAGCAAGGTGTGCTTGAGTCAAAATGGAGGGAGAAACAGCAACATCCCTGGAGCAGTTCCAAGTTGATGCTCCAGCAGAACCAGTGACAGATGGAGTAGTAGAACCAGTGGTTCAATGAAAAGAAGCAATTGCAAGCAGAGTACATGACAGGCCTCCTTAAATTTGGAGAGAAAAATGTGACTCCATGAGAGGTGAGAGCCATGCCTGATGAGATGCTACAAGGGGTTAAGAATGACCCAGGAGCCTGGCCTTGAGGCACAAATACAGAGGTGCCAACTTGCATTAAATATTGGGGGGCAGGTACCCCCCTGCATAATCAATCACATGACACAGCACCCCCCATTTGAGTGACAATGCCCATCAACGTAGGGGGGCCTCAAGTATTTTAGGGGGGCAGAAGGGACCTTGTCCCCTAGGAGTTGACTCCTATGCACCCATATGGAAGGGGTGGGTACAGTGCTACATTAAACCCTGTGGCAGATTAAACCCTAGGCAGTCGAAATCTCAGGGTTGGGGGGCTCGTGCATGTGTTCTAGTGGGTTAACACTAGAAAGCTTGATTGTAATTTTCTTTCAAGATCAAATCAATATTATTTTGATCTGCTGTCTTGGGGCCCTAAAAAGGCTGGTGCCTACTCTGCCTATTTGATAATCTGGCACTGCGTGGCCAAAGCGATTCAGAGTGTGGACTGGCAGCTCAGGGGCTTAGACTACAAAGGGATGCAGTCAGTAGCGATGGGCTGCCTAGAACCAAGGAGCTTCTGATTGATTTTGCCCCTCTCCTGTGGGAGAGGGAGAGAAGGAGGAATTGAAGTTTGGTGCCTGCTGAATCAGCGCCTCTGGAGGTGCCAGAAAAAGGGTTGCAACAGGAAAAACTGGAGGTGTGTGAGAACATGCAGGAAAAGCTGAGAGCATGTGTGCATGTGGAGCAGCAGCCAGTGCTGGTGGGAAAGGCACCAGAGGAGCAGCCAAAAGAGAAGCAGGCTTCTGCTGAATTGGGTGAGATAAACTGCTCAAGATGGTCTTGTGGGGTGGGGACCAGTCCCAATACTGGAGGCAGTCCTTAAGCAGGCTCCAGCAGCCAGGGTCATGGGTTTGGGGGGCAAGAGCCACTGGGTCTGATAGGTGTTAGAACAATAATAATAATTTATTATTTATACCCCGCCCATCTGGCTGGGTTTCCCCAGCCACTCTGGTCGGCTTTCAACAAAATATTAAAATACAGTAGTCCAAACCAGCTTCCTGTATTCATGAAATCACCTGGGAGATCAGCCATTTACCAAAGACAAAGGGAAGGTAATGAGCCATTAGAAAAGCCAGAGAGAGGAGATTCTGTGCCAGGTGAGAAATTGGAGGAGCCCTTCTCTCAGCTCTGATGTTTGAGTGAGTGAGCCCACTCTAAGCAACATTGCTGAGGCTTACAAGACTGGCATGGTAAATGCAAATCCACATTTTCTGTAAGCTTTGCACTTGGGTTGATGTGAAGAAGTAGCATTGCTGCTCTGGATAGCAGCTAAAAATTGATTAGTCCCTCTTAACAGCAGCTGTTTTATTTACAGAATGTGTGCCATGTCTGATACAGCCATCTCATGCGTATATATAGTATTTCAAAGAAAATGTGGGAATCCATTTTTCACAGTTCAGAAAGCAAATCGCTATCACATGAAAGTGAGTTGCTTCTAAACAGCACATTGTAGAAGTTGTTTAGAAAATATTCCCTGCGATTTCTATGTTGAATGCACAGTGAAACACATGGATATTATTGGAAATAGGAAAGCTAGCGAAGTGTATGTTAGGACACAGGGCTGTGAAACAATATTATTGTATCTGACAAATAGCTGAAACTTAAATTTAAGGCCTAGGCCCTGCTTCTCAACTTCGGTGAAAAGCTGAATAAAAACCTTGATCTAAAACCAGAATTGCATATTTATAAACCTTTGGGCTCTGTGAAGCAAACCAGTGACTTTCAAAAACCCACTTCCTTCCCCTCCTGGAACACTCTGGATATTTTTGTGTGCCTCTTTCCTGTTGACGTCTTTCAGTCACCATGGCCTAGACTGTGTTGTAGGCAAACTGAATATTGCTGTTCTGTTAATGTCTTGGTTCCTCTGCCTGATTTCCTGACTCGGAAAGACACAATTTATGGGAGCTGTTCTACGTCAGGATGAATGCAAGTCAGAGACCTTTTGTTGCCTGAGGCATCCCCACCACCACATTCTACATTTAAAAGCCAACCAGACAGACAGCTGGATCTTACTTCAACACATGGGATGGAACAGTGTTTTCCACCACATCTGAGAGCAGCAGTAAGAACATAAGAAAAGCCTGATGGATCAGGTCAATGGCCCATCTAGTCGAGTATCCTGTTCTCACAGTGGCCAACCAGATGACTTGGGGATTCCAGCAAGCAGGACCTGAACAGCCTAGCTCTGGGAATACAAGGCCATGTGGCACTCACAGCTCTGCCCTCCAACACTTCATTGCCACTTTCAGCCCTCCAACATCTGCCATCTGAGGCCACTACCTCACTTTGTCTAATGTTAGGGCTCTACCATGGTTTAACATTGGTTACAACTCATGGTTTGTCTGGAGTAAGGATGGGAGAGAAGTTCAATTCAATTCACATTTTATTTGCACTTTCTGAAACAACATGAACTGAAACACAATCATCCTTCAAAATTCTTACTTCTCTGAATTTCGGAGCATAGTTCACCAGGCAGTTAAGGTGTAAAAATATACATGTATTAGTAAAAATAGCATGGGGAAATGCATTATATTGGGAAAATTGCTTTGCAAAATGTGATACTGTGTATACAAAATGTGCATATTATGATAAATTCACACTAAAATGCCAATGCATTTTTATGGGAACTTAAAAGAAAAAAAGAAAATTGCAAACAGATATGGTAATATGGAGAACTGAACTTAAGACTGGAAAAATGAAAAAAAATGAGAGAACCCAAAATGGAGATTTATCCACCCCTAGTCTGGAGGAAGCAAAACCATGAGCCCAGGTTTAGGTAATATGCTAAGCCAAAACATGGCTTGGCTTATCAGAGCACAGCAGCAGAATGACTGAGGAGTGGGGAGCAGCAAAGAGCTCATGGCCTCCTCTCTAGTAGTCCATATGTTTCATAGAATCATAGAGTTGGAAGGTACCCCCAAGGGTCACCCTGCATTGCATGAATGCAGGAATTGACTTAGTATTATATGTGGACCAGGACAGTGAAGCCTGCAGCATAAAATGGAGAAATGCCTAATAGAATGATGTCAGGATGTCCTTCAATAGCCACATGTTCAACGGCACCTGAACTTGGTGCCTTAAAGGAAGCAAGTGAGGCACACAGCAGTTATTCAGCCTACATGACAGCACCTTTCAGGAATGATACAGGAACAAGTTTTCCTATATATTTTCTCTACATCATAGGTTCTCCCTTTTCTTCCTTGTGCACCTTTATTTACAACTCCACATCCACCCTCTATGTTTCCATATTATTTTGAGAACTGTGGCTCTTATGATCCCCACCAATACATAAGAACAGCCTTCTGGACCAGGGTAGTGGCCCATCTGTTCTAGCATCCTGTTCTCATAGGATACTGACCAGATATTTGCAGGGAACTTGCAAGCCAGATATGAGCACAGTATCACTATATCTACCTGTGACTCCCAGCAATTGTTATCCAGAGGCACATTGCCTCTGACAGTGAAGGTAGCCATTGACAGGCTCCATGAATTTGTCTATAAGAAAATATCTAAAAGAAAACTCTTAGCACCAAAGCTCAAGGTTAAACACAGAAAAGGGCAAAGGAGGGTGGGGAAAAGCTACACAGAGGGAACTATAAAAGAATGAGCACCAAGGAGAATGAGAGAATCTTTTCTGAGAGCATAAGAAAGTCACTTTAAAAGATCCATAGAACTCCTGAGAATTTTTTTTTAAGACCCTACTTATATCTACTTCAGACATTTAATTTTTTAAAATAAAAATAGACCTTTGTTACATGTTCAAAAAGGACTTGTCCCCATTGGGTTAAGAAAAAGAAGGTGGGAGGGATATTCACATAACTCCTTCCCCTCCCCCCCCCAAACGAACAATGGATCAAAGTAAGCCATTTATTCAAATTGTTTTAGGTCTTTCAGGAGGAAGACTAGGTTAGAACTCTTCTTCCTGACATCTAGTTTTTCATTCTCAGCACACACATTTGCAGTTTTCCGGTTTTGTGCAAAACCAAGGAATCAAAATATATATATAAGGCTAAGCTCCTCCATTCAGGAGCACACCTGAAATAGTTAAGAACATGGCTGGAAAATAAATGAAAGCAATTGTAAATTCTCAATACAAACTTTTCAGATTGCTCTGCAATATTGCAGAATTTTATAATGTGGTTTACTTGTGCAGTTTTCTGGTTTTGTGCAAATCTGAGGGTTATGCTCTTCCATTCAGGAGAGCACCAGAAATAGTTAAGAGCATAGCCAGAAAAGAAACAAAAGCACTTTAAGGGAAGTAGCAGGAAGTAATGATTGATCCACCCACCTAAAAACACCAAAACAAATTGTCTGAGACCTTGAGTGAAGATTTGCAGCCTAATTTCCCCCAAATTGTTGGACTATCCCAATATCAGGTATTTACAGGGCAGAAGCATCAAGACTGATGCTCTTTGAAGGTAACGTTGAATGGTCCATGCAAATTAAATGAGAATGCAAACAGCTGCAAACACACAGTAAATTCTGATATGGTAAATTCAGAAGCTGTATACACACCTATAGCTTTAAAGCACATTTCCTGGGAGCAGTGGTTTATCCCCTACAAACCTCCAAATTCCAGAGCTCCAATTTCCAGTACTCTACAGTTCTCAGGATATTTTGAGGGAACTGCAAACAACATCTGAAACTGATCTGTAAATCTTTCAGTTTCACTTTTGAGTATGTTGTTAATCAGGCCGAGATAGTTGACAAAGACAGTAATTAACTTACATTTCATCACTGCTTGTACTTCATATATTGGTGTCAGAACAATGCAGCCATCAAAATCCAGAGGAAGCAAGTTGGTAGAGTTCCTAGCTTTGCAGATATGAGTAAATGTCACTCTCCGACTTCTGCTCTTTGGAATTTTCCATTTGGCAATCTCTTTCAGTGTATAAGTCTGGTCATCTTCCCATTCATAGAAATCACCTTCTTGTGAAATTGGCAATACAAAGGCATGGAGTTGGCCATCCCTCATTAATCTACAGTGTACAGTCAATATCCCATTGCTGACTTCCACAGAGTTGAATATGATCTTCTCACCCCATTTGATGGTCAGGTTTTCTACTTTTATATCCTTAGAGCAATAGAAGCAGGGATGTTGCAGTTGTGTTGATCCAATCAAAACTTTTTTCACAATTTCTTCAACGCTAACATACGGTGTTTTATCAGCCACTATCCTGCAAAGACCTTCAAAGGAACATTTTTATTCAAGAAAAGTGTCTTGAAATGATGCAAACATTAAAAAAGTATCCAATACTTAACATTCGTAGTTATAATTTCCTTGGTACCCAAGAATGGGGGCATTGGTTGAGGATGAAAACAAATTCATGAAATAATAACCTTGTAAAATGTTTGCAGTTCAAATTGCTAACATAATCACAGGTATCATCTGAACTCAGGATCTTTGTATAAAACCAGGGAAATGACATTTTAAAAATGATAACCTTTCAAAGAGCCATCTGTATTATTTCTCCTTTTATTTGTACAGAAATATATATGTCATTTGTGTATGTGTGTCTACTTCTGTGTGTGTGAATAATTTGTGCCAAGGGAAAAAAAGTGGATTGTAGCACATTTTCATGTGTGTTTTTAAAACTGTATCTAGCAGTGAAAAAACTTGGTTATCTATGTACGTATGTGTAAGTATATACTGGTAATCTTTCATCCCCAGAGCCGGATGAGGCCCTAAGCTACTGAAGGTAATGGGGCCCTTTATATGTCCAGCTGTCCTTTGTCAACAACCAATTGTTGCTGTTTTTTGTGTTGAACATATGCTATATGGTCATTTATGGACCTAATAGGTATCTGAAGCCATTTGCCACTGTTGCTGCATGTAGGTTTTATTCTATTAGTTTTTTTATCTTATATTTTGGAAATGTACATCCAGGTTTTTTCCTTTTACATTTTTTGGGGGCCCCAAGAGAGTGGGGCTCTAAGCTATAGCTTGTTTAGCTTATACATAAATCCGGCACTGTTCCTGCCTCTTTCTGAGTTTAACTTTAAATATATATATATATATCTTCAGTTGTTTTCTTGGGTGCTAAAGTAGTCAGTCCTTCTCCTCCCTCCCCCCTTCCCTTGTTTGATGGCCTGCGGAAAGGGAAGCACTTTGATGGGAGGCAATGGTGAGTGACAAGTGTTTGGTGGGTTATGGGTACTTTGTTTGCAGCAATGGCTCAGAAGAGAGCCGAGCCAGTTTTTCCTGATTGTTAGAAGGAAAAGAGGAACCAGCTTTGGGATTCAACAAAATAATTGTGTTAGCATAAGAAGACTCTTCCCCCCTGTACACGCCCTGCTCCAGAGGGTTGGATGAACCCATAGAACAAATTTCAGGGGTGCATGGCGGGGGGGGGGGGAGAGAGATGGGGATAAAGTTCCATTGCAAAAATAGAAATCCTTGTGCTGTTGGAACAATTTGCTTAGTGATATGAAGAATACAACCCATAGCTTTCGGGAGCATGCAACAATACTGGCAGATTAAGGTCTACGAGTCATATTAATTATCCTTTTAACAGGCACTATATTAATTTGCATACTCAGATCTAATACAGAAGTAAAAAAAAAGTGGGGAGAAGAAAATGATGGATAGCCAAACTACTAGCATGAATTCTGTGCTTAGGCAGTAGACCCACCTGGTTGTTCAGCTCTAATTGCAACATTGAAATATTACTAGATACAGCAGCTTCTGCAACTGCAGTACCTAAAGGGCATCTTTATTTCCATGTTAATCATACCCATTGGGATTGTTTTGTTAAAGCTATAACAGAAAGAAAATGTTCAGTACATATGTACATTTGGGTAGAGTGGTTTTCTCTTAGAGGAAGATTCAAAGGGAAGTTTAGAGAACATAGCAGTGGGATTTAATTTAGCTGTGCAATTAAACTATAACTTATGACTCAGCTGCACTATAACATCTCTTTTGAAGCATCTCTAACTGGAATTGCATGTTGCAGAGAAGCTGACACTGAATGCACCCATTTCTTGTTTTCTCTCTGTGTTACAAACGGTACAAAAGCTACTCTGGACCACACACATAGCAAGAAGAAAAAATGGCAGTGTGACAATGACCTGTATTTTATGGCATTACATAGAGACAGAGAAAGGCAGAAGATGTAGGTGATTTTAATGCCAACATATTTTGCTTAGCATGTAGTTCAATCAGTATACTGTTGAAATTATAAGGAGTTTATTTATTTTTGTAATCCTCCATTTGTGTACAGTTATGGTTGGGTTATTGGTTTAACATTTTGTTTTTGTTGCATTTACATTTTGTGATTTTTATTATTTTGGTGTGCAGCACTTCATGCATCATACATGAAAAAAACAAATAGCACATGGTATCCCCTATTTGTAAAGGATAATTTTGGACAACATTAAATGAAACAGTGTGTGTTAATCAAGTAGAGTCTTGGGTGATTAATTCATGGGGATCAGTTTTAATCAATAAGAGGTTCAAACTGAGAGAAGCCTTGTTTATTTTATGATGTGGGACATTTAACTGCACAGGTCATGAAATGATCTATTATACAAACTTGTTTTGCTTTAGTATTTTTCTTTTACTTCAGAGACATAATTGTGCACATTTTGTCCATCTCTGATATAAGATTGAGTAGAAAGTATCACTAATTGAAGTGTCTTCATTATAACCTCAAGCACATTGCAAATGAAACAGACTGCAATAGGTACTACAGAAGTGTCTAATTCTGTTTTTATTTACTTTTTTGGTTTCCTTATCTAACCAGAAAATATTCAAACTGTACCTGGAAAATGTAAAGGTAGCTCAACTGTAGTGGAGCAGAAGCTAGCATCATCTTCACTTTCACAGTTGCTTGCCAGGACTTTCTTAACTTTTAATCCAACAACTTTAATCACGTCTCCAGTTGACAAGCAACATTCATGGCCACACTTTTCATAAATTGAACCTAAAGGAGAACATAAAGATAAACATAAATATTTTATGGATTGTTCATGGCAGTTTACAAGCATTCTTTGTTACTCTTCCCCTCCTAGATTCCTGGTAGTTTGGTTTACACCGAAGGCACTTGCAGCCTATCTCCCCTTCTGTGTGGGATTAAATCACAAAACAGCAATTTCAGGTTGTGCCATTATAGGAGACTGTGAGGTCTTGTGCAGCAAACCTGCTACTTCAAAAGATGTTACTTTTGTTTTTTAAATGTATTTTATTGATTTTCAAATGTAAAACAACAATAAGAAAGATCAATTACTAATAAGCAACAATCAAGTCAGCATACAGAGCCTTGACAAGAAAAATGGAACATTAGCAGAAAGTTCCATCACTTACGTTCTGATAAAACTAATCAACTAAATTCGTAGTTCAATGATACTTCTTGTTGCCATGTGCAAAGATATAACTTTTTGTGATAAGGATAGTGGCAGGAAAATGTACTGGAAAGTGTGGGTTAACATTTGCTTGAACACAACATCATCCTGGCAAACAAGTTGGGATGAATGCGCAATAAATAGGGCACCTAGAAGTACCCATGAATATCAAGGTAAGTTAGAACATAAACAACATTTCGAAACTTGCTAGTAGTCCATCTTCTTAGTTCTGAAAGTGTGAGGTGGACCTCAGAGGAGAGAAAGTGCAAGCTTCTCTGACATATTTTCTTCAATGTAGCTAGTATCTAGTTCAGAATTGGAACTATTTATCCACACAACCTGCTTCCGGTCCATTTCCTTTCTTCATCGTGGATGTAGGAACCAAATATTTTTTTTTTTTTTAAATACATATTTATTAAAGTTTTACAAAACAAAGAATTCATCATTTCAAAATGTATCATTTCCATACATAAAGCTCAAGAAAAACAACAATATGTAACAGAAAAAAGAAAAAAATGAAAGAAGAAAGATAGAAAAACAGAAAAAAGAAAAACACTCTTTCTTAAATTTATAAAGTTCCATGCCCCTCTGTCTTGACCTCCTCACATCCCCCTTTTTTGTGTTCCACTTTACTCCAATCAGATTCAGCAAATTCAAAACCTTGTTTCAACCATACTTAATGTTATATTCTAATTATTATGTCCCCATTTTCCATTATTTTAATCCGTACCTCATCTTATAAAATATGACATAATATTGTTCTGTTCATAACCCCTTATCCTTTTTTTTCTTAGATTCTTCTTTTCACACACCTTTGGCCAAAGTCACACAAACCCTGTTACTTTTACTTCCCACATCCTATTGACACTCAAAGATTTTACAGTATTTTTGTAGATAGTCCTTAAACTTTTTCCAGTCCTGTTCCATCGATTCTTCTCCCTGGTCACGGATTCTGCCAGTCATTTCAGCCATCTCCATGTAGTCTATCACTTGCGTCTGCCATTCCTCCACGGTGGGTATATCCTGTGTCTTCCAATATTTAGCTAAAAGTATTCTTGCTGCTGTTGTTGCATACATAAAGAATGTTCTATCTTTCTTTGGCACCCATTGGCCAACTATGCCCAAGAGAAAGGCCTCTGGTTTCTTGGGGAAGGTGCTTTTAAGTACTTTCTTAAGTTCATTATATATCATTTCCCAGTAAGCCTTAACTCTTGGGCAAGTCCACCAGAGGTGAAAGAATGTTCCCTCAGCTTCTTTACATTTCCAACATTTATTGTCAGGCAGGTGATAAATTTTAGCAAGCTTGACTGGGGTCATGTACCACCTATAAATCATTTTCATAATGTTCTCCTTTAAGGCAATACATGCCGTAAATTTCATACCGGTGGTCCACAACTGCTCCCAATCAGCAAACATAATATTATGACCTAGATCCTGCGCCCATTTGATCATTGCTGATTTGACCGTTTCATCCTGCGTGTTCCATTTCAACAGCAAGTTATACATCTTTGACAAAATCTTAGTTTTTGGTTCTAACAGTTCTGTTTCCAATTTCGATTTATCCACCTGGAAGCCAATTTTTCTATCCAAATTATAGGCCTCTCTTATTTGATAGTAATGAAGCCAATCTCGCACTTTGTCTTTTAATTTTTCAAAACTCTGCAGTTTCAATCTGTCACCTTCTTGTTCCAAAATTTCCCAATATTTTGGCCATTTAGCCTCCATATTGAGCTTTTTCTGAGCCTTAGCTTCCATAGGTGACAACCACCTTGGGGTTTTACTTTCCAGCAGGTCTTTATATCTTATCCAGACATTAAACAAAGATTTTCTGACAATATGGTTTTTGAATGCCTTATGAGCTTTAACCTTGTCGTACCAAAGATATGCATGCCACCCAAAAACATTATTAAAACCTTCCAAATCCAAAATGTCTGTATTTTCAAGAAGCAGCCAGTCTTTCAGCCAGCAGAATGCTGCTGATTCATAGTACAATTTAAGGTCTGGCAGGGCAAATCCACCTCTTTCTTTTGCATCAGTTAAAATTTTAAACTTAATTCTAGGTTTCTTGCCCTGCCAGACAAATCTAGAGATGTCTCTCTGCCACTTCTTGAAACAATCCATCTTGTCCAAAATTTGCAAGGATTGAAATAAAAATAGCATTTTAGGCAATACATTCATTTTTATAGCTGCAATTCGACCCAACAAGGAAAGCTTCAAGTTAGACCAGATTTCCAAGTCTTTTTTAACTTCTGCCCAACATTTCTCATAGTTCTCTTTAAATAAGTTCAAATTTTTCGCCGTCATATTGATCCCTAGGTATTTCACTTTCTTAACCACCATTAAACCTGTTTCATTCTGAAACCTATCCTTTTCCATTGGAGTTAAATTCTTCTCTAATACTTTAGTTTTTACCCTGTTTAGTCTAAATCCCGCCACATGACCAAATTCTTTAATCAATTCCAAAGCTCTTTTCATACTGGATTCCGGCTCCTGTAAAGTTAGAACCAAATCATCTGCAAAGGCTTTCAATTTATATTGTTTGGCTCCGACCTGAATGCCTTTTACAAATCGGTCCCCTCTTATCATGTTTAGCAGCACCTCCAGGACCGAGATAAAGGAACCAAATATTTTTAGCCAAAGTGCTACATGTTTTCCTCAAGCTTGCTTGATTTCTGTTTTTTTGAACCTCAATTTTATGGTATAAGAACATAAGAAGAACCCTGCTAGATCAAGACACAGGCCCATCTTGTCCACCATCGTGTTCTCACAGTGGCAAAGCAGATGCACAATAAAGTCTGCAAGCAGGACTAGGAACCTGCGTTCCTCCCTTATGGCTTAAGAACTATTGACCCAGTAAGATAGAAGTGAAGCAAAAACAGATGCATCCACACATAACAACAAAGTAACCTCCAATAGGGAATCAGTCTCTAACTGCTGCTAAACAGATGAGTGCTGATGGGAGTAAGTAAAAAATGGTGGTAGGCAGGTGGAGGTGGGGGTGAGTGAAACGCCCCCTAAGCCATTGTCTGCAGCACTGGTTTTATCACTTGTGATGTGTGTTATAAGCATTCCTCATCTTCAAAGGGCATTTTGTCGTGCATCTCAGAAGCTACCGTACATCCTGTTATTCTGTTTCTGTTGCCTTGTACTCTGCTATGCTGAATGATCTCACAGTATTTGTCAAGGCAAGGCCTGATCAGTCATGAACAGGTTACCTCCAAAGCTGGTGCATTCTCCTTCACTGGAGGTTTTTAAGCAGGGGTTGGATTGCCATCTGTCTAGAATTCTTTAATTGTGATTCCTGCATTGCAGGAGGTTGGGTAGATGACCCTTGGGTCCCTTCTAGCTCCACAATTCCATGTGCCATTCAACACAGACAATCCTTGCCCATGCCACTTTGCCTGCTGGCAAACATTTTGGAATGGTATGCTCTGTGACAAGTGGTATCAATGAAATGAATAAATATTCTTGTCTGTTAATCATCTGCAGCATCTAAATAAGCTGATTCTCAGAAGATGCAATATGACAGGCTTCTGGGAAAGTTTCCCAGCCAGGTGTGCAGTTAAGCATCAATTTTCACCTGATGCTCAGCCAGGGCTCCAGCCAATTGCCCCCCTCTTAGGTTCCTTCCCTCCTCCCAAGTTGTGAGGAGTTGTTAAGTCTCCAGGTCAACAGCTTTATCATGTCTCAGCTGTTTCCTTTCTGCTTTCTCAGGCCAGGGAGCAGAAGTTGCTTGTCTTGCTTGCTGGCAGGCCCTGTTGACTGGTGCCCCAATTCTGCCTCTAAGCAGGTGAGAAACACAGGGTCCAGCAGAGAAGGCCTCTCCTCCTCCTAGAGGGGAGGGGTTGTGAGCCAGAGCAGCCTCCCGCAGGGGCAGGGAAGCGTATTTGGCTCCCTGCTCCTGATTGCTTCTGCTGCTGTGACCAAGCCTTCCAGCCAACCAATAGGGCTGGCTGGTGGGTGGGGCTAGCCACGTTTAAACAGCTGCGGTAGCGCTCAGCTCCCTATTTTTTTTTAAAAAAACCAACACAACAAAATAGTTTGAGAAACACAAACTGTTTCCTGACGAGTGTACAGAGTTTTGAGTTATGAACCTTTTTTCTTTAAGCCTGTGAAAAGTAAGGAGTCAAAACAACCCATTGCTAGTAGCAGGTAATACTCAATGCATCTCATGGCATATGTGTGGGTAGAAAGCCATTTAGCAGCTACTCATATAAATGGACCATTTTTATCTCTTCCAGGTGGGTGATAGGAAACACAGCCACTGCTGTCCACAACATTCCAATTTCCTTTATGCTACCTGCAGCAGAAAGACAGGAACAACCTAGACTGAGCCTGCCCAGAAGTTCTTTTCCCTGCCTACTTTCCCTAGAATGCAAGGAAAAGTCTGGAATGTTCTTTGCAGACACACTTAGATCTCTCTGAGCTATTTCAAGAGTGGAAAGTAGGGAGAGGACTGGCAAGAGGCACATGGTTTCAGTGGGTACTTGCACATGCCTAGAAAAGTAAAGAGTGGGCAGAGTTCAGTCTTTCAAGATTTATTTTGTTTCTTCCTAGAACCCTGAGAGTCACCAGAAGCAGTCAGTTGCAAAAGAGTGCTGGAATTTGTTTTGAGTGCCAGACCTGAGCTCCCAGTTGCCATTGTTAAACAACAGGGAGTCAGGAATCCTTCCCAATCTGCTTCAGATCACCCAAAAGTCGATCAGGAAATCCTGAATTACCAGTTCCTGGCATGGTAATGACTTAGAAGGCAATGACTTACATAGAAGGGAAATAACACCTTTTGCCACAAGTGAAGAGATTTGCAAACAGTGCTTCTTCAAGGCAAGCAGAAGTTTCCAACTTGAGGGAAGCTAATCTGGGTCAAGGGCAATGGTACTTACTGAAACTGAATGTTGTTGGTCTCAAGAGAGAATGGAGTATGCTACTAGGGGTCAAGTCAAACTACCATGTTAGAAGCACTGAAGTGACCTCCCTGGGGCACAAGCCTAGGTAGTGTGTATGGTGGTTCTGAGCTACCCACACAACAAGAACCCCCTTCTGACATTGCTGGTGTGGTCCAAAGGAAAGCAGAGCAATACGTTTGACACCAGCTTGGCTGCAGGAGTTGCCAGGAGGAGGCATAACAAGATGCCACCCTTAGGACTCCACTCAGGATTTGTGTAGGGTTTACTCCTAAGCCTTTGCTTTTAAGGTGACAAAGGTTCACACTCTGTCCCCATTAACTCCTTTCTCCCATCATAATCAGCAGGCGTAAGAGGGGAAGGCGATGCCATGGAGCGGGAACAGTTTTCAGCTAAATGGCCACTTCCCCTTGTGGAAAACCTTATTGGGGCCATAGGTAAAAAAAAAGAAAAAGGTAAAAAGGTAAACGTAAAGCACCCCCGGATGGTTAAGTCCAGTCAAATATGACTATGGGATTGTGGCGCTCATCTCGCTTTCAGACCGAGGGAGCCGGCGTTTGTCCACAGACAGCTTTCCGGGTCGTGTGGCCAGCATGACTAAACTGCTTCTGGTGCAACGAAACACTGTGACGGAAGCCAGAGCATACAGAAACACTGTTACCTATTTATCTACTTGCACTGGCGTGCTTTCATACTGCTAGGTTGGCAGGAGTTGGGACAGAGCAACGGGAGCTCACCATGTCGCGGGGATTTGAACTGCTGACGTTCTGATCGGCAAGCCCAAAAGGCTTAGTGCAGGCATGTCCAAAGTTCATTTTGGGGGCCTATTCCGGCCCCTTTGGCAGTTTTTGGGGTAAAATCCTAAAAAAACCTCAACAACTTCAACCTTCAAAAAAGCTCAATAATTTCAATCCTAAAAAATGTGGTGCAACAACTTTGGTTGGTCTTTTGGTCGGTCCTCACGGCCCTTCACTTCATCAAATCTGGCCCTCTTTGAAAAAAGTTTGGACACCACTGGCCTAGTGGTTTAGGCCACAGTGCCACCTGCGTCCCTGCTATTGAGGCCATATTCCAGTGGTGATGGGGCAGATCAAAAGTTGTAGGTTGTATCAGGAGTTGACTCTTACTATTTTGTATTTCAGCCTCGCAAAATCAGATGTTTCGACACCACTCCCACCTTATGTATATTTATGAAATAATTGGGACCTGAATTTCCCTATTTTCCTCTTTACCTCTTTTTCTCTTTTGTATTCTGTCTACCACCCGCATGTTACTCCACCCTATATATGTGTTTCTTTATAACATGCAAAAATTTCCTACATGCATACATACTGCAGATGTGTTTACAGAGTCTCATCAGTGATCCTGCTGATTCAGGAATGTCTATTAGACTGCATGCCATTATTTTACATTTTAAACTGCCTTGAGTGCAGAATTGACACATTGCCCATTACCACATGTGTGGTAAGTAAATACAAATGACATTACTTATGGAAATGTAGCCCATCTTCTCAAGTGTGGTACAGAATGTCCTGGATCAAGCTATTCATTTCAGTCAAGAAACAAAGTAATTTGAGCCGCCTGTAATCAAGTCATTTCCCTGGTATTGCTGACAAGGAGTGAGATCAAGTGACTTTTAAGATAACCCCTCATTTCCAGTAATATGTTAGGGTCTTTGCTATGCATGTAAGAATCAAAAGCACATTGCTGGAGTAGATTATGCTATGCACCATATTTCACAGTGTATGCAGAGAATAAAATGTAATGCATTCCTCATTGTCATCATGCAAAATTTCCTGTGTTTTTCTGCACAAAGAAAGCATGAAATCCATCAAAGACATAAAGGTAATTAAGCAGAAATACTGATTCTTCCTTTCAACTGAAGGAAGATGTTGCATACTCGTCTTAGAGGAAACTGGAATAATGCAGTCTATTTACTAGGATCAAACAATGCCCCTGAAGGCTGGAATTAAAGAACTTAGATGCCTTTGAATCCACCTTTTTGAGATTGCTACTTTGTTCAATAAGAACTACATTTATATCCCTTTACAACCTCTTTCCTGATTTTTTAAAAACAAATCCACATTAGCCACTGCTGTGATCACATCAAAGCAACCAAACAGTTAGTTCAATAGCTTTTCCCTCTGATTCTTCTAAAATGTTAAATGGGTGCAGGGTGGGAGAGAGAAGTATTATGGTGGTTTCTTTTTATGAGATTTTCCTGTCATTAAGTCTCCCAGTAATATTTTACTTTACCTGAAAGATAACACTGCAAATTTTAGATAGTTTGTATACTACATGAGAGGAAACAAGTTGTGCCTTCTATCACTGCATTATGACAGAATGATTGAGGTAAATATAAACAACAAGTGAAAACAATGGGTTTTAAAATACATTTATTTAAAGCTCTTTTTAGTTTGAGAAGATGTACTTTTGCAACGCAGGGATCTTTTAAGTAAAGGTATAGATTATCATTTTTTAAGCACTCATACTGCAATTCTTCATGTTTACTCAGAAGTAAATTCCATTGAATTCAACCCCATATCTAGTACCCTGAAGAAAGATCAATCCTCAAAACTAGAGTGTAAAATACTAAAGTTACCATCCAGTTTACAGCTGCATGACGATGATTTATTCTCCTGTTTACATCCAGTGTGCTCCCACCCCATATTTTGTAGTGCACCTCATCTGATACTCAAACTGGGAGTCACAGGTACCAACCCAACCCCCAACATTGTCTGATTCACTCCAAACTGGTGCCAAGGTTTTGCAGTCATTTGGCAGCATCCCCCCCCCCAACAAAAACCCTCAGTAATTGATGCTCAAGGATCATAGGTATCACTCCAAAACCCAACATTATCTGATTCACTCCAAAATTTGGGGGTTTTGTAGTTAACAGAGGTTTCCAGGGATGTTCTTAAATCCTGCAAAGGGGCCCCATCTTTTATCCTTTAATAAAACATTCACTGCTGCGATGCTAGAGCTGCAGGGGTCTTCCTCCAAGTCCCCAGAACCAGAGTGGGTGGTAGCAGTGCAGCTTGGACTCTCCTCCTCCCACATCCCTGTTCCCCATCAGCTCAAGGACAGTGGCCCTTTAAACAAAAAGGGAAATCTCAGAAACCTTGACACCTGCATGGCTCAGGGGCTCCATGAATCCCAGCTGCTGTATATTGCATTTACTTTCCAACGCCAACACCTGCTGCTGTGTCTTCTGCAGCTTGTTCCTTGCCATTCCTCCACTCCTAGTTGTGTCCCTTCCTGTTTTTCTAGGAATTCGTTCCCCTGTGCTCAGTGGAGCTTATGTGATTGCAGCCTCCACGAAGGCATCTTCCCAGTGAGTGAATGGCTCGGGTTGAAACAAGCCATATCACCTGGACCTTCAGCTGCCTATGTACAAACATACACAGAGGGAACTCCCTTTGCGAAGGTTAGTACTGTACATATCTGTTAGCTGACTGCTTTTTGTTCAGGACATCCAGGTTTTGCAAATACCTACCCAATCCTTAGAAGAAGCAAGGGGCATAGATTTATCTCTCCACATGCAATAGTAAAACTTTAAATGTCAAGAGCTTTAAGCTATTTCTATCCTAGGCAAATCCTTTAAAAATCACTTCTGCTGTTTTTTTGATTTATTTCTCCCCTGATGGGTTTATGACACTTTCTGCTGTTTCTCATTTATCTGGCAGGTTTGAACTTTGCATGCAGTGACAGAGCTTTGATGTAAGTGCCATCATTTTACAGGAAAGAGTAAGTTGACACCTCAGAAGCTTTTTATTTTAGAAAAAAACACACCTTTTTGTTTGTTTGTCTTGCTTCTCAACTTCAGAATTAGCTGATATTAAACATCATCCTTAAGTAATGTATAAGTGAATTAACCCCCTTCTGCTCCTTGCCTGCGTGTTCCCTTTGTCAAGATAGGGCCTATATTACAGATCCGGAAAGGTCTGACTAGTCTAATTTATACAAGCAGCTTGTTCAGGTTGCTCTGTTTCAGGTGGATGAGAGGCAGATGGAAACCAAGAGATGCACAGAAGTGGGGTCAAGGGATAACATTTTAGGACTCATAGAAAACATTAGTCATTTTGGTGCTGGGAGGTGTGGGTGATGTGAAATAAGGAATCAGCAGAATGTGGGACAGTATTATGACATTTTGCAGCGATTTGTGACCTTTTGTTGTGGGATAACACCTTTCTTAAAGTAATGTGTTCTTGAAACCATGCAAAGTTTGCCACTGCAGGATTGAGACTCTGCTGATCAATTATATTTTACAACCCCTCCCCCCACAAAACAGTTACTGAACTAAGCAATAAATAGAAGAAACATCTGCCGTTTATTTTATTCTGCTGGAAAAGTTATTTGGCACATAGAAAAGTAAACATTTAATTCAATAAACTGTGTGGCCTGTTTGTATGACTCCAACCCTTGAGAAAACATTAGATGACATAATATGATATTTAATTAATTTCAAAATGGCCTTGGTTTTTATTTTTTAAGCAAAAATACTTTTAATAACCTGAAAGAGGAACTTTTAAACATTCTCTGCAGCCCAGTTAATTGTTTGTATTTCATGTCTTTTGAACTCAGTTGGAACTAGAACAATTTTAATCTTCACGCTAACTGGATTATAAACCTTGCTCTCTATTTTATTAAGCACACATTTTATTCTTGTACCTATTGGTCTTCATTCCAATAGTCTGGAGTCTGATTATTTGCCTGCAATGGACACCATCAGCCTGAACAATATTTATAATTATCTTTCTCTTCCCAGAGGAATTTTGTGGATGCTCCTCTGTGTGTGTTCGCGTGTGTTTTTAGATTAGTTTTACCTCCTATACCTGCCACTTTTTTCTTAGTGCTGTTTAATTTTGTTGTTGATTGTTTAATTTTTGTTCTGTTAAAACTGTTGTAAGCTGCCCTGAGCAGAGCAAATGAAAAGCAGGCCATATTACATAAATGCTAAAAGCATTTTGATGCAAATGACACCATTTTACATCAAAACAACAACAACAAAAGGTTAAAACCTCCATCAGCATTCTGTCACTTATTTTCACATTCAAGCCTGACAAGATATTAGGCATTCCACATGTTGTTAATACTCATTTGTATTTTTCATGCATATGGATCTATGCAATATTCATAATTGCAACAGAAGTAGTTTTATGTCTTGATAGGAAACTGTCCTGATTTTTCCTTCCTGACAGACAACCAAGGGAAGACTTTTTTCGTAATTGGAATCTGATTGTGGAAAGCAATTGAGGTTTGCTTGGGGTTTTTTGGGGTACTGGTTGTTGCACAGACATTTTTATTTATTTCTCGTCTTGTATACCAGTTTTCACAACAACAACAACAACAACAACAACAACAACAACAACAACAACAAAAATGACATCCAGCCTGATTAAGAGTTCAGAAGCCTCTTCAGTATTTTGTGGCCTTTTGGTTGGCCCAATAAAGATAGTGCCTTACTCTGGATTTTGGAAAAGTAAAAAACTGGATTACTTTTATCCAGGCTGTTTGCAATGACAGACCTTGGGGTCTCAAATTTGGTGCCCCCTGCCTCTCGTGCTCCATTCTAAATAATAGTTGTGAAGTTCCCTGCGTTGTTCCCAAGGCTCTGCATCCAGTGCAACTAAACCTGTCGCATGCCCCTAAACGTGCCTCTGCTTTTTGGCTCTTTGTCCCTGTGTATGCACCAAGGAAACCTTCATATTGTTGTTGTATTTTCTTAGTGAGTATGTATGTATAGATAGATAGATAGATAGATAGATAGATAGATAGATAGATAGATGATAGATAGATATAGATACGGTTTTGTGGGCAAGCCACTTCCTCTTTCATGTGAAATTACATGGTGTCCAGGTTTAAGGCCCAGTTTAAGAATTAGATAATCTTATATAGTCCATTTTTACCAATGCTGTGTCTACATGTTCACAGCATGTATAATATGAATTATTTCAATAAATGGCCCTGGGCAGCTCTACATTTCTCGAGGGAAAGATTACACTTTTTTGCTTCCCTGCCACTGGTTCAATTAACCCAGCAGAAAATTAAATTTACTTGCCCCCTGGAAATTTTTTGTATTGATATTTTTAAAAGGCATCTTTCTTCAGTGAAGAGATACTGAAACATGTATCCTAATCTCTACAAAATCAATGAACATACTATGTGTTTAGATTGCTAAATGTCAATATTTACTAAAATATTCTAGAAGAGAAGATATAGCGAAGTTTCAATTTATGTTAATCATATTTACTTTTTTATTGTTAAATACCTTGTTCAGTCACTGATCAGAAAGGAACTAACAAATTATTATATTTGAGAAGCCTCTTTTCATAGTTGCTTCTCCTACTTCCTCCTCTCTCTTTCCTACAAAGATATAATGGCACTCAGGCTACAGTAATGGACAGTAGGTTTCTTGGCCAGGTCTGTTGGGCCATCTCATTCCTGTGTTGTATAATGTGGGTGGGCGGCATGAAGGTTGGGATCTACTAAAAGTTGTGTGAGTGCTCTGCAGAGTAGATCGGCAAGGGTTTCTGACTCCTAATTGTTCAACAACAGATATAACAAAATGGCTTTGTTTTGTTTCCTATATTATGCTGCTGAAATGAAGACCAAGAGCCGTTTTTGCATCTGTTGAAAGATGGTGAGCATAGCTCAGGTCTAACACTGAAAACAAATTCTGGGGCTCAGAAAGTGTGCTCTTTGTTTCTAACTGTATGTCTTTTTTTGCACCTGGTTATCTGGTTGGCAGATCTTGAGGGTTCTAGTAAAAGAAAACAGAGCAGATCTGACAAGCTTTAAAGCCTGCTCCCCCCATTTTAAATCATAGAAGAATGTAGAATGGGGGAGAGAAATGTTACTCGTATGCTTCAAAAGTGAAATAATGCACATTGTCAAAAATTACCTCGTGCAGACCCTCCAAGTGTCTCTATTTTCCAGGGACAGTCCCATATTTACAGAAGTTATCCCAGTTTCTGATTTGATCCTGGAATATCCCGCTTTTCCTTCGGACACCCCTATTTTCATCAGAGAAGTGTTGGAGGGTATGGTAGTGGCATGGAATGTATGGGAAAATTCTCTTGAGAATCTCTTGCTTCCCCGCCTCTTCATGCTTTACATGAAAATACAGTATAAACATCAACATATGCTATTAAGCTTTAACCTGTGTTTGAAAACGAGGTCATATCTTGATAGAGACTAACAGTTGTTCACCTGCTAAACATCAACACTGCACAGAGGACAATATTTCCGCAGATTTTTTTTAAAATAAAGAACATACCACTACATTTTATGGTCAGTGTTCATAGTAACTGAAGCAAACATGGGCTTCGTACAAAATAGAACAGTGAGAAATTATATTAGAAAATTTCTGGGGCCTTCCTTTTATTCTGATGTGGTTTTGTGGTATTCTGAGAAGAGCATTCTGTAAAACATTACGGTCAGCGATGGTGAGTACTAAAATACAATATGGAATGAACGGGGTATGATGTTAGTTTCCTCGCAATAGTGTTAGATATGTGCATTCAGTTTGATGCAAAAAGCACTGTTGGTTCCATAGCCTCTATTCTTTTTGTCTCAGTGATCTCCAACTTTGCACAGATAAGGAGGACCACAGTTGGTGAGCAATCATTCTCCAAATGCTTTCCCCATAATAAAGACACCAAAAGCAATGTTAGAGCAAGGCACACATGCACACAGATTACAGTAATGTTGCACTGATGAAAATTTCATGCCAAAGCGGTTGCCGCCTCTCTCCCGTCCAACGGCTCCCTTATTTAAATGGTGTGGGTGAAAGCATAGACACAGTGAAGGGAACAAAAATGTAAGTGGAATAGCTGCTTCCCCACGACCAGTTTGATGTGACCTGCTGCAGACCCATTCTTAGTCTCCAGGCCACCCTTCTGAGAATTGCTTCCTATTTTGTGTCATTTGTGCATGAAAGAGGGAGATGGGGCAGTGAGTGAGATGGGTGTCTTAGCTGCTACACTGTGAGTGGGAAGCCTTGCAGTGATCCATAGGACAGGGAAAGAGAAGAGAAGGCAGAAGAAGAGATAAGACAGATCAAATAGAAAAACCAAGAATGGCCTAAACTGTGGGTGGCTAACATTTTTTGATCCATAGTCAACACTTTGAAGGCAACATGTAAAAGTGGGCATGGCAAAAAAAGGGATGAATTTAGTGGGGTCTTGGAGGAAATACACCTTTTTATCTGGCTTCATGAACATTGCAGAAGGGGACCCATGGGAGCAGTCAATTTTCATAAAACGACAAATTTGTTTGGGGTCTCAGGGGCCTACAAAATATCACTTGTGATGGGCAGGCATAGCCTTCAGACTGTGGGTTTGAACCTTGACCTAAACTATAATTGTTAGACACCTCTCCTACCCCAATAATCAGTGCTATAAAACCTAATGATACCAATGATCTTTTGAAGGATGCACATTTTATTCCAAGTACTGAATGCAGAGATCCAGACGTGGGAACTGTATGCATAGCACCTTTGGAGGCTCACAGCCCTTTTGTGAATTGCTTTTCTTAGATCTGGGCCTTAATGAATTGCCTGACAATGGCTCATCTGCACCATATAGCTGAAGCTCTATGATGGCACTTTAACAGTTCCTGGAGAGAATCCTGGGCACTGTAGTCGGTTAGGGGTGATGGAATCTGTACCATTGTGAGGTCAGCACCATTAGCAAACTACAATTCCCAGGATTCTCTTCATGACTTTTAAAGTAGTACAATGTATGTTGTGGATGTGACCTTAATGTCTCATTTCATGGAATTTTTGAATTCAATACTAACACACACACACCGGCCAATGCTGATGGCTAGGGGTGGGGGGTAGTTTGGTAGGGCACATGGGTCTCCGTCTGTCCGCCTCCACCAGTAGAGAACAGCACTCTTGATATGCCATGATGGAGGGTCCAGTTAGGATTGAGGGGGGGGCAGAAGCTTTAGATCCAATGGACCCAAGGCCCTGTGTATCCTTCACGGGACCCAGTCCTTAGGCTCATCAGTTACAACAGCAAACCTGTAAACAGAATCACATGCCCCCCCCAATGATATGAGCCCGGATTCCTTGGGATGTGGCAATAGATCTGCACTCATCTGAGCCCCTAAGGTTGGATTGCTCTACCTTAATAGCTTATGTATGAATGCTGGCTATGTCAAAAGCCTGCCCTGCATTATATTTGATTCTTATTTACCATGTTCTTACAGCACAGGGTCAGCCTCCTCTGTAACTGCTTCTCTATATCTATATTTAATATGTACTATAAGCGAACTTGCTAATGATGGCTGAATGTCATTCTCTTACATCTCCTAGCTGTTCAAATACATTCCAGACACAGAGCTAAAACCATAGTCACCACTACTTACACCCAGCTAGAAATACTTTCTTAGAACAAACCTCACCTTCGTCATAAAAGCCAGACTGGATTTGCAGAATCCGAGGGAGAGAGTTTGGATCCAAGGAATGGATGAAATTCTTCAAGCTTGAGGCCATGGTCCGTGCAACGGCTAAAAAAAAAAAAAAGTATTTAAACAGAAATACCTGGTAGGATGCTCTCTGTTATCTCTTGCACATAGAAAAAGAAAGGCCTGCAAAAGCTTTCTGTGCAAAGAGAGGTTCTTGAGCTTTCTCAGAGTGAAGACCACTTCCTCTGACTTCACGTTGGGTTGGTGGAAGGCAGTCATAGGAAGCTAAGAGAAATGCACAGCAGCACCTGGCTATATACTAGCTTGTGCTTGTGCCATTTTGGGCTACAGGAAATACAAAATACAAGTGGGTTTATGTCAGTGATAAAGAAAGGGTGGCGACAAAAGAACGTGCCAACTAGGATATGGTTTGGTACTTAATGCAGCTGCAACGATGCACACACAACAATAATACCTTGTCTTAAACCTTTGATAGTTTGACACTGAACCTCTGGAACATTAAGTACTGTTTTTTCTTCTTTTTTAAGGAAGCCACAAACTGTCTTTGAACAGATGAAATGAAACTGTTTTGCTGCTGTTGTTTTGCAGAATTCATAAGGGAAGTGAGATAGTTTAAAGGGAAGGTGCCATCTATAACCTGCAGTGGCTAGTCAAAAGTAGCAGGAATGTTTGTGTGTGCACAGTGGGCAGCTGATGAGCACGGAAAGGGTGCAGCTGATGAGGGGGTATAGCTTGTGTATCCTTGTGATGCACCCTGTCATTTCAGCCCATGAGGGAAGGTCGCTTTGACCTCTGGAATGTTGTTTTGTTGCCTGTGTAGACCAGGCCCATTTTGAAGGCTCTGAATTGTTTTGGTGAGAACAGGAGACTTCCTGGTGCAGAAGTAACTGTTGGGGTCAGTTGGTAACGTTACAAGGTCGATCTGAATGTTGTAGCAGTGATCGTTTCTTGGAGAGGATGGGGGGGCAAGGATAAATGAGATGATTCTGAAGGAAGTGGGTCAAAAAAGGAAGTGAGATGGTTAGCTCAGATTCAATTAGATTTGCCTGAAAATAGAGGAATAGTGCACTATCCTACTTGAAGCACTAGTAATGACATTTTTTTACGTTTTAGTTCAAGGGGGCAAAACACACACACACAGAGAGTGAGTGCATTTTCTTTTCTTCGATCTCATATTGGCAAGAACCAGATCCTGGGGGTCCCATATGGCTGGTCCATGAGGCAATTGTTTCTCATCTCAGACAATTATTATGGAAATGCAGCTCCCACATATTGCAGAAAGGGGGAATTGAGATGATCATTAGTTTGCAGCACCTTCCATATGAGGAAAGGCTAAAGGCCATGATCTCAATGCTTACGCTTTATTGACAGCCTGGGGAGCAGGTTGTGCATGTTGTTTTCTAGTCTGAGGGAATGAATGTGCAGCACCTTTGTGTATGTCTGTATTTTCCCTGATGTATCCGAGTGCTTGAATTTGATAAGCTTCCCTGTATTGGCTTAAAAGGAAACGAGCTTTTTATTTTCGTCAAAACACAAACCAGCATGAGTACTTTGGACAAAGTTTATAAGAGCCTGCTAGATCAGATCGATGGCCCACCTAGTTCAGCATCCTGTTCTCACAGTGGCTGACCAGATGCCTGTGGAAAGGTTGCAGGCCAGGTATGAGCACATCACTCTGCCCACCTGCCATTAGAAGTCTCAAAAGGACAGTATATCCGGAATAGTTCAACTGTTTCGGAATAAAGCCTTCATCAGTGAATAATTATCAGTGAAATATTCATACTAGTGGGGATCATGCTAGTGGATCAGTGCTCCGAAACAGTTGAACTATTCCGGGTATACTGTCCTTTTGAGGCTTCTGAGAGACGTCTTCCTTTGAGACTTTTGTGAGACGTCCTCCTTTGAGAGTCAGCTTGGCATTCCTCGCTATTCATTGATTTGTTTGATTCTTTGTTTGACTCTGAGATATATAACAACTTGTAGTTACTTGCATATTTTGTGAGATGTGTTGTATGATATATACATCATTTTGAAGTGGCTTATTTGTATATTTTGAATGACATCATAACCAATTATATATACACAAACAGTTATTAGCCAGCGTGTTGCGTTTGCATTTTTGTAGATTGTTACATTTTGCAACACAGGGGTTTGTGTTTGTTCACCTGCAATTCCCAGCAGATGTGTGTAGGAAGCAGAGCTGGCTCACCCATGACGCAGGCTAAAGTGCCCGCCTCAGGTGACGGAAGTGCAAGATGTGGCACTCTGGCCACACCTTCTGCTGCCAAGAGGGTGGTTGGTGTATTAGTGTATGACATTGCTACTCGTCTTCCCTGCCCTTGGGTAGAAAAGCTGAGCAAGCAGCAATACTTTAAGGAGTACCCCGGCTCCTGCAGAGTTCAGTGAGAGCAAGTGTGGGGTGGTGGTGGTGGTGGTGGTGGAAGAGAGGTGTGACACGGCAGGCCAGAAGATGACAATTCCCATTTCACCTCAGGTGGCGGGACCAGGCCACCCCTGAAAGCTCTAATGGATTCAGTCCTGATTTGGGGGCATACACCAAGATTTATTTTCACCAAAGAAATCTGTTTTGAATGTATGGCTTATGTGGGCAGTGCAGTTTGTTGATTTCTTGCCTTCGGCTAACTGTCCTAAATCACAGGTGCCTGTTGATCATCTTAAGTGATCCACTTGTGGTTGAATAGCAGCCCACATGATGCATCTGCACTAGACTGGGATGAAGCTTGTATCAAACTCATTACTTAGTAGAAATACAGGCACGTTTGTTTTTTAAAGACCAGAGCAGAAACATAACTGGTCAGAAAAGATATACAGTCGTACCTTGGATCCTGAACGCCTTGTTGCTTGGACATTTTGGCTCCCGAACACTGCAAAGTGAATGTTCCAGTTTGGGAATGTTCTTTGGAACCTGAACATCCAACGGGGCTTGCACAGCTTCCGATTGGCTGCAGGAGCTTCATGCAGTCAATCAGAACCTGCACTTTGGTTTCCGAACGTTTTGGAAGTGGAATGGACTTCCAGAACGGATTCCGTTCGACTTCCAAGGTACAACTGTATCTAGAATCTGTCTCAGAAAAAAATATTTCTGACATGGAGGTATTGGTCTGTGTGGCACTCTTGCAAGGGTAACCATGGACACCTGGGTGTCAAGACTTTTCCAGAATAAAAAATATAGATATGCAAAGGAAGAACATCTTGTAGATAATCTGCATTTTCTTTTATGCTGTCACAGCTGACAATGAGGCCCTCAACACAGTCTTTTGAACCAAACTACATTTAAACCATCCCCAGGGCACCAAATACCTTATTCAAGGGCACCATGGTGCACACAGGTGCCAGGTTGGCAATCCCTGGTTTATAGCAACTGAAACACTAATATATCAACTTGCAGCTTATTTTGTTAGTATTCCCAGATTCTTAGAAGCTAATATGAAAGTAGTTGGAAATCGTTGGCCACTGATGTTGCTCAGGTCCATTGTTGCTTAGGTTTCAAAGGTTTGCTTTGAGGGGGAAATTATTCAAGAACTTCAGGTTACAAACCTCTTTAGTTTTCAAGATGGGAAGAGAGATATTTCACCTGAGTTTTTAAACTACTCTAAGGAAGCTATTTTCAATCCCTGTTGTGTACAAGGTCTGGCTGATGATTCCATTGAAGCAGCGTGCATTGAAGCTGACAGTCTTATAACCTAGTCCGGTATAGCATGTTCATGATTCCTAAGGGGTGTTTTTGGTTATGGTTTTCAAATATGCTGATTATTTTCCACAAACCAAAACATCTCCCCAAGCAATCCTAATGAATGGGTGAAAGTCTTTATGGTAGAATAAATATCTTTTGTCATAGGCAGCACCAAATATTCAGGAGAAGGTGAAAGAATATATTACTTTGTAGAAATACTTCAGGTCCATTAAAGGTTTGCTTTGAGAAGAGAATTACTCAAGATCTTCAAATTACAACAAAAGTGTTTTGAAATGTGTTTGGCATATCTTCAGTGCATTTGTGACAGCTGGAGACACACACAGGAGACTGTTTTTGAATTAATTTTACAGATCAATCCTCCTGTGGTGCCTGGTGATGCACGCTGTAATTTATTTTTAAAGAGGCCACAGTGATTCTTGGGTGTCATGAAAGAAATCCCTGAAAAGTATTTATACACAATTCCTGCTAAAAGGAAAGGACAATGAATTCATTTAAATACATTTGTGCAAGATGGTTCTTCCCAGTGGAATCTGCACATTCACTTTCTCTAATTATTCTTGAAGTTTTGCCTATCAGCTTGCCTATCAACTCAACACACGGGAAAGGAAAACAGCTTGACGTTTCCTGATAGCAGAGTGCTTTTACAATAGCATATGAGAAATCAGCTGTTATTTCCTTATCTTTCTCAATATCTAAGAGCTGATTCTGATGTGGTGTCTTTTATGTAGAAGAGCTGCTAGCCGCATGGATCACACTTAACATGTGGAGACATTCCTTTCTCGTTTATATAATGAGGCTTCTCTGAAGAGATTTGGGACCTCCTCTCTTTCCCCAACCCCCCATTGTTTAGGAGGAACTGCTCCTAGAATTATATTCTCAAATGCTGCATTGCCATGCACCCCAGGTACCCAGAATCTTTCATGTAGCAGGATTTTGAAGGCTCAGCTGTACAGGCAGTCCTGCAAAAGTGTTATCCTGTGAACTGAGTGTTCATAAGCATGCTGCTGGAGAGTTACTGCTCAAAAATAATGAATTAGGTTGCAATCCCAACCTGAAATTAACCCCCCTGCAAATAAGTGGTCAAATTCCCAACATGAGCATACTTAGAGGAGTTCTAGCTTAGCCTCTTCCTGCATACTAGTTTTCCAGCGTGGTAGGTGTTTCAATATAGGGGAGCATTAAATATATATATTCTACCTGGAGTGTGAAGTGGTGCAGTCCAGTTATACACCCTACAACTCTTACCACCTCATTCCTTATTTAATCTTCTGCATGTGGGAAGACCTGACTAACAGTGAATAAAATTGTTATTGGTGTATATATGATTAATATTAATAGAGAGAGGCTTTTTCTGCCTCACGCTAGTTCACAAAATAAAACATTTATTTTAATTCTGTATAGGTTGCAAACTTCAATTTTTCAAAAACCAGTATGAAAATGTGATGGCGAATAACGGGTAATACATAAATCAAGATTGCAGTTACTGATTCTGCACAGTGTTCATGAATTATTATGGTTACTATCTGTAGCAAACTGTTCTGTACATCAATCTTCAGTTTAAAAATTCCCATTCTCCTCATGCTTTTATTTTGATGGAAAAGCTGGTACACCCACAATATATATAAACATATTTACATTGAAACATTTAAAGTTGCTATTAAATTAGGTTTTGTTTTACTTTCAGATTGTATATCCTTAAGCAAAAAAGCAGTGAAATATCTTGACACATTTCCGTGGGATAATCCATTGTGTGTGTGTGTGTGATTTGTTGCCAATGAACATTAAGAAAACTAAGTCTTTGCAACATTTCTCTATATCCCAGAATTCATGACATATTTTTCAAGGTCAACAGAGAATGTATCTATACTGCAGACATGTCTGTTTCATACCAGCTTAACTATCATGGTTTCCCCTTAAAAATCATGAAAATTTGGACAAGGTGGTGACAGTTCTTAAGTGTTCTAGCTCATTTGAAGAACTATATACTTTAACATTTTACACGACTGTCTTCAGGTTTGACAGGACCATTGATGTGCCCTCTCTGGTCGCTTTCCTATACTGGTCTACTCCCTGGCTGCAGGTTTATGTAGTGGCAGTATCCATGACTTACCACAATGGTGTTTCATAGCTGTCTGCCACTTGGGGAGGGGGCAGGCTTGCAATCTGTGTTGGTGGATCCTTTTGGGGCCCCAGCAGCTGGTTAAAGGATCCAAGTGTTAATGATGGGCCTGAAATTTTAATACCATGTTTCCTTTCTGTTCACAATATAATGTTATGGGATTGAATTTGGACTAAATGACTCTTGGGGACTCCTCCAAGCCTGTTATTCCATAGCTGTAAAATGGGATCTGGAGAGTAGAAGGACTACAGATACTGTCAGTCCAATTTCTTTTGTCAAGCAAACAGACCTAGGTATTCTGTTAAGTAACCTATTTGTTACATAAGGTAGGGGCAATATGTTGCCAGAGAAATTAAATCTGAAGGAGCTGGCCTAATGCAGACAGTTCAGCAAAATAAGAACAGCAATAAAAAAGCTGTCCTCATTGCTTTTGCCACCCTGACCTCAGAAGGTCAAGGATGTCAAATATAAGACCTTGAGGCCCTTACCAGAACTTTTTGAGTGGTATAAACAGTCAACAGATATTAGATCAACTTCAGGGCTAGTAAATTATGTGTCCAGACCCAGAAACATCCCCCCTAAATAAATTCACACTTGACTCAAAATTTTGGTTTTGGTTCTTGGCAGAATTTAGGCCACAACTTTATTGATTACAGAAAGTGACTGGTTGCATAGGCTCTGGTTCAACTAGCTCACTGCCATGCAGGTAGCGCTGACCCAGGGTTCCAGCATAGGTCAGCCAAGGGTGAACACCCGGATAAGTGGAAAGCCGGGAACGGGCTAACTCTGCCACCCAAATGTCCCCCTGGACTCAGGCATGGGCACAACCCCCTCTCAGGGGTTGACCAAACCATCGAGTCCCTGGATTCCTTTAATGGAATACTCTTCACATAGGGATGGCGAGAATGTTCTCCCATCCGTAGCACCTGAACCAGAGCCTATCCACAACCTTACAAGTTGTGATGATTTGCTACATGGCAGGCAAAACCCAAATGGCAACAGCCAATCAGCCAAGTGGGGAAAATTCCTGCCGTGCCCCTGTCCCAATGACAGATGACACACGACGGCATAGTGATGTCAAGCGCAAAGCCCTAAAAGTAGGGAGAGGTCTGCGGGTGTTCCGAATGCATGCGCCAAAGAGGAAGCTCTGGGTCTCGTGCATGGGCATAAATAGGTCCCTCAAACCGTTTGGACTGCGTCCCATTGGCCAGATTGCACCCAGCTTTGAGGGACCTACCAATCGGGTGTTGTGGCTGACCAATCGTATCCACCCACAACACAGGGTGTTGGTTTTCCAGGTCTCACCGCAATACATGCCCTCTTTAAGGGAGGACCCGATCTATGGGTTGCATTCATCTAACAAATCCCTTCAGTGCAAGCCCTGCACAACTGCTTCTGCTTGTGCAAGATGGCTTCCTTCCCACTCCTCCCCAGTACCCTCTCAATGCTCCCCCCCAATTGCAAAGGAAGGCTGGGGGGTATTGCTCCATCTATCAAGCTGCCTGTTATATATAAGATCATTCAGAATACTATTAATCCTAAATTTATATTGGGGAATTGTGTGTGTATTTAGTTCAGTATTTTGATACGTGTAGCTCTTCCTCAAAATTTTCAGCAGCCCTTAGATTTTCTAAACACATGGCTGGATCCAGAGGAAGCTAGTTGTGACCAACTTTTCACCGTGATTTCAGTGGGACATAAGTGTTACTAATTTGTTGGGGATCTAACCCCCAGATCTGTACCTAAATGTGTGAGATCAGTTCTCTAGAATTCGTAAGAATGAGCATTGTAATTTTAGTAGACAAAACCGTTTGTGGTTTAAGTATTATCGTAATGCCAAAGACACTGCCATGAATTTCAAAAAAATAAATTTGAATTCTCTTATTATTTCTCTGTGTGAATGATTAAGAGCAGAACAAATAACCAGGGCTTTATACTGAGGAGAAAGAACTTTGCTGCCTTGCACCTGGCATGAAAATATGCCAGTATTATCACAATCTGGAGGGATTCCAGGCTCGCCAGATGCTGTTTTGTGCATGCCACCAAAATTTGCATTCTATCCCAAAGCTTGCAGAAAGATTGCTTCTTTCAGATAGTTATTTTCTGTAGAGTAATTTTAAACAGTCCTTTTTTTGTGTGCTCACTTAAAAGGTAAAAACAGTCTGGTGGCATAGATGGTGGGAAATAAAACTTTGTCACGTTCTGTGTTGTATATACGGTATATAATTTTCCCCTTTGCAAATTGAAGCGAAAGGAGTTTTTAAAAGGTTTCTGTGGCTGGTGTAAAAGCACTTGATCTTAATCTTTAAGGGGCAAGAGAAAATCAATAAGCATTACAGTTATTATAGTAAGCATTTAGAAATTAATAAATCCCTCTTTAGGTATGATAACAAACGATTGGGCAAATTAAGCCCAGTTTACTAAGCCGAATGGCTTGTTTCTTTTCGTCAGACAAAAGTAATAAACATGCAGTGCAATCCTAAATGTATTTACTTAGAAGAAACCCTAATTGGGATCAGTGGGACTTGCTCTCAGGTAAGAGTAGGATTGTAGCCCAAACAGTTTAAATAGTTTCTGTTTTAGATAGAACTGCTGCCAAAATATGCCCAAAGTGAATTCGAAGACTTGCTAAGGCACAAAATCTAAGGAACAGAGAGAAGGAAAAACAAATCCCCAAATTTGGCAATTCTTGCCTGGACATGATCCCAGAAATTATGGAATCTGGTTTCTCTTTTCCATCTTCATTTGCACATCCTTGGAAACTCTAGTGCATGGGTAGGCAAATGAAGGCCTGGGGACTGGATCTGGCCCAACTGCCTTCTAAATCCGGCCCACGGACAGTCCAGGAATCAGCGTATTTTTACATGAGTAGAATGTGTCCTTTTATTTTAAATGCATCTCTGGGTTATTTGTGGGGCATAGGAATTTGTTCATTCCCCCCCCCCAAAAAATATAGTCCGGCCCCCCATAAGGTCTGAGGAGCAGTGGACCGGCCCCCTGCTGAAAAAGTTTGCTGACCCCTGCGCCTAGTGTCACCAGGGAAACACATTGTGATTGAATGTGTGGAATGCAGCTCAGTTCAGTACACACTTACTTAGGAGTGAACTTCATTGAATACAACGAGACTTACATGTGTACAGAACAGGGCTACATACAGGATTAGTATTATTAGAGAGTTGTGCTGGTCTGGCTTTTAACCTTGAAGATATTCCAATATATACAAGTTATTAGTACTATACCAGTTAAATTTGAAAATTTCCTTGATAGCTAAAGAGTCAACCTGCTTGACATTCCTTTCTTGGATTTGCAATTGTTTCCAAGTCATGACTGAATACAAGGCAAGTCCATGTATGTCTACTCACCATTTGAATAGGTAAATTAGCTTTTGGAAAAGTTCAGGACTTAACACCTCTTTTAAATTTTTCATTGTAACTTCCTTTCTACTAAACACTGAAGACCTTTTGAGGCAGAAAAGGTTGGGTTGGCTAAATCTCAACTGTTAATGGGGAGAGAAATAGTACAACATATAGGTTTCCCCCCACAAGATTAACTTCCACAACAGATTTCTCTCTGTTCCAAGAGAAAGCACAAATTGAATTACTTTCTCATTTGATGTAGAATGGGGCCAATGTTCAAGGAACTTTCACAATTACGTTGGGATTACATGGCAGTTTCGGGAAAGGGCAATGGAAGAAGCTGTAAACTAAGAGTCTTTGTATTCCTTGTTGGTCAGTGGTGAACTGTCCCTTTTAAGTGCGCCACTTACAAATGTTTCCCTCAGGTGCCCCTGTTCTTGCTTGTTAGCATTTGAATTGACTTAGGAGAGCTGAAAGGTTTAGCGAGAGTCTTTACCTATTATTGAATATCACATAAAGTTGTTCTCTTTTTTTAGCTTTCCATTTTTACTGTCTGTAATAAAACTACATGGATTCTTGAGTACAATTTACTCCCAACTTTCACTGAAAGCCCTTTTGTTTTTTAGTGCAGTGCTGTAGGGCAAATGAGGACATATGATTATCTTAACGGTCCCTAAATCTGAGGACATGCTGCTGCTATGCTTTTCCTAGCATAACGCTGAGTATAGAGTGAACCTTTGGCACTGCATTATACAAAAACTGAACAAATTCTAGTTCCTAGATTTACTTTGAGAGGATTAGGAGATCAAACTTTTTTAGCTTCCAAATTTTAGAGGAGAGGGTTATTTTGGCTTCATATTCTCCCACAGACTGGTGATCTCTTTTCACAACTCTACATGGGGCACATCAAGTGTCTGCCCAGCTGCTGCATTAAACCGCAAGGGACAGGAAAGAGAGCAAGAGAGCATGCACAGAAGTGTGTGACCTTGTTGATTCTTCTTGATCTTTTTGGTCTTACCTGGATGGTAGATTCCAGAAGGTGGTGCTTGTGGAATATTGTTTTGCCCTCTTGGGGGACTCCAGCATTGAGGTTTGGCAGAGTGCGATCTCTCCTATACTTTCCAACATGTGCATGAAACTGCTGAGTATGGTCATCTGGAGTGTGTTTCACCAGCATGCTCGTGTTAATCTCAAGCTGGTGTGATAGTGGAAGTAATGAAGCAGTGTCTGACAATGGAGATGGACTGGATAAAAGCTAAGACATTGAAGCTCAGTTCAGATAAGACTGAGATGCTGTTATGAGCAGATGGTTTCCTGGTCTCGATAGAGTGTCAACCAGGTCTAGATGGGGTCACACCCTAAAGCAGGAGTAGGGAACTTTTGGTCTGTGAGTCAGTCTTTGCCCACGAGGTCCTTCCACCAATCCATGTCACTTGTGACGTCAACTGATGGGTATTAATCCTACACTGGCTGTGGGCTCTGTTCCAAGGAAGGAACAGTATTGTAAAGCCAAGGCAGCAAAATTTAATCTCTGTTCCTCAGTTTCTCAAAAGCACTGTTTGGAGCACTTTTCCTGTGAACGGGTGGGTGGCAGAAGTGTGCAAGATTCTTCCATGCTTTAATTAAGATCAGAGTGCAAAGGGGACTTAAATAGGAAGGAGGAAGTATGCAAATGCCATTGCAAGTCTGTCTCCATCCCTTTTAAGCCCCCAATGTTGCTCCAGTCTTAAAGGGAGAGGGGAGACTCACTAAGGCAGGGGTAGGCAACCTAAGGCCCAGGGTACAGATGCGCCCCAATCGCCTTCTCAATCCGGCCTGCGGACAGTCCAGGAATCAGCGTGTTTTTACATGAGTAGAATGTGTCCATTCATTTAAAATGCATCTCTGGCTTATTTGTGGGGCATAGGAATTTGTTCTTTTTTTTTCTTTTCAAAATATAGTCTGGCCCATCACATGGTCTGAGGGACGGTGGACTGGCCCCCAGCTGAAAAAGTTTGCTGACCCCTGCACTAAGGCATTGCAAGCCTCCCTCCAGTTACCTTTCAAGTCCTGCCCACCTGTCAGATTTGGCCTGTAGATCCTGATAAGGATCTGGCCTGTGGAACTCCGGCATTAAAGCATCAGGTTCCTAGCATATGAGTACTCCTGATTCCATGTCATTGGAGGATTCTGTCACATGGTGTGTCTTCTATCAGGTTTGGCTGGTTACTCAGTTACAGCTCTGTCTGGATGGAGATTACATGTAATCTCTAGGTGACGCCTCCGTAAGTCATTTTAAATAAATAAAAAGGTTGATTAGAAAATAAGATCACCATAGCCTCCTAATGATTTGGGAGAGCAATAGAATCATAGAACTGTAGATTTGGAAGGAGCACCTACTTTCTTCTCTTATGGGTTTTGAATGATATTTTTCTGTCTAAATATGATGGCTCTTCAGCTTTTGATGGTGACACCAAATCCAGTACGATTTTAATGCCTTTCAAGCATATAAGACAGCCAGCAGTGATGGCAGGTTTCTATATTCCTCCCTGCCAATGTAGCTCAACTGAAGCACAACCTCAGTATTGCATAGAAATGGGAGGCTAGTCCCCTGCGTGGCACTAGGAGACTGTTGTTGCCGATTTTCATGTATCAGATAATAGTGCAGTTCAGCCAAAGTAAGAGTGAGCAGAGCATTTCAGCCTCAGTTTTTTTAACACTCCCCCCATCTATTTCTAAGCAAATCTCATAGGTATTTGGTAGAGACTACGACAAGCAAGTTTCTTTTGTCTGCCTTGCAGCAGTAGGGAACAGGGCTTTAGCTCACTGTTAGCAGCAGAATTAACATTCACTCAAGTTTTTGACTCCTTTATTTATTCTCCATTATACTATGAAAGAATTAAACCTTATTTCAAGACTGGCAGGGACGAGAAACTTCTTTCAGCATTCATCATTATTCCTTTTAAAACAGGACTTGAATTTAAATTTATTTCTCTAAGAAAACATGCACTACTGTATATGAACGCACAGTAATGGCAGGAAGCATGTATATAAGTGCAAGCTACTTCTAAGCAGTAGCTCAGGCGCAGTAGAGCTACCCTGCTGTTCTCTAGAAGACAGAGCCCAAAAGTAGAAGGTTCCTCCTCTCCAAGAAGGAAAAAGTGTTTTCCAATTTGCCTTGACATCTTTCTCAAAAAGAAGGTAACTCTTTGCTGTCTGCTCTCCTCCTTCCATGATACTTCCAAGTGGTGATAAATACTGCGTTGGAAATCAGAGAACTGTGGCTTGCTTTAATATCAAGTGCTAGTCATACTTTGAATATACCCACTGATAACAAGTTACTTAGGTCCATTGATTCTGGTAGGTCTACAGGCAATGGCTGTTTTGTGTGTGGGGGGGGGGGGTTACATTTCTGACCCTCATGTGCAGCGGTAGAGCATGTGTAAGCCCGCCCCTCCCCCTTTCCCGGCCACTTCTGGAGTGTGGCGATGCAAATATGCAGTGGTGCTTCAGTTGGACGCGCCTAAAAATGAACCACTGCAATGTTTGGAACTACACAATGGGAAACTGGGCAATCACTCTTATACCCCAGCCCCCAATTTCAGTAAGGATCATAAAGTAAAAGTTGTGTGAAGGAATATAAAAAGTGGATATGTGAAAGGCAGTAACCAATGGACAGGCAAACTGGTAGGATCAACACTTGGACACGTATGGTAGGGACATTATGCCAGACTCTGTTGACATTTTTATCTGTTTGATAAATGAGCTTCTGATAATGGCAGTAAAAAAAAAAAAGTGATATAAACTGTATCCTTATAGATTTTGTAAAGTCCCACCTGACAGTGCTTATTATGATCAAGCACTGGCTATATACTAAGGAATATGATACTATGAAGTACATATTTTACTAAAAGATGAATTGCTGTATTTTCTAGACCATCTGGAACAACCAAAATTAATTAAAATTTATGTTTCTGTAAAGTAATTACATTTTCAGGAGGGTTGCCGTTGTTTGTTACTTGCATACTACTGCGCTGTTGGCCTGTGCAGTTTTGCTTGTTGTATAAATGTGGAAACTTTTAGGATTGGATAATATTGAACCATCTCTCAAGATGTATGCTATTAAAATGGAGGTGGAAAGGGTGTGTGTATAGACACACGTGTTTTTTTGTACCATATTCCAGTTATTGAAGGTTATGAACATTACTCTAAATAAAAAATTCCTTCCAGTAGCACCTTAGAGACCAACTAAGTTAGTTATTGGTATGAGCTTTCGTGTGCATGCACACCTCTTCTTCTTGTATCTTGTATTTTTTTTATTTTGTTTCAACTACGGCAGACCAACACGGCTACCTACCTGTAACTAGAACATTATTAGAATATTACTCTAGTTTGGGCAAATATGCACCTTTATGGACAAACAAGAATGAGTTTAGTGAATATGAAATAATATATTTTCAAATCTTAAGTGGTTTCTGTTTTATATCTGATGAAAAGGAAGGCAATGTTAGGACAAAGGTAACTGTGGGAGGCAGTGGAAGACAGGAGTGCCTGGCGTGCTCTGGTCCATGGGGTCACGAAGAATCAGACACGATTAAATGACTAAACAACAACAAACTGTATGTTTAGGGTGGCTTTACAAAGAGGAACAACCTTTTAACACATTTCCACCACAGTTTTACAACCACAGTTTCACCACTACTAAGATAAATTTGTTATTCTGAATTAATTAACCTTGAATAAAAAAGGGTTGCAATTTTGCTACACAGTGCTTTCAAATAAAATGATTAGTGCAGTCAAAACAGGAAATAATATGAACTCAGCATTTTATAAAACTTCTTTAATTCACTCTTTCTTTACATGAGTATTTATAAGCACCTTGTAATTTACTCTTGATAAAAAAAATCAACAAGAAACAGGAATGATTTTCATTAGGAAAATATGTCCAGGCTTAAGAATGTGCATATGAAGATAAAAGTAAAAACATGGATAGTTTGCATACCAAGACTACAACCTTGATCTTGAATTGATTCAATCCATTTTGGCTTTGTCACAACACAAAGCTTCTATCAACACAATCCTAGACAACCAGTGGAGATAAAATGCATGCACAGCTGAAGGTGTTTTGAAAGTTTTTACTGCAGCCAGTCATCTCACAAATGAGTTGTATATTGCCAGTAATAAACATTTATTTATGCCGCTATAGTTATTTGTAGGGGATAGTGCTGTGTGGAAACTTAGCATCTCAATTTCTTGATTTTTTTTTTCTTCTGCTGCAAAACAGGCTCCCATCTGCTTCCATTATACATTGCTCCAGTGCCCTGTGGTTTTCCAGGCTGCCATCACTTCCTTTTTTGAAAAAAAAATCTGATGACCTCTTCCCCTGAGCTTTAATTGAAGGACAGGAAGTCGGGAAGCTAGCTGAATGCCTGAGGTCAGTGAACTTGTTAATTTTGTGTTTAAAAGAAATCATTAATTTACTATTTGTTTTATTTATTGCATTTATATCCCACCTTTCTGCCGAAGCACCCAGATGCTTTGTAATTTTAAAATACTAAAACAAATCATAAAAAGTATAGTAAAAATAATTTGGGGCGGGGATAAACAGCAGTCAGGCACACAGTGGAGAGCCCCCCGCCTTTCTGTGCTTATAAGAAAGCTGATTTGAAGACATTGTGAGATTTTCAGGAAACTCAGTCCCCCAAGAAGGCAGTAGAATGCAAACCACTGGAAAGATGATTTGCAGAATGAAAGAAAGGATGGTCACAAACAGGTAATCAGAACAAAACGCACCCAAATCCATGAGAAGTTCACCAAAATCCCCCTTCTGATAAATTACAGATGCAGTTTATTTTCTCATTAATAGTCAGTATTTGCAGAAGGAATTTAGATTGAAGCACTTCTCCGTTGCATGGCTGACTGGGATGCCTCCAGACTGTCAACATGAAAAGAAATGTGGATTGTTTTGGAAACCAAGCATTCCTTTCTTCTTGCTCTGCATTTCACACGTTTTGTACTAACCTATTTGTTCCTTTAAAAAAATTAATGGAATTATGTCCACCATTGTTCAAGTCATAAGCAAGGCCATATGTGTGCAGTTGCCATTTGATTCATATTATTAGACTCTGGGATGGTACTATACTTGTTGAGAGAACTTTTGATTTGGACCTTCTCCAACAAAGTCATTTGCATGGATTCATTCATAAGTGTGTATACAACAACAACAAATCACCATACCAGTCTTTTCTGGTCTACCTATTAAAAGTCTCTCTCTTTCTCTACTTTCACAGAAACATACAAAAAATAAGCTACAAAAATTGCTTACACTTGATTTCCGCACAAAAAAAGCTTTTTTGAGAAAGAATGGTTTTGTTCAGCCATCATAAAAGGAATGTCAGTAAACAATAAATACAATGTGCTTTCCCCCCTCCATATCAACATATTTACACTTGAGTCTTTGGCTTATGTTTAGATTTCTTTATAAAGAACTTTGATCAGGCTGTCATTGCACATTAAAACAAAATAAGCCAGTTATCATACATATATATCTATATATATATATTTTCTTGCAACACATGAAACCTATAGAGACTATCAATCTGCACAGTTTTGTTTTACTTTTTAACAGTTTATCAAATTAAGAACGAAAGGAAAATAAAATGTTGACTAGAATAGATACATGCAACAGATGGTGGTTCTAGTGTAACCGAGAAACAACTGAATATACAAACACTGGAAAAATCCTACCTCGAACAGCAGACGTGCTCTGCCTCTGCTCTTCTTTATTTTTGTGGCACTATATATTCATACTGTGTACAGGCATAGAAACAGTTCTTTATATATATATTTATATATAATTAAGATACACCATTTATTAAGAAAAATACTTTTGCATTTAAAAATTAAGTCTCCCTCTTCACTAAAATCTTTCTTCACAGGTTCAACAGCTGATGCCAAAACAGTTTATTAAATTTCTTATTATTTGGTTCACTTGATTGCATCCACCCTTTTCTGACTAAGATGATTCGAGGTACTCAAGTGCAACGTCGTAGCAGAAACGATATTGCTCCTAAGGGGAGGAATGCAAAGAGTCAGTCAGATCATGCAATAAATGAATAAATAAAATGAGATAAGAAGTGACATTCCTTAAAACTGCATGATTTGCTTTGACAGTATCAAGACTTTACTTTGATATGAATTTATTTTTTTGTAATGCTTAGGTGTATGTGTTGCTGCTATAGCTTGAGATGCATCTTAAAGCAAGATGGTCTAGGAATCTTCTTGTGACTAATGGTTTGCATCCCTGTGATTCTTTCAGCTACTCTACCAGATAGAAAACAAACAGTTTTCATTAATCAGTTTGAAGAACTTTACCGCCTCATCATGGACAACATTCATTTCACAAAGTCAAACAGCATCCAGCCATTAACAAACATCTCTGCTGCTAAACTGAAAGGAACCCAAGTCCAGCTTTTCCCGTTGTGACAGGGAGCTCTGTAAGGTCAAATATCTAAGAATTTCAATTTCAATCTGTTGGTAAGTAGAGATGTACAGCAAGATTTCGCAGCTGGACTGTACAAAGTTATGCATTCTGAGATACGTGTTTTGCTCCAAGGTCCACTCTCAGGGAGAAAAGAAATTCAGATCCTCACTAAGATGAAGATTTTCTGCATTCTCAAAGGGAGAGACAGAGAAATTCCCCTCGCACTCCCACTGCCCCATCCCCCAGCCCTAAGTCTAGAAACTTAATCTTGTAAGCAGGAAGTGGGGAAAGCTTTCTGAAAGGTCCCCCCCCCTTCTTTTTGGTTATCTGATCATCTTGCTAAATGTAGGGCAGGTAACAAAGCTACATGGGTTTTCTTGGCTTGCTTCCTCACCTAGCTTGAACAGCTGCTGTGTTCAAGATGGTTCACCTACATAATACAGGGACACTGAAAACATGCAACTACAAAGCAAGATTGCATTGAAGTATAAGTATTTTTTTTCCATTTTCTGTGCTAAAGATTAAATAGTAACCTGTGAAATTCTAGGCAAGAAGCTTATTGATTACATTACACTGTGTATGTTCTGAAGTGATTTTAATTGCAAAAGTATCAAAAAACAGCCTTATTAAAAGTGCCCTCTTAGGAAACAAAACAACCCACCTAGTCCTTAAACCTGTTTGGAAATTCAGCAGCCAAGCAGAGAATACTACAGGATGGGACCTGTAAGTAATTGGAAGTGAAGGGAGGGGGAAAAGCCATTTTTCTCTACCTTCTCTCCCCCCACCCCAAGCCTCTACTACCTTTAGTTAAGGATGTTGGGGGAAATTCTGATGAAGACAGAAGCAGAAATTGCTGATGTTCACTTGTTTGCCCTATGTCCAGTGTGGAAAACCAATCAAGCATATACTGATTGGCAGGCCTGTGCAGGGAGGCAGCAGGTTAGACTTATCCTGGGCTTCAGAGGGCTAAACCAGCCAGGGGGCCTCACCAGGGACTGGCTGCTTTTTTGTTTGTAACTTTGTTCTAACAGAACTCCCAAACCCGGGTCTCAGACAAGCTCTGCATGCGCCTGCTGACTGGTATTCATTGGTTTTTGTTTTTCTTCAAGTGTACACATGCTACAAAGTTACTGTTTCCCTCTGTTTACATTGCATTTTGTTTGCATTGAAATGGTGTGGATTAATTTTGCCATTAATCACAGCAGACAGCGAGAGAACGTAGTATTTGATGCAAACCAAACTGCAGAAGAATTGAAACAGCGCTGACTGTGATCAAGATAGGTCGGAATGATAATTGTTGTTTTCTTATGGCCCAGCTTTTAGTTTGTTGTATCTGACACAGCTTCATGCTCTCATTGCCTCCTACCCTTCCCATAGACCAGGGGTAGGCAACCTAAGGCCTGGAATCCGGATGCGGCCCAATCGCCTTCTCAATCTGGCCTGCAGACGGTCCAGGAATCAGCGTGTTTTTACATGAGTAGAATGTGCCCTTTTATTTAAAATGCATCTCTGGGTTATTTGTGGGGCATAGGAATTCGTTCATTTTTTCCCCAAAATATAGTCCGGACCACCTCATGGTCTGAAGGACGGTGCTGAGAAAGGTTGCTGACCCTTGCCATAGACGTGCCCTGCACCTTCCACTCCTTTTTGCTTTCTTACACTATGGGAAAAGAAAAAAACCCCCACCCACTAGCTAATATACTAATAGCTATTTCTGTTTTACTATAGGTGGTGACAATTTTAAGTGCATCCAATTGTCGTGTGATCACTGACACATGGGTCCTTTTGGACCCGGAAGAAGGCAGAACGGCGGCAGGAGGCACTTATATGCACTCTGCCGATGTGCATGGGGGTGCCACGAACAGAACCCTCACACAAAATCTCCCTTCCCCCAAAGCATCAAAATAGGGCTGTCAAGGTCACCTGTCCCTTCCGTTTAAAAGGAAACAAACAGATTGAGGTGAGTTTGGCTTCTTTTTCTGTTTTTTTTTTTTTAAGATGGGGCTAGTCTTACCTTACTGTTTTTTTTTTTGTGGGGTAGCCTGGTTCTTTTGTCTGTTTTCTTTGTTTTGGGTCTAGGTGTGTGTGTGTTTTGCATGTGAATATATGCATGCATATATATGTGTGTGTGTGTGTGTGTGTGTGTGTGTGTGTGATTTTGACTGTGTTTTTTGTGGGTTGACTAGAAGGCATAGATCATGGGGTGAGCTAACTGGAGGGTAAGAGCGACCTTTAGCTCCCTACAGCTGACTTCAGGAAGAAGTGAAAAGTTCCAGAAACGCTAAGGCCATAGGGCAACTGTATTTCCTGTAAATACAGAATTCCAGCCTGGGCCTTTTAACCTCAACCAGCTATAGGAGAACATGGGTAGTAGTAGTAAGCAAGTGACTTGTGTCTCTGTGTTCTCTATAGCAGGAGTAGCCAGCATACTGCCCTCCAGATGCTGTTAATCTCCAACTCCCATGAGCTCCAGCAAGCATGGCCAACTGTCAGGGCTGAAGGGAGATAAATCCACCAACATCTGGAGGGCATGGTGTTGGCTCTATAGCCTGGCCTGTTGCCTTACTGTAGGCTCTGGACAGCCTCCTTTCTGTTGAGAGCCCTCAGAGGTATTCAATCAAGGTCCTCATAACAAAGGAGGGTAGGCGTGAAGCCAGTGATGGCAGGAGCCACTATGCCTTTTCTTTCTTTCTCTCAATGTTTGTTGATTCAGCAGGAACAGATTACTCCTGCCAGAGGGCTTTTGAAACTAGGTGGAGGACTGTAGGTTGCCCACCCCTGCCTTAGAGCTACTTTCTCTCTTCTTCTCTCCCAAGGTATCGTGTCATCTGTAGATTATAGATTGTGATAGCTTCCTGACACTGTATACCAAATCACACAGGAAGTGAACTTTGAGATGTTTCAATGAGTAAGGTGTAACCACAATCTTAACAGAGATTTCCCAAAGCGAGACATCCTTCAGAGGTGGCAAAATGCATTCCATTTTCACAGGCATTCAGTAAATGGGAAGAAATGGGGGGGTTATGCTTGGATGTGAATGTATAATAATAGGTTTCTGATAAAGGAGGGAAAGGAACTTGGAGAGTATTTTGTCTGACCCAATACAGGATCTACAATGCAGGATGCAACTGTGTTTTTATAGTCCCAGTTGTTTTTTCTCTCCACAGAGAACATTTCTATCTATGAGACTTTGTTTGGCAATACTTTTTAAAAAATATTATTTTTGTCTGTAACATTCCACATCGACAAACTTACCGGTGTTTCTACCATGTTTGGCTTACTGTTCCGCAAAGTTTTTACCGCATGGAAAACATCGATGACATTTTGCCTTTTAACCATTTCCACTACTATGCCTATGGCACAGAACATTCCACTTCGTCCACCACCATTCCTGAGCAGAAAAAAGAAAGAAAGGTTTAAATGGTTGTATCTGACTAAGTTATAAAGTTACAACTTTAACCCACTTAGTTGGGAGTAAGCCTCCATGAATACACTAGTCTTTACTCCTGAGTAGACATGGCTAGGAATCCACTTAGTGACATTCATTGATTTTTATTGGGTTGGGTTTACCTAACAATTGGAAGCCTTGCTCAAGGGTTTCTGCTCATGCAACAGGGCTTCTCCCTTCTGTCCTGAAATTGACTTGGTCAGGAGAATTCCCAGAGCTGCACAGGAGGAGGAGATAATTTAATCTGGCAAACTGATATGCTTGCACAGATGGAGCATTTGAAACCTCACATATGTACTTCTAACCCTTTTAATTAGCATTTAGTTGCAGATTCATGGCAATCACTGAACTCTAGGGTAACCTTTGAAAAAGATTGCATTAAATAGAAAAATTGATTTGGAAAATAATAGAGGAGTCTATCCTTCCTCTATAGTCAAGGTATGGAAGCCAGTTCACAGCATGGAGATAATTAGATTTAAGGGTGAAAATACTATATCACACTTACAGACAATGAATTATAGTTCTGCCTTCTCCTTCTTCACATTCTTCTTGCCACTTTTCAACCTGAAGAATTAACTTCAGGAACGACCGTTTGGAGCCTGGCACATCCCTGTGAGATGCCCATCCCAAATACTGGAACTGCTGTACCATCAGATAGCCTTCCTGTGGCTGATGAGAATAAACAACATCAGCAATCACAAGTAACCATTATAGAAAATCCAAAAGTTTCAGCAGAGTAATAGCTTTATTAAGACCAGTTTAAAAGCTTCAAGGTAAGCAAGCATTCACAGTTTTAATCAGGCTGAGTGTAAAACAAAACAAAAATGCAATTGGAAAAAGGATGTTGTAGGGTGTTAAGGTGACATTGGTGGAAAATGTTTGTGGAAACTTAACTAGGTGAGGCCACATTGGGTGAAAAAATATCTCAGGTTGCACCAAGGGCACAGGCCAGAGAAGCATGATTGCTCAGCTGTTGATTCCCACAAAGGCATGTTAGAATGACCCATAGTTTCAGCCTCAAAGTATATGCTAAACTCTACAATCCCCCATATGTCTAGGTAATAATCATGAGTTTAGCAAAGTTATCTACTGCTTTGTGTGACGACAATAAATATGTATTTCTCATGAAGGGGAGATGACATAAAAATAAAATAAACAGAAGGATGTGAAAACAATCTGGATGAGAAACTGGTGGTTTGGAAAGAATCTGAGAACTTTTAAAATGCTCATCGTGAAATAAATGAATATTTGTTTGCACCACTTTGTTTAATAAAATGCACCACTTTACCATTCACATAAATTAATTGTTATTTACTATTGGTAAACCTTAAAAAAAATCCATGGTGCCTTTAGTGTATATTACAGTGCAATTTAATTGCACCATGGTGCAAATGAAGACGTTTCGAACTATTTTGAAAACCCATAGCTAGTTGTGTGTATTTTTTAAAACATGTATTACTTAGTGTTGAAGTAAATAAACATGACTCCCGTGTTAACCATTAACATATTGCTTACCCTTGTTAAATTGCATATCCTGAAAATTCTGTTTATTACATCACAATCCATTGAGCAAGACATGCATTCCACCTGGATGGGACCATATCTCAGCAATCCTTCCTCTGGCCAATACTGTGGACAGCCCTGCATGATATTTAATACGTAAAATTCAATTATAGCTAGCATTGCACATGTATTTTGTGTTAAGAAATCAATGCTTGATTGCACAACTGCAAGACAGACATTACTGTATTGCTCCTCCATCTTTGCAGGATGAGGCAGTGTAATTACCTCAGACCTTGCTGAAGGAGCCAAGAGTTCCCCATATTTGGGTAACATGGTACTCATTGGGGAGGAAGGTATAGATCAATACAGTTAGAAACACTATTAGCTGCCACCAGGGGCGGTTTGGGGTTAGACAGATTTATTTAAGTTTCTAGTATTAGTTTGCAGTGCTAGTTACTTTGATGTGTGTTCTATTCTATGATTATAAGTGGATCTAGAATTGTAGAGTACATGCAGGCCTTATTCCCTCAGCATAAAGTGCTACATTCCAGGAAAATTTTACCACCTGATTACATCTTCTTCTAGATCACCCTTCCTCAATATACTGCCCTGCAGATGTTGTTGGATTTCAAGTCACATCAGCCCCAGCCAAGATTGGCATAGATGATGGACCCTGTAGTCCAAAGCATTGGAGCGTTCCAGTTTGGGGATCAGTGGTTTACAGTGTCTCACCAACAGAGTATATCCATTGCCATTAAGAACTTACCTGTGATAAATCAACTTCATTTAACATCACAAGAGAGGTACAGCCATAGTCGTATACTAATCGCCAGAAATCTTTCACAGTGTTTGGTAGAGGGTGCTGTGTGACAATGAAAGCAGCAGGTTGTCTATAGCTCTGCATTTTTGAAAAGGAAAAGTAGTAAACAAAAGAGGAATTGCAATCAGAAACAATCGTGCCCTCCCCAGCACATAGAGCATGCTCAACATTATATATGAAAACAAGATAAAACACCTCACAAACCTCAATATATTTTCTTGAAAGACAGCCTTTACTTATTTCATTAGAATTAATTTCCAAGAAAGTGCACATTGTATCAACATTTGGCTCTGAGCCCCACAGGTTGTTTAGGTTAAGGGGGAATTTGTTAAGACATCCATGAAACTACCTACAAGTACAACAAAACAATGCCTTGGGCTCTTTGTAGATGTAGAAGGAAGCTAAGGTTGTAAATACAGCAAGAGTTTGTAAGATAAATTAATTATAATGAATAACAAAGAGAGAAAGGGAGTTTAAGTTTTATATCAAAATCTCCCAAATTAGGAAACTTATTCAGACATTCTATTGTATTTATATATAACTGTTTGGGGAACTGGAGAAAGGCTTTATATATAGGAAGAGAACACAGGGCTATCTGGCTTACTTTGTCTACAATGTTTGGCAGTGATTCTCCAGGGCTTCTGACAGGAGTGTGAGCCTTATCTGGTGATTGAACCTGGAAGCATTTTCATGCAGAATATATGCTCTACCAAGGCACTATGAACCTTCCCCATTGGACACATGTATTGGCATACAAACAAACTAAACTTTGCATGTACAGATGGTAGCAGCTATGCAGGATGTTGAACTGAGTATTATTTCTCCACTGTTCTGCTTGCTAATCCATTATTTCTCCTGGGACTGCACTCATTAGCAAAAGACAAATTGCTAGAACTGGCTGCAAATTAACATACAAATCATGAAAGTCCTTCTAGAGTTTTCTTTCGTGAATTTTCAATTTCAACAAGCTACTGAAAGCATGAAAAACTCGGATTGGAAAGTCAATAGAACCATCACTGTGCAACCCATTTTACCAAACACTGCAAGAAAGCCAACAATAGTTCTTTAACTAGCAATATTTCTTTTAACTAGCTTTAAGTAGCAATTATTATTTTCAGCTTTATGACCCATCATTTCAAGGCATGTTACATAGACAAAGGAAACAGTTCTTACGTCCATAAGGGCAGCATTGATATAGTTGCTGCTTTCTCCATCAATAGTAATTAAGAAAGGCAGACATCTGTCAGGTGGCAGCATATCCATAAAGCGGTTCTTGTCATGATTCCTTGGCAGGCATGCTATGCTGCAGTCTTCAGCTTGCAGCCGAGGAGTCACTGAATTCAGGGTCTAGAGGGCAGAGGAAATCTTTGGTACAATATAGCTCACCCCACACCAGAACAGATTCCTGAATAGATTTCAGGACCAAATAGCATTGCCAGGTGGGACTGCTATGAGACAAGCAAAGGGCTTGCCTTCCTTGAGTTGTAATGCATTTCAGCCATGACAGAGACTGAAAATGAATTATCTGCATTGGTTCTCAATCTGCATTCCGCCCAAAACGAAGAAAAGAAAGCATTGTGTGAAATTCATGCAAAGTGTTCCACATCTATTTAAAATGCAGAATCACCCCTGGCAGGCCGAAGGTCACTGCTGTTCAAACAAATTGGCAGCCTGCGGCAATTACAATCAGACAATTGTACTCCACATTTATAGATGACTTTGTAAAGCACATAATAGAAAGAACTAGGTTATACATTAGGCTCAATGCAAGGAGGTGGCCAAAGGTTGTGAATCTGATATACAAACTGGGAGAAATTATATATAACTAGAAGCAAAAAAGATTTTAAAAAATGCTGGTATATAAAAGCCACCAGCAACTGAAAATACCTGAAATTCATCTTTGAGATGTGAAGAGTTTGTCTGAGAGTCTATTCTAATCATATCAAAATATGCAGCTTTGAATTCACAGACAGGGATGGCAGTTTCACCACATAAGCAGGCTTCCAAAATTGCATCATGAATAAAGATATACTGCTCCTGCAAAGAAGGAACAGAAGAATAGTCTAGCAATATTTTTTTTAAAAAGTCACAAAATCTCTCTTTTAGATACCTTCTCACTAGGAATCTTATTCAAGGAAGCTTAACTCAATCCATTTTTTATACTGCTTAAGCGCTTTAAGTACAGTCCATTCCTTAACTAGGATTCACTTAATCAGGGCGATTTCCTGAGAATGGCAATTTTTTAAATCTAGAAATAGCAAAGGCATCAGTAATTTGCTGAAGCCAGAGATTTAATGTCTTTTGGGGGGAGGTGTTTCCATTTTTATGTTTCTGCCAGCCGACCAAATTTGCTTGTTACTGGAAACAGCATTAAAAATACATAGCTCTGGATAAATGCTCTGAACATTTCCACATGCCAATAACTATCAGCAGGGATATACACACAAACCATTCTGGTTCAGCTGTAAAATATTTTAAACCTCTTTCATGCCCACCTTCCTATTAGTACTCTGGCCTGCACCAGTTGCTCATTCTTGCTTAGTGGAGTGTCCTGATAGAAGCAAGGTTCTGTGTTATTTCTAGGACACCCAGGCAAAACACATCCAAGAAGGGAACTGGGACCCCCATTATTAAGAGCGGAGAAGCACTATACCTCAGTCTGTACCATATTGATGCGGCGTGAGCGTAATGCTTTGACACAATTGTAGATGTCCACAACACCTTCTCTTTCTGCCATGTCTAGCATTATGTCAATTACAATGTAACAGCCAGTTCTTCCAGCTCCAGCACTGGAACGATTCAGAAAAGGGTTTACAGAGTATTTCCGCACTTAAAATCACAACTCCCCCTAACAAATTAAAAATCCTAGTCATTATATAGGCACACATTCTATTCTAAGAACCCTTTCTTTTGTGGTAGTTGTAGTAGTAATAACAGTATTAGTACTAAACTGGAAAGAAGAAGAAGAAGAAGAAGAAGAAGAAGAAGAAGAAGAAGAAGAAGAAGGAGAGGAGGAGGAGGAGGAGGAGGAGGAGGAGGAAAAAGAAGAAGTTGGGCAATACTAATGTGTTCTTGTGTGCCTTCATTCACTTGCATTTCCAGAAGAAGTTGAGATAATCAACAGAATTTTTTCCCCATCTATCCAAACCATATTCATACCTCAATGTAGCTGAAAACTTTAGACAACATAAAATAGAAACTGACTGAGTAGGGCAATCAGGAAGCCTGGACTGGGACAATAGTATCATTAAGCTATGTCTATTAAAGTGACAGTTGAGAAGGAATAAACCAAGTTAAGAAAAGTAAACAAAGACTGAATCACACAGTGTCACACTAAGACAACTTCACAGGAGACTACAGTTCATGCACACATTGAGAAGTTATAGAAAGTGCATCTACCTCTTCTCTACACACCTGCAATGCACAACAATAGGCCCGGCACTAGGAGGATTGGAGAGTTTAACACGGCGTATGAATGAAAGAAGGCCTGTTGCATTGTAGGGGACACCGTGATCTGGCCAGCCAGTAAAGTGGAACTGTTTAACTTCACGGATTTCATTGTAACCTCTCTGTCGAAATCGAAGAACAAAAAGCAGACAATATTTTTTGTTCATCTGATGGATTAGGGAGCAGGGAAGACATTCAAATCAAAATATTGAATTTTGAGACAAGCACAACATCTACCAGAATCAATAAACATTTTTGTTAGTATTCTAAGCCAAAAATGTGACAACTGTTGCTTAAAATGGGACTTCTGCAATTGAATTTATGTGCGACTATAAATATAATCTGTCAGTTGATCTTTATCAGCTTCCTTCATAAACCCAATATAATATTGAATGCGGCACTATTTTCTCGTCGTATCTTGAAAATTGTACATTTACAGAGCCAATGCTGCATGTATTATAAAATTACAAAAGCATATGAAAAGGCTTTCCCAAGAAGCTAAGCATGAAACACATGTGCTAGCATGGAAGTAAAGACAACAGTGCAAAACTGTTCTTAAGAAAAGCAGTCCTGAGGAGTTAAAGACTTAACTGAAATAGTACATAAATAACAAAACTACATTAGAAATGCATGAAGCTTTACACTAGAGTAACTGACCTGGCCTCATCACAGAGCTACAAGGTACTTCATGGAAGACAGAATGATGATTAAAATAAATGCTCCAAAATAAAAAGTGAAAATAAAACAAATGCAGGTGAATAATACGCAACTTGCGTAATGATGGAAATAAAAAGTAGTGAAGATTGTAAACTTCCACAGTCCCCCTCCCTTCCTCTTCTCTGTTGCAGCAACAAGGAGATCAGAAGCATATGCTTCCATTTCTAATTTCCAAGCTAATTTCCCCATTAAATCCAAACTTTCGGAGTTGTGGTTTCTTTGAACTCTAGTGCAAACAAGCTAGGATCAAACCATAGTTTCAGACTCTGATTTGTTCATTAACTTGAGTTTAAACAAACTACAGTTCATCAAGTTCAGACTTTAAAGCCTTTGATCATGGTTTGTTCTGAGTGAAACAAAATACAATCACTCGTTGGGATTCAACACTAAGCCAAGTGTCATAGTTACTGGTCTCACTCGCTGAATGAATCAAAAAATGAAACTCATTATGCATTACTATAAGGGATTAGTAAAAAAAATCCATAATACAGCTTAGATAACAAAATGCTTACATTTGGTTTAACAAAAGTATTATGTAAGTAAAAAAGGTAAAGGACCCCTTTGACTGTTAAGTACAGTCAAAGGCAATTATTGGGTGCGGTGCTCATTTTGCTTTTCAAGCAAAGGGAGCTGGCGTTTATCCACAGACAGCTTTCCAGGTCATGTGGCCAGCATGACTAAACCACTACTGGTGCATGGAGCACCGTGACGAGTGCCAGACTACAAGGAAATGCTGTTTACCTTCCCACCACAGCAGTACCTATTTATCTACTTGTACTGATATATTTTAGAACTGCTAGGTTGGCAGAAGCTAGGACAGAGCAACGGGAGCTCACCCTGTCACGCGGATTTGAACTGCTAACCTTCTGATCGGCAAGCCCAAGAGGCTCAGTGGTTTAGACCACAGCACCACCCACATAATAGGGACTATTATGTAAGTATTACATTTTGTGAGCTGTTCTGGGGGCCTTTTTTGCCCCAAAGTTAGCATAGAAATAAATTTTAACATAACGACACAATGTAACCCGGTGGCAAAATAGTTTGAGACATATTTTAAAGAGAAGATAGGCAAAATGAATTCATATGAGGATAAAGAAGTCAACACGTGAGTTGTTAATGGATGTAGATAAGGGATTGTAAGGGGCAGAAGTATTGGCAGGATAATCATATGGCATAAATGATCATAGCACCAACATTTGCTAGACTTGCAATACATTTTGTATACATAATAGTTTTAGATATACTTACCCTTTCAAGGGTAAATGTCCTGACCACATATTCAGCCAGCGGTTCTACTTCCACACAAGTAACTTTGAAGTCCCCATACACTTCAGTGTCATCAGGCCAATACTTGTAGCATTTGACCTGCAAGGAAAGTTTTGAAAAATCTCCAAACCAAGGAAGGCAAATGCATGAAAAAATGGCACATGTTCAACGTCTTATTAATTCTGCCTAGTAATACAATAATATATATGCCATTACGTGAATGAAATAGCCAATGAAGATGCTTCAAAAATAAAGGAATCAAGTTTTAGGGGGTGATCCTACAGCAAGATCTCCTGGGGTGAGTAGCTTAGGATGCAGCGGATTTCCAGCTCAGTAGGCTGATGCCTGGTTCAACTGGAGCTAAATCCCCAATCCCAGTTGAGCCAAGCATAATCTTATCCTGGGGTAGGAGCAGAGAGGGAGGACTTAGATTGGGTACTAAGCCCATGTAGCTCAGTCACCTGACCATGCAACTCAGTATAAAAGGCTATCTTACAGGCTTGTTTTCCCTCTGCTAGGCTTAAGCAAGGAAGAACAAAGCAGCAGCAGCAGAAGTTCTGCAACTGAATGGGGTTTGGATCTGGTACAACCTTGCTCTGGCTAAAATTATACTTCCTTGCATTTTACACCAGCTTTTTTGAAGATAGTATTGCTCCCTTACTCTAATCAAGCATTCTTTTTTTCTTTTTTTAACCCTGGCTACATCAGATGTTACCTTTTGTTCTTTAGAAAGGAAGAGTGTTTACCTACGCATTTCATTTTTTCACAATTTTTTTTCCCTGTTTTCAGAACCATTTCTCCATTTTTTCTAACTTACACCATCAAATGTCCATCTTTTATTTCTATGTCATTGCAATAAGCAGAGAAAGTCTGAAATACAGTTTAGGGTCTTCAGGAAGAGTATAGCACAATATCACAAAGTCTTTAGCAAACTGGTCAGATAGTGTTGGACTTGGAGCTACACTCAATTCTCTTCATTAATCCAATACTTTATCATTTGTGCACTTCAAGACATGCTATAGTTGATTAATGCTTTGATGAACAAGTTCATAGGGGGGAAATGATATTGTGGTTTCTTGCCCCATATGCGCTTATCTCATCTCTAGCCCCTTGGTGTGCTTATACATAGGTGTACACGTAATGTGACTCAATCTAAATCACATGATTGATATACAACATAAATCAATCAAGAAATTGGGGATATGTGTGCTGGATTTTAAGCACACAAGTCCTTTGACATGTTACACACATATGAATAAGGGAGAACAAGTTCAGTAGGGTTCCTGGCTCTCATCTAGGGAGATGGTAATCTGCTCTGGCATCTTTCATTTCAAATTCTGGTGCCTTTGTTTCAAAAGCACTGATTTCAATTTTCATTAGCAAAACATTTACAGTGTTCAATGTGTTTCCTAAGGTTTCAGCACTTTCTAAGGTACTACTTACCCGTCCAACCTCAACTAAATTTGTAACCATAACAATACACGCAGATTGTTCCTGCCATATCATTCTCCAGAAATCGTACACCGTTTCATGGACTGGACCTGAAAAGAAAATGCTCTTAAATAAATGTAAAGTAACTACCAAGCCACTGATCTCTAAAATACCTGCCAGTTATTTCCTTAGGGATGAAGGACTCCAGTAATCCTCCCCAGACCACTGCACATTTATAACTTATGTTTCATTAGTGCTTAAGTATCTCACTTAAACCAGATTATTAGGCATTAAGACTCTTCAACTTGGCATTATGCAACAAAACACTGAAGTACTAAAAATCAGTAGTTTTAATATGGGGTTCATTAGCACATGAAAAGTCATCTTATCATAGTCTTTACGGAAAACTCTATTTGTCCGCTCTCCTGCTGTCATTTTATTACAGACAACAGAACCTCATGGTCTGTCCACGATAGAACTTTGCAGTTAATTAAAATCCAGCCATCCTGTTCCCCCATAGGATGAATTTCATTGGCAGTGGCCCCTTAAGTTTCAGTCTAGTACCTTAACTTAATAAGCCCTGCTTTGATTCTAATTCTAATAAATTTATATCCCCTTCTTAAATTAATGTAGGGTAAAACCATCATTGACTACTAGTCAGGACAGGTTCAAGACAGCGTATAACTGAAAAATAGCTGCTAGGAAGCAGCAGCAGGCAAGGATTATTGTACCCATGTCCTCTATGTGTGCTTTCTCTAGACACTGAATTGGCCACTGTGGGAAATAGGATGTTGGACAAGACTGGCCTTTGGTCCATTTCTGCAGGGCTATTTTTATGTTCTAAGGAAAAGACAGCACTAAATAAAATAAAAATTGTTAGCTAGTACATTAGGCCTAAACTAAGCAACAAAGAAGTCAGAAACAGCATCTGTGCTTACATTTTGAACACAGCTAGAGTTGTTGTGGGTTTTTGTTGTGGGTTTCCCCCTCAGGAGTAAATGACAAGCAAATGGATCTTTACAGACACTTTGCTATGCAATTCTTAAGCCGATCAAACAGCTGCATCTCTATTTTGTTACTTGTACCTACAGTGGACTATAGTAAACATTTTACAGCAAGCATTAGGTGCAACTATATTAGATGAAACTTAACCAACAGTATTTAATAGTACTTAATTTTATATAGCTCACACAATTATAATCTGAGATGCTAAATTACTTAAAATACTTAGGTTCCATTTTAGTTAGCTATTATTTTCAAGGTTCTCCTATTGTAAAATGGGTTCCATGGGTTCAGCTAAGCACTGAAGAGATAGAAATCTCTTCAAGCTTAATGGGGCAAAATTCACTGCAGTAATGGTTAATGCTTCATTATATTCTCCAGAAATGATAACCTTAAATTAATTATGGCCCAAATTATTAATAAGAGTTTTTCCTATGACAAGGGAGACACTTCAGATAAGGCAGAAGCCTTGCTTCTTTGAGGCAAATTATCTTTCTTTCATGATTATTCTGCCTGGTTGTAACTATTGCCGAGTTGATATAGGTGTAAAAAACAAAGACGAAAAACAAGGATCCATGACTCCAATAGAGAGCCCCACATTCACTGCAACTAGAGAAGGGGTTTGCCCTGAAAATAAACCAAACTGTTCAAATGTACCGATTGAAACACTCAAACAAGCAACCCTCCACCCCTCTCGCCAAACTACCCCCCCACACTTTGGCACAAGGGGTAACATGAGCAGAAGGCTCCTAATCCAACAGGAGAAACCTTGTGGTGTCTCTTTTTTGCTGTGCAAAGCATTGTTGCTAGCCAGGGGTCATGCCGCAGCCTTTCTCCAGGTCAGGTTTTTGTGACATGAAGGAGGAGTAGGGTTAGGAGTAGAAGAATGCTCTCACAACCTGCCACACAATGGCTGGAGTAACCCTTCAAATACTGTCCAAAATGACAGATACTCTGGCAAACTCTTACCTTGGGTTGCGATGTAGTGACTTGGCCTTTGGTATCCCTGAAACAGCAAAATAAGTTGATTTCTACAATGGACTATTATTAGCTTTGAAAGTAGAATCCAGTAGGGAAAATGAAGGCACACCCAAGACACTTGTAGGCATCCTTTTCAATATATGGTAGTCGTAGCTGGTCAGCTATATCGCCTAGTTTTAACTATTATTATTTTTTGTAAAAAAAACTTCCAAGAAAAGTGCTGGAAGAGAAATGAAGTCCAATTGATTTCAAATGGTTTCATTTCTGAGTGAATGTGCTTAAGACTGGATGGAAATTTCATATAACCTAATACAACATGTACTTTACGTAATATTAGATCAGTGCTTCCTAATAGGGGTCATGTGAAACTGGATCTCTGCTAGCATTAGTTCAGTGTTGAAACTATACACTTTGCCTTCACTTTTTATAACTGAAATAGTTCTGTTTGCTGCTCCATATAATTATAAGCCGCGAAACAATCACACTTAATTAGCAAAAACTAACTTCCACTATGAATGCGCAAAAAATATTAGAGCCATAAATAACAAGCAGAACAGCTGAATGTTAGAGCTGGACAATGTGTATGTGTGCACAAATTCAAAATCTACATGCAATGTTGTAAAAATACTTTGTGCAGTTATATAAACCAAATTTTAGAATTAAAACAAATTGTGTGCATATATAATACTTTATATAAAGACATGTATATACACATGCACATATAGTACTACTGAATTTTTTCTACGCTATCATTTTCAAACATTGAAGAGAGCTCCACACTATTCAGTGTATTAAAACTACAAAAAAGCAATAATAACCAGAACCCATGGAAATTATTTCCAAGTGCCACTTTTTGTTAATAGTATGGCACAGCATTGTAAGAAGAAGTAAGCAATTTAGTAGTGCTGGCTTACAAGGAAAAGTACCTATATCCCCTTGTATACAAATGTGAGATATGAGCCTTATATGCAGTGCTAAAGCTCCTGTAAACACCTTCTCCTCCAATGTTCCCTCAATAATTATTATGTATTATCCTTGTTCTTAAAAATACTTCTGGAGGAAACAACTTTGTGTAATTTTCCTCATATAAAACACATTCTACTGAATTGCTTGAGCTGGGAAATTTCTGCTATGAAATGAACACCCAAAGAGAACTTGATATTCAAATAGATTATATGTTTATGAATTTATTTTAGCGCACAATTTAAAATTTTGTTGTAGTAAATTAATTAGTTCCGTTTTGCATATGCTTGTAAAATAACATTTCTGTTTCCTTAGACAGAATTGTGTCCCTCTGCATTTAACCAAGAACCTGTGATGGTTTTAATAAGAGGACTTCATAAAAATAAGAGTGAGTTGCATGTGCTAGGCCAATGACTTCCATTTTAGAGAACAATACTTCTGCAAATTTATCAGCAAAGCCACAGATTTTATATTGACACTTCTCAACAACAAACTGCTGAGTCATTTCCTACTAAGGCATACCACATTCATGGGTCTTAACATTTGTTGTATTGGATTTAGTCATGCTTAGATTTAATAGATCCCCACTGTGACTGAGGCTAAAATCTGAACCCTATTTGCCTGGGAGTAAGCCCCACCAAATTCAACAAGACTTACTTCTGAGTAGGCATGGTGCAGGTTGCACTATAAATTGCCCAATCTCCAATTTTCACCTAGTTTCAGTGAAATCATATCCAAACCCTTCCCCCCCCTTATTTCCATTTGTTTTTCTTGAATAGATAATATATTTTGTGTCTCCAAAACATGTCCATACCTGTCCAAGACATAATCTCTGGTGGAATCATGAAGCACACATTATGAGTTGTGTGAACAACCCAGAACAAAAGGTGTGGGGGCAGGGGAAAGAAAAAAGGAGAGAAACTCCTTGTACTAATGGGACAACGTCAGTGGATACAACCTATGTCTCTAAATATATATGTTTGTGTATATACTATATATACCATTACTGAATTGTCCTCAGCCCATAAGAAAAGTGATCATGACTGGACTCCCTTTAACAAAAGGAGACAATTCACCACCATCAAGAACCCCTTTCGTATCATAACCAGGTCTCTTCAGAAGCAGCACTATACACCAAACTATCCAGCTTCTCACATGAAAATGGAATGCAAAATAAAAGCTACTGACCAAAGCAAACAAAAATAATACTCAAGCAAAATGCAATTTTTTCTTTAACAGATAAGGTCAGCTGGTTTAGCTGATGGTTTTCATGACTGCACTATAGGACTATCTAACTTTTAAAATACAGGTACAAACATAAATTATTAACACAAAGGAACATTTAAAAGACCAGATATATAAATGGGATTAATTAAATGAGGCATGCACATATATCTAGTAATAAAAATTAGAAGAGTAACACAACTGAGAATGTTTGCTATATTAAATAGTCATAACAGGATGCTGTTATTCACATATAGTGGTACTTACATCCCTGTACAGCCAAATCTACAGCCCAAATCAAAGTCAGATGTGAAAGAAAGCACAACAATGTCAGTGAGTACTAGGACGGAGAACAAGGAAAAGTGTACATTTTGTTCTTAATTGGGGGGAAAAAGCTGTCATTCAGTTTGTAGGAATTGCATGCAAAAAAAGTTTCACAGAGAGAAGCTGGAAAGAAAAAGACCAAGCTGTATCATCTACTTACATCAATGTAATTAGCATTAATGTAGTCCGAAGAAGGATCATCTTCCACAGGTTGTAATATCACTCTGGAGTGGTCATCTGTAAATATATTGTGTGGGTCAAAACTTGCCCAGAACAAATGTACAATAGGTGTGGATGGATGTAGACAATGATAGAAGGGACTGGACTAGCAGATATTAGCATCTAACAAAACAGACATTTTAGTGGGTGCCTTTAGTCCAGGGATTGCCAACATGAATCCCTACAGATGTTTCAGGAGAAAGTCCTGACAATAGTCCATGCTGGCTGGCTGGAGTCCAGAAACATCTGGAGGGCCCTATATTGACTACTCTGGTGTTTAAACTTTCACCTGAGCAGAAGCAACACACTTCTTTTTTTAGGAGTTCCACTGAAATATGTGTATATGCAATGGATGATGATAAGTAGGGGCATATATAGCTGTCTTAAACTAGACTTCATAGCTTAGTTCAGTCTTTGATGCATGACAGCTACTTTAAATAGTTCCATGTGGCAGCTGCTTCATTGTGATGAGCTTTAGCTCAAGAGCAACCTGTCATATGAGAAATTTACTTTTACCACTGTCATTTAGGTGGATTTGCAGTGACATGGATATGCTGCACATCACTCTAGTATAGTTCCCCCCATCCTAGCCCCCTCCAGATATTTTTATGCTACAACTGTCAGGGAGTCGCAGTCCAAAATATCTGGTGGGCACCATGTTGGGAAAGGCTGGTCCACTCAAATGGCTCGGTGGAATTAGTTCACAAGCAGGGCGATTGAGAAAGGCCATCAGAGAAATTATCAGTGTATTGGAGGAACGGGGAGGAAGAAGATGCACTCACAGACAGTCCTATTTATTCCCCATCCCCTGGTGGAGTAAAAAGGCTTTTCAGGAGAAAAGCAATAAAAAACTCAAGCAAATAATGGCACATAGTGTAATCTCTTGGTGCCTTTATCACTACCAAAGGTAGTATATGAACTGAACCTTGAACAGTTAAGAATCTGGCCCACCACAATCACTAAAATGTTCAGCTCTTGAAAAATTGTGATTTGAATGCATACTCTTTCACACATCTGAATATGATGGACAGAGAAATCTAAGCCTTTATCAGCTGTTTTCCCACTAGCACAGTGATAGCAGATGCTATTCTTGTTGTAAAATGGTAATCAAATTTTGTTTGTGCTTTGGTCTTAACTATCAAAAGCTTTACTCCTGAGGATCTGTCAGGGTTCTTTGATTCTAATCACTGCATCAGAATGCACCAGCGGTAGACAACTGAAAAATCAAATATGGTGTAGCAGTGTAACAGAAATGCAGTGAGATGTTAATTTAAATTTTAAAAGAACTAAAGAGAGGGGAAATTGGTTTGCAGAAAAAAAAACTTTTTACTTGTATCTTACTACCCCTTTCTCTCATCACTTCATTCACTTCTGATTATTATAACATTATTTAAAATTACCCTTTATCTGTACATAAATAAGTAAATATCTGACCATATTTCTATCTGTAAGCTGCTTTGCCCCCTCAGGGAGGTAGGTGGAGTAGAACAACAACAACAACTCTATTTTCCTTCAACACACCTACCCCCTCCACCCAGCACCAGTTCAGCTGAAAGGCTACACAGCATAGCAAGGGACCTGGGTTCCCTCTTATGTTGTTGCTAGGCAACAATCAATCCATTGAACCATGTTCTAAGTAGAAATTGTCAAACTTAACTTCCCCTGATCTCTCATTACAAAGGTAAAATATGATTCAGTCAACAATTGTGGCCCCATAATCTGCATGATGTAGATATAATCAGTGTGGTGTAGTGATAAAAGTGATGGACCAGGAATAGGGAGAGCTGTTCAGATCTCCACTCAGACTCACCATGATGCTCAGCCACCATTTCTCAACCAAATCTACCAGACAGGGAAACTGGATGGATGGGGGAACCAGGTATGCTGTACGAGTTTACTAAATATTCATCAACATAATGAAATATCCACTTTTAACTTACATGCGATAATGTTTCCATATCTATTCTTTGTTCTGTTTTGATCCTTTTTTGCCACATCCCAAGAAGCTGACTGCCCTTCAAAGAAGCTCTTTATTTTAAAAAAAAGGGGGGGAGGGGAGATGAGATTATAATTCACACATATTTTTGCATTTATTTCAACATTTGTTTTAGTATTCAAAATAGCAACCACCTACATTTTTCCATTAGAAATAAATGTAATAACTGGTCTGGAAACTTCTGATGGGGGCAGAAGCAAACACTGAGCAAATTCAAGGCCTGCTACTTTAAACTGCAAAAAGTGTGTGCTTCTTGCTTTCGCCTGTTTCTCCATCCCTAATACAAATAACATAAATTGTCCAACAACAAATAGGTAAACATGTGAAGAAAGAATTTCCCAGTTAAAAATGATTTCTGTCACACTGACAAAAATAGATCAAGTATTTCTTTAGTGAAACACCACAATATGGACTTGTACTAGCATGCTTCTCATTCACGGTAAAGTCCTTTTTATGGCTTGCCCATGCTGTTCAAACATGGGTATGGGCAGTGGCAGATTTTGGTCTTTAAAATTTCAGTCCTGTATGAGGCAAAAATTTGGAACCCCCTGCTCCTCGCCTTCTGTTCTCTCAATTCACTGCATTATAGTTCCAAAGCCCTGCAGCACCCTCTAGCGTCAGCTCCCAATGTGGTCACACTGGCCCAAATCTGCCTCTGCTATAGGCTCTGTACACTGTCCCTGTACCCTGATTTTTTTTTACAGGGTTTATGCACATCAACATAAGGAGTCCAGTGGCCTATCTAGTCTACCACCCCATTTCCCACAGTGGCCAACCAAAAGCCTGAGACCAGGTAGGGTTGGATGGATCCACCTACCACAATCCTACTCTCTCCATACCCTGATAGCAACCAGCTATCTGACATAAATATCAGTGTTAAAACAGCTGACTTAAAAATGGTTATGAAAAATTTGCTGCAGAACTGGAGGGACTTTCGGTAGAGAGTGGATGTTTCAAGCACACCCTCTGTAATGCTTTATGACATAGCATCTAAAGCAATGAAATTTCAAAGTTTCTCTTTGGGATTATTTCATTGACTCATGGTTCACAGAGAAGTGGTCTTTTAACAATTTAATCCCAATTAAACATTCATTTTAATCTTCTTGTAATTAAGAACTCGTGAAAACAAGAAGCTGTACTCTCAACGGGTCTCTCCTACGTTATTGAAAAAACACAGCTGTTGACATTTTTACCTCATATTCTTCTTTAAAACCGTAGCTGTCAGATGTTTTCATGAGGTTGATATGCTGCAGCAAATCAGCTACTCTTATAGCAGGATGTAGCTGGCCTGTTTGGTATGGCGACTCTGTTCCTTCGCAGAGGTAGCGAGGTACATCGAGCAGACGACTTGACTCTGCTGTTGCACTGTGGTTTTCATCTGTGGTGATATTAATCCAGAGAATAATAATCAAACTCAAATACTCCAAGATACAGTCCAGTTTTAAATCAGCTCGCTGCTGCACTCTGTAAAGCTTTTGGAAGCCACAATAAGGAATGTGCACACAACAAATTTGTTCTGGCTTTTTGAAAAGCATTGCTTTGGAAAAAGGTCTGTTCTTATCTTGAGAACTAGGCAGTGCTAATCCCACCTGGGACCAGGATGACAGCACAGAAGATAATTTTACATGTCCCCCCCCCCTTTTAAATCAAATTCACTGTCCAGCAGTAAATAATTGAACTCGGTTTGCCTTGGCCAACTCTAGTCAGCACAAATTGCCAGAATAGGCTCAAACTGCTGTTCAACTTTTGTATACAGCTGATGGGCCTTGGGGAAGCTTACAACATGTATATGGGGCAACCTCTATATGCCCCATACACATACTGAGTAAGCAGTAACCTTCTATTTATGGCTGCCTTGGAGCCCTCAAGACCTGCTACAAGTTCACATGGACTTGCTCTCTGTGATCTATCTTCCCTTAAGAACATGGTAAGAGTAAATGCTTCAAGCAAAGCTGTCAATCTTGCTTGGACCAGAGGCTGGCTTTACATTTTATGGCTGCTGCACAGAGGTAATTCATGTACCCTTGGAGATTTTGGAGGCGGGGGAGAGAGAAAAAGAACTATTGCACAAAAAGAGTTCACCCTGAAATAATCGGTATGTGCAACGTAAACTGAACCATTGTTGGCCTTTAAGACTCTCAAAGGGATCTTGTTTTTAGAGAGAGCGGTTCTCTTCACACTCTGGTTAAGTGTTTTTGGAGGTATCTGGCCAGGCACCAGAAACAGAATGGACAAAATTCACTTCATTCAGTGGTGCAAGTTGGAAAAATGTCCAAAAGAAGAAAACAAACAAACAAACAGTGCTTTATTTTGCCATGGACGACCCCCCCCCCATTTTGGATGTTCATTAAGTAACAATGAGTGGATGCAAATACAGTATTAGGCAAGTTTCTGGTTTTAAAGTTGTAGTTAATGTTTTCAGGTGAAAAGCCATAGCAAGTATATGGTTCAGCATACTCGTGCAAACTTCTTTGCATTGCTCAAATTTATTAGTGGCAACAGTTTTCTGTACCTTTGGTCCCACCCCCCGTAAACAATGCAGGGGAAGTACATGCTATTGTTTTTAATTTTTTACAAGTATTCCAGCACAATTTATTTTACATTATATACCATTTAGACCACATAGCATGCTTTAGTTTTTCCTTCTTGTGTATTTCTGGTCAAACACTTGTGATGTATTTAGACAAAAAAATTAACATAAGGTAATTTTCTTATGATAAACATGTAAAATAAGCATGTCAAATTACACCACTCTCCGGGACATCAGAAAAAAAAATTCAGTGTAAACTTAAAATTTCCCTATACAAGCTACCCCTGTTCAAAATTTTCTGGAAAATCCACCTCGCTACCCTGATCTGATCCTGCTATGCCAATTTTGCATTATATTATAACATAGTTACCTAGTTAAGCAACACAGATTGTTTTAGAGAAGAATATACATTAACAAATAAAAGTTAATCTGACGATCAGAGTACCTAGTCCACACAGCATAAAATGACGCTCTGATGTTAGAATCAGTACAATCAGATACAGCTAAAGGCCCTTCACATTTTTAAACACATCAACTCCTTCAACTGAAATCCCACTCCATTGACATAGGCATATGTTCAAATTTAAACTTGGGTTTGACAGCTTCAGAATGCCTATAAGAATCCACTTGTCTAGCATGTTAGAGCCCTATCCAGCTGCTTGCTAGCCACAGTTGCCCCAGCCAACACCTGGGAAATACACCTGGAAAATACATGAAAAAGAAACACATGTGTGACTGTATTGTATGGCAGAGCTTTGCCAATAGTCATCTTCTACAACTATTTCACATTTATTTTGAACCAATCTTGTACAAGATGCTGGACAGAACACAGAAGCTTCCAATTTGGTAGTAGATTACTTGCATTCCAAATCTGAATTTTAGGAATTTACTTCTTCCACACTGATCTGACTCCACCAACAAGAAACATTTGACCTGAACAAAGAGGGGTCCTATTTCAAAACAGACACATATCAAAGTCCAACAAAGATCAAATCCAAAGTCATTTTTAAGTACCATAAAAGCAATCATGTTATTATATTAAAGTAAATAACCCCACTCCTTAAATGATCTCATGGGGTTTTAATTTGAATCATCGTGTGCTTCATTAAACTGAGTAACAGTGTGAATGACAAATCAAAGTCATATTAAAGATAGTATTTCATTCATTATACCATATATCTTGTAATATAAATCACCTCATTTACCCAGCCAACATTCACACAATATACTATAAAGCATAGTTCCACAGGATGGGGATCAGCCTATGCAAGGCTTAGACTTGTGCAATCCCAGTTTACCTCTTCTGAGGAGAATTAGTTTAGAAGCTTTTGTTTAGTAATAGGTTGATTCTGAACAGTAATGCATGTTGTTTGAACAGCTAAAACCCTGGTTAATGTTAATTATGTTTTGTTTGAAATAAGCTAACTTGAAACTATGTTTCATGGCTATGTGTTCTATGGTTCAGTGTGACATCTCAACACACTCACCCTGTCTCCTCAAATACTTACCAGTTATAGGGACTGTAGCCCATTGAAGCATTAAAAAAAGCAAATAAATCTTGAGACATTCGAAAACTTTTTTTATGTTAGAAAACAGTCAAAGCTTAAGCTTAAAAGCTGTAGAAGCTTTGTAACAATAGTAACTAAAATAGCTTCTACAATTTTGGAATCATAAAGAAATCTAAACAACTTTGTGCCATTTTAATCACCACAGACATGCACATATTACAAAGCCATTTTTTTGTATGTATGTATGAAATGAAATGAAATGTCAAATATAAAAAAAGGAAGAATGAGCAATGGTATCAAATCTCTAACATAAATACAAGCTCTCATGAACTCCAACTAAGACATTTTGCCTCACGTAAATAATATTTGTCAATGAACAACAAGCCACACTGTGATGTGAATGCATGCTGAAACTGTCAGGCCGCCTTTCAGTTTTGCCCTGGGGTTGCTCTTCACAGCTGCCTGGCTCACTAAAATTCGAACAGATTAACCTTTGCATGTCAAAAGATTTGTTTCACCTAACTCAGTTGGAGGTTTTGATAGCTCTAATGTCACATCAAATATATTTGTTTAGTGAGTACATGGCAGCAAGAGCCTCTTGATGAAAAGGATTAGGAAAACAGCACCCAATCAGTTTAAAATTAGCAATTATTTAGATATGTTAATTATAATTTAAAGCTGTAATCAAATCATTACTAAATGGCTGAAGAAAAAGCATGGGACATTTGACACAATGCTGAATGTGTGCATAGGAGACCCACATCCATATCCCTGACCAGCTATGGAGCCCTGAGTTGGGGCTACTATTATAGTATAGTAGACCTGATTTCAAATCCCTACCCAGTCATGAAGCCCATAGGATGGCCTTGGGCAAATTCCCAGCCTACTCCACAAAGTTTTTTAAAGAATAAAGGGGAAAGGGAACCATGGAAGCCAACCTAAGCTCCTTATCATAAGGGCAAGATAAAAATGTAATATGTACAATGAACTAGCTCCATCCACCTAAGATAAGACAGGGAAGTGTGGTTCTCAAACACCACTTCCTGTGCCACATTGTAAGCTGCTTTTTAAAAACAAAAACGGGGGTATTTTTAAAAACAGTTTGTGATATGGCAAGGGAATCTGTAGTTCAAAGTCCCATGGGATGTGCTCTAACCTTAGATAACAGCTAAAATGGTTTTTTAGATTCTGGCCTAACTCTTTTAGCTCAGAAAGTTATAACAAGTTCCAAAGGGCCTGAGACACGGACATCTAAATTTTTTATTCCTCATGTTATAAAATCATGTTCCAAAGCCCCCAAACTGCCATGTATTTTGGGGAGGGGAGGGGGATGCTTGAATTCAATATGGCAAAGGGTGTGGTAATTTGAGGCGGTCACTATACGGTGATAAGCTTTTTGGGTATGCATCAGTTTCCATTTGAATTTGGATCCATTTCAATGCAGTTTCTGGCCAGCATTTAGCACTTGAGTTCATTTGGTTGTACTACTGGTTGATTTATGCTAGGAAAAGGATAAAACAAATGTTCCTATGCTGGCCTTTGATTCAACTAAGATATCCTTCTGGATTACTGTATGGGAGATTGGGAGACAATATTTTAATGGTTGCTGCTACCTGTCAGGTAGGGTCCATAGGACTCTATCTTGAATCACATGCTGATTAGGCTTCAGGATTAAGCTGTCTGCAGATATGGACTGGGAATGGCAAAAGAAATGTTGAATGGGTTTCTGGATCTGGTAACGTCTGGACTGAGTTTGTTAGGCCTCATCCTTAACAACAATGCAGTACTACTGATGATTTGATAGCCTTTGGCCTACTCTGTGGGAAGTGCACTGGCAGGCTGAGGGTGCCATTAAATCTGGACCTGACACTCCTTGTTCAAGTAGCACTTGTGACGCAAAGTGCTACGGCTGTAGTCCCTCCCATCTATTATTGTTTGCATTCGTCTGTCTTGAAGGAAAATGGAGTGCGCCTCTGGGGGTGAAGTCAAAGTGCTGCATTAGCAGCACCAAAGTGAATTCTCTGAGGTGCAAGCCTGGGCAGTGTGTATGGAGGTCCTGGGCTGCCCAGAAAGAAAGACTTCCCCCCTCAGCATTGCTGATGTGGTCCAAATCAAAGCAGAGCAATACTTTTGGCACCAGCTTGGCTGCAGGAGTTGCCAAAATGAGGCGTACAAGGTGCCATCCAACCATCTTAGGGACTTCACTCCAAACTTGTATCGGGTTCTCTCCTTAGTCTTTTCTTCTCCTATCTAGGCTCTTATAACATCTAGGTTAGATTACCTCTGTGCATTTTAATGGAATTTCCTTTGTAGATAATTTCAAACTTCCATTGGTTCAATTGAACTGCACAGATTTGAACACATTGTGTTTCTCGATGCACTGCCAGTTGCGGGCTTTGACTTATAAAACCCGAAATTACTTGGGACCAGGATATTTGATAGACCCTTTTCTCTCTAAAACATTTCTACCTCACCCTTCAATATAAAATCTCTCAGGGAGATTCCAATATTATTGAAAACGCCCAACAAGTAAGTAAGTAAATAAGAAAAATTGAGAGCTATGTAAAAGCACCAGTCATACTTCTTAAGCCATTCAAAACATGGATGGGAAAACACACACAAGCGGTGAAAATTGTACAGATGAGGTGCCACTTGCAAGGCCCTGTCGCTGGTGGACACCCACCACATTTAAAGAACATGGGTGCACTAGAAGTGGGATTCCTATGATGATCTCAACAATTAGGTAAGTTCATACAGAAGAAGGCGGTTCTTCAGATGCCAGGCCCTAGGCTGTCTATAGCTTTATGGTCAAAGTCAGCCCTTCAAATTGTATGTGGAAACAAATTGGTAGCTAGTAAAGAACCGGATGTTAACAGCCCAACCAGCCTTCAAATGCAGCCTCATGTAAAGTATTGTATAGTAATCTAACCAGGGCATGGAAAACTGCCACAAGGTAATATATTTTCTAAGAAGGAAGCTAGTTAACCGACTGTCTGTGTCACAGAGTGGTACAAATGGGAAATATGAATCTCGAAAGTGGGACTCAACAGCACCCTTAAAGCTAAGGACTGTCTCCTTTGGGGAATGCAACTCTAAACAATAGAAGCTGAATACTCATTTTCTATTTAGTCTTGTCTCCTGAAAAGTCCCTTTCCGATCTTTAATATTGGTTTCAGAATCCTCCCTCTTCGTGCTCTAGTTTCCCCAGTAGCTTGCAGCGGTGGTGCTTCGAAACAAACTTTGAGGTATCAATTGGTTATTATTTCAATGCCAGTTTTTAGTTTTAAAAGCGAATTTTATTCTGCAGAAGATCAGTGATATAGGGTGCTTCCAGACAGGAGCATAATATGGCTAAAAAGTCACTTGCTGCAAACTGGTCGCTACTCTATTTTAAAAAAAACCACATTGGATTTTGGTGTTGGCAAGGGGAAATGGGGATTAAATGCAGGGGGAGGGTATATAGACTGGCATTTTGATGCTGACACATTGTGTGGACACTGAAAGAAACCTCCATACATGAGTAGCACTGATCCTACAATAAATGCCTTTTTGGAAGCATCCATAATCACACTACCATATCAGGTTGAATATGTGAAACCACCACTGTTTCTAAAGTAAGGTCAGCTTTGAAAACAAAAATATCACTGAAGCAACCACCAATTAAGCTGTGAAAACCAACAATTAGCCTCCCAAATTGAGGGAGAAACCAGCTTCCAGTGCACATTTCAAACCCAGGAAGGCCGTTCATTTCTCTTGACTGTTTGATGCTGCCCGAGGAAAATGAGTACACCCGAATGTTCTGCCAACAGCAGGCTTATATTTTCAGTCTGAAACAAGCTGTTTAGACACCCAGTAAATATATTGGTTGACAGGAGTTATAAACCATGCAAGGAGATGAAATCCATGAAGGAAGAGATTATGGACTAGGTCCTCACCTAACACAGCAGTCGGCACAAGTGGATCATTGGGCACTGCAGGAAAACAAAGCTCGTGAAGAAATACATTACCTTCAATTGGTGTATTTTTTGTTTTATCAATAAAGAAACATAGATAATTTTATAAAGTCACATAGCAGTGTCTGTTAGTGAAACAGAGAACACACAGTCTGCTTTGTTGAAAGCAATGTTTGCATTTTACACAATGCCATAAACGCACAAAATTATCCACTACGACCCAATTAGGCTATCTTCTAAGCATTTGCTGCTTGACAGCCACAGAGTAAACTCTCAGGTAGTTTTGCCAGTGCAGCTGCCAACAGCTAATTGAACAGTTAGGAAGCAATTGCTGCTATTAGAAACTCAGTTCTAGCCTAAATGCACCCTGTGTTTTTCACAGGGCGTAGCTGAAATGCCCTTGATTGAAACATTCATCAGCAAATTCTCTGATGAAAGAAAAGTGAAACATCACAAGTACTTAAATCAGCAAGTGGACACCTTACTTTCACACTACACTCTTAGTAAATTATGGCATATTAAGCCTAATTTACATACTGTTCCTTTTAGGGATCTTGGAGCCTTTCTCCCAAGGCAGGCATGGAAAAGAACTCCATGGGCTCATAAACACCCACTTTAAAGGAAAAGTGAGCTTTTTAACACTTCCAAATTATTTCTAAGCAAGAGAAGAATTTCCGATTTCACTGGCTGATAATTAGCTTTCTTTGGGAACAGCCAAGGACTGCGGAGGCTTTGGCATCCCAAACCAACTGCTTAAGCCCTACAAATGTCTTAAAATTGGCCTTCCATTGCACTAAAAGGTAAAGGGACCCCTGACCATTAGGTCCAGTCGTGGCCGACTCTGGGGTTGCGGCGCTCATCTCGCTCTATAGGCCAAGGGAGCCGGCGTACAGCTTCTGGGTTATGTGGCCAGCATGACTAAGCCGCTTCTGGCGAACCAGAGCAGCGCACGGAAACGCCGTTTACCTTCCCGCCGGAGCGGTACCTATTTATCTACTTGCACTTGACATGCCTTCAAACTGCTAGGTTGGCAGGAGCAGGGACCGAGCAACGGGAACTCACCCCATTTTAGAGAGAGGAGTGGAAGCCAAATTCAACGGTGAGGGAGAAGGCCACCCTCCTGTGGAAGACCTGTGGAGAAGGAGGTCTTCTCCCTCATGCTTGGATTGGGCTCCTGCAGGGTCTCTCTCCCACTCTTGCAGGAACTAATGGAACAAATTGTTCCAGTAGGGAAGGAAGAAAGATATTTCAAGGTACAAACCTGAGACTGTGGAGAAGAGGTAATCTACCATGAGCACTTACCACCCCTCTCAAATTGAATTCCCCATAGTGTCTTTAACCCACCCTTCAAGTGGAAAATTTGACATATGGACTATCACTAGAACAGGGCACAGCAAGGCACTGAGAGAGTTAATTGATTTATCTTGGCTAAGGAAAGAAGGGACAACATATGCTCTTTTCTTAAGAATGCTACCATCGTGCTTGCTATTACATGAGCACCTAGAAAATGGTAGAAATAACTAGGCTGGGCAAAAAGGTACCTAGTCTCATAATCCATGTTTTTTGTCCCAAACAGCTTGCAGCAATCTCTGAGCCAGATAGTACACTAGTTAGGAAAGGGACCAGCTAAGTCAACAATGTACTTTGAATGTCTTAGAGGGCTGTCACATGATACTACATTTTTACAGTGTATAGATCATTGATGGGAAGTTCTCAATACCCTGCAGCCAACCACGCCTGCCAAAAATACTGTCTGGAGGTTTGGCCTGAGAGGGATCTTCCTGAACCAATACAGTCGTACCTTGGTTCTCGAACAGAATGCGTTCTGGGAGTCTGTTCAACTCCTGGAACCGTTTGGAAACCAAGGACCGTCCTGCAGCCAATTAGAAGCCGCAGAAGCCATTTGGCTTCTGAAAATCGTTCAGAAACTGGAGCACTCACTTCTGGGTTTCAATTTCAACTTCTGGGAGTCGATTTGTTTGGAAGTCAAAGCATTTGAGATCTAAGCTACGGCTGTACTGCTACTGGGAGTGGCTGGAGGAGGGGGGCCATCACCCAAAATTGGGGTTGGGTGTGACTGTTGCATACAGTGGTACCTCAGGTTAAGTACTTAATTCGTTCCAGAGGTCCGTACTTAACCTGAAACTGTTCTTAACCTGAAGCACCACTTTATCTAATGGGGCCTCCTGCTGCTGTTGCGCCGGCGGAGCCCAATTTCTGTTCTTACCCTGAAGCAAAGTTCTTAACCTGAAGCACTATTTCTGGGTTAGCGGAGTGTGTAACTTGAAGCGTATGTAACCTGAAGCATATGTAACCCGAGGTACCACTGTAGTTCAAGTGTCTCACTAAATTAATTTATTTAGTGTAAATGTAACAGCACCTCTACAGAGCACCTATACACAGAAACAAAGCAAGTTGCCAGCTTCAGTTACAACGACCATTTAAGCTCTGCCACCACTGTACTTACATCTGGGACTGAAGTTATGGGAATCCATAAAGGTGACCGAGAGAGGGTCCTCTGCATGAAGCGTGCTTTGATCAGCGTAACTCCTATCCATTGCGTTCACCATATGGGTCATTTCTTGCCTGGCGTTTCCCATTGCATCTTTGCGTTTCTTAGCAAGTTTGCTGCCCAGCCAAAAGCCAAAAGAAAAAAGCAAAAAAATGAAAGTCACCATAATTTTTCCATCTGGTGATCAATAACATGTAACAGTACCAAAGTGAAAGAATCTCTCAAACTTAAGAGCAGCTTTAGACGCTCTGGTACCCACAACCAAGAAAATGTTCAAGTGCCTTGCAGTTTCAGATGATGAGTTGCCATTGTAATGTCTGGAAAGGAACTTGCACAGGAAGGGTATTCAACTTGGGCACTTTTCATCTTTAGTAACCTGCAGCCTGATCCTAACCACATCGACTCAGAAATAAGTTGGAAATATTTCAGTTGGGACTTGCTTTCAAGTGGGTAGAATTGGGAGTTCGCTTTAGTTTCACAAGGAGCCTGTCAAGAACAGCGCAAGCATTGGAAACATTAAGGACTTGTGCTTCCGACTTGCTACTGCCAATGATGAAGCTAATCTTAGGAGTTTACAGGACAAATTTACACACTGCAGTGATCCAAACTTGTATCCATGCCACTATTTTTATTTCTTGTTGTGAGATAATATTTATCGTGTAGAAATGTTTTTGTTTACAAATTCATATTCTTCTCTCCCTTTAATTGCTGTTTTTCCATGCAATTATGCCAAAATACTCAAATTGGAAACAAAATTCCATTTTAATTTAACCTTTATACAAATAAACAGCATAATTATATCAAGCGATCTTTGACCTATGTTTTGATTTGTAGTCAGAGAATTCATTTTTCTGGTTTTTCTACCACAGCTATCATTCAATTGCTTAGATTGGCAAAGGTATGCAAACAGCACAACAAAAGGAAGATAGTTCTGTTCATGTTAGGATTACATCTCACAGATCACCTTTGAATTAATCAATCAATCAATCAATCAATCAATCTGTACGCTGCACTTCATCCATAGACCCCAGGGCAGTTCACAACATACCAATACAAAGATAACAAAATAAAATAAGAACCGCCCCCCAAAAAACCCAATAACCTTCCCGACCAAACATATTTTAAAGGGTATAGGATGTTAATTAGCCAAAGGCCTGGCTGAGGAGGTAGGGTTTTACCTGGTGCCTAAAGGTATATAATGAAGGCGCCAGCTGTTCTCCTGCACCAGAAGTGAGGAACTGGATCCAGCCCTTGATCCAGAAGTAGGCTTCCCATCTATCCATCACCTGATGTCTTATGACATCAAGCCATTTAAATTTCAAGCCCAGTACAGTACAGGCTTGCATTCAAGCCACAGCTGAAAGAATTATTTCTATTACCATCAGCGGTGGAGGAAGCCACCCATAGGGCTGGGGTGCACCACGGGGCCTCCGGAGTCTGCCTGCCTGCCTCCTCCCACTCACCCGCCCTACAGCTGGGGGTGGGGAGGCAGAAGGCAGACCGTTTGGGCAGCACGGAGCCTGCGTGTGCCCAAGCCACCACATCTCTCCCAGGAGAGATGTGTGGCTCGGGCACACTGCAGGCCCTGCGATAAGTGCCGCCCGGCATTTTGTCACCCTCCTCAGTGGTGACACCCGGGCAGTGGTGTAGCGTGGGTTGTCAGCACCCGGGGGCAAGGCAAGTAATTTGCGCCCCCTAACCCGTGGATTTGCCCTAACCCCAGATGTTGCGCCCGGTGCGGCCGGCCCCCCCTGCACCCCCCACGCTACGCCACTGCATGCGGGGGAAACCACACCCGCCGCACCCCCTGCCTCCGCCCCTGCAGAACAATGGAAAAAGATGCAATATTTTTTAAAATGACAAATTTTGGTCACAAAGAAAGTATGAGAGCACCCACTGCATTCCTATTTTTTCTTTTGCAGCTGCAGCTGCAGCTTGAATCATCCCTTCCCTGACATCATATAACTTCACTCACAGGACAGGCGAGTGTGGTTTGCCCCAAACCCTATGGTGGGCTACGTTTTGAGACCTGGTAGGACAAATTAGGTTCCCTACCATCACCCCGAACAATATTTTGACTTCTGTGCTTATACTTTTAAAAACAGAATTCTGTGCTGTTCACACAGTCTCCCAGAATCTCACAATGTTCACTGAATCTCACAGGATCCAAACTGTGCATGCAAAGGAATTCCTATATGGCTGATATCCTTCCCATTTGTACACACCTGTGTACATTCACTATCATATGCAGAGGAAGAAGCTAGATGTTCACTGGGCAGGGCTGAATCCTTAAGGTACAAGCAACTGCATTAGATTATCCTAATTAGTACACAAATATTTGTAAAACACTTGTGGTTTTTCACAGATAAAGCACCACAAAACACCAGCTGTGTTAATTAAGCACACAGAGCACTCAATTTGTAGTTACACACAAATTGCATCAATACTCCTGCTTTCAGGACAATTGTTTATTTCGAACTGTGAAATCCCAAATAAAGTGTCATCAGGATAGTTTATCATAATATATACTGCATATTAATAACATGTTGGCATAGTATGTATTAAGTATGTGTATGTGAAACATATATTAAAATGTTCTTAATGGGTGACACAGTTGTAATTTAAGGAACAGCTGAGAAAGGTATTTCTGGAATATTAATGGATAAATAACAGACATCTTTAAAATGTGCATACATGTTCTTGCTTAGAAGTCATGCTCCTTAAGAAAATATCTGCCTTGTAAGGGATGTCTAGATTTGGTGAAGAAGAAAATGTCCTCCGGACATACTCAAAGACACTCTTCTCATACTACTGAGAAAATGCAGTTACAGCAAACAAGATATGGATCCATTCAGATTCTTGGCACTGACAAATATCTGCTCAAATTCAGTAACACAACCCTCGTGTGCTTGGTCACATGTAGACCTAGACTGCTTCCACACTAGAGGTGTTGTTGTTTTTTAGTGCTGCTAAGCCTTTGCTACTTTACCACAATAAGCCTGAAGCAGAAACATCTACTAAGATTCCACACAAGCATTGAGTGTAGCACAATATTATCACTACTGACCACACATACAACATACTTTCTTGGCCTGACTATTCTTTCTCCTGGGCATTCTTGCTTCACTTTCTGAGAAATATTGAAAGAGTTGGGTGTCAGTTGCTGTGGCTGCATTTTCCAAGGCCAGCGCCTTATAAATAGTGATAATTTGTAATAAAGACGTAACTTGACTGGGAAATAATTTGGAGGTACTTTTCCACCCAGTGAATTGTTCTGGAATGCCCTATGTGGTAAGATTATTGACGCTAATTGGCTGTGTACCTGGTTGGGAAACTGCTCTGAGTCTTCTGGGGGAAAAAGTAGTTGGATGAATATATAAACAAGAAAGCAAAAATTGTTAAATAAATATGCAAGTCGAGAACTGCTCTGGGTCAACCCAACACAGCTGTTCCTTGGCTAAATTTACACTACATCCACTCAGTAAACAAGACAGCTGCACTACCAACCTGCAGCAGCAGGATGGGGGTCTGTTTGCCTCACTTCTATGCCATGAAGAAGCATGGTAAGGGGTTGAGCCAGCTGTGTGATGCTGGCTGGACCAATCTGGTGGGGCGGCAAGCTTGTCTTTAAAGGCAGCATTGTGATTTGTTTTTGAGGGAGTTGAACAAGGCCTGCAAAACTTTCTACTTGGCAAGTGGCATGAGGGGTGCCATGCACAAGTAAGCTTCCTCTTGTGGTAAATGGAGGAGCACCCTGGTGCATTTTCATGGTGAGGGGCTGCTAACAACATCCTGCTACTGCTCCCTGGTTTAAAGCGCTTTGGCAAGAGGGTCGCCCTTGAGTTATGACACTATCCAAGACTGTTCAGCAGGGGTGGGAAGTAAATGGCAGGTGTTTCCTTGGCATATTGTTTAAGAACAACAAACAAACAAAAGCACGCATCATTTAGTTAACTTGGAGCTCCTCACTGCCTATCTCAAATTGGGCAGAGTGCCTTCCTAGTTTTTACCTTTAACAATTGGAAGCCTGCACTATTCGAGTATAGTTAAGAGTGGTGAAAAATTAAATGCTCAGGGCAAACCTCTACAAGTTTAATAAATAGTCACCCATAGTTAAATCTTTTTAAAGTATTGTGTCTTCGTTCCAGAGTGGGGGAACAAAGACATGAGATGGTGGTGGTGGGTGTTCCTTCAGCTGCTTGTGAAGCAATTGTCAATATTCAGCTATCATCTCATTATATATTTACAGCAGACGTGGCATAAATTCAGTTTTGTGATTGTGTTTCATACATGGATTTGCAGGTCCTCCACGAATCTCTGTTCACAGAGTTCTCAGCATACACTTCCCCCTCAAAATTACCAGTGACTATATTTAGAATTGTAGCTGTCAAGAACTTTTACATGTGTAAAAATGGGATAGCAAGAACTAAAAATATAGGAGAGTTATTGCTGATCTTTAATCCCATCATACTATCCAAGGCTTTTATAGTTCAGGTGGCTTTTTCTCACCTATATACTAAAGCTCTCAGTCTTCCAGCCTTAATGCCACATTTAGGAAGGAAGGAAGGAAAGGGGGGGGGGAATAACCAGTCCCATCTCTTCATTTCACAAAACCCATTTTTGAAGCACCACTTCTTATAAGACTTCATAAAAACCCTTCAGGATAGTCTTTCAGATAGTGAAGACTGCAGCTAGGTTTCTGGTTAAGACAAGCTAAAAAGTCAACAGTACTTAAAGCCTTGCAAGTAGCTAAGTAGGTAACCGTGAAAAAGTTAATTTCCATGAAAAGGCTGTGGTGCTGTGATCTATAGATACCAAACTTAGAGGACATCTTAAGTACTTCTATGCACTGAGCTCCGAAGAGTGTCAGCAGCAAGCAAACAGGTAGTGCAACAGTTGCTTGTCGAGACCCCGCAGCCACCCCCTCGTTGGAAATAACTCACACAAGGACATGAATATTAGGTTTATGTTACTGGGCAAAACTGAGGAAGCGAGCAAAGAGGAAGTCCTCTGGCTCGCTCCTACGTTTAAATGGCCCCGGCCACGCCCCCCCCAGACAGCGGGTTGGCTGGCCGGGCTCTGACGTGGCCGGGATCCCCCAGGCAACGGGGGACAAGGTCCCCCGCCTCCAGTGGGGAGTGGGTGGCCACGCGGTCCACTGCAACTCCTCCCCACTGGGAAGTAGAGCGGATGAAATACACCATTAAATGATTTTTGTTGGGTGCATGCATTAAAAGCACTACCACTCTTTTCTCTTAGTAACTCTCTTTCCTATGCCAGTCCCACAACTTGTGTTTGGGCTATCCGTAGTCTTAACTGGTATCAAAATCCCCAGCAGTGTTATGTGCTTGTGATCATTGCTCCAAATCAGAGCAAATGATTTGTAAAAATATTTAATTTGTGGACACATCTGTATTGGAAGTTAGATTAGCTTCAACCAGAGCCAGGGCCTTTTCAACTCTGGCTCCGGCCTGGTGGAACGCTCTGCCTCATGAGACCAGGGCCCTGCAGGATCTGATTTCTTTCCGCAGGGCCTGCAAGACAGAGTTGTTCCGCCTGGCCTTTGGCTTGGAGCCAATTTGACCCCCCCTCTCTTTCCTTTTTCTTTTCCTTCTCCTCCTGCGATGAGGCTACATTTAATATTTTAATGTTTCAATATTTTAATGTTGTATTTTAATTTTGTTTTTAAGTTGTAATCATTCAACTTGTTTTTATTATTGCTTGTAAGCCACTCTGAGCCCGGCCTTGGCTGGGGAGGGCGGGGTATAAATAAAAATTATTATTATTATTATTATTATTATTATTATTATTATTATTATTATTGCTAGCAGCCATCAGCTCCTTATAGCTTTGGTACGCTAGCTCAGGCCATGCAATCTCTTGTTTTGGAAACAATCAGCAATTTGTATTGGGGGCTGCCGAGAGTAGATAGACATTGTTAACCACCACAGCGTTCACCTCCATCAGCCTATGCAGTTGGCTAAGTAAGAAGGGAGGGAGTAGAGATACTCTATTATTTTGTGAAAATTGCATAGCATAATTACTTCTGGTTGTCCTGTTATTTAACAAGGGAATTGCAATTTGTCATAGTAAACTCAAGGATAACAAAGTCAGGCTACAGCAGCTTAGGTAGCTTTTGTTTAAAATCAAGTGGGTTTTTTGGTTTTTTTAAATTGATATTTCAAAACCTTCTCCATGTAATACATTCAGATTCAGATTTACTGAAGGGCAGCTCTGTTCAAGTGCAGGCCTGTACATATATTATATGGCAGCTTGTTTTGAATTAGTAGCTTTTTTCAACCCTGCATTAGGCTGCTTCAAACTTTGTCTATGCTTCTACAAACCATTCTGACTGTTGCTACCATTTAACGCATCCCATGTCCAACATACAAGATAGGCATAGATCTTGTTGACAGGTCTGTTCCCCGAGAGTAAGAGAGATCAACCACTTAAACGCTTCAAAGAAAGCGTAACATTGCAAGCTCAGAGGAAATATCACTTTCAAACAGCTGCTGGATCACATCTCCCCCACTGTGAGGAGAAGAACAGGGTAGGAGAAGGAACCCAGAAGCCTTCTTCAACTTTCTCAATGATAATTAGGTGGTTTTGGTGGAAGAGTCAAAATGAACAGAAGCCTTGAAGGGCTCATGTCTTTTTGTTACTTGACAAGAGGCCAGCTGCTGTCCCACCCATCCGCCATTGTGCCCTCATCTGGCTGGGTGATGGTGGACAACGTGCATCACTTTTACTTCATGTGGGGCTCCTGACAAGTGTATGCATTGCTCACATGTAGGTCAGCATCACGTACACTGGGGAACCCTTTTAGTTCCACCCCCATTACTGCATCAGCTTCCTTCAACCATTGCACATTTTACACATTTTTATTTTGTAAAAGAACACCAACACATGAACGCCACCTTCGTGTGTAAGGGATCTGCACAAATGGATCTGGTTGGGCGGGTTTCTCAAGAGCCCTTTGTGTTTGAGGTCATTTACAGACACAACACATGGTGTCAGAAGTGGAGTTTAAAGCAGACTCACACTCTAGCACCATCCTAAAGTTTAGCCTAGCTACTTTTTTCTTTCTTTCGGGGTGGTGGGTGCTGTGAGAAACAGTGTACATTCCCTGTCATTTCTTCCCCTGAAGTGGGAAGACTTCACTCTGCCTCAGATTAGAGCTGAGTCCAGTTCACTACTTGATGAAGAAAACTACCTATCACATTACATGAACCTAGAAAGAAGCCCAAACTTGATTTTAGAATGAAAATTAAATTGTAGTGAAACCGAAAGAAACAAATAGATATATAGAAATAATCTTTCTACATTCATTTAGAATACAATATCCCTTTAAAAATAAAAGCGAAAAGCCTTAGAAAATGTTTAGCTCCTAAAAAAAAGAAAATCAAAATTATATGGAAAAATGTAGCAAAGTATTAATACTTTTTGTCCCTTTTTTTTTTTTGAAAAGGGATACTGCATCTTCAAACACGTAAAGAAGTAAGTCACCCATTTCTACTTACAGGTAGTAGGAGTAAGAATAGTAGCTCCTCCTGGCAAGCAAATCACAGACAGTGGAAAAAGAGAAGCAATGGTGAATGAAAAGCGTGACTCGGTCACATTCAATAAAGCAGAGAAATGTGCGTTTTTTTAAAAAAAATCATGTTTTATTGGTTAGCATTACAAACTTGCTCATGCACTGATTAGCCTTACGGTGCCATGCAATTAAAAAAAATACGTTAGCATATAAAAATGATTTCGGTATTAGAAAGAGATTGCTGGAGAAAAATGACATGCTGACACTTCATTTATTGTGGGGGGAAAAAGGAAATTAAATGGGTTATGTATTTTCATGCAGTTCAGCATAAATGTGATGACTGATAACTACCTAAATGTCATGACATACAGAACAGGTGTGTACAGGTCATGTGCTCTCAATTGTTCCCTTTCCTTTTTGTCTAACTTTCAGTTACAAACTGGCAGAGCTGTGTTAACAAACAACTAAGATGGCTGCTTACAAGTATACAGGTGTAAGCGGTTTTTTGGGGGGAACATCCTATATAGATAATAGGTCTATGCTGTCATTTTTGCAGTAGATGTGCATGTATACTAAGGAACACAAACACACACACACACACACACACACACACACAGCTTCTGCTGCTGCTGCTTCTAAATCTTAAAAATGAAAATGTTGATACACACATGCTTAGCTTAAAAAAATAAGTACACAAATGGAAAGAAATGAGGTACATTTGGAAATATTTCAACAATGGTTAAAAAAAAGTTAGTTGCTATTTAAGAGATGCAGTATCCCTTTTCTTATGCAGTTTGATTACTTTGTAAAACTCTATAACAGCTAATAGAGTTTCATCTACTTCAGCTTCAAATCAGTTTGTACAAAATGATCAGGCAAAGCATAAGACACTTCTGATTCATGAAATCATACAAAACTGCTTACCACTCAGATTTCCCCCCAATAAATCAAATTTGGAAATCTGTTTCAATGCGTAAGAGTAATTAAACCAATGTGAAATTAGCAGGTATGTTTTCTGATCTTCCTAAAAGTGTTAATAACGTCCAAGTATCAAAAGGGATACCACATGATGGAATCACTAATATGTATGTACAGAATGGTTATATTTATAGCACCTAGTAGTATACAAGCGCTTAAGATTAAAACTTAAAGCATATTCAGTCTAATGCTATTGTGTTTGCAGTGTGGTGGTGTATACTAGGAAAAAATCATTTAGTAAAAAAAGAAGGCAGGAGGATAGATTACTTTAGAAACCTTGTTAACATAAAGGGCTTCAGGGAATTCCAGTTTTGTCAATGGGAATGACAATAGTTTCACATAATTAAGGGGACTGATGGGCTGAAACTACCACAAGATGAGAAAGGGTGCATATGTTGGTAACTCAAATGGACTGGGCTCAATATTACTATTCTAGAAAAGCTTACAAATCTTGATTGAATAAGTCATAAAGGCTTATTCACAGTGGGCAGTTAGGTTTCCACAAAATTCAGACAAATGGTATACCACACTTATAGCATAGGCTTTTGTCAGATGTGAAGAACCCTGTGGCCATCAGCCCCAGCCAGCATGGTCAGTGGTCAAGTATAATGGGAGTTATTGAGCAACATCTGGAATACCACGGGTTTCCCCCTCTGCTTTCGGTGGGGCATGGGTCTGGGCTGGTTATAAGCCTCTGAGTCAAGATACCTATTATGTTTAGCACATGAGATCAGCCTAGCTCTGCCTGCTGAGAATTTTGCTCTCAAACATGCAGAGAAATTTGGAACTTGCTTTTTCTGCGCTTATTCTATCTCCTTTGCAACTCAGTTTACCCCTTGAGTTGGGAAGGGGGAAGATTAGTGGGAAATTACCAACAATCAAGGCAAAAAGCTCAGACGAACAGTAGACTAGGCTGTGAATCCTCTTTACTGTGAGTCTGAATATACTTTCTGCAGCTCTCTCTCTCTCTCTCTCTCTCTCTGTGTGTGTGTGTGTGTGTGTTGATGGGAAAGTTCCCAACATCCAGAGCCAAGGGGATTTCATTTGGCAAGCATAATGTACGAGCCTAACTTTAAGATGTGCTAGACCATTTTAATGTCCAAACACCATGCCAAAAAATAGCCATGTGAATGTCCCTTTAAGCCAGCTATAATATATTTCAATATAGTTGCATTAGGCTCTTCGGAATGTACTGCATTAACAAAGATTAAGGAAATACCCTCAATGATGCTTGCCCAAAGCTCACATGTAATATTGCCTACTTCTATTGTGGGAAACAAGAAGAAAGGGAACGAATGATGTTAAGTATTAGAGGAGACACCCGATTAAGTTGTCATATTGAAAAATGTCCAATAAGTAAAGTCTCAATGACTGAGTTAACTTCTTGCCTATGTTGAATATGGAATAGGATAGGATGTTAGCATGTTATGTACCACCTGCAGCTGTAATACCAGGTATCACTTACATCATGTACCAGTTTCAGGTTTGGGTGGCCTTTTTATTTTATTTTTTGAAATGGGTTTAAATTGATGATGCTAATTTACCAACAAATGAAAGGATCTTAGTTTAAAACCTATAGAATACAGCTGTGTATTCAATATCAGATATATTTAAATTCACTTCCGTGAACCCATAGATGCAGGATATGTATGAAACACTCTCTTCAATGACCAGGGATCAATTGCAGGCAAACAGGAAGACTACCCAATTAAATCAGTGTCCCGGGAGGATTTATAGCCATGACATTTATATCTAAATTAACAGAGTTTATCAGAAAGTCCCTACATTGCAAGGTGTCCCCAACTTGTTCATGTTGCAGCATGAACAAGTTGGGAAAACACTTAGGCATTGTGGCACATATGTATGAAAATGTCATAAAAATCAGGTTCAATAGATCTAAATTCACTTCTGTGAACTTGAGCAGGTGATGAAACTACAGTTTTGATAGTGTTGTCAACAGTTATCCTCAGATGCGGAAATACGTGTTTGCACGTGTGTGTATGAGGACACCCACCCTGGAAAAAATGGGATTTGAAATTACAGTTGCTGACAGACTGTGATTTCAACACATGGCATTCCATAACAGCTTTGAGGTTTCTTCCCACTTGAAACACAAAACAAATGCATTGAAATGGATAGCTACTGAAATTCAACCAGAGTTCTGGAGAATCTGGCATGAGACCTGTAGAACAGGCTGGGCAAACAGAAGTGCCCCGAAGAACTCTGCAATCAACCCCCAAGCCAGTCTTTGGGAAGTTCCTATGCCATGCCTACTAGGGAAAGCTGTGAGCCTGGTTCCTTTTAATGCCCTGTGTAACACATCCCTCCATCTTATGTGCCAGCAACTGGGCCCATGCATATAGGCCTATTTTTTAAACTATAAGATCTAGAAATGTATTTTGTTTAAAGAAACTTGAGATTATAACATAAATCCATGGGTCACTTACACTGCAATACTGTGCATGTCTACTTGGAAACAAGTCACACTGCCGTCCAAATGTGCATAGGATCACAGTTTTTAAAAATGTAAATCTGGGTCCATGTGCCCCATGTTTCCTCTCTCCTAATGTTTATGTCATATAAATAACAACCCGCTCAGTGTGCACTTCCAGAGTATGGGGAAGCATAGGAAGGGCGAGAGAGGACCAATATGAAGATGCTGAAATTGCTGTGGGTGTAGGAATAGCCTATCAGATATTACTATGCATACAAATGATAATGAGATACCTGCCCCTAATATGATGAGGTAGTAGGTAAGCATCAAATCCTGAAGGGAAGTTGTATGCTAAATTACATTCTAAGGACATTCCCTACTGAAATATCTTTGCAACCCTAACAATAACTTATTTTTAGATTCAGCAGAGATTGGGACTTTAAAAATCAGCACCTTAGTTTGCATGGATGCCTAATAAAGTTGGGCTTTTTGCCACTTTAATATGAATTGCCCTACAGTATTATGTTTATTCTTAAGCACAGAGGTACACAACAGGAAAAAAAAAAGTGAAAGCACTGTTGGGAAAATCACATATGTATCTAACTAACACAGAACACTATAAGCATACCTAAGGTTTCTAATGCAGACGTTTCTTCTCCATGTTATATATCTCCAGGGGGTAATTGTAAAAAGGCAAAAAATTAAAAAAAAATCTAATGGAAACCATTTAGACACATATGACTTTCAGGTACAATTCTATTTTTTTTCCTACTTGGTAAAAATGGATAGAAAAATTATTTCATTTCAACATGACAAGAAACAAATTTATCCTTGTTCTAAGTACTTTCAAAAAAATTGTACCTTGCTGAGTTTTTTAATTGTGAAAAAGAGAAAACTCTTCGCAATGCACAAAATTTTTGAACCAAAGCAGCCCATAGTTAGTGCTAAAGCACAGGTTCATTTTCCAGCATCTCTAGTTAAGGAACTGCAGGTTGGGTGGGAATGAAATCTGTCTGAGACCTTGAAGACCTGTGTCCTCTCAGAGCGATCAGTGCTGGGGCGAGATGGAAACTGACTCAATAAAAGCAGTTTCGTATCTCCAAACTGTCTTACTCTGAAATGTTGAGGTTTGTGCATCCAAAAGGGATTGAAACGAAGAAAAAATGCAGGAAAAGAGGGATGAGGCCATTTCTTATTAGCACCTTAACAATCCATTGATGATGATTATGCAAGTTTATGCCAGATTAACAAAGTTAATCATATTTCATTTAAAAGTTCAATGTTATTTAAAAAGAAACATGTAAGCCATTCCCTGCGAAGTTTTACAATCATTCCTTTTTGCCTGAGTTCTTTATTATTCCAGAAGATGGCGCTATTGATTTTTTTTCTCATGCCTTTGGAGATTACTAAGAAAAAAAAGTGTTTTTGTTCAGACTCCTGCCAATACACTTTTGCACTTGAAGGTTTGTGTACTTATAACTCAATGGAAAAAATATGGTGATGTAATGTGATTTTAACTATTGCCTTCTATTATTTTCAAAGGTGGTAATGAAGGTGACATAATTCATACAATCTTTTCTAAGACAATCTGGCTAGATACAGCAGACTCGTTAGCGCCAATGCAAAGACCAATATTGCCTTAAACCTTATGAAATAGGATAGTAGGTAAATAAGAAACAATTATTTCAGTTACATCGATGTTTTGTACATGCCATTGACTGTATACATTTAATAGCCTTGGACTTTTCAGAAAGTTTGCTTTTTACTCTAAAATATTAGTTCCCTACTCTGCAATATGTCTTAGTTTCAGAATAAGAATGTAGTCCCTGACAAAGGTTTTCATGAAATGTCCTGTGAAAAAAAAATCTTTTAGATTAGTTGACAACACCGAATGAAAAGAAAATGGCAAATTAACGATACCTACCTTTTTTTGACAATTAATATGACAAGGAGGAGGAGGAGAATGAAGACCAGAATTCCTGCACTTATCCCTGCTATTTTCACAACACGATCCGTCTGCTTAGCTGGGTCAGGAATTACCTCTGGTTCTTCTGTTGCTGCTGCTGAGAGAAAAAGAAATAAAAGTTATTTGAATTCCTCGGATCAGAGAAGATCATGGCCCCAATCAAAAGGAGTCCCAGAACGTTAACCTTGGCCACACACAAGGATCACTTTTAAAAAGCTAACTGATCAGCTGCTTTGAAGAAAGGAACTGAATCCTGCTATCTTCCACTTGAAAATCTGATGGATAGGCTTCCAGCTTTATTGAAGGGATTCTTAATATTGGACTCACTAGTTCACTTTTGAGATGCATATTCATATTTTCCCTACCCTTCCCTTTTGCTTCTCTCTGCTATGTTCCTTTGTCTATCTTGCATGTTTTGTCTTGTATCTCCTAAGACACTGGGACACAACACTAAGGGCTCATCCACATTCCCCATGGAAAACCAGCTGTTTACTGCTGAATCAGAACAAATGTCAGCTGGGTTTTCTGTGAATGGACATTTGTTCCACTTCGGTGGTAAACAGCAGGTTTTCCAGAGGAAAGTGGCAGCGTGAATGGAAAACTGCTCTGACCTGTGCCTAGAAAGTGTGCATTAGCCCATGGTTGCTCTAGCCAATAAATTGGTAAAGAAATATTGGGGGAATGGAATAAAAAGTTGTCTGAATTCAGCCTGTGTGTGCAGAAGCTACGAAAAAGCAAATCCCATGCTAGGAATTACAATATGATGGACTGAAAGTTAAAACTTCCAGTATCACAACACCCTTATGCAAACTTGAAATACGATAAACAGTGCTGCTTGCCACACTGGAAAAAATATATTGTAGAGTTTGAAAAACGTTCTGAGAAGGGCAACCAAAATTACTGGGGTCCAGAGCATCTTCCCTATGAATAAAGGACACAACAGCTGAGGCTTTTTGGTTTAGTGAGGAGGGGAAGCAGCTGGAGAAAGGACACCATGGGAGTTAATAAAATTACGGATGGTGCAGTGTGTGTTTCCCCCTACACTTAAAAGTGGAATTTGAGGTTAGCTAATGAAACAAAATTATCCAGCTTCAACTGGGTGCAGTAGCATGTATAGACCTTTCCAGGGTTGACCTGTGCAAGTGAGTTAGCAGAGTTTGCAGGCCAGGTGCCCCACCTTCACCCTACAGAGCCAGACAAGGTGTTCAGGCAGTCACTTTGCTTATCTCACTTTTATAAAGTTGTGGCCTTGTAACTTCATATGCTAATGCCTCCCCACCCCCCGCCGTTTGCTGCTTCAAATGTCAATTTCCATTTAATCTCTAATGCACCCTGGAATAATGCGATTTTTTAAACACTGCGCTAGTTCTGCGTTTTCACTTTATAACTACCCTGCAAGAAACACATTGTCCCGAGGACATTCATGTGACCTTGGTTGTGTCATTAAATCCAAACATAGACATTGTCATTATCCCCGGAGAACATCCTGTATTTTAGAATAGTTAACAGAACTATTTGCATTAAGATGAGGGTAAACAATGGCTCTGTCTGAGGTACAGTTAAGCAGGAACTGTATGCACAATGGAAATTGTGTTAAAGGAAGAGTAAAGTAAAATCCAGGTAGAGCTTTCAGAGCGTCTCTAGAGGATTCCGTATTCAGAACACTTGTTTGACCAGCATCACCATAGATTTGGTGACTTTTAAAAAATGCCATCATTAGTTTTAATAATTTGCAAACTCCACAAGTTCATCAACCAGCATTGTGAATATACAAATGTAAGGAGAAAACCTATCCTATGTTTGTAGATCTGCACTTGCAATTAGGTCCAGAACCAAGAAAGCCTGGCCTTTAACAAAATTATAATAGAATAGTGCATATATTAGGTTGTTGTTTTTTCAGGACCTCAAAGAAGTTTACAACACAATGCTAAACATTAATAGCATGAGGAATGTTTCATTGAGCTGTGTTCTCCAATGATCTCCCAGGTAGCATATGCATGAACAGGATACCCTCATACCATTCTCTGAGTGCATTATATACGTTAGGTTTTATGTGCACTGAATGGAGAATGTGTCTAGACTCTGGCTTTCAGTTAAAGGCATGGAGAATGTGCACAACTTGACAAAGGAATAAATAGTGAATTCGTTAGTTACCCAGAATGTCATACTATTGCATTTAAATATATATTATACTTTGTAATATTCTCTCCCACCATTCTAAATGCTAAAATGATTTTCTGTGACATGACACCACTGAGATTCAGTGTCTCACGATCCAGCCAGTAACAGGCTTTTAAAACCTACTAGTTTGCAGATTCCTGATCTTGCTGACCTAACACAATCAGTGAGGGCATGATGAGTAGTGCCCCAGCATACTAAAGTCTCTTCTAGAAATCATTCTGACATATTTGATTTAACACATTGCTCATCACCTGCAAGGCATCCTTTTTAGAAAAGAGCTTCATATATCACATTTGGAGAAAAGCTTCATAGCAATTACATCATGAATTTGTCCACTGCACCATAAGCATCTGCCCACCGCAATGCCCACAATTCAGTTATTTTATATATCACTAAATAACCCAAGGGACCCTCAGGTTTAGGGTGGTCATCTCTATCATCTATCTATCTATCTATCTATCTATCTATCTATCTATCTATCATCTATCTATCTATTATCTATCTATCTACAGTGAGGGGGAAAATATTTGATCCCCTGCTAAATTTGCCCATTTGCCCTCTGACGAAGAAATGACCAGTCCATAATTTTAATGGTAGGTTTATTGTAGCTGTGAGAGACAGAATAACGACAGGAAAACCCCCAGAAACCCAGAAGACAAAAGTCAGAGATAGATGTGCATTATAATGAGTGAAATAACTATTTGATCCCTTTGCAAAAAATGACTTAGTACTTGGTGGCAAAACCCTTGTTGGCAATTACAGAAGTCAGACGTTTCTTGTAGGTAGCCACCAGGTTTGCACACATCTCAGGAGGTATTTTATCCCACTCCTATTTGCAGATCCTCTCCAAGTCAGTAAGATTTTGAGGCTGATGTGTAGCCACTTGAACCTTCAGCTCCCTCCAAAGATTTTCAATGGGATTAAGGTCTGGAGACTGGCTAGGCCACTCCAGGACCTTAATGTGCTTCTTCTTGAGCCACTCCTTTGTTGCCTTAGCTGTGTATTTTGGGTCATTGTCATGCTGGAATACCCATCCTTGACGCATTTTCAATGCCCTGGCTGAGGGAAGGAGGTGCTCACCCAAGATTTGATGATACATGGTCCCGTCCACCGTCCCTTTGATGCAGTGAAGGTGTCCTGTCCCCTTAGCAGAAAAACACCCCCAAAGCATAATATGTCCCCCTCCATGTTTGACGGTGGGGATGGTGTTTTTGGGGTTGTAGGCAGCATTCCTCCTCCAAACCCGGGGGGCGAGTTGAGTTGATGCCAAAGAGCTCAATTTTGGTCTCATCTGACTACAACACATTCACCCAGTTCTCCTCTGAGTCATTCAGATGTGATTGGCAAACTGCAGATGGGCCTGTACATGTGCTGTCTTGAGCAAGGGGACCTTGCAGGCTCTGCAAGATCTCAGTCCTTCGCAGCGTAGTGTGTTACCAACTGTTTTTTCATGGTGACTATGGTCCCAGCTGCCCTGAGATCATTGACAAGTTCCCCCCATGTAGTTCTGGGCTGCTTCATCACCGTTCTCCTGATCATTGCAACTCCACGAGATGAGATCTTGCATGGAGCCCCAGACCAAGGGAGGTTGACAGTTATTTTGTGTTTCTTCCATTTGCAAATTATTGCACCAACTGTCGTCACCTTCTCACCAAGCTATTGGCAATAGCCTTGTAGCCAAAACCAGCCTTGTGCAGGTCTACAATCTTGTCCCTGACATCCTTGGACAGCTCTTTGGTCTTGGTCATGTGGCTACTTTGGAATCTGCTGGATTGCTTCTGTTGACAGGTGTCTTTTGCACAGGTACTGTAATGAGCTGGGATTACAGGTAAGACCTCTCCCTTACAGCAGGTGCTTCTAATCTCAGCTCGTTACATACAGTGAAGATACCAGGTAGCCTGACATCTGACTGGTTGATAGCAGATCAAATACTTATTTCACTCATTATACTGCACATCAATTTCTGACTTTTGTCTTCTGGGTTTCTGGGGGTTTTCCTGTTGTTGTTCCATCTCTCACAGCTACAATAAACCTACCATTAAAATTGTGGACTGGTCATTTCTTCGTCAGAGGGCAAATGGGCAAATTTATCAGGGGTTCAAATACTTTCCCCCCTCACTGTATCTATCTATCATCTATCTATCTACCATCAACACAAAACTGCCTCAAAGTGACTTACAATGTAAGAGTAGAACTACTAAAACAAAATATAGGAATAAGAGTGCCTCAGTCTTATCTGTATTCAGCTTCACTTTATTGGCTCTCATTACTGAGGCCAGACAGTGAGTTAGCACATGTATTGTTGAACCTGCAGGTGTTTAAAAAAACAGCTGCATATCATCAGCATAATGTGACAGCATGCCCCAAAACTCTTGATGACGCCATTCATCAGTTTCATGTAGATATTAGAGCAGTATGGGGGATAAATCTGATCCCTGCTACACCTCACAGTGAAGATTCTCTGGAGCCAAACATCACCCACGAGCACCAAGCAATCCAGGTAGGAATGGAACCACCACAAAGCAGTACTGCCCATCCTACTTGGACAGCTGGTCCAGAAGAATACCACTGTCAATTGTATCAAACCCACCAAGAGATCAAGAAGAATTAAGAGGGACAGTGTCTCCCTGGCATGTGGGCAAAAATGGTGGGCATTCAGTTGTATCCTACTTCTTCTTCCTCTCTGCCCCCAAATTTGCTGCAGAGGGTCCTCCAACTCTCTGGACTAGATTTTGAGGTCTGTTGTAGAAGCAGGGCAGCAGCACTGGATACAGCCTACTGATGAAAGATACATCAGTAACAAGACTTCTTAGCAGAAGAAGAAGAGTAGAAGAGTTTGGATTTGATATCCCGCTTTATCACTACCCTAGGGAGTCTCAAAGCGGCTAACATTCTCCTTTCCCTTCCTCCCCCACAACAAACACTCTGTAAGGTGAGTGGGGCTGAGAGACTTCAGAGAAGTGTGACTGGTCCAAGGTCACCCAGCAGCTGCATGTGGAGGAGCGGGGAAGCGAACCCGCTTCCCCAGATTACGAGTCTACTGCTTAACTACTACACCACACTGGTTCTTAGTGTTAAGAGCCAGTGTTAGAACTCAGTGTTAGATGGTGGGAAATGTTGGCATGGGACAGTGAACAAAGGGACTAGGAAAGTGTAGAAGATGAATAAGGAAACTTCTAAGCAATAACTATTTGTATAGTAATATAGATTATATTTAAAGCTAAAGTGGTTATACCAATAAAAACTTGTATCAACATGTTTTCGGCTACATTTTTGTTTAGATGTAGTTCTGAGGAACCTTGAGATTCAGATATTAATATGTTTCTAATTTTCCATATTGCCTTTAAAGGGGAAAAGGAGCAAAACAAAGCGAGCTATATTAAATAGAAACTATAATTTTCAGAATGGTTCCAAGTGAACCAGATTACAAAAACAGCTTTTGCACTTTAAATCTAGATTTAAGGATTTTAACCAGTTGTGAGCTGATTAAAATGAGGACACAACATGTCCTTATTTATGAGATGACAGTAATTCTATTACATCAAACCTAGGAGGATGTATCTATGAATAACCATATTCTTTAAACTTGAAAATACAGAATGATCACATCTTCTCTGGTGTTGGAAACATATAAGGTGATCAACAATCAGAGACCCAATTCCTTACTTTCTGGGTGTACTTAATTTACAATACTTAATTTACAGTAACACTAACACACACACACACACAAATTATGCCTTCTATCAACAGGATTTGCTTCAGATCTGAGTAGCCACTTATAGGCATGATCACATTAGATCTTATTTTGAGAGCTGTGGTTAAAAAAATAGAGAAATTTAAGAATAGAATCCAAGTGACTTTCTGTAACAGCAAAATTCAGTTCCTTAGACTGCAATCCTAAACACACTTATTCTACAGTGACACACAAATAGATTGGCTTCAAGTTACTTCCATGGTGAGATACAGATACCACTGGCTCTCTGAGGGGGATGAGCTGAGGGTAGGGTTGCCACCAGTACCTAGAAAAATATGTCCACCATTTTTGGAGAAAAGTGTCCCCTGTCCTGTTTGGACTTCAAAATATATTTTTAATACATTTAAGCTCCTCCAAACTGGGTGGGCAGATGGTGGGTCTGTTGGGAGGAGGAGAGCGAAAACCTGAGCGGGAGTTTCTGTGGACAGAGGGTGGGTTCATGAGGAGAAGAGCCAAGAGTGAGAGCAGGAGTTATCACAGAACGCAGGCAGAGGGTGAGGTGGGGCCGGGAGGAGTAGTTTGAGAAAGTTTTTGCATGGGCAAAGGGTGGGTTGTGGAGGGAAATGTAGCATGGGCCTGCTATGGTGGAGTCTCTGGTTTTCCATGGGTGGGGGGGGGGCAGCAGGTGGGTTGGAGAGTGAGAGAGGGGGGTTTGCAGGGGGCTGGTCCGGTGCAGAAGAGAGAGAGTTATTGCACAGGCAAAGGGGGTGGGTGAGACTCGGAGAGCAAGTGAAGGGATTTGCACAGCCTAGTGGAGAGCTGGGGAAAATAGGTTTTACATGGGCAGAGCAGGTGGGTTGGAGACAGAGGTTTGAGCAGGCCTGGTCTGCCCAATCGATGGAGAGCAGGGAGGGATTGGGAAAGAGAGTTGTTGAACAGGCAGAGGTGCATATTTTTCTTACAGTTGTAAATCATAGTGCTTTTGTTGTTGTTTTCATTGAATAATGTAAACCCTGTGTGACATTGTAATGGATTGCTTTGCAGTCATTTCTGCACCAGGGAAAGTAATTTTTAGCCCCTCAACTTCCCCCCACCCTAAGTTTGCCCGACCAAAGGTGGCAATCCTAGCTTGAAGATGTGCAACTGATATGTGCATGACAGCCTCTGCAAATCACAAATACTGGGTATGTTTTTACAGTATTTTTCAAGAAGTGTTGCTCCTACATATTACACTGTTAACCATGGTGGCATGTGATGAACATTCATAATTTATTGAATGGCCCTGGTGTTTCAGATTAATATGTTTATAAACAAGGTGTTTCCTCCCACAAGGAATGATCAGTGGTAGCTCTCCATTTTCTGACACCACTGAAATTGACTGATTTAGTTGTTCAGATCCAAACATATTGCCCAGAGTTGGCTTTCATTCCAAATAAACTCAGGTTTTATATTCAACAGGCATGATTATTCATAATGCTATGGGTTGATAACCGAAAAACGCAAGCCTTTCATTAAAATGTAGAAACTACATGCACAGCTGGACTCAAACCACTGTGAAACATTATGCCTGTCTAAAATACACAGAAATGTTGGCAAGCAATCTTGCAGGGTCTGCTTGAATATTACAATATTAGGCAGACATTAAAGATGGATTACACCATACAGTGCTAAACTCCAATTAGTTTAAAATTTTAAAATGTTATTATCCACCAAGACCAGCTGATTTTAAAGATATGTTTAGGGCAAAATAGATTATGTTTCATGGCAGGGCTACAAACAATTGAAACCGATGATACATTAACTGCTGCAAACTAAGAAAAATGAAAACAAAACTTCTGCCCTTTATAACATTCCAGATGCTAGAAACATAACCAATAATTATCAATACATGACAGCTAAAATGCTGAAAGATAAAAAGATATATGAGCTTATTATGCTCATATATGCTCATATATATTTTTAAATATTACAAATAGTTCAGTTCTTAAATGGGCTGAATATCAGGCCTGAATACTCTTACAAATTTTCCAAATTTTCTCCTGCTTTTCTTACCAAGAAGGAAGCACAGTCTTTGCTGTGGGGAAAACAGTCTATTTGGAGAGAGCATGTGTCAGAACTTATGCTGATGTGTGTAGATGAACAGACCGTTCTGAGAACAGGCAGCGTATAGAACTAGCAGTCTACTGGGACAAAAAGAGTTTTAAAAAATACGCCACCCACAAACATAATATTAATTAGGCGACCTAACATGAGTTTGAATTTTATTTACCGGTATGTATTATTTATCTATTACATTTACACCTCAACTTTCCTCCAAAGAGCTCAAGGTGCTGTAGTCCTTGTCCTATTTTATCCTCACAACAACCCTGTGAGGTAAGCTAGACTGAAAGACTGTGACTGGCGTAAGCTCCCCCAGTCAGTTTCATGGCTAAGCAGGGATTTGAACCCTGGTCTCCCAGGTCCTAGTGCAACACACTAACTACTAGACCATCCTGCCTCAAATCAGTAAGTCAGTGGGAAGCCAACGTGATGCCCTCCAGAAGTTGCTGGGCTCCAAATCCCACCAGTCCAGAATTTTCAACTGCCATGGATGATGGGAATTGCAGTCTAACAGCATCTTCAGTGCCCCATGTTGGCAGCCCCTTGAGTTAACACATAAATAGTGACCCCAGTTCAAGATTGTGCTCCTCCTAATTTCCTCCACTCTGTCCAGTTTGCAAATTAACACGTGGGATCTTCAATGGGAGAAGACATAGGCTAGCTAGAAAAATGGTGGTTTTGATGTGGAATGGATTTAAACAGAAGAATGTGCTGCTCATAGATACAGAACTATGAGCGGAGGCTGCATGTGCATGCTGTAGCTTCTAAAGTTTGTATGTGGATGCCAAAAGCACTGTGGATCCAGTCACAGAGTGGTTTTCACTTCATAACATGTCGCCAGGAGCCATGTCATGCCAAAGTTCTGAAGTAGCCTGACACATCTACCCAGTATAGCAGTAAAATTTAACCCCCCCCCCAACAAAAAAAGAAAGACTTAGGTGGAGGAATGAGACAGATCTATTGGTCTTTTCATATTTGACTTGTGAAATATCCAACACTAAACAATCTTTTTAGTTATCAGGTATTACAGTGGGACCTCGGGTTACAAACACTTCGGGTTACAGACTCTGCTAACCCGGAAGTAGTACCTCGGGTTAAGAACTTTATCTTAGGATGAGAACAGAAATCAAGCACTGGTGGCACAGCAGAAGCAGGAGGCCCCATTAGCTAAAGTGGTATCTCAGGTTAAGAACAGTTTCAGGTTAAGAACGGACCTCTGGAATGAATTAAGTTCGTAACCAGAGGTACCACTGTATTCAAACTGGGCTTCCTCCATGGCTTGACTGTCAGATAAAGAGACATGTAAACCCTGCCATTTTATCACTGCCAACTGTCTAATCATCCCTGGTGATCACTACTCATTTGCTTCCTATAACACTGTCATATTCTATAACCTTATCCAATTCCCACACTAATTAAAGCTCTCGGCTGACTGAAATCTGGCTTTCAATTTTTGTGTGCTAGCTATTGCTGTGCATGGATTGTGTTCCTCTCACATATTCTTGCTGGAAGTTAACATTCCATGTATTAATGTATACTGTACCATTAAAATAATTCCTATAATTAGTTAGGTAATATTAGATAATGGTGGTGGTGGTGGTTTATTAAGATTTCTTACCTACCCTTCATTATAAGGTCCCAGGGTGTGTTGAAAGTACAAAAACTGTACTCTTTTTTTAAAAAAGTAAAACCAACCAATCATAGACAATAATCATTAGGTTAATTCACAATTTTGAGTATTTTGAGTATTATTTCAGATACAGAAATCAGCTTGACCTCACCTTAGTCAAATCAGAAGAATCTTTATTTGCATCAGCCACTAGCCATAGCAATAAAATGTACTGAAGATAGAGGTAAAAACTTAACTATACAAAATACATTTTGGAGGTTTACATCAGTAATCAAATAATAGACCTTGGTTTTCAACTACAGCACAGGAAGAAGCCACTGAACAGGATCTCAGTTGATGCTTGAAGCAGTTACTGTGCAAAGCAGTGGTCAGAAACTGGGGTTGTATTCAACTAACTTGTTGAACTAGTAGAAGCCAGCAAATGGATTCCTGCTAGTGCAATGGGACTCCCCTGCCTCTGCTCAGGTGCCCTTCTGTGCCCTCTCCAAATTTCCTTCGTAGACAACTGTAGAGAACCACCAAAACAGCGGAGAGGGGAGAGATGGTTCCATCAGACAAGAAGAAATGCTTGTGCTGATGGAACCATCTAATAGAATCATAGAATTGCAGAGTTGAAAGGGACCCTGAGAATTATCTAGTCCAGCTCCCTACAATGCATGAATATGCAGCTGTCCCATACGTGGATTGAACCTTCAACCGTGGCATTATCAGCACCATGCTCTCTAACCAATTGAGCTATGTGGACCTTTGTGCTATGTCGAATACAACCCTGGATTTTATTTTTTGTTCATTCTCTTGCAGCCCTTTCTTCCTTTTCTATCATGCCTACTGGATTTTAATTTTGCAGGCAGCAATTGCATTTTTGTTTTGTCTTTTCAAAAATGTTGTATAGCTCCTAGAAACAATAAAAACAAGCCAACATTTCCATTCAGTCTTAATTAACACTGAGGACGGCGGTTCTCACATTTTTCTTCTAGTTCCTCCCCAAGCACAAGTTCCTGATAGGTGGTCTGGACGGTAGGTCACAACTAGGTCACAGGTAGGTAGCTGCTGAACAACTGCTCCAATAATTGGAGAACAGGGTGAAGAAAAGGGCAAGGCAAGGAGAAGCACTGAATTTTACACCTGGAGAGCTGGAAGAATAAACTACAAGCTCTAAATCAATCAAAGGGCAGGGGTCATATTAGCAGCTGTAAGGCACAGTAATCAAGCGGGGCTTAGGATTCTAGGGGTGAGTCAAAGAGTTCAAGGTGGCACAGAGAAAGGGGTGCGTGGTGGTGGGAGAGACGAGGTTGAAGAGCTTGCAAAAGCAGACTACTTGGATGAACACTTGTAAACTATGAAGTTAGGATAACTGCCAGGCCAACAATGGAGAAGGCAACGTACTGTGAATCAAGAAAAACCATCTTCCAAATGCTAAAGTTGCATGCACCCTGGCTAAACAAATGGTCTGCCAACTATGTAAGCAGGAGAGCTATTAAAAATGTGGCAGTGTGTACTAAACAGTGGGGATTTGCATAGTATTTATTTAGGCGGCGGTTTTTCCCTCTTTCTTCAATTCAAAGATGGATTCCAGGGCAGTAAGCATTAAAAAGTTCAAATTATGGTAGCGTGAATGATAACAGAGTGTATTATAAAATATATATATAGTGCAGCTATTGATGGTCCAAGAACTGCTTCACAGGAGGAGGGCATATTTAGGAGAGCTTTGAAAGAAGCGAAAAAGGCAGCTTGATGGATAGAGATAGCAAATCTGATTAGACTAACATAAAGCAATTGGGAAGTCATCCATTAACTTTGCCACAGAAGATTGATTCGTTGCAGAGGGGATGCAGTCAGTTCCACAGGACAGTGGAAAAGCTTGGATGTGATAGGTACGAAAAATCTAATTTTCATCCTATTTACTAGAGCTAGTGCAAGGGGGAAATAGCTTGTTCTCTGAGGGAACTAATGAAGTGTGATGAATTATGTGAAGATGAAAGATTAAATTAAGAGGAAAAATAGGAAAATGGGATAACACGAAGAAAACAAATGGAACTATTACTTCAGGCTCTGCAAAACACTTCCATAATGGAAATTTAGTTACTGCACATCCAACATCTACTGTATAAATAACTGCCGGAAGTTTTCCTCAGAGAATGCTGAAGAAAACAAAAACAAAAAAGCAAAATGTTTTCTTCGTAGTACCAAATCCTACATATCATTATTTCAAATAATCAGGATGAATAATTCTTACTCAGAAGTTTTCAAAACAAGGTGGATGCCTGAGATGGGCAGTAATAAAACATGTATTATCAGAGTTTGATTATGACTTTGAGGCATTTCTTATAGATAATATGTCATACAACCTGTATTGGAAGTGCAGGCTTCCATTGCAGTTTCCTACTTAAAATGGCTGTTTTCAGGGATGGGATAGAGACTTGCTTCTTTATGCATTCACCCTTTTTAGGTGTGGATCTAAACATGCAATGGATGGACATGACAAATAGATTCTAAAAATATGCTCAGTATAGGCATGGCTGTGGCTCCTCATGGTTAGGTTCTGTATCCTAGAGTCACTGTAAACGGAGAATAATGTGGTCCTACTTTGGAAGTATAGCTCAGTTCTCACATTCAGCACTTTTGAAATGGTAAAGCCACAAGTTTTGCCTTCCCAATTTTTTGGAGACCCACAGATGTCATATACACTTTAAAATTTTAGCTTCCAGTAGTTCGTCAAGAACTGGTGATTATTGGAGAAATGGAAATTTATCATGGAATAAGCCTTGACATTGATTTTAAATAGTCACATCATGGTGAGTTTACCACACCAAAATGGAACAAAGAAATAGCGCACAGCAAAACTAGCATTTTGGCCTAAGGAGTCATCCAGCCTGAATGGCTGTCAGATCACAATTTAGAAAAAAAATATTCCTGGCCAAAATCAGTGTTGCAATACAGATGACTCACAATTTGTGCAGCAGTTAGGTTGTGGGGATTGCACATATAGGTGAAATTGTTCCAGTTACAGATAGGTAGCCGTGAAATTGTGTGCAGCCAAATCAACCCCGTAAATGTCCCTGCATAACCACCCCTACCTTTCTGGAGCCAGTTTGTCAAGTGGGTCTCACCCCACATGCAAGGTGGAGAGCTTTTAAGTTTTCTGCCTTGTTTACCAGCTCTGGGACATGTCCCGCGGGAGCTTCCCAGAGCCTGGTAAGCAAGGCATAGATCTTAAAAACTCCCTCCACAGCAGGAAAACCCAGCCCAGGAAGAGCTTTTAAGCTCTCTGCCTTATGTGTGTTTAATTTGTGCCATCGCAGCTGGCTGGCTGCCAAGTGTGTGAAGCTGTGAGCGCACAAGTGAAATGTGTACAAGTTGTGAGTTGACTGTACATTTGCATATGAAGATCTCCAAATGCCTCCACTGACAATGCTGGACCTATTAGCACAGGGGTCAGCAAACGTTTTCAGCAGGGGGCCGATCCACTGTCCCTCAGACCTTGTGGGGGGCCGGACTATATATTGGGGGGGGGGAGTGAACGAATTCTTATGTTCCACAAATAACCCAGAGATGCATTTTAAATAAAAGGACACATTCTACTCATGTAAAAACACACTGATTCCTGGACTGTCTATGGGCCGGATTTAGAAGGTGATTGGGCCGGATCCAACCCCCGGGCCTTAGTTTGCCTTCCCATGTATTAGCACCTCTGAACTACAAACATAATCATTTATTGTGAATGCAACTTCCTGCAAAAAAGACTGAACACCACACAGCTTGGCGGGGGGGGGGGGACACACACAAAGCACCTCAATATTATCTGGACTGAGTCTCAGTCTATTAGCTCTCATCCAGTCCACTAGTGTACCAGAGCACTCATCTGGCACCTCCTTCAGAAACTGGCCATCCAGTAAGAGCAGAACCATTACAGTGTAGGTCCTTCAATCCCCAACTCCGATTGCCTATCTAGAAAGATACTATGGTTGATAGAAATGAAAGCAGCTGAGAGGTCAAGTAAATCGAGTGAGATGCATTCCCCTTGTCCCTCTCTCATATCACAGGGTAACCAAAGCTGTTAGCTTGCTTTGGATCTAGAAAGGACCTAGAACTGACTAACAACCACTTGCCAAGGAAGGGAATGTTTGCAACTGGCCTATAGTGCTTTGAAGAATGCAATTTAAAAACAACAATGAAAACAACAACATGAAATCCCTCCACTTTAACTTAAATCTACCAAACAAAGGATAAAGTAATGGAAGTTTAAATTGCATTGAAGAAGATTAAAGTTGCGTCAAAACTACTAATGGTGCATACATGTAAATCCTCTGGATTTGAAATGTGGCTCTAAAGAAACAAAAGGGGGGGAGTGCCTTCAACTAGCAAACAGATCACTATTAGCAGCTCTGTGTAGATGAAGTTTTAATGGGAAGCATATATTCTCACCACTAGAATAATTAATTACTGGCTTCTTTTCTTCCCACTGCAACATTTAGCCAGTTATAAACACTTTTCTGTTTATGAATGTACTTTTGATTACATTCAACGTCACTTTTGACACTAAAAATATATCCTCATAGATGTAAGCTCAAAAAAGGGAGACACCAACAGCTTTCGAAACTGAAGCTTGTGGATAAGGATAATATATTAAAGAAATGAGGATGTTGTTGTGTCGCTAAATGACTTCCAGTTGTCCATATGCCCAGAAGCATAAATCTAAGAAAAAGCTTTGCTGATTGTAGCACATAAGGAGAGCACTTGGGGCAATAGCACAGATGCCACAGCTACACTTTCAATCTAGGAGCTGGATTGAGATGGGGGAGGGTGGGCAGTGAGAGAAAGCGGTCGGTAAAATGATTTAAGATACCCAGGATATAATGGGATGAGTTGGAGAAGCCAGCATTTGTTATGTTAGAGGACAGGAGTATTAGGATTGTGGTTGACAAATCTTTAGCTGCTTGAATGGTTTAGGACTGCATTCAGCTTTCTGAGCCTATTAGTATCTTCTTGATTCCCAGTTTTGCAGATTTCTGGGGATTTCTACACAACATATGGGTTAGCATTAAGAGCATTAAAGATTTATAAATTTGTATCATCACGATAAAGCGCACAAAGAGATGAATATGCACATGGTTGGGTGTAATCCTCATACTGCTCAGGCTTGAATTAAACCAAAGACCCATTCATAGTCTAATACTGTTAAAGAGAAACGAGAGAAAGAAATATCATTTAAGTTTATTCATACTAGCTGCAGGTGCCATGAGCATAGCCCCAAGGCTTTCAATGTACAGTCATACCTTGGATCTCAAACGCCTTGGCTCCTGAACAAATTGGCTCCCGAACAATTGAAACGCAGAAGTGAGTCTTCCGGTTTTTGAACAATTTTCAGAAGCTGAACGTCTGGTGTGGCTTCTGTGGCTTCCAATTGGCTGCAGGATGCTCCTGCAGCCAATCAGAAGCCGTGCCTTGGTTTTCGAACGGTTCCAGGAGTCGAATGGACTCCCGGAACACATTCTGTTTGAGATCCAAGGTACGACTATACAGTTTATACACAGTCCAAGTAAATACCTTGTATTTACCCTGCCTACACAAACTGGCCCAATGATTCACTAATTGACATTTAACACATGTGACTCAACTATTTTAAAAAGAAGTGATTGTTATTTTTCAATCCCTACACAAATATGTGATGATTGTCAATATGAAGGGTGGAATTCCTTATCATGATCTTCATTCATTTCTCTAGCTAAATCAATGGCAAAGCCATTCGAGTCAGGAGAATTCCATGTACATGAATTGTCACCATATATCTATATGTCAGCTATTCAGTGTAATCTGTAACTTGGTGTGACACTTAATACTACTTGTGTATCTAACTGGTTAAATACAAATGGAGTACATACAGGAAACGAAACTTGCTATTTATTTTTAGTAAACAACTCCCACTAGGGAGCATGAAAAACAAATCAGGTTTCAAGTAGATGCTCTTTGAATACAAATAAATCCACAAAGAGTATAATTCTTCTGGGAAACACACTAGAAGGCATGTCACAACATACATAAAAGTGTGCATCAATATTTCATATATCCTGTGGGAAAACTGACACTAGCCTTCAAAGATGTTTAACCACACTGAAAATAAGTTGAGAACTGTGTATCTCACAACCTAATTTCTAATAGAAGTCTCTTTATCAGGTATTTTATAAACCTACTTCTCCACTCCTCTGATGATCTTTTTGCACAATTCACTGAGAAGTGTGCAGTTACACAGCCCAATTATACAGCTAGCAGATAAGAAATAGCATATAATTTTAGGATTAGTGCTAACTTCATTAAAAGTACTTTCATAAATAAGAAGCACAGCCTGACTGACAACATTACTGTCGGGCCTATTTTGCAAGAAAATAACCAAGTCCAATGTCACAACAGGGAAATTGCCATAGCTGAGTGGTCGAGTCTCTGCTCTGTTTGTAGAAGGTCTCAGGTTCAATCCCTGACATCTAGGTAGGGCTGGGAGATGCCTCTGCCTGAAACCATGAGCAGCTTCTGTCAACCTGTGTAAGCAATACTGACCTACATGCCCTGATGGTGTGACTCAGTATCAGGGAGCTTACTATGTTCCATTAAAGGCAAAAACAGTTGCAGGGATGCAAACCAATAAAGTTTCAGAGAACTCGTGGGCCGCACACTGTCTTGTTGTGTGGCGGTGGGGAGCAAGACCAAAATTTGACCCCTCCCAAAGCCAGGTAAGCGAGATGCTGAGCTTTGGGAAGGAGGCGCGAGGCTTTGGCAGGGTCCTACAGCCTTCCCACCTTCTCCTCAAAGCTGGGAAAGAGGTAACTAGGCTTTGGGAAGGAGGGTGGAGAACTCTAGGCCCCTGACAGAGCCCTCACACCTCCTTCCCAAAGCCCAGCCCCTCACTTACCTGGCTTTGAGAAGACAGCACAAGGGTGGTGTGTCAGGAGCTCCTACACTCGAGTAGGACCCTGGCGGAGACACATGCCCAACTGACATGTTCTTTCTCTCCTGGTCGATCGTTCGGGAGCTTCAAAAGCTTTCTTCAGCCTGAACATCACAGCAACTGATGCCAACAGACATTGGCACACTTAGGGACCCGCAGAGTCTTCGCAGCTTGTGTAACAGACCTCAGCAACTCAGCATTTTGGCTAATCTACTTTATTTACATATAAACACACACGGAGCACTGCAACATGGCTCCTTCTCTCTCTAGCATCAGACAGCAAAGAGAAAAAACAAAGGACAACAGCCCCACTTCACGGAACACAGTAACACAAACATCCTGTCTCCGTCGCTTCCCACTTTGTGAAGTCAAAACATAGACTGTCATGTGAAAAACAACGATCCCATGACTGCAATCACGGAGCAGGAATTCTAACATGTGGTGTGTGTGTGTGTGTTAAATGTTGCCACAGGTTGCATGTTGAACTGCCCTGGCTTGGAGAGCTCCTACTGCATCCTCAGAACAAAAAAAGTATCTTCAGAACTAATGGCCACATGTATTAGTCTAATGTAAAGCAATCTACATCCTGATAAAAAATGCCATGGTTTTCATTCTTCTTCTTTTGCCCTTCATTCTTAAAAGAAGCTAAGGTAGTTGTTTCTTAAACTGTAGGCCATAGTACACTTTGAGGTGTTCTATGAGACTAACAGCAAAAACTGGCGAAAGTCTTTTCAACTCAAAACAGAGACGAACTCAGCGTTTCAGTGTATCTACTCATTCTGCCTATTCTTTTACTGATGTTTAAAAAATGCCACTGCTTCCTTCCTTCATAGGCACCACACACTCCCTCAAGGACATATTCGTCGTTTCCCCCACTTGCTCGGCCGGTCCCACTCCAGATCCCATTTTAGGGAAGTTTTATTATTTAATGTTTAATGTTTTATTCTGTTTTTAATCTGTTGGGAGCTGCCCAGAGTGGTTGGGGAAACCCAGTCAGATGGGTGGGGTATAAGTATTATTATTATTATTATTATTATTATTATTATTATTATTATTATTAGCCCAGAAATGAAAGAGTCAAACATGTTGACCCCACTCCTTCAAGGATTCCATCTACATCCACAGGCTGCACAAACTGAAAAGTATCCATAACAACAGGAACAGATGTCACCTTCATGGGAAAATGTACTTGTCAACCCAGGGGAAGGAAGAATTCAAGGATAAAAAAAAGTGTTTTGTGGGAAATGGTTTGTTTTATTAAATATGTTTCAGTCAAATAGCATGATTGGTTTCCTGCATCAACTCATGATGCTTTATGGAGTAATATTATAGACTGACTAAATTAATTTTCCCCCTTTTCTTTATGCTTGGCTAGTTGTTTATTTCTATGATGGTTCCCTGATTGCTTCACTTAAGTGTTTATTAGTGCATTGTGGATTGTATATTTGTGGGAGATTTTGTTGCCTATTTGTTTTGCTCTTCTGTTTGTTGTAACCAAATGTATAGGTAATGTATGTGTTGAGTTTTTACTGGGATTTTTCATTTGCTCATTTTTCCTTGATATGGAAGGTCTTAACAAACATTTCTTAAAACGTTTGTCCCTTGCCTGCCTTTATGGTCCCTACCCCATAAACAGATCTCACCATAGTGAGAAGGACTGCAACCTGTGTGCTTGCTGTCTACAGTCCAGGCGTTCATTGTTTATGGGCAGTTTATGGGCAGTTCTCTATCTATGGACTTGGTTCAGATAGCCATTCAAACAGAGACTCTTTTAAACAGAGGACTGACCTCTGTCTAACGGCTACCCCAGTCTCCCTGTTCCTTTCCTACACACAAACTTGGAACGGCATGTGAAAAGTTGGTCCTATTGCTTGTTGTTTGGGCTTGAAAATGAATTTAGATTTTACAAAGGAATTTGTGCCTTTTCAAAAACCATGCATATTTTAAAAACAAGGCTATCCATTCATGGCTGGGTGTCACCAATACCTCTCCGCATTATTTTAAAAACTTTTTCATATGAAAACTTCTTTGAGAAGTTATTTCACTCTGTCAACATGCAGTGTGTCTTATGAAACAGCTCTAGGTTCTGAGCCACACTTAAATATGTACAACAGTGACAAAAAAAGCATTTGGGGAAGGGCCCAAGAACATAAAATTACTTCTGTGCTTATATGTAACCACCCTTAAAATGTAATGCAATTAGAGTTATCTGGAAACATTAAGTGGCTCACCGCTGGCTGACGGACAGGCTTGTAAATTGTATTAGAGAAGGGAACAAGCCTATTGCAGAGTTTGGGAAAGTTGCCAAAGTGGCCTGCAAAATGATTTCTGGTCCTTGCTCTTTATTGCTTGTGATTATGTGATGTGTTTATCAGAATAATTTGATTTCATTTTTCTCACTCTGGGCAATGCTCCAAGCCTCAGAGGTATTAAGTAATTTAAAATTTGCCGTAGGTGTCCATAGCAAGGAACCTTGAATTGCCAAGAGCAGCTTGCTATGAAAAAAATACCCCCAAAAATGCAATTCACTGCAAACTCTTATACTGAAAGGTTTGGAGGCTCTGCAGGAAAGTGTTATTGTAACTAATCTTTGAAGAGCAGGGGGGATGATCAGGATCAACCTGCTCTATGAATTGATTCTGTTTTACAAAAAAAACCACCCATTTTTTATCATGTTTATACCGTGCCACTTCTCTGTACTGTATCCTCAAAATAACACCGTATGATGTATTAGGCTAGGAGATAGGCATTACAGCCAAGTTACCTTGTGAGTTTGGCTTGGGAGGTGGGAATTTCGAATTGACTCTGACTCTTTCCAGTTCCAAGCCATTAAACAGAAAATGGAAACTTTGTGTGTGTGCGTGTGTGTCTTATCTGTAAAATCCTAAATAAAGAGGTGGTAACATGCTGCTATCCCACACTTGTATCTGGATATCAGCAGTGGTTTCCTCTGGACAAGATTATGGTATTATACAAGTCCAAGATGATGACTTTGGTTTGTTTGTTTTATAGCCTTCACAACAGAATCTTTAACATGATGGTTGGGGTGGGTGGCTAATGCTTCAGGTCTATACATTTCAATGATCCTATCTTGGATTTAAAAACCAATACAGTGGTACCTTGGTACTTGAATGGCTTGGCTCCCGAACAAACTGGCTCCCAAATGCTGCAAACCTGGAAGTACGTTTTCCAGTTTGTGAACACTTTTCGGAAGCCAAATGTCCGATGCAGCTTCTGCTTGAGTGCAGCCAATCGGAAGCCGTGTCTTGGTTTTTGAACGGTTTCGGGAGTCGAACAGACTCCAAGAACGGATTAAGTTCAAGAACCAAGGTACCACTGTATATGAACAAGCTGTTTATTTGTGTACACAGCTTCTTTGCAAGCAAACAAAACAGGAAGTCTACAATTAACCATGGATTTCATTTCAGCCAATCTGGGAACCTATGATTACTAGCTTTGGAACAAGTCCAGATATTAAAATTAGTTTAATGTCCTAATTTGTTCAAATTCTGCTAACCATACTTTTTCGGTATGGATAAATCAGAAAATTTGATCCAATTTGATCAAAACTCATGTGAAGGAGCTGCATGTGTGAATATGTGCACAAGGCTCTTTCACATCTAATACGTCTGAACCAGCTCACTTTCCAAATAAAAGCTGGTGTAGATTAATGGACAGTGAGCTGGGATTTCTGTGGTGTCATTTGAATCTTACTTTAGGATCACACCTTCATTGGCAACTGGCTATAGTAATACTGAATAACAACCCAGGGTTTTTGTTAGGTTGGCTAGCATCCATCCGTCTCAGGAGACAATAGAGGAGTGGGCCTTTGAAGGTGAAGTCAAACTGCTGGAAACTACCTGCTGTGGCTGTAGAGTCCGATACAGGACAGAAATGATTGTTGCAACTGGGGCAGATGCAAGGGTAATGAATATGAACTTCAAAACATGCTCACATACAGGAGTTTACTAGAACTTTGAAGTTATAGTAAAAAAAAAAAAAAAGTACATTGGTTACACAAGAAGTTACCCTTCCCTTAAGCATTTATTCTAGAAATCTGTCTCATCTCTGTTAGCAAATCTGGAATACTTTGCTCTTTTCCCGGAGACAGTTGCTGATTATATCTACAAATGCATAGAATGAGTGCACACCAAGATGTGACAAGTACTATTTGATTATTTAATAGTACTCCTCCATGTTTTCTCTGCTTGAATGCAGCATCTAATTCTGTCTAATCATTCTATAAAGTGAACTCAGTAATGAGTGCTGCAAACACAAAGCAGAAGACAAGACCATGAGTTCTAAGTTTTTATCTGAAGACGCAACTTTTAAAAATTAATCTGTTGTATAAGGAGAAACTGAAATTAACCTGCCAATGAACTATCCATTTGCTTTGGATCCACATGTTATTCAGTTTTCCATTCTTATTTTTAAAAAGGCCATTTAAAAACAAGAAATAGCTACATGATCAGCCCAAACGAGAGCAGAAAAATGCAGTACTATCCTAGTGCTTATACTAGCTTAAGATGGAACCAAAATGACAGGGGAACATCACAAACTGTCATGTTATACCACACTGCAGTGCTGTCCTGCTGCCTCAAATAATTTCTCTCTTAGAAGTTATACAGCTGCCTAATTCTCCAGCTCATCACAAGAAATGGAACCTACCAACCCCTTAGAAACATGTCTTCTAACATGCCAGTTCTTTTTTTGACCAATAAGCACCTCTCCTCCTCCTCAAAAACAGAAACCAAAGCATCCAGGAGGCTCCACTCTGTCACATATTTACATGTCAAGAGGATCCCAAACATTTACTGGCACTATATCTGAGCTCCAAGTACAAATTCACAGCAACAGAATTGTCACATTGAATAAGCTCGAAAGTAAGTTATCAAAGTTCAGAGGGGGAAAACCTCTTACCTTTGGTAGCAATTCGAACACACTGAGTTTTGGTCTCCTGTTAAGGAGAAAAATGAGAGAAAAATGCAATTAGCACCAGTAGCTTGGGAAATTCAGTGAAAGTTAGTTTAGGTCACTGTGCAAACACACTTATGTGTGTATACTTACATATACAATGAATAAGGCATGGCATAGAAAACACTTTTCATAGTGAAAGTATACTGCAGAGCTAAAATTCCTTTCATATATGTATATAGCTTTTACAGGCTGGGCTTCTAATCTATCAAGATCTCTGGCACACTCCAGGTAAGCAGAAAGGCTTCTAGTTTAGGTTCACCCATGACAACCTTAATTTTCTTTGCAGTCTTCTCAGCAATGAGAAAATCCCACACTATTAACGAGCCACTGAAAAATACAGGAAGGGTAAGAGGGAAGGATGTATCTCTGTACGTCCATGTCAAGCAGGTACCGTACTTTTACTGTACTGTTGACATTAAGCGGGTATTTTTGCTATGCTGTCTTATGTCATCAGTACCAGATGCTGAGAATTGCAGGTAGAGAGAGTGCTGTTGGGCTCAGGTCTGACTTTCAGCCTTCCCATCAGTACTGGTTGGCCACTATGAGTACAAGATACTGGACCAGACGAGCCATTAGCCTGATCCAGCAGCATCTTCTGATGTTCTTACAGCTTCAGAAGCCTGTTGAAAACTTTTCTGTTTCAGCGAGCCTATCCAGACACTTGATTTAGTTGCACTTGTTTTCTATTGATTTTATCTCTGTTTTTAATGATGGTAATACGTGTACTTGTTTTTCATTTGGTCTGTGTATTTTAGTCATATTTTATATGTAGTTGAATTTGTACACTGCTTGGATAATCTCCCCCCCCAAAAAAAGAGTGGTCTATAAATATAAATAAATAACAAAATGTAGCAAAATGTGGGCTAGATGTAGGAGAATGTTGGAGCCTGTGATAAAGCTCATCAAGTCTAAGGCATCAAGCTGAAAGTTCTGTATTTATTCATTTTCCCACCACATGTGGAAGAAAGTGCCCCTTCCAGCATAGACTGTAAACCATGTTTAAAGCTAGGTCATGGGATTTAATAAAACATCATGGGATTTAATAAAACATCTATTTTATAGTGGCACATAATGAAATACTTAGATAGGGCCTCCCAGATTTCCTGCCAGACTTTTTACCTCCAGCCTCATTTGCAAATTTGATTTCCTAATATCAGAATGCAATTATTCTAAAATTATCCATTTTTAATTTAAAAAAAAACAACCCATGAGTTTTTTTCTCCCATCAGGAAAATCCTCCAGTTCCACAGCTATTCTAGCACACAAATTCACAAGCTGTGACATTTTCCTCATCTTGCTATGATAAACAGCTAATTCTTATAATTATAGACATTAGGCGAAGCTTCATTCTAGAGCCTCAAAGGCAAAGTCATTGATAGCTGTGATCTCTTCATTACTAGCTGCAGCTGAAATCCAAATGGCAGGGTAGAAATCGCTTTGGTTTCTTTTGAAAGCAGATTAACCTTCCCGAAGCCTATCAATCTAGGTGCAATCTTCCCCAAATCCCTCCTCTCCACCTCCTCGCGCCTCAGCCATCTGCTACTGGGGCACAATAACCAGGAGACAGAGATTTCATACAAGACTATATTTAATTCTCAAATCTAAGTTTTAAATATCTCCGCCACTGTTCTAAATGCTGTTTCCTCCCTTTCCCGTCCCGTATTTCTATTTACAAAAGGAAAATGATTCAGTGGCAGAAGCAGCATGGGGCTTATCAAGTCATGTTGCTTTTCACACCTAGAGCTGCCTGCAGTATTTAACTTCCTGTTGCTTTGTTCTCTATCAATATGCATACTGAAATAGAAGCAGTGCTGTATGGTGTCAAGATATCAAATGGGGAGGAAATAGCAATGGCGATCTGCAGCCATACCTTTCCTACCAGCACAGTGGTCAAGCAATTTGGAAGCAAACCTGTGTACTGATGCTTTTCACAAACATGTAGCTGCTATGGGAGTTACAGTGGCTTTTTAAAACAAACTTATTTTTTTCTTACTTGATGTTCGGCATGTGGGGCACTGCTTTATTAGGCCTGCTGAGCAAGCTGGGTTTTGTTTATCCTGAAGCAATTTAATCTCCTGAACTACCTGGGCATTGAGAACAGTAGGAGGGGCGTTATTTCCTTGGAATGTGGAAACATACATGGCTGAAATTTATTTTACTGATGCTACGGCCCCAAAGAAACTTACTAAATTTTCAAACAGTAATAGTTGCTGTGGGGGAAATGGTGTGTGGAATATGAATGGCACAGAGCCATGCCGTTTGAAACTGGAAACCACAGAAAGGGTTTGCAATAACAAGAACCCAACAACTTTGGCCTACATCCAGATGCTTTAGACAGGGTGAGATGGCCTGCCTCAGGTGGCAGATATGAAGATACCACTAAATGGAAGCAAACTGTCTATTTAGGCGATATTGTTCACCCATAATGTCATTTGAAAATTTCATACCAGGAACAAAAACATATTGAGCAACCGCTGGACATGAGTCTAGGTCTATACACAGAAGCTGTTTCACTGAGTGCATTTAAGTTGCTGTTTTAAACTTTGCTGCTCTCTGTTTTAGTAGGGGTGTGTGTGTGTGTGTGTGTGAGAGAGAGAGAGAGAGAGAGAGAGAGAGAGAGAGAGAGAGAGATTTGTTATTTTACTGCAGTTTGCTACCTTGGTTTGGAAAGACAGGATCAAAATGTTTTCAAGAAATAAAAGCAAATGTGACTTTCGACTCCTTTCCACCACCCCTCCGACAAGTCTGCATGCTGCTCAACAAGCCTCTTTTGAGATAGGCTAGGGAAATCAAAAGTTGTTTACTGTGCATACCTGGCTGGAGGGATTGCTGTATGAAAGGAACAAGTCAAAAGCTCAGTGCTGCTCATGTGCAAGCTAGTTGTCTGTGTCATGAAGATCTTTCTGGACTTTGGCCTGATAGTCCAAATAACCTTTAGCAACAGATCTGATTTTCTTCCCCAAAAGAAAATTCAGGGAGGTGCCTACCTTCTCGACACTGCTCATAGCTTGGAAGTAGATATTATATCCTTTGCGGGGAGCCAGTGGTGGGTTCCAGAAGCCTTGGTAAGTTCTGTTATCACCAACCGTGAAAGGAGCTGGTTCAGGAAGGTTACCAGGTGGCAATTCTGCAGCAAAATAATATGGCGAGCCACTGCTCAGAGCATTTTGATATGTGACAGGAATCTGGTAGCAGTCCATTGCACCTGTTTCTCGTTTTGTCCGATGAGGATGCAGCTCTTCAACAACAATCTGATAGGCGCTGTTAAAAGCCAAGAGAAAAACATGAGAGGATGCCAGACCGACAGCACACAACACTATATCACGTAACTATGTTGGGCCAAATAGTACCACACTCAGCTCAGAAGCGCAAGTCAAGCAGAGAAGCAGGTTTAAAAATGGCAGCTTATACATCTCATAACCAAATCATATTCAGCAACAGGCCCCGAGTGGAAGGTGGTCATTTTATTTCTCCTAATTTTAATTTCAGTTTTCTCCTTTATTTCCACAGCAACGTCGCTCTCAGCCTCCCTTCCCCAAAAGATCTAATGCAACAGAAAAGTCTTTCTCATCACTGATGTAGACTTTGAACTATTAAGCAGACCAGGACTGGATCTTACATTAAGCACAGACATTTTTAATAGATTAATCCTTCTGCTTGATAATTTGCAGCATTTGAAGTCAGCATTTGCCTTTGAAAGGATATTATAGAAAGCTCGGCTTCAAGGCCCGTCGTGGCAGCCTCCAAGCAATGCCTGAAGCACCAATTTGCTGTTGTCATATTACTAGAGACAGAAGCGCGTCGACAGGCATCTCCACCTTTTGACCTTGCTGTGGCATCTAACTTGGCTCACAGCTATGCAGATCTAAAGTATAAGCGACATCCTGTAATACAAGCACAGATGGACGGAAATCTGTCCACTCCCTCCAAATAGTCTGACTCCTTTCCCTACAGTTGCCACTGACAAAAACGTTACAAATTGCTAGAGCAGATGGCATCTAGCCTATTAAAAAAAAAAAGACGGGAAAAAAATGCTAACCCCCAAAACAAACTTCAGCCTAAACTTGCCAATACCTTCCTCGCAATGACAGCTCTTGGTCATTCCTCATAAAAATCTCATTTTACCAGAGAATGTAATTATAGCTCTTCTTTTCCCTATAGAGGAAAGAGGCAAACAACTGAAATGTTAGACTAATTGATAATCAGCACTTGGATGTTCTGTTAGAAAGTGCCATAAAGGACAAAGTTGAATTGAGCTCCTGTTTTAAAAAGAACCACGGCATTTTCAAGTACGTCAAAATCTCTTCCTCCCTAGACTCCCACAATGAAATAAAATAAAATGGGACCATGTACAAAAAGATGAAGGTCCACATGCAATGTCGCATAGAAATCATTTGAGCTAGTTGGGATTCATGTAGGTGTAAGGGACATTTTTAGTTGCTTCTAATGCTCTGCTGCAGATGCTCACCACTCCAACTCCCATCAAATCTGATCAGCAGCCAGGTTGGCTTGGGCTGCTAGGAATCCAACAACATCCAGAGAATCACAGGTTCACACACACACACACACCGCCCCTGCTAAACTCTGCTAAGGTAGCAAAAAGCAAAGTGAGCATGACCTCAAGCAATGAGAAGCAGTGTGGACAAACTGGAGTAAAGGGGGTGAAAGACGGGGAAGCTTATTCCATTAGGGTGATATCCAACCAAGTTATACTCAGAGAAGACCCACTCAATTTAGGCTTAGTTGGATACAATCCCTAATTTTCTTTTCAGATACTCTCACATGAAAAGGTGTTAAATACTACATGCTTTATTCATTCCCTCCCTTAAGAATCTAGGCAGTAATGCAATGCAATCTAAGTTTTGCATAAGCTATTGGCTTTCCCTCTTGGGAACAACGGACATCTTAATGCTTGCCTCTGCAGACACTGTCACTCCTTTCTCGAGCGCTGCCAACGCAAAACAAATGACAAGACTTTTACTCTCCAAAATGCCAGGAGATCAGTAAACTTGTCAATTCCAATATCTGGCCACTTTAGAAGAATAAAGCCCAAGGGAAGAGCAGAAGCAGGGTGAAGCGTGCGTATGAAATGTTTCATTTATTTATGATTCAATTTATGTTTTAACATGAAACCAAGGTTTCATTCAAGGGAGGAGTTACAAACATTCATTATCTTTTAGGGAGGCAACAGAGGGAGTGTTCAAATTTTGCTATTTCAAGGGCACTGAAGCTTAATTCACCAGAAGAAGCAGACGAGGTGGTAAATCTGGTGCTGGAGTATGTCATTTCAGGGGGCAAACAAGAGATTGCCTGCTTTGAGGAGGGTGTACAGCACGTACAAGACTAGTATATCAGGGAGAAGGGTTCGAAGAACATCTAGGTTTCAACTTGCAGTGAGTTTATTTTAACTGGATGAACAATCTATCATGAGAATGCTCCTCCCATAGTATAATCCCAGAACAGTTTTGTCACTTAATCTGCTATTTGCACACATGGCTAAGCAGAATTCAGTCTACAAGTTTAACCAGCCCTCTTCCTATGTAGTCCTGGAAAACAGAACACAGTGAGAGTAATGAGAGTGGGGTGTACCTGCTCATCTTATAGATTACCTTAGAGTGTAGGACTAAAACCTGGGAAATTAAATCCCTACTTGGCCATGAAACTCACTGGAAGATGACCTTGGGCCATCCACAGTTGCAGGGGTGCCCAAACTTTTTTCAAAGAGGGCCAGATTTGATGAAGTGAACATGCATGAGGGCCAAGCAAAGTTATTGAGCCTTTTTTTTAGGACTGAATTTGTTGAGCTTATTTTACAATTTCACCCTTTTTTAGGATGACCTACACTGCTTTTTTAAGGAAGACCTATGCTGCTACAAGGGCTGGATTAGGCCCCCAAAGTGGACTTTGGACATGCCTCGTCTAACCCATCTCACAGGATTGTTGTGAAGATAAAGCAGTGAAGGAGAGAGCCATGGTGCGGTGGGATACAAAGGTAATGAAACAATTTAAAATATCAGGCAGTTTAGAAATGCTTTTAAATAAATAAAGAAAACAGCAACAGGATAGCTCCACTAGTTTGAAAGAGGGGTGGGGAAGCTAACATGGAATTATTATTATTATTATTATTAGTAGTAGTAGTAGTAGTAGTAGTAGTACCCCGCCCATCTGGCTGGGTTTCCCCAGCCACTCTGGGTGGCTTCCAACAAAAGATTAAAATACAAAAAATTATCAAATATTAAAAGCTTCCCTAAACAGGGCTGCCTTCAGATGCCTTCTAAAAGTCTGATTTGTTGTTGTTCTCTTTGACATCTGGTGGGAGGGCGTTCCACAGGGTGGGTGCCACTACTGAGAAGGCCCTCTGCCTGGTTCCCTGTAGCCTCACTTCTCACAGTGGGGGAACCGCCAGAAGGCCCTCGGAGGAGGAGCTCAGTGTCCGGGCAGAACAATGGGGGTGGAGACACTCCTTCAGGTATACAGGACTGATGCTGTTTAGGGCTTTAAAGGTCAGCACCAACACTTCTTGAATTGTGCTTAGAAACATACTGGGAGCCAATGTAGGTCTTTCAAGACTGGTGTTATAAGGTCTCGGTGGCCACTCCCAGTCACCGGTCTTGCTGCCGCATTCTGGATTAGTTGGTCCTTATAATCGCTCATTGGCAATTACTTGCCACCTTTATTTACTAATTTCAGGGACACTGTTCAGTAGAGAGGCTTAAATAGTGTATGCTGCCACTGATAAGCAAATCACCTTTCTTTGCAGCTCACTGATGAATAAATGTTTCTTCCTTACCGGCTGAGCTGAGAGCCTCCAGCTTGGTAAAAGTAAGGCTTAATATTTGATTATAAATACTGATTCATCCAGTCTCCCTTTGTATTTCATGTCTGCTATTTGGCTTACAACTTCAGGAGGCCATAAAGAAAACTAGAGATTATGAGATAACGCTTGGCAGGCAAGACACGATTATGTCATGATTAGAGCTGTGACTACCGCCGCATGTTGCATCTTAAGGAATGATTGACGGCACCTGCAAATTTGAATTGGATTACCCAAACATCTGCTTCAAGAGGCATGTGCACAAAGCAGGCAAGGAATACAAGGGAGCATTTATATCAGGAAGGCTGACTCCTAAAACACATAATTAGATGCTGCATATTTAAATTGAGTAAGTTTGTTGAACTGTTTAACATTGGCATTTTCCCGAGAGATCGAGAATAGAAATGGGCTGTCAAAAATGCATCCTGAGATGTTCTGCTTTCAGAACGTCAGCTGGGACTTATCTTGCCACAACTAAGTAACCTGAAGCTAAGCCAGATAATTGTTTTAAAAAGAGCAGAAATTAGTGCCATAGTAAATAGGGAGCAGATACTACTGCACCATAAAAAAGCTCCTCTATGTGAGAAGGGTATCTCATATAAGGGTCTCTTTCTCATATGGAAGAGCTCTGGGGTTTGCTCATATTCAATGGCTTACATTCAATGCTTAAACAGCAGCTTGAATGCAGAATTGTTGACCAGTGACAGGGCCTTATTGGTGGCAGCTCCCCATTTGTGGAATGTACTCCCTGGCAAGGTGCTTCTCTCTGTCTTCCTCATTAACAATGTTCAGGAGAAGCATAAAAACATTCATGTTTACCCAGGTTGAAAGACTATGTTCCCGGCAAGTTTGAAACCATTACATGTGAGGGTATGTGATTCTTTTAAAACTGTTTTAAATTGTTTTTAACAGTTGCTTTTTAAAAATAAATAAATAAAGGTTTTCCATATGTTTTCATTTTATTTTCACTGTAATGTTTTAACTTTTCTGTGTTTGCCACCAGGACTCCTTTGGAAGAAGGGCAGGATATTAGTTTAAAATAAATAAGTAATAGAAACACAAACTATTAACATCAAAAGCTACAAAAATTAAACAAAAACAATGCTCGCCACATCGTCTAGAGGTGAAACACAGATTTTTAAACTGAGATATCCAGACTACAGAAGTCATGTCTAAGAACTTGCTGAAGCAAGAAACAGCATCTTGCTTCATATGCAAACAAGGTTGTGCAATTTTTCTTAATTCTTCTGGCAAGTGTGGTTGCAGAGCATTATCCCCTATGCATATGTATCCCCACCACTATTCTACTTTTTAACAACAGGGAACTGAGGCCAGGACACATCACCTGGGCCCATAGCCTCCTGGTATGTCCATGGCAGAAGGGGACTTGAACCTAGACCGCCCAAGTCTTTTACTGCTGAACCAGGAACATATCACCATATAAGGGTTGCAGGTTTACTCAAATGTCAAGTCCTATCTGCATTGGATTCAGCATCTTCCATATTTCACAAATGCTAATAGTAGTACAAGATCAAATAATTAAACAAGAACTTGACAAAACCAAAGAAGCCTTTCAATGGATCAGGCCTTGAATAGCTAAGATTACTGATAATTGGAAAATTATTTTATTATCTAATCAGGGGTAGCTAACCTGTGGCCTTCCAGATGCTGTTGGATTCCAACTCCCATCATCTCTGCCCACTACCCATGCTAGATGGAGATGATGAAAGTTGTAGTCCAACAACTTCTGGAGGGACACTAGTTGGCTACCCAGATCTAAATGTTTAGCCATAGGCTTTAACTATAGAATGGTTTGCATATTGTGGTGCTGGTTGTTTTTTACCTGATAGGAGCTCCTTTGGCTTGTGCTGGTCTCAGGAGCACAGTGATAGCTGTTTCATTGAAAGATGCATCAATACCTTCATAGTCTGGTAATGTGGGAGCTAATCAGAAGAAAAATAAAATCAGTCAAAACACATAGCTTTTCTACCAGTTTCTACAATGTACAAACAATCACATTTCTCAATTGTGATCAGATGGTTGGTTGTTTTAGTGTTTTATGGTTTATATAAATTACTTTGATTCGCTTTTGTGAAGAAAGTGAATGATGATGATGAAGAATACTATTGTATTTCTGGAATGCACTGCATATTGGTTTTAATTGTTCTGGGAGATGCATCATGACTAGAAGAGTGGTATATAAATATTTGCGTACATTAATGAATGGAAATAATCTCAGTGAAAAAACTTGTGGGTAGACTTATGATCTGAAGAAATCATGACCATTTTTATTCAGTGTTTCAACAAATGTTGCATAAGAAATACTCCTCAAGTAACAGCAGGAGCATATTGTGGAACTGTGTATATATTATGTATAAACTGTTCTACCATGATCAATTCCCGCCCCCACTTAATTGATTGAAATTATGAAATGACATGACAGTGATATGGCAGCTCAGGATGAAAGACATTAGAATTAACAGTTGTACATGGTAAAATACCGTATATACTCAAGTATAAGCCAACCCGAATATAAGCTGAGGCATCTAATTTTACCACAAAAAACTGGCAAAACTTATTGACTCGAGTATAAGCCAGTTTACCACACCACAAACCTCTGCCCCCAGCCCCTCCCATCCCCCTGCCTACCTAGGGTGCTGCCAAGAGGTAGAGGCTGGTGGCAGCAGCGGCGGAGAAAGAACAAGCAGCCCGAAAGGGTTGCTTTCAGGCTGCTCGTTCCCCCTCCACTACCAACGACAAGGACCCTCACTCAAGTATAAGCTGAAGGGAGCTTTTTCAGCATAAAAAGTGTGCTGAAAAAGTCGGCTTATACTCGAGTATATACGGTAATTATAATTTTTCAGGTCTTCTGAAAACTTGAATCTATCCTTCCTAAATTATTCATCTCTAGAAACCTGATGTTTAATCCCAGCCTTTTGAAACAGAATCACTTTTCTGTTGAGGCTGCCAGGTGATAAAGAACCACTATTCAAATGAAAGGATATCCTGCATTTCAACAGCAAGCAGCTTCTGACTTTCTTCTAACCCTTATACAGCTTTCCGTAGAGACAGGCTATCTACTCTCTGTACTGCCATTATGAACTGATTTTGGCATGTATTCGACAGGAAAAAAAATAAGATTTGCAGTTGCCATACACATGGGAGCCTAGCGAATACTTGTTCCTTCTGAATACAGAAGTCATTCATGTCTCATTTCTTGCTGTGATAACCAACAACCAACTATGTCCCGTCAGCATAAAGATTTCTGCTTGCACAACAGGACTTTCTCCTTCACTGCGTATGCCCTACAGCATCCCCAAATTTGCTCGAGAAGGTTTTATAAACCCCTAGAAAGCACAAGGATTTCCATTCTTGCACTGATGGAACAAGAGATTTAGCGCTACTTTGGATTCTACCCCATTTATTTCAAAATGTATCAGTTCAGGGCTAAGCTAACATGATGTCTCCATAACCTTCTCAGACTACACAGGGAAACAGAAAGCTGTCCAGTAGTAAGTCAGACTAGTGGTCCACCTAGCTCAGTATTGTCTACAATGATTGGCACCAATTCTCCAGGACTTCATAAAGTGGTGTCACCCAGCCCTACCTGGAGGGTCCAGGGATTGAAATTGGGACCTCTTGCATGTGAAGAAGATGCTCTACCACTGAGCTATGGTACTTCCCCATCTACAACTACAGTTCCTGCAATCCCTCAACACTGGCCATGATGGCTGGGGCTGATGGAATGTGAAGCCCAACATCATCTGTGGCACTATGTTCTCCACCCTCGCATTAAATCCATGGCACAGTGTAGGAGAATGAAAAAGCAGGAACATTTTATGAAAATCTCCCAACATAGCTGGATCTAGTAAACGTCCCATGCTCTTTAAGTGAATAATGTATAGCAACCTGGCCCAAAATCAAAATGCTGCATCGGCGTGGCAAAATGTGTGTGTCCCTTAACGGCCATGTTGATGATACAGAGAAACAGCAGCTGATGTAACACATTGCATTCATTTCCCAGGACTCCAGCACTCACTTCCAGTAGCTCTACAAAGCTCAGTTTCCAAACAAGCCCAGAACCTTCTGCTAGGCTATTGAAGAACTGTGGGTGCTTTAGCCTCCTGTTTGATATTACTCATATGCAAACACTACTTACCTATTTTGTGTCGTGCATAAAAGATAGCAAACACAGTAAAGTTTAATATAAAACGAAGGACAACCTTAAATCAGAGGTGCGTTACTTTCATTTATGCATCTCGGTTTGGATTTTAGCACCCTACACCAATTTCCATTATTCAGTAAAATAAATGAAATTAAACACACAGCTCATGCTATATAAATAATACCGTGAACATGGCTCTATTGGTAGAGCATGAGACTCTTAATCTCAGCATTGTGGGTTTGGGTCCCACATTGGGCAAAAACATTCCTGCATATCCTTCCACCTCGACACCTCTATGATTCTGTGTGTATACAAGGATGCAAGGTGTACAAGGATGCAAAATAATCCCACACCTCTATGATTCTGTGTGTATGTATAACTGCACAAGAGGGTTGGATATTCTTGTACAAGGATGCAAAATAATCCAAATTACTCCATGTGGGTTTCAGACTGTGTATATAATCTCCTTTCTAAGTGTTTGCCCACCTGAGCAGAACACTGTGCAAAACACTCTGTTATCTGTTACCATTCACTTTTTAACCCTTTTCAGGCATTCATTGTGCAGGGGTCACATTTATTAAATTTGAGAAAGTGTTGTGGGCACCAGCGACAACATGGCCTGGGGGTGTGGCATAGCACAAAATTTTCTGGGGGGGACGGACCAAACTGAACAATAGGCTTGCCACAGGAAGTCAGCTATGTCCTGCTGGTCCCAGTTGTGGAGATCGCACAATATTAATCACATACACACACACAGACACTCGTACACTCACATGCTGTTGCTGTCTAAAAGCAACAGGGAGAATTTGTCTCAGCACCAGGCAAAAAATATATAAGGTGGCCATACCACATTCACTCTTAAAGAATGCAGACATGCATATGGAACACAGACACATAGACATCTTTCTGTGTTTCTCTTATACATGCATGCTTCACACATATACCTTTCCCTCTCTCTCACCTCTGCTGGAATTTTTCAGGTGTGTGCAAAGTAAATGCTGAAAGGGTGGACCGAGAGAGAGGGGTGAGGAGGGAGCATGGGAAGGACAAGTAAATTTTGCATCATACCTCAAGTTCTAAAAATGGTAGAAACTTTATTTGTTAAAAAATGAAAGCTTTGAATTTGAGGATTCTGGTTTATCCCGGGGCACCAAAGGCTGCCTTCACAGGCACTGCAGGCACTGCGTTAGCGACCCCTATATTATGGAGACTAAGTTAACAAACAAGGAGGGGAGACTGCATGAGTGCAGTAGGTCTCTCTCTCTCTACACTGCCCTCCATCTCAGTTCATAGTCCACATGTTCAGGGGCAATTGTCTTCAGTAAGCAAGCCTCCAGTAGTCGTGGAGGCTCCCATGCCTGGAGTTATCAGGGTTGCAAACATGCAGTTACCTCCATGAACAAAGGAGGCTTCCCCACTGCAGATAATCACCCTTGAACATGTACAGAGCAAGGGAATGGGATGCAGCTTGCACTCTCATTCACAATATCCCCTCCTTGCATGTTTAATTAAACCCAATGATCTTCTCTTGACTGCAGCCAGCATGTTTTGCTACTATTCCCTGAAGGGAAGGGGGAACAATTTATGTAAAAACAAATGTAAGGATATGAAAAATATTTTTGTGTGTGTGCTTGCCATTACCTGAAATATTGGTGGTTACATTGATTGCCGCAGCTGGCCCAAATCCTTTCACCGTGCTGGCCCTTATATAAAACTGGTAGGTAGTCCCGGGATGTAGATGGGAAAAGACATGATGTGTACTGTTCCATAGCTTTGACACAGTTTGAGCTGGCCCAGCCACTGGAACTGCGGGATCAAATGATCTTATGCTGCTGTAACTGACCTGTGGAAACAATTTCAGAGTCTTAGCAGGATCCCTGGCAGGATTAAGGAATTTCTGAGAATCAGTGAAACGTTTAGATTAAGCTTCTGGATTTCAGCGAAAGAACCTTGCTTTCAAATCCAAACTTAGCATATAGTGGCAATGGACACATGACAATCTCTCCACCTTGGCTCTCTGTAAGCTCGGTAAATCAATCTATAACATCAGAAAAAATGTTTTGGCTTGTATAATTTTTATGGGAACAAAATGGTTCTACATTTCACTAATTTAAGGCTTTACAATAGGGAACCCCAGATCCTACAGGCCTCTAATTCAGGCTCCCAGGACTTTCCCCAGACCACGTTCCCTCAGCAGCCCTGCACTGCATCATCTCAAGTAATTTTGCCTGATTGGAAATTGTCCTTTAACTGTAAACATGCCTCTTACTTGCCTGGATGGTGTGTGTGTGTGTGTGTGTGTGTGTGTGTGTGTGCGTGCATGAATAGAAACATGCATGGCTGGAATATAGTCCACTATACACAGGAAGAGTTGCATCCATTTCCTCAACCACTTTTGCTTCTGGCACATCAGACATGTAGTAGGCCCCCAAAGGTTCATCACCAGGGGACGTGGCCCTTCAGCAGAAAACGGTCCCTTGGACCTACTATATACAATGTTGGACCAATCATGCTGACTACAACTTGGCAAGTGGCAAAATTTAGACGTATATTGAGTCCTGTCCCCTGACCCCAGGCTACTGTGGCTGTTGAGCCACAGGTTGTGTGGGCTTTCTCTAATTTCTCTACAAAATCAGATATTTACTTCAAATCTTGTCATCCAGGTGAAGGCAGGAAGCCCTCTTATGTGCTTTGTTATCGTAAAGTGGCAGACAGCTGCTTATTTCCTTCATTCCTCTCTTTCTGTTAAAAAGTACTACTTAAATATAGTGAAGCAATACTATGTATGTATTCAAGCCCACCCATGATATACTGGGCTTTTTCATTAGTATAGTGGTGAAATTCAAGAATGTAAAGTGCTAATGAGGATAAGCAGAAATATGTTAGGTCATGTAAAATATGATGGCATTTAACTGCCTCCTGTAAGTATTCAATTTGTTTTTTAAGCAGAAAAGTAATATTGTCAAGGCTGCCCAGTTCAGAGTATGATAGATACACAGGAAATTTGGTGCAAAATTATTGCTTTCCCTTCCTTCCCCAAGGGCTCATTCATCAAACCACTGTTGCTGCTTTTTGAATCACCAGAATTTGCATTCAGAGTTTCTTGAAGGGGAAAAACACGTTACCTTGAAGACTAGAATTGTCAGGTTTCTATTAATAAATTTTCACATATATTACCTGTAGCCTTCACTGGACAGGGCTCCATTAAATCATGATTCAGGAAAGCTATATATTAATGCTACTAGATCTAAATCAAAGTTACAAATTTAAGCTCTAGGTTTCATCATTTATTAAAAGTCTATTGGCAGAGCAAGCCTGTATCATTATATAATTTTAGAAGGAGTTCTTAATATTTTTTAATCACAACAGTTCAACCATTCTGTAATTTAATTTAAGGATTATTATGACATACTGATTTCAGGCTCAGGTCAGTCATTGTGTGGACAGCACCGTGAATAGATTCACATTATTATATACTTTACTGTTCTGCACAGAAAAAGAGTTCACTTAAAAAAAAAAAAGATTAAGTTTATCATTAAATTCCCATGCACCAAAAAGAGACTCAAAAGAAGGGACAAACTTATAACATATCTCATTCCTACAAAGTAATGGAAGAAATAGTTCTTTCGGATTCATCGGAGCCAGTTTTGAATATGGATCAGGGTAACTTTGACTGGAGACATTTTCCAGGCCAACTACATTGGCACACTCTAAGTTGAAGACCAGCATGCCAGTGAAGAATGAAGCATAGCTTAAAGTTTTAGGGAAAATGTACATATCACCCCCAAGATTCTCGTGCATACTCCAAACACAGGACACCGCAGCCATATTTTTTTTTTAAAAAAAAATACCTCATACTGTGTGATGATCCCATTTGAATCCATAGGTTCTTTCCAGTTTAGGAAGATTTTGTCTTCAAAGGGAGTTCCTTTTAGTGATTTTGCTGGTACAGGACCAGGCACTGTAAAACAAACAAAAAACATCCAGGTTTAAAGGTGTTAGCCAAATAATCATCCCAAAAGTCAGATAAAGGCAACCCCCTCAAATGAATAAGTATTGGGCTTAGAATCAAGCCACATTAAATGGCAGCTTGGTTTTGAGAATGTATGGATTGTTGTTTAAATAGCAGCCTGGACCATGAATAAATTGGTTCAAAATGAGTCAGCTTTGAAATTCCACAGGTGAATTATGAGCCACATTACAGCCTGTTGGAACTATCAGCAGATCATTTGGTGTGTATCTAAAAAGAAAGTGTGGGACAATGCAAAGGGGAGGGGGATATTAAGAAAGCTCCAACAAGTTACTTCTATTTAAGCTTGTATTAGCCTACCTTTTAAATTATTCCCCTTCAATCTCACACTCTTAAACCTTAAAATGCAATGAGTTCCATATATGACCTTTCTGAAAGATTTGTTCCCAAAACATGTTGCAAATTTGTAATGGGCAGAAACAAAGCCATTGAATCAAATGAACTATAAGCAGTAGGGAATATCAAGAGGTCCATCACAAGTGTCAGAATTATTTCAGATTCTATGAAACTAACAATAATATGCTGCCCCTGGGACAAACAAATTAATCTGGTGAATTAAAAATAAATTCATGAAGCAAAAAGTCCATAGGTGCACAGATGAGATTCAAGTACAGTGGTACCTCGGGTTAAGAACTTAATTCATTCTGGAGGTCTGTTCTTAACCTGAAACTGTTCTTAACCTGAAGCACCACTTTAGCTAATGGAGCCTCCTGCTGCCGCGCTGCTGCTGCACAATTTCTGTTCTCATCCTGAAGCAAAGTTCTTAACCCGAGGTAATATTTCTGAATTAGCAGAGTCTGTAACCTGAAGTGTATGTAACCCGAGGTACCACTGTACTCAGCTTCCATGAGTTATATTCACCCATCAGTCAACTGAAGACTACTATTCTTTGCTTCACAATACTGACAAAGATTCAAGCAGAGATGATGGCTGATGTCCCTTGACAGTCCCCCTGTGCTGTTTTGTGGCATTTGCTGATGTGCTGTAGGCATCTTTCTGTTTTCTATGGCAGTGCTCTGTGTTTCTCTTGTCTACAATTCAAATGGAGCATATATTGCACAGGGCCTAGCCCAGGTGATAGACATCCTTTGGCAGTTGAACGTGCACATGACAGACTACACTGAAATGTGTCTAGCAAATGAACATGATTATAGTATGCACAATGCTTGAGTGTTCATTACAAACAGAGTTATTTAAGGCTGCAAGCTTACGGCCAACTAAAGTGCTTTGCAACTGAATACAAGACTGCTGGACTGAAAACCATCACCCCACAGAGAGCCTAGAATCCAGCAGCTAAATAACTGGTTGGTTAGCTCAGATAAAGATACGTGATTCAGCTCTGCTACAAATCACTTCTTTTTGTTCCCTAGACGTCATAATACCAAAGTAACAGAAGAATCAATTTGTTGCAAAATTTCCCTCTTAATGGCTAGACTCTAGACCAGGGACGGGCAACTTGTGGAACTCTAGGTGCTGTTGGATTCCCAACTCAGATCAGTCTCAGACAGCATGGCGATGGTCAGGGATGATGGGAGTGTTAGTCCAACCACATCTGCTGGCTAACTGGGTCCTCAACTCTGCTCCAGACCTAGCAGCCAGAGAGCTCTTTGCTAATAATACAAACATGTACCTACACTTGGGTGCACCTTTGCCCTATACTACTTTCTTCTTGGAACTGAAAATAATAAAACAAGGGGGAGCCAGGTCTCCACTATCTGTAAGCAATGTGTTGTCTTTCAGCTCAAAGCTCATTTTGTCCCATCTCTACTAAACGCTGTATCTCTTGACCAGCCTCCCTATTATTCCTCCAATAGTTTTTTCCAAGCACAAGTGCTAAAGAGTTTTTATTTAGAGCCCCCTTTCTGATCAACTACTATTTCTGTCTCAACTCCCTGCCTCCTCTGCTGGATATCTGATATGAGAGAGAGAAAGAGAAAAGGAGAAAGACTTGGCTTCAGAAAATAAATAAAGGGCATACGATAGCTGGAAATATGGAATTGTTATACGAGCACCTGAAGATCCCAGTATGTAAAATAATATAACTTCACATTTGTATTATACATTTTTTGTACGTATATAAATCACAGATTTTTGAACATCTGGAGATGGCAATATTGGGCCTGCAAGAGATTTATGTCTTTCCTTGTATCCCCACATTTCTTTCTAAGGACCCCAAGGGAAAGAAACCAGCTGCCAGCTCACATTCCACACTCCTGGATTAATATATTTTGTTGGCGGAAGTAGAGTTGACTGGAAACAGCGCATTAGTATAATTTGCATCTTTGTTTACCAGCAACAAAAAAAGACATAAATAAAATGTAACACTGTGTTACAATTTGTCAAAAACACAGATTAGGTTGCAGAAAAGAAATTGGGCATTATTCAGAGACACATTAGGGACACTTTGATTCTGAACCCAGAACATAAGTCATCAGATATCAGATAGATTCATACTTATACAATATTATAATTTCTGTTTGTTTGTTTTTTGTTAAAAATATGTTCACTGTCAAATGTTTCATGTGGCTGTGGTCCATGAAGATTAACCTAATTTAATGTCACCTATCTCAGGGCATAGCTAAAATAAAATGTCAACTAAAATGAGATGTGTTGGAGTGTGTGTGTATGAATGGGGGGGGACCCATTTTTTAGTACAGGGTTGGAGTCCCCCCCCACATCAAGTATGAGAGGTGGGCTAGGCCAGGGCCAACCACCACCTTCTCTCCCTCTCTGTCACTCTATTCTCTTTCTCCTGGGGAGGGACAGGTCACTCTTGCCAGAGAGCTGGACTGATCACATGCAGAGGGCTTTTGAAATTAGGCCAAGTGATGCATGTATCAGGGATAGAGCAAAACTTTCAATCTCTTAAAACTTTGGTCCGTGTACAACTGGAGGAACCTCAAGGCCATTTATCCAATGATGTCATCTTGAATCAACTGTGCCAATTACCCAAATGCCAGTAATGGGAGAGGGGGTTTTTTTAGCAGCACTTCCCAACTGTAGCCCACACAGCTGAGATAAGGGGCAATATTTGCCACCCCGCCATATGGGAGCAGGGTTTCATTTGGGGCTATGAGTCACTTCACCTGCAAAACTGACAGCAATTATGCGCTTTCTTCTAAATGAGTGAATGGATGCCACACCCTTTATTTATACATTTTAGCAAATACTTACAAATTCTACATCCTGACATCATATACACCTCTCTCTCCAACCTTTTTTTGGTTAAATTCAGTTAATGATTTGTGTATCAGCCATAGGTGAAGGTTCTAAACTACCAGGCAGACCTGGTTTAGAACAGCTTGTCTTTATTCTTCCATTTGCTCAGGAGTCCTATCTAGATGTAGTGGCTTCTGGAATCAGATCAATGTCTTATCGATTCAGACACTGCATCAGACTCCAGTTAGCACAATACATGGGTTGATTCTGATGTGCCAGATGATCTGAAACCATGGTTTGTTGATTATACCACATCTTAGTTGAGGTTATTGGTGTGATGCTGGAACAACTGACGATTCAACTTTCCCCTATAGCTACTTGTTCCAATCCAGTATCTCATGTGACTCTGAATCTATGAGTGCATCTCTTTGAGCATATAAAGCTGCCCTCTCTATTGAAGCGAACAGGGTATTTTGCTTGTACTTCATGAGGCACTGGTCACAACAGGGGTGGCTCCCGGTGCCCTTTGGCTGTTGCTGGACTACAGCTATCATCTCTGATCACTGGCCGTGGGGCTGACAGGAGCTGGAGTCCAATAATATTCGGAGCATTCCAGGGTAGCAACCCTGGTGCAACGTGCAAATCTGCTTAGGCACAAGGCTTTTAAGAGATACACATTTGCCAATATTCCTGCATTTTGAATATGCAGTTAGTCACAAACCTGACTACATGAGCATTAAGCTACTTCTGTATATTGTAATTTCCATCTAATTAGGAACTTCATTTAATGCTGTTTTAATTTGTTGAAAATTTAGATTCATAAAAAGGATAATCACTAAAGAGCTTTGTAAACATATAAAGTGTCCCTTATTACCCCTCAAATAAGGTAAATAAAGTTATGCTGTTAGCAGAAGTAAATAAAGGATATTTTAAGGCAGTAATCTCAATATATGCAGATATAATTACTTAGTGAGTTGTAAGAACACAGCACTGTAAACATGAATTTGTAGAAATGACTCTGAATTTAGAGACAAACAAGCACTGACATATATTTTTCCATTTTCCATTTCTCAACAACTTTGAAATTTCTTAGGCCTGGTTCAGATGTAACGCTAGTACCAGCATTAATGGGTACCCCCAAAGAGTCACCTATGGACTTTCATCACCCTTCTTTCTCATGCATTAAAGCCCCTCCCACATGCCTTGCCTGTCACTATTACTAGCAATCGAAATTTGCCAGGCACCAGGCTCATTTTGCACCTGTCTATCAGCCACTTGTGAGTCCTTATCCTTTAAAGCTACTCATTGCACACCCAAATTGGAGTTTATCCCCTTTCTCCAATATTAAAGGTTGGTACAAGCAAAGCACTTAAACAAAAATCCATGTAAGCTATTTACACTGATATGTGCTGACATGACTATCATTTATGTCTGGGCATTTTGTTTTTTAATGGGCAGCTATTCACAGGCTAACACGAACATGTAAACATAATTTTCAAGCAGGCAACACAGCTAAGAATTCTTTCAACACCTGCTTTGAGAGCTAAGGCATCAAGAAGAGAAGAATTTGAACCTACCATCTTCATCCGTTTGGATTATTGTCTCTTCACTTTCCTTTCTCCCCTCAGGATTAGTCAGGATCATTTTGAGGCTGACATTAGTGTAAGGAGGCAGGTGGTTCACAACATGCTGAGGTGCTTTGGGGTCCATATCCAAGCAGTCTGCCTTGCTTTCATTATGGCCACGGAAGTAATGGTAGCAGATCGTGACGTTGAAAGTGTGGCAGCGAGTAATGTTGTAACCTAGAGATTCCCAATCCACAGCAATGCGTCGGGCCTGGATCTCAGCGATCTTCAATGTTTTTGGTGTTCTCATAGGCTCTAAAACACACACAGAGAGAACATGAACTACTTTCAGGAGTGTCCGAGCATAGAAGTGACACAAGAAATACAGAACCTTCATTGGTGGATTAAGTCTGCCCAATGCCCACTGCATATCTGCTTTGACTTGACCTAAGAATTCCATCCCGTTCTGCTGTCACATCTGCCAGCATTTACAAACATTTGTAAATCTACATATATATTTTTTTAAAAAAAGGAACGACAACTGTAAAAAAAATCCACACTAAAATGTTTAATTAGCTGACATTGTTGGACCAATTCAAAGTCTCTGACAGCAAACCCACCAAGAGCAACCAAAGACCACCACAGCTGTTGCTATGCTTCTGTGTGCTTTGCGGTTTCTTTCGGCATGCATTAAATTTGAGTAAATTGGATAATATATCATCCTGGTGAAGAGTCAGTGTGCTCTGCACTGTGATTTATCATGCCACCAAGCAATGCTGTTTACTAATTACACTAATTGCTCTACTAAACTAGCAGTAACCAAAATGATACAGATATTAATTAAAATTTATTACTTGGGTAATGCTGTTATTCATTGACAAAAAAAGCCAAAACAAAAACACGACACCACTACAAAATGTCAGGCTCTTCTTTCCTTGACTGCCCCCCTATAAACACCATAAATGGTAAAGGTCTGCACTATCACCCAAGCTCAACCATTAACATGTGCACAGCTCTCCACTCAACTGGAAAACACCAGCAACACTTGTCTGACTCCCTGAACAGCCATCAATCCATCACCATCTCCCTAGTGTATTCATTCCTCATGCAAGACTAACTTTATAGCCTGACTTAATTAAAGTGATTACACAATGAAAGTCATGACCATGACCACATATACTAAAAATTCACTCAACACACACTGCATTCCTACATTCTACATTCCTGGTATATTTATTTACAGCAGCAAGTTATAGTTTGTGTATCTCAGTATTCTGCCAGATTAAGGGTGAAGCCAAATGAGCCAAACGTTCTTCTATCCATTCATAAGCCTTCACTGTCTTTTAAGAACGCTCATTTACCAACGAAAAATCTTAACTAAGCAAACAGCACAAGGCACAGATGGCACAGCCAAACAGAGGCTTCAATAAATGTGCTCAAGCATACAGCTTACAAGACAATGCAACCATTTAAGCATCCCCACCCCCCATCCTTGCAATACATTTGTATATATTATTGTCAGATACATGGGCTTTTCTGAATTAGTATGCTACATACAGATTAATGGATTTGCTTCTCACAGTGACTAGCTTTCCACTTAGATGTTTTCTCTTCTGTATTAGCTATTAATTTATTAATTAAAGAGGTAGATAGTTTGGGTTTCTGAAGTAGGGTGAAGGAGACCAATGTTGAAAATATATATTCAACCACCTGAGCGATAATCAGCTTGTTTTTATGAATGCAAGGTTTGAATGACACAGTAAACAGTTGTGAATCTAAAAGGGAAGGGGAATTCATACTGGAAGGGGAGAGGGAGGGAAAGGAGGTTAGGCTCAGTCTCATGATTTAGTGTTGTAACCAGACATTGCCATAACGACTGTAAAAAAAAAAAAAAAGCTATCTGAGGTGTGGTGTTTGCACACAGGAATCTCTCCTTTTTATTTTCAAATTTTTAAAACACTTTTGGAACTTTGACAAAGTTCCAAGCGACTTCAATATCTAGGCTTCTTCTGAGATGGAGATGGGCAAGTTCTCCAATTTCAACTGTTTATGGTTTACATTCCATGGCTACTAAGCTACAATGGCTGTGATCTACTTCCACTGCTAGGGACAGTATGCCTCTGAACACCTTTCTGGGAACCACAAGTGGGGAGAGTGCTGTTGAACTCAGGTTCTGCTTCAGGGGTACCCATAGGAATCAGGTGAGCCATTGTGAGAACAGGTTGCTGGGCTAGATGGGCCTTTGGCCTGATCCAGCAGGACTCTTCTTATTTCCATTATGACACATTGCTGTAGTCATCAGAAGTGGCATCTTGATCCTCACCCTCTGCTTGTCCGTGTGTGTGTGTGAAGTTAGGTGATAGGCTAATTGCTTATTATTCATTCTTTAAAAATAAACCTCTTATCTGTAAACAGTTATTAGGAGATTGTTTTGTACTGCTGTGGAAGGCACCATCAGAAGTTAGTCTATAGCATGTGAGTGTTGGATGTTTTAAAAACAACAACAACTCGTTCCTCCTGTGCTGGCACCCAATGGAAAATCCCCTCCCTCTGAACTTCCTTGTTCCACTAGGAGGGAAGCTGCCATTGCAGCTGAAGAGCAGCTACAGAGGGATGTGTGAGAGAATTGTCACTAGAATTGTCAGATGCATCCCTCTTCCATAGGTAGTCTTGTTAAAGTAAAAAAGAAGACGGCGACACATTAAATGTATACACACAGTGAATATATTGACTGGTTTGGCCCTGACATTTTAATTTCACGTTGCATTTGCTTGAAAGGCTAAAAGTAGTTTTACCCTCCCTGCCCCAAAACACAATTTACTGCAACGCTTCCTGGAATCAAGGCCACTGCTTGAACCTCCTTAACAGCGAAGAATAAGACTGGGATGTGAGGTTTCAGTCTGTCACGCTGAATTTCAAAGTGTTTTGATTTAGTTTCCTCAAGGCAGGAACACTAATAAGCATTCTGGCCGCATTACACTAGATATTAAAAAAAGTTAAAGGTGGAGCAGAAAATGTTTTCAAAGTTCCTTGAAATGTAACAGACGTGCCCCAGTATTGGAAGGCACATTAAAGGCATCCTTTATTTTGCCTGCCAGAAAGGGTGGAGGGAGCGGGGAGGAAAGACAAGTTGAGATTTCTCACCACCGTGCTTACCATTGGCAGAGACCAAACAATTTCTATTAAGGCTGAGATGGTAATTAAAGTCTGTAGCGGCTCTCAGCAGCCTTGGTAAACTCTGCCAACTGTCCCTCTGCTGCTGAAAATGGCGCTTCAAAATGCAATTTTTTGCTCTCTTCTCGGAGCAACATTCATAACAGGGTCTCTGGAGATCAGGTTCAATTGTTTTAAACTGCTGCACCACAAAGCCTCCATCTGCAGAGCCTCAGTAGAAAGTAATCTCCTAATAATTATGTTGCCAGATAAGAGGTCGCTAGATTGTTTAGTAAATTCCAAAAAAACCTAATTGCATCTCATTAAGAATAATTTCATTTGAAACTGGAAGAGAACTAATGTGCTCCGTTTATTACTCTTCCGGGCTTCTCTGCCCTACGGATTGTCAGCTGAGCCCATTTGCAACTCAATTCTATCTAAGGGCTTTGCCTCCAAGAAGCAGGCAATACTTCCAAAGGGCATCAAGTTATACTTTTTATTATTCTCATCTTCACAGAGGCTCACAAGCTTATTTGTTCACACACACCCAATCAAATTTCTAATTAGATTCAAGGAATGCCTATTCTCCTAATGTACAACTCTCTGTGCATTAGAGACTGAAAAGAAACGTAACTCAGTGCTAAGTGAGGACTCAGCTTAAGCAACCTTCCAGTCAGGGGTGTAGGAAGGGGGAGTGTGGAGGGGACAGGCTGCCCCAGGTGCCACTCTGGGGGGGGGAGACAAGATGGCCCCTGCCTCCCTCCAGCTGTAGAGCGGCCGAGGGCGTCCATACGGGCTGCCGCATGTGCGTACTCCATACAGGATGCCACACATGCGCAATCCGTACGGGATGCCATACATGAGCACTCTGTATGGGCTGCCCCGCCCCGGGTACCAGAGAGGGTTTCTCCACCACTGCTTCCAGTGCGCTATTTATATATCACTTTACACATCCATAGAACTGTTGAGAATTCCATTCCTCCCGTGCTGCAGATGTGTGAGATTGTTACGTCACATGTCTGTTTACATTCCAGCACTGATTATTGGAGTCTTGTGAGTGGAAAGGGAGACACACTGTTACCGCTCTGTATAGCCATTGTTTTTGCAGTTCTCTCTCCGAGAAAGAAAGACAGAGAGAGGGGCCATATTTTTCTTTGTTCCGTTCTGTTTGATTTAATTTGCAATAAATTAGGCTTAGATGTTACTCCTCAAGGCTGAGCTTCTGTTTGGACTCTGCTAGTTGTGTGCTCAGGGGTCATATCAATGTGATGGGAGACCGGAGGAATGAATCCCGGGTGATGCTGCATTGGGGGGGGGGGAGGCACCGGCCTTGGCGTTATCACCCAACAAGAACTCCCTAAGCGATTTGCAATAAAAATATGTAAGGTAGTCAATAAAACCATATAAACATAAAACAATAAAAATGTTCATCCAAACAAAAAGCTAAACCATAATCTAAACAGTAAGAGCTGTTCAACAGTGGAACGGTCTCCCTAGGGAGGTTGTGGACTCTCCTTCCTTGGAGGTTTTCAAGCAGAGGCTGGATGGCCATCTGTCATGGATGCTTTAGCTAAGATTTCTGCATTGCAGGCGGTTGGACTAGATGACCCTTGGAGTTCCTTCTAATTCTACAATTCTATGATTTTAAACCAGCACAAAATATCCGCTCTCTCATCTAACTCATTCAAATGAAGTAAGCCACATCATGCCGTAATGTACCATTTATGACTTGAAATAAACTGCTAATCCATTTATTTCCAAGAGAAATAGAATGTAGGTAATAGTGGAATTTGGATCAAAGATCAACACAAACTCCAGCTTTTGATGAATTGGACCCGAGTCTACAAAAGTTTATGCCATAATAAATTCATTAGTCTTTAAGGTGCCTTTGATGCTTTTGATGCTGTAAAACAGACTAACTTAACAATTACCCCGCTGAAAATAGCAGTTTTATTGATCTTAGCCTAGGAATGTCTTCTCACACAAGAATACAACACTGCCCTCTGTAATTTCGTATAGTACTGTATGAAATCCAAAATGCTAGTATCTGGAGCTTAATGTAGTGCTATGTGTCTTTATACTTATGGATAAAAAATAATTTGTACACTGCAGCAAGCTGACAATTACACAAACAAGATGTCCATGCCATCTTTCATGCACTCTTCTAGCCATCACTGTCCTCTGCAAGGTCCTATTCAGCACAATCAGTCCCCCAAGGAGGAGTGCAATGGTTGGATAAATGCATGAGCAGTGTGGAGAGTCCTTCTATTCTGTATAATGACTGTTGTGTTACAATGTGCATGCACTGAGGTCCAAACAGGAAGTTGAAGGGAAGGAGGGAGAAAGGAAGAATTGTAGGAATTGTGCCCATCCTTATTTGTTTTCAATAACACCACAAGTGTACTTTTAATCACTGGCGATGGATAATTTATTTAGTATCAAATGTTAAGCCTCGTATCAGAGATGAAACTGATGCTTCTTCAACAGTAATAAGGGAAGAGAAATTCCACATATTCCCAGGCAACAATACGAAAATTGCATATATAAGAGTGAGACTATAGCCATGGCAGGTACACATACACACCATTATGGATCAGGAAGATTGAGCACCACTTTATAAGATACAATGAATAATAGCTTTAGTATTCTCTAAAGGTTAATAATAGACAGACAGATAGAAGAAAAGACACAAAACCCGTTGACCCATCAGCCACCTTTCAACAGCAGAATGATTTAATAAGTAGCTCTAGATAATGGCTAAAATGAAATTCGATTTCTTTAGCGCTTGATAAGCAACACACAATATGACAGTTCAATATCAGTGCCCCTTTGTAGAGATTATCTCCATTTATTCAGAGATTGTTTTCAAAACAAAAAGGCCTCCACAGTTGGGAAAGAAAAAAGGAGAGCCGCGTGCATCTCCTCAGAACCAATTTTAATGATAAAACACATTACCTGCTGTCAGTCAAAGAAAAGCAGAGTATGTCCCAGGGCCTGTGACAAAAAGGCTATTTCTCAAAGATGTACACAAGGATAGGACACTCAAGCATGACAAGTGTTTTGCTGTTGCCGCTTTTCAAGAGAAATCCCATAGGTTCATCAGAATGCACAATTTCAGTTTCATTTATCTAAAATAAAAGGAAGTGGCTTTTCTGGTCAAAAGATAACATTCACATTTGTCAGTGTGAAATTGAAAACAATGAAACAAATTTCATAGCAAAGGCAAAGGATGACGATAAAGAGAACAGCAAGAATATTTGATGCCTTAGCAGTTTTTCTTTCCTTGCGCTCTCTTGTTCTCAAACTGCAAGACCTAATCAGGAGCCAGACCAAAGATTTCACAAGCATGGTACGTAGTGACTTGCTACTGGCCCACAACTTAGTGTTCATGGGACACTGGAAAAGCCTCTTACATACATAGCATAGTAGTGATGACTGTGACCTACAAGATTGGAAGTTACAGGATCAAATTCTTTCTCAACCTCAAACCTGCCAAGGTTGCCATACTTCTGTCAATCTCTTCTCTCCTTCGGCACTATAAGAACAATAATATTGGTTTACAAGAGCTGAATCATACTATGATGAGTCAAACTGTAATGACAATGACCAACTAGGTCATTTCTGAGTTACTGTGCTTGAATTATTTCCTTTCTACTTTAGTCCAGCCTTTAAGTACAGACATGTTCTTTGCCCGCATATCCTGGTAGCATAGGATATAATTCAAGATGGGCAGCTCATAAGTAAATATCCAGTTGGTTGTTTTTCAAGTAATCTTTTATGATGTTCCAGAACATCTAAGACTCACCAAAGCAGTGCAAACCTAGGATTAAGGAAGGGGTGGCTAGAACAGCACAGAATAATAAGGTCCCATGCACAAAGGAAATAAAGCATTGTCCCAGAAAGAACAGAGAACATGTTCAAAGCATCCTGAGATTAAATATATTCTCTATTATTTATTATATTTATATACCACCCTTTATCTGAGGATCACAGGACGGTTTAAAAACACAAGAATGAATATTTCTCTCAACAAAAAGGAGGGGGGAAAGATGGTTTAGGGGTCAAAAGCTGCCCTACACATCTCCTTCCAGGATGCTCTAGATCAGGGGAGTCAACATGGCGCCCTTCAAATGTTTTGGGCAGTGGGATATCCCGTCTCATATAACCAACATGCTTAAGTCTGATTAATGCATGAACGCTAAAAACTATAGAGTTTTTAGCATTCTATCTGGCCAGGCTTAGCTCACCTTGGGAGAGACTAGGTAATCAAGCCTTTGTTCCCAGTCTATCCAAGCAGCTCAATGTGTGAAGAAACAAAGCTGCTTGCTAGCCTCTTAGCTGAATGGCTTTAACAATCCTCTCTTGAGTTACAATACTAATAATTTAGGAACTTTCATCACTTTGCAACTAAGCCAAGTTTTACCGCCTATGCAACATTTTTGACTGAAATATGGAAAAGCACAAGAGCTTGACCTTTGAAGCGCTTGTAAGTAAACCAATTTTAAACTTACCAAACATGTGGTCTTTTTAAATGCTGGGGGAAGAGGGAGTTTTGGAACTCACACGGGCACATTTTTAAGGTCCAACAGCCCGTATTTCCACACTTTACTTTGCTGCATGTTTTGCGATTTTAAATCTCTGCTGGGGTTCTCTCACCAAAGAGTAGTTGCCCCAAACCAGGATCTTGGCATCTAGGAATTCTCCTTTTATACAGTGGTACCTCAGGTCAAGAACTTAATTCGTTCCGGAGGTCCGTTCTTAACCTGAAACTGTTCTTAACCTGAGACACCACTTTAGCTAATGGGGCCTCCCGCTGCCTTATGATACTGGCTGTTTTCCATTCCTTTTCTAATGATCCCTAGCATGAAATTTGCCTTTTCACAGCTGCTGCAAACTGAGTCAACATCTTCATTGAGGTATCCACTCTGACCACAAGGACTTGTTCCTGGTCAGTCACTGCCAGTTGAGATCTCATGGGCGTATATGTGAAATTACGATTTTTCACTGCAACATATATATCACTATACACTTGTCTGCACCAAATGCATTCTCCACTTTGTGGCCTGTTCACTAAGTTTGCAACCCTTTTCTGTTTTACTGACCCTGAACAACTTAGTATAATCATCAAACTCGGTTCAACTCACTGCTCACTCCTAAGTCTAGATCATTTTCAAACAAGTTAAAATGCACAGCTCCCAATACCGATCTTTGGGAGACTACACTTTCTACCTCCATCAGGCGTCCAGTTATTCCTACTCTTTGCGTCCTGTTGCTTAACCTGTTCCTGATTCACAAGTGGACTGCCCATCATTCCATGGTTGCTAAGTATAGAATGTATCATACATACAGACCCAGTATGCCAACATGCAACCAATTCTACATAACTGTATCTCAGGGGTGAGATGAAAACCAAGGGATCACCTACCTAAAATATACATAAGGAGTGAAGTGGTTCTATACCTTTCTTTTTCTTCTGAGTTTATGAAAAACTATTAGCTTTTTGTTTTCTCCTTTTTCCAGGTGAAAGGAGTAAATCTGTTACTGACTGTGGGGAGCTAAAGAAAACACCTGACTTAATTTATGGATATTATCGTTAGTTATTATTATTAATTAACTTTATGGATCTAGGGGACTTACTGTTAAGATCAGCAGTCTCATCATAGCTTCAACAGAAACCAGCGGATCATCAATATATTTTAACGCATATACTTATGCATGCAAAATGTATTTGTCCCTGCTGCAGAGACAGAGCAAAGAGACAAAGATATAACTGCACTGTTGGCAATTACTTGTCTGTTTGGTATCTGATGGTATGTTTATTCTGCAGCCTCCATTCATGATTAACAGTTTGTGTATCCCTCACCTGTAATCAATAGCTGTGCAGTCTTGTATTAGCAGTGGAGATTAGACATCCCTTGATAATAAATTCCATTGATTTCCTCAGCTTAGGTGTAGTAATCCGAGAGCATTTTCCAGCATTTAAATTAAAAAGAAAATATATAGCCTTCAACGAGTGGAAATGCTAGCATGATTATAAGGTGTGACCTCTTTAAACTCATTCCTCCAGATGAATCAAACCTATCTGGTGTAATAAAATGTGAATGAGCATGTCAACAAGCATGAAAATGAAACAGCAAAGAAACAAAAAATGTGACAGGAAACACAAACCAACGCCAGAAAAGCTTTGCTTGAATTGTAAATGGCACAAGCATTTTCTGAGATTATTTCTCTAAGGTATTTAGTTTGTCTTTAACATTAGGAAGCAATTGAGTTGGGCAGCATCAATTCCGCGCCCTCCCCCCCAAAAAGCTGCTACATCTTTGCTGCTTCTAAGTGTCAGTCTTCAAATTATAGAACCATCGGGCCTGAAGAGACCAGAAAATCAGGTATTCTATCTAGCACACTGACTGCTGGTTCATATATTAAGGGAAATGTGGAAAAGAAGAAGCTCCAAACCAATTTATCCCAGCACTGTGCCTTCCAGATGTTTTGAATAACAGCTCTCATCAGTCTGGGTGGGAGGGATGGAAGTTGTATTAAAAAATATCTGGAAGGCACTAGGTTGGGGGGGGGGAACGATGCAACATGTGACTCAAAGCATCACAGCTGGAGTGAGAAGACTTCCAGGCATGTTTTGGGGCTCATGGGTCTCAACATGGGGAAGACATGCAGTTTCCTTTCCCCCACATCTTTGCCCATTTAGAGCAGCTTCATGACTTGGGTGCCAGATGGGTGGGAATGGATCAACTGATTCTGACTGGAAGTTATGAGAAAACTGAGTGCACATCATGCACTTAGAGGTGAACGACACAAGAGTTATCTAACTGTTTCTAAGAAATCTGGCATAGTCATTATCAGGGGAAATCTTGCCATCTGTATCAATTGCTGGCCATTTTTGTTTTTGCATCCAATATTTGTTTTGCAGTGGAGGAGGCTCAAACTTGTGTGAAAATTGCATTGAATACAACCTGGAGGTCTGCTCTCTAATTTAAAATATACCAGAGGGAACATGCACGTTTGCTTTCATGAATTAATCTGCATATCTTTTCTGAATTTTGAGAAGTGCCAAATGTGAGGCGAAACATATCAAATCAACCAACGCATACCATATGCTAAATAACTTAATTTTTACATACAGTAGGAAGAGCTTTGTTCAACATAAGCATATTTTGTAAGCAGATCCGAGGGTTTGCAAAAAATCATAAACAAATCAATGTTGCACTTTTACACCATTTTTCTAGAAAGCTGCAACCCACAGGCTTGATTCTGATAACACAAAACCACATGCTTTTTAACAGGAAGGAAGGAAGACCCCAGAGTGCAATGTAGGCTTCTTTCTGGTGGCCATCTGCATGTGTTCTGAGACTTGGTGTCTCTGTGGGTCCTGGACCAGAAAGAGACATGCAAATGCAATCATTTCCTAAGGTTCAGCAGACACTTTTGATGGATGAGAAAACTGATTCAGTTTGCAATTAAAAGCAAACCTATATAAAACACTTTCTGAAACAATATGCCATCCTTCAGAATTCACACTTCTCTGAATTTTGAAAAGTAGTTTTCCAGCCAAGTAATACATGCAAAAATGGTAAAGTGTGCATATATTACTGAAAATAGCACACAAAACTGTATTACAGAAAACTGCTTCATAAAAATATGTAGATTGGGCAAAATTGCATTAATGTATGTACCGTATTTTACCATATATAAGACGCCCCCACATGGTACCAACTCCCATATGTATTCCAAACACAGGAATTAGGAGACAGAGATTAGTCAGTCAGTGACTATATGTGGGAAGGTGTCACAGCCAATAATGAAAGTTGTTGCATGGTAAATTATTCATAATTATTCATAATTGCATTACCCAAACATTTGTTTGATATTATAATCAACATAATTTAGGTGGATTGCTTTTTTGTACTGTCTCTGTTCAAGTATCGTATTGCCACCAGAGTCAGAAAAGTGGGTCATGCTGTCTTCCACTGTAAACAGAACAGAGCAAAATCATGTTCAAGTGCAAAAAACAATTGTGTCCTTCTTTTGCTTGAAAACTGGTCTCTTTTCTGCAAGACATATAAACCTCCTTTGGGACAATTCAAATTAGAGTCACAGGCCAAACATAAAGACATGTCTGTGAAACCAAATCCTTTTTGCTCATTTAACATGCTTCTGTGATTTCTAGTCAAAGAAAATGAGACAAAGTTTTGCTGGCAGCCCTCTCCCTTGTATTTCAAAACCAAGAATATCAAATATCCGGGAGATGGGGGAGAGAGGGAAGTACTGAATGGATGTAGTTAAAACAAGGAGTTTTGGGTCAAGTTAATTTCCTTTTGTTCGAAGCTCCAACACTGCTCTCTTCAACACTGCTTTCCAGGCCCATTAAGAGCTCTGACTGATGCTTGGCATTTTTCCTCCAAGTGCTTAGATGGGGAAACTGCAGCAGAAAGTCTGAATTAAAACTTCTGGTTGGCATTTTTACAAGCTGCAAGGGCAAGGTAGCCTCTCTACACCCTGCCTTGGACAGGGTGAATTTTAAGACAAACAGCACGATCCCAAGATCTAGAGCAGTGTTTCTACCAGCCCAGGAAGGACCCAGAGATTCTGACTAGTAACCCACCACTACACAACAACAGCGGCTTTGGAAATGCAAGGGGAATTTAAAAAGGAGTTTGTAACTCTGCTAGTTCAACAACACCAAATGCCACTGGGCCCTAAAGTAACTCTTTGGCTATTGACCAAATAATTTGAGTAGAACACATGTAATCAAGGAACATTACCCTTTCCTTTATTTCAATGATAATAATATGTGGACCGCCGGCTTTCTTCTGCCAAGGCATTGGGTACCCAAATTAAGTAAGCGCTAGGCAAACCTAAACACTTTAAAAACCCACAAATCCTTTATTCCTCCTGCCGCCTAACTAATAGTTATAGACATCATTGTTTTCCATACCCAGTGGATTGCTAAAGGGCAAATTATTTTTCAGACTTTACTACAAGGGGGTGAGAAACCTGTGGCACTCCAAATGTTGATGAACTCCAATGCACATCATTGCAATGCACATCACTGGCTATCTTGTAATGATATGGTAAGCTCCAAAGCACCCACCTAAAGGAATTTTCTAAAGGAATTTTCAAGTGCCATGAGAATGAGGCTTTGTTTTGCAGGCACACAAATATTTGAGACAAAAATTGAGGGAATAATGCTACTGCATTATTACTCATTCTACTATTTCTAAGAGCTTCACACAGGAGTGCTCTTTTTGCACTTTTTTAGCTTATATGAGCAATGTAACATGCGTAAATAGTTCATGGGTTTACATGATGGTGTCTTTCACCATCCCTCTAATATATTTTGCTACTTTACAAATCACCTAGCCCACACATCTCATAATTCTCATAGGCGGTGTGCTATCATATATTAGGAAAAACCCAAGACCAATGGATATACTAGAATTAATTGCTTTCAGGGGGATGGGGTAAATAACTGGATAATTACTAGATACCTAACATTTCTAATGGATATATGGACATATACTAATGGATATATATTTTAATAACCTTATAGTGCTATCCTATACATGCGTACTCAAGGTAAGTGGGCACAGGAGTACAGCCCTAATTACTTAAAGTTTTTGTTGATGAATCAACAGGGACAACTGGTGAAATGAAATTATCATCAGTGGGGCTGATGTGGGGCTCACACATGTTTAGTATTTAAGACTATGTTGGTTTGGTTCTGTTGTATTAATGGAATTAGGGATGCTTTAGCAATTCAATTTTTCTGGATTCTGACATCATAGAAACGTAGAGTTGGAAGGGACCAAGGGTCATCTAGTCCAACCCTCTGCAATGCATGAACTGACTTGACTCACATGTCCAGGACTTATGAGGGAACTGGAACTTTACTATTGCCTCTGGATTTTGCACTTTTCAAAATGCTGTGGTGCAGTCTTCTGCAGTTTCAATGTAATAAAATAGATTTAGAAATGTGAATTCTTAGGGAAAGTAAGTTTAAAAATATATAAGGTAAAGGGACCCCTGACCATTAGGTCCAGTCGTGACCAACTCTGGGGTTGCAGCGCTCATCTCGCTTTATTGGCTGAGGGAGCCAGTGTACAGCTTCTAGGTCATGTGGCCAGCATGACTAAGCCGCTTCTGGCAAACCAGAGCAGCACATGGAAACGCAGTTTACCTTCCCGCCAGAGTGGTACCTATTTATCTAATTGCACTTTGACGTGCTTTCGAACTGCTAGGTTGGCTGGGACCGAGCAACAAGAGCTCACCCCATCGCGGGGATTCGAACTGCCAACCTTCTGATCAGCAAGTCCTAGGCTCTGTGGTTTAACCCACAGCACCACCCGCGTCCCTTTAAAAATATATAGTGAAATGTAAATTTCATGATAATTTTTTTAAGTTGCATATTAGTGGAATTGGGATTGAACAGGTTTAGGATGAGCACCTTCAGAAGCAAGAGAGATGAAAAATAGACTGATTCATTAATCCCTAATTGCAATACAGTATGGGGGGATTAAAATGGGCTTTTGTTCTAACTATGATGATAGCTCTTGTTTTCAAGTCATGCTACATTTCCTTCAATATCTTTAAAAAGCACTGATATTGGGCTTTGGTAATATGAAATTTAGCTGATTGATCAACTGCCTTTTTACTGCTTCATCAACTAAAATAGTTAATAGGTTAACAACCCTATTAAAAAAGCACTATCAACTCATATCTAAAAATGGGTAATTATGATAAGAAGCATTTCATGCTATCTTCCAAGGACAAATCCATTTATATGCTGTGGCAACACTAAATGAGACTACTCTAGTCTAAGTGGACTGTGAATGGTTAGCCTAAATATGCCATACCATAGGATTCTAGTTGTACTGTAATCATTCAGGATAACCTATGTGCTGAGTATCTTCCTTCATTTCCCATTGACTATAGAGGGTATTTTCTTAGTACAGTACATGACAGCAGACTTGTCACCTGATTTCCAATGTCAATTGTCGAAGACTAGTGGTCTGTAAAGCATGAAGGAGAATATGCCCACATAGACAGATACATGATGAAGCAATGCAGGATTTTCTGAACAAAGGATTGGTGCTGACCTCCATATCTCTATAACTTCAACTATATGCTTTTCAATGCAGGGAGATGAGGGTGAATGACAAGACGTCAAATGTAAAGGTATTAGTATTAATTCAGCTTCTATGTCAAAACCAGAGTAGTTCTCTCTAGCCGTTGGTGACCCACAAAAGCCATCTGCTTGTATTTATGGGTACTTTGTAACTTGTTAACTTCTTAAAAAAAGAAAGACATGGGCGCTTTTCTCAGTCACCAATGTAAAATTATTCAACACCTATTCTTCAGTTCTGTTGTTTCAAACCTGAAAGTACACTTGCATATGCCCTTGCATATGCTGAATTTAGCTGTGGAGGTTTTCATGGAAGGGATATGAAAAGAGATGATAAATTGTTGACTTTATGAAGCATCTATTGTGATGTACCATTTCTTAATAAAAGGGCAGTTAACACCTGTAAAATAATCATATCTGCCAAGTGTTGTTCCCCAGAAATATAAATACACAATTGTCCCTGCCATCTGTTAATTGTACTATTTGAATCGCATCATCATATACATATTTACTTGACTTTTACAAACTTTTAAATAGCTTTCCCAAATGTAGTGTTCCTCAGTGAGGCAGAACTAAGACTGCTAAATAAGTCACTCAGAGATACTATGTGGCCCTGTATGGTGGTAACCAACCACAGCCTTCTAGATTAAAGATCCAGTCAGCACTTACTAGTTTCTTGTTCTGGACACTTTGCAGAACAGCAATAAAGATAAATGGGGACCAACCATCTTGGGTAATGACATCATTTGTCAAAGTCATGAACAGCTGGCACATAAATATGATGAGAAACAAAGCAGATTGTCAGGATGGATACAGAATTCGAGTTTTCTAATTGAGAAAGTGTCTTAAGCAGCAGGAGGGGTAATGGTATTCAAACACACAGCTTATTGAATGTTTCTTATAGGAAACTACAGTTTAGGAATTCATGTTAGATGCTCCACATGCATCTTGTAGAAGAAAGAACACCTTTCAAATGGAGCCATTCTTTCAAATATATCTATTCAAAGAAACAAACATCAGATGTTACCACAGTAAAATGTGGCTAGGTAATTTTAGGTGGCTTCAACACACTGTAGACACAATGAGAGTAGTTTTTCAGTTGCATGGAGTGGGCACCTGAGTAACTATGGTGACATGCAGTAATGTGATTCACACATACATCTCACTTTGCAGTGGAGAGGGAGAAAATAGTGACCAAATGCACATGCAGTGCTGTAGCTCTGACTTTTTTTTAAGAGCTGAGGCAGCCAAAGTGCTTTGCTGCTAAAGAGACAATATAATCTAGATATTTTAACTGCATTTAATGACTTAGAAATTCAGCACACATTTTGCTGTGTGATGGTCATGTTTGACATTCCTTTGGCCGCTTCACCCACCGTCCTCCCCAGAGATACAACTTCCTCCCATGTATTTTTTGAAAGCTTTATACCAGTCGAGTACATTAGTTTTGCATGGATCTGGAGGGGTGGGAGTGGGCAACCTGGAGGAAATGAAAATAGCATTTTGCCATTTATTTTAATATGCAATATGTGTGTCATCAGATAAATTCATGCTATGGCAACAATTGTCTCGCTAATCCTAAATATAGAAGGCCAGTAGGAGAGCCCAGCAAGAAGTGTTAACAATGCCAAGCTGCATTAGTTTCTCCAACTGTGAGGAATTTTTCAATATCAACAGTATTGAAATTAAATTGCAACTTAGGTCAAAAGCTTCAAGATAGCTTAGTGACAGAATATTATATCCTTAATTAATTCTATCTAAATTTGATCAAGGGTTTTGTGTGTGCATGTTATTTAAGCACCCGTCTTTTCATTACTGGGCTTTAGGTTCCTATTTTGATCAAAAGTTACAGATATTTAATTTCCTGAGTTTAATTAATCTGTTTTTTCCCCTTCTGATTTGTGAGGAAAAGGTCTGTTAAATACATACAAGTTCCAACACAGGTCAGAACACCTTCCAGTCAGATCACAGGACTCTCAAGAGGAGCTTGAGGACAGCGTAGTTCACTTGCATAGGGCTCTGCAGCACGTGCATATCAGCACACAAATGCATTATTGCCAATGCAACACATGTGGGCACAGCGACACCATTGATGCCTTCCGCTGCAAAACCTCTGAGCTCAGTTGAATTCAGAAGCTCCCTGCCTCCTTGATCATGGTGGTTACCTTCCTCCTCAACAAGTATATCGAGCCAAAGAAGGAAGTTGCAAGAGTAGTGCTCTGTCCCAGTTCCTCTTTCAGCTCTATGACTGGAATTCAATGCTGTCCTAAAGTGATTGTTCCATCAGCCCAAGTATTTCTGCTGGCCAGAATGAACTACTGGGAGTTGCTGCACTGACCTGTTTGCCCAACAACTGCCCAATGTGCTTTCAAAGGTTAATTCTATGGAATCTATTTTTGTATGCATATAGTTTGGAAAAGTAAAGGCTGTGAGTGTGAGTGTGTGCTCTCTCTTTCTGAATCTTTTGGGATGCTGGGGGGTTGGGGGGGAGGGGAGGGGAGACAGTTGACAAGACAAGGGGATGCTCCTAGCACAGTGCATTATTTCACTGGTCCATTGGCTAAACTAAAATGAGCAAAGTGGCCTTCTGAAGTGCCCACCTTCATTTTGAAACAGTAGCCTGAAGTCACTGGAGAATTAATGTGCGGAAATCCAGTATACTTTCTTTGTTTAGAAGTCGGAAGCAAGTGCTGGGCATGTTTAGCTTGGAGAAGAGGAGGTTAAGGGGTGATATGATAGCCATGTTCAAATATATAAAAGGATGTCACATAGAGGAGGGAGAAAGGTTGTTTTCTGCTGCTCCAGAGAAGCGGACACGGAGCAATGGATCCAAACTACAAGAAAGAAGATTCCACCTAAACATTAGGAAGAACTTCCTGACAGTAAGAGCTGTTCGACAGTGGAATTTGCTGCCAAGGAGTGTGGTGGAGTCTCCTTCTTTGGAGGTCTTTAAGCAGAGGCTTGACAACCATATGTCAGGAGTACTCTGATGGTGTTTCCTGCTTGGCAGGGGGTTGGACTCGATGGCCCTTGTGGTCTCTTCCAACTCTATGATTCTATGATTCTATGATTCTATGCTATGTGTCACACACATATTATTCGGTATGACAATCAGTCCTTCCCTACAATTTTTCCATCGGCCACAGGGGGAAATCCCTTCTAGCTGAATGCAGACACCCAAAACTGCTACTGTGGATTAAAGATTCTCTAATCATCAAATCTTTTTATAGTTAAGAGTGGCAGAAAATGCTGGCACCCATTCAGACTGTGAAAGATAAGCCACTGTGTCCAATTATGGCCACAATCCAAACTCTGTGCCAGGCACAAAAGCATAACACACCCTTGCTTTCCTTGCTGACTTAACATGAAATACTAGGATAAAGAAAGAGAACCAACTGTAGAGTACTATGAATGTTCCAGATAGTCTCTTATCCTGGAGAGAAACATAGGAAACTGCCTTGTTTATCTATTTAGCTTAGTATTGCCTGCACTGACCAACAGATTTCAGGCAAACAGAAATTGAAAGGCACACAGTAAATTAGAGGGACACAAAGCACTAGTCATCCATTTTAACCTTTCCTGCCTCCTCAGACTTAAGAGTGTACAACCCAAGATCCTTTAATTCAGAGGCACCTAATCTGTGGTACTCCAGATGTTGCTCAACTGCAGCTCCCATCAGCCCTAGCCAGCACAACCAAAGGCCAGGAGTGATTGGAAGCTGTAGTTCAGAAACTTCGAGAGGACCATGGGTAAGCTATCCCATGTTTAACCTGAAATACTAGGACCAGGACTCTTGCACATGAAAAGAGATCACTCAGTCAATTGGTTATAGCCCCTTAGATATTATTCTTTTTGAATCTATGCCTCAAACACAGTCATTGCCCAGCCTAGAGTTGCAGCTTACAACATCTGGAGGGCAACAGGTTGTTGAAGGTACTCAAAATGAACGCAGATTTTAAAAAAGCCCTGACCTCTGCCCTTCTTTTCTCCTTAGTAAATGTGGCAGGGGGGTAGTGAAGCAGAAAGCTTTGGACACCTCCAAGGACAATAGGACACCAGTGGACAATATTTCTATTCCAGAGAAAGGAAAACAAAGATATAATAAGCTACATGGAATAATTTTTACTCCCAGTCCCAAAAATTAAAGTACAATTAACCATTTAAACAAAAAAATCTCCTTACCTCAAATTTAATAATGCCAAATTAGAGCCCACTAATGCTGTGATAATGTCTTATAATGGAATTCTGCGGCTCCAAGCTGTGTCATTAGCTGTTCCCTTTCACTCCAGTCTTTCCCCTGAAGTAAAATATTATCCTGCCTAATAGTTTGTGTATAAAATATTTAAATAAATCAGGCCCATTTATGCATATGCATTCTTTCCTTAAAGGTCACACCAGCTTTTCAGCCAAATAATTACAAAGCACTACACGCAGTTAAATTTTGGTTCAGTAATTTAAAGGAAAGCACTCAAGAGCTTACCCAAAAAGCTATATATTAAAGGGCAAGGCTAAAAGCATTTGTCAAACTTAAACAAATTAGTCCTATGTTACTGCTCATCCTGCTAAGTTCTGCTACTTTCAATTTTGTCCCAAATGTTATGTCCCTAAACAGCTGTTGTGTGTGGCATGCTGGGGGAAAACATTCTGCATCTCATAATCATTGTAGTTCTAGGGCAAGTTTGTCACAGCTGCTATTTAAATTCATAAGTGCATGCATGTACAACTGACTTGGTGTTTCAGACTACAGAATCATCAAGCTTTAAGAGTACATATATCTTTGGCCTGAACATCAATTGTAAATATGATTTGCATGCAACACTGAATCATAGTTTAGTGTTATGAGCATTTGCTACAGCAAGCCTTGGGCTTGCACATCACTGTTATGAAATGCTCTTGCCTTGAGAGGTTTATCTATGCTGACTCTGCTCTCTTCTCTTTTGGGTGCCAAGTGAAGGCATTTTCCCTCTAGGTCTTTCATTACTTTTAATATTTTTGGGGTATCACTATTAGTATTATTCTGGAAACCAAATGTACTTTTGCTTCATTATGCTATGGCTGCTTCCCAATAACTCAGTCTGTTTTGCTTTAGAACTATTTGAAACCCTTAAGTGTTTAAGATAATATAAAAATTGTGTAAGAAAAACAAAGGAAACTGTGCTATATGTTCCTATGGGGGTTCTTTAACAAGGGGAGGAAGCTTGCAATTAAAGGGCACCAGGATCAAAATGCAGCTCAGCCTGCTATTATTGCTAGTCTACCTTCTCTCTTGCAAAGACAGCAGATATGTTTTATTGGATAATATTAATGTCAAGGGCCAAAGGCAGAATGACAAGACCAATTAGATGCTTGCTCTGTTTGAAAAATGGAAGGCATTACTGGCACTGTCCACTCCAAAACTTTTGTGATATATTCCTACCACCGTTTCTCAAACCTTCTCATAAAAAATGTAGTAGAAAAGAAATAAGTGGAAGTAACTGGCAATCAGAACAGTATCGGAAACTCTTCAGCCGTTGAAAACAACAATCTATACACTTGCGTTTCATTCATGAGTGATGATACCAACAGGAGAGGAATTTGGAGCAAAACACAAAAAGCGCAACACAAATTCATTCATTTCCAGTTTTGAAATTCAAATTGAGCAGCCTGCAGAGAAGCTGATAAGCTCTCTAGCAGAGTATAAAGTCTACATAGGCCTTAAGATCTAGCACAAGTGTATTATGTATAATGAAGTAAAATGAATAAATAGCATCCAGGTTGAACAAATCCAGCACTACTTCCACCCAAGCAAGCGAAACCAAGGCAAAACTATAGAGTTATGAATACAAATCTCTCAAAAACTGCATAAATATTGCATTCCCCCCAAGAACAGTTGCTGAAGAACCAGATACATCATTATTTAAAAACACAACATAAAGCAGACCAGCTGGCAATGGCTTTTCTGGAACAGAGTGTTTCAGGTAGAAGAAAAACTGTTCTCCGCCCTGCTCACTCTGCCTCTACTTACCGGTGAAAAAACAGTCCTGCAACTACTGTTAACATAAGAATACTCCTGCTGGATGAATCCAAAGGCCTATCTAGCCGAACATGCTGTTCTCCAGTGGCTAACCAGATGCCCATGGGAAACCCACAATAACAGCACTCTCCCCACTTGTGATTCACTGCAGGCTACCATTTGTGCCCAAGATGCCCACCCAATTTTGTTGTGAGTATGTGGTTATGATGGAGAAGACAGCACATGGCAATAGTCAAGCCTAAGCCCCCTGCTCTTGATGTAAATCTTGCTCAACCTAGCCCATTAAATAGTTACTGGGTGTGAGAGGGCAGAAAGGGAGGGGAAGGAAGGAAAGAATGAATGAATGTCCCACCGCTGATAGAATTGGGCTTAATCAGCTTTAACTGCTCTATCTGTGAACCTCAATGTGGTTCTATAATGATAAAATGTTATCGGGGAAAATTATGAGAGGTGGGAAGAAGAGAGAGAAACTTTTCTTGATTCATCGGGCAGGGGATAGAAATAGAATTCCACAAAGTAGCCTTTGCTGTCCTTCATTCAGTGACTACCTTTCAACCACCGTAATGTCAAAAGCCTGAATTGATTTTAGCAGCGAATTTATCTTTAGGGCTGTCACCAAGATAAATAATATTGTCCTTTATAAACAGAAATAGAGGATTTATTCAGAGGAATTTCTTGCATCTGTATGTGCTGCATTTTGAAGTTTTAAAAAATGTATTTAAAATGTGTGCTCTGGAATTCTGAGAGGAGGTCTGCCCGCAAACGTGCAAGAAAGTGGAAAGTGGAAAACAAACAGCAATTGTCATTCTCTTAAAATTTTCAGGTGACGTGTGACAAATAACCTATTAATTTTATAAAACTTTTCCATATTCTAAATATTTACCAGGTGAATCAGATCTTAATTGAAAAGAAAAAGGACCCTGCCAACCTTTGCCTGTCTCTTGTTCCCTTTATTTCTCTCCATGACTCCCCACTTTCTCCCCTGGCTGGGAAAGGTTCCGCCTTGTTAGCTGTCTCCAACCTGAGGTGATGGCAGAGGTGGCAATGGCAACAGGCAAGGGGGCATGTAAAGAAGATCCAAACTGCTGGGCTCGGGCTCTTCTGACGGTCTGTTCCACTGCAAAGGCACACTTGAAGTGCGGCTGAAGAATGCTCTGCAAACCTTCGTTTCTTCCCCAAGCCACTGCCCCTCAACACCCCCGGTCTGCATTCTTCCCAAATGCTTTTGCCTGCCTAGACTTTGCCCTTGCACTGCAATAAAGTCTCTTGCTTGCCTGCGCAGCTGTAGATGTGTGCTTGTGGTAAACGTCTGACAGCATAGTTGGAATACTGCTTATTGTACTAAGGTAAGAGTCAGATTTATTACCTCACCCACAAGGGAATGCAGTCCAGAAGGTTCATGCCTTCTGTTCTTCCATAAGACTCTTAAGAAATGTATGTCTTAATTAAAGTCAATAGTCAAGCATTACATGCAGTAATAGCCTTATCTTAAGAGCTACTTCTAAATGGAATTTCAAAGGGATGTTCCTTAAGATGCATGTCACTCTGGAATAGTTACATGCTTAGTTATTTCACAGCGAAGATGTAGTCCTAAGCAACCGCTGAGCTGCTTCCAAGCAGCCCTTTCATCTGGAACAAACATTCAGGAATCTGCCTGCACAATATCCAGCACCAATCCTACAGAGGCAGGAAATGAGAATGTTGCAAGATATTTACAAAAATGAAAATCAGTACACTTATAAATATTGTTCTGCAACGAAGTGCACAAATCACAATAACGTCTTACATGGATTCTTAACTTCAGCCTGAATCTTGTCTGCTCTACAAGCCGCTTAGAGGTTTTGATGATTAAGCAGTATATAAATCCTGCTTAATAAAATCATCATCACCATCTACATTTTATTTGCATGCCGCCTTTCCGCAGTTAAAAACAATGCTCAAGGCAGCTTACAACATGACAAGTTTTACACAATTACAAAAGTCAAACAATAAATAAACCACATCAAAAACATACACAACCGGATGGAAATCAATTTCCACATAAATCTAAAACTAAGAATACAGCATTAATATCACAGTTGAAAATGACATAGGTAAAAAATAACAGCAATTTAAAAACACACACAAAAAATAGGATCAAATCAATGGCTCATCAAGTCCAGCATCCTGTTCTCAGAGTGACCAAGCAAGATCCAAGCACATGAAAATGCCCTCCTCCGGCAGTTTCCAAGAACTGCTATTCAGCAGCATATAGACTCCAACCATGGAGGCAGAGCATAGCCATCATGGCTAGTAACCACTGACAACCTTACCGTCCATTAAATTGCCTGAACCTCTTTTAAAGCAATTTTAAAGCAATTCAAAACACACACAACAAAAACGGAGCCCTTTCTTCCTAGCAACAGCAGCGGCAGCAGCAGTCATTTATGGAGCCTGTCAGGTCTCGTCCTAGGCCACGTGGTGAGTGGCAGGACTGGGACCCTCAGGTGTTGAGCAGGGGAGTCCAAATAAATGCTCATTCATCCCTCATGCCGGGGTAGCCAACACAGGACCCTCCTGATGTTGCTGGACCAGAACTCCCATCATCTATGCTGTCTGGAGATGACAGGAAGTCCAACCACATCTATAGGGTACCACATTGACTACCCTTGTCAAGACAGCCCCTCCAGACTTCCATTGGCTCTAGTACCCTGCAGAGGCAACTTCTCTTGTAGACTAGACACTACCTGCTTCCCCTGGGAGCCTTAGGCTTCCACAGAACTGGAAAGGTTTGGTACAGAATGAGGCAAGTGGCCCGTACTGCATGCAACCATTTAATTTAATGACCTGGAGAGTACATTTGTTGTTGTTTCCTGTGAGTAGAGCCATCCTACAGATCTTTATTATTAGGTTTCTTTAGAGATCCACAGGCACTTTCTGTAGGCATTATATGGTTCTGTTTGATGTTATCAAAGAAACTTGTTCAAGCACATTGTTGAGGAACAAGAATTGGGACAAGCGCAGTGAGGCCTTTGATTCAAGTCACCTGTTTGGCATTCCATTTGTTTGTAATGCTTTATCTCCCTTGAGGCAGTAATGTGATGTCTACATTGGAAATTGAGATAGTGGAATGAAACTTGGTATGCAGGCTTGGGGCAGTGTTCAGATGTAAAATGTAGATCCCCAGCTCTCTCTTTGTACTTGTCTCAGTGGACAAGAAGAATATGTTGGAGACATTACAGAAATAAGATTACATGCTGTATCAGCCATACTTTACAAGCTTTTTGGTTTTCTTCAACTAAAGGGTTAAAAGAGAAAGCTTGCAATGTCAGGTCTCCTGTATTGTTTCGACCCATGTTTAGGGGAAACAGTTACAAATGCATGTTCAAAATATACAAATACTTTATTTTGTGCATATTTGTTTTAGTTCAAAAAAACGAAGATCATGGCCACTGGGCCCATCACCTCCTGGCAAATAGAAGGGGAAGAAATGGAGGCAGTGAGAGATTTTACTTTCTTGGGCTCCATGATCACTGCAGATGGTGACAGCAGTCACAAAATTAAAAGATGCCTGCTCCTTGGGAGAAAGGCGATGGCAAACCTAGACAGCATCTTAAAAAGCAGAGACATCACCTTGCCAACAAAGGTCCGTATAGTTAAAGCCATGATTTTCCCAGTAGTGATGTATGGAAGTGAGAGCTGGACCATAAAGAAGGCTGATCGCTGAAGAATTGATGCTTTTGAATTATGGTGCTGGAGGAGACTCTTGAGAGTCCCATGGACTGCAAGAAGATCAAACGCATCCATTCTTAAGGAAATTAGCCCTGAGTGCTCACTGGAAGGACAGATCCTGAAGCTGAGGCTCCAGTACTTTGGCCCCCTCATGAGAAGAGAAGACTCCCTGGAAAAGACCCTGATGCTGGGAAAGATGGAGGGCACAAGGAGAAGGGGACGACAGAGGACGAGATGGTTGGACAGTGTTCTTGAAGCTACTAACATGAGTCTGACCAAACTGCGGGAGGCAGTGGAAGACAGGAGTGCCTGGCGTGCTCTGGTCCATGGGGCCAGAAGAGTCGGACACGACTAAACGACTAAACAACATCTGTTTTAGTCTGAAGTGCCCCACTTGGAGTACTGTGTCCAGTTCTGGGCACCACAATTTTAAGAAGGATGTTGACAAGCTGGAATGTGTACCAAGGACGGCAAACAAGATGATCAAGGGTCTGGAAATCAAGCCTTATGAGGAACGTTGAGGGAGTTGGGCAGGTTAGCCTGGATAAGAGGAGACTGAGAGGAGATATGATAGCCATCTTCAGATATCTGTCACATGGAAGAGGGAGCAAGCCTGTTTTTTCCTCCTCCAGAGGGTAGGACCTGAACCAATGGATTCATATTACAAGAAGGGAGATTCCGGCAAAAATCAGGAAAAGCTTTCTGACAGTAAGAGTTCTTTGACAATGGAATGTGGTGGAATCTCCTTCACTGGAGGTTTTTAAGCAGAGGTTAGATGGTCATCTGTCCTGGATGCTTTAGTTGAGGTTCCTGCATTGCAGAGGGTTGGACAAGAACCCCGGGGTCTCTTCTAACTCTACAATTCTATGATTATATGATTCCAAAACTACTTTAATCCTACTGGTAGATTTAATAAGATTAAACCAATTTAAATGAAATAGACATTTTTAAAATTTAAAATTAACAAAGCAATATATGTCATTTCCATTATTTCAAAAAGCATTCAGAGCCCACAGGTTTTAAGGTACCCAAAATAGTTTCACAACTTACAACAAAGATAACACAGTGCCATGAAATGCCAAAACAACTCACACTGCCTCCTCTCTGTGCAGTGAGAACTGAAGTCTGTCAAAATTCAAGTGCTCATATATTCAAGGTAGAAGACACTGTGCTTACTCAAGCAATCCCCCTGCCTTTGATCATGGCTTAAATATTAGCCAGGTTGATCTTTTGCCCTTCCTTCCAAAAAGAATTGTGGATAAATAAAGCTAGAAGCTTTTATCCAGGAAATAACATTTGTTTCAGCCATCCAACCTGGCAGCAACAACCCTGGAGTCCTGCACTCAACTCCAGAGTAGATGGCAACTCCAGGAGTACCTGGCAGAGTCTCAAAGAAGCTTGGCACTGGTTGCATGATGATGAGCAGGAGGCTGAAAATTCCCTTATTCTCCCGCCTTCTCCAGCCAATTGGCAGGGGTGGGGGAGATTGACTCAGCTAGGCACAATACATAGGGCTGTTCCATTATACTAAGCCACAAGTCCAACTCTTTTCACAGACCAGGAAGCTCACCACAAGTGGTTGGTTTCTTGGAACTCAGACTAAGAGATATCGTCCTTTTCCCTACACTGTGTACTCTGCTACATTTAATCCTCACGTCAGCTGCAGAGAAACCTTCACACCCCAGATGTAATGTAACTATCTAATGTCATATCAGATGTAATGTTCCTAGATCAGCTGGCTATGGTGTGTGGTAACCACGTCCACACAGCCAACCTGCAAAGGCACAGCAGTTACTTAGTAAGAAATACTAAGCACATGGTCTTGCAAACATACATTGGAAGCGAATTACAGCTGCAGTATTAAGCAGTTTTTCTGATGCAATTTGCAGCAGTAACTGAACTTCTTCATAATGCTTAAATCTAAACTAAGATAAGAAACTATATATGAGGGGTATACTACACAATTACATAATGTGCATATTCAGAAATTATTGCTTTGAGTTGTGAAAACTGTGTCAATTGTTGAGGATAATTAAAGATATAGATTTTGAACTCCTGCAGTTGATAATTTGTACTTCTTTTCAACCTGTTCCCTTATTTCCATCATGAGATGGTTAGAAACAATTTATTCCAATTTCTGTTGGAGTTCAATTTTTCTAGTAATCTTCATTGTGTGGGTAAAAATTGGAAAAGTGTTGAAAACTAGTTTTTGTCATCACAATCATACTTTCCTGACTTTGGAGAGAATTGAGCAGAAATGCAAATGAAATATATGAAACATTTTCAAGTGTCAGTAAAAATCATGACAATATCTGGCAGGAATGGCAGTTTGTTTATAAAAAGTATTTTGATTAAATATGGAGTTGCCAATTTTATTTTAGGAATTTTTAAATAAAAATGGCTTTTTAAAAATTACCCAAAATTGCAAAGAGAAAAAGGAAACTAATCACTTGTACCATGATCCAAAGCATCTGCATCAAGGTATTTGCTTACCATAGCAATATAGCATCACAGTTTGAGTCACTGCAATTGCTTAGCAGATGGCACAGTGAAACTCCATTCTAAGCAGTTGTGTGCTGCCACAGCTAGCTTGAGATTACAGCTATTAACCAGATCACCGTGCTGTGTACTGTGTACTGAGATCAAAGCCTCTTATTCCTCAGTGTAGCTGGCAAGTGGAGCGATTGAGAGAATGGACACCATCCATTCAAAATGTAGCACTTTCAAAACCCATTGGCTTTAATTGCATGCATTTCTTGACACACTTAAGATAAAGCCCTGTTAAGTACAATCAATCTGTTACACACCTTGTTACACACACAACACTGCACTTGATGGGTCCACTGGCATGGGTGTGGCCAGGGGGGACAGGGAGGGGCAGCAGCCCCCCTAAATCAATATAAATAAATAAAAATACATAGCAAACTGAGATCCTGTCCCCCAAAAACAAAAATCCTGGCTATGCCCATGTCCACTGGCATGCTTTTAATTTACTAAGCAAGACTCCCTTAACAGGATCTCTCCACAAAGGTCAGTCATGCCTTAACTGTTAAGTGATATGAGTATGCATTTCTGATTAAGAATGTAAGTAGCAGGATTATATTTAATTCCATTTACAAATCACTTACTGTAAACTATTTCAAAGCAATTAGATCAAAATGCACTTAGGCCAGCATTCCTTACAACCAGAAAAAGCAGGCAGTCTACCATAAATCAACTAGTGCCTCTTCTCACCCCTGTTGTAGAGCATTTAACCCCACGAGGTATTTTCCCAAAGCAGCTTTCTGATTTTGGCTATCTATGTCATATAACACTAGGAGCTAAGATCAAAACTGATAAGCTCACCATTTTGGGGGTCCTCCTAAAAAAAAGCTCAATATGGCTAATAAAGTTAAAGGGACCCCGACCATTAGTCCAGTTGCTGATGACTCTGGGGTTGCACGCTCATCTCATTCTATAGGCCACGGGAGCCGGTGTTTGTCCGCAGACAGCTTCTGGGTCATGTGGCCAGCATGACTAAGCCGTTTCTGGCGCAACGGAACACTGAAACCAGAGCAGCGTACGGAAACACCATTTACCTTCCCGCCAGAGCGGTACCTATTTATCTACTTGCACTGTGTGCTTTCAAACTGCTAGGTGGACAGGAGTGCTAGGTGGACAGGCCACCCTAGGATAGATTAACTCTGATTCAGTGTGTGGTCCTCATGCTCACAGTATGTCTGCCATTGTGCTCACCACCAGTATGTATGCCCAAGGTCCTCTGCAATGAAGATTCCCTCATCTTAGTGAAGTATCACAGACACATATCTGTTGATTGTGCAGATCTGCTGCTACTACTGAAGTCACCTTAGGAAGTTTTACTGCATGTCTAGGTGTTTTCTCAAAGTGCATTTTGGCATGCTGGACTGGAGAAATGTGTAGTAAAAGTGGATCCATGTAGGCAAAGCACTGAAGAACCAAATGTGAATGATAAATCTAATTTCTATCTATGTCTTGTCACTAATGTGGCTTAGTCCGTAAGTGAAAATATCTGGATCTAATAGGGTAGAGCTACTAATATGGTAGGGCTGAGGCATAGCTATTTTTTCTTTTTCAAGAAAAAAAGGTGCCAGTACTCACCATTAAGTTGTTACATACAACTTTTAAGATTTTGGAGGGGGAGGGGAGGAAGGTGCTGGTACTGCATACCCTTGAATACCCGGAGGGGGGAGCACTAGGCTTGGGGGCTATACAGTGGTACCTCTGGTTACGTACTTAATTCGTTCCGGAGGCCCGTTCTTAACCTGAAACTGTTCTTAACCTGAAGCACCACTTTAGCTAATGGGGCCTCCCGCTGCTGCCGCACCGCCGGAGCACGATTTCTGTTCTCATCCTGAAGCAAAGTTCTTAACCCGGGGTACTATTTCTGGGTTAGCGGAGTCTGTAACCTGAAGCGTATGTAACCCGAGGTACCACTGTATTGTATGGGAGCCCTCTGGGAAATCTCTCTCTCTAACTATAATCCAACTTTCCCCTCACTGCACTTGTCCTACAGGCCCAGCTTGCCTTGCAATACAAGAAACACAATAAAAACCTATAACAAAGATGTAAAAAAATACAGCAATAATTATGCTCTTCCTGCCAGTTGGTAATATTTCTCCTGAACTTGGCTAAAGCACCAATCCTCTTGAAAGAAAGAAAAAGAATCTACTGCAGGAATGTTGGCCAAGTGTCATCCTTCATATTAACTTTGAGAGAGTGATTCATGGCAACTAGAAGTTTACCTTTCACTGTACTTCAGAAACAAGATCTCATAAGTGCACTGCCTGATAATTGGTAACCCGACTCGCTACCCACAGATTTGCAGCCATGTGCAAACAAAGTTCAGCTGACTAAAGTGACTATCCAAAATACAATACTCAAGTTAGCTGCTGCCAGATTCAGCTCCAACATAGTTCAAAAGTCCAACCTGATCTAGATCACTGAAAGGAAGAGAGGAAACATTAATTGTTTTAGTTCTATCTCATGCCTTATTGCACTTCAGGAAAAACGAGTAACAAAACAATGGTCGATTTCACCAAGGATTTATTTTTAGCAGTCAGACCCTATATTTTATCGCTCAGAGGTATGGTCATCCGATTTATTAAGAGAAAGAAGCTTTGTATCAGTTTTAAACATAAGCCACAAAAAACCTTGCATGAAGAACTTCTTAGGTTCAGTTCATGGCTTGAAATTTTGCTGTGCCCAAGACCCTGGGAAAACTACTACTGGGTGGAGCAGATAGCAAGCACAGGACTAGAGAGACCAATGGCTGGACTTGGTATGAGGGCCAAGTTACACATTATGCTGCTTGCATGATTGTGTTTAACATGCAGGGTTGGGGGAAGAAGCAGGATTGAAACTGTGGTGTCCAGGCAGTGGCAGCACCAGAAATACCGGGGAGGGCATAAAAATGCATTTCTATGGGTGCCAATATCTGAAAAGCTCAGTTCAGTCTAATATTATGGCTAACAAATCAAAACTAAAACATGACAACAGACTTCTCCACCCTGGTACTGTCTGATGTTTTGGACTACAACTCATCATAATCATCTCTGGCCTTTGGTCATGCGAGCTGGGGCTGATGGGAGTTGTAGGAGGGCACAACGTTGGGGAAGACTAAATTATGAATGTGGTTACAACTGCCACATAAAAGAAAAAAATACAGATATAACACAAAATGATGTGACATGAAAAAATGGCTTCCCTTCAAGTAACTGCAGGGGTCTGGCAACAAAGAGGTGAAAATTACCCATGCAACCCTGCTGCCAGCAGCATGTGCCTATTACACTATGCAGTTCAAACACTTTCAGAGGAGTGTGCTGGACAGGACAAGACAAAGCGGTTTGCAATGAGGACAAACTTCCAGAGCTTGAAATATCTTGATTAGTAGAACAAATGACTTCAAAACAAGAAAAATGGTGGTTCAAAGGAGCACTTTGGACCAGAATTCAAATCTGAAAGAAATAAAATGTTGACTAATGAGTTATTGAGAGTTAATGCGTTAGGAGGCCTATGTGGATTGCCAAGTACATTTCCAGTATCTTATCATGATTTATCGTAATCAGCAATGAGCTGAAACTACCAGACTCCAATTAATTTGCCTCCTATGTCAAATTGCACAGGGGGGAGGGGGACAGAAGGGTGGTCCCACTACAGGATATGAATACAAAGTATGAGGTAAAGAAAATGATCTATTGGCTCCAACATTCAGATTACAAACATTCATATGTGTTTAGTGCAAATGAATTACTTTTCTCTTTTACTGGCACCATTAGCTTAAAATTCAACTTAAAATCACAAATACAGAGCTACAGGTATGATTTAGGAATGTTGGATGAAACACAGTAGGCAATAAATTATTTGGGGTTTTCTTTCTAAAGTATATCTACTTAGAATTAAGCCCCAATAATCTTATTGCCTCCTTTAGACTAATTGGAACAACTCCCTCTCACAGGGGAGGTGTTAACAACTGCCCTTAGACTCTTGGCAAGTCCATCTCTGGCTGCCTTAACCAAACAAGAAGGAAAAGAGATATGTGCACTGGTCATTATGGTTTTACATCTCCAAGTATCCTATCTACAGTACTTGGACAGCATTAGGACAAACAGGCAAGGACAAATTTGCTTTGCCCCAGCTATGGGAGTCTTCCCCAGATATAGGGTGCCCAGATATTGTTGGACTACAACTCCTGTTACCACTGGCCATGCTGGCTAGGAAAGATGAGGACTGCACCCTATCAGGGGACCCAAGATTTAGTGGTGTCTAATTCAGAATGTATATGGACAACCTTAGCCACAAAGTCCTTTACAAACCAGACACAATGGGTGACTGTAGTGGACTTCTTCAACAATTTGTGGGCTAAGATCTAACAGTCCAATGAACTATGTTTCCATGTTTTTTTCAGGTCTGTGTACCATACTCTGAAAAGTCTCATGTTTTTCTGTTTGATTCTGAAATCTCTTGCTTCAGTCATCAAGTAACCCAGTAGCATTACTGAGATAGGAAAGTAAAGAAACAACAGTTAACTCTACTTTTTCCACCAGTATTTAGGTCACCATGATGTATGTATCAGGGCTGGTAGTTTCTTTTGCATTTAGAGAAAATAAGCAACCACCTTGTCTTTCAAATGTTTCGTATCCTTTACAGGAAATTACCAACAATAACTTGCCTGTATCACATGCACAGAAATCCAATCTGTTGTCTCTCTTTATCAACCCGGATCATTATTTTCCTTAAGCAGCCAAGTTCTGATACTACTCGATCACTTGACCAGTACCCCCTAACTCACTGCCTTTTTCTCTTTTCTTGCTATCTGCTCAAACCAACCTCTACCTGCAGAAAGGTGAGACAAAAGAAACAGCATCAAAGAAAAGCTCGAGGGAAAGCATACAAATTATATATTATTCAGTGCCAGCTGAAAAGTAAACATTCAGTGTGTGTCACAGAATTAGGTTAAAGGTGGGAAGAAGGGGAGAGGAAATTTGCTTTCGAGACCAAATTTTAAACCCATATGATTTGAAAAGGTCTGGCATTAAGGAAAAATAATCTAAAAAGAAATCCAAAATAAAGCAAAAAGCATAGCAGAGGTGAAAATGGGAAGCTCAGTGGAAACTGTGCAGAAAAAGCTTTGTTTCCAAATACATACACACTAGGGCAAATGGAGTTGTGTTTCTAAATAATTTCCAGCTCATTTACACTGCAGTACTGTAGCGACAATCAGGAGCATTTCATCAACCAGCTAGCAACAGTAGATATGCAAAAGAGAGCAGGCTGGAGATCCAACTGTTACAAGTGTGCAGACTTTTAAAATAAAAAAACCCCAACCAACCAGAAAAATCTAACGTTCAGATTTAGTACCTATATTAGCAAATATGCAAATACATTTTTTTCTCTGTCTGTTTCGCAAAATAAATATGATGTAGCTAAATGCAACAACAACAAAAAAGTTTTGCTGGCTTATTATTTCTCAGAAAATGCTGAGAGTTAACATTATCTAATTATGCAAAACTATAATACAAAAATTGATTTCTTGTTTGCTGTATTAGTTCTATTTTTATTATAAGACAGTTCTGAATTGCTTCCCCCCCCCTTAAATTAGATTTTTAATGAATCTTTCCCAAAGAAAAACAATTAAATTAATTATAAAGAATGCAAAAAATTTCAACCTGCATAGGTATTTTTCAGGCATAACACAAAACCTAATTAAGTAGAATGCAAACCTCATTCAGTGGTGATATTTCATTAAGCAATGCATGGAAAACTTCAAATTGAACTTAAGGCAAGTATATAATACCAATAATTCAAATCGAAGTGGCCAGATAAATCCAAGTAGCTATGAATAAAGGGATGAAATATTAAGAAAGTTCTACTAAAAGTCAATCTGCTGTTTCCCTGGTTTTTCTGTCACATCTACCTGGAATAAATTATCCCAGACACTAGGGGTAGCCAATTTTGGACTACAGATGCCAGCATCTTTGACCATTGGTCATGTTGGCTAGAGGTGTGGCAACTGGAGTCCAGGAACATCTGAAGGGCACCACCTTGTCTACTGCAGCAATAGACATTGACATTAGGCACTGCTGTATTACAGTTTTTTAAAATCAGTATAGCATAAGCCAGCAGAAGATTATCTAAGTCATGTGTATCCTTTTTGTGTTTGGGTAGTGATTGCAGGAATCATGGGGTTTGAATGATCTATTATATACAGTAGTATATAATATACAGTAGCAGCAGTCACAGAATGACTTCAACATATGCGAGCAGTGCTCATGAATGAGGAAGGACAGTTGAATATGATAAAGATCACCACAGGGGCATAGGTAAACTTTATCAGCACAGAGGCACAGGTAAGTCTGAACCTATTGAATATTTTATGTTTTCCAAAGGTATCTTCAATTTCACCAGCTCTAACCACTATTGGGGCTTCAGTCTTTGCTTAGTGAGTTACTTGTCCATACATGTTTCCCTCTGTCCATCCTGCAGACAAACACAACAAACAGGGACCTAAAGACTTTCTTTACAGAATCTCAATCACTAATTTCACCCAGAAAATATTCTGATTATGCAGAGATTGTGCTTTAATGCCCCACAAATTACTGGCTGATCATTATACAGCAGGATAGACTAACTTTCATTTTGTTGTGCTATATATGCCATGGGATTCCACATCTAGGGATGCAGAAACTGTATGTCAAAAGTGGGGCCATATGGAAAGAACCAGACCAATAGTCACATCTAATCTAACATGTTTCTTTTCATGTGATTCCACCAGGGCAGGGTTGGGGGCCTTAGGCTTTGGTGGGTGGTGCAAATAGTGGTTCTCTATCCATCCCTGGAGACTCTTTCAAGTCCACACCCCTCACTCGCTTTGCTTCAAACCCTCTGCAAGTGCTTTGGCCTGGCTGAAATGTATTCCTGAACATCAATATTGTCTTTTGCTTGCCTGAATGGAGGATGAAGAGACGTGCATGCAGAAATCTCTAGAAGTTTTGCACAGCTGGAATTTTGCCTGCACTGCAATGTTAAGAATTGCACATGTTGCTGTGCTTACCTTTTACCTCCACCGCCCTCCATCATTGGCATGGCCTAGAAAGTTCCCCATGAGAGAGTGTGGCTCTCATGCTTTAAAAGAGTCCTCAACCCCATAATAGGATCACCAATTATTGTAGCATCCTCTGGTCCTGAATATAGTAGAACGTGATCGTGTTTATTTCTGTGCCATGGAAGGTTTCCACATCTGAATTTCTGCAGGAATCATGACTCCCATTTTTCACAAAACTCAAAATTGACCCTAAAATGGGACATATTTACTGACTTGAGGTGGGAAATTTTGTCATATGTAGCCTCATCTCTTGCTATCTAGATGTTAGAGAAAAGTAGCACTGCTGTTTGGATTGCCAGAGATAGCAACCTATGGACTAAAGCTGCAATTTACTGCTCTTTTACTCCACAGGAGGCCCTCAAAGCTCAAGAACACCATCTCTAGTCAGAGTGCTATGGCCAAAGGATAATTATACCCCCAAAGAGGAGGGAGTGGGTAAGAATGTCTTAGTCTCCCAGGCCAATTAGGTTTAGCTTTGAACTCAATGGTGATTATGAGCCTAAATTGTATCTAGATAACATTTCTGCTATTGACAGAAAGATAAAGTAAGTGGTGAATGAACCAACGCTGAATTATTAACGTCACATTAGAGAAAACAGGAGAGGGTAGAATCTCAGCATTTTCCCCTTGATGTGTTGCTGGCAGTCTAAAAGAAGGAGAGAGTAATAACTAGTTAGTCTAAGTGATGGCTTTCTACCAGACAGTAATAATATTGTCTGGCTTTTGTAGACTACTGCCACACTGTTCACATCTTGCGCCTGGAGAAGTTTATTTGTTCAGTTGCAACTGAAATAACTAGCAGAGGGGAAAACAACAGCCACTCTCAACATCCTCAACATAAAGAAGATATGCATTTATTGGAATGAGGAAGTTCCCTGCCAACAGGCAAGGAGACTTCTGTCTTCTCTCACAGGAAGGCAGATTTTGAACGGCGCTTCAGTGTGCCATCTCTTCTTCACACAGGCTTCTGAAGAAATATCCTCCCACTGAGGCAAATAAAAGCACATGAAAACTTTAAGTGCACACTGTTGGAGGGAGGGAGAATGAAAATATATACATTTCTCCACATAAACTGAAGGATGCTATAGAAATAGTGGTTACTCAGTTTATGGGGCCCAGTAAAAAAATAGACTCTCCAAAAAATGTAGTTCTCATAATGGATTAGTATAAAGATTTATATATTAACACAGTACTTAATTAAGGAATTAGGATTCCTTTGATACAGGCTTAGCTAAATATTACCACAACCTGCTTTACAAGCAAAGACAATTATTTCTCATTTCAGTCACTACATTGGTGACTGCATATATTAGCAGTTTCAAATTTCACACACAGACACAAAGGTAACACACCACCATATATATAGAGAGAGAGAGAGAGAGAGAGAGAGAGAGAAGCAGTATGTGCCAAAGGGATTGACTCTCGCTTTCATGTTAGGAAAGAAAATAGTCATGCATGATGACTACTTAGAGGGTGTAGTTGGTTAGGGCATAATGTTAGCGCCTAAATGTTGGACTGGAAAATTTCTGTCTTGTTTGTTCTTCCTGAGACAGCCACTAATGAAACATCATTCACTGTCAGGCCATTTTTCTTTTCTTTAAATATAACCTGTCTAAGGAATGTTGGTTTTTTATATTTTAAAAAATACAAGATTTCTAAATCATATAGATAAATGACCACAAATGTTGCAAAATTTGAGAGGTAGAAAGTCTGTCAACCCAACTATGACTGACAAGTTATTATGTCCAGGCCTTGATTCAAATCCACCCCAGCCATTTCCACTTAGAAGCCTGATCCAAAATTCATCCTCCTTTTCTCTCTTGCATAATTTAAACACCACACAAAATATAAGCACAATAACTTAATGTAAAGTGGTCAAGAGCTACAGTTTTGTATTCTGTGCTTACCTAGATATTACTGGTTTTGAAACATTCTTAAGAACAGTGTTGGGTAAGCATCAAGTGAGAACATAGAACATGACAGAATCTTTGACAAGCAGCTAGAAAATTAATCAGTGGAGCATCAACATTCAAAATAAACTTGAAACCATGGGCTTATGTAAAGAGAAACAATGATACAATGGAGAAAGGGCAAATCTAGCACCACTGAAGCAAAATGTGATGAAAGAAGCAAAGTTGCATTGGAACTTCTAGAGAATTTGCATGGGGTGGATGGATGACACACAGCAGTACTGGACTACATGTACCAATGGTCAAAAGGCCATAAAATGAACCTCAATGTTAAATAGCTCTCAAGTCAAAACACCTCTAGCCAAAAATTAAGTTTCTTTCCCACTTCCCATCAGTTTCATTTGCAAAAAGGTTAGCAGATAGCCACTGATAAGTTCTGTAAAATGGCCCTTGCAAGTGGCAATTGCTGAGAGGTAGGCAGCAGTAACAACTCAGGCAAACATCCTTGCCTTTGTCTGGGCTGTCTTGAGAGTGGGGGCTGTGGAGCCCCACAGTTAGCCCTCAAAGCCTACAACTAGCAGAGTTAGAGGAAGAATAGGTAATCTTCCCAAAATTGTTTAGCTTCCCTCAGGTCACTTGGGTTGTTTTGCATGGCAGCAACCTCCCAATTTACTTTAAATCAGCGTTGAGGAACCTGTGGCCCTCCAGGTGTTGCTGAACTCCAGCTCTTGTCATCCTTGACTATAAGTCATTCAGGCTGCAGCTGGTGGGAGCTACAGTCTAACAACATCTGTACAACTGCACATTCCCTACCCTGTTCAAATTCTGCTTTGGGGAAATTTGTTAGAGACTCTTGATTAGAAAAACAACAACACAAATAGCCTACACTTGTAGTAAAACAGGGCTATTCTTCCAGATTATGTTAAGTGCAGGGTTAGAAAGCAGGCGGTATAAAGTATAACAAATCGCATTTGTTTTCATTTTCTTCTGGGCACATACAATAAATCTTGAGTACACACATTTTGAGTGTTTATTTATACCAATAAAAATAGCACTGAAAAATTAACAAACACTCTTTGTGATTTTTCTTTTGAATCCCCTTCTACAGTAAATCATAGCCAAATAAAATAACTCAAATCCAGATGAACTTCTTAGTCACATATTTTACAGCTCTGTGGAGCTGCAGCGCTAACAACGTAATGAGTTATTTTGAGAAGGCCCTTTCTAAATGAACAAGCATTGTTTATTTGTCCTGTATCAGCACTTGGAAAGACTTGGAGGAGCTCAAGACCCCATCTATTACCCTCAGAACAACGGTCCCTTAAAAAGGAATTGCGCAAATAGAATAAAACAAAATCCATCCTGAAGGTCTTTTACAGTCTAAACAAGGATGTTAGATGACGATGAATTAGCTCTCAAAAACCGCAGAACAGAAAGAATGACAACCATTCCAGTTGCCTACAGCAGAAGCCATACCATTAGGTTTGCTGGCAGACCATTTCCCTTTGCTGCCTCCTCTAAATAATTTTGTAGCATTAGGAATTGGAACCTAAGTTTGCTACTTTCCCTCCCCCCTTTATCTTCCCCCATTCTTTTGGTACAATGCCTAGATTGCAAGCGTGAACCCAAGGACTTTCTTGTTTTTAACAGGTCTTATGTAGGCTGAAAAGCTGGGTAATAATGCTTTAAAGATATGAATAAACCAAGTAACTTGAAGCCACAAACCCAAAATACTTACTTCGGTGACTATATATGCAAGGCAGCATAACGCCATTGCATGAATTCATGTGGCAATGCAGCAGGCACTGCTCTCTAAAGGATGTCTGTATTTGCTGGGAAAGTAAGTCGTAGGGTTGAGCTGTAAATTAGTTGTCAAAAGCGCAAAGGCCTCGAGAACAGATTTATATTTCTGTCCCAGTTCGCCTTCTGATGGCTTTTCTTAAGGAAGATTTAGACCAATATTGAGGTTAATAAATTGATTTGTGAGCCCTAGGTTACTGGCGACAAATTAAACAAGTTTATAATAGTCTTTTCTGTCACACCTAGCCATAATTACTTAGTGGAGCATACCAGGAAGCATTTAATAATGTAGAATAAAAAAACATATTTTAAGAGAAATATTGCCTTAGGGTTGTGATGGCCAACTGCTCCCCCCCTTCACCAGATGACTTTATTATTGGAAAAGAAGGAGTGCTGTTGTACTATTCCTTTTGCACCATTGAGACGTCGGCAGTCTCTCATTAAATGCACTCAGTGTGAAGATACTTTGCAAGTGGTGCTGGGGCAGCTGAGTAAAAGATTAACATTTTCAGCTGACTATACAGCAGGGGTAGCCAACATGGCGCGCACGCACACACACACAGATTTTGTTGGACCACAATTCCCATTATCTTCGGATATTGGCTGTGCTGGGTGTGGCACTGGGAACTGTGGTTTAACTACATCTGGAGGGTACCACATTCGGTACCCTTGATATTTGATTCACATATAATAGAATCATAGAACTGTAGATTTGTGAGTGACCCCCAAGGGTCGCCGAGTCCAACCCCTTGCAATGCAGTAATAACCCCCTGCAATATCCTACTTTCTCCCTCCTTATCTGCTGTATAATTAAAAGCAATTCCAACCCTCCACCCGGCAAAGGAAATGTTCATCTTTCCACAGCCACTATTGCCTGGGTTTTATTTGATCTCCCCTATTACTTGGCAAATCCCTACAGGTTTCTCTCTGTGTTAAATGGCTGATTGTTAGTAGGTGCCTATAAAGTAGTAGGTGTCTATAAAGCATCCATAGAACCCAGCCTTTTGCCTTTCTAATCCTGTCAATTAACAAGACACCACTATATGTTACAGTTTTTGACTCTGAATTGCACATTTTGTGTTATATATATATATTCAATTTAAAAATTCTTTCCACCACCATCTAGATTAGAAAGCCACTTTCATTTCCAAAACAATCAATATTTCAATAAGAACAGTTACGAAACAAAATGGCAAATTTGGAAACCTTCAGATATACTACAAAGATTATATTATCAGGATTTGAACTTTGCAGCATGAGCTTCTCTCTAAGGTCTTCTGAAGCAGTATCATATGAATGATCATCTGTGTCACCTCTTTTACTGCTGGAGTAGAGTCTTTGGATTAATGTGCTCAATACATTTTCTTGCTACAGATACTGCTCTTCTCAGAAATGTGATCTATTGACTAGATGCCCACACATCTGATAAATCACTGTGGTCTAAATGCAGCTGGGACTCTCGTCTTGTCTGGAAGGATACAAACTGGGAGAAAAATCTGTAAATGTATAGAAGACATAATACCCATACTCTTCTCACCTGCACTGATGAATGGCTTTTCAATGGTGTGTGTATGTAAATTAAATCAGGTCATTTTTATCTACTTGCATACAGAGGAGATACTCCCATTTTTTATCATGTTCGGATTGCTTTCTTGCCATTATAGGAGTCTTAAGGAAAGGCTAAATGCAGCATTTAGCCACAGTCTCAAATATTAAAGATATTTGTATCCAATGTGAGTTTTACTACCAGCTATAGAAATCTTCACATGCATCACTTTCTAGGTCTCTCTAGCAGTTCTAGATCTGAGGCCCATCTTAAATTCCAAAAGTAATCCCTGCTCTAGAAAAATCTCTAAATGGACTGTGCAATTCTGCATTATTTTCATGTATTAGAAGTGTCAACTTCCTTGCACCTTTAGCTACTTTCATACTCTGCTTCCTCTCTAGGACCTCAAAATAATATAGCATAATCTTCATCTGGATCTATTCCCTAACAGAGAGCCAGACATGACAAATGAGGGTGGTGGGGAGTCCAACTTTTTTGAAAGTTGAAATTCAGTATAACCTTCGCAATGACCCTCTTAATTATAGATGCCAATCTGTATAGTGTATAACGCTGCAACTAGCAAGACATATTTATTAATTTATTATATTTATTCATCACTTTTGAGTACAGGTGTCAGGATACCATAGCAAAACAGCTTCCCTCCCATCCCCTATGTGTGTGAACTCGGACCTTTCAAAACATGGTGGTAAACTCCCCAAACTCAATGACAGCAGCTGTTAAGCAAGTATAAGAAATAGATAGTGTGCATCTACTTCTTCAGACTATCTATCTATAGATTGTTTGAAGAAGTGTGCATGCACACGAAAGCTTATACCAAGAACAAACTTAGTTGGTCTCTAAGGTGCTACTGGACAATTATTATTTTTTTTATATCTATATTTCAACTGCGTCAGACCAACACGGCTACCTACCTGAATAAGGAATAGATATTTATTTTAGCTAAGAACGGTACAGGCTTAGCAGCAAGAACAAGCTCCAGAAATCAAGATTCCAAAGTGCATCTGGAAGGCTAGAGGTTCATAAGCAAACAGTACGTACAAAGATGGCCCAACAGTTGACACACCCCTCACACCAAGCTTTGAATGACGAGGCAGGGCAAGCTCACTATGGCACTCTCCAGCCCTAAGGGTCTACTGCATGTGCACACATGTGCTCTTTCTGGGCAGGTGCATCGTATCTACAAAGGTGGTTCTTGGTTCCAAGGCTGTGTCCTGCCCCTCTGCCTCCAGCTCTGCTGCCACCTCCTTCAAACTATGATCTGGAAACCATGCCAGTATGTTTTAACTAAGCCAAACTGTATAAATATTAAATTTATTCTGTGGTTATTTAACTTTACTATTAACTGAAGATTTATCCACTGATTTTATGTTTCACTGCCATATACTGAAAAAAATGCATACATTAGTACCCAAAACTATGACACCCCTGCTGAACACTGTCTCTTTCAGAATCTATTTATGGCCACAATCTAGTGCACAGTGAAAGCCTGTCCCATTGTATATCTTCTCACTCTGTGCAATGTGAAGTTGCTGTTCCAAAACGCTGCAGCCTGGCTTTTGAACAGGGTGCCTTGTAATGAGCATATTATCCTGGCTGTTGCCATCGTTAAGTTAAGTTGCTTGTTCTGGCCTGTAAAATCTTTAAGGAATCTGCCATCAGAGTGCCTTCAGAATTGTCTTGCCTCCCTATATACTTAGGCTGTCTGAGAAAGCTCTCTGGTTGCTGCAGCCTCATGAGATTGAACTGAAGCTACAAGTAGCCCTTTTGATACTGTGGCCCTTTAGGAATTTTGTTCCCAATGAATCATAGCAGAGCGACTTGTCTTTTAGAGTTTAGACAGGTGGTTAAATTACAGACCATGGATACTGGTATGTCTCAGACCCAAATTCCCAAAGAGATTATAACGACAGGTTGATTCTGAATTCAACTAAGAGGGGAACTCATCCATGCAGTTCTGTTATGGATTCCTGCATACGGAGAATTCCCATAGGCTCAGCAGATTTTGCGATGAAAGTTTTTTGAAGGCAAATCAGTTAATTTAAAATGCTTCCATCTGCCAGATCTAAAATCACAGTCAAATCAGTTTAGCTGGGCTACTTGATAAATTATGGTATACTGGATGCTTAATATCACACTATTTAATAGATGATTGATGGCCAACTTGTGGCCCTCCAGATGTTTCTGGGACTCCAGCTTCCATCATCCCTGACACTGGCCATGTTGACTGAGGATGATGGGAGTTGCAGTCATCATTCCTGCTACATATATAACCATTTTATGGTGATCGTGTGTGTGTGTGTGTGTGTGTGTTTGTTTGTGTGTGTGTGGAAAAGAAATCACAGAAAATGGTTTGAAAATGTCAAAACATTAACTGCCATATCAACATTGTGTAAAGTTCATTTTCAATTTATTTTAAAATTAAAAAATAGTGTTGTCTTCAAAGTAAGAACAGCCTGCAGCAGTTTTCAAACGTATCCCTCCTAACAATTTAGCTCCACATCCTTTGCACACTAAAAATAAACCTTTGAGGACCAATAAAAATGTTTGGCAAAATCTAGCTCTATAATAAAGGCCACCAGGCTATATATTAAACTTTCATTTGATTTCAGCCACTATATTTTTGAGATTACATAATCAAGATAAGGATATAAATGGCTACTAGCCCCAATGGCTACATTTTGCTTCTAATTTCAGAGGCAGAATGCCTATAAATACTAGTTGCTGGGAATTACAGATGGGTAGAGTGTTGCTATGCTCATGGCCAGCTTACAGGTTTTCTGCAGGAAGCGAGCAGCTACACAGACTGAATCAGCTTTGTCATTTGATGCTCAAGTTAGAAGTGCCTTTTCATGGCTTTATTAAGATTTTATTTAATGGGTTTACAATGGAAAGCGAGGCTATCTGAAAAGGTATCTGGAAGACACAATACATTTTCCTGAACATAATTTCCAGTATTGTTGTAGGACAACGGTGGAAACTGATATACATTATATTAATTTAGACCCACACCATTACCCAGCCCCATGGGACTACGAGTCTGGGAGAAAACAAGTATTGATAAATGACAACAGAGCTAACTTAACACGTCTGAATCAACTTTTATTCTTAAATTGTATTTAATCCAATCTCCAGAGGACTGGCTATGGTGATGTAAGAGAAACGTTCAGCTGATCTAATGGGACTTCCCTTTTCTTATTGTTTCACCTGCAGCCCCCCACGAACAGTCAAAATCTCCTCCAGTGAATTGGGGATACTTCCTGAGCAGAAATCTGGGGGGCGGGCGAGCAGGGAATAGAGAAGAAGGTTAAGTCCAGTCATGAGACATTGGATGACACCCTTAAGCTTGATTTAATCCAATCATTACTTTATACATCTCATTCATCAATAATATACTGGTGATTTCTAAAATTACAATAACTTCACCATACTTAATTGTGGCTGTCAAACCATAGCAGGCTCAAGATAAGAATAACCAATATTTCCAGAGCAAAGCACTTCATTCCCCTATATGCCATAATGGAAAATGGAGGTAAAATGGTTATTTTTCCGTTCTAACTCTAGTGCTCCAATCAAAAAAGTTACTTCCAGCTTCTACTTATGTTTGCGCCAATGCCTAAAATATTTAAGAGAAGTGAGAACCCTTTAACAGCGGGTGGATTTCAGCAAGTGTCATCTGATCCAAGGTTGACACATGATTCCTAGGGTAGCAATAACATTGTGTATTTCAAATTTCAGGGTAGTAGTTTGTCTAGGGCAGAGACACAGAATAGGAAATTCTCAAGGCACTTTATCTTCAAAATAAAGTGTTACCAACACCAGGTGTCCTCATTTACCGAGATACAGCTTATTAAATTCAGCACAGGAATGTTTGCAACAGTTGCTGCTCAACTTTTTCAAGAACTCTTATTTTTTTCCCCTTTCAAAATTAAATATAGCTCACCTACCTAGGGGAGCACCAAACTGACTACTCCGCTAAAAACAATGATTCTAGGATAGTTCATGAGTTGCTTTAATTTTGTGACTTGCAGAATCACAAGTGCCTTGTGCTTTTGATTCCCCACAATTAGAGTGAACGTTGGAAGTGGAACTTGCGGCAAGATCCGTGAACTCCAGGGTGAAGGAAAGGCACGGAGGCTGCTGTGTGCTACACAATTAAAGTGACCCATGAAAAGGCTCAACATCTGTAACATCACAGCTGTTGAGATTTCTCCTGCTAACAAGCAATGGAACTGTAAAGGCAGCTTGTACAAAACCACTGCTCTTCTATTTATAAGACCACCTCTGACACTGGGTTCTCATGCAACTTTAGAGATGAGTTGGAGATACAGCAACACTGTTTCTTCTTGGGCCACCTACTAATGTGAGAAAACAGATTCCTATTCCGCAGCTCAGGGGTGGAGAACCTTTTTGGTTCAGCAAGGCCACATTTCCCCACACTGACGGCCAACTTTGAGATGTGGGCAGGACCACCCACCTGTCAGCCATATGACATCATGATCTCATTGAGTGATTGGTGAGTGGCTTGTCCCATCAGTGTAGGTCCAATGGAGTGGGTGGGGAGATAGAGACTAATCATAATTAAACGGTGCATCAGCTGACAAGCGGGGAGTTCAACCCTGCTTCCTGCAGGGACTCCCTGGTCCTGAATGGGGTAACTGTGCCCCTGAAAGACCAGGTGCACAGCCTGGGAGTCATTTTGCACTCACAGCTGTCCATGGAGGCGCAGGTCAATTCTGTGTCCAGGGCAGCTGTCTACCAGCTCCACCTGGTACGCAGGCTGAGACCCTACCTGCTGGCAGGCTTTCTCGCCAGAGAGGTGCATGCTCTAGTTATCTCCTGCTTGGACTACTGCAATGCGCTCTACGTGGGGCTACCTTTGAAGGTGACCCGGAAACTACAAATAACCCAGAATGCAGCAGCCACACTGGTGACTGGGAGCGGCTGCCGAGACCATATATTGGTCTTGAAAGGCCTACATTGGCTCCCCGTATGTTTCCAAGCACAATTCAAAGTGTTGCTGCTGACCTTTAAAGCCCTAAACGGCCTTGGCCCAGTATACCTAAAGGAGCGTCTCCACCCCCATCGTTCAGCCTGGACGCTGAGGTCCAGCGCCGAGGGCCTTCTGGCTGTTCCCTCCCTGCAAGAAGTGAGGTTACAGTGAACCAGGCAGAGGGCCTTCTTCGTAGTGGAGCCTACCCTGTGGAACGCCCTCCCATCAGATGTCAAGGCAATAAGCAACTATCCTACTTTTAAAAGAAATCTGAAGGCAGCCCTGTTTAGGTAAGTTTTTAATGTTTAATGCTGTATTATGTTTTTAATATTTGATTGGGAGCTGCCCAGAGTGGCTGGGAAAGGCCAGCCAGATGGGCAGGGTATAAATAATAAAATATTATTATTGTTATTGTTATTTTATTATTAATTATATTCAGGTGTGCCAATGATTTCTCCACAGGCAACTTGTTTGCACACCCAAACTAAGCAGGACTGAACTCCCAACAAATTAGCTGGTGTGTGGGGCTTTAAATTCTGCTTTCTGCAGGGATTAGTGCATGGCCAGCTGATCCAGCCATGTACCAGCTCCATATCTGACATCACATCTGGCATCAGGTGTGGGGCAGGTGGGTATCATCTGAGGGAAATGGCCTAGAAGGCTAAATGTGGGGGACTGGAACTGGCAGTCCATCCAAAATTGACCCAAGGGTTAGAGGTTCTCCACTCCAGCTGTAGCTCTTTCCCACACCAGCATTAAGGTTGCTCAGAGTTGCTAGTCTTCCTGCAGGTCTAGGGCTTTTCACATGATACCACTGTTGCAGGGTGGAGCACTGCTGCTTGTGATCTCATGTATCCCAGCCTGAATTGTATGTTTATCAGGATTTCATCAATTTCAGGAGATGGTAAAGAAAAACCAATAGGCTAGCTTGACAAAGAAACAGACTTGGGTAGAAGAATGTTCTCTGACACATGCAATTCCTAGTTTTGATCACCTTTTTAAAGTTTATTTATTTAAATGCTTAAAGAATAAATCAAACTTTTCCTTCTCCCCCCCCCCCCCATGCAACTCCCTTTTCTGACAAGGAACTCTGAAATCACATTTTAATTGTTTTGGCTATGATCTTCTTGTGTAAAAGCTACTTAAGTAAACCAAAAGGTCATCCCCGAGCTATTCAGTAATTGCTTTTCTGGAGCTACAGATGACCACAGCAGAGACGAGAAGGAAGTGAAACTCCATTCCAAAAGAAATCCTCTCAATTCAAGTCACTGTGAATTCGGGTGGGGGTGGGGAGGGTGACTGGTTTGCTAATGTCGCCTTGCAAGTTCATAGCACAACTTGCATATAAACCTCCAGCTACTTGGCCCACAGCATATACTCTTAGCTACAGCCATGCACCAATTCTCATAGGGTGGGGGAAATCCCCTGTAACAGAATAAAGGTGCCACTTCCCTTTGAGAAATTACTACTGGTTGAATTCTTAGCTGAACTCTAAAGCCAGCGCAGGTGATCTAAACATATGGGTTGCAGAAAGAAAAAAGCACATTCTAAAGTTAGGTTTTAGCAGTACCGTATCACAGTAAATCCAGAATAGAGTCTAGAACAAACAATACCTGCACACTTGGTCCGGGTAATAAGCGGTGGACCTGGTTGACCAGTGCCACCTTCTCCAGGTCTGGTTAGAAGAACACGGATTTCATACTCTGTGTCTGGGTCCAAATGCCACAGCTTGTAAGTTGGTGCATTTACAGCATGGGTTTCTGTCCAGGTCCCAGTTGTCATATGGTATTCCACTTCTTTTAGGATAATCGGCCCATCTCCAATAATGGAATTCGCATTCAACTGAATCAGCAAGTAAGTTGGTCCAACTCCAAGAAGTTGTGGGGGTGCTATTGGTCGAGGTGGTTCTGTAAGACACAATTATAAGAGCTGAGTCAGAAAGATAAATATTGGCATAAGGCCTGGATCTTAAATGAGTAAACAACAGCAAGGTAAGGAAGTATGTGAATATTTAACACACACAACTAACAATATCAGCTGATTAAAAAACATGAAACGGCGGAATATATTTCAATACTTCTGTTAAATTGCCTTTAGTACTAGGGGACCAACAGAGAGAATAAACTATAACAATGGAGATTCTGCCTACAGTAGCATTGCCTAGGAGTGATTTACTTCAGGAAGCAATTAAAAGCAACACACACTTTCCTGAATAAAATGAATCCACTAATAAACACACAGGCTTCATTTTCATTCCAGATGGCTCATATTTTGGCTAATTTGTTTCAGTTAATTAGGCATCAATGCTAAATTCAAGGCACACGGGGGTTTCACAATCAGCAGTATTGCAACGCAGCAAATCCAAAAAGCTGGATAGACAACTAGAAAAATATCTAACCTAAATAATCTATTAGGATATCCCACATGTGTTTAATCTCTTGAAAGAAACGCTAGGGAACATTAAATAACTCCTTCCTTCTGTGTCTACTGTATGAACAACTGGGTGTAAGCCCCACATGAAATTCATCTACTGCATCAAAGTCAGGAAGGCTGATCTTATTGTATTTTATATTGTAAGCTAGTTTGATATATTTTGTGAAAAGTGGAGAAGATAAATAGTATATCTATATAAAAAAATCATCCAAACAACAAACCAACAACCCTATGTTACCAGGTACTTAATGTATAAAGGGTCATCTCCAGGTAAAGATAAGGGAGAAATGTGCACTTTATGGAACAATATGCAAAATGAAAAGCAACAATTCTTCAAAATTATTTTGCGAATTTTGCAATGTAGTGTCTTGCACCAAAGAAAATAAACGTACAAAAATGCATTATATTGGGGGTTATTGGATGCAAAAATAGCACTTAGATGCTGATGCAATTTTAATGAGGATGTTTTACAAAACATTTGCAAAAATATGGATAACTGAATTTAAGATCGGGAAAATGAGAGAAAGTGAGAAAGTGAAATTTACCAATCATTCCATTCCCTTTTCCAGGACTCTGTGATCTCCTAATGATTGGCTTATATTGTTGGAATGGTTTTATTTGTTTATCACTTGAATAGATCTTTCAGAATCATAATTAAAAACACCTACCACTCTGCTTTCATCTACTGAATAAAAAGCAATTGTGTTGTGTCATAACTTTGGACAAACATATTTGGACAAATAAACAAGATGAACAATAAGCACAGACTTTCTCAGGAAGCAGCATTTTTTCAGCTCTAGATGGAATGGCTATCACCTGCTCTTCTTTAGTTATTTTTTCTCCCGACAGGGTTAGCAAAGAGGATACAACTCAGGGAGCCAATGCCCCACTTTGTCCTTGCCCCTGTCCAGCTCTATGTGAGCACTGCATGGAAGCAATATTGGAATACTGTTGTAGAGGGTAGAGGACCCCCAGTCCTATCTGTTTCAACCAAAAGTGGATATTACACTACAAAAGGGAAACCCACCAACACTGGTTGCTTCTTCCATACTCTGGGGTCCTTCAGTCCTATCTAAGGCACAATTAAAACAGTAGTTCCATACAACACTTAATACAGTGCTATACAGCCATTGTTTTCCTCACACCCATGATCTTTCTATAATGTTTACTCATAAATAAATCCTGGTAAGCAACCATCCCCTGCCACTTGATTCAATACCTTCCCCTTTGCAGGCTTTCCCTCTTTCTTATCATTTCTTGCTCAGCAAGTGTACATCGGGGTGGGGAACCTACATCACATTGTTGTCATGGGGGTTAAATGAGGAAGGGGAGAACCATGTATAGGCCACATTGAGCTCCATGAAGGAAAAAGATGGAATATAAATGCAATGAATGAATGAATGAATGAATGAATGAATGAATGCATGCTGCGGCAACCAGTCTTAATGGATCTTGGCATGCCCACCAGCCTAGGTGCTACTGTCCTGGCCTGTTGGCCACTGCTGCTCTCTGGGAACACCCTGGGGTGCAGGGCTCTGGACTCTGGCCTGACGGTCCAGCTCTAGCTACAACACTGTGTGGTATCTCCACATTCTACTCTTATCTCCTATCGTGCAATACTTTGCAAAAATATAATTTCAGAAATTGAATTGGGATTTGCTGAGATAATCCGCTAGAGCTTGTTAATCAACCTTGTGAGTCATAGCAATGGGATAGCAAGCTAAAAGATGAGCCCCTTCTGTCTCTTTAAATTAAGAGTTGCTAGAGGCTATATACATATAAAGCTGTCATGGAATATACATATGAAAACGGTGCGATATAAACCCAATGTCTAACAGCCTCAGACTTTGCCCACTAACTTCTGTTTAAAGATGCAAAAAGTTTCAGGTTACTTGCAATAGGAAAGTAAACTCTGTAATTTTGAAATTATAATTGGGGAATATTTGATAGCTTGGGTTGTAGAATAAGGAATGAGAACCATTAATAGGAAACTTAATTAGGTAACATCAGAAAAGTTTATCTGGTATATTGGGACTGCATGCTTCAGTTGTCATTTAGTGTACTTTTGGGATTCTTAGTTACACCACACCTCTGGCTCTGATAGAGTATTGTGTTATGAAGAATATTAATAATGCCGCTCAACAATTACTGGTTCATTTAATAACTGATTAAAATTCATGCATAATTTACTGAAACATGCAGAGACTTTATAAACATCTCCTTGTCTTCAAGAGCCTAAAACCAAAATGTATATGCTAATATAAAAATATTCTTTGTGCCTCCAACCTAAGAAAAATGTATTATGCAGTGATATATTATCCTTATGAATGCATAGTTTAATCCACAACAAGCATGCTGTTAATTGAAGTATATTTTTCTAAACATAGTATTCTGTTCTTTGAAGTCAAAGGTTGAGGGCATCCCCAATTAGGAATCAGTGGGAAAAACGCCTAAAGTGAGCCTCTGTATCAGTTATAAAACTCCTCTCAAGAATCAGATGTTGCCTGCATTTTTAACTCTATTTCAAAATAAAATTCCACACTAGCAGAGCTGGTGGAATGGTGTTCTGCACAGTTTAGTGTTTGTTCTTAATGTGATTGACCTTCATAAGCTTGACATTTAACATCTTAATTTCACAGCAAATGAACTGTCATCATGAATGCTAGCTTCATCATTGAGATTAGATTCAGTTGGAGGTCCAAATTAGCTTTAAATATACATTGTGCATTGGAGGGGGAAATCTTATGAAGAATTAGTTTGTTTTGAATTTAGGTTCATAGAATCTGGGGATTCCTTCTACTAGGAAAACTGCATCACAATTTTTCTCCTGTGATGATTTTTTTTTTTAAAAAGTTTGCTTCCACACTGTTTAATCCGGAACCAAAAGTGGGGTAGCTGGTGCTGGCATTGGCACTGGTATGTGAGCATCTATTGGGGCTGATACTGGTATGTAGCAACCTTTATTCTTTTAATAAACAAATACGCTCATGGTGCAGCTAGCATGTACACAGTTCAAGATGTGGATCTTTGTTCATTTTTACTGTTAAACTATTATATTTATTTCCACAACCAAATGGTGTTTACTCTGTAGTTAATGTGGTTAGCATCAGAAGTAAATGTCACTTACAAGCTTGTGGAAACACTGGGATCATCTACTGGGGGGGGGGATAAAACTGCACTTGCATATAAAATGACAGCAAAGAGACATATGGCACCTTAAAGGCAGCCTGGAATTGACCAGCATGTTGACACTTGTACCCCCCCAAAAAGGACATTTGACATCACAGTATTATGGAAGACACGAAGTAGCCAACACTAATTCTGTATCACATTCTGCAAGCAGTACCATCAGTTTAGAAATAAAGTATACTCAGGTGTCATAGCAATCTGGAAAGAAAACATGTGGGGTGGGGACTCTCTGGAGGGCAAAAGGGCAGGGGCAGAGCTAGCTCGCTCACCCCACTTTTCACACTCCCTGTCCATGGTTGGATGGGGCTGACGTTGAAGGTGGGAGATCTGCTACAGTCGTCTCTGGATTATGGGATCCTATTCAAAACACAAGCATACAGTCACAGTCACAAATGCTGTGTGTCTCTGTCTGTAAACACACAGAGAGATTGAGATCCTAGTCAATCTAAGGAGGTCATCCTAGTCAATCTAAGGAGGTCCAGAGAAAACTGACAGAAAGGGTACCCCAGGATGCAGCACTATTGAAAGAGAGCTAGGATTGAACTGGGCTTTCTCCAAACACACAATGGTTTAAGCTCTTTCCTACCAGATCACATTCCTTACAGTAAGGACTGTACACTATTGACCAGGGAAGTTAATCAACAGCCAGACTGTTCATTTTGAAGTCACCGAGCACCTTTGTGATTCTAGGAGCTCAGCACAAAGATAAAAAAATTAGGGCAACATGGATTTCTGTCCTTTGCTCCTGACACCCCACTGGGCACTCTATTGGGAAATCCCCTTCACAAACCACTCCAAAAATTAAGTTCCCAAATCAGCACCCTGCCTAAAATGGTAATATAAAAAGGGCCATGTGCTATAGTCTACTAGAGAATAAGGCCTTTTTCTCGTTTTAACATCAACCAAGTGTTCCCTTTAAAGGTGGACAACCGCTTTATGGGATTTGTTAACTCCATTCATCCAGATCTGCAGATTTTTCAACAATTTCTCCAGAGAACCAACAAGACTTTGTGACTCTTTTCATTTCTACTGCAATTTGTATTATGCAGTACAGGCTTTCATTCAGACGCAAAGGAGAATGCTACCAAGCATGTACAGACACTCTCAATAGCCTGCTCTTTGATTTGTTGATAACAACATATTGTGTAAGCCACGTGGCTGCAGACGGCAAAAAGCAGAGCCTTTGCAGCACACAAAATCATTCTGACTGGAAACAGAAAGCATAAGAAGAGCCCAGCTGGGGTGGGGGTTGTTTCTAAATTACCTGTTTCATGTTTTATTCTGTCAATTTTTATGTTAAAATTCAATAAAAATCTACACAATTAAAAAAGAAGAGTCCTCTTGGATCTGGTCAAAGGCCTATCGAGTCCAACATCTTGTTCTTATAGTGACCAATCAGATGCCAAGCCCACAAACAGGACCTGCACACAACAGCATTCTCCTCACACTACTTTTGTTCAGCCATACTGAGATTAGCAGCCCCTCAGCCCTGCCTCTTCTCAACTGCTTAGCAGTGTCTCCTCTGCATTTGCCCCCTGCCATGTTAATTAAATGTTTCACAACTAAGTGTCTGAGGTAGAAGATGCATAGATTCTGTCTCCCAACTGCAGGACACTTAGGAAACTTTTATCACCTGCAGGTGGCAACAAATATGACCAGGGAGAGGAAAGTGTGGACACAAGGGGCCTGATGGATAAGAGTGGTATAACTGTTTAACAGCTGAATCATGAAAGCAGACTTGCAGTGTCTGTGTTTACATCAGTGCTCATTCATAGACTGCGACCTATGAAAATCCAGCACAGCCCCCAGAAACCCCAAGACTTTGATCACATCTTTTTGGAACTGATTCCATGTGCAAGTTAAGTACAAGGCATGATACCAAAACTGGGCAAGAAGCCAGAGATAACAATGAACAAGTATTGGCTGCATTTGCATGTAACACTAAACCAACATTTGGCACTCTGTGGATTAGATGCAAAGATCAAAGATCTGGTCTCACCCATTCCTTCTTCCCCTTGCACAGCCAGGAGGCAAACTTCTGTGGAAATTAGCTTTACTTGTTACAAAGCCAGGAATATTGGGTTACACTAAACTGTGGTTAGTTAAACAAGCCAGCATCATAATTTATGGCTTGAAGTTGGCTTGCTTTTGAAACTGATCAGATTTGCTGTAAGCCGGGATTCCTGGTTTGCATGACAATGACAAGCCAGAATTCTTTGCAAATTCTCCTCCTCTTCCCAGCCACACAGGAAGAGGAGAGATGTGCTCATCAACTTAGTGTTAAGTCATGACTTGGAATTATTATCATTTTTAAATGTATTACCCACTCTTCACCAGCAGGTTTTACACATCTCAGGTAGACGAATTTAGGACTGCAACCTCTGGGACTTCTAACAGTTCCCAGCAACTCTGAGTCAGTTGTGGTTTTTTGTTTTCCTTAGGTTTGTACATCCTATTGACTTTTTGAAGTTGTATTCTCAAAAATTTATAAACTTTTAAAAAAAATCAGAGAAGGGTGTGTGTGTGTTTACCATAGTTCAGTGCAGTCATGGAAGCTCCCACTTAATATGCCAACTTCATGTATAACATACAAAAGTCATACACAACTGTATAGCTGGGAGCGTTTAATCTTAGTGACTCAATGTCTCCTGACTGCCTGGCATGCTGAACTACGAAGAATGATTTTGCAGCGGAAACTGCTAACTCCTGCATATTGAATTTCACAACCTGCACATCACCGTGGCATTTTATTCACCTCAATTTGAAACACCACTGCAATCATTTTACAATCTGTCCTTATATAATAAAAAAGGATCAGTCCTTTAGCACTAGGCACTGTCAGCAGAAGTTAAAAGCAGGATTCGCTTCGTGTCCATTGCACATGTGACCTTCTTATTTAAATAAAGCAATCATTCACTTCAGCTTAAGTGCAAAACACACACACGAAGAATGGAAGAATTCTGAGGCCAGGTGTTTGTTTTTGAGTTCACAGTCCTTCCAAGCAACCCTGTCGCCACCACTTCTGGTTACTTCCCCCAGATTTGTAGTATAATTTGAGGATAATTTGATGATAATTTGATAGGGGTCCTTGTGTTGCTGCCATTATTAAACAATTGAGAGTCAGGAGTCATTGCAATCTACTCTCTACCACGCAACAATCGGGGGGGGGGTGCGCGCGCGCACAGGCCAGTGGTGGTGGGAGCCAGAGGTAAGGTGAGGTCAGAGACAAAGAATGGGTGGAGCAAAAGATGCAACTCTTGCCTTTGCCACAGCCAATTTAAACCAGCAGTTTCTATACATGCACATCTCCAACCTTCGTCCAGAAAAGCAAGAGGCATTAACACAGTTCAGGAACACATCCCAGCACTTAAAGAGGTTGTGGAGCAGGGTCAGGGCTAAAACTAACTTGTGCCACTCCAATGGGTGAAGGCATTTCTAACGCAGTCTCAGACTAACTGTTGAAGTGTCTCCATAATAGTAAAGCCTAAAGATCTGGCAATAAACCAGGGTGACAGAGCTAGAATGATTTTCGTTTGCCTTGCAACCAAATTTCCAACTTCAAAGAAGCAAGCTTATTTATATTATAATATTTCACCATCAAAATTATTTCTTCTTCTTCTTTAGCAGAATGTGATCAACCTGATTTGACACCAAACCAAAGCAAACTAAGGCAAACATCCTCTGCATTACAGGGGTCAGTATTTTCTCTCTGTTTTCACAGTTTCTAGATCTGGCCTCAAACAATCCATATTATGCTCTCTGGGTGGTTCGGGAATATTTGGATATGCACATAAAACACAAGGAAACTGGTGTTCCATGAACACTTGGTCACCTTTCTTCTAAGTTTAGTATAATAAAATACTAACAATGATACTGAATTACAATTGCTAAACTATTCCAAAAACTAGAAGGCCACTTTTTGCTTACAAACCAGTGCTAATATTTTGCTTCATTGTCAGCCTTTGTTCCCACAGTCAGCATAAATGGATTTCCCAGTGGTAAGTATTCTAACCCTATGGTTCTCATAATTCATTTGGTTTGAATTATTGATAAGCTTTTCGGAAAAATGGAAAAGGGTCACACAGATAAGCCAATTCTTTCTTGGATAAAACCCATAAATTATATATAAATATTGATATATCAGGACATAACACAAGTTTCTCCTACAGAATACATTTTGCTTTGTTTACGGAGATGGACAATATTCACAGCTGTAGTCATGGCAATCTACAACAAATCATGAGCATTCCATGGGCTGGTATGCAGCTGCAATATTAGCCAATCATTAACCATGTGTGGCATTTGAAGGCATAATTGTTATGTTTTTAGTCCTGCTTTAAATTTAATTTATTGTAGGTTGCCTATAGAATTATATTATGAGGGCATTCTATCTATCTATCTATCTATCTATCTATCTATCTATCATCTATCTATCATCTATCTATCTATCTATCTATCTATCTATCTATCTAATCTATCATCTATCTATCCAGCCACTATTCAATAATAAGGGATAGGTAAAGTACTAGAGGACTATACACTGCCACCAACCCCACTTCTAGCTATGGTTTGGCATTACATCTGCACATATGTTAATCCGAACCTGGGTATGCTCTTAACCCAATATATGAAATATTGTGTGGGTTACATTGGACAATTCATTGCCATTCTCTCACCCATATACACGGCCCACTAGCAATGTATTTGCACTGACCCAATAAATAACTGACCAACTCTAGTTTAACAGAGTATCATAGATGCAGCAGCAAAGTGCTCATAAATGTACTATTTTTATAAACTATGCTAGGCAAGTCATGATTAGTGGTTTCCTGTGAATTATTAAACAGCCAAATATTTGAAACTGTTTGAAAAGGATTTAAGTGAACTATTCTGAGTGTGCCTTGTTCCATCTGTTGAAAAATTATTCTCAAACAATACAAAAGCCAAGATGATTAAAGGTCACTGATACATAGCAAAGCACCTTATTTCAAACCAGAAGAGGAAAAAAATTAATTATAATTGCAAAAAACTATTCCAGCCACATTTTAGACATAGCATCCAATTATCCATTTCATTTTCATTTACACCTCATGGGCGAGATCATTTATCATGTTTCACGATAATGACCAGAAGGCACACAGAGAGTGATTTCTAGAGGTAACAAATTACAGACCATATTAGCATAAGCTTACAAGATCTCATCAACAAGTACTATGCATAAATATGGGGTAATTACATTTACAATGAGCAGGAATGGTTGATACACTACCTTCTTCATTAGCAGCTGCCAAAAAAAACAAAAAACCTGGTTCCTAATTGAACATCCTGGTTTGCTTGCTTAAGTACAGTAATTTAGATCCTTATAACAAATCAGGAATCACTGTGTTGCTGGAGCACCAGCCAGGTAGGCATTGTAGTGGCTCATGATCTGGAGATGAATCTTTCATCATCAAGTATTATTGCTTCTTGCTACCAAGCCATCCATCATGCTGCTGAGACAGCTTGGAAAGATAGTGCTGGACCCTCACATTACTGCTCCTTGAACTCTGTCTCATCCATCTTTTGCATCATGCCTGATTTGCAGCTAAGTATCATCTCCCTGCTGCAAAACCAAGTGTGAACCCCATAATGCCTCTAACCTAGAGTGCCACTCTAATAGTAATTGATTTCTTTTTACTGCCGTGCTCAGGACTTGGAAAGCTCATCTGTGGTTACTGACAAAGAAGACAACCGTACAGAATTTAGATTTTTGCTGTAGGAAAAAGTAAAGTTGCTTCTTTATTCCACCATGTTATATGTGTCATGGGTGCATTTTTTTATGTCGATGCACATACATGCACACAATATATAATATTACAAGCATACGGTGGGTGCACATCCACGAACACACAAAACACAGACATATAGTATTGTTTAAACAAAATAATCTCAGGTGCAATACACAGTATTCAACATTTCAGGCTGTTCAAGTTGTCAGCAATTCAATTTGACACTGTACGATGTTTACACACACACACTGCACACACCCAGTGTACAAAAATAAGGGGAAATTATTATTAACCCCAGATTCACTCATTCAAACAATGTCTGCTTTAAAACCTCAGCAGACCATAAACCACCCAAGATTAAGTATAGTAATTCAGCTTCATCTGAATGCTGCTATAAAAGTTTAATACATCAAAATGATCAAAATGCCCCCAGTGGCAGGTTGGGATTCTGTTTCCAATTCAAATTCTCTTTAATATATGGCTTCACTGACATCTTGCATTTTCTACCATCTAGGTTGAATTCCAAGCGGCTTCCTTCTTCATCATTACCATACATCGGCTCACCAATCCAGCACAACACTACAGAGATGTCAAACCCAGTAGATTTTTCTTTTGTACCCAACAGTGAGTGGCAGATAGGAATCATTTAAATAAATACTGTGAAAGCCTTCCTGCTGTATTTCCCCAAGCACTCATTTTTTAAACAAACCTAAGTATGGGAAGAGATTGAAGGGAGAAGCAAAGCTAGCAACAAAATCTAAGAACAATAAAAAACTGGAATTTAGTTTAGTACACCTATAAACATGCCTTAATTTCTTGTTAAATATGGACAATCTGAGCAAGTCATGAATACATTCTACACTCTTACAGGAACAGATACAAATTCAAAGAGCAATGGTGATGTCTGGATTGCTAATATAATCTGTTCTCAGAAATGAACAGTTTCATTGCATCAGTTCTTATAATCTGTATCTGTATGTGCATCAGTGCTGGTTGGGTCATTAAACAGTCAATGCAAGCAAACAACACTCTTCTCACTATAAATAACCATATTTAACAGTTTCCACATCATGCAAGGATAGTTTTATAATTTAAACATATTGGTGTTTACCAGTTCAAGAAAACCTAACCAAGCACATTTTGGATATGAATAGCCAACTGGCTATTTGCTTCATTACAAAATATTTATGGGACCTACAGCCTGTTTTCCTACAAACTTATACACAATTTATATCTAAGGCACTAATCAAATTTGCCATAGAAATATAAAGTTTAATTTTAGTAGTAAAAATATCTTGTTTATTCTAAGAGATGCAGCACTCAAATGAAATGTTTTGGCTCTCAAGCCTGGAGGATTTGTGCTCTGATTTTAGTCTGCTGACTATCTGAAAAAGTAAAGCAGCACAAGCAGCAGGGCAGGGAAGTTCAGGCTGTTACACAACACCATCTGAGTAGCCTGCATAGCTCGGTCAATGAGGTCCAAGTGCCCCTCTAAGTCTTGAGTATCTGGAATAAGAGTCACTTAAGTGCCCTTGAGTCGTGCAATGTATTCAGCAGCTTGGTCACATATATGTTACATAACCAAAGTTTTTGTGCTGCATGTAATGTGTTACTTTTAGCTAATTTCTCAGTTTTGGTAAATTAACACAGGACTTTACTATAGAATAAGGGCCACCAAGCTTTTGGGGCTTGTGGGCACATTTGCAAATTGGAGAAACTGCTGTGGATCTCTCTCTCACACACACACACCACAACAAACTGCACACCACAATGTAGTTCATTGGCTACAAAAGAATGCTTTCTAGGTCTAATTTCAGTGGAAAGGAAATGGGGACATGGTGGGTATCAAGGAAGGCCTCTGTGGGCACATTTGAATGAGCCTTTTCTGTGGTGACTCCCCATCTGTAGAATGTTCTCCCCAGAGAGGGTCACTTATTGCCGTCTTTACATGATGACAGTGAAAACATTCCTCTTTATCCAGGCTTTCAGTCACGAAATAATATACGGCCTGTTAAATGGGGGTGGGGGCTGTTATTATTATTAATATTATTGTTATTATTATATTTTTATAAAATGGATTTTTACACATACTCTGTTTTCCTTTCCACAAGTAGTTAAATGTGTACATGGTTTGATTTTGGGTGTGATATTTGAAATTTCCTGCGAATGTCAGAGTTGATGAAAATGAACCTTACCCCTGCCACACAGTCTTACAATTTCAATGTTTCTCCAAGGCATTTACAAATGGTACAAAAAGGGATCAATTATCAATTTCCCTGAGAGATATGTGCCTTTTTCTTTCTTAAGAAAGAGCCTTTTGTTGTTGTTGTTTTTTGGGGAAACTTGACTGGATCATTAGAATAACGCCAGGCACCAAATTCATTTTAAGATATTGAAGGAATATTTAGGAGATTATTCACTCTAATTAGTTATGTCAGCCTACGCAAAACTAGTCAGATCCCTTGCAGGAGTGATGGGATAAGACACCTATTAATACAAATACTAAAGTGTGAAAGCTGTGGCATGGAAATCAATTAAAATCTATAACTCTCAGCTCGTCACAGGTCGCAAGCACTGCATTATTGACATGGCACACCTTTGGTAAACATAATTCAACTATAAACATTGTATAGAATCCACAGAAGTGACCAGATGAGGAATGATCACTGGGAGGAAGGCAGGGAGAAGAAATGTCATGGTGCACTTGTAGCAGCAAAACTGTACACCTTCATCTACCCCAGCTACAATAAAACATGTCTCTCCAGCATCCGTCTCTACAGCTACAGCAGGAGCTATAACTCTCCAATGGTTTGACTCGACCTCCAAAGGCACAGTCTTCCACTGTCTCCTGAGAGAGACAGATGCCAAAAAACCCCTTTGGTAAACATAATTCAACTATAAAACTTGTATGTGAAGTCAAAAGAATGCAATGAAATAAGTCACCTAAGCTCTACTACAGTAATGTGAAGGAGTCTCGGTGACAAGTCTAGATGTTGGCTAGCAATAACTTGTATGAATGGGGAAGGGTCATAGTTCAGTGGTAGATCCCATTGCTTTGTATCCAAATGGTTCTGGGTTCAATCCCTCTAGGTAATGCTGGGAAATGCTACTGTCTGAAACTCTGGACAGCCACCACCCATCGGTGGAGACAATACTGAGTTGGCTGGACAAAGGGTCTGATTTAGCAGACCTTGGTTCTCAAACGCCTTGGTACTCAAACAACTTGGCCCCAAACACTGAAACCCAGAAGTGTGTGTTTTGGTTTGCAAACTTTTTTCAGTAGCCGAACGTGCTCCTTTTTGAGTGTTACGCTTCCGTTTTGAGTGCCACACTTCCGTTTCTGAGTGTTACGCTGAGGTCTGTCTGTTTTTGCTATTTATTTTGTGTATGTTTTTTGCAGCATTTTTGTTTTTTGTGACTGTGTGGAACCCAGTTCAGCTACTGACTGACTGATTGTGTGACTGCAGTACATTGTTTATTGCTTTCATTTTATGGATCAGTGGTCTCATGAGATAGTAAAATTCATGTTAAATTGTTGTTTTAGGGGTTGTTTTTAAAAGTCTGGAATGGATTAATCCATTTTGCATTACTTTCTATGGGAAAGCGTGCCTTGGTTTTGGAATGCTTTGGTTTTGGAACGGACTTCCGGAACAGATTAAGTTAGAGAACCAAGGTACCACTGTACATGGCATGCTCCTCTGTCATATTTCTAGACATTTATGCATGAAACTTCCAATTTTCAAGTAATAAAGAAAAAAATATATGAACACAAAGCTTCTCTCAACAGAGTAATATATATTTTTATTTTTAAATTCTACCCTGCCTGCTTTCATCCTCCACAGTGGCATGCCAGTTGTAACTGTTAAACTGCACACCTTAAATATATAGTCAATCTAACGTACTCGGGCAATCAGACAAGGCCAGTTTTAACACACATTTTATCAGCAGCTGCTGTTATTCATCTTCCATTCACTAATAACCCGTGTTGTCAAAGTTTGTCTTCTACAAGCTGAAGATATTCTCATTACTCAAAATGATATGGAAGCAATACTCAGAACATGACAAAGTAAATTGCATTTCATCGTATCTTTTTTCTTCTTCCTGCGGCTGAGGGAACACGTAGATCGATACTCTTCAGCATGGGAACTCCACACTGAAATTTTCATTTGTTTCAAACAGCAACAAAAAGACCTTAAGCATGCCCTGTCACTTTCGGTTTAGGAAGAAATGCACTAATAAACTCTTACCCCTGGGTCATCTTTGACAATGGGCAATACTATGCCAGCTCTTATTAAAGGCAATTCGTATCAGTGGCCCAAAAATTTCCTTTAAAATTACCATCTTTTGTATCCATGTAGCAGGATGTCAGCTTTAAAGTGCCATCGAGATATAGGACCTGTCACTATAGTTAATTTTCAGCAGAGTTTTAACACCAGGGTAGCTTATCCCCCAGGGTATGTTTTTGACTAACGAGGTTTATTTGGTGGTTATCCAGACAAACAAGGAAGCATTACTACTGCATATTGCTTTTCAAATATAGCGGGAAGCAAGGAACTCTATGTACTCAAGCTTCAAGCTGATGCAGCCGATAACTCTAAGATCTTAGTCTAAATAAATAAATAAATAGTCCAGTAGCACCTTAGATACACTGAAACATATGCCACCAGACCCTTATACATTCTTCTGTTTCAGTGTATCTGAAGAAGTGTACATGCACACAAAAGCTTACACCCACAACAAATTTAGTTGGTCTCTAAGGTGCTACTGGACATTTTCTTTAAAAAAATGATATTTATTTCAACTGCGTCAGACCAACACAGCTACCTACCTGAATCTAAGATCTTAGGTAGAATCAACGAGTTGTTGAAAATATATTTATTTTTCATTTTGTTTTGACAAAATTTATAGACCACTTAGTCAAACAAAACCTCTAAGCAGCATATATAAAATAGTATAAAATATAATTTGTAAAACTTTTAAATACTTTAAGAACTTGAAATAAAAAGGAAATGATGACTTTGAAAATGTCAGCATTCCTCAATGGGAGACAAATTTTATTTCCTTAACTTTGATCTAGAAGTGGAACACACACCATACAGTTGAAGCATATTTAAAGCACACAACCCTTCCCAAAGAATCCTGGAAATTGTGGTTTGGAAATTGCAGCTTTGTCAGGAATGAACTGCAGTTCTCAGAATCCTTGCGAGAAGGATGGACCTTGAATGTATTGTGCACGTGCACAGCTTGAGTACAAAAAGAAACTTCCTATATTCTTTGTACAATTTGTGATAAAGCACCACAGTGTCCTGTGACCTTCATTCCAGGGGAACCAGACCTATGGTAAGTGCTGGAAACTATGATGTCTCTCACCACTCAGAGATTTCTGTACACATAACAATATTAAGTACAGTAAGGCTATAGAAAAATAATAATGAATGGGAACATTTAAGTCAGGTTTTCATCTCTATTGGCATAAAAACAAAGCAAACTCCATGGAATAAATATTTAAACATTTTTATGTCATTAAATATCATTTAGATAATCTGTGGTTTTCCAAATAGAAACCAGCCACATTTGTTTTATTCCATGAGGATTCCAGCAACATCCAATTGGCTTCTCCTCTCTATATCACTTGAGTTCAAGGTATTATCAAGATAAACACATTTTTATTTTTAAAACATTTGATGTCAGCAATCAGAAAGGGAAAAAAAATTACCTCGAACAATAAGCTGAGCAAAATTGGAGACTCCAGATCCCCTCTCAGACTGAGTAACACAGCGATATAAATCCTGATCTGTTTTTGTCACTTCCTGAAGTTTAAAGGTAGCAGCAAATCGTCTGTGATTTATGTTTTTAGTTAGGGCCACAGGAATGTCTTCTCCATTTCGTCTCTGGAACAAAAGGAAATCAGCACAAAAAGACTGGGTGATTAAAACAGCATCTGACTGGTAGGATCACAAAACAAGCAACTTGGCAAGTAATGAAAGGGAATATGGAACCTTAGCAAGGTGCCCATCTTTATGAGAGAGGTTATGTGAGGAAGGAAAAGGTACTATAGGCAGCTTGGCCAATATTCTCTTGGCACTCTGAACACTGCACCCCATCCACCACTGTGAATGACTTCGTGTTAGTAGAGACCATGAAATGTTGTTAGAAATAGATGGCAGCTTTGTACTGGGTATCCTGATGCTTAAGATCCACAAGTGAAGTATATCAGAAAAGGAAATATACAACGACAATATAAACACATGGGGTTGTCTCCAGTGAACAACTTCTGCTTGTGCAATGAATTCTCCTCCCCTCCCACTCCAATGCTCAAAATCTGCTTTCTAGTTTCTCCCAACCCTCCAGAGCTTTAGGGTGCTGGGGGCACAGGGGAAGTGGAGGAGAGGGAGAAAAAATACCACTGCATGAGCGGAAGCTGTTCTGCTCACACAATGAGACTGATAGATTCAACCCATGGTAAGTTTCTCATATTTCAAGTCTTGGAAAACTGAACCTTTTTGCAATATATTTTGAAAGCAGAGAGCCATGGCAGAATTCTGAAGAACTGTCAACTTCTAAAGTATGGAGAACTCCATTTTTCCCCCTAACTGCAGCCAGAAACAATAATCTCTTGTCTCTCTTCCCCATGTCTGGTATGACAAAACACATGCTATCATATAGTAAGCAAACAAGCAAATATTACCTCTCCCAATGGCCTGTACTTAATCAATACTAACCAGATTTGGATATTGAACCAAACATTTCTGTGCAAGATTTCTGATAAAGCATTAAAGAATGCCCCCTTAAAGCCCTGCAGACAACCTCTAGGATGGAAATGGTGAAGCTGTGGCCCTTTGGACATTGTTAGCTTACCAACATTTGTAAATTACCCACTATCATAGGTATACACAGTGCTGCATCTGTGACTACTTGACTATTTGAGCATTTTTAAAGAGGTGCAAAATGAATGAACTATGCATATACAACTCTGAACAGTTCCCACACTTTACAAAACAGCCTCATCTAGTCAAGATTCCCTGACGTGTACCTGGGCATTTAACAATGCAAATGTATGCTGTCCACAGGGTAAACCAGAGACAGGGCAACTGAGGCCCTTCAGATGGTGCTGGACTGTAATTCCCATCAACCCTGGATGAAGCTGGTGGGAGCTGCACTTCGGACGGCCATAGGTTTGTAGTCAAGTTGTGAAATAGCAAAACATTAAAATTTAATTTAAAATAATTCGTGTCATTCCTGATTTAATCATATCAAAAGGAAGAAGAGAGGGGGAAAGAAGGTTCTCATGACTACTTTCTGTGAATTGTTATGTACTGTATGGTCTACAAAAAATAAAACAATGCAGGGAAGCAATTGTCCTGCATAATGCCCCATTGCAGACAATCTTCTCTCTGCTAAATCAGCCAAGATAAACAAGCCTTTTGCACCCCACACAGAGCCCCTTTGCTTCTTCCTTTTGCAGCACAAGCAATTAAACCAGGCAACATGAAATAATGCCAGGATATTAAACCAGACCGTGCTCTAAGATCCTGGCTGGTTCTAAACTTTGCTTAACTGAAGATTTCTACATTGCAGCATGCAGATGCCCCTAGAAGGAGCAATGAACTCATTCATATCACACCTTATAGGCAAAGATGCAATTGTGTGAATGTGGTCAGTAGGGTTCATGGGAACTCAACAGCCGCCACAGTTTGTAAACCAAAACCGCAGGCTGGCAGAAGGTAGAAGAAAGAAATCACAACACATTATACATGGTCAGTGATGTGTCCTGTAGCCTTGTAATCAGTGAAGAATCTGACAATAAAAGTCCCTAGGAAGTAGTGCAATAGGGCCAACAGTAGTAGCATTTAGGCATCCCCAGAGAGAATCTACTCAGATAACAGCCACTGAGGCTACAGAGTGATGCTTATGTGACTCTGAGCTATTGTCCCGTGGAGGACCTAGTTAACTGAGGCAGAATTAAATTCAAACCAGGATGAACTTATCATCTGCTGCTGTTATAAGGTAAAACAAAAAAGGAACTGCAAACTAAGGAGCCAGGGGAAATGATCACATTTATCCGAAAAGGGAAGGCTCTCTTCAAACCTAAATGACAGCAGTAGCTTCAAAAGATGGAATGTAGAGTGACAAGAGGGATTTTGTATGCAAACATACACATTTTAGACTAGAGTTCCAAGAAAAATCTCAAATGAAATTGTATAAAGACTGAAGTTGCAGCACTGCTTGTCCAGTGCTACTATATAGCAGTGTCTCTAAAGCACTCTTTTAATATGAGAAAGACCACCAAGAAAGTGTAAATCACACCTAATCATTCTTACATTTCTCTCTGCTGTACAATATTAGGCAGAAGCAGGTGACATGTATATACAAAGTTTATATTAGAGAAATATGCATCTTCAATTATATATCACTGGCAAAAAAGGAAAGCTCCATGACCCATCAGAAAAGCATTCCCTGGAGAAACCTCAAGCCTTTTATTTTATAAAACCAATATTTATATATATTTTATTGAAGTTAATTTCAAGTACACAAAAATACTGTTCACATTATTAATCATATCTACATCCTGCCCCGTTCCCTCAAAAGCTGAGGGCAATGCACTCAGGATGGGTGATTCATTACCAATAAATTATTCCAAACAGGACACAATGATCTTCAGCACTATAAGCCTGCACTCTAAATTAACAGATTAGGTTTTTTGTGTTGTTGTTGTTGCTTTAACAAAAAAAATAAAAATAAACTATATACAACTCCTGGCTTCAGTGGAATTCAGCCAACATGAATGGAAAGTCATGTTGGTGCAGGTGGTACTATGGCCAATACACCGTCACATTCATAGATAAATGAGAATTTACATCCCTCAGTAGCTGTCTCAGTGCCAATGGAGAAAACATGAACTGACTCCTAATGCCTTGGTTGCAATCATATGTATGCAATTAGGCTGGCTGAATTCCACTGAAGTCAAGAAGATTTAAACAAAGATTGCACCCACTGTCAGAAGTTACATGCTCATACTGCTTACTCAAATAAACTGGATGTATACCATGCAGTATATGTATATATAACTAACAAAGGAAACAAAAGCATCTTACCACCTGTTTTTTCTTAAAATGTACTGAAGCAATCCTAAAAATATACAAGATTCTATCCCCTTTTGGCAGTGTCATTAAAGCAGAAGACAAACATGTGGGCTTTCAACTCCATATTCAAAGGCTGTAAACTTTAACACTCAGCAGGAAGTAAGTCCAGCTGAACACAATGAGGCTTACTTGAGAGTAAACATGGAGAATGATTCTCACTGTTGCATATGAGTGAGCTGCACAAGTTCCAAGGCTCTAGTTTTCAACTGGTAGGTCAAGAACCAGGATGGCATCATACTTTAGTATAACTATAGTAAAAACAAACCACAGCTACTTGGGACCAGACACCACAAGGAACTGTGTTTAACTTAAAACTGAAAGTGGACGTTCTTGATCTCCTGTGGTATACAAAAGAGAAGGCATGGGATGAGGGATGTGCAAGATCAAGGCTCATGGCAAGTTCTTGCTTCTCCTGAAGCAAACCAGACTGCATGTATCTGAGGTCTGGATTCCATCTAGGTTAATCATAAGGACACTTTATTAAGCTTGGGCTTAACCTACTGCAGTTTCTGTTTGGAACAACTGATATAAAAAGAACTCTTATCTTTCACAGGAGCAATATGTTATGATGACAGACTCAACAAACTACTGTACTTGTAAAGTACTAGGAAATCAATGGTCAAAACATTGCAAGCACTACTATCAGAGATCAGAGTATGCATGCTGGATACAAAGGGGGGAGGGATGTAAAAAGCCAGACTGCTGTGATCAAAGAAAAGAAAGCTATTTTTATGGGAACACTATCAAGAGCACAGAAAAAGAACACTGGAAAGATACTTTCCTACAAGAGCTATAATAAAGAGAGACATCTTCTGAAGAATGATGTAATGCTGGATGTACTGTAAGCACTAGCTAATTTGCAGAATTGAGTCTGGAGGGACTGAACCTGCAGCAATTCCCCCTGAATCATGTGTCACCACAGTTGCAGGGCAGCAATGAGACAGAACAAGATGAGGCATAAATTGCTTACAAGACTCTGGTCGTGAAAGAAAAGGAAAAGGCAAGGAGATCTTTATGAATTAACTTTATAGTAAAGAGGGGAAGTAAAGAGGTGTGAAGCAAGAAATCTTTAAAAGCAATGTTGTGTAACAGCAATACACCTGGGAATCCAGTAAGGATTGATTTAAGAAGGTAGCGACTTAGGGCCTAAGCAAAGTGCTATAGAAAACAGGCTTAGTTAGCAGCGTTGCCTCCAATGCAGGCAAGAGACAGGAAGAATTCAAAACTCCAGAGCTGCCAGCCTGTTCAGCGGGAGGAAAGTAATTTCCACGAGTAATTTTTTTAAAGGGGAAAGTAAACAAGTTACAGGCACAAAAGACTACTCTCGTTGGAGATATCTCTGTCTATCCATTTATCTATCTATCATCTGATTATCTATTCATTTATTTAAGTTCTATACCTCCCTTCATCCAAAAATCTCAGGGCAGTTCACAGCATAAAAATGCAAAATAAGAAAACAAAACAGCACTAATAAAAACAAGAACATGAACAAAACAAACCCATACTGTGCCTCCCACAAAAACATTTAAAAGGGCATAGAATGTTAATCAGCAGACAGCCTAGTTGAAGAGAAACATTTTCGCCTGGCGCCTAAAGATATAGGTACAGAGAGACAGGAAGTGTTCTCAAGGAAGGGTGGTCTCATGCTTCGCACATCTACTGAGAAACAACAGCCACTCCATGTTTCCTAGAGCAGGAGTCTTCAACTTTTTCAGACCCAGGATCCACCTTTAATACAAACTTGCATTGGGAACCCATTCCTTAATTCTCCACTGCCCTCCCCCCATTCCCCAATAAGAAGAAGAGGAGGAGGAGGAGGAGTTTGGATTTAATATCACTACCCTGAGGAGTTTCAAAGCGGCTAACATTCTCCTTTCCCTTCCTCCCCCACAACCTTGAGTGAGGCTGAGTGAGGCTGAGAGACTTCAGAGAAGTGTGGCTAGCCCAAGGTCACCCAGCAGCTGCATGTGGAGGAGCAGGGAATTGAACCTGGTTCACCAGATTACAAGTCCACTGCTCTTAACCACTACACCACACTGGCTCTCCATTTGTATGTTAGCAGTGCTGCTGTTGCAACTCGCCGTGGATCAGGTCATAACCCAGTGGTGAGTCCCAACCCACCTGTTGAAGACCAGTGCCCTTCACTAGTGCAAAATACATTGGGTGGAAATCACCGGCCATTCATTATATTACAGATCTGTGTATATAGATTCAACATGTAATGAACAAAGTTGCCCAAAGACTGAATTTGGGGTGTGAGTGTGTGGATATTCCACTCTTCCAAAACAAAGATCAATAGTTTTTATTACTCATATTCATCTATCATGCACAAATCCTTGGCCAAAAAAAAAAAAAAAAGAAGTTCATCTCAAACAAAGATGTATTTGACTTCCAAATCTTCTAGGGTTGGGCACTGGCAAACTGCTAGCTCTCATATATCACACAGGCAGGCTGATTTATGGGCATTCAGAATCTGAGTAGGTTCTCACTTGTAAATCTTAATGCATGGGGATGAAAGACAGTTATACAAGACTACAGTGATCTATCAATTGCCAGGAAGTAAAAGGAGCATATAGCATTGGAGAGGTACAAACATTCATGCTTAGGGTCACATCTGAAGCCATCTAATCTAGCTACCCTTTCCCCCCATTTTTTGTTTAAGTTTGATGTATCCCATCTAAACTAGTCTGAAAAATAGTTAAGGGGATTCACCCAACCAGCCCTGTCGGCAAAGCCCTGTGCAAGGAGTTCCGCTTGTGCCATGGAGCCTCCCCTCTCTCCTCCCCCTGTATACCTTGAAATTGGCTCAAGGGAGGGGGTCAGGAGAACCCCCCAGGACAGCGGGAGAAGTAGAGGGGGGATCGTTCCATCTGGCTAGCTGAAATACTTGCACCAGTGGAATATCCACCATAGATGTAAAATTCTACCCTCAGACTGTTTTTCAATATCACAATTGCATCAACTTCACAATGTTCTCTATTGCATTTTGTCTTTCAAAAATAAGACTTTTAAAACAGTCATTTTGGTGGATGTACCTCTTCAGCTGAAGTGTATTCTTCCTTTAAGGTGAATATGTGGCATTTCCCCCCCCCCATCATTTTCATTTCCATTTAGCAGGCTACTTCTTTTTTAAAAGCATGTTTTTGTTTGGTTGACTGTTTGACTGTTTGACTGTTTGTCTGTCTGTCTGCCTGCCTGCCTGCTTGCTAGCACTGAGCAAGTTTTCCCAATTCTGTGAATCCTTTATGGGTTGAATATGCCAAATTGTTCTACTCTGCTTATCTTCCAAATGCTTATAAAATAATTCTATAATTACTAATATGCTCTTGCCCCAATGTAATTGCTCCTTTCGTTTGTTCTCATGATTTATCGTCTCTCCCCCACCCCACCCCAGCAGCCTTGGCAATGTGTAATCTGAGGATCCCAAACATGGCACCTGCGAGCACGCCATTCACAGACATCCCCTTGCTGTTGACTCTCTGCAACATATAAGTATGGTAGGCCAGGGAGAGGGAGAAAGAAACAATACATTTCTTGTTCCTTTCAGCCACCCACTTTTAAAGCCAGACAAAAGATAGGGGAACACTCAGCTTCCAAAGTTGCTGAGAATCCACAATCTTGAATAAATAGGTTAAACAAATGGCAGGAACGTCTGAAAGTAGGCCTGTTGCTATGATCATGCAAAAAGGGTTGAAGTTGCGCCACACCAATCAGTCAAGCTCTAAATATACAACAGATGCCCAAGATGGCAGACAGCTACATTCCAAACAGCATTTGCAACCATGAATGCACCATCACCTTGAAGACACTGCTTTTTATAAATATACTGTGGCTTACATGGTGGGAAAAGGCAATATCCTCCACAACAGAAACACCCTAATCCTCATGTTGTCCAGAACAGAAAGCAGAAACATCTAAATGTACACAATATTCCCTAATCTCAGAGAAAAGTCATGAGTTGTAGTTGCAACAAACTGAACTCAAATTCGTCGTTCTCTTTTTCTATCCTTCAATTGCTATTTTCAGCCAGTTGCTTTAATTATCTGCAACTCCACTAGGAATGACATTTTCCTGTGGCTGGGAGAAGAAAGGCATCATGCTGCATTAATGCTGATGAGCCTCTCAAAGGGTGAAACCATGGCACCCTCTTCCAGCTTTGACTTGCCAACTAAGGAGGCATTTAGCCAGCACCTAAAGCCATTACTGACTGATTACTGACAGGATTACCAGTCATGCTTTAAAAACCCCCACATTTTAACCATGGGTGATAACACTCCTCATTTCAGATCCACCAAAGTCAAAGGTAGCACCAAGATCTGTGTGGCAAAACACACACACACACACACACACACACACACACACACACACGGAACTGCAAAGGCAGGTTAAACCTCTTTGCTCAAGCCAAATGATGTGTTGGTGCCAAGGCTCAACAATGATGGATAGGCTCATTAGTGGTTCCGTTATCAACTACTGAACCTAGAGCCAGGGCATATGGTTTAGCAGATGCTCCAAGGAAAGGACTTTATTGATGGGGGCCACATAGGTGTCGTGTCGTCTTATGCTGGCCATGGACAAGAGATCTGAAACGTTGTGAGACAGCTTACCACATTTACTACCATTCCCAAATTGGAAAATAGAATGAAGCAGCTTGGTTCTGAAACCTATTGCTCAGATATTTAAACCGAGATAGAATCTTCTATCTGACCCCCAAAACACACATGTGCGCGCACACACAGAGGATTTTAGTGTTCTGAATTACCTGATCTTGTTTTGGACATGAAATTAATGTGTTCCAAAAAGCTTTGCTGTTTAACTCAGTAGTACGTATGTTCCAACTAAGTTCAGTAGAACATGCTAGTATGTGTGCTTAGACTTTCAATCTTCCCACACAGTAGAACACAGGATCAGGCAGCCCAAGTGTTAAACATTTGTAGGCAGGCAAGGGGTGACATAACTGGGCTCCTGAGCCCCACAGGGATGCCACAGAAAGAATCTAGTTGGTCAAGGTAGCTGTGGACTCAAAAGGTTGAAAACCTCTGGGAGTGGGCCTTTTGGGAAAAGATCACATCCACAGTAGGTTCAGAGTCCCACTGCCATATCCAAGATAGCACTTGGATGTAGCACTACTACATCATATTATAACTGAGTGATCACCTGTTGAGAAAATACTATCACAGATGAGCTCATGAATTATTTGATCCTATTACTTGAGGCAATGAAAGCTAGTTGCAAAGCAATAATTTTCACAGAACCTTGCAGCCAACTGTGAACTTGCCCTCTATAATTCTGAATAGGTTACTTTCATATATAATAGGCAGATTTGCTTTTCAACATGATTTGTAGTTAAAATCTTTCAAAGTTTCCATCTATTTATCATCCTACATGAAGAAGCACTTTCAGGAATATTTACTTGCCGTCAGAATCCTATAATAAAGAGGTGAGACATCAACCTGGGTTTCAAAATAAACATTAACAACAACTTTTAAACGGATCTGCAATGGCTTGCAAGCTAGGTATTAAAATCACTAAGTACTGTGTGAATCCCTGTTGGTTTAGGAATTGGAGTATTGCTCCTTATGCCTGTGGCTCTTTTTGGATAAGCCATCTGGCTCAGGTCCCCTTCTGTGGTAGTCTCTCTACTCATATTCAACTATATAGAGGGAGCTATGTTGAGGTCACCCCCCCCCAACTTGGTGAGGTGAGCTGCTTACGCCACTCCTTCTCTCATGGAGCCTCAAAACTTCAATTGGTAGATAGTTTCATTGACCAGCAAAGTCTTTTATAACCAAACCTCTCCAAAGAACTGTACTGAACACCCCCATCTGTATGGAGCCTAATTGTTCAGGGAATTTTTGTTCGAACTTTTGCAGATTAAATTTGTCTCCCCTAGAAGCACACCCTTTACTAGGATTATGCACATGGATTCCTTCACAGCTTACCACATGTGAGAAGTGGTACAGTATCCCACGCACTGGCCATGCCCCCAAATGATGACGCGCCTTTTGGCTGTGTGCCCCAGTGACCACACAAGGTTAGTGAGCAAATTCTATCACATTACTTCTTGGGGGTTTTTTTTTTGGGGGGGGGGGGTTTGGAAATTTTTGTGCTTCATTATCTTGTAAACTATCTTGGTGGGTTGAATTTTTAATGAAATAAACGTGTTTATTGTTTTTAGCAAAAAGGAGAGGAAATCTAATTATGTAATTTAGACAAAACAAAACATATGTTTGTAAAACAGCTTTTGTCTGTTTGTTAAACAATCTACCCTAGAGAATAAAAATGAAATAATCTGACATCAATCTGATATGGAGAACTGCACAGTATGGAAACTTTCCAGTTGGCTCTTTTTAACCACATTGGATCAACATTTATCTAGGCTGCACAGAGTGGTTAACATAAGTACTTGCACACTGCCATTGTTAGCACCTTAGCTATGACAATTATACAGGTTCTTTTAATGTGTGCTCACTTTGGCACTCCTAATACTCTGCTTCTTTATAATGATTTTTTTGTGCTTATCTAAGTGTTGTTTTATTAGTGTTCCCCATTTAATGGAAACTCTTAGTCCCTAGTGATACAGCCTGCAATTACTAAACTGGTCATGTAAAGTCAAATAAAACTATGCTTAAGTCACTGAAATTGAATGTTTACAGTTATCACATTGAAGCAGAAGGCATGAGCAGTACCATTATCTGTCATCTCATTTTATTTTACTCATTAGTAACAAATGTCATGGAGGATAAGGCTATCAATGGCTATGTTACACCTCCACTGTTAAAGGCAATATGCCTATGAATATCAGCTGGTAGAAATCAGAAGTGAGGACAATGGTGCTGAGCTCCAGTTCTGCATATGTGCTTTCTACAGGCATATATGATAAGAGGATACTGGATGAGATGGACCCTTGGCCTGACCCGGCATGACTTTTGTGATTGTACTTCATCCTGTTCTAAAATCTGGAATTCTTTAATTCAGTTGCATCACATGGATGTAGTTTAACATTCTGTTTAAAATCAAGGTATAATTTGCTATCAACTTCAATCAAATAGTTTTTCAAAATCACAGATACATATGCCCCGCTTATCCACAAGTACCATACAATTTTTCCTCACCTCACTGAAAAGGAATTCCAAATTTAGCACATTGCTCCCCAGGACTGCATTTTCCCCATTTTTTAAAGTCTAAAACATATTGCTTACATTTTTAGGGTGGTTATGGTGCCTAAATAAAATAAATGTGTAGAGAGCATTCTACTGCAGAGAATATTCACTGCAGTGTAATAGCAATTTCACATAATACCTTGATTATAAGAAAGGGCTACCCAGAACACAGAACACAGAGCCCATGAATAGAGAGATATTTGATGAAATAAAAAGTGTATCACTGCATCCATAGCTGTCAACCGTCCCTTATTTGGCGGGAAACTCCCTTATCCCAGCGCCGTTTCCCGCTGCTGTCCCGGACTGATGATGTCCCTTAAATTTCCCGGGTTTCATGCTCGCCTGGCTCAGGAGGGAAGCAGAGCCTCGGGGTCCTCCACCTCGAGAGAGAGCGCGCACACAAGCTGCCACAAGTCCGTCTCTCCCTTTTCCCCCTCAGGGGCGCATCATGAGGAGATGGGTGGTGGCGGGTGGGCAGGCAGCCCCTCTCTTGCGAGACTTCCGCCGCGCTGCCAGGGGAAGCTGGAGGCGGTGGCAGCGGCTGAGGAGGCAGCCTGAGGGAGGAGGAAGAGGAGGGGATGGGGAGGGATGCAGAAGGGCGGTGCTTCAGCGACCACTGCAGCGCCACAACCGTCTCATGCCAGGCTCGCGGGCAGTGTGGGCGAGAGTCTTTCTCCCTCTCTCTCGCACGGGGAAGGGCCGATGGAACTCCTCGCGCCAGGACGACGGCAGCCCCGACGTGCTGCTTAGCATACCCTCCAACCAGTGCAGCATCTTAATGTAGTGATTTCCCCCTCTGCATCCCTTTGCCGGGTTGCTGCGCTGTGGGAACCACCGCTTGAGGCTTCGTTTGGCTGCTGGTTGACTAAAACTCCTTATTTTGGCTGCTGATCCCTTATTTTTGAGGCTGCTGGTCCCTTATTTTCAAATCTGTAAGTTGACAGCTATGACTGCATCTTCATGTGAGTCAGATTTTGTTTATAAAAGTGGGGGACTCAAAAGCTGTATAAGTACAACCACCTTTTAATATGAAATAAATGAAAATTAAAAATAAAGCAAAAAAAAAATTATATTGGAAAGCATTTTTCAGTTATGTGACTTATCCTGTATAAACCAGAAAAAGTAGAACTTGCATTTTTTGTTTTTGGAAGATGTATGCCCACAAATGGATCCCATTGAATCAGCCTTACCTGGAGCCATAACTTGTTATTCACTGCATCCCTCCCTGTAGCAATGCACTGAAATGTAGCATTCTGGCCTGCATTGACCTCCACATCTCCAAGCCTCAAGAAGTGAGGAGATTTATCTGTGTGTAGGTGGAGAGAGAGAAAAATGTTACCAAAAATATGTTCAGACAAAAAAAGCCCATTTACTTCTCCCCAAAGATACACATTACTGCAGCCTTTGGTTAAAACTAATTTTTTACATGAAAGAAAATAATTGTTTCAACTCAAGGAGAGAGAACAAAACAGCCTTGATCTTTCTTCCTGCACCACACAAACTCTGCTGAAGCTTGTCAGACATGAATTAAAAGCGATTTGTAATAAGCCAAAGCGTAAAAGGATGTGAAACAAAAACAAAAAAAGCCTAAAAACTCTGGAGTGAACTTCCATTGCATTATACATAAAACCACTGCAATGAGAAACCACTGCATTAACAATACAAACAATCAGATTTAATTAACTCCATATAGTGTGATCTAGTGCCACGTAGACATCCCTGTCAGTAAATATCACCTGCACCACTAAATACAGCAACATTTGACCCACTGACAAAGCTTCTCATACTAACTGTCCTGCCTCAAGGAAAGCTCAGTGACAAAACCATCCTTGTGAAATATTAGGGTTGAAAAAGGCAGCGGTGGCAGTCGAGAGAGAAATATGCTACATAGTTTGCACACGCATTACTCTTCTAAATTACCTGGTAACAGGCCACACATCAAGAGTCTAGGCTTAGCAATTCAATAGACTGGCCCAGTCTATTACGTCTGCAATTAACCAAACAAAATTCAATAATGCTATGGCTGTGTGGGGTGTGAGGGAAGGCTCATGTTAATTAGGATCAAGGGCCATGTTTACTACCCTACAATCCTATACTGGAGAGCTGCTGCTGTTGAATTGAACCTATGGCTATCCTTGCGGATAAAATTTGCAAATGGAAGAAGCTGGTGATGGAGGCATCAACTCATGGAGCTGGCTTTGATGACACAGGAAACCAAACTATGATAGTTAGGTGTTACTAACTTTGCATGTAAGTTTCAGGGAAGCAGCCATGGATAACTGTTTATCTTTTCAGAGTCTGAAGTCTCAAGAGTGCCTTCATGTCTCATTTTACTCTATGAAATGCTGTATTACAAAATTCTGTTGGGTGACAACTTTCCAAAATGTGACATGAAAAACCTCAATTTGTTTCATTTTTCTCTGTTGCAGGAGCCTTGAGGGAGCCTAGCAAATTGTAGGAGATTTGTGGGAAATAGAACACACATGGAAGGTGATTCTAGCCTCTTCTTCTCTCAAGCTTGTAGTTCATCCTGGACCCAGAGGTTCAGTTGTGACAGTAGTCCCAATATGACTTTTCAGAACCCTCAATGGATATAAAGACAGCTATTTCATTGGATTTAAACCAAGTGATCATCATTTCAAGTCTTTGCACACTTAGCAATCAATTACTATAATGAAATTTATACCATTCTGTCCTTGATAACCTCTCGGAAGCTTTGGCTGCTGCAGGATGTGGCAACCATCGTGAAGGTGGTTTGGTCCAAGAAAGCACATCCATACTAATCATAGAATCTTAAAATTGTAGAGTTGGAAGGGACCACAAGGGACATCTAGTCTAACTCCCTGCAGTGCAGGAAACCTTTGCCCAATGGGGGATGTGAGATTAAAGTCTCAAGCTTTACCAACTCAGCTACTCCACATAGATCAATATAGTTTATTTATATACTGCTTTTTGGCCTAGAGGGTCTCCGAATCATCTTCAGGCATGATTTTGCTGTTTTGATAGGGCTCTCTGCACACACTTTAAATGCCATTTGCTCAACATTGGTTGCTACAACACTTAAAAGTGTTATTATTATATTGATAATAAGTTGAGCTAAATCTCACAGGATCATGAAGAAGCACATAGGTATTTTACACATAGGATTTATAGAAGCTTGATTCTAATGCTGTTTCCCAGAAATAGCTCACTGGGTGGAACAGAGCCATTGTGCCAGATTGCCAGCAGGTGGTTGCTATTGCCCACCAGAAGGGAATGTGGAGGAAGCAAGGCGTCAGGGCGGTCAGTGTTGGGCAAATGCACCAGCAGTGCTAAATCCTCCTGCTGGTGCATTTGCACTACACCAGTCTCTCTGCTACCTCTCCCCTCTTCCTCCAGTGAAATCCACCTACTGGGAAGCTAGCCGAGTGGCTCTACCCCACCCAGCAAGCCACTTCTGTTCTCATTAGCTGGAACCCCAACTAACAGAAATCTTATACATCTACATTTAACTATAAGCTACACGTCTGTGAATGTTGAGAAACATTAAATTCAGGTATTTAAATTAACAAGAAAACAAGATTAATTCACTAATTCAAAGGTGTCATTTCCCCACTTTTTAACAAATTGTAAAAACTAGAGGAGGAGGGTGGAGGGAGGACACCAATGGCTGGATGATGGAAAAAGCAGTCAGACAATATTGAGCCTGTCTTGAAAAAGACAGAGAAAAATGTGACTCTTAATCATTACTTACCACAAGGGTAACTCAGAACCTGGATGTCATCAATGGCAATGTAGCCATTTCTTCCATCTGAGACTTCGGCCTCAAATATTACCTGTCAAAGAGAAAGAAAAAAATGTTTACAACCGTCACTGCTACAGAATTCCCATCAGTGCAGGGTGCAGATATAAGACAACACCTTTTCATTACAGCTGAACTTGCTGCTAGGTTTCACTCCTGAATTTAATCATTTTCACCATTCTTGATTTACACAAAGGTCAGCTATTAATTAAGGCTACTTCAGTGCCCTTGCCCTCTCATTCTGGCCTGCAATATGCAGAATCTTTAGAACAAATATACCATTTTAAAAGGAAGCAAGTATTTTCCAGTAAAAAGAGGGCAGATTTTTCACATACTGCCTAGGAGACAAGGCCCTTCATTTTCTACCTCAGCAATTCAGCTGAATACCACATTCACAGTGAAACTGAAAGTATAAGATTAATATGCTCGTACGTATCTTCGTTCTCTGTTTCTGCCAAGCAAGAGATAAAAAAATGTGATGGAAGGAATAATAAAGGCACTGGTATCATAGCTCCTCTGATGCCTAGCCGAAATCCGTGTCAATAGCAGCAGCAGAAATGGTGTAATCCTCCGCAATAAATGGATAGAGTTATCTCCATGCCCACCTGAACTCTGAGCACTGCAAGACTCCAGGGATGATGCAGAGAGAAGCATCAAGTACTAGAATTCAAAGAGTATTCCGTTTCAGCCCAAATCATGAGCTCACAATCTCTCTCTGTGAGGACCAAACATATACACTGATTTCTTGCTTGATTTTATTTTCTGTAGCATTAACATGATATTAATGTGCGTTTGCAGCAGGATTTGATTGTATTTTTATATTGTTTTTTAAAGCAGCCACACACTCTCTCTCTATGTCTCTCTCTCTCTCTCTCTCTCTCTCTCTCTCTCTCTCTGTGTGTGTGTGTGTGTGTGTGTGTTTGTGTGCGCGCGCCAAAAACAAAACAAAGTAGAACAGCATATCATCTTAACTGTGTAGTTCTGCCTTCAGGCGTAGGGGTGTTGCTTTTTTCTTTTCTAATTGCCAGTGAAGGCTTTTTTTAACCCTTACTCACCCACCATTTCACTGTGGTCTTGATACTCACGCAACCTTCATGCAAAAAAGGCCAGTTTAACTAAATGCAACATTTCCCCTCAATACAAACTGCAGGAGGGTGATCCAGATTAGGGCCTCCATGCTGACAATTATGAGAGGGGGAACCGACACTGAGTTCCCCCATTCCACTCACAGAGCTAAAATTCCCAAAGTCCCCTGGAAAGAGGACTTGATTGCTAAGCCACTCTGAGAGTTGTAGCTCTGTGAAGGGAATAGAGGTCTCATAATATCTCTCAGCACCTTTAAAAACTATAGTTCCTAGAAATCTTTGGGGAACCCATAACAGTTAAGCAGGGCTGGCCCCAGACATTTTGGTGCCTGAGGTGAACCAGGCCCCACAGGGCCGTCTTAAGCATATCTGGCACCGTGGTGCAAAGATCGCTCCGGCGCGCCCCCCCTTTCCCAGAGTTGTCGAGATTTTCCCAAGCCTCTGCAGGGATCGCTCTCCTCCTGCGGAGGCCTGGGAAGGAGGCTGCACGCCCGCCAGCCATATGGTTGATGGGGCACAGCTGGTGGACGTGCAGGGAAAGGGGAGGCCGCTGGCAAAGCCACACAGCTCCCCCACTCACTGGGGCGCCCCCAGATGCGTAGGAAGGTCAGGTGGTACCCAGTGCTGAATTTTTTTATGGCACCCCCCTCACTGATATTGTTTTTTACAGAGGGTACCCCAAAGTTGTTGAGCTTTTTTAAGGAAAGGTTGCACAGAGTTTTTGAGCTTTTGGGGGGGCAGGGAACACGATAGTTGAGCAGCTTTTTTACCAATTCGCCCACCGGGGATATGAGCACTGATTTCTCTGGCAGATCAGCCTTTTTAATGCAATTAAGCCCTGGAACAATGCTAGCTATGCACCCTTGCTTGCTTGCAGATGCTTTGCAAGAAGGGGGAGCCCAGCTTGTTCAAACACCCATGTCTACAGAGCGGTCAATGCAATATTAATGCGGAAAACAAACCCCACAGCAGCCACCACTGGAGGAAACTGTTCTAAAATTAAGGGGGGAAAATATGCATTCTAATATTTGGAAGGAAACTGGAGTGAGGGAACCTTCTCCACTCCCCCCCCCCCAAAAAAAAGGTTCAAGAAAGTGGAGTCTAGATTTAGGCTGAGTGCACACCATACATTTAAAGCACCTAGAAAGAGCAGCACCCAGGAAGCTGTAGTTTGTTAAGGGTGATGGGAGTTATAGCTCTTTTGGGGTAAGCTACAGCTCCCAAAATTCTTGGAGTGTGTGTGCTTTAAAAGTATGATATGTATACATACTTAGATAGTTTTAATAGGGAATATAACAGTTTTATAGAGGACAGAGATCTACCAACAGTCCAAAACATTCATAATCAGGTATCTCAAGAAGCGTGCATGCACACCAAAGCTCATACCATAACAAATCTAGTTGGTCTCTAAGGTGATACTGGACAATTTTAGGAAGGATTATTTTAAAGACTTTTTTTAGGGAATTTTTTTTAAGGACTTGATTCTTTTAAAGGAACTTTTTTGGGAAGAGTTTTTTTTTAATAATCTTTTTCAAGAATTTATTTATTTATTAAAAAAACCTTTTTTTTTTTTGTTAAGCATCTTTCATCAATGGGAAAAATGGGAAATTCTTTCATTCCTGGAAAGGCAGGCCTCACATAGAATCATATAATTGTAGAGTTGGAAGGCACCTTGAGTCTAACCCCATGCAACGTAGGCGGGATCTTTTGCCCAAACGTTGGGCTTGAACCCTAAGAGTAAGAGTCTCATGCTCTACCGACTCAGCTATCTGTGGGTCCAGCACTTACTAAAGAAAACAGCTACAGTGAAAGTTCGCATTTCATCATGGGATTATTGTGGTGATATATAGTCAGAAAACAAATAAATGAAACTTAATAAGCAAATTATTGATCTTTTGTCAAGTCCAATAACAAAAATAAATAGTATCAACTACTTTTACATTATAAAAATTAATCTTTTGCTGCTTTAAAAATAATAATCAACAAGTTTACTCTACCATGACACCATGAGCAGTGAACATTTTTAGCTTCTAATTGGTAATTGGCAGTAAAAAAATGCAAAATTAAATGACCCTAGATTCATATATACCCAACCTTGGGCTGACTTTCATAATCATATCTGTTCAGTGGCCAATGTGGAAAAGAGATGAGAGATGGGGTATATTCTATATACACAGAGACTGTGTTAGCATCTCTCAATAACAGGATATATTCACTGATTAACTTCCAATCACCAAGTTTCTCAGCCGAAACATAAACGATGGAAGAGATACCACATGCTTCCCAGAACCTTTATAAATTGTGTATTATAAAAGTGCATAATCAATATGTTTCTACGAGTGTCATTTTGCAGCCTGTTTCTTGCATGTGTTCTATTTAGGCATTAACTTAAAATACAAAGGGGGCTAGGAAAGGAGAGAAACATACTACCTTTGCCATCCCATCACCCTTCATGAGGTAGATAATGAATTTATGAGGTGGGATTAAAAACACAGATTTTCCAGGATTCTAAAACGTGGAAGAACCTTCCATGTTTACAGTAAGCTGCTTGTTCTACAAGAATGGGGAGGAGCTTCTGTGTTTGTGTGTTAATGTAGAATTAATTTAATTCTAGATCAGAATACCTGAATATGTCTTTTTTTGGTTGGTTGGTTGGTTGGTTGGTTGGTTGGTTTTTTTGTTTGTAAGGTTTCACACAGGATCATTTAAGCAATTAAAAACATTCTAGAGCATATAAAGCTTAGACTGTCACAATGCAACGTTTTGTGTTTATTATAATCCATCTCTAGGTAAAGGTAAAGGTACCCCTGCCCGTACGGGCCAGTCTTGACAGACTCTAGGGTTGTGCGCTCATCTCACTCTATAGGCCGGGAGCCAGCGCTGTCCGCAGACACTTCCGGGTCACGTGGCCAGCGTGACAAGCTGCATCTGGCGAGCTAGCGCAGCACACGGAATGCCGTTTACCTTCCCGCCGGTAAGCGGTCCCTATTTATCTACTTGCACCCAGGGCTGCTTTCGAACTGCTAGGTTGGCAGGCGCTGGGACCGAACGACGGGAGCGCACCCTGCTGCAGGGATTTGAACCGCCGACCATGCGATCGGCAAGTCCTTGGCGCTGAGGTTTTACCCACAGCGCCACCCGCGTCCCATAATCCATCTCTATATACTACTTAATATCACCCCACCAAAGGAATCATCACAGAAGGCTTACATCCTTTCTTTTAGAATTTCTTTGTTCAACAAACAAATCAATCCCCAGTTCTAGTCAATCAAATGTAAGAAGAGAAGTCTGGTCTAACTAGAGACAAAACCGCCATCATGAACACAGAATTTTACTGGAATGCGTTAACATTTTATTTAAGAATGCAAAATTCAAGAGTTTGCTTGGTGGTAACCTGAGCTAATAATTTTTCCTACAAGTAGAATGGATATAACGATTATAGTAAATTACAGCTTTACACTGAGTATATGGAAAAGCCGACATGATTGCATTGGCAGCAGTGAGATGAGAAACTCAAAACTTGAGATAAAAAGACAGGCACTTGACAAAGCAGGCATCGCCAAAGTGGCAAGCAAAATGGCTAATTGAACCACTAGCATTTATTTAGCACTTGGTTAAATGATATGACCTCCTCTCATATCCTCCTGTACTCAACTTGATCCCAACTGCTGAAACGCAATAAATAACCCTTCCTCCATTTAATTCCCCTCCTGCACACTCCTTGAATTTTTGGAACCAATTTGAAGCATTGCTAAATTTTCTAGACACTTAAAAAAGAAAGTTAAATGGGGTCCTTAAACACAAAAGCCAAGGCAATATAAATTAGCTAAAATGGACTTCAGAACTTTTTTTAAAAAGGGGGGCGTTCACTGAAATAAAGTTCAACTCTAACAGGACATAAAAAGTTTTAAAATGCTAATGAGCACCTAAAAGTATAAAAATGTTGGAAAGTAATTTTACAAACGAAAAGGGCTTGGAAATTGTTATCAAATTTACTTTGAGTTAAAAAATGTGACAGAGCCAACAACTTCCAATGAACTGAATTGAGACAAATCAATAGAATGATTTGCTCTATGTTCCAGAATTGTTCTATGTCTTATATGTTCAGAAATTCTTTTTTCCCTCCAAAGCAGAAATGAGGCTAAATTCAGAAGTGAGGAACGGGGATAATTCTAAGAGTCAAAAAGGCTAAGTCCAGACTTCAGAAAATGTTCTAAGGTAAGCCCGTTTTTGCCATGTTTCTTTGGCTCCAACAAAAGAGTCAAAAGCTGAATAGGTGAGAGAAAACCTCCCAAAGGAGAGGCTCTAGAAGAGGACACTCATTACCTCTCTTCTTATATTTTTGTTTTGTCTAGAAGTGGGAGAACCATGGAGAGATGATACCAACATTAATAACAGAGGCAAGGTCTCATTTATGTGTGGTTTGGGGAAGTCTAGCTGTATCCCTATAGTATCCCTACCAAGTTCCTTTGAAGTTCTCAAAATCTGAGGTTCTTACTTGCCTGGCATTTTCCTTCCCTGTACATTGTCTTTTATCTTGTCACGTATGCCACCTTCTGAGAACATGAGATCATTTGCACCATTTCTGTATAATTCTTAAGCCTTTAAGAAGCCATCAGCATCAAGGCAGAGTGCATTTTTATCACAATTATTTAAAATGAGAATGTAATATAATGAACAAACCATTAACACAATGCTTCATTCATTGTTGATCAGCTCTAGGGTGGATCTTAAAAGTATAAGAGAGCACCCCTGCTCTTCTACTGTGGCCAACTAGCTGCCTATGGGAAGCTCACAAGCAGACAATGAGTGCAGTAGTATACTCCAGCAACTAGTATTCAGAGGCATCCTATGTGAAGAATTTATTTTGTCTGCCCTGTATATTCCAGAATTCAGCTTCATCGGATGTTGGTTTTAGTGTTATGAGAGAGGGGAAAATATTGTTTTTTCCACATCACGCATAATCTTATACACCTCTATCATGGCCCCCATGGACTGAAAGCAGAGGAAGAAGAATCTCTTGCTTTGCTGAGCACCACACAACTTCAGAAAGTTGAGTTGGGAAAATTTTCACGCTGACAAAACTCGCTCTACCCAGGATACAAGCTTTGGGGGCTCATAGGGATCTCTCAAAGAAATGATCATTAGAACCCCCTAAATTATCACATGTTCACTTTAAACCAAACTAATCCCCCTGGGTCAGTAGCTGGGATGGTAGTACTACAGCTGCACAGAGATGGAAGGAAGGGCCTCTCATTACTCTTGGCCCCTGGAACACTGTAGAGCACTGCGGCAGGACCCAAAGACCTAATGCACCTTGGAAAATGTATTTTCACCAAGGGCTATTGCAATGGAATTCCATTAGGATCAGAAGAAAGAAATAGATTTAGAGGGCAAGTAAGCCAAAGATGACTGTGAAGGCATTGTGGTGACTGGATGCTCACATATTTTTAAGTTTCAAAAATAAGTATAGGACTAGTAATCAACATACAGTGGTACCTCGGGTTAAGTACTTAATTCATTCCGGAGGTCTGTTCTTAACCTGAAACTGTTCTTAACCTGAAGCACCACTTTACCTAATGGGGCCTCCCGCTGCTCCTGCACCACCACTGCACGATTTCTGTTCTCATCCTGAAGCAAAGTTCTTAACCTGAGGTATTATTTCTGGGTTAGCAGAGTCTGTAACCTGAAGCGTATGTAACCCGACAAACCACTGTACAAAGGAAATTACAGGTGGCCATGATGTGTGAAAGGCTTGGAAAAGGGTGGTTGACTGTGGAGTGGGCTGTGGAAAAGAGCCTGTATCTTGTCAGAACACAATATGTCATTGCTCGTTTCCTCCATAATACTGACCCCTGGGCTTCTCCCACCTTATCTTAAAATATACATTTAATTCTACACGTGTGCAAATACTTTGTTCTCATCACGCGACAGGTCTTTCTTTTCGGTTGAGGATTTATTTTCTCCTGCTAGGCTCTACATCATTAAGATGAGCAGAAAGGCAGATTCCACAGCTAGCCAAGTTCTAATTGTCCTTATCATTTCAGCAGATCATTCAGCCGGCAAATCATCCATTTCTCTCCAGCTACAGGAAAAGATGGATTCTTGCTAGCTTAATTATCCGAAGCTTGATCTCAGATGCAGGTCAGTTCCAGTGCCTGGTGTCAAGGATGGTGTTAAGGGACTGGAGACAGAAGGGACTGCCATCATGACAGCACAAAAGCCAACTTACGCTTCAGCTAGGAAATGAAATGAGTTTTGTCCTTCATGCTGGTTTTTCCTCACTTCATTTCCTTCAAATTTTGATCCATTCTGACCTAATTCTTGCAACTCCAGGAGTATTTCTGGACTATTGGCTGAATTACTAAATACAGAATATATATTATATTTTAAGACATCTGAAGAACACTAAGGACAATGAGAACTAAAAATTCTTAGGATTCTCTCTTTAAATGTAGGCAGTTTAAAGACTATTATTACTATTACTATTATTATTATTAATTTCATTTCTATACAGTTTACATTTTTAAGGGGGGGTGGAATCTCAAAGCTGTTTATAACACATTAAAACATCAAATAAAACAATCCAGAATGAAATGTTACTGCAAAAAAATAAAATAAAAAGTATACTGTACATTCAAAGCAACGTAATTAGCAGGAAGCTAAAATTTCAAAATGAAACATTACAAAGGAGGTCAGCTCATTTAACACAGCAAAGTTAACCAAAAAAATCTTAAACCAACTCAGAAGACTGTAGCTCTACAGCCTCCCATGTTTCAATGCAATTAAAAGTCCAGCATCTCCTTCAGAAGCAACAAAACTGCTGGAGGAGAAATGATGACTGATTTGCTCTTCCCATGGTCCTCTGCAGCTGCACTGTTGCAAATGAAGCCATGGTTTGGCTTCCCATGTTATCCAGGCTTGTCTCCTCCAGACAAACTACAAGTTCTAAGCTGAAAAACAAACCAATTACAGCTCATTGTTTTTCTGGGGAGATACAAACCATTAGCCTGGGTGTAGGCAATATGCTAAGCCAAACATGGCTTCACTCACAGCAGCAGGAGGACTAGAGGTGGAGCAAAGAGACCATGATTTTCCCCCCCTGTGAATACCTGTGAGTTTATGCTTAGCCACAGTTTGGCTTGGCATTATGTGTGAACTGGGTCTTTGAGAGCTAAATAGATTGGAAGCAATTGCAATATACAGACTTTTGAGCAGCACAAGTTCCTTCCTGAAGCAGCGAGATTGGAAAGGATGTTTCAACATGTATTTTTACCTAACCCACAGAATTTTTGTTGACATAATAAAATGAATCTCCCTTGTGAAACTTCCAGATAATTTTTGCTTAGCTAATTTAGAAACCATGAAAACATAATTACTTCCATTTGAGTGCTTAAGCAATGCTGTGCGGCAGGGTTTTCTGCTGACAGAGCCCCAGAGGATTTTTTTTTTTTTAAACATACTAAATCAAACACTTGGGTGGAAAATTTGTAATCTAGCCTTTTATAGATTTTCCAGTGAAGAAACATGCATCTCTCGAGATTTGAAAATGGAGTTAAGTGACCATCCTCCTCTTCTTAAAACCACTGATATTACTTAACATAGTTGGTCAGCAAGTGTTCCCCATTGTATTTTCCTAATGATATTCAACCAGGGGAGTGTACTATGCGCACTGTTATTTTCTCAGCAGAGGTTTACATCTGACAACTGATTACACAAATACATTGGTTCAGCTCAGCCCACCCTTTCTCCCACAGGATCACTCACGATGTAGACAGTCCTCTAGAGTTTGTTTGGCAAGTGATTTTGGCAGGAAATGTGTAGTAAAACTAGCACAGTTGAACAACAATTCAAGCATATTAATATCCTTCTTTCTGAATGAACACTGTAGCATGAATTAAGGGAATGATCTACAGCTGGGAGTACCAAACAGTAGAGGGATGCAGTGAATTCAGGGAAATCCAAAGTGTGATATGTCCAAAATGTCCTGAATATATTGAAAAACCCAGTAAGGGCTTCCCTTGAAGGAAACCCACTTCAGCTATCCTTCTGGAATTTGACAATATTCATCCCATCAAAGAAACTACCATCTCTCCAAATTTCATCTAATTCAGCGCGAAAAAAGAAAATTAGGGACCTATTTGTCCCTAATTTGGAAGTCATTAACTGCTCATGAGGGGCTACTATGTCTACCAATTTCATTCAATTATGTCAACAGAAAAAATTATAGGCTTTAAAAGAAAAAAAATCTGCATAATAGTGAATTAGTGAGGAACAAAGCTTAATTTTCTGAATTAAAATTCAAACCTGAACTGAATTAGGTATGACACGAAGCGAGTCAAAGGCAGAGGAAAGCATGCAGAAAGTTGTGGAGGAAGAAGGGATGGTTCAGGAAAAGAAAGGGTCAGTAGATTCCCTACTTTCCCCACTCTCCACTATCTCTTAGAACTAGGAAGGGTTTGAAAGGGGAAGAGCAGCAATGGCTTCCATGCAAGAGAAGTCTCAGGATGTGGGCACGCAACCCAACAGAGGAGTGTATATAAGCTGGAGGAGGGGAGGGGACCCCCTTTTTCTGCAGCTATGCCATAGGGCCCAGACCTGTGGGTCACTGCCTGGAGGCTAGAAGGATGTCTATGTTTGTATCCACAGCACCATGGAAACTGCTTTAAGTGTTTTGTTTGCCAATATAGAGTTAACTAGACATTTGCTTTTCTTATCTGGGATGGCACGCATGGTGAATGTGTCATTATGAAAGGCTTCCGAGCTCTCAAAACTAGTGTTGAACAAAGATAATTGCCCTCTAGAGCCATTGAGTCATTTAAAACCCCATCCCAAGAGACCAAGTCCAGGAGAGGGATGGAAGGATCACTCCATTTTGTGAACTTTGAAGGATGGAACTAATTGAGAAAAGAGAAGATAGTACTCCACTTCCAGAGCTAATTGGGGATGTATAGTGAGGGGATGGAAGGAGTCAAGGAAGTTACATCTAATCTTCCCTTCAAACTTGCTGTGCTCTGCAGTAATTCTTCTTTTGTTGGAATAAACCCTTCCCTCTTCTTCTCTAAACTCAAATTACAGTGCAGAATACTTCCCACTTCATTTATAAATGCATCTAGGGTGACAGTTAGGAGGTATAAAAAATCAAGAGGACATAATAAAATGAGAAGGCAATGATCTGCGTGAAAATTGTCAATTTACTCATTTTTGTTGGGTTTCGCTTGCTAGATATTGGCAGAATAGCTGCCTTCTGCCTGTACATTTTGCAGATGCATGACTACCATCGTGGGCTTTCATGAGAGGTAATGCTTGCTTTTATTTGGACTTTCTCACTTTACATTCCAACTTCATGAAGGCGATGGCATGGAATCTGGGCTCTCACTTTTATTGAACGAGGAGTAAGCTTGAGAATGTGGCCCAAGTGAACACTAAATGGCAAGACAAAGGAAGCAAATAAAAATCCTCATGAAAGTCTGAGTAGAACACATATCAACAGTAGCTTTGGGAATTTCCCAGAGCCTTTGAATTACCAGATGCATGGATCAAATGAAGTCATATTAACAGTGGGCTTGGATTCCATCTAATCAACCGTTCCCAATCATCTAAATTCAGATAATGGGGTAACCTTGAGCGCATATGTGGGTGTTTGCAAGTGTCTCATTTTGTCAGGTCTGATTCATCATTTTTAAAAGCTTGAGGGAAGCAATATTAAAATGTGGACTTGGAAAAATATTAACATTCCCAAAGGTGGTAATTATATTTTACTTAGGTGGGGCCAGCCCACCCGCTCTCTGCTGTTCAAGTCTTTTGGGTACTTCATGTATTTTCTGCCCGCACTGTTCCTTTAGTTTAATAGACAAATCAGGTTTATGTGTTTCAGTAGCCTGAAGGGGAGAAAAAACTTGAACATCACAGAGTAAAGAGATACATACGATATAATGATGGGACCTAAGTCTTCCAACGCTGCAAAGTCGCACAGGGTTTGAAATATAAGCAGTGCAAGCTCACATGAAATCAATCCAGAGCTTCCTTCTTAACAGGACTATTTATTAATTATTTTGTTAGGTCCACAGGCATGCCCATTTTCTGCAGTTAAAGTGTCCCCAAGGCCAGAGCTGCAACTAGTCCACAGTCCTGCAGCTAAGAGAAAAGGTCCCTTTGGTATAAGCCAGGGATGGGGAAACTTTTTGGCTTCAGTGGGCCAGATCTTTATCTAGTCTCACCCTATGGATCAACTTTAACAGCTGGGTGGAACAGCCCACCTGTCAATCATGTGCTTTCATAAGTACATCACATGATTGACTTGTGGGCTGTCTCACCCACCTGCCACAAGCCCTTGCAAAGCCTGCCCAAATTGGAGATTGAAAGGATCAGTGCAGGGTGGACTTTGCAGGTCTTGCAAGTCTTTCCTTTCAACCTCTACAGGGAAGTTTGGAAAGTCTGCCCTGCCTTTATCTGGGTTGAAAGGACCAGCATTGAAAGCAGCACTTTTCAAGCATCCCCACAGCCCCTCCTTTAAACTCTAGATTTCTAAGCCCCTCAGCGTCTTGCAGTGTCAGCCCAGTGCTGATCCTTTCAATCTCAAATTTGGAGGATGAGAGGATCGCTATGGTGTGGGCTTTAGAAGGCATGAAAGAGCTTGGAAATCCATTAGAGCTTCAAAGGAGGGGTATGGGAATGTTCTCAGAGTACAGAAGAATTCTTTCCTTCACCCTTCTCCCGCTGCTGCTAGGTGAACAACAGAATGATTTGAAAATGCAGGCTTTCTTCTGTCACTTATCCCAGCTGTGATGGCAGCAGGAGGGGGCAAAGGGGAAAGTGCATTGGGAAGGAGAAGTGGCTCCATCAGACAGCTTCCCCCTGCTTGACCAAGGTGTGCTCCTGCTGATGGGCAGTTGGAAACAAGCCGTGTTCCACCACAAAGGAGCAAATAGGAGCACACTTTAAGCTCCCAATCATTCTTTTGAAGCCCTGGCCTTACATGCTCAGCACCTATGACATCTGCTGTCGGGCTTCCCTCAAAGCAACCTCATACTTCAAATAAGCGCCAGTGGGCCATGTTTGGTAAACAGGTCAGTGGTTCCCCACACCCGGTGTACATCATGGGCATGGTCTGCAGCTGCTGTTGTATCAAGCTGCCCAGAAGCAGAACTAGGCAGGCTCCTTGGAGCTGGAATCACAGCCCCTTCACCAGGTTCTGGCATAGTTTAGTTCACCACCTCTCTCTTCAAACAATCAAGGTCACAGAATGGAAGGAAAAAGAGCACATTCCTAATTTATTTTAATAGAATGTGCACACAAATAAATAGTCATTTACGGAAAGTTCAAAAAGGTGCCCATAAAAATACATTTTTCCCATTTTTGGCACATATAAAACATAAGAAGAGCCTCTTGGATCAAACTAGTGGCCTATCCAGTCCATAATCTTGTTCTCACAGGGGCCAACCAGATGCATATGGGACCTGAGTGCAACAGCACTCTCTCATCCTGTGGATAAAAGACGAGGGCACCACAGCACAGGAAATATTGTGAATCTGATCAAATTCTACTCGAATCAGTGGAAGGCATCTCCAGTGTTGGAAACAAGCCCAATTGTCGCATCATATGAAATGGCCTAAAGGGTGCATAAGACTGTAGTTCAAAAAGTTTTGACAATCTTTTTTAAAACACATACACAAAACAACTTCAGGACACTTTCCCACCTGGTCTTCAGTGCCATTGGGCTTCCATTTATTCCACTTTGCAAGCAATTCTTGGCAGCAGCAATAGTCAGAATCTATTGTGAAAGACATTGTAACACTGGCTGCCAAAGTCTGGCTTTGCAAAACCAATAAGAGAAACACATGAAAGCATTTGAAAATAAACCCAATTATTATAGCTTTTTGCAATGCAACAGCTGAGGTGTTGTATGGCAACCCTTTAATTTAATAAATAATAATACATTCTATAGGTTTTTAAATGTGTTCGTGCGAGGGAGGGTTATTGGTTTGTTTCTGTTTTATTGTTTATTTTCTTTTTATCATTTTGTTTGTTGTGAACTGCTTTGTAATCTTCAGATAAAGGGTGGTATAGAAGTTTAATTTTTTTTAAAAAAAGAAACCTAAAAGCATAGTTAGCAATGGATAAAAATTACCCATGGAAAAACAAGCCTAAGTAGATGTACCTTATGCTGCAGCATCATTGCCATCATTTCTGAAGAGTTCCAAGATAATTAAAATAATCAGAGAGAGTCTTCAAAAGAAAGTTGTGCAAAATAGCTATTCAGAAGGAACTAGTAATTATTCTTTCTTCCACAGCCTAGGTTATATGTTCACAAGGCCAAAGAACTTCTTAGTTGCATTTAATTGAAGGCAGGCTGTCTTTGAAGAGGGAAGATATCAAGTGGCCTGAAAATTACATGGCAAAAAAGATTGTCATTTTCCAGATTCTAGCCAAATTCAGACCTAAGATAATGAGTGGTGTTCTCATCTACCTACTCTCTGACATACCGAGATGGGCGACAGGGGTGGGGGTGGGGTACTTGTTGAGCAACCATCTCCATTCATATTACAAATCTCCCAGTCACAATAAATGCCTTCACTGGGAGGGAGGGGAGATGTACATTACCCAAGGGACACCTCTATCAATCAGAAATACAAGTTCTAAAAAAATCAAAGTTTAATTGCAACTTAGTATTTGCTTTCCCCACAGTTGGGCTAGCTATGTAAAAGCACCACTTCCCTCTGCCTGATATCAAAACTGATCCAGGGTGTGGACATGAAAATAGCTTTCCATTTCTAACTTATATCCAAATCAAACAATCTTTTGTATTTTAGTGTGACTCCACTATGAATTTCTCCTATCAATAATAGAGATTGAAACTGATGCTGTTCAGTTTAAATCAATAGCTTGAATCCTAAGGTGAATTCATCATCCCCTGAGCTTCAAAGACCTCTCCTGAAGAACGTGCAATGGGAAAGGACAGTGGATGGAAAGTTTTCCTTCCATGATCTTCCTTGTTAGTTTACATTAGGATCCATTATTCTAGATGATTCCCTTCTCACCCACCAGCTCCCCAAATCCCATTGTTCAGGAGGGGCCCAACTCTCCAGAGCTACTTTCTAGAGGATGCAGAGGGCTACAGGATGAATGAAAGGACAGATAATTTTCCATTCATGAATTTCCTCTCATCTTTGGAAACCATGTCAATATGACCAATTTTGCATGCCACATTAAACCACTGTGCTGTAGAATTGGTGGGGGAGAGTGGAAATTATATTTGGGTAACCTTAAAGCCTATGGTTTAGAATCTATGGGATTCCATGGTGAAAGAAACGGCTGAAGCAGACCGACTATTCTCTTTGTTAAGTTAATGGTCCTAGCCAAGCCTGTTACACATCCTTTCTACATGTCTAAAGAATTGGTCAACTACAAATGTGTTGTCATAGAAACTACTAGCTAGTGATACCTCCAGGAGGAGGGGGTTGATCTCCCCCCCAGGACACTACATCATCCTAGGTAGGAGCTGGAGAACAATAGGCCAGTAGATAGAGTAGGCTAGTCACATCTAGAAATGGGAGTTGGGAAGACAGAGAGGACCTAATAATGGGGGAGCAAGATCTATTGGAGTACTAATGCCGTGAATCCTTCCATCTTAAACACAGGTCTCATACACACACACACACACGTGTGTGTGTGTGTAAATAAAACCATATATTGAAAAGATACTACAGACCTTAGTAACCTTCATTCCAAGAAAACCAAAACTGATGCAAACACTGGCCCCCTGAAGAGTCTCAACCCTCAGAGATTGGGTGTGTATAACAATAATTTAAAACAAATTAACATGGATGAGTAGCATGCTGACACAAGCGGCTCAAAAGTCTCCTCCCTCAGTCCCTCCTGCTGCTGCTGCTCCCCATACAAAACAAGCCATACTCTTGAATTCTTTAGACATCCAACCTAGGTTGTTGCTGGTTTCTTCGAAATAAGCAGACGTGGCAAGCCAAGATGTAACAAGAGTTACATCTTTTCTAATTTCTTACGTAGTACCAATGGGGACGCGGGTGATGCTGTGGTCTAAACCACTAAGCCTAGGGCTTGCCTGATCAGAAGGTCGGCGGTTTGAATCCCTGCGACGGGGTGAGCTCCAATTGCTCAGTCCCTGCTCCTGCCAACCTAGCAGTTCGAAAGCATGTCAAAGTGCAAGTAGATAAATAGGTACCGCTCCGGCGGGAAGGTAAATGGCGTTTCCGTGTGCTGCTCTGGTTTTGCCAGAAGTGGCTTAGTCATGCTGGCCACATGACCCAGAAATCTGTCTGCGGACAAACACCAGCTCCCTCGGTCTGTAAAGCGAAATGAGCGCTGCAACCCCAGAGTCATCCACGACTGGACTTAACTGTCAGGGGTCCTTTACCTTATCAATAGGGTACGAACTTGTTAATTTTTAAGCCATGGCTATGGTGTGATACTATTCTGATTTGCCAAACAGAAGAAAACCAAAGCATTCGCACAATCCTTTATGCCTAACAGCAAACAGAAAATTTTGCAAGCTGGAAGCCATGATGGAAATGATAACAAAGTTTGTGGGCAAATAAATCAGAAGGCAGACTTGACTGATCTGGCTTGTGAGAAGACCTTGATTAAAGAATTTAGGACGCTATGCAAATTTGTATTTTGAATTTCTACTAAATATAACATATTGATTGTTGTTGCTGTTATTATTTATTAAATTTATATCCCACCCTTCCTCCCAAAGAAGCCCCAGATGGTATTTGAGACACTCTTTTACCAGCCTCCAGAAAGCAAGGACACAGAGATGTGCAAAAAAGCTAAAACAGGGGCTAGCAACAAAACTGCAGAAACGTGTCCAACCTGCCTCTCTTCCTTCCATGGAAATAACTTCAGAATTGCAACTGAATTCTATATCAGTGACTGTTTTTTTTTAAAAGAAAGTTGTCATGTGGCTGGGTATATGATATTTGCTCTGCCTAGTAAAAAGCTGTCTGTGGACAAACGCTGGCTTCCTTGGCCTGAAAGCGAGATGAGCGCCGCAACCCCATAGTCACCTTTGACTGGACTTAACCATCCAGGGGTCCTTTACCTTTTACCTTTAGTATGTGATGACCAAGCCACTACCCAGCACAGAGATGAACAAAAGCTGGGAAAACCTTCGGGTAACTAAATCAAAAGGGAGCATCTTTTTAGTTAGAACAGTGTGTGTGTGTGTGTGTGTGTGTGTGTGTGTCCATCCAGATGTTGTGGACTACAATTCCCATTATCCCCAGCCAGCGTGGCTAATGCACAGGAGTTGTAGCACACAGCATCTGGAGGATGTCATGTTTGTCAACCCTGCTGTGAAGTAATTACAGCAAAATGACTAGATATGCTTGTCCTGGAGATCTTCAATGTACCTTCTTTGTTGAAACATGTGCATCACAGAGAGATTCTATATATTCTTTGCATATAAAATGTATATTGCCTGAGACCACATCAGAAAATAACATGAAACAATGTGCCAACATTTGTGCTGCCCTTAAGCAAGTAGGGATGTGGCAGACTAAAGCAATTCCACAGACAACATGGTTTAACCCTTCATAGTAACACACAGCTAATGTGAAGAGGAACAATTCATACATGGAAGAATACATCAAGAAGCCGTATGCCCCAGGGTGAAAAAGTGGAAGAGAAGAAAATGAGATGCACTCTGCAGAGAGAGTCACGCTTGAGCCCCTGACACAATAGTATATCGGGACAGCTACCACATGTCACAGAAACTGATCTAATGTCTGAGGAATGATTTCTTCCAAAGCAGCACTGGATTTAGGGCTGTTCTTCTGTGCAGGGTGCCAAGTCAATCCACTTAGAAGATCCATTTGGGGGCTCCAATTTTTTGCCTTCACGGGGCACCACATTACAGAAGATTATCAAAGTCCTGTCCAAAACTCCCATGTGCATCTAGACAACTCTAGATATAAATCAGCTGTGCAGCCCACAGGGTCTTCCTGGGCTTATGGGTAATCCAATCTGAGACAAATTTCTCCAGACATCCAACTGCTACAGGTGAGATTGAAGTTCCTAAAAACATCAGCCAAGTAGTACCAGAACCATTCCCCACCCCCCATTCACGGCCATCATGTTGAAGGTCAGCATTACCAACAAGAGGTGTGGTGGTTGAGTGTTGGACTATGTCGGGAAAGACCCAGGTTCAATTCCCTATTCAGCCATGAAGCTCACAGCGTGACTTTCAACTAGACATTATCTCTCAGCTTAATATGGTTCTTCCAAGGATAAAGGAGGTGGGGGATCATGTGTGCTACCTTGACCTCATTGGAGAAAAGGTGGAACAAACTCCACTGTCGGAGGCAGAATGCTTCTGAATACCAGTTCCTGGAAACCACAGGTGGCCAGAGTGCTATTGTGCTCAGGTCCTGCTTGCTGGCTTCTTAAACATCTTGGCATCTGCTTAGCAGCAACAGGATGCTGTCCTACATGTGACACTGGCATGATCCAACAGGCTATTAAGTGTTTGTGTGTGTTTATGTGTGTTTATGTGTGTTAAGAATTAGCTTTTAAAGAATGTGTGTGTGACTCATTATCCGCACACTTAATGGCGAAGCAAATGCCATTCTCAAAAAAAGCAGTGTGAGGTTGTGTGCAGTTCTAAATGTTGCATTCTCATTCTTCTCCTGCCTAATTAAAATGCTTCCCGTTACTATTAATTCATTGTACAACAAAAGGTACTGTACTGCAAAACAATAGATGGTACTGAATAATGACAGTCTTGGCACAGCGCACAGCACATCCTTCTAGTTGGCTTTGGTTTAGTTTTTTTCTCCCTGCACTCAAAAAAACCACCAAGTCTACAGTCATAGCGCTGACAAAAGTAAATGATGAACAAGGGCAATGCAAACAAAGAAGAAAGAAAAATTTCATAAGCCATCTCCATGCTGTAAAACAAGCCTTTGGATGTGCAAAAATGCGAGGCTTTTGTTCAACAATAAATTTAGTCGATGTCAGAATATCTAGGCAACTCAGGCGCTATTCATCTTGCACTTGAAAGCTATGTAGAACAATCCTTTACTAACAGCCATGATTTTTCTTTCTCCCCTTCCTGTTTATCTTTTATTTACTGCCTTACAAGGCACTGTTGAATACTTCAATTTCTAAAACCAATGTACACTATGGAGGGAGGGGGAAAGAGCTGTTTGTTTTTAAACTCAGCAGTATATATTTTGCTCTGGCAGTGACATTTTCATCACACTGACACTGCCAACAAGAATCATCAAGGTGCAGTTAAATGCTTAGCTACATTGTAATATTGGAATTTCAAGGTGATAATTACTGGCATGACACAGTGATAAAGGACACGTAGAACAAGCCTTACACAGCTCAACCCTCCCTGCACCTTACCTCTGTCCCACCATGAGCCTGTCTAAACTTATATTAAACTACAGAGGGAAATATGCTTTAATACTTGGTTCCTGGAGTAGTAGTAATAGTAATAATAATAGTAATAATAGTAGTAGTAATAATAATAATAATAAAAATAATACAGTGCTACCTCGGGTTAAGTACTTAATTTGTTCCGGAGGTCCGTACTTAACCTGAAACTGTTCTTAACCTGAAGCACCACTTTAGCTAATGGGGCCTCCTGCTGCCGCCGCGCCGCCGGAACCCGATTTCTGTTCTTATCCTGAAGCAAAATTCTTAACCTGAAGCACTATTTCTGGCTTAGTGGAGTGTGTAACCTGGAGCGTATGTAACTTGAAGCGTATGTAACCCGAGGTACCACTGTATATTATTTATACCACGACCATCTGGCTGGGTTTCCCCAGCCATTCTGGGCAGCTTCCAGCAGGATATTAAAAACACAGTAAAAGATCAAACTTTAAAAACTTCCCTAAACAGGGCTGCCTGTTCCTCTTTCAGGCACTACTTGGGCAAGCAAGGATTCACCATCCCCAACGGCAAGGGTTAAATTGCAGAGAGGGATAGGGGTGGGTCACAAGCCTTATCCCCCAAATTCCCAGGCTGTTCACTTACATCTGGGGCCATTGCTGGGCAATTGGATGCAGAAGAGGGGGGACAAGAGGCAGAGATGAGGTAGGCTGCTGAAGAAGCTAGGGGGGGATCTTCCCTCCTGCTGTGATCAGCTCCCCACCCCTGATCTCCCAGAACCTGCAGCAGTGACAAGGCATCAGTCTTAGATTGCTTGGGAAGGACCTGGAGGAAGGAGGAGACTTGGGGAACTGTGGGAAAGAAGGGACCTTCAGTCCTTGCCACTGGCTCATTGGAGTAAGATCTACTGGGCCTGTTCTGTTTTTGTTTCACTGAATGAAGTGTTCACTGACACCTTGCTCACCTGCTCCTGACACCCACCCTGAAATCACCTTACAATCCTTCCATCTCCTGACCTGCACCCACCAGCCAGTTCCCCCTCTTTCTCACCATCGCTATGTAAGATCTTGCAGATCCCTCTGAGAATCTGCCAAGAAGATAACTGTTACCCATGTCCCAGGGGTGGACTCTGTTGGCCCTGTACAGTTCAGCCTTGTCAACTAGCATCTCAGCTTACCATCCCAGTTAATGCCATCCTGAGCTCCCTTACTCCCTGACAGATCCTATTTAATCCCCTAGGATCTCTGCCTGCTTCCTCACATGCTTCATACAGAAAGCTCAGCCTTCTCTAGTTGACAATGACCTTTAGTGGCAGAAGTTATCGATAGAATTAGCTGCAATCAAAATATAATTCATAAGATTAATCATAGCCATATGTCCAGGAGAAACAGATGAAAGCAATCTGTTAATGCCAAAGCAAAGAGAGACTGGTCAATGTAATTGTTGAGGAAAGTGTGTTGCGTTACCAAACCATATGGGTGATTTAATTACCCAAGCTTCTTTACAAAACATAGGTAAAATTTAACTGTGTGTGACTCCCGATAAATGTTGTTCTTCTCCCTTGCCCCCTGGTTAAGCAACAACATTAAATATGTATTGGCCAGATTTTTGAAATGAACACTGGAATGCACATAGGCTGCACACACATCACTTGAGAATGGTGCATCTTTTGTTAAACAATTGCTTCTCAAGAAAAGACAATGATGTGTGAAGTGGGTTCTAATCCTTCCCTTGCCAGCTATTCAGTTAACTATTGTAAATTTGAAGCATATCATTCTCAACTGATACGTTTCTTTTATAATTTGGGCATGTACTCAAATATGATGTGAATTTGGATGTCATGTTGTCTGCTGAGCACAACCAACTTTTAAAGTTCCATCTTCCTCATCTCAAATCATCTCACAATTTTTCATGTTAAGTTCATCATCATATTTTAAAGTATTTAACCAACAATTCATAGTTGTTTACAACCATCTCAGGCAGTCTGCTGAAAGCACACAAATTTGAAATGTGCATTTTACACCAAACTATCAACACCACCTTTCAGTAATTATTTCATGCCTTTTTTTAGCTTTTCTTCGTGACCAATATCATCTAAAGCTGAAAAGTGTTGCTGTCTTCACAAAGTGTGATTTCAACGGTAATTGGGGTGAACTCCATTAACAATAATCATCACTGACAAACTGAAGCTGTAGTGACCTTTATTGCACTGATTAAACTAAATGGCTCGTGCAAAAGTGATTTGACAAAATAATCAAGACATCCACATTAGACAGTGGGTAGCATTCGGTTTTCCATGTTTACACCCACATCAAGAGTGATACTGTGCAGGAAAACATTCCTCACATTTCTTCAAAGTTTATGAACACAAACAGAAATTAAAATATTATAATACCACCAAACACCACATACTTTTCTGAGTGTTTGACATGCTTCACATCTGTTATTGCACTAACAATTAAAACAACCTGCAAGAAATTAAGTGTGCTCATCCCCATATTGGGAGAGGCTGAGACTGAGAGAGAATGAGTGTTCCTGAGTCGTGTGTCAGGGACAGACTAGATGTGACATCTGTCATGCAGTCTGCTCTTGTGTTGTTGATTTAAGAAAAGAAAACAAAGCAGGATGGATCAAGACCATGGTGTTGAGAGAGCTCTAACCATTTTCCCCTATGCTGCAGTCCAAATTAGAACTGAGGTGGGGAACAAAAGATTAAAGCCCCACGCCAGATCTGGCTTCCCCCCACCCCCATGCTGGCTATTCATGACAAGTATCAAATTTGTTTTGGCTCTCAGCCATTAAAACACTACACTAGCTCAAAAGACGTTTTGTAATGCCATTTTAAACAAAAAACAAAAAAACCTGGAAGAATTTACTTTCCTTCCTTTTTTATTTTTACAACTCTTCAAGTTCCACATGAACAGAACTCTTGCTCAGGAATGGATGAAACACCAAAGACAAATCATACAACTGGATTTTCCAGTGCAACCAGTTAACCTCCTGTTCATACTTCACGATCACTATTCTAATTTTATCTAATCTTCTAATTTTATAACAGCAATGTGACACTTACATTAAAAACAGGAAATAAGATTCTACACATGAATCTTGATTTGTGAAGTCTAAATAAAAGGCAGGGTCGATCCTCTTACACAAGCCTGTCACTTTTAGATTACCCCATCTCCCTAGCCCCCCATTCCCTCCAAGTTCCTAATACACACACTAAAGAAAGGTTGCTATCTCACATGTTGACAGCCCCCATTATCCTGCCATTGCCACCTTGCTTATTCATTTTCCAATCCCAGGCAATTTCCATGTACGTGTGGCACCCAATCTATTGACCCAACAGAGCCACCAGCCAATCAAAGCCCACCTGGGTCAAGGACCTTGACATTGTTATATACCACTTAAGGCCAAGATGGCTTTAAGAAATCACAGTCTCTCTCTCTCTCTCTCTCTCTCTCTCTCTCACACACACACACACACACACACACACACACACACACACAAACACACAGACAAACCCCTACCTGAGAAAGAACAGGAGCATAGAGCACAATACCCAATCTATTAGAATCACTATAATCCTGTGCACACTTCCATGGGAGTAAGCACCGCTGATCTCACATTGAGTTTAACAAAAGATCTTCAGCAAACTGAAATGCAACTTCCAGATTCCAGAAAGAAGTGTTCCGTTTAAACCGTCAGATGAAGTAGGAGCTTCAACAATGAAAAAAGACAAACTCAAGTCTTTGCTTGATTGTTTTCCTTGTTTGTCTGTCTGAGATCCTCTATGCTAATCTGTCACAAATAATCATGAAAGCCTCATTATTACCACTTACTTGCCAGAGTTAGCCTGGCGAACCAGCAAAAGATTTCATTGCTCCTGCTGTGCTCCCCCCTCCACTATACCAATATTTATGGGTATTTATGAAATTCATCTGGGATCATCAGCATTCATATATGACTGAATCTTGGACTTTCACTGTAGAATCTCCTTATTGTAAAGGTGTGCACATTTACTTATACATCTGTTTAGATTTATGGATAAACTTGCACCATCAGAACTTGCACCATGAGACCAATGGCCACCTGGCAAAACCTATTGAGCCAGCCTGCAATTCAACAACAAACATGGCATTGCAGCAAAAGCAATGTGAAGCTTTGCCAGCGCAGCCCTGGTTGTAGTCTTCCAGCTTCAATCAAATACAATGATCTTTTGTATGACTGTTTCTGTTTGCATCCTAGTGGTTACAAGAAGAGGGAAAAATATTACAATACAAAAGGAAAATATTAGGCAGTGCCAGATGGATTTCATACACCAATAAACAAACTGACAATGCAATTTCCTTAACTTGCACGATTTAATTAAGAAAGCCACCAGCATTTGTCAGTGTGAAAGAACCAATTAATTATTGCACATAAAGCAGAACTCTATATACAGTTTTTATAGATGGCTTGTTGCGTACAGAATGCTCCTCCAGTGGCTACAAATAATGGCACGCTCCTGTGTAACTTAGAAGAAAAAGATTAAAAGGGGGGAATGCATAAAGGGCGTGCAATTCTGAGAAAAGCTACAAATCATACTGTGTGTTTGGCCTGCGTTTGACATATTTAAACTGATGTTATAAATGTTGTGGGTAGAACTGAGAATATTTTGCCTTGCACTTGCCACATTATACAAACACAGAGTGTTAGACTGCAACCTTTTTTTAAAAAAACAAAACCCTACAACTGCTGTGCCAATCCATAAGCAAATTTCAGTAATATTCCAGAACGGGCCCATTTGCACATTCATGTACAATCACTTGATTTCTCTACACTTGATGACTAGCAGCTGAATGTGCAATTGCGCTTTGAGGTGAATGTGAAGAGATGAGATATGAAATTTCTGCCTGAGATGCACATTGCATTCATGAATGCAGATAATCATTAAATGTTTCAATCATCAGCCTATGAATATGCATGTATGAATCAGTTCATTATCTCAGAGTGGGAAGAGACAGGCAGTGCGGTTGAAGAACTTTAGACAACCTGAAAAGAGCTTCCACTATACTTTAGTATGGATGGAACCCACAACCGCATTTAACTGAAATATAACTGAGATTCCATTGGGCTAGCTAAAGAGACAAAAGGACAATATCCACTCTTTTGCAGAGGACAATTCCACCCAGGTGCCCAATACTTGATTATATGTACCTTCTTGTAGATTCTGAACACAGAGCTTGATACTTCAGGGTCTGATTTGGGTTCCCCTATTGGCTTGAAGTATGGCAGGCATCCATCATCTGCCTACCACTCCCCTTCGCTCTGCTCTGTCTCCTGTTTCACTTGCATGGAACAACTGGTTATCAAGTAGACCTGCCTGGAATATTAATTCCAACTGAGAGGTTGAACCTGCACCACCCCTCCCCCCCCCAAAAAAAACCCATGGTGGGCATGCTAAACCACAAACAAATGTTTATTTTAAAAGAACCATTTACAGTACAGCCGTACCTTGGAAGTCGAACGAAATCCATTCTGGAAGTCCATTCAACTTCCAAAATGTTCCGAAACCAAAGCGTAGTTTCTGAAAATAGTTCACAAACCGGAACAGTCACTTCCGGGTTTGCAGCGTTTGGGAGCCAAAACGTTCAAGAACTAAGCTGTTCAAAAACCAAGGTACGACTATATCATCCAAGTTTTATTTGTGGGAGATCAGATGCCCCTGCCGTTGTTCTGAGCATGTTTTGAGTGTGCCCAAGTAATCTCCTCCAGTCGCTACAGGGGTAAAAGTAGTCAAATGCATAGGTAAAGAAAATACTCATATCAATATGACTGAAGGCACTGACTTTGCTACTAGGTTCACATTATGATTATCTATTTGCATGCTGGAATTATAGTTCCCCTATAGCTAAGGCTCTAATACTGTTATCCAGTAACCTCAGAACCTTACCATCTACATGTTAGCCACATGGTCCACCTGATATGGCCCCCTAGAGCAAAAATAAACCCTGAGAACCTCAAGTTTCAAAATAAAGCAAGTGGGTTTCTGCTATCCATAGTGATAAGAGTACTCCACTACTGACTGCTGTTTCCAGTCCAACAAATAATAATAATAATGAATGAGCACAGTTGGTGCTGCCCACTCTATACCTCTTCCCCTTTAGAATTATTTCTGCCTACTCTTTGCTTCCAATTCTTCAGCTGTGATTAATCCACAGAGAGACATTTCAACACATATCATGATTACTTAAGCTTTCTAAGAGCCTTTGCTGGAGGATCTTGTCAGAGGCTTTCTGAGAGCTTCAAGTACGTGGTATCAACTTACCCTAATCTGCTTCTTTATTGACACTCTCCCCAAAGCCAGAAGATTATAAAGCCACGGTTTCCACTTACAAACCCTAGTTTGGTGTCCTTCTTAACAGGGCAAGTGTATCCATTCCACAGCATCCACAACTATCATAGCCACGCTGTGCCTTTTCATCTATTTTTTTTTTCTTCTTGAAAGATGTTAGTCCCCGTCAAGGTTTGTGACTCTCAAATGACAGACCCTTTTACTGCAACACAAATTGCTTTTGAAACTCCCAGAATTCAAAAGTGGTTTTCTGAATGACACTGGGAACAGCTGAAAGAAAAGCAAGTCCAAAGACCCACAATCTATTTTTTTCCCCTGTCATGCATCTTTCTCTTCTGTGGTGGTCATCAGTCCAGTTTGGGGGAAGAAATATTCAAGTGTCGTAATCTTTTACCCACCATGAAATCTAACAGCATGTGCTCTTCAGTACAGTGGTACTTCTAGTTGCAGACTTAATCCGTTTTGGGGTGCCATTCGCACCCCGAAATTCTGCAACTAGAACGCCTCTTCTGCGCATGTGCGAGGCACGATCAAGCACTTCTGCGTGTGTGCAAAGCACACAGGTCGCTTCTGTGCATGTGCAAAGTGTGCAGATTGCTTCTGTGCATGCGTGGGCAGCAAACCCGGAAGTAAACACTTCCAGGTTTGCCGCTTTCATAAGCTGAAAGTCCATAACAAGAGCAGAATGCAACACGAGGTATGACTGTACTGTTGTATATGCTGAGTAAAGAGTTTAAATGATTTATGATGATTGCTCCTCCTATGACTCAGAGGATGGAGTTTATGGTGTGTGTGTGTGTGTGTGTGTGTGTGTGTGTGTGTGTGTTTCAGTCTTCTAGTTCAGTTTTATGTAAGCTGGCCTAAGGGTTAGTCCTGCTTATCCTTTGTTTAATATATCAGCAGTACTCTCGGTGCATAGTGAACAACCTCATGAGGGACCCACTTAAGAATATTACAAGTATCACTTAACTGTAGGAATGGTGTTCTGTTAGTTTCTTCTCAATTCCTCTGGCAGGGAGGCTGCCATTAAGAGATAAGAGTACATACATACCAGAGATTAATTCAGAAAGCTAAACTTTTAGTTCATACTTTTGGATAAATACCACCTGCTCCTAAAATCTGCCAATGGGGGATTTCCTCCCTGTGGAAATACTAGCTTCCAAAGAGGGATTTTCCTGAGATTTCAGAAGAGGGTTAAATTTCTCTATCCATACCTGAGCTGGCCCCATTAAATTATCAGCCCTCCCAGGTGATGCAATATGCCTCTGTGAAACAAACGCAAACAAACAATTCCTGCAAGTTGGGTGCAAAGGCTACGAGTGTTGCCTCTTTTTTAAAAAAAAAAAAAAAAATGAAATTACAATGACAGCCCTAGAAATCAGCAGACAGCTCCCTTTCTCCTGTCTGGGGGAGGAGAGGGGCATGAAGATCTCCCTTCCATATGTTCCACTTCTCTGCGTTTTTGTCTTTACATGTGTATAAAGAGGTGGGAGGGGACTCACACAAGGCCCTTTGAGGAGAGACACTGGCTTCCCAAACACACTTCCTTAAGTGGTCTCCACAAGGATAAAGAAGCATGAATTTATCAGAATTTATATCCTGCCCTTCCATCCAAAGACACCCAGGGAAACAAGCACCACAAATGATAAAACCATTAGAAGATGTATAAACTTCTAAAATTATCTAAAAGCAATATCCAGTACAGACGCAGACTGGAAAGGATCTCAACTTAGAAGGCTTGCTGGCAGAGGACATTCTTCAGTAGGTTCTGGAAAGACAACAGAGGCAGTGCCTGCCTAATATTTAATGGCGGGGAATTCAAAAGAGTAAGAGCTGCAGCAATAAAGGCACAGTTCCCATTGTGTACATGAATCCCTCACTTGCAGAGTGCAGTGACTTATTAGGTATGTAATGGGTGAGACAATATTTTAGGTACCCTGGTCCTAAGCTGCACAGGGCACCAAAACCAGCACCTTGAACTTAGCTGGGAACTTAATTGCCGCTCCCTCACACAGCTATGTCCCACGCACTAATGTGTAAAAAGTGGGAAAGCCCTAGTAACATGGACAGCCCAATGTAACTCTGCTTATACTTTACAGCAGAAGAGCAACAATTGCACAGTATCTCAATCTACTGAACCACTGTTAAATGGCTCTGATGGAGCATACTAGCTTTCTGGCTCTGAATATCCAGTCTGTTTTGCTTTGTACTATGGAGTACTTGGAAACAGAGGTCAGCTATTAGTGTCTGATACACAGAATAATGAGCGGACTGAAAAAACTGTATCAAAGAGGAAAAAACATAATAAGTGATGAAAAGATGAAAGGGAGAAACCTCACAAACAAACCCAACAGATTTACAGAAGTCTTCTAAATAGTGACAGCCTGATTGAGGGCCAAAAGGTTTGTGCAACCAGAAAGACAGGGCTGCATTTTAAAAAGCATTCTGCTGTGACACATCACATAGGAGCAATTATTTTCACCATGTCAATATACGTATAGGCAACTTGGCACTGTGTCAACCCAGCTAACATGAACAACCCTGGTGAACTTTTCCAAGAGCAAAATCAATCAGGCAGCGTTCTGGAGAATTTCAGTGTAAAATAAGCAAAAGGCTTGTTTGTATTTATGCTCTGCTTTAAAATAATGTAGGAGTTTAGCACAAAGTGATGGTCATCATCAAAGTTAGGACTTTCAGACAAGGCATGATTTGCTGGTTCTGATCATCTCAGAGATTTTTTATGAACTTCTATCAGAAGGCAGTCCAACATGTGGCCCAAGGGCCACTTGTGACCCTCAAGGCCCTTTTTGTGGGCCTTGGCAACATCTGACGTTGTGCTGCCTTCTCAAAGCCAGGTATGCAAGGTGGTGGGCTTTGGGAAGGAGGTGTGAGGGCAGGTTCCATGTCAAAGTACTCTTGCAGCCCACTTGGTATGAAAAGTTGGATCACCCTGTTCTATCATGTTGCCTCTTACTCATACAGTGGTACCTCTGGTTACGAACTTAATTCGGAGGTCCATTCTTAACCTGAGGTACCACTTTAGCTAATGGGGCCTCCTGCTGCTGCTGTGCCACCACTGCATGATTTCTGTTCTCATCCTGAGGTAAAGTTCTTAACCCGACATACTACTTCCTGGTTAGCGGAGTCTGTGGTACCTCGAGGTGTTTGTAACCCGAGGTACCACTGTATTTATCTAAACTAAAAAGTTCCAAATGGTTAGAGAATTTGGGACTTTTCAGTTTAGAGAAAAGGCAAGTGAGGGGCAATATGACAGAGGTTTATAAAATCACACATGGCATGGAGAAAGGGGATAGAGAAATGTTTTCTCCTTCTCCTGTAACACTAGAACTCATGGACATCCAGTGAAGATTAATGTTGGAACATTCAGAACAGATAAAAGAAAGAACTTATTTACACAGTGCAGAGTTAACTATGGAACTTGCTCCCACAGGAGGCAGTGGTGACCACCAACCTAGATGGCTTTAAAGAGGATTAAACAAATTGATGGAGGATTAGGCTATTGATGGCTTCTAGTCATCAAGGCTATGTTCTGCCTCCACAGCAGGAGGCGGCAATGCTTCCGAATACCACTTGCTGGAGACCACAGGAGGGGAAAGTGCTCATGTGCTCAGATCCTGCTTATGGGTTTCCTACAGGCATCTGGTTGACCACTGTGAGGACAGGCTGCTGGACTAGATGGGTCATTGGACTGATTGAGCAGGTTTTTCCTATGTGCTCATGCTTGCTCTGAATAAGGTTACCTTCTTCCTTTTGGATCACTTCCACAGCTTGGGGACGTTGCCAGAACCAGACCTCACTTATATTCCCTGAGGAACATCTGTGACATCAGTTGGCTTTCACCAGCAGAGGTGGTCATCCCAGACAGAGATATAGCTTAGCTGCGGTTCGAATCCCCGCAACGGGGTGAGCTTCCATTGCTTGGTCCCTGCTCCTGCCAACCTAGCAGTTCGAAAGCACGTCAAAGTGCAAGTAGATAAATAGGTACCGCTCCGGTGGGAAGGTAAACAGTGTTTCCATGCGCTGCTCTGGTTCGCCAGAAGCGGCTTAGTCATGCTGGCCACATGACCCGGAAGCCGTCTGCGGACAAACGCCGGCTCCCTTGGCCAGTAAAGTGAGATGAGTGCCACAACCCCAGAGTTGGCCACGACTGGACCTAATGGTCAGGGGTCCCTTTACCTTTACCTTGCCCATCCAATTGTAATATCCAGATTTGATTACTGCAATATGTTTTTTTACAATGGGATGCTTTGAAGACTTAGACCTGTAAAAACAGAGCACTTAAATGAAGATCAGTGCTTGAAGCTAGACATAGGGGGGCGGGGGAATACCATGGTTTGAACAGACCCACTGGCTTTCTGCTTCCAGGCATTCAAAATCCTAGGTTTTTAACCTTTTAAGCCCTTTAGGCTTAGGGCAGGGGTAGGCAACCTAAGGACCATGGACCACAAGTGGCCCACGGGGGTCATTTAACCGGCCCATGACCTGCCCCCGAACCAGTGGCGTAGCGTGGGGGGTGCAGGGGGGCCGGCCGCACCGGGCGCAACATCTGGGGTTAGGGCAAATCCACAGGTTAGGGGGCGCAAATCCACGGGTTAGGGGGCACAAATCCACGGGTTAGGGGGTGCAAATTACTTGCCTTGCCCCGGGTGCTGACAACCCACGCTACGCCACTGCCCCGAACCAAGCTGCCCGCTCGGAGAGTCATAGAATCATAGAATCATAGAGTTGGAAGAGACCACAAGGGCCATCGAGTCCAACCCCCTGCCAAGCAGGAAACACCATCAGAGCACTCCTGACATATGGTTGTCAAGCCTCTGCTTAAAGACCTCCAAAGAAGGAGACTCCACCACACTCCTTGGCAGCAAATTCCACTGTCGAACAGCTCTTACTGTCAGGAAGTTCTTCCTAATGTTTAGGTGGAATCTTCTTTCTTGTAGTTTGGATCCATTGCTCCGTGTCCGCTTCTCCGGAGCAGCAGAAAACAACCTTTCTCCCTCCTCTATGTGACATCCTTTTATATATTTGAATATGGCTATCATATCACCCCTTAACCTCCTCTTCTCCAGGCTAAACATGCCCAGCTCCCTTAGCCGTTCCTCATAAGGCATCTTTTCCAGGCCTTTGACCATTTTGGTTGCTCTCCTCTGGACACGTTCCAGTTTGTCAGTGTCCTTCTTGAACTGTGGTGCCCAGAACTGGACACAGTACTCCAGGTGAGGTCTGACCAGAGCAGAATACAGTGGCACTATTACTTCCCTTGATCTAGATGCTATACTCCTATTGATGCAGCCCAGAATTGCATTGGCTTTTTTAGCTGCCGCATCACACTGTTGGCTCATGTCAAGTTTGTGGTCAACCAAGACTCCTAGATCCTTTTCACATGTACTGCTCTCAAGCCAGGTGTCACCCATCTTGTATTTGTGCCTCTCATTTTTTTTGCCCAAGTGAAATACTTTACATTTCTCCCTGTTAAAATTCATCTTGTTTGTTTTGGCCCAGTTCTCTAATCTGTCAAGGTCGTTTTGAAGTGTGATCCTGTCCTCTGGGGTGTTAGCCACCCCTCCCAGTTTGGTGTCATCTGCAAATTTGATCAGGATGCCCTTGAGTCCATCATCCAAGTCGTTGATAAAGATGTTGAATAAGACCAGGCCCAAGACAGACCCCTGTGGCACCCCACTAGTCACTCTTCTCCAGGATGAAGAGGAACCATTGATGAGCACCCTTTGGGTTCAGTCAGTCAGCCAGTTACAAATCCACTGAGTGGTAGCATAGTCAAGACCGCATTTTACCAGCTTCTTTACAAGAATATCATGGGGCACCTTGTCAAATGCCTTGCTGAAATCAAGGTAGGCTACATCCACTGCATTCCCTTCATCTACCAGGCTTGTAATTCTGTCAAAAAACGAGATCAGGTTAGTCTGACATGACTTATTTTTCAGAAATCCATGCTGACTATTGGTGATCACAGCATTCCTTTCTAGGTGCTCACAGACTGTTTGCTTAATGATCTGCTCCAGAATCTTCCCTGGTATTGATGTCAGACTGACTGGGCGGTAATTATTTGGGTCCTCTCTTTTCCCCTTTTTGAAAATAGGGACAACATTTGCCCTCCTCCAGTCTGCCGGGACTTCGCCTGTTCTCCAGGAATTCTCAAAGATGACTGCCAGTGGTTCTGAAATCACATCTGCCAGTTCTTTTAATACTCTTGGATGCAGTTCATCTGGCCCTGGAGACTTGAATACATCTAGACTAGCCAAGTATTCTTGTACTATCTCCTTAGTTATTCTGGGCTGTGTTTCCTCTGCTGAATCATTTGCTCCAAATTCTTCAGGTCGGGCATTGTTTTCTTTATCGGAGAAAACTGAGGCAAAGAAGGCATTGAGGAGTTCAGCCCTTTCTGTGTCCCCTGTTTGCATTTCATCATCTTCTCCTCTGAGTGACCCCACTGTTTCTTTGTTCTTCCTTTTGCTACAAACATACCCATAAAAGCCTTTTTTGTTGCTTTTAACCTCTCTAGCAAGCCTGAGTTCATTCTGTGCTTTAGCTTTTCTGACTTTGTGTCTACACGTGCTGGCTATTTGTTTGAATTCCTCTTTGGTGGTTTCCCCCCTTTTCCATTTTTTGTACACATCCTTTTTTAATCTTAACTCGGTTAAAAGTTCTTTAGATAGCCACCCTGGCTTCTTTAGGCACCTTCCATGTTTCCGTCTCATTGGTATTGCCTGAAGTTGTGCTTTTACTATCTCCCTTTTAACAAACTCCCAGCCATCATGAACTCCCTTTCCTTTTAGTATTACTGTCCATGGGATCTCACCCAGCACTTCTCTAAGTTTTATGAAGTCGGCTTTCTTAAAGTCAAGAAATTGAGTCCTAGTATGCTTGGCTGCTCCTTTCCGCTGTATAGTAAACTTCAGAAGAGCATGATCACTCACGCCTAATGATCCTTCCACTTCTACCCCACTAACCAGGTCATCAACATTGGTTAGGACCAGATCTAAAATGGCTGTTCCTCTTGTTGCTTCTCCCACTTTCTGGACAATGAAGTTGTCTGCAAGGCCAGTGAGGAATCTGTTTGACCTTATGCTCTTGGCTGAGTTTGACATCCAACAAATATCCGGGTAATTGAAGTCCCCCATTACTACTATCTCCCTTCCTTTTGCATGCTTGGCCATCTGTTCCAGGAAGGCATCATCTATGTCCTCCGTTTGGCTTGGGGATCTATAGTAAACTCCCACAATGAGGTCACTGTTATTCTTCTCTCCCTTAATTTTGACCCAAATGCTCTCACTTTGGCTTTGAGGTTCTAAATCTTGGATCTCTTCACAGGTATACGCATCCCTGACATATAACACCACTCCTCCTCCTTTCTTGTCTGGTCTGTTTCTCTGAAATAGATTGTATCCCTCCATTATTACATTCCAATCGTGGGACTTATCCCACCAGGTTTCAGTGATGCCTATTATGTCATATTTAGTTTGCTGTACCAAGAGCTCAAGCTCATCTTGTTTATTTCCCATGCTTTGTGCATTAGTGTACAGACATTGAAGTCCATTAATCATTCCCCCGTGTCTCTTATTTAAGGATTTTTTCCTCCCACCACTAGCTCTGCGTGCTGTTTGCTCCATTTGGTCTATGACATTTGGATGATCATCTTCATCAATTGATAGACTCCTACCTTCAGGAGCACTGTCTCCCTCCCCCACATTAGTCAGTTTAAAGCCCTCCTGATGAGGTTTCTGAGACTTTTTGCAAAAACATTCCTCCCAACCATTGTGAAGTGCAGCCAATCGCTTGCCAGAAGTCCATCTTCAAGAAACTGCAGTCCGTGATCTAAGAATCCAAACCGTTTCTGTTTACACCATTTGCGAAGCCAGTTGTTCACTTCCACTATTTTTCCCTCTCTCCCCAGGCCACGTCGTTCAACTGGGAGGACAGATGAGATGACAATTTGTGCATTCAATTGCTTCAATTTCCTGCCCAGAGCCTCGTAATCTCTTTTGATCTTCTGGAGGCTATTGCTTGCAGTGTCATTGGTTCCCACATGAACCAAGAGGAAGGGGTATTTGTCAGTGGGTTTTATGATTCCTTGCAGTCGTTCAGTTACATCTTGGATCTTAGCCCCGGGGAGACAGCACACTTCCCGAGACATCTTGTCAGGCCCACAGATCACTGCTTCTGTTCCCCTCAGTAGGGAATCCCCTATCACCACTACACGCCTCCTCTTAGGTCTGGTCGGGGTTCTTCCGTGAGCTGTCCGTTCCAAGGTCGCCTGCACATCCCTGAGGACTGACTCTGCTGCTCGTCTTCATATACCTGATCGACTGTAATGAGGGAGAGATTCTCAAATGGAGTCTGCTCTTCGTCTTCCATGCTAGGGGAGAGGACCTCAAAGCGATTGTGTATTTCTAAACAATCAGAGCGAACCCTGGGCCTCCTACTTCTTTGAGTCACGTTTCTCCATATATCTGGCTCCTGTGTTGGTGAACTAGCCTCCTTCTCAGGGGAGTCCCCTGTCTCCTCCTTGGTGGAGACGGTGTGCTCTGTTGCTTCCAAGAAGAGCTCCAGCTCTCTAATTCTTTGGAGCGTAGCTACACGTTCCTCCAGTTGCTGGACTTTGTCTTTTAAGAGGGCAATCAACATGCAATTGCTGCAGGTAAAGCTGCCTGCAACCTTTGGCAAGATGGCAAACATTGCGCAGGAACCGCAGGCGACTGCAGCTGTTCCCTCACCCTCCATCTTGAGAACGTGTCATTGGGGGTGACTACAGCGGTCCTCCATCATAAAAAGCGTGAAGACAGGACAAATAAATCCCCCCCAAAAAACCTAGGTCTCCCCCAACAAAGGTTTGAGACTAGCTCCCCTAAATCTAAAAGATGGATCAAACTGCGCGCGCCGCTAGAAACACACACACAAGAAAACCCTTTGTGCTCCTTCTTCAGCTGCTGCCCTGCAAGCTCTGATAAGCTCCTCCCACAGCTAATCACCTACCTCAACAGAAACCCTGCCCCCTCTGACCTTTGCACAGGGAGAGCAGCTAATCAGCTCTGCTGAACCGGCGCAGTGCAGCACAGGGACTTGCTTCCGCAGTGCTGGAAATCACGTCTGCACATGATTGGACACTGTAAATCGCATCTGCGCAGACGCAGATGCAGATGCCAGAAATTGTGTCTGCACAGATGCAGACACTGGAAATCGCGGCCATGTGCGCTGACACACATGCGTGCAATCCAGCCCACGGAGGGCTCTCCGCTGGAGTGAACTGGCCCAGGCGAGGTAAACCTTGCCAACCCCTGGCTTAGGGGATCTGATCACTGAAGGACTGCAGTCAGCTAAGAACCTGCCCAGCAATTATGATCCTCAGACTGCAACTCTATGCACACTGACAGGATATCCCATTAAACAGACATGTGCAGAATTGTGCTGTCGGAGGCCCTTCACTGGGTGCACTGAAGTAGCAAATGGGGAAAGGTACATTTACATGGTGAAGCCTTGCATATATGGTAGCCCTGTCCAGCAAGATCTGCCTGGTTTTTTCTTTGCTACAGCTTACATGTCAGGCTAAGACCTTTTTTAATATGCCTACACACTCTTAATGAAAGGTGACATTGGTTTTATCCACTAACCATCCAAACCTTTGCACTAATGGAACAATGGCCCTTGATACTATCAAGAGTGCTGTGATATGGCACCCCTAACATGTAGGTCCAAAGTTTTTGAAGAGGAAAAAAGGAACATATTCACAGGGCAAGAGAGTGAGATTATAAAAACAATAGCAACTGGTTTCATATTAACAATTCAATTAACTTGAAGTATTCTTTTGTAATTTACAATAATTTAAATTAAAAACAGTACAACTTGGTATTTGCCAAAACTCAGGAATAAATTAAGTCAAGCACTTTTGGCAGGCCATTTCCTCATGCCTTGCAAAAAAACAAAACCTGGAGAGAAAAAACGATTCACTGCCAGTTAGCAAATCATGGCACACTACTGCTTAGCAACACATTATTAGAAACTAAACAAGATACCCAGTAAATACATATTTTTAAAAGCTTTACTGAATCAGTGATTTGGTGGGATTGAAATAGAAAAGGTCCTGTATTTTCAAAGGAAGGGTGCTATTTAATCTTCAGAAGTCAAAGCGAGCTGGAGTGGGGGGGCGGGTGTGACAAACCTGGCATTTGATCCCACTAGCAATATACCTGGATTATCACTCCTATGTTTTCTAGTCTTGGAATTGCTTCTCAGAATGCCTCTCTATAGCTGTCACTACCTCCAGTGAGCCATTCATGTGTGCCAGCTTGAAATACAGTTCAGTTTCCTGATCACCAGCATAGTTTTTTTTATTATTAATAAAAATATTTATACACTGCCCCTCATGAAAGAATCTAGGTGGTGCACAAGAACATGTGCAAGTACAATAAAGCATATAATACCACAAAACAATACAAAATAACCATTGATATGAATGGCTCATCTTGAAAAAGTTAAAATGAAACTTTAGTGCCAGGTTATTGGCTCGGCACATAAAACTTATCACCAATCAGAGAGGTGGGATGACCACACAAAGACTTAGCCCTTAGCCCTGTGTGAATGAGCTTGCTACCATAAAGCCAAATACAACTGCAAATCAGCACATAATACTCAAGTTCTTAATTCTCATGCTACGATTTGTGTCTCTGCTCTGAACTTACCCTTGCCACATATTCAATCTTAATTTATAGATCTTTTATTTCATGTATTTTAGTAATATGGAGGTGGTGTGTGCGCGTTTTTTAAAAAAAGATCAATAGCTATTTTGAAAGTTGCTATAATTTCTCCATGGGATATATTTTTTCTAGTGACTAATGTACCTTTTCTGCAAACAACAACATCCACTCCCAGCAATTATTTGTATTATGACATAGAATTTCCCAAAGGCAAAATTATTTGTATGCTACACAAGTCGTCGTCCCCCATTCCTATCCCCCCACTTACTAATATATGGAACCTTGGTATATTTGCTTCACACACAAGACTAGAAGTGACATGATATAGAAAAAAGAAGAAGTTTTACTATACTTTTAATGAAGATTTGGATAAATTTGTGGATCAAGCCATGATTAGCTGTCTAGGCGGCATCAGTGACTTTACTGCCTAAGTCAAAAGGGAAGGCGAGATTTAGAAGTTATTTTCTGATACGGGTGACAAGTTGAATAGCTGGAAATTCCTGGTAAGATCTCAACTGGATGGTGATAAATTTTTTGGTCTGGGCTTTCAGCCCACATCTTATTTACAGTTTACTGCTGTAGAACTGGAGTGGGGTGGGGGCGAGGAATACTTTCAAAAAGAAAAAAACCAATGAAGTCTACAATCCTTCAACTTGAAAGTCTATTATTTGAGAAGTTTTCTCAGTCTTCTACAAAGGAAAAAAGAGGAATATATATATAAAGAGACAAAGGGTGGGAATCATCTAATTAGTCCCACTAGGGGAAGCCCACAGAAAGCCTTCTGGTCGTGCAACCCCCATGTCCCCCAAATTGGGTATAGCAGATTAACAGGCTGTAGCCAACCATCATGAAACTTTTCCCATCTAGTGCCCTCCAAATGGCTTGGATTACAACTCCCATCAATCCCAGTCAGCAAGGCCAATGTTCAGGGATGATAAGAGTTGTAGTCCAACAACCTCTGAATGATGCCATCCTGGAGAAGGCTATGCTACAGTATGACAAAATAACCCAGGCTATCTTCACAATAAGCCAAACCCAAAGTAGCCGCAAGGAAAGGATGAAGATGGCATCTATCACCTCCTTGGTTCAGCCAGCTGCCCCCTCCCTGCTGTTTTTATCAGCCAAGAGGGGCAAGGATCCAGAGTGCAAGTGACTGCCCTGACCAATCCAAGCACTTTGTCCACATTCTTGAGCCTTACTCATCTACCTGGAACACCACAGAAAAGCTTGTGGTTCTCTGGAGTGAGACAATGTGGCCACAGGCTCACTTCTGGGAGACCTTGCACTTGAAAGGTCATGGTTAGTTCTGTGCTAACAGCTCTGTGAGCCTTTATTCATTTGAATAAAAGTGCCATATAGTTGTATTTCCTTGTTATAAAGATATGTTTACTCTTGAAACCAACTGTATACAATTATTTTGAGAGTGGTGTCTCAGCACTAGGTTAAGGTAAAGGTAAAGGTAAAGGGACCCCTGACCATTAGGTCCAGTCGTGACTGACTCTGGGGTTGCAGCGCTCATCTCACTTTACAGGCCAAAGAAACCGGTGTACAGCTTCCGGGTCATGCGGCCAGCATAACTAAGCTGCTTCTGGCGAACCAGAGCAGCACACGGAAATGCCGTTTACCTTCCCGCCGGAGCGGTACCTATTTATCTACTTGCACTTTGACGTGCTTTCGAACTGCTAGGTTGGCAGGAGCAGGGACTGAGCAACGGGAGCTCACCCCATCGCGGGGATCCGAACTGCTGACCTTCTGATTGGCAAGTCCTAGGCTCTGTGGTTTAACCCACAGCGCCACCCGCTCAGCACTATTGTATCATAATTCCAAAAAGCCAATAAAAGACTGGTTTTGAATAAAGGTTATTGACTTGCTTCCTGAACTCGAACAAAATTACAAACATCTGACATATGCACCATGCCTCCGAACAAAAATAAGATCTTGCTAACCCTTCACATAATGATGCATTATGCGTCAGTGTGTGTGTGATTAAATAGCTTGCACCTTTAAAGTCTTTTTCATGCACCTGATGAAACAGTCTGTTATCCATAAAATGTCATGACATAAAGATCCAGTTAAGGCCAGATGGAGTTGCAGTTCTTCCCCTGTGGTGTGATCTCCAGCTGCTTAAGAATGTCAGGAAATGAAATGACCCATGAGTAGGGCCAACTGCAAGGTTACTGTCTATCCTCAAAGAGAAAGGACAGTGATTGGGTTAGAGAAAATCACGCTTTCATGCTCACATTGTGCTGTGGGATCACACCCTAGAAAAGCACCCTTGGAGCGCATCTATGAAGGGTTTCATCTAAAGAGCCTCAGCCCTTCTGATCTTTTAATCCATCTCAGGTTGAAGTTGACTATGTCAACAGAATCAAAATAAATGATTCCAATAAGACAATAAGCAGCAAAACAGATTGGGAGGAGCACTGTGCATCTGGTGATATGATTGCTCCTTGTATCTTTTCTAAAGAGGCAGCAAGCAACACAGCTTGCGCTTGACCTGTTAGGACTGTTTGATCTCAGGACACAGCTGCAGGTAATTAACTGGCCTGTGAGAGCTGATCGAATGAATGAGTGCACCCAGAGAGAAACCTGGAAGCTGCTCACATCTGAGCAGCAGGGTAATTAGTTACACAGTTAGGGATGCGCCCGAAGACCTTTAATGGGTCAGGCAAATCCTGCCACACTGCAGCAACTTTGTACATCCCTTGGCAATATTCCTCAAGGACACAGAGAACAAATGGATAACTTGGAGCCCACCAAGCCTTGATTTAGCGCCAGAGGAAGATAGAAGGACAGTGTACAGTCCGAGGATGCCAATGATGTGTTTGCTGCTCTTCAGCCTATTGCTCTACAAACTTGCCCTACTTTGGTTATAGATAGCTATCAGAAATTAATCAATTCCATCTTAACAATTGGGAAGTTAAAGGACTATCAATGTTAGAAACTGAGATGTGAAAGTTAGGTGTTAAATGGCACCTTAAGCCTAGGTTATGGGCACTACAATGGAATGTCTAGGCGCGCTTTTCAAAATAACAAGAATACAATGCTGGAAATTAATAAACTGCAGCTAAAATATTAGGTTCATTTTTCACATGGTTAGTCCTTCCCCTGCCCACCCCGCTAATATTCTTAAGAAGGTCTCTTCTCTAGTCTTCAGAGAGTAGCTGGAAAAGGTCCTCCTTTCCTTCCACTCTGCAGTTTTAATCTGAAATCTTAGGCACAGCACTGCACCCAGAGCTCAGAAACTGCTCCTGCTAATGAAATTCCTTGCCACAAAATGTGCCTACAACAATGGGAGTTTCAAACACTGAGGACCATGTGGTTCACGGGTTTTTAAAGGATTATTATTGAAGAAGTAGACCCAGCTGATCCTTGCAGTTTACAGAACACTATCAAATTGTGCCATATCAGGGTTATGTAACAGAGTAGAAAAGTAACAGCTCCATTCCTGAATAGAGTTATATACACCCCAATCAACAGCTTTAAAATCATAAGCTATAGTTATATTAAATGGCAGTCACATTTGCATGGCATTCTTATATATATATGATTGTTAGCTTTCATTCTGTATATTTCTGAATCTAAAGCTACCATTTCCAATACTCAGGAACAAAAAAATGTGGGAAGCACTACAATATTGTCTGAAAGCACCTGGGGGAAATCCAGAAGGACAGACTAAACCACTATCTGAGAGCACCCATAGAAAACATTACGGTGATCTAATATGTATGGGATAACCAGCCTCATATAACTAACATGCTTAAGTTTAATTAATGCACTAAAGAATTTATAGCACAGAGTGAACTGTCCTGCTGGGCTTAGCTCATGTTGGGAGGAAATGGTAATCAAGCCTATTGTTCAACCTCCAGCCTACCTGAGAAGCTCAGTGTGTAAAGAGGTTTGAACTGGTCGCTCCAGCTCAGACCTCATGGTTCTCACAAGCCATTCTTCAGTTCCTATACTAATAATTTAAGATCTTTCACCACATTGTAACTAAGACAAGTTTTACTGTGCTGCCTGTGCAACTTTTTCTGAATGATGTATGAAAAAGCACATGAATCTGACCTTTGGACAATTTGTAAGTAAACCATTTTAAACTTACCAAACAAGTGGTCTTTTTGTAGGCTAGGTGAAGAGGGAAACATTGGGTCTTCTCTGAGTTAGTCTTAGTTGGATGCTTTCCATTAATGAACAATTTCTTCTTTAGTGTGAATTCAATTGTCTTTGATTGACTTTAGTATGAATTCAATTGTCTTTGATTACACACACACTTTTTTTTTTAACCACCCAAGGTCAATATAATTGCAAACAGTCCTGTGAATATTGCAAATGAAACAAAATTTTTAGTGGACAAGCTTTCTTCTTGGTGTTTGAACTTTTCCTTAAATAGCAGTGTAATATTATCTTAAAAGGATAAAAATCAGACTAGCCTCCTTTGGACAACCTCAATTGCAAAACTAATAGTTCTTGTTATCATTTCAGATAATTATATGCTTTCAAGTGTTCTGCTGCAGTCCCAGAACTGATACATCTGCCTTCCACAAAGAGCAAGCATCAGGCTAACTGTATGTGCCATATTTTTGTGTCACATTTTCCCCCTTCATTTTTTCCATTTACAGAGCCAACATTTTTGTGTAGCCCCCAAATGATGAAAATCCATATATGGAAGTAGCCTTTCCAATAGCACAGAAAATGTTTTACGAGCAGTATTTATCTGTGTTCCCAATTTGCGGTACGGCATTCAGAGATGTTGGAATCATGTCACAATAACCAGAAAACTGGAGCGATGCAATGCATGCCATTCTCTTGAGCAGTCAATTGCAAAATCAGGGCATTCACTAAAGTGTTGAGGCATATGTTTTGGGCAATTTAAATGCACAGCAGTACAAAATGATGCCATTCCTGACCTTAATGGTCAGCACGATTACTAACGGTCTGTTCGATGAATGGAAGGCACCTTTGCTTATGGATGGACCCCCTTTCATGAATGTAAAACTCCTACCATTTATGGAAACAAAAGCTTTGTAACACAGGAAACTGCTTCCTACTATGATCCTGAGTCAGACGACTGGTCCATCTAGTGCAGTACTGCCTATGCTGACTGGCAGCGTGGGTCCAGGATTTCCAACAAGTGTGTCTCCTGGTCCTACCTGGAATCATCTGCATCCATGGCAGATGCTCTACTACACACCTGTGGCCCTCCCCACTAGAGCAAACCTATTGTTTTGGAATCGGTACATTTTCTAGTCCCTATCACATATTTCAGTTGGAGTAGGCAATGTACAGGAACAATATGTAATCTGCATCTCCCCCTGCCTAGAGCAAATAAGAATATTTCAATTAGGAAATATTGCTCTTGCATCCCCCACCAGCTCTTCCTCCCATAGCTGTGTTGCCTTTTGGGGAGGGGGGAATGACTTTAGGGGAAATTTGATCATAGATCGCCTGATGTTATATTGCAGTTCAAAACAAACTATTTGTCTTCAGATGCAAAAATGGGAAAATCTCAAGTAGCTGCAGTCTTTTATAGCAGGGAGGACCTTTGTTGACCCAAAGGCCATATTCCCTAAATTGCAACTTTCTGCGGGCATGGCCAGAGTGGACTCTTACTTTTGTACAGTAGGCTACATTCCAGGCAATGTAAAAGTCAAATATTTCTACATCTCTCCCCCCCCCCAACATATACACTCTCCATCCAGACAAGCAAGAGGCATTGTCCTAGTTCAAGGACACATTGCAGCCCCACAAAAGCACTTGAAGGTGAGGATCAGGGTCGATGAAGGGTGTGGCCTGGAAAGAGAGGTATTGCCAACCGAGGAAGTGGCATGGCTTGGGGAGAATTCCAGGGCTGCATTTAGCTATGTGGACTGATTCCCCACCCCCCTGTTTAATTGGAAAAGAGAGCACAACCTGAGCTCATGGCTGACTATTGCAGTTTCACAAAGCACTGCTCCATTCTACATCATAACTAAACAGATGAATTGCTTTGAGGTATCAGAGGATGTGGCACAATATATCAACACATGAAAGTTGGTTGTCTTTTTTAATGAACAAACAGGAATTTGTCACTGAAAATCATAATCTTCTCCGCAATCAAGCGCATTCTCTCATTATTAATATTTGCTTATCTCTAGCCACTCCGCATTGGAATGCTAAACATGTCAAACTTTTTTGTTTATTGATCCTTCCAAATGGATAAAATCCCTCATGGAAGAAGTTCACGAAAAGGTGACCTTATGAATGAAGGCCCCTCTGTTCAGAGCCACCTCATTTGCAAAAGCCATGGGAGGACTACAAAACAGCATGGACTCAATATGCTGCAGATGGGTTATTTTCGAAAAGGGGCCAAAAGAGACCAAATGATTGACAAGGAACTTGGAAATAAAACCACTTGTGTTGCATTTTGAAAAGAAAGACACTGCTTGGTAGTTGCTGTGCAAATCTTCCAGAGGCAACAAAGTACTTATTAAAAGATCTTTGGAGAAAATGTAAGGTCATTCTCTCCCCATTTCTGACCTCAATATAAATATATGGATTGGGGACAGGGAATTCCTTGAGAGCATTTATTATTACATTTAGCATTTATATAGCACTTCAAAATGTCTCTTGAAAGTGTTTCACATCCACTACTTTGCTTTAAAACTTCCTTGAAAAGCAGGTTAGCATTATCATTCATATTCTGAAGATGGGGTGCCAAGGGTGGTATCGAACTGACACATCCCATTACTGCAAGGATTTTTCATTGTGGAGTGGAACTCCCCCCCCAACTTTCCCTGTACCCTTCAAATCTGTACCAGGAAGCCTCAGATCAGATATGGGAATACATAATGGAGGAAGGGGAATTCCTTAGGCAGGCAGGAGACTTACTTAGCTCTACTTTGGATACAACCCCAAGGCTAACAAGGCATGTGATTTATTTAAGGCTACCCAGTGTGTTCGTGGCAGAAGTGAAATTGACATTGGGGACTTTCTCTGATTCTTCGTTTAGTTCCTTGGCACTAAACCTGAGTCTGGACCTCCAAAGAAGACAAGGATCCAGTTGACAAGAGCCTGGGCTGCAAGTAGGGATTGATGAATGTGTCCACTTCAGTTTCTCTAAGTGGCTCGTTTTTCGAATCTTAAGTCCAAGTTTTCCACATCAGTTTGCATTTATTTAGGGGCGTTGTTTTTTCATTTTTTGCTCATGAAAAATAGCTGGCACTTTGGTGCACACTGATCCTACTACACACATTTTTGCAATCAGTTTTGCCTAGCGAAACACATTTTACATGCTTTATTTCATCTTATGGCTAGAGAACAGCTTTTTAAAAATTGGAGAAGTGTGTGTGTGTTCCATTAAGAATGGAGTGAAACAAGATACAGTGATACCTCTGGTTAAGTACTTAATTCGTTCCAGAGGTCCGTTCTTAACCTGAAACTGTTCTTAACCTGAAGCACCGCTTTAGCTAATGGGGCCTCCTGCTGCTGCGGTGCCACCGGAGCACAATTTCTGTTCTCATCCTGAAGCAAAGTTCTTAACCCGAGGTAATATTTCTGGGTTAGCGGAGTCTGTAACCTGAAGCGTATGTAACCTGAAGCGTATGTAACCCAAGGTAACCACTGTACTACTATGGGAGTAGACGTAGTTTATGACATTGTTTGAGACCAAAAATCATCAAAGTGACAATGGTGTTGTTGAAGTTTTATAAACTCACTAATGAGTTTGCTGGAATCAAGTTACATTGGCACTCAAGTCCAATCAACTCTTTTTTTCCCCTGAGAATAATGCACAGTGCAGGCCTTAACCTATAAAACAGTGAATTGGTTGCTTCAATATATCAAACAGACAACCCTTTTCCTATCTAGCATTGCTCTCTCTTTTAACGTCTACCAAGCACATTCTCCTGACTGCACCATGCGTAAGCTGAAGCCTACTGATGAGAGAGGTGAGTCAAAGAGTTGCTATGGAACTTAAGCCTCTTTCAGCACCTTATTTTATTCATTTATTTCGTAAGAGTCATATACCACTTGATTGTTTAAAAACAACAACAAGCCTGAAAAACAAACAAACCTCAAAGTGGTTTACATATTCTTCAAACACTGCATGAATTTCTCACACCTGACTTGTACAGACTTGGTGGTGAGATTAAACAGTGTGGAGACATTTCAATCAGTTATCATTTGTGTTGGTTTTTTACATTTTGATTAATGTTCTAGTCCATCCCGCACACGCCATAACACCACTCCCAAGTCCTCAGGGTAGATAGAGTACTAGTATTGCTGCCATGGTTCCTCCATTCAGCCAGGGGCAGCAGCACTAAAACAGCACAATGGAAACCCAATTCAGCCAAGGAAGATGGAGGAGGAGGAGAATCATATAAACTGAGCACACAATTTAACTTTTACAGAGATCTTCATGCCACTCCACCATCATTATACTATTTCAGCATCAAGGTTTCCTCCCTCTCTCAGAACACTAGAGCTCAAGGACCGCCAACGAAGCTCAATGGTAGAGGATTCAGGACAGACAGACAGAAGAAAGTACTGCTTCATGCAATGCATGGTTAAACTATGGAACTTGCTCCCACTGCAGGCAGTGGTGGCCACCAGCCTAGATGGTTTAAAAAGAGGATTAGACAAATTCATGGAGAATAAGGCTATTGATAGAGTACACAGTTAAACTACAGGATTTGCTCCCATGGGAGGCAGTGATGGTCACCAACTTGGATGGCTTTAGAGGGGGAATCAGAAAAAATTAAGGACAAAAAGGCGGTCAATGGCTACCTATTAGCCATGATGCCTTATGGTCTGTCTCTATGGTCAAGGCAGTATGCTTCTGAATTCCAGAGGCTGGAAACTGCAGAGAGGAGAGCAGCTCAGATCCTGCTTCCATCAATGGCTACTGTGAGACCAGGATGCTGGACTCGACAGACCACTGGTCTGATCTTATGTTTAGTGTTCTTGAACTGAATGGATGGACTAAAGCCCCATCTAAATAAACTGGCATGCCTCACACTGGACAATACCTCTGTTCTTTTTTACGAAGAGAGACCTGACCCTCATCTGATAGCTGAGAATCTGTGGTGCTAATAAATTAAACAAAGATTAAATCTAGCTGCCTTATTCATCTCTCAACACTACACAGGCTGCCACCTCACACTCTGAGTCATCGGCTTCCAAGGACAGGCGTACCAAACTCCACTATGCCCAAGTGGGGCAGCAAATTCCCAGAACTCACTTCAATCTTTCCCAGCAGGATCAATGCCTATTAATGCTGATAAAAGCAAACACTGCCAGATGATTACAAGGCATTCACATATGTGCCAGTTTCAAAGCAATTATTTCCAAGCGCGCGAGCACACACACACACACACACACACACACACACAAATAAAATTAAAATGTTTTCCTCTTTTTCCCCCTCCTGGCAGTCACATACCAGCTACAAGTTAAACATTCTATTACTTGAGTTAATCATTCAGAGGAACATTCAGAGGGAAATGACAGCATAACCTTGGTGGTAGTCACAATCTCACATCCTACCTGCTTGCATAGGGGTCCTGGCTTACCTGTGCAATTATATACCTTCCTTGGGATTAATTTAAAGGATAGTATGCATGCACATATTTGTATGTGTGCTTTATTTACTCTATAACATGGAACATGTATGTATGACTTGGGCCTGTGTTACGCATTACAGCACAGCTCTTGAAAAGCAAATTCACGGCTGTCAATCCCATCTTAAAATGCGTGTGGCATTCAGCTAGTGTTTGCTAAACTCTCTACAGGGGCGAACATGCAGCCAGCAGAGTTACTGAACTGGAGCATTGTCACAGAGAATTGCAGCTGAACAAAGGAGACATTCATGCCATGCTCTTTAGTTGTAACGCAACATTAAAACTAGGATTGGGGGGGGAAACGTGCACACAGAAATCAGTGCTTTTTAAGCAGCTGTGTTGCCCTCGTGCCCTTAAAGGAAGCCCTTACAAAAGGAAACACACACACAAAAAAGGCTCAGTGTTCAAAGACAGAGAAAACAATTCACACTGACGGGCTCTCTCCACTCATGAAATTGTACAAGATTATACAGCTTCCAACTACACTCCATTAGATGGCATTTAGAACGAGATACAACTGACTATAATAGAGAGCTTGTGTAAACAAGAGCTTCCAACCTCCTCCTCTTTTGATGGAGAGAAATGGAGGAGATTTAATTTTCCCTTAGTATTCACTTTGCTCTGTGTGTTTAAACAAAGCCTCAAATGGCAAGGGATAGAGGAAGGAGAGCTCTTGTGTAGCACAGCTTCCTTCAGGGTCCCTTCCAACTCTACAATTCCACGATTCTGTTTATTAAATATCTATATCGCCCTCCATCCAAGGATCACAGGATGGTTTACAATATAGAAACACAAAAGTACAAAGCATAGTAACTGACAAAAACAATGGGACTAAGATCAGCATAGCATTTGCAAGATCCAGCGACCTTTCACTTCCCCAACATGGGATAAAACCTATAACAGTCTTGGGGCTGGTATGGTTCTCTTCACTCCTGTTAAATGAATGGGAGGGGGGAAAGTGAAAAATGAGGAGGGGGAATGTGCCCCACCACCTTCTGGCCTAGCAATCAAAAGTCCAGCAGGGTGTAGCAAGGGTTTATTTCATATATTTACATTTATAAAAGACTATTAGCAGTGCTTTTTTTCAGAAAAAAATGTTTAGGGGTACTCTCATTTTGACTCAAGAAAATCACCATTTTATAGTTCAAATCGATAAAAATAAAAACAGTAAATGGACAAAAGTACAAAGATTCACAAAATGTTTAGGGGTATGCATACCCTGTGTCCCCCCCAGAAAACAAACACACTGACTATTAGTGTAACATCTGGGTGACTAAGAACTTCCATCCTTACATGTCTCTACTTGAGAACACTTTTACTTATCATTAACTGTATTGTTTCCTATCCACAGCTCCTTCCTACTACTTAACACTGTACCAAGAACACACCATGTGGAAATCCAAACCACTTTAAGAAGATGGGATCCCAGGAGCTTTACATGAATGAAATGAAAATGTTAATTCATGTGGTACAATTTCACAAGGGAGAAAACTGTGAGACAGATATTCACATATAGACACTGTATGTGCGTGCACACACATGCACACAGAAAGATAAACACACTCATCTATAAGAAACAGCTGGAAGAGGGGGAAATATCTCCTATTCTGTCCTCTTCCCTGCCTCTCTGATCTCAAATGTCCCCTCTTCAAAACAGAAAGGAGGCTATCTGTCTCCCGTTATGCACCTTTGTGGGGCAGTAGTTAGAGTGCTGGACTGGGACCTAGAAAACCTGGGTTCAAACCCACATTTAGCCATTAAGCTTACCAAGTGGCCTTGGGTCAGCACCATCCCTGTTTAACTTACTGCACAGAGTTGTTGCAAGGATAAAATGGAGGGTGGAACCATGTGTGTGAGAGAGGGGGGAGGGGGGACAGAGTTGTAATGTGGGTGTCAGCTGTTATTGGAATTCAGTTTGTGTTCTCTTGGCGCTGAATGTTTCTGCATTGTAGGATACTCAGATCCCTGATGGTAATAATAGCAGAAGAGAACAAAGAGATGGGTGGCTTATAAGATTAGGATGTAGAAGGCCACTCTGGCCACAGTGTTAGAAGAAAGACACCGAAAATCTGTTGTGTCTGTGTAGAGTAGCAACACCGGGTGAAATAGGAGAAGGGATAGTTAAGGCACAGTATCACAGATTCCTTACATGAAGAGGCTGGGTGCTTAAAATTAGATGCACCAGAATGCTGCCTACTAGGAAACCAGGTAAATAATAATTGGCCAGACACAACATGTCTGGGTATTGAGGAGCAAGGGAGCATCTTCTCAAAGCCAGCTCTCAGGCTGGGTGTGTGTTATGCCTCTAAAGTGCACTTTTCCCATTTCTCCTTTTCCTCCTCAACAGCGAAGTGCAACATGTTTCAAGATATTGCCTTGCAGTTTTTCCACTTTGATGAAAGTCACAGTATAACCCCCTTTAGGAATTAGCAATCCTTCAAGCAGAAAGCAATTGTATTAAGGGTTTACCTGGTATTCATTGGGCCAAAAGGTGCTGACGGCCAGTTCTGCCCGTAGCCAGTCTTTGCCTGTGGAGCCGGTCACATTCCAAATGGGATTTGCCAGGGGGCCCTTGTTTACCCTAACCAATATGTTCAGAGTTCCAGGGCTCACCCCTTTCTTGCTGTACAAAAGGTAGCTGAAATCAACACAGTGTGTGTCATTCTCTTTCATAGTAGGAAGCTGAAGTCGAGCCTTCTCTCCGTGGCTGTGGTGTGAAGAATCCACTATCATGTATGACCCTGAGAAGAGGAGGAAGAAAAGAGGTAATGACGTCCAGACATTCAGGAAAAGGAACTGTTTCCTGCCTTCACAACGTTCGGTCACTTTTTGGTCATGCACCATAATCTTTTGGCACAATTTACTACAAGTGGTTTCTATACAGGCACCCCTAATGTTCACAAGGCCTTGCATTTGGGGTAATTAGGAGGAGGTGTCAAGGAAAAAGGAGGTCATGGGCTTTGGTGGATAAAGAATTTAGCATTCTTCCTCCACAAAGACTGATCAGATGCCATCAGCATCTGATAGCTAGAGTTCTCAAATTTACATCAGTGCATTTATATGGAAGTTTATATTAGTGATTTTATAATGGGAGAAAGGGGCTCATGAAAAATCTCTTATACCATTCAGATAAGACTTCCCAAGATCCATATGAGCAAAAGACTAGTTCAGTGACAGCGCAGAAATTCCCAGATTCAATCCTCAGGGCTTCATGGTAGGGCTGGAAGGGGCTCTTGTCTAAAGCCCTGTCTAAACCCCAACCAGCTTGGCCAATGGCCAGATGTTCAACTATGCTGACATCGGCAGGCCTGTGAGTAAGTAACAGTTAGCCATCTTTGTCTTACTGGAGGAACTGGCCCTTCTTCATAAGCATGATGCCAAAAGAAATACAGCAAAGCTCAGTGTTTGGCTGTTTTGGCTTTTAAGAAAATGGTTTATAATAGATTACTGACACTTACACCTTTGAAACCATTTATCTATATTTATATGCAATGAGGCTATTCTGCATGCCAACTAGCTTTCTAGAGATCTTTATTAACTACTCTTGAAAATGTACTTGAGGTAATGCAGGATAGATTGCTGAAAGGTTATTGCTCAATGAAAATAAAAAATAGGTCAGTATGTGACAGAAAAATCAACATTTATTTTGTTTGTGTACAAACCTTTTAATTGCCTTTCCAAGCAATTCAGCATTGCTAAAGTTAGTGTCTAATAACACAGACAGTAATGCTTTGCAGATTCAAAAACACCTCTAAAAAGTTATTACTGACATGCAATTATATTTTACTTGTGCATCTATTGAAACAAAAAAGTATTTTTTGTAAAGAAAAAGCAGCTAAAGTTCAAGAGTCCAGTTTACATTTACATTTGATTAACTAGACAGTAACCACTGAAGTGATGTGTGTGGTTTTTTTAAAAAATGGGAAGACTACACTGGCTGCTAGCCAACTTATTTTTTTTCAGTTTGCTTCTTAAATCTGGGAATAAACTGACACAAGTATATTTACATTTATAATTATTGGCAGTTACGATCTGTGATGGATCAGAGAACTTTATTAGGAGTGTCTGGCATAATTTCTACAAGGTACATAGCACACGGACTATAATATTTTATGGACTCAGTAGTTGCATGGACACTGCTGTCCTCAAATGCTTATATTGTTGAACAGAAAGAGGTCAGCAGAGTGAGGTCAATGGGTCGCACATTTCGGCCCAATCCCCACATACCTGCTCATTGGGAAGTGCCTGAACTCAGAGACCCCGCAATTATTTTTCATAAGTATCCTTCACCTAGGGTACTGAATCTATTAGATGGGAGATTCATTATGCAGATTTAGAAGGGAGGTTCATTATGCAGATTTCGGAGAGCTCGCATGTTCAGGTGCACCTGAATTCAAATGCCCCAGCATTTCACTGATGTATAGCTCAAAGGGCTTAGTACATGGGGTCAACATTTTTTTTAATTGTCTTGTATGCGGTTATTCTATTGGATTCTATTGTTAATAGCCCTGAAATCTTTATATTAAGAGTGCTATATAATAACTTTTTTTTAACAATTTCACATTTATTCAATGAATCTATCAATCTGCTATGACTATTTTTTGGATCAGTTGACAGCCCAGGGAAGGGCCAGTGTTCCAGGGTATGTTACATGAGTTGCGTGCAAAAATTCAATCCCTGACTCAAACAGCTCAGTTGGCTAGAACATGGTGCTGATAATGCCAAGGTTGCAGGGTTTGTCCCTGGACAACTACATATTCCTGCATTGCAGGGGGTTGGACTAGATAATCCCCTTCCATCTCTATGATTCTATTATTTCCAGGTAGGGATGGGAAAGACTTCATTCTGAGACCATGGAGAGCTGAAACCAGTCAGGATGGACCAAGATAGACCTTTGGTCTGGCTCAGTATAAGGCAATTTTTAAGGTTCTTTCCCCCAAATTTCCCAGTCATGTGCTACAGCTATGATCTTTCATAGGAAAAGCAGATCTGGCCACTGTCACACATGCTCTGATTGGGTTAACTTAATGTATGTGAGGCTGCCTGTGGAAATTTCAGCTTGTGGGAAATGTGGCAACCAGATCAACATCCGATATAGTTATATTTTGATGGGGTGAAAATGCTATAGGACTAAAGTGGTACCTCGGATTACAAACACTTCGGGTTACAGACTCCACTAACCCAGAAGTAGTACCTCGGGTTAAGAATTTTACCTCAGGAAGAGAACAGAAATCACGCGGCGGCGGCGGGAGGCCCTATTAGCTAAAGTGGTACCTCAGGTTAAGAACGGTTTCAGGTTAAGAACAGAGCTCCGGAACGAATTAAGTTCGTAACCAGAGGTACCACTGTAATAGCAGTATTCTGCTGCCATGTGCAAAGGCTTCCAGTAAGTTCCTGGTTGCTGCTTTTTTAACTACAAAACCCTGAATAGTTTGGAACCGCCTCCTCCCGTATGATCCTGTTCATCTGCTGTGCTGAATATTGGAAGTTCTGTTATGCATTCCACCATTTCAGAAGCAGAGTTGGCTGGAACTTCGGCAATTACAGCACCCAGTTTATAGAGCTCCATTCCTAGAGAGGTGAAATTGGCACCATCTCTTTTAAGCTTCAGATAAACAAAGACTTCTTTATGCCACCAAGCTCTCAAGGGAAAAATTGGCTGATAAGAAAAATGAAACAGGTAAGCTGCTCTTTCAGAATCTTCTGCCCTATCCCTACCCTGAATGTATTTGCATCTCATCCAGACTTCAAAACTGGAAGTGAGCCCAAAAAGAGATTCAGGAATGTATTTGCATTGGACCACACCTTTGCCCAGATAGCATCTACCTTGGCCCTAAGGCAAGCAACAAGACCAAAGCAGGCAAGCAGCCCAGAATGAACAGAAGAACACACTCTAATTAGTCCAAAAGGAATTCTTAAAGGTGGGCCAGGGCTCCTATTTGTGACTATTGTAGCATAAGTTTCATTATTCTTCCTGCCAATATAAATAAATTGGTATATTAAAAAGGATTTCCACTAAAAACAATGCAACGGTAAAATTGAATATCTTTTAAAAAGTTATAAAAATGGTCATACCCTCGGGTTGAAGTTGAGCGCTTTCGGGTTGTGCTCCACGGCGACCCGGAAATAACAGAACACGTTACTTCCGGGTTTCGTCACTCACGCATGCGCAGTCAAAATGACGCCACGCGCATGCACAGAAGTGGCGAATCGTGACCCGCAGATGCGGGTTGCGTTTGCTTCAGGGTGCAAACGGGGCTCCGGAACAGATCCCATTTGTATCCAGAGGTACCACTGTAGCATCAAAGATTGTGTTTTGTTCACTTCTCTCTACAGTGGTGCCCCGCAAGACAAATGCCTCGCAAGACGGAAAACTCGCTAGACGAAAGGGTTTTCCGTTTTATGAGCTGCTTCGCAAGACGAATTTCCCTATGGGCTTGCTTCGCAAGACGAAAACGTCTTGCCAGTTTCTTTCCATTTTCTTAACACCATTAATACAGTTGCAACTTGACTTCGGGAGCAACTCATAGAACGCAGTGTACATAGTAGCCTTTTTTGAGGTTTTTAAAGACTTTGGTGATTTTTGAAGCTTTTCCAAAACTTCTTTTGCAGCCATTTGGTAAGTTAAGCTTTTAAAACTTTTTTGGGGGGTTTTGGATTTTGGGTTGGGGTGTTTGGAATTCAAGGACTTGGTGTTGGGGAGGGGTTTGCAAGAATCTGGAAGCTTGTGTGTTTTTTTTTCTGCATTTTTATGATTTTCTGTGACCATTGGGGCACTCTGCTGTTTTCAAAAAAAATTCTGGATTTGAATTTCTGTGTGCTGGGTGGCTGGGGGAACAGTTGGGGAGGGGTTTGCAAGAATCTGGAAGCTTGTTTCTTTCCCCCTGCATTTTTATGATTTTCTGTGACCATTGGGCCACTCTGCTGTTTTTTTAAAAAAAATCTGGGTTTGAATTTTGAAATGCTCTTTACAGTATGTGTGACTTTAAAGAGCACTTAATAAACTCTTGTTGTACCAAATTTGGCTTTGTTTGGACTTTTTTTGACCATAGGAACGCATTAATTGATTTTCAATGCATTCCTATGGGATTTCGTGCTTCGCAAGACAAAAAATTCGCTAGACGAAAAAATTCGCGGAACGAATTAATTTCGTCTTGCGAGGCACCACTGTATTCTGGCTTCCTTAAAAAAAAAAAAAAAAACACCTCACCCGCTTACAAAACTAAATTAGTAGGAAAAACAATCCTACCACCTGCATGTTAGTATTATTATGCCCTTGAAAAATAAAATCACCGCACCTAAAGGACTGCCCTTTTAAGTTTGTTTGTGTTAGCCCCAAACAACTACAGTCATACCTTGGAGTCGAACACCTTAGTTGTCAAACAAATTGGCTCCCGAACACCGCAAACCCAGAAGTGAGTGTTCCAGTTTGTAAACATTTTTCAGAAGCCGAACATCCGATGCGACTTTCATGGCTTCCGACTGGCTACAGGAGCTGCAGCCAATTGGAAGCCGCGCCTTGGTTTTCGAACCATTTTGGGAATTAAATGATAACCAAGGTACGACTGTATTTTGAACGCTTTTCTTAGCTATGAATCACAGCTGCCAGGGCAAGAAATGGTCACTATATAGTTGATAAAAAAGAGAAGTGACAGTCACATTTGTGCATCACAACCATGACTTACTGTGAACAATCAATAGGCTAGTGCATGTTGCTGAATCACTCCCATTTCACTGCTTCCTATGTTGAGCTGGGAGCAACAAACCACCAAACGTAGCTAGGCATGACTTGTGATGCAGCACTTGTGGTTTGTCTGTCTCTAAGCAAACCCTGATGCTAAGCCCAGGTTTGTTCACAACTCAGGCCTCGAAAGCTGACATCAGCAGCAGATGTTGACATAAACCTGGAGAATACCCCTGCAGGTTAATTCTCTGATTTCTCAAACATTGTACAAAGATAAAAGCTCTATTGATTATTCTGGCCACTTTCCCCTCTGGCCAGTGGCACAGTGTGGAAGGGGGTCATAGGTGTGGTACCCCAGGTGCAAAATTGTTAGGGGTACAAAATTTCAACACCCAATGTTGCCGCAATACAGCTGTACTGCCATAAGTGGTCCCTTAGGCTGAGAAAGGTCCTCATCCCTGCTGTAGGTGGTGCTATAGATTGCAAGAGCCACTTCAAAGGAAACAAAGCCACAGCAATTAGTTCAGCAAAATCCTCCCACTCTCTTAGAAAGCCGGAAGGGCTGGTGTCACACATTGCATGGTGGATCACCTCCTTCCAAGTGGCCTTGCTATCTGCTTTGCCAAGAGAAGGGAAGAGAAGAGAAGAGAAGAGAGAAAAATGAAGTGGATACGTTTATAGGGAACCTTTTTACGGTTTTATGTTTTTATATGCTAGAAGAGTGGCTGGGGCAATCCTTTCAGATGGGTGGGGTACAAAATAATAATAATAAGATGGCCCAGTGATGACTGTAGAACCCCACTTCTGCAATCCCAGGGTTGGGTGAGGCAGGGAAGGGGGTGCAGGGGGGGTATGCAACCTTAACAACCCAAATAAGTTTGAGAATAGCAACTTTATTATGTCCAGCCAGAGCCCTAAAGATGGCAGTTAGCAAGCTGATATAATGAAAGAGAGAAAAAAGATTGCATCAACAACTCTCAACAAGGGCCTAACCAGGCTATATTCTTCAGCAATATCAGACATGCCCATTATTTTGTGAAATATAAATTAATAAATAGAACCAGAGGTGCAGAGGCCCAATGGAACAGTTACACTGTAGAGTTTGGGTTATTATACAGCTTTGCCTGGCAGGGGGAAAAATAAGTACCTTGAGATGCTAAAAAGAATGAAACTTTCTCACAGCTAATAAAACACATTTATTTCTCTCAGTATACTTGGTAGCTATTACATCCTTCAATTGTGAATTCATAAAGAAACCTGAGTGAAATAAAAGTAATGCAGTTACATGGAAAATGTATGCTTTATTTTGGAAGCGTCGAAAAGCATTCCCCATCGGTGCCATGTTGAACACTGAGTTTGGAACAATGAGCAGATACTTATTTACAATGTGCTGAATCCTGGTTCCTGCATCTAGTGTGTCACTAGCTATCAACTGGCAAGCAAAAACAAAATTCCAACCTCCTAGTCTTGGCAGATGCAAAGGGGACAGAGATTGCCATTGCAGTTGCAAAACTGCTATGTCCTCTTGTTGGTGGTGCAAAATCAGTGATGCAGTGATGCAGTGATGCAGCACCAAACCAAGATGCCTCTTACCCTCTGCACCTGTGAAGAGGGGAGCAGGGATAGTTGCTGTGCTGCTGACATGCCCAGACGGGCTTCCTCCTTGACCTCGCACGAAGGCACAGTGCAAGGCCAGAGACAAGGGGAGAAAAATTGTCTTAGCAACCACAAGTTTTGCCTTGGCTATCAAGGCCAGCCAACCCATAGCTGTGGACCCTGGGTGACAACAATGATTTTGTTGAACCTTGAGTGCATTCAGACTTGGGGATTATGGCATCAGGGTTCCTGGTTACAGTTGGTACCTCTGGTTAAGTACTTAATTTGTTCTGGAGGTCTGTTCTTAACCTGAAACTGTTCTTAACCTGAAGCACCACTTTAGCTAATGGGGCCTCCTGCTGCCGCTGCTGCACAATTTCTGTTCTCAACCTGAAGCAAAGATCTTTCTGGGTTAGCAGAGTCTGTAACCTGAAGCGTATGTAACCCGAGGTACCACTGTAAAATGCCAGGACTACTTTCTTTGTTTCTATCATTCATTTTACACTGCAGAACCTGTTGTGTTATACAACTGTGGCTTTTTGATCAATATACCACCTTGTCACACTAAATTTAAATGGCAGGAAAGAACCATGTTTGCCACCTTGAGTTCTTTAAAGGAAATGTGGGATATAAATAAAACAGAGTAAAGCCAAAATCACATATAATTAAAACACATTGGGTTCAATGGTGGTTGGGATTGCCAAAGTCACTTTTCCTTTGTAATTTTTATTTTTGCCACATGCATAAAGCTGAATGTGCACAAGTTAACTACAGTGGTACCTCAGTTTAAGAACAGCCCTGTTTACAAATGATTCAGTTTACGAACTCCGCAAAACCGGAAGTAGTGTCCCGGTTTGCAAACTTTACCATGGTCTAAGAATGGAAGTTGAATGGTGGAAGGGCACCGGCGGTGGGAGGCCTCATTAGGGAAAGCACGCCTCGGTTTAAGAATGGCTTCAGTTTAAGAACGGACTTACGGAATGGATTAAGTTCATAAACTGAGGTAACACTGTACACTTAAGTTGTGGGCTTACTGTGATAATAAAATCACAAGGAAGAAATCAACAAGACATGCATGCATGAACAAGTTAATGAATGAACTAGCAGGACTAACCATCCATTCATAAACTTCTGGGAAATGGCTAGTGTAAACAGAATTGGAAGCCAAAATCACGCTCAATGAGAAGATGGCAAACACTTCCAGTTTTGTATGACTATACTGAAATGATATCATACCAACAATTGGTCTAGCCCCCTAACCTGACTGACATAACCTGCACCATAAACTAATGAAGCACTAATGAAGCTTGCAAATTGGCATGTGAAGCTTCCATTTTGACATGATTATACTGCAGGTCAGACCACCAATCAGGCTAGCTCTACCACCTGTCTCTGGCATGACCTGTGCCATAAACTGTAGGGCACTAATGAAGTACTTAAACTACTCACCAAGGCATAGGTACTTTCCAACTCAGAGCTCATAGTCTAGACAATAATACAGGGTCCTGGCTATGATTATATGCATATGGTCAGCAGGGGAAAAGAACCCTTTAATTACTGGCTGCCCTGTTTGCTCTCGATTCATGACCCACTTTATTTATTACATTTTCAGTGATCGAGTAGTTAGTGACTAATTACTTGATGTATGCTCTTGACAAGCTCCACTAATTAAAGAGAACACCACAGGTGTCTTGCCGAAGCTAACGATCTTACCATAAGCCAGTCTGCAATCAAGTGAGCTAAAGAGTTATGGTCCAATTCTCAAAGAAACCCAATGCCCTCAAATCAAATCACTCTGCGTGGTCATGGCCTTTCCTGCATGCCAACAACCTGAACGAAGTTGCTTTTGAAACCTCAGGACTGACTATCCTTCATTTCACATCAAAGGCTCTCTCCTAAAAAGGGTCTTAGTATCTTTTTTCATTTGTAGGCAATGCCCACAGGCTTGTTCATGGTGACAAAAGCAGCAGCAAAATTGTGGTTTCTTGAGTTCCCTTCAATACAATTAGGCAGATGTGTTGCTCTGTGTTATTTTAATATCTGCAAGTTAAGCTAGGCAATAAAGGAATATTACAATGCTGCTTATTAAGTACCCAGCTATTATTTAGCATCACTAAATAAGGCCCATTTAAAGACAAGAAAAGGGGGAAGGGAACCATTTTGAGAAACTTCCATGTTTTTAGTTGCATTCAAGATTTTACCCAGGGTACTACTTACAGATCATTTGCAGGATCAAAACGCCACTGCGATACCCAAGGGTGAAAGAACTGAAGCTTTCAGGAAATAGGATTTGTTTTCCACCATAATTATATCATTAACTGGATGGTAATGAATTTTATCCTGCCAACCTAGCAGTTCGAAAGCACGTCAAAGGGCAAGTAGATAAATAGGTACTGCTCCGGCGGGAAGGTAAATGGCGTTTCCATGCGCTGCTCTGGTTCGCCAGAAGCGGCTTTGTCATGCTAGCCACATGACCCGGAAGCTGTACGCCGGCTCCCTCGGCCTATAGAGCGAGATGAGCGCGGCAACCCCAGAGTCGGTCATGACTGGACCTAATGGTCAGGGGTCCCTTTACCTAATGAATTTTATTTCATATGATATGACACTTATTTAGTGGCACTGGTAAAAAAAAGTGTGGTAAATTTTTGCTTTCCAAGTTCAGAACACAATGCAGTGAATAAATCAAACTTTTTTTTGAATTTATGAGTTAAATATAGTTTGTGTATATTAGACTGTACTCCCAGGTGCAAGCCAAAATTATATATAATTATATGACCTCGGGGTCATAATGGCTAACTGAATAAAGGTTCTGAGCTAGCATGCAGCACCCATGCAAAAGGTGAATTCCATGTTAAAAGCTGCATAGACCTCCCTTTGATAAATTAATATAACAATCTTTTTAAATAAGAAAAATAGGGATCATTAGGAAAGGGACTGAAAATAAGCTGGCAATATAATAATGCCATTATAGATTTGGTGCAACTGCACTTGGGGTGCTGTGTAGAGATCTGATCACCTCAACTCAAAAAGGGTATTGTAGAGCTAGAAAAGGTCTAGAAAAGGACAGCCAAAATGATCAAGGATTGAAGTATCTCCCCTAATGAGGAAAGGTTTACTGTGCACCATTTGGAGACTTTTCAGTTAACAAAAAACAGTGAGTAATGGGGCACCTGACAGAAGTGTAAAATTATGCATGGTAAGAAGAAAGCAGATAGAATGACGCTATCTCTCTTTGGTCTGATTCAGCAGTGCTGCTCTTATTTTGCATTTTAATGGTAGCCTATGCAACAGCTCATTACAACAGTGTGTCTCAGTTTTCATCAAAAGCAGCAGTGATAGCAGCCCAAACTAATTTGCTGTGCCTGGACTGAACAGAATTGAGGTTCCAAGCCTAGTGAAAACTGTATTAATGTGGAAGATTCCTGAGCAAATGCAAAAATAATTCATTTTATCTTTTGATGGGAGAATTAGCTGAGTGACGTTTAGAACAATTACAGGCTTTTGTCTTTCATGAGATTCTTTTGTCATAGATGTTTAGTCATGGATGTCCATACCAAAAGGAATCTGCATAACAGTGTTTGGAAATACTGGTTGCTGGACTGCTCTTTTAAGCAACAGAAATGTCTCCAAACCGAAATGTAGCTTTGGTTACAATTATTGCCCAAGGGAGAAAACACGTATCTCTGTTTCAAGCCTTATCAAGCTGGGGTGACAAAGGGAATCATACCTGTGTCTGAATAAGACATGTCTCCATCTCTGCTTACAATCAGTAGTGTAAAATGCTTGTTAAGAAGGAGGGGGGGACCCAGAGAAATGATATTGGAGGCTGTGAAATGACCCACGATTATGATAAAAAAGCACCTGCATTCTTTAGCTTCAACTAGAAATGGAATAGTGTTGTTCAAAAGCTGGATATTTCATGAGAAGGAGCTGGCTGAGCAAAATGGGAATTTAGCAAGATAAGCTACAGTAGGCATCCAAATTCATTTGATATTCACCTCCTTAAAATGATCAAGTAAAAAAATGTGAGACTCATTCATCTAGGCAGAGATTTTCATGTTCATTTGGCTTTCCGTGCCCCCTTCAAATTCCAAGCAAGATTGGTTAAAGACTGATTTGAAAAGCTAACTGTTATCAAGGGGGAAATGCTTTAAGAAGCCATGACTTACAAGGAGAATCTTGAACAGGGTCTGAACCCACCCCACCCCCTTCCCTCCCTTGCATGCCACACACTGTTTGGCGTTAAGCTTTTATTTGCTGACAGGCTACTGTGTTTTAAATAAAAAACTCAGAAGTTTTTTTAAAAAGTGCAAGCGCTGCATATTAAAATAGTGGTTTAAACAGAATACAGAATGTGCTGTAACCAAGACCGCTGAGCTTTTTCAGCACTGCACTGTCGTGTCCTGTCTCACAAATCATGCCTCCCTCTTAAATGAATAATTCCAGAGGCACTACAAAGGTTTTTAAGGCATATTTTGAGGGCACTGGAGATTCTGACTCTAGAGGGGCCAGGCTTTAAGCTTGTTTTTCTAGGTCATGACAGTGGGGCAGGGTGTCTAGATTTATGATCACTCTTTGAACTCTTGAGAGGTAAGACTTAGGACTAGGCGGGATGTAGTATAATTATGCATTATTCAGTTTGTGTGTTGTTGTTTTTTAAAAAAACCCCACAAAAAATCTAGTTATATTATTGGGGAGAAAGGGTTGAGGAGGGCCAGATCTTTCCTTTAAAACTCCTGAACAAATGCATATATTTCTTGTATATCCATATGCTTTATTTTAATACATTATCCTATAAGAACCTGCAATGGAGAGGTTTAAAAGTCTTTTAAAAGTCATTTAAAAGTCTTCTGATGGCCAGCAGTGAGCCAACCTTTTGGGAAGCAGGCCACAAAGAAAGTGTATTGTCCGAGGGCATTCCTTGCCTACTCATGTGACATTATGGGCTATATTTGACATAAATATGGCGCATACCATTCACTGATTTAAAAACTGATTGTCCCGCACTTGTTTTGTTTGGTATTAATATTGCTCTGTATGTTTTACTTTTATGTACCTGAAACTGTACACGGGTGGCACTGTGGACTAAACCACTGAGCCTAGGACTTGCCGATCAGAAGGTCGGCGGTTTGAATCCCCATGACAGGGTGAGCTCCTGTTGCTTGGTCCCTGCTCCTGCCAACCTAGCAGTTCAAAAGCACATCAAAGTGCAAGTAGATAAATAGATACTACTCCGGCAGGAAGGCAAACAGTGTTTCTGTGCGCTGCTCTGGTTTCGCCAGAAGCGGCTTAGTCATGCTGGCAACATGACCCAGAAAAACTGTCTGCAGACAAACGCCAGCTCCCTCAGCCAGTAAAGCGAGATGAGCGCCACAAGCCCAGAGTCATTCGCGACTGGACTTAACTGTCAGGGGTCCTTTAACTTTACCTTTTTACCTTAAATTTAATGGCAATAATAAAAGTTATTAAAAAAAGAAAGAAAAGAATACACCACTCTTAACACACACTACGTTGGATGTGCAGATACAACTGTGCCCAGGGAATACGTCCCTTCTAGAGGGTAGCAGAACCTGCAGTTTCTGTTACAGAGAGTTTGTCAGTAACAAGGAAAGCACACTGTAAAGAAAGGAACCTTTTCTCCCTCCTTTGGTAAAGGATGCCGAGGGGGAAGAAACTAGAGCAGACTTTTTCATGGTAGGGAATGCTGGAAAGAAGAGGTGAGGAACTTGTAGCATTCCAGATGTCACTGGGCTATTGGCCATGTTGGACGGGGCTAATGGGAGCTGCAATCCAACATCAACTGGAAGGTCTCAAGTTACCCACCTCTATAAGAAAAGAAAACGGAGAGCATATTTTGAAAGGTACTGATGAGGTTCTGACCTGCATGGGAGCTTTGCTTTTTACCCTGCAACCACTTCCCATATTCTACATGCACAGAAACAGACTATCCAGAAAATGGCCCTTCTCTCATGATCAGGTACAAATTCCTCTAGTAAATAACAGAAAATAAATTATTGTTCTGAATTCAATGACTTACTCTTCTGATTCTTTCTTCAGTACAAGCATTTCTCCTTGTCAAGCAGAACACTCCTCCCTCCACATCCCTGTGTGCTGTTCTGGGAGTTATCCTCACCCTTCAGAGAGGATTTGGAGAAGGTGCAGGATCGCACAGGGAGAGTAGGGGGAAAGTGAGGTAGAAGAAATTGTATTTGGGGAAAAATATTTGAAGGTGGAGTATGTGGGGGAGGAGTTTCAGAACCATTGCTTTAATCGTAAGACTTGTCAAATAATAGACTAGGTTCATTATCCGAGGCAAATCTAAGATCAGAAAAATCAAAAGAAAGCCATTTAATAAGTTGTTTAACATGCAACACTAAACCATGGTTTAAGGCTACATGCATGAGCCATAGCAAGCCTGAATAAAGCTTTGGGCTCACACACTTCCTCCTCCCCCTATACAGATGGAAGAAATATTTCTGAAACAATGTTTAAAGAATCCTGACTTGTGAACCAGAGATTGAGATAGAATTTAAACCACAATGTCCCTAACAGAAGAGCCTTCCTCAAACTGTTAGCCTCCAGATGTTTTGGACTACAACTCTCATCGACCCCAGCCATTGAACCAGGCAATGGAACACAAAAAAACCATTAATCTCCAAATGGTAAGTTAGTTCGTATTAGATGGGATAGATACACTGCTCTTAGCAGCTCTTCGCTGTTGCCTCGCAGCAATACATTGGTATGAGGGTTGTAAATAAAGTGTTAAATAAAACAAGAATCTCCTGAAGCTGCTTATTGTGAGCTGTTGCTACATGCCTCTCAGTTTCCCCATTTGTTCCAACTTTTCACCAGATGAAAACATTACTTTTTGTCAAATTTGACAATGATCCCTTCAAAGGAAGCCCAGTTGCTTTTAGTGCATCTTTGGTGGTGTGAAGCGCCAAGTGGACTGCTAGTTACTTGGTGGGCATTGCCTCTCAAAAAGGTTTTTAAGGCAAAAACATTGGAATCCTCCCTCTAGGATTAGGAGGAAAGAGTATATGCTGTAATGAAAGGTCCTATAGATGAATTATTTGCTCTTGCTCTCTCTCTATTTGGCATCACAGTAATTGATTTGGACAAGTAACGTTTGGATAAAACCGGGAGATTGTGTCCTTACTTAAAATACAGCTTTACAAAGTGAAATCAATGACTGGCTCTAAGACTTTAAAACCGTGCGGAATTTTGTAAGATCTTTCTTGCCCACAAGTTCAGTTAGAAATAATTGGTTATAGTATCACTATTAAATGAACAGTACTCTTTCTCCCAGTAGGGGCTGCCATAGTAATGATAGAGCACTGTACTTAACAGCAGGAGGCCAAGTCTCATGAGGTAGACTGGGCTTGAGAACATTATAGTCCCATTATCCGCCATTAAAAAGAAATCAGGCAGCAAGTGTCAAAACAGAGTTAAGATAAATTCCATTCCAGAGCATCAGCTATGTACGCGGAATGCAGAGAGTCACTTAGGAGCAACAGGTGCTTTAACGAAGCAGATCCGCGATATGACACACATCCTAATCCAGATGTAAAAAAGCAGCTATTAGACTTCAGAAAGCAGGCTTCCAAGAAGAGGTGGTGAAGAGTAATCTCAACCATGAGCACAAAAGATTCTGTGTTCTGCTGAGGGGGGCAGGGGAGCAGGGCATCTTAAAGCTATGAGGATAAAATAAAAGATGACTCTCATAGCAAATGGTGGCATTCATGCTCATAAATACAGCATTGTTTCTGACATGTACTCTTAAATATACCTTGCTATCAATTTTGCCCCCATCCTCTCCCTCCTAAGTCGGAAATGACATTCCTTTATATTTTGATTGTGGTTAGTTATCTATGTCTTATGTTTACATGGCAAACTGCTTTCCTTTATACTGATCTATTAACAGTTGAGTTCTAGTGCCTACTCTCATGGATTCCCAGGTAAACTGTAGCCTTAATTTTCCCTTTGCCCCGGAGCTCAGGAAAAGAAACTAACAAAACACATGGACTATGACACGGATGTGGGAATAAGTAACTTCCTCTATCTGTATGGGATTCACCAGAGGCTTGTCATGGTGTTTCAGTTGGAAACAGAGAATACCAAACTTTACTGAAAAGCTGTAGGCAAAGTAGAGGGCAGGGAAACAAGTGACTATGCTTGAGAGGTAGGGAGCTAACAGCATACCAGATGTCCCACTGAGACCCACCTGGTTGTACACGGCAAAATGACAAAAAGACATGGAAGGCAAAGGACATGCATTTTCATTGTCTACCAGAGTCCCTGGCAAAGTGCATCTTTGTGTCTGTTGCCTGTTAGGAAGATCTGGTGAAAAATTCTAAGCTTCCTACATCATCCTTTCTTTTGAGCAATGAACTCAAGAGAGAAAATCCATTGTCCTCATGTTAAAGAATGCACTGCCTCAGTACCAGTACAAGGGTGCAAATCATGAAGCAGCATGTTTAGGGAAAGAGTTCTGATTTCACAATGAATAACACCCAATGCTCAAGTCTCTGCACCTCTTATTTTAACATGTGAATATAGAAAAGGAGAAAACATGGGGACCAGAAAAATATTGGGATAAGGAAGTGGTTAGGGGGTAAAATTTCAGCCAAATTTTATTTTTCAGACACACCCTGGCAAATTTTTGCCATGTTTGCTGCTAATCCTTTTATAACAGGCCGTGGGAGCCTCAGGCAGTAAATGTCTTGGCGGGTCAGCCCTGTAAATGAACTAGGCTTGCTGCATACACATACACAAACACACACATTCCCTCCAAAGGGCTGTTTGTATCTTGGTTCCAACTTTCCAACTCCTGAAATGAGAGAAATGATAATGGAGAAGGGGTAATTAGGTACACGTAAGATATTTTCCTCTATGGAAAATGATTGGTGGGGCACACATTTTTGGTAGAATTGCTGAAACAGTTGGTCATCATGGAAAGAATTTAAACTCAGGGATCCAATCCATATTCTGTGGTTCTCAGGACCTCTGGGTAGAGAGACTCTTGAACCTGGTTCTTTCAGGGAGTTAGGTAGATATATCACATCCTTCGTCACTTATGCAGCCTGCATGTCTCCTGGTGCCAAGAAGACCCAACAGAGCCTTGCCTTGTCTTACTTCACCTGTGAGATTAGTCATTGTTTGTCTTTCCTCCTGTATAAAAGTTCAACTTGCCATGAGCCCAACTGTGCAACATAATGCTCCGTGTCAAACCCATAGCTCACTTCCAGAGCCCCATTAGTTTCCTGCCCAGCTCCAAGCAACAAATGAGCCTTGAACCGTGTGTTTTAAAAATGTATTTAAAAATATATATATAGACATGAAAAACAATTTACACTACTTAGAGCTAAGCAGGTTTTCTTTTTTCTTTTAATGTATACACACACACACACACATTCTATTGTTATATGTAATCAAAGTGAATTCAATGAATCCATACCTCACGTATCAGAAAGGAGTAACAGTAATTATACAATCAACTCAACATCCAAAAGCCTGGCCACACCTAAAATTTACCTCATATTTCTAGATCAGTGCATCAAACAACACCAAGCACAATAAAGTATGTTAATTTATTTATCCTTCAGCATGAGGATTTCTACTTGTGTGGTGGTACTTTTCCCTTCCACCCCCCGCCCACAAATCTGTTCAAGGGGACCCCACAAGTTTCTGAAGCAGATTTTTTTTGGGGGGGTGAGGTTCACACAGGATGGGGAGAGGGGGTGAAGTTCTGTTGAGCACATGGAATTATTAGGCTGACAGAGAGCATTAGTTGGATACCACCCATTGTTCCTTTGGACTGCAGTGAACACACTAAAGAAATGTAAGTATCGGCATTCTTCCATTTTACTATCAGCTTCAGAGTATCAGTTTTCCAAGAGTAAAGATACTAACACAATTATCACTGAAGTTAATCATTCCTAGGTCCCTCAGTCATCCATTGAGGAGTACATTCCATTAGCCAAGCCTTCTGGTACAATTCTACTTTTGCTGTTTTTAAAACCCTTACAGTCCAGTTCTCCATGGCTTGCCAAGAAAGTTGCCCAAATGAAACTCCCTCCCCCCTTTCTTAGGGCAAATGAAGAGGGAATCCCGAAGAACAGCTGCAAAATAATTGAGCCAGTAAAGACAAGTCGCAGTTAACACACACGTGTTGAACTCGTATTGCACAAGAAGAATTTGACAGCCCAGAACAAAATGACAGCCCCAAGGGAAGAGTGGGATTGAGGCATGATCTAGCTGCTCTTATGGGGTGACTAATATATTGTCATGTCATTAAGGAATTATTCTAAAAAGTCAGTTCACAAGGAGGCAAGCTATAGCTAGCAATTATTTCCCCCTTTTTACAATTGGACCCCTTAAACTTAAGTCATTCAAATACAAGTTTAATACATTTCACAACAAATAGGGGTTTAAATGCTCTTAACTACTTGGGTGTTCCAAATGGGATAGCCAGGTGCCTTTCTAACAGTACAGAAATGCCACCAACACCCCTTGCCCCAATACTTCCTTATTTAAGATTTCTTTCACAGCCTTTACCAAAAGGTCCCCAGGGAAGATTAGAACAATATAGTAGACAGTTATAAAACCAAATTTTAAAAGCTACAGTTTTAAAAGCAAGTAGGACAGGACAACTGCTCCAGCTAAAAGAGAGCAGTACAGATTCAATGATAAAGGTGGGTCCCAAGGAAGAAAATGTCTTAATGGTCAATGGCAAGGGTTATCATCTGGTGAAGGCTATACAACAAAGATATGCTAGACACACCTCTGTGAGGAGAAAATTCCATGACTAGGGACTGCCACAGAGAAAGCCCTCTCCTGGGCTACTATTGCCCATGCATGCCCAGAGGAATGGCCACCTTTAATTAGGCGAATATTCAGCACAACCGAGGTAAGCAGCAGTACAGAGATACCAGAAATATGCAACCTAAAGTCATGGCTGGCTGTTTCAAACTTATCTTTCAAATTACCTTGTCAGTTCTCTGGGCACACAGCCTCCAATCTGTCCAGCCAATAGTGCAAATGTCCCTCCAATCTGTTGACCAGCCTCCCCCAGCATGGTGTCTTCCAGAAATCATGGGCGACAATTCCCATCAAGTCCCGCCAGCACAGCTGCAGTCCATTATATTTGGAAGAAATCACATTGGGGAAGGCTGCCCTAGACCCTGTATGAGGCACTCTGTTTCCATTCTCTCCTTAGCCTCTTTCTTTCCCCACCTTCCTGACTTCCAGCCACTCTTTCCCCACAGTCCACTAGCAGCTCCATCTTCCTTCTGCCACCTTGCCTCATGCATCTTCCTCGAGTGCAATTCCCACCCTGCCTGCCTTCTCTTCTATGGCATTGAAGTAAATGCAATTCATTCTGAACTCTAATTTGCTTTGAAACAACTCTGTAACATATTACAGCCAACTCAGCTGAAGTCGGGAACTGTGGGGAGTTGGAAAATAGAAGGAGAATATATACTTGGCTTTTGTAAATTAATCTTCCCAATTTCAACACGCACATATATATCAGCCTGCACATTTGCCAGAGTGCATTTTATTTGTCCATTTCTATTTTCGGTAGGCAAAAGCACTGCAAGCACCTAATACATTTTCTTCTCTTTAGTATACCAAGCAAAATGTAAATCGGTACTTCCTTAAAGGCACACAAAACGGCCAAACAAGCCGTGCAACACAGGAAGTCGCTACGTCGCCAGGGACCTAAAGTCTTAGTTGCTGTAACAACTTGGAAAAGCCATTTGCAATCTGTTTCTCCTAGGTATATCGATTCCCTACCCCTCATCCCACCCCCTCCGGATGTGCCGTTAGTAGGTAAACTCATTAGCTAAACTCCTGTTCTATCATGTTGACAGGTGCAACTACAGCAAGCGGGAGGAGACAGGCACACATGTGAGGTGCCAGCTGTGCCTTAAATCTTATGGACATAAAATATTTGTAGAAGCAAACACCACCACGGCATAGAACAATACAAGTTCCCACCACCGCGTCTCCTGCCAAGCAGCATCTGCAATCAACCCATATGTGTCTCAAGAGAGCGGAGGCAATTTGAGGGCTAAAGTAAATGTGATGTGGGGATTTCACAACTGGAGCTCCTGATGAGTATTTTTCTCCTTCGTAACAGCTTGGCAGTGGGAGGATTTGCATCAGGGTGGGGGCAAAGGGCTAGCCTTCCAGATTCAAATTGGTGTGTGTGTGTGTGTGTGTGTGTGTGCGCGCGTGTGCACGTGCTACATCTGGAGCTGCAGTCAGAGAACTCCCACATCACATCTGTGTGATGCATGCCCCCCGCTGCCGCCGCCTTAGATGTCGCTCACCTCACATGGCAGTTGCAGGAAAGGCCTTTGTTGTGTATGTAAGCAATGTAGCAACATTTCAAATACTCTTACTACATATAGGGTAGTGCAGCGATGGAGCTTTTTTTCCACAGTAGTACCATCACTTTTGGAGCATGAATCCCTGCCTGGCAGACACCTTGCACTCTGGTAGATTACACACTGCTGCAGTCCCACATGCGAAGTGTCAGCACAAGAGTAACATAGAAGGAGAATCTAAACTGATCTTAGACAAATAATAATAATACAGTGGTACCTCAGGTTAAGTACTTAATTCATTCCAGAGGTCTGTACTTAACCTGAAACTGTTCTTAACCTGAAGCACCACTTTAGCCAATAGGGCCACCTCATGCTGCTGCGCTGCCAGAGCACGATTTCTGTTCTCATCCTGAAGCAAAGTTCTTAACCTGAAGCACTATTTCTGGGTTAGTGGAGTCTGTAACCTGAAGCGTATGTAACCTGAGGTACCACTGTAATAATTTTTTTAAAAAAATGTGTATATAACGGGTTTGGGTGGTATTTCTCCCAAAACTTGTTTTCTGCCTTTCGAAACTCATTCTTGACTTCTGCTGAAGATACTTTTAATTCTGAAAGCTCATTCACATTCTGTGACAAGCATGCTTGCCCTAAATACACCAAAGTTTGTAGTACCAAACACTGTGAAACATCAACAGGGAAGGGCGCTGAACACATGTAGGAATTATCTGTGACCTGTGTGGATTTATCTGTTATCTGTTTCCAGATCACATGGAGAGCCAGATCACATGGAGATCACATGGAGTAGGCTTCTCTGTTGCAGCCATTCCCCTAATTTGTGAATTGTGTTGGCAGAAGATACAGCAGTGGTGGGCATTGACCACAGCTCTTTTCTTCACACAGTAGTTACTATGTGACTTTTAATGTCTTGACAGAACTTACCTTCTACCTAGATCTTGCTCCTTTGCCCTTACCACAACATAAATGCTCCTTGTGCAACACTCATGAAATTGTGTGTGTCAAAACTGATTTATCCAGGAGAATAGATGGATAAAAACTAATAACATTTTTTAAATCTAAAGAAACAACTGATCCATCAGTGTGTGAACATAGCAGGGTTTTTAAAAAAAAATGTGTAGGACATATGGGATTAATAAAAGACATATCCGCTGTAGAAACATGGGAACTATGCAAGATGTAGAAGAGGCAATGTGGTGAAAGAAAATGCAAGAGGGATTTGATCTGTATCCCCTCAGTCTACATGTACAGCTGGAGTAAAGGGACTCTTGAGTGCAAACATGACTCTACATGAGGGTGACCATGGACCAACAGCAACTGCTTCATGTGGAGGAATTCTACACACAAGTAACAGCACACATGTTGAGCCCCTTCAGACACCCAGTGGCAGGACTGGCCTGTGAAATCCAGCATTCCCATTCCCTGCTACACACATTCAATGGATGATGGTTATAATGTCTTAGTCAAAGAATTACTATCAATTTTAAATATTATTTATTTAAAATTATTACTTGCTGCTTTTTCTCTAAGTAACTTAAAGTGACTTAAAGCAATAAATAAATAGCAAACGTTTAATCCTGCATAAAAACAAAACACAGAAAAATCTAAAACTCATATTCTTAAAAAGTGGGGCTAAAACATCCTGCTCATGGTGGGAGGCCACAGATACATTAAAAGCCAAAGGGCTGGCAGAAAATAAATGTTTTTGGCTGGTGCCTAAAGGTTAAGCAATTATCGTGCCAAGCAATGCTCTCTGGGGAGAGCATTCCACAAGCAGGAAGTCACCACTTTAATAGCCCATTCTCTGGACCTCCCATGAAGAGGGCACACAGAGAAGGGTCTGAGAAGGGTCCAGTTCATATGGGACAAAGTAGTTCTTAAGGTTAAATTGGGGGTCAAATGCTTTCTGACAGCATCCAGTCTAGAAATTTGTTCACTTCCAAGATTCCCTTGTTGCCACACACTGGTAACACATTATTATATTTATCAGAGTCATCCTCTAAGAACCACAGCACTCATGTCAGTGGTTTCTGAACTAACTGGTATATTTCTGTAGCATCAGAATCATAATAGGGTATGCCTGCTATGTTAAACATGATGAAGTGATGTACAGCATCATCATGGAAGCCCCAGGTCACATAATATATTCTATGTTTACATGCACCTTCTCCCTCTGTACCACTGATGGAGACTTTGACCTTCAATATAGCTTTCCATGGTAATTAAATTGGGCAACTAACTTCTTGATTTATATTTCAAAGGTCAATTAAGCATGCAGCAATGTCTGGCGTGTAATCAAATTGGGAGAAGATTAAAACTTGAGCCATTAATTTTTTTGATAAGTGGTGCAAATATATATGAAAAATGCTTGGTAATCTATCACCTTCAGCTCTTTTTCCTGCACCTTTCTCCCCATTAATATTACACTATACACCTTCCTTCTGGGAATGCTACGCTTGCAGTAGTTAATAGGTTTGAGTTAAACTTGCTTTACAACTTGTTTATTAGCCACAAAATTTAGTGTTTTAAGGGAAAAGGCACAATCATTTTACATCCTCTTTTTATGGCTCCTCTATCCTAGGAGATTGTAATCTCTCAACTTTTTTTTTTAAAACATCAGATTCATATAAATATGGCCTTAATATATCAGTGATATTCCCACAAAACACACATTGCCACGTACTTGAAGATTTCAAAGAATCAGTAGAGATTGTCAACCCAGGGTGGTGGTGAATGACACAGAGTTGTCACATCTTTCCATAATGCCAAGTGAAAACTCATCAATTGGCATGACATCACCACATTGCAAATGATGTGAGGAATAATTGCAGAATGCACAACTTAAAGATGTCCATCACATGGAGAGTTTCAATAAAATTCCAGGGATAGAGAAGAAATAAATGCAGGGAATTGAACTGAACTATGTCCTTCCATTCACAGAAGGTATTTTGGTCCAGCTCACAGAAGGGGAGCAAAGGTGTTTTTTTTATCAATATCCCTGCTGCTTCTGATGCCCCCTGAAAGTCTGCTCCACAGCACGGGGGAACCCTAAAATACAGCATAGAAGATGGCTCATCTCCATTCCTCTTCCAATTGTGAAGACCTCACCTAGATCAAAGCCTCTTGCATGTATGCAGGGTGGATTCCATGAATCCATTTGTGGAAGGACACCATTGTATGCAACCAAAGTACTCTTTGGCAACAGCTTCCTTAACATTTAGCTCCACCTTTAATGAATAGCAGTAATGAGTAGTTATCTCCTTTTAAAGTACTACTTTCAGAGATAGGTCCATATAGTAGCGGTGACAACTCACAATAATTAAGAGAGTACTAAGTCCAAGTTTTATTCAGTCCCTAATTTTCTACTATTAATGACACTGATGCAAGAGGAAATCATTCTGAAACACAAAAAGTAGTACCATCTCAACTTTACCACCAGTTACAATAGGCACTTAACAGTGAAATAAGACTGGAGGTAGTTGCTATCTACTTAACATGAAGGTCAAAGATAAATTTCACTGCATGTAATTTTCTCCCTATTATAACATTTCAGTCCATTCTGGAGGAGTTAGAAAAGCACACAATTTCAATTAGGTTTTTAAAATAATTAAGGAATGCTTGCTTCTTTGAGACACATGAAACTTGTATCCACCTTGAACACAGGGAACATCAGCATCTACATTTCAATTTCAGACCTTTGATCAAAGTTTGATTTTACAGATCTATAGCTTTTAAGATCTTTACCAAAAGTCACAAGCTAGTGACAGATTGCAGAGTGAAGTCTTTGTAGCCATAAGTCATCAATTAGAAGTCACTGTAGCTAATATTCCAGAAATAAACACTTCCACTAATGTTCTTTGCAAGGAAAAACACATGTGTTTTACAGCAGGGGTGGCTAAGCTGTCTTTCAGATCTTGATGGACAATAATCCCCATTGGCTACAGTCAGCATGGTAGCAGACCAGGATGATGGGAGTTGCAGTCCAGTGACATTTGGAGCATCAAAGACTAGTCACACCACTTCTGCATAGGTTAGAGTATCTTTTTTTGAAGCCCTACCCACCTGCAAATTCTTGCCTGTATGGCAATTACACACACACACACACACACACACAGATAGAGAGAAAGAGAGAGAGAGAGCTAAAAAAGTAGGCATCAAAAAACATCATCATTCAACAGTACAACACCACTGAAAATTAAAAGAAAATGGGAAATTAAGCCATCCACAATTAAGTCACATAAACCAGCTCCTCCTAATGATCATGTTCTGTAACTATTAAATCTGAACTGGGCACAGTTTTTGTAAAAGCAGCACGAAACAAATGAATGCAGGCAGATTGGAATAGAGATAGGACTGCTTGCTAATCAGAAGCTGCAATCTGTAGATGCAAGTTCCAAGAGGGCTATCTTTCCAATTAATGCTAGTTTGCACATACCATATGCACATGGGTATAAAGGCACCAGTCATATTGGAGTGGTAGTGCATTTGCTGAGTAGAACATAAAAAGAAAGAACTAAGGTGGCTAGCATGTTTATGCTACACTGCATTCATAATGTGTGCAAGTCTGGCATCTCACAGGCTTACAGAAAAGCTAGTACGGCCAGAGTAGGACCTGAATTTTCTCAAACCCAGTAGAAGAACAGCTTGCTCCAGGCCACATCCTTTCACCCTGCACCAGCTGTATTAGCTGAGGGAGTCAGGGCTTCCTTATAATCTACCATGGTCGCTCTGTGAAGGTGCTGAGGAGACTGGAATGTTCTGCACGTCAAGGGTTTCTGAAATTAGGGCACTTATCTCTGTTCTTTTTTAAACAAATGCTTTAAATACTTGATTATTTGACTAGAGAAGTGGTGGAAGTGTTTGCTTTACCAGTAAACTGCTACTGCACAATACCTAATACAAAATAGGTATGCCTGTGTGTTAGTTATACAAATCAAGAATATTAGCCACTCCCTCCACTTTGAACCCCCAATCACTATGAATTCTTAAGTGAGCTATTTTCTGAACAGGAAAACCAGATCACCTCTTGAAATCGAAACCAGCTGATGCAATTCCACTTATGTAAATATTTAATGTTTTCACAGCACATGGCCATGAAGAGAACTTCACTGGAGAGACCTCTACAGCAAAGTAATGTCTTTTTCCACTCACTCACCCCAACCCTAGCCATCTTGAATGCAATAGCAGCTTAACACTGTTAAAGTTGACTTAACTCCACTGTATCGATTAAGGTGGACTCCTCAAATATATATACTCTTAATTCTTGGAAAAGTCAGGCTAGCTTCCTGGTGAGGTAATAGGTTGCTAAGGCAGCAAAGGAATGGGATCTGTGTGAGACATCAAATGGGTGGGGCCCCTTCCCCCAGCTTGCAGGTACTTAGAAAAACATAGCCAGAGTTGGGAGCAGAGAGTTGGAGTTGTGTGGGCTAGAAGCAAAGCAGCAAGCTGGAGAGAGGAGAGGGAGAATATTTCTTCTTTGAATGCAGGGCTGCAGTTATGGGGGAAGCAAGTCCTATTGGGGTGTTAATGCTGTGAACTCCTCCATCACAGGCTCTGGTTGTAGATGTGTGTAAATAATCCATGTATCACAAAGACACCACATTCTCTGCTATCCCTAATTCCAAGGGAAGCATAAACCCTGGGTAAGTACCTGGAATCCCTGGAATCTCATACTGCTTGGAAATTTGGGTGGCATGCAATATGTAACTAGAAATGCTGGTTGTAAAAATCACGCAACTTTTTGCGTAACGATTTTAGAATAGGGATGGATCGGCTGACCAGTAAAACACTTATGGGAGGCATCTTTGTTTTCAGAATGAATCTTATGCATATACAAGTTACTGGTACATTGTAGATGCACCCAAATGTAATCAGTTAAAGTGAATTAGCCACTGTGCTTCCTTAGATTGTATTACATCTTTTATCATGGACGGGGAAGTTTTAGAGCGAAACGCAAAACAGTTTTGTTTTTCTTCAGTACACTGAATTTATTTTGCATTCCAAGACAGCAAGCTTAGAAAAGATTGTACCTTTGTGGGGGGAAAGGCTTCTAGGTCTGCAGCAGCTTTAAGATAAAAACTTTTAACCTACAGAGATTTCATTAAAACCAGGACATTATATTTATATAGATACGGGTATGCCATAACTAATCATCAGAACTAATTGCTGAATTAGAAATTTTTCTATGCTGAGGGCACAGATTCAAATAGTCACGTTCTGTTCATGTGTTGAGTTATTAAGCAGTCACTTTACAGAGCCTATGAAAGCAACATTTTACCATGTGAAACTGGTGCCTCCTGTGCTGCAAAGAACAAACCCTGATTAGCAATCATCATGTGGTTTTTATCAACTACAATGCCAACATAACCTTTAACAATGGTTAACAGTCCAATCCTATTCACCTTTACTCAAAAGTAAATCACACCAAGTAAACCACACTAATTCTCAGGCATGTGTACATAGGATTACAACCTGAGGCAAGGTCAGAGAGCACAGTTTCATAACCCATCCTGTCTCCTAAAATGTATAAGGGATAAATATTGCTTACATGCCTACAATGAGCTCTACCAATTCCTCTACTGTCCAACTTTCATACACTTGTTTATGACCCACAGGGGCTGAGCGATTGCCAGGTTGGTATCATACAGCATCCTGGACTCTTTATGTTTGCAGGATTCAACTACATTTTACGCATTGAGTAAACTAATTACAATTAATGACTAAGTTAAGTCCATTAATTTTAAGGGGTCTACTCTGAGTAAAGCCTAGTTGCATGCCTGTGTGCATGTATGTGTATCCAGCTAGCCATGGGTGGAACTTCAAAAAGGCAACAATAGGTTTCTTGGTTACTCATAGGCAAAATTGCTTGTGTGTTAGAAACCTAGCAGTTTAATAAAAAGAAGTTCAGTGCAATGATATAGCCAGAATGTATTGTTGCTATATTTACCATTGTAAAACATCAATGAATGCTGTCTCAGCAGCAAAACATAATAAGGGAATACAAATTACATGCTGAACAGCCAAAAGGGATAGAGATTCAAAAATCAATATTTACGTCGGCAGACCCTCAGATTCTGTGGAGCATTACATGAGAAAAATGTGTAATGATTTTACTATTTCCTCCATCTCTTTTCTATGATGTTGTCTGAGTAATTATTTTTTGAAGTAGAATTTGATGTTGCCCTCATTATGTCCTCTGCCTCAGCACTCCCATCATTGACTTATTTACTCAACACTTATTGTCTCAAATTAGATTTCAAGGCCTGTAGGTCATAACGTTATGCCTATTAGGCCGTGCAATAATGAAAAAAAGATGACGAAGGTCCTGATTAGGACCTTTAAGTAGTGCTCTTTCACAGCCATGATATTATCTTCAAACACACAGATTTACATAAACTAAATATTATTACATGAAGGTCAAGAATTCAAAGGTTATCTCAACAAGATAAATGATATGAACAATTCCTCACTAGTTTACTTTGCATTTGCAATGAAAACAACTAACCAGTCAGCTACTGAGATTACCAGATAATGCTAGCCTACCATTCCCATCTTCCTTGACCATTGGCTGTGCTGGCTGGGGCGGACAGGAGCTTCAGTTCAATAGTACAGTGGTACCTCGGGTTACAGACACTTCAGGTTACAAACTCTGCAAACCCAGAAATAGTACCTCGGGTTAAGAACTTTGCTTCAGGATAAAAACAGAAATTGCGTGGCGGCAGCAGGAGGCCCCATTAGCTAAAGTGGTACCTCAGGTTAAAAACAGTTTCAGGTTAAGAACGGACCTCCAGAACGAATTAAGTTCTTAACCCAAGGTACCACTGTATCTGGAGAGCCACAGGCCTTCTGTTTTAGATACCTCATCTTTAGAGCAGGAAAATTTACCATTCTTGAAGGTTGGGTTTTTTTAAGTGCTCCACAATGTTACTGCACATACAGTGACCTCAGTTCTCTGAGCGCTGATTGTTATGTAGCCAAAAATGGAACCACCCATAAAAAAGGTATCTGCATATTAAAACAGCAGTAACTCTTAAGCTATAAGAGGTTATAGGTAAATGGAAAAACGACAGTAGAGAGAACTAATCTAAATGTTTTGCAGAAAGGTAAATGCAGAAAACAGCTTTGCCATTTAAAAGATTGCATCTATTCATCCCAAGTATTCCAAACATTTCTAGTTCCCATATTCAAGAAAACTGGCTGAAACTCACCATATTTTCCATAACCTATTAAGGCCTCCTTTCTCCCTCTTTAACTTTATTATTTTCAAGCTCATTTAAGTTCAGTAAAATGACAGAAATCTAGTTATCGCAGAATACTGCAGACTGGGACTCGAGAAGGTATTAACAAGTGCAACTTAGTGCTAATGACCGAACACCATGTTGATTAACAAGCTGTACTAAACAGGTTTTAAAAGAGAGAGAAGGTGCTTAGTCAGCTCTGGAAATTTATTTTGATAGACTCTCTCATTTTCTTCTCCTAACAAGGCCATTAGTTTTAAAATGAACTACTCCAGAAAAAACGTGCTCAGTGAGATAATCCATCACCAGTTTATTAAAAGAGAGAGGAGAATGTTTGACTGTAAGAAAGAAAAAATGCAAACTAGGGGTTCATAACACTTAAGGGTTCTTCAAAAAATATATGAAAATGTCAGGAGCTTTAAATATCACACGCACAAGTTAACCATCCTGGCTTTGAAATTTCTATCTGCATATTGTGCATAGATAAACCCTGATTAACCATCTCAACTTTCAAAATGTCTACCCACAAATTTTGCAAACATATGCCCCAATATCATCTCTTTTCTCCTATAGTGACAAGTGCTGGTAAAACATTTTGACGCAACATAAACTTTCATAAACAGAAGAATAAAATCATAAATATGCAACCACTATCCTGAGCAGTTTATGGAAAAAGCAGTGAATCATATTGTAATGGCTTTAGGGGTTGCTTGTGCGTAAATAGCCGCCGCTCTGGGCTAGGTTGGCTGGTTAAACCATTTCTCGCTGGACAGCCATCCACTCCGTGGCTGTTCAGTCGCTGGCAGAATCCGTCAGTGGGCGTTTCTTAAACCTTTTCCAACATAAAAGTTGTTTGACGCCCAGTCTCCTCTTACTCTCCCTGCGCGGAAGTCTTCTGCGCAGGGAGGGCGTGGGTAGCGGAGGACCTGTGCTCTCCCCACTGGTGTCCAGTGAAGAGTCCTGGAGCCTGCTCTCTGCTTCCCCCATTGGCCCCCCTCTATCCCTGGTGTTGCGCTGATTTTCTTCCCCAACAGGAGACCTGCCTCTCTCCCTGCTTGGCCCCCCTCCAGCATCGCTGTGGAGCCTCGCCTCCTCCTCCTCTAGTTCCGATGGCAGTTCCCTGACACATATTTAATCTCCAAACTGAGAACGCACACACACGGGGTGCATGTAGGCATACTTGACATTCTCATTCTATGACCAAACCTCACTTTCAAGTCTAAAGATTTTAGGTGATGACCACTAATTACAGGTTTCTGCACATATAATAAGCAGCTGCAGGAAGAATATAATTATTAGGAAACCGTATCTACTGTACCATGTAACATGTCAGTGTTGGATGTCATGTGCATTCACAGGCTGGTACATTGTGTTTCTTAAAGCATTTTTACCTTGCTTTTCAGCTGAAAAGGCTCCCAGAATGGCTTATAGATCACTACCAAATCCAGCCCTCAAGCATCCAATCCAAAAAACATAGCACAAAAGGAAAAGCAGACAGGGAGGGAGGAGGGGCTAATAGGAAATTCTGGCTCCAGTTATTAAAAGTTGCAGTTCTTAGAACAATATCTGTAAAGCAGCACTGTATATCAAATACTCTGTCACTCTCTGACTCTGAAGAGCATCCTCACAAAAGTTAAAAAGGAATTTGTTTCTCATTACAGGTGTTACTAAAATACATTCCCCCCCCCCAATAAATGCTAGGGTTATTTCTTCCCAGCAACATATTGCCAGATTTATCATTACTTTCACATTGTGGGATAGTTCAGATGTTATATTACCAAAAACTTAACTGTGATTTAGCATTGAGGTCTGATTGCAGCACTACACACTTCTTCCCAGAGCACAGCACTTCTTCCCCCAGAAAACTTGCTCATGGTTAATTATCAGGTCAGCGGTGATGGCTGCTGACTATGGTTAAAGTTAACATGGATGTGAAACTAGCCTCAAGCAGCAGTTAAGAAGGAGTTCACACTCTAGAAAAGAGGTAATGTTTGATTTAAGCAGTCTCATGCTTATATCAACCATTGAGATGACAACCTTTAGAGTCAAGGTATTAGGAGACTTTCATTTGGCTCCTGAATGTTTCCTTCACAGGGATGAGGAACTTGTGACTCCCCCCCCCCCCAAGATGTTGTTGAACTCCAACTCCCATCTTGATGGGCATTGCAATCCAGCAACATCTGATGAACTACCTGCTCTGACATGTCAAAATTATTCATATAACTGTGCACAAGACATATCACAGGGCATGTAGGAAACATTAAGGCATTTTACATCTAAATGCCAAGATCAATTTTTAATCCATTTTCCTGCATGTTTTTCTGTAGTCAACTTATGTTGGATTTTTTTATGAGACAGTGCAGACAACCTCATAAACCATAATCTATGTAGTTGTTTCAATATTTAAGACTAAGTGCACAAAACCATCCCTAATTTCATTAGGCAAGGCACCAGTTGAAGGCATGTTTTAACATTGGGAGCTTTCCCACATGTGTTACAACTTTGCTTTTGCAACTTTTATCTTCAATTACAGCTGAAACGCAACAACATTACATTCTCAAAATAGCAGATCCAAGACAGCATCTCAGCATGTCCTTTCTGCCTCCTGTAATCTCTTGACATTCTTCAAAATGTACTTTTATCTGAGAGGGCAGTGGCCTTTACACTAAAAATGTGCCCTTCATTAAAAGACTCTCCCTCCGACAGTTCAGTAGAGAATGTAACACCTTGAACCTTTGTTGTTGCAGCTGGAAATGGGGCATTTCAGATGTGGTAATTATAACTGTTGGATTCAAAGATAAATATACAACTATAGCAATATCATTTTGAAGTAAACCGCTTTGGAAAATATACTGTAGCAAAATATCCAGACATTTTCCTGAAAATCCAACACTACTATGGGAACCTATGGGCCTTCATATCCCATCAGCCTCAGCCAGCATAGCCAATGGTCAGGGATGATGAGAGTTGGAGACCAGCGCTCATCTGGAGGGCCACAGAAACACAGGAAGCTACCTTATACCAAATCAGTCCATCTAGCTCAGTATTTACACCGACTAGAAGCAACTCTCCAGTCTGAATATGTGAATGGACCAGTGGATGTTGTCATCACATGGCCAGCCCCACACATTCCCACCAGGCCCTTCATTCAGAAACTGACACCTGGTGTCTGGGTTTCCAACTGACACCAATTGCTACTCCCTCACTCATGTACAAGGTTGTTTGAAAATAAAGCATGCCACTTTGCCAAGAACCATACAGTAAACTTCCAAATCCCTGTTTAATTCTGATTTACCCGTAAAATCATTAAATCCATAAAATACAGAGAAGCTCTGGTCCCTAGGCCTAATTAGGTCCAGCATGTGTCCCAATTTGTCCTGCAATTCTGTTTTCTCCAAACCACACCCGCTTCCCCCTCACAGGCATCACATGTGACATCAGGCATGAAGCAGGTAAGGATGGAGCTCCAAAGAAACAACTGGAAGCTTCAGATGAACTGTTGCAAGTTCGTTATCAGGCTGATCGGTGGTTACAAGAAGTCTCTTCAAGGCACACTGCCCACCCTCAAAGAGGCCCCCTGTGAAGCTGTCACCTTACATCATAATGATGTCTTGTGATTGTCAGATGGGCAGCCCACCCAGCCTGTCAAAGTTGGGTATCTGGCATAGAGGGGAAGGAAGGAAAGGATCCAGCCTGCTGCATTGCTAAACAGACACTGGTACATTGTGACAGCAACAGTTGCATGTCATCAAAAAGCAATTGTGGACACTACCATTTCCGATGCCAAAGGACCATAGAGATTGACAAGCTTCCAATCAATACTGCATTTTCTTTCAGTTAAGCTCTAGAATTCCATTCTTTTCAGCCCTAGAATCCATTCGTGGGGCATATGCTGAAGTCATGAAGATATAATTACCCTCATGGAAGAGCAAAGTTATGTGGCTGCCCATCCCTGGAAGCAGCTTGTTCCATACTGTATGCTACTTTGTGATTTGGATTTATTTTTGTTTTCTTGCTAGCAGTGCTGGGCTCCAGGCTGAGGGCGTGGGAAAGCTTGGCAGGAAGCCACCAGTGGGCCCCTCTCCTCTCTCCTCCCAACTGAACAATATTGTTTCTTGCCTCTGGGTCCAACCACCATCACTTCCCAGCCAGTGGCATCTGGTGTTCTTTCTACTTACTTCATTGTTTGCTGTTTTCCCCTCTTCTGGGGCAGAGCAAGCAGGCAAATGACAAGAAAAGAAGTAATAAGGCAATCAGTTTTGGGTAGTCAGCAGTGGCTGTGTAAATCTCCTATCAAAGTTCAGTCTTCAAGTGTTATTGGACTACAATTCCCATCATCCCTAGCTAGCAGGACCAGACCCAAGTACAGTGGTACCTCAGGTTAAGTACTTAATTCGTTCCGGAGGTCCGTACTTAACCTGAAACTGTTCTTAACCTGAAGCACCACTTTAGCTAATGGGGCCTCCTGCTGCTGCCGCGCCGCCGGAGCACGATTTCTATTCTCATCCTGAAGCAAAGTTCTTAACTATTTCTGGAAGCACTATTTCTGGGTTAGCGGAGTCTCTAACCTGAAGCGTATGTAACCTGAAGCATATGTAACCTGAGGTACCACTGTAGACAATACTGAGCTAGATGACCCAATGTTCTGACTCAGTATAAATCATCTTCCAGGTTTCCTAACCATAAGACGATGAAAATACAGCCGTTTACTTTAGCTACAAACAAGGCTGAAGCTTTCAAAACTTTAATATGAGCTTTATAATGACAATCACTTTACCATACATTTTACCAAAGATTTTGCTGCGTTTTATGTGTGGAAAAGCCACCCTTAACATTTCTGAAGTATTATATAACTATGTCTACTGAAACAACCTTCTAGATTTCATGGGCTCATGGTTCATTTATTGCACCCATGGCACTTTCTGCCAGAAGGTCCCCAATGCAACGTGCTTCGTTTTAAATAAAGCTTTTACCCTTAAGAAATTTTGGCTGTCAGTATGGTTCTGATTTTGTGTGGAATCTAAATGTACCACTTGCTACCTGTATGGGCAGAAGGGTCAGAATTTTTTAATAATGAAATGTGCATTTCAAAGTTTCTATTATGTATACTTTCAATTAGTCATGTCCAGGCAAAAAAAAGAGCAAACTTAAGAGATAACACTTGAGCATGAAAGAAGCTGAGCAACTGCTGTAGAACAGGACATGGATACCCTCCAGCAACTTTAAGTGTCTTGTAAAGGACAACAAGGCAGAAAAATCTGATTCTTGCATCATCACTCTCACCCTTATCTTATAAACCCTGCAGCAGGAATTCCAGCTCCTTTCTTCCATGTCAGCCACCCGCTAGGCAGAAAAATAAGATACTGAAAACAGATGTGTGAATTAAAAGAAGAGAATGAGAGGAGGGGGAAACTGAAGCAAACAAGGTATCAGAAGGCTTTGCAAGTAAGCCGGGTTGTCTAACCTCTAGCCCTCCAGATGCTGTGGGACTACAACTCCCATCAGCCCCAAACAGCATGGCCAATGCTGGGGGGTGATCAGGCGTTGTGTTTGAACAATATTTGGAGGGCCACAGCTTCCCCATCCTTGCCATAAAGGAGCTACACATAACTTGGCCTAACACAAAAATTGAGACTAAAGAAGTGAAATGAAAAAGAAAAAGGGAAACTGTTAACTAAGAGAGGATAGGACTAATCACATCAACAAATGTGCTTGTCAGCTCTGTGGTTAAAAATGATCTGGTAACAACTGCCCTCCCCAAAAACCTTTTGTTATTGCAAGTTTTATGTTACAGCCAATTAAAAAAAAATCTATGGAAGACATTTTAAGCACTATCACTGATTTGCTGATAAATAATATTCTAAATATTAAAAGTTCAAAATTAACAAGATAGCTGGACACTGGAGGATTTTCCCATATGAAAGTAATATATATAAAGATCCAAGTGGCACTGAACACCATCAACACTATTATTTCAAACTACTTAAGCAGTATCAGAGGTACCTAAAGTTCAGATGTTGAGCACTGGAATTCAAATCCCAAGTTCCATCTGGCACCAAGTGAAGCATTCAAATTCAAATGCACCAATTAATTGATTTTATCACATGTGTTGCAGCTCCGATAGAAAGGGCAAAAGTACAGGCTCAACTGAAAAGGATGACATTTTCAGTCTTTGTGCCCTATAATAGACTTATGAATGAAATACGTTTGACAGCCTGATGTGACTATTGATAAAAAAGGAAAAACCAGATCCGAAATTCTTAGGGGTATAATATAGCTTAGCAGTAGGTTTTCGATTCAATGTCATGTAATATCTTCAAACATTCCTTTTACACCTTTCAATGAAGCATTATGTACTTCATACATGACCTTCCCATAATAAAGAGAAAATTTTCTTTTTAGCATAATTTAAATGTGCAGCTGAAATCAATAAAATATAATGGTTTAAGCTAGATAATAAATTCAAGGGGGGCTGGATCTTTCCCATCAGAAGTGATGATTGTAGATAAAATTGCAAATTGTCTCCCAGTTAGGACACGCTTTAAAAATAACCTAGCTGAAACATTCCAGACAGCTAGCTTAAAATCTTTCACGGTTGACCTCTAAATCCTATGTTAAACTAGATCATGGCTTAGCCACGTGTAGTAGTAATAGGACTGAGAAAGAAGCGCAGCAGCCATGTTTCAGGCCAGGAACTCTCACATCTGCTCATTTTGTTCTAAGCCATAGTTTGGCTTAGTGTTGTGTGAAATGGAACTCACACTACCAAGACACTGTGTGACATTTTTGCAAGTGTAAGATATCTGTTGGTTTCGCCTGTTGTGCTATGCTAAGAACAGGGGTCCTGCTAACGGAACAGCTGTAGCATGAGTGAATTGCCACAATGGGGACATCACCCCACAACTGGTTTAAGCCATTTAACCAATTAATTCAATCTATAAGAAATTCTAAACTATGTTGAACCCATAGAATTTAGAAGAGCTTGGAATCGTGAAGTGATGGGCTGCATTCACTCATTATGGCAAGCCATAGTTAATGGATTACTATATATGCACTGGTGGCTCTCACTTTGCTCCTCCCCAGCAGGAGTGGGAGGAAAAAACTATAGCCCCCAGCTTAGTGAGATGGGAACTTGGCCAATGTCACTCAGAACAATAACTGTTTCCAACTTACTCCCAGATATTCTGCCTTCCAATAATTCCACACTGTGTTCACCTTTTCACTTAACTACGAGTCTTCTCTCTAACACAAGTTAACTGTGATCAGAACTACTACTGAGACATCTAAAGTAAATCATCATTTCAAATAGTGGTTGTGGTGGCCTTATTGCATGTTTTATACTATCGTAGTAATAATAATAATAATAACAATTTATTATTTATACCCCGCCCATCCGGCTGAGTTTCCCCAGCCACTCTGGGCGGCTCCCAATCAAGTATTAAAAACAATACAGCGTTAAATATTAAAAACTTCCCTGTACAGGGCTGCCTTCAGATGTCTTTTAAAGATAGGATAGCTACTTATTTCCTTCACATCTGAAGTGAGGGTGTTCCACAGGGTGGACACCACTACCGAGAAGGCCCTCTGTCTGGTTCCCTGTAACCTTACTTCTCGCAATGAGGGAACTGTCAGAAGGCCCTCGGCGTAGGATCTCAGTTTCCAGGCTGAACGATGGGGGTGGAGACGCTCCTTCAGGTATACAGGACCAAGGCCGTTTAGGGCTTTAAAGGTCAGCACCAACACTTTGAATTGTGCTCGGAAACGTACTGGGAGCCAATGCAGATCTCTCAGAACCGGTGTTATGTGGTCCCGGCGGCCACTCCCAGTCACCAGTCTAGCTGCCGCATTCTGAATTAATTGCAGTTTCCGGGTCACCTTCAAAGGTAGCCCCACGTAGAGCGCATTGCAGTAGTCCAAGCGGGAGATAACTAGAGCATGCACCACTCTGGTGAGACAGTCCGCGGCCAGGTAGGGTCTTAGCCTGCGTACCAGGTGGAGCTGGTAGACAGCTGCCCTGGATACAGAATTAACCTGAGCCTCCATGGACAGCTGTGAGTCCAAAATGACTCCCAGGCTGCGCACCTGGTCCTTCAGGGGCACAGTTATAATATTTATGCATTGCTTTGCACCTAACACTGGCCAATCTTTGAACATACAGTTTGTAACAAGTGCCACCATGCCTACCTATGTTGAGTGACTTTGATCTATCAAAGTGCAGTGCTGCATTACCAAATAGGCAGAGTAGGCACCGGTCTATGGGCCTCATACTTTTACAGGCCCCGTGAAAACAGGTCAAAATAATATTGATTTGATCTTGAACGAAAATTACAACCAAGCTTTCTTAGCTCAATGCTATCCCTCTTGAGCATGTGCATGAGGGAGCTCCCGAGATTTCAACTGCCATGGGGCCTCCACAGGGTTTAATCCGGCACGGAGAAGTGCATTGGTTCTTAGTACCTACTTTTTAATACCTAATATGGGGACTTAACTTCTCAGCATTCTAACTGGATAGCAAAACTGAGCCTGCTTTAAGATTTTGATTTTACAGGTTTGCCATAGCTCACTGATTGGTGGGTGGGAGAAGGCAACACGTAGTTTCGGAGAGGGGAAGCATCTGGAAGAGGTATATTTTCTACATAATATATATAACAAAGGATACATTTTTTTCCTTCAGTAAACACTGGCGCATGTGTGACTATTATGGGGTTGTGTTTCTGCATTTATAACGTGTTGCCTTGTTTAACAAGGAAGGTGCACTGTAGCATCCGGCCATTTATCAATTGCAGCCAGTTAATGATAGAAGCCTAATCGCTAATTACAAACATGAAAGCGCACCCACTTTTAAGGATAATTAATTATAGGAAAGAGGCGGTGAGAAAAGGGGCTTGCAAACCAGTTGATCTAATTTTACAGTGTAAAGTTCTCATTCTTCCTCCTTGCAAATGGCACAAATGGTTCGGAGGCACAAACAAAGGAGCCTCAACCTTATTTCTTCCTTTCGTATGATTAATTATTCAATAAACTATTAATTGAAAAATGCAGTTGAATTTCAGAAGCATTCATTTTACTCAGCATATCATTTTGTCTAGAAAGCACCGATTAAGCTGTTCATCAAAGGTGAACAGACAAGGTCAGCTAGGCTGCACCTCTTCAGTTATTCATTATCTTGTCCACAGTAGTAATTAACAATGGAAATATTTCCATAAATCAGAATTTTTTCTGATATTTGAAGCTGATGAACAGCCAGAAGATTATATGCTAGTATTATTATTGTTGTTATTGCTATTATTTTGCTGTTATCCAACACGATGCAATATAAATATATCAGGTAGAATTTTTTATCAGGCGATAGTTAACCTGGTCTTTTCTTTTTTAAAAAAATGAGGAAACCATCAGCTAAACCTATTTAAGCAAACTTTTTGCTTATGAGGAACATACTAAAGAGCAGATTTACCAATGCACAAGAACACACACATTTATTCAAACCTTTTCATTCGGTCTAGAGACCTTTTGGCATTACAAATTGCTTAGATGAAAATGTTAATATTCCACATTGAAAATAAAATTTGATGGCATATGTAGATACTTTGAATGATCTTTACTGTACAGATACAGCACAGCTATTTTTAAACATGATATATTAGATTTTTAATTTGTTCCATGTTACTTGATTTATAACTATAATTCAGAAAATACGTATCATCAACCAAAATTAATTTGAATTGGAAAGGGCAGGGAGGGGGGGAATCTTTGCAGTAAACAAAATTAATTGGATACAACCAGGGATCTAAATAATTACTATGCTCTCTGTATTTGTCACTTACTAAATTTAAAGATTGTGTCACTGTTAAAATGTTTAAATATTTTCAGTAATTGTGTTTTCCTTTACAAAATACACTTCAATTTGTATCTATTTGTGGGAAAGCATCAAGTAATTCTAAACACATATACCAACTCTTCCATATTTTATTCTGGCTGAATCAGTGGCCAGAAGTTAGATCTGGGGGACTTTTACAGATTCTTACACCCTGTTGTTTAACAATTGCAAGAACATTAAGATGCCACTTCCCTCCACCTCTCCCACCCAAATTATACTGCTAGAATGAAAAAAAGCTGGGGGTAACCAGGAGGGAATTTTGAGAGTGGAAGGGCTGAATTCAGTTTAGGTATCTAGATAAGTCTTTCTGCCTGGCTCCTGCTGGGGGAATGAAGGAGGTCTAGTAAAAAAAAACAAAAAACACAACAACAACAACAACAACAACGATCTCAGGAGCCTGAAGTCTGTTCACTGTGGGCTAAATGGTTTAATTCTGTAACCTCAGTTTTTGTCACTAAGGTTTTTAATTTCTTTTATTTTTTGTTCATGTTCTCTTAGGTTCAATGGTGTTTATGCAGGACAAATTGCTGGTGGCTCATTCTTTGTATCTACTGAAGTGTGACAGTGAAGGCCAATAGCTAACCTACAGCCTAAGAAAAAAATGGGAGATTATTTTCTTCCAAATGAAGATGGGAAGCCTACGTGTAAATGCTTCTCTAGGTTCCAAAAGTAAAGTCCCTTGACCAAAAATAAAATAAAATAATGTCAACATCATTTTCACTAAGAAGGCATGACAGATTTGTAATATACTACAACTGTGACTGGCAACTAAAAGGAGGGCTTCTGTTCAGAATTTAAGGAAGTCCATTCCATTTCCACCAATATCTCTCATTTCATCACCCCAACCATCAGCATTCCATGATAACTGAGCATGCTCATCTTCACTGCGCTTCTCCCATTTCATTTTGTTCAAAAAAATGTTTGTACTTCTGCATGCTATGATGTTCTGCCAGGCTTGTTGATACACCCCTCTTTTGCATAAGTAGTGCTATTTCAATTACATATGCATTAACACTTACACACGTGAACATCAAAATTAAATTTGAGAGATAGGGAGGGCACATGTAACTCTTATGTTGGCATGTGTGAGTCATTCTGTTTTGAAATTTAGCTATCTATCCAACTTCCCTGTGAAGTAGGCTACTGTTATCTTATTACAAGTTGCACTCAGTTTTATTATTATCTAAAGCAAGGTAAGTTTATAGTTAAGACATACCTGGAAGCCTTCACAGTCAATTTTATTAGTGTTTCTTTTACACAGCTGAATCTTACCACAACCTCATCCATTCCCCCAACCTGCTCAAAGGATAACAGCTCTTAGAAAAGAACACTCTGGTTCCACACACCAGTGGTGTCCTTCTCACTGACAGAAGGCTCTTTGACCCAGCAAACAAAATAACCTCTCTCTCTCTCTCTCTCTCTCTCTCTCTCTCTCTCTCTCTCTCTCTCTCGTAGAACAAGAATTGTCAATTCCACCTTCAGAACAGTGTAGAAAGTGGTGTGGAGGCTGAATGACATCAACAAAACAACAGCAACCCCCCCGCCACCAACCTCCCATGCCCTACTTAAGGAATGTTGACTGGATCAAAGACCTTTCTGTGTGATGGGCACTACTGGGTACTATAATCCTAGCCATATTCCACAGAATCAATGTGTTTAGCTTTCACCATCACTGTAGCAACTCTTACCTGGAGGCATCTCAGGCGGCAAGTAGTGAGGCTCTTGAGCACTAACATGAACCCAGTCAAAGTCGTCATATGGGTCTTGATGGTAATCGCAGGGCCCTGGACCATCATTAAAGGTGCAACCCCCTAAAAGAAAGGAAAGGGGGAAAAATATGTTATGTCTTAAATATCAGATCTAAGAGTACTTGCATATAATCTTATCCAAAGTGTTTTCTAAAGGGAAAAAGTCAATGAAAAAAGTTCCCAAGTTTCCATGCCAGGAGTACTATTTTTAAAAGAAAATTTGAATAACATTGTCCCTCATCATAATTTGCTTACAATTTGTCAGGTTAAAAGAAATCCCTTCAATGGGTCAGAAATCACAAGCCAAGCAACTCAACTTCATGTGGTTTAGTACTGTGCTCAAATGGTATGGTCTGAAACCACATGAGGCCACCACCTTGCTAAAGTAAAGCAGAACTAGTTGTGGTCAATGCATGAATGAATGACTGCCTGGGAACCACATATATACTGTATTGAACTCCACGATGGAAGGAAAGTGGGATATAAATGTAAGAAAATAAGTATTGAGCATGTGAAATGGTGAAAGATGGATGGGACAAATTGAGTAAGAACTGAGGAGAGACTGCAAAGTAAGGTACTACAAACACTGAATTAAACTTGACATTTAGCAAAATCCACAGTGAAAGAGAACAAAATGCACTAATACTTGCATTGCCAGAGTTTTAATTTAATGTTATTGACTTACTACTATTGATCTATCAACAAAAGGGAGGAAGATAGAGAGATAAAATACAAACCTAAACACCAGTCAACAAGGCCCTAGATTTGAGGACTGCGTCTTTATACAGTTGCTGCTGTTAAGGTAAAATGAATGCCAAGGAAATTCGAAATTCAGCCCATTGTGGGAAGAGGGGAAAGAACTGGCTTTGAAGGGGAGGAATGGTTTTATTTTTGTAATTCAGTGTAGATTCAGATGTTTTGCTTCAAGAAAAGCTGAAGAACCCAGAAAGCATGGAAGGGCGAATTAAAGTTCTGCTAGAAGAACTACAGCAGGGATGGAGAAGCAGAAATGGTAGCCATATGTTGTTGGACTGCAACATCAACCTCACACCAACATGATGGGCAAACATTCCCCATTCCTGAAACACAGTACAGTGGTACCTCGCAAGACGAATGCCTCGTAAGACGAAAAACTCGCAAGACGAAAGAGTTTTTCGTTTTTAGAGTTGCTTCGCAAGACAAATTTCCCTATGGGCTTGCTTCGCAAGACGAAAACGTCTTGCGAATTTGTTTCCTTTTTCTTAAAACCAGGCGCATTGCTTGAAGAGGTGCAGTTCCGTGCTTCGCAAGACGAAAAATTCGCAAGACGAAAAAACTCGCAGAACGAATTAATTTCGTCTTGCGAGGCACCACTGTACTGTATAGTTCTTGCTCCAGAAACAATGTATACTGCGAGGAGGGAAGTTATATGAAAGAACAGGTGGCGTCCTGCCTCTTCTACAAGCAAAACTTGCTATGTTGTGTTTGATATCAAGTGAGAAGTAGGCAATCTTAAATACAGAATGGAGACATTATGAAGAAAAGTGCGTGGAATAAGAAGTTGTGCTTTTTTATGAAAAATAACTAAGCAAATATGAGCACAAAGACCTTTTTTCAAAGTCAAAGGTAATAAACCTTCATTTTAGTCTTAAGGAAAGGCAATAGATATTCCCTCCCTCAGGAGGAGGAAGATTAAAAATAGGGAGAGGCTGCAGCTCAATAGAAGAGAACATGCTTTGCATGTAAAAGGTGCCTACGTAGATCTGTAGCATCTTAAATTAAAAATGATCAGGCAACAGGTGATGGGAAGGACCTTTGTTTGATTCCTTGGAAAGTCATAGCCAGCTTGAGACAATACTGAGTCTGATGGATAAACAGTCTAATATAGTGTAAGGAATGTGTATCAGCTCCATGCGGGAGCCAAATAACGAGGCAAAATTGGGTGATTTTGGAGGTTCCCTCCCTTTCTGAGAAAAAACACAATGACAGTGACATTGAGGCCACAGTTGAATCAGACTCCCCACAAAGGCTTGAACAATATCTCTTTGTTTCTGTGCTTTATACTTTTCTTCCTGTATATCTCTAGGTTTTTCTAGGTCAGGGATGTCCAACCAGTAGATCGTGATCTATCTGTAGATCCATGGCTGACCCTGGTAGATCGCAGGATCCTTATCGTGTACAAAAGGTTACTGGGGGAAAGCTAAAAAAACTCTGTGCAGTCCTCCCCCAAAAGAGCTCAACAACTCTGGGCAATACACCCCCCCCCCACACTCCTTCTCCCTCCAATGACAATGGGTAGATCACTGCCAGTTTTTTTTATACTGGGAGTACATCACAGTCGCTTGGGAACTGGACATGCCTGCTCTAGGTCTATTGGCTTTGCAAGAGCTGAAGCTGTCCAAAATGTTGTCTGCAGAGCTCTGGATTGTTTTTGTTTTGGTAACATTTTAAAAAGTTGAAAGTGTCTTGCATGGTTTTTATAGGAGGGAAAAGAGAACAAAAGCATCAAACAGCCCAAGGCTGTCTTTTGCATAGTCTGAAAATGGAAACTACCATCAAATTCCCACATAAACAATATGAGCTAGATGGGACCATTGGTCCGACTCAAAACATGTCAGTTTCCAATGATCCTATTCCTGATTTTCAATACCTTTATTACAATGATCAGTTTGACAGGTTCAAATTTGTCACTATGTCCTGACATGGCCACTGTTATTTGGTGCATTTCCCATTTTCATCCCAAAACGTGTGTCTGCGTGCCCTTAAAAGAACTTTTAACAGATGAGAAGCCATGCATTTCACAACACCATGTATTAACTGGCTACTATTTTAGAGGCTACAAACTGCCAACCTTCTTATGTAGCAATACTGATACAAAAGTGCTAAAATGCAGCTAAAAGCTATCCCAGTAGGAAACCATAATGTTACACCAAATTACATCGGCACCAACTGAGAGTTCAACTATGAGTAATCTCAGCTGCTTTATATATCCAGGTTTATAGGCACACACTCTTTAAGGTTTAAACCATGCACATTTTCCATTACTGTGCACTATATTAATAAAGGATACAAAAGGAATGCCACCACTGTCTGCACAAAACGATAACACTGATCAAAAGGTCTATTAATACCACAAAAGTTCAAAAACCTTATAAATGCATGCACTGCTAGCATAACACCATGTTGGAAGCATTGCTGGGGGGCAATCTAATTTTTTTAAGGGAAAAATACAGAATTGTATCATGCAGTTTTGTTTCTACTAGGTTCAATAAGAGGCTTGCCTACTCTTGCTATATAGATTTATTCATTAGCATTATGTAGGGTTGCCATATTTCATACAATGAAAATCTGGACAGAAAAGTTGTTGAGCTGTTGTTGTTTTTTTGGGGGGTGCAAAGTTGTTGTTGTTGTTGTTTTAGTTTTACCATTTTTGAGCTCTTTGTATGCCAACCCTACATTATGGAACTTCCACTAGAAACTAATTGTTTGCAACAACCAAACCTAGACTATGACCATATTATAGACTTCTAGTAGGCAGCTTTATGCAGTGGCTATCAATTAATCACTGAAAACAATATATTATTATTATTATTATTATTATTATTATTATTATTATTATTATTGATTTATAAACTGCTTAATAGCCAAAATGGCTTCAGAGTGGTTTGCAGTTCTAAACCAGTTATAAAAATATGTCCAAACATTATTAAAACACACAATAAAACAATTTCATCAAAACATTACAAACATTCAGAATTAAAAAGTACAATAAATTTAAGCTCACTAAAACAGCATAATTAAACAATTAAATGGGCAATTAAAGCTTATTAAGTCAAGAGGTGCAGGTCAGGAGATTTCAAGTGTACTAATACTTAAAATGTGGTCAAATTAAATCACATATTATGCAATAAATAACCTTTTCAACCAAATTGAATTGCCAACATCACTGGAGAAGGGCCATTGCTTTGTAGTAGAGCCTACGCCAAGGTCAAACCTTGGTATCTTTAGCTGAGAAAGATCAAACAGGAGGTGATGGGAATCACCTTATCATCAGAACCACTCAGAGGCGGTAATATTGAGCTGGGTGGATCTTTCTCAGCATGTCAGCTTTGTATGTTCACTTTAAGCAATAATATTGTGGGAAACAAGCACACTAAATGTATAAAATTCTGTATCAGAGTTTGATGCCTATCCTGAAATAATTTATTCTATACATCAACTGAGTCACTGAAGTATGATCATATAATACCCAATGGCAGTAATCTTCTGCAGATTACATGACATAAGGTTCATAACAGACCTTCTTTAATAAGTTGGCCATATTTTCATGGAAGGTGAAGGGACAGGTCACAAGTGGAACTGACAGTAGCACTGCAGTTTACAAAACAAGTCCAATGAACTTTATAGTCAACCATCTGTATAACCTATTTCCAAACCTGCTATTTTGGCCTGTACCCAATATAGCAACATAGCACTACATGGATGCTCCATCAGTGCAATGACTTCAGGTTACATAATATAACTTTCTCCCCCCTCCTCTCTCCTGAGGCCCCCCCCCCCAATTTCTAGGAGCTCCCACAACCCCCTGAAGCAGATCTGGGTAGGGTGCTGGCTGCACAGGGAGAGGAGAGTGGGGTGCTGATGAGGTGGCTTTAGTTCAATACTGCCCTTTGTCTTCATACAACATTACATGATTTATTTTTATGGCATAACCTTTGTTCAGGGCTTATATTAAACCACACACTTGGTACAAGTTCAGAAAAGTGTGTTGGACCAAAGCCTAAGTTCATATGCACACTGGGTGAAAAGCTTCCCCTTAAGGATGAAGTATTGTCACAACCATGGTGTTTCTGAACATGCTCACCTGAAGCAAAACCTGAAGAGGTTCAAGTTGAGGGTGGATGGCAACTTGGAAATGAGTTAGAATCTGAAACACTCCTACTAGCTCAGTCAGCTAAGATGTCACTCCATATTTAACAGAAGAAGTGGCAGATACTGACATGCATTTATCATCAAGATCAATCAACTTGGGGGGGGCAACAGTGGGGGGGGAATTCACTCCTTAGGAAATAATGGAGAAATTCAAAACAACTGGATGTTGTTTGGTAGCAAACAGAACTTTAATATCTCTGACAACACTGGACTGATTTTCTAAAGCATCTAAAATCAGTTCTATTTCCACCCGAGTGAAGTCTTTTATATATTAGGCATTTATGTATCACTTTAGACTGTCAAACAAAAACAAAGAGCACTGTTTTCTACTCAGCTGATTGCTATGTCAGAGCAACTGTCAAGGATGGCAGATTACAGAATGGAAAGGGGGGAGGCGAGGAAACATACCAGGAAACAACATTAAAGCCTCTGAAAAGTTGCAACACTATTCTCACTGAGGGACCTTTTTAATCAGCATCTGTCATGACAAAACTTAATGTTCAAATCTTGCCTGCTTTAAGATTATAATAGTGCTAGAACCATTCTGCAGCAAAACCTTCCACTGCTATAGAAAGTTAAACTGATAAAATGAAGAGTGGTATTCCTTTAAGCAATGTTATCATTGTCTGCTGTCACAATACCAAATTGACATACTGCTTTAACACACATGCCTTAAGGGCAGCCATTACCCTTTTTAATGGCTTAAGTGCCCTCAAGTATATAAATGTAAAAGTACCAATGGATCTCACATGGACTCGTTTGGAAGATTAATGTTCCTAATTGCTGTCCTTCAAAGCCCCTATTAATTTTAGGAATCTAAATCCTGATTAGTGCTAACTAGTGGCGACAGTGCACAAGCAACTTCAGAGTTTGCCATTTACTGCTTGCAAAAAAACAGCCATGCCAGTAACGGTAAATTTCCACTGTGCACAGCAATGGAATGCACACTGGGTTTTTAATTCGGTTTTTAATTCAACTGGTTACAAACTGAACTCAAAGTAAATTTGTATTTGGGTGTTTTGACCCATCTTGTAAATGTATTGATACAGATTGAGACTGACACCTAGCATTTCCAGGTTCGTGCCCATTCTGCTGACTTGTATCACGGCTTCAGGGAAGGGACAATGGCTCCTGGTAGAGCATATGCTTTGCATGCAAGAAGTTCCAGGTTCAGTCCTTCTATGATCACTAGTTAAAAGGGTCTCAAGAAGCAGGTGATGGGAAAGGCTTGTGAGAATGGCTGCTACTCATAATCAGACAATACAAGGCTAGATGAATGAAACAGTCTGGCCTGCTTTAAGGCAGTTCCCTATGTTTTGTGTCATGGCCACAACTGATATACCACAACTGGGTGAAAGGGTCTCTGCCATGGGTGTCTATTTTGCATAGTATTATACTGTACTGTTTTAAAAAGCATGTGTCTACTTTCTAAAAAAACGCACCCTGTTTCTATTGTATGCTGCCTTGAGTGAAAGGCAGTTCATGGATGAATACGACTACTTCACAAGAACATTCAAAATTTCCACATAAAACTTAACTCCTTGACTTCAAAACAAAATATATTCAGGAGGCCAAAGGCTCTGTGGTGCTCTGTCAAAAGACATTGAGGATGAAATGAAGGTATTTGTAGATCACGCAAGCGCACTAGGTTCTCTTCTTACTTCCTCCATCCTCAGAAGTGTAGGGGATGGTGGCCTAGGCTTTCTTGGTAAGGTAAAGGTAAAGGTACCCCTGCCCGTAGGGGCCAGTCGTGTCCGACTCTAGGGTTCCGCGCTCATCTTGCTCAAGAGGCTGGGAGCCAGTGCTGTCCGGAGACACTTCCGGGTCACGTGGCTAGCGTGACTAAGCGGCATCTGGCGAACCAGCACCAGTGCCGCACACGGAAACGCCGTTTACCTTCCCGCTATAAAGTGGTCCCTATTTATCTACTTGCACTTAGGGGTGCTTTCAAACTGCTAGGTGGGCAGGAGCTGGGACCGAACAACAGGAGCTCACCCCGCCGCGGGGATTCGAACCGCCGACCTTGCGATCAGCAAGTCCTAGGCACTGAGGTTTTACCCACAGCGCCACCCGCTTTCTTGGTAGCAGCCCTTAAACTGTGGAATTCCCTGCGCTTGGGGGTATGTTTAACATCTTCATTGTACAGCTTCCACTGTATGCTGAAGATGCAGCCTTTTACTCTGTTGTGTGGGAAACACCGCTTTTGTGGTAGCTATATTATTCTGTTGTGACTGCATTATGTTCAGAAAACATAATGACATGATAGTTTATTGCAAAATTAAGAATATGTGGCATGTATCTCATACTACACAGTCAGGAAAGTCTAGTTCCCCCTCCAAATAAATTTCAATACAAATTATGGAATCATTAAGTATATGAAAGTATCATTAAGAACAATGAATCAGCATAGTCTATTATATGTTTTAAATGTCACTTGTGCACATATATTCCCAAGGGTGGTAGGTTAAGAGGATAATAAGAAACCATTCTTCCCTGTGGTTAAAGCGCAGTTTTTATTCATCAACATGGGCAAAGCTCCATCATAATGTTCATTTTATTACTGTAGACAGTACCCCCCCTTTGTCTGTACATTTGGCTGCCATGTGAAGAGTCTCTATGCACATAATGCTCCTCCATGTGAGCAACTATAGCTCCTTCAATACAGCAAATGAACACACAGTAGGTGGCAGGGGTGCAATCTATGTGGGGCAGTGGGGGCTGAGCTCCAACCCCTAAATCTCAATGAAGGGGCAGCCCCTCTCTCACACACACATGTCACACACACACCGCAGGGCATCAGCACAACATGTCAGCATGCTCTGTGGCATGCGCAAGTGACATCATCACGCCACGGGGTGTGTGCACTTGACATGCTGACGTCAAACGGTCCCTCAATCGTAGGGGCAAGGGGGCATGCCTGGTGGGTGGGTGGGTGTGGCCATTCTGCACAATGGCAGGGCAAGGCTAGCACATGCACCCATTCTTTCAAACATGGGATAGTGTTTATAACCACTAATATAAAAAGCAATGTAAAAACAAATCAACTCACCTCTGATCTGAATACTTCACTAATATTTCCAAAGAGCATTATCATACCTTAATGACATACCAAATAAATAAGAAACTGCCAAGACTCATTTCAAAATCCAGGCAGAATGCCAGCTAATCAGGAATTAACACTACAAATTAGATATGACATGGTATATCTGGTGCATATTTCCATTCAAGCCAAAGTCATTTCCTCATCCATAGCTGAGGTTAAAAATAACCCTGATATTTAGGAAACACTGAATGTTACTAAAACTGATGCAAATTAAACTCATTCTGAAGTGTACTAATCGAGACTAGTCTGAGGGGAGCAATTGACAGAAAGCAACTGGAAATATGAAAAGGCTGCATATTGTTCACCCCATGCTATCTCACAATATATCAATTAGCTTTCAACCTCTCAGATCACTGTACTTCAGGTACTACTTCTTCTTCTTCTTCATCATCATCATCATGTAGGCTGGAAATAGGAAAGAACCTGATTCAACAAGTAGGAATACATACCAGCCAAATTCAGGAAAAAATCAGAGACCTATACAGTCATCTGAAACAACAGCAAACAGAACGCTACAGAAAATTACACCTCTCTTTGGACTCCTTGAAATCTGATTCTCTACTTCCTTTCTAGCTTGAGCTTCCAAAAGCATGAGATGCTGCATTTCCCCATCTGCTCTACCATCTAAGGGCAAAATCTTCTCTCATGATGGAAGAGCTTCCTGCCAGCATATCAGTTTGCAAAGGATCAAGTAGTGCTGTCATCTCCTCTGCACATTCAGTGCAAGTCAGAGGTCAGAGGCTCCACAAGATCAGGGCTCCTAGTCTCATGGAAAAACCTATAAACTGAACACACAGAGATCAAGGGAGCTCAAGAGTGGGACACGGCCCCACTCATTATAGCACAAAACTTGTGGATGGGAAGAAGGAAAAAGGGTAATGTAAACAGGATGGGAATGGCTCATCCCACACTTTACCTGATAAAACAAACCTAGGAGGAATACAGAGAAATCTGGAACTGAGAGTTGCCACCGAACAGCAATACGTACAGTAGTGATGGAGGCAACATGGAAATAGAGGTAATCACCCAAATGGGAAATTCCATTTTGTTCTTTACTACAAAGAAGTAGTGCTGAAAGGAACACCTCAGAAAGCAAGTACAATCCAGTGCAAATTCTGCACATTAAAATTGCATAATCCTTTGTACAGACTGCACCAGTAGCCACTCCATGCAGAGGACAGGTTAACTGGAAGGGGATCTGGACAGGTTGTACATGAGTGCTACATAGTTTGCAGGTACAACGGTACCTTGGTTCTCAAATGGCTTAGTTGTCGAACAAATTGGCTCCTGAATGCTGCAAACCTGGAAGTAAGTGTTCCAGTTTGCGAACGTTTTTGGAAGCCAAATGTCCGACGAGGTTTCCACTTGAGTGCAGGAGGCTCCTGCAGCCAATCGGAACCTGTGCCTTGGTTTTCAAACAGTTTGGGGAGTTGAACAGACTCCCGGAATGGATTAAGTTCAAGAACCAAGGTACCACTGTATAGGAAAGAAAAAGGAAAGGGTGGCACAAAGCAGTGGTTGTTTACATTTGTCAGATACAATTTTCAGAGACAGGTGTCAAATGAACCTTATTATCATTTTTAATGAGAATACTATTAGGCATTGAAGGACAAACTGCAAGGGCTTGGGTTGTATACAGAACAATACTCAAATAACGGTTAGAATGGAATTGCTCAGCCACCCCAAAATGAGCCTTCAAAAGTCTTGCAATATTTTGCAAACAATGAGGGTACATGTGGGATAGACATGAACCCACTAAATCCAAAATGCATGGAACATTCCCAAGCGACAGGGGAAAGCGACATGCCAGGTGGCCGGAAACTGCAGCAAACATAAAGCGACCATTGTCTATTACCAAGCGTCTGGATTAATGCATCAAGTGCAACCTGAATCTTTCCCCTTTCAAGTAATTCTCTAGTTGACTGAATGCAAAAATGACATCAGATATTCTATGGAGTAAATAATGATAATCACTTCTAAGCCAATTTCACATTCAGTAACACCTTCAGTGATCTCGGGAGATACCAGTGTGGTGTCAAAGGGTTGCAGAAAGTGCTTTAGACAGGTTTGGCAAAACATCTTACTGTAGAAAAGCTCCGCTGCAACCTAATTAGCAGTGACAGAACAGAAATGAACTTGAATCTTCTGCAGCTTACCTGTCATTTGAGACTCACATCCTCATGAATACTGGACTGAGGATGAAAGGGAGCAATATTCTGCATAACACAAATAGGCAAGATGGTCTTAGTTTTACCACACAACTTACAAATCCTATTTAATCAATGCCTATTTGTTTCTATTTCAAAATGCTTAGAAGAGAATATGATTGTTTTACAGGAAATTGATTGCTCTGGGGCCAATATTTAGCCTCCTTTTCTCATCAAAAGCTAGTTTTACTCATAAGTTATTTCAAATTAATATTAAAAATTGTAGCAGCAAATCATGTTGCATTTCAGACATGGGAGGTCAGTCATGATTGCTCAAGTTACACTGCCTTTGATAAATAGTTCACTTTGCTTATTCAAAAATGATCAAACCATTCTTTTTCCTGAAAAAATACTTGCTGTGATCCAGTGTGTCCCATACACTTAGGCACACATGCATTCTCCTCCTTTTTAAATACCAGCAATCTTTAGTACCAAGCCACTGAACAGGGGGACTTTTTCAGCGTATAGTTGGTGCAGCAGGCAAAGCTCCTGCTCATGGCAGGCATCCATAAAACCAAATGATGAATGTATTTCTGCTCTGTGACTCTGCTCCTTCAGAAAAAGTGCAACCCCATCCAGAGAAGGCTATCTACCTTCTTCTCAGTCTAGAGATCTACTTACTACTATCAAATTCTGCCTTATCAGATTGAGCATTAGTTTATTGGTCCTCATTGTTGTGACTACTAGTGATCCCAGCTCACTCAGGAATTCCACTGATCCAAGGAGAAGAAGAGACAATAGAATATCTTTATAATGGCACTGAATCCCATTTTGTTGAATTACTGTTCCCAGTAGTTTCATGTACACGTTACGTTAAAACAGAAAGCTGAGGAACTGGTATTTGTCACATGGGATGAAAGAGGATTACACCCGCACCATCTTCTGGACCTTACCTGTCAGAAAGGAATGCCTTTCCCAGGTAATCTTGCCAGGTGGTCTTGACCAGCCTTCCCCAACCTAGTATCCCCCAAATGTTGGATTACAACTCTCATCAGCCCCAGTCAGCACAACAGTGGCTATGCTTGCTGGTGCTGATGGGAGTTATAGTCCAAAGTATCTGGAAGACACCCCATTTCTCCCTCCCTTCAACCAGTGCACCAGAATAGCTTGTCCCTAAATCAGGCCTGGGGGAAAAGATCAAAATGGAAAAATTATTCCATTAGATACTTCCTGTTTCTGGTCCATGTGATGGCGGAGGCTCTCTCTACATAGGAGAGAGGCGTAAGCGGCAGAGAGGAGAGCAAATGGGGTGAAAATCGCTCTCTGAAACCTCCTGGCAGTACGGGATGACTAGGGGGCATGCTGACACCTCAATGCTCCCCTCCTCAGCAGATTGTGGCGGGGGGGAGGCACTGGGTGCTAAGTCCTCCACCATGATGCAAGTGGGGGATCACCCTTGTAATTTTCGGACTCAACTGGCATTAAGCAAGGGTGCTCACTGGAAAAGGTGCTTGACATCAGAACTGCGGGCTAAACGGCTGCAAAGGACTGAGGTTTGAAATCAGAAAGGATTCCAAACGTGTTGGGAAGTGGAAAATGGAGAGGGTGGCGTCTTTGTTATATTTTGAAGTCTCTTGGGTTATTTGGAGACCGCCTCCTGAAATAATGATTATTGAAATAATGATTAATGACTACAAGTAAGAATCTGAATCTGTGTATGGAATGTTTAAAGCAGAGGTCGGCAACCTTATCCGAGGATGGGCCGGTTGGAGGAGCACCTGTGCCCGTGTGCACACACCATCAACCCGGAAGCCAGTCCCCGCAGCACCACACTGCGCCAGTAAGAGTGGGGGGCAGTGGGGGTGTGGCATGGGCCAGTTAGACAAGCCTCGTGGGCCGCTACTGGCCCATGGGCCTTCGGTTGCCAACCCCTGGTTTAAAGGATAAAAGAGGGGGTGAGCCTTTTGTTTATTGGAGGGTGTTTGAGAACTTCCCCTGAAAAGACTGTGGAAATTTGGATCTAGAAAATTTGAGATAAACTCTTGCTATTCTTGACAAGGCTAAAGTAAAATCTTGGTGTGGTGGCGCAAAGAGAATAGACTGTGAACAACATGGAGAGACTCGGCGACTCCAATTGAGAGGCAGTGCAGACCCTTGAGTATGCTGATGGAAGAAAGCAGGAAGGGAAGGTGGTCCCAGACTCTCTGCAGGATGGTACTGAGAGAAATACCTCCCCCCCCACACACACACACCTCTGCGTTGATGAGATTTAAAGGAGAAGAAAATGGAGAGATCTTGGAACTTGCTGCGAACAAAGGCAAGGACTGTCGCTTTCGGACAACAATGTACATCTTGGAGTTTTATGGGATCGAAGTGCCAAGCTGGGGAAGAGGAGGGACAACCAGAGTTAACCTTGAGATACCAGCTATGCCAGGGGTGTCAAAACTTTTTTCAAAGAGAGCCAGATTTGATGAAGTGAACATGCGTGAGGTTTTTTAGGATTGGAGTTGTTGAGCTTTTCTTATGATTTTACCCCAGGACATTTACTGCCACGGGGGCCGGATTAAATCGACCAGCACCCCCCTAAATGGACTTTGGACATGCCTGAGCTATGCACTGAACAACAACCATAATAGTACTGCAGGCACCCAGAAAGGAATGCCGCTCAAAGTCATCTTTGGGAATGAAGACGTTTGATATGAATGGCAGAGAATAAGGCCAATGAAGATTTATCTTTTATATATGAAGGTTATATATCAGAAATGTCTGCAGGAGACTTTGTGGATATTTAAGTTATAATTAGAAATCTTAATAATTACTCATCAAGGAAACAGCTTATAAGTAGTAAACAAGGAGGCCAGATACAGGATAAAGGAAGTCTTTTATTTGGTTGTTTGTATTGTTGTATGTTATGCTTATTGTATGTTATGTTCACGTTTAATAAGGGTGGGTTTCTGTATTGAGGGTGGGGGGTTTATGTTATGTTGTAAATAAAATTTCCAATAAAAATCTATATATAAGAAAAGAACTGTCATACACAGAACGAAAGGAAAATAAGTATTATATTCTCACTTGAAGTTTTACAAAAGTATGTAAATGCTTTAAATACCGTAATGTTTCAACACAAATGGAAACTGCTAAGAATACAGCTGACAATTAAGGGATAATTTTGGGTAATGAGTTGTAACTGGAGATAATGTAAAATACACAGTAATATTAGAAGCTAAGGTTGCATCAACAATGGTGAGTGGGAAGTCATTTAATTAAAACTGTATTAATTTGGTATTAATTTATAATAATCTGTGATGACTGGATTGAAATTTGGACCATCAATAAAAATAATTGGCAAAAAAGAAAGAAAGAAAGAAAGAAAGAAAGAAAGAAAGAAAGAAAGAAAGAAAGATTACTCCAGGAGAACCTAGAGATCACATAGGCCCTTGAAGGAATCTTATTTTGCAGGAAATATTAGAAGGGAGTTGTTGGCAAGCAATTTGGTTCAACTAAACTAGTGAAGGAAAATCCGCGGGGAAAGGAAGGAAACATGAGACTTTTCAGTTTTCGTTCATCTAAGGAAGAAAGGTAAATTATTTCAGCGGTCAGAGAGTGGCCTGGAGCTTATACCACTTGTCACTACGTATAGCCAAGAAATACTTCCCTACAGACTGCAGATTGCCTCCGAACATGGATCATGCAACACTAAGCTACTTAGCTGTACTGAACTGTACATGCCAACAGGACAGCACCGCAAAACAGAAACAAACCCAGTAAAATTCAGAAGATAGATAGATTAATCCAAATGAGAAGAAGAAATATTGATTCTACTCCATTTTGAGCACAGAGCTCTTTTTCAGGCAACAAGGGAAAGTAGACATATTAGATTGCCTCAAATCATGAATCTCCAGCACAAGTTACTTTTCAAGCTTTACTAGACGGAACAGCACCATGAGAAAGCATAGACAACAATATATAGAAATATATTAAGGGGGAAAGCCTTCATAAACAGCAGTAACCTCCAAACAATAAAAGCCGCTTAAGACCATATAAAAATCAATATTTCATAACTGGCACATAACACATTGGAAATACAGCACAACGTAAGAATGCTAACTTCAATCACCAATAGATTTAAACCTATAATACCTTATTTGCACTAGATAGCCATTGAGTAACAAACATGCAGTTAAGTGAAACCTATAAAAACTGTTTGGAAAATGCTTTGTTAAAAGCGTTTTTAAAAATACATTGAATTTTCCATAAGGCTCGCCATCGCCATCTAGTGTCACATGGTATATTGCACTTCAAACATACTTAAAATGTTTTATTTGCAGCTGTATAGCTGAGTCCTTACTCTTTTTGCAACTTTGTATGGGTGTTGAATGAACATTTCAGCATTCTTAACACTGAGCCATTGGGAAGCTATAGCAGTTTCATATAATATAAAAAGAAACACCTACATGTGGCCCAGAAAGCAAGGAGAAGAAGCCAAAGGCTTCCATGTAGTGGCTGGTGTGTTAGCAGTTATTAAGCCTCAAAATTAGCTTTTGCCCACTACCAACACGCATATCTACCCTTCTGGTTTTCAAACACTATACAAGTAAGAATTTCAGCACTAAGCATTCAGTAATATTGCTAAATCTGGCACACACAAAAATAGCTGGCAGGTAACCTATGGAAGACAAGCTGCAATACTTGGTAGAAATTTATTTGCAGGGTATGGTAACCATGCATAACCAAGCTACCTAACACCAGATTACATGGTCATTAGTTCATCAAGCTCTGTGCTGCTCCACACAAATCAGAAGCAGCTCTCCCAAGATTTCAGATGAAATGTGGTGTCGCAAGCATCACTATTTTCGTCATTGGGGTGTATTTAAATATTTGACTCCCCTCCTGACTCACGAGGCAATGGGGAATGCCTACAAGAAGTTTGTGCATCCTAGGAGGGCAAGTCGTAGGAAGGATGATAAATCGAAAGCCTTCTTATGCCAAATTTCCAAGCTCAAATCCTTTTGTACAATCTCAGTGTTGCCCATTACGCTTATCAGTACTGCCTCTGTAGAGCCCCAAAGAATCTGTGGGCATATTGTACAAAACCAAGCACACTGCTTTTAATATATCTTAAACTTCCATTTCAGAAGGCATTATTCCTATATAAGTCATACCGTTAACTGTTTGCAATGGGAGTCTGAGTGGCGGTTGGCTTTCCTTTATCCTTATATAGTGTAAGAGAACTTCAAAAAATCCTGCAAAGATTATACAATATCTTTCTGGTTAATGAAACCAATTCATATGCAGTTTTTACTATTCTCAGGTGTAGCAGCAGGGATCAGATAGACTTAATTAACGGATCTGTCACGGCTGCAACCCTATCTCAGGTACCTTAAAGAAATCACTTAGCATCTGAACAGTTCTACAATACTGTAAGGAGCGGTGAAAATAAGATTTCTAAAACACACAGAACCGCCTTATCTTGAAACACACCTGAGACCAGGGCTATTTGCTCTTTCTGGCATACAGCTTGTGGGGATGTCTGGGAAGAAACTGGCTCAGAGCCAAAGGGATTGTGGGGACCAATGGGGATCAGTTCCTCTGCAGTCGAACATGTAGCTCAGTAGGTGTCCCTTGTAGGTGGTTGTTTTCACCAAGGTTGGAGCTATAAAGGCTGTCCCTCAACAACAGACACTTAACACTGTGAAACAATAGAGACAAACATCTCTCACCAGCAGCCTCTAGTGATTAGCTGAGAAGGACCACACACACAAAAAAATGTCATTCCAATTTTAGAAAATGACATCTCTTGGCCTCGGGGTTAGAGCTATGAAGGAGCTGCTGAAGTACAGAATACTAAAAAAATAAAATGTCAGCTTAAAATGCAATGAGTAAAAAGCCAAGGGACTGCACTCAGACAACCTCATATACTTACCTCTGCCTTTGGGCAGCCAGAGCTTTTTGGTCATTCATCCAGAGTTGAAAGGGGAAGGGGCGAAAGAGTTTTTTTAAAAAAAAAAATAGGTATGATTTGCAGCTATGAGCAAGAATTATTTAAGACTGGCTGCAGTCCTTAGAGGACAGAGAGTCTACTTTAACAGAAGTCTTTGAGGTTCGGACAGTGAACAGGTTACAGTACGAGGAAGATTAGCTCCCCACCCCTTCCAATAAGTATCAGTAATATTGCCATACTGCAAAGGAAACAAATTAACGTTATACTGTGGCATCCTGCTCACCATTTAAACATAAATGGAGAGAATGTGTGGAAAAAAGCACACAATGTTTTGAATTTAAATGTTTCCTTCGAACAAGGCCACTTTTTATTTAAAAAAACAAAGAGTGCTGTATTTATTTTATATACTGGGGTGAGGATTATTTTCTGAATGCCAACTGCTGAAAACTGTAGGAGGGAACGGTGATTTTGTGCTCAGGTCCTGCTTGCTGGGCTACCACAGGCCACCAGGAACATTGTCCATGCTAGAAGGTAGGAGGGTAGGGTTCCCCCACTCCTGTTATTGAGAACCTCAATGCAAGAAATTAAAACAATAGAAGTGTCACTAAAAAAGTTTACAGCCATAATTCAAAACAAACAGAAAGTTAAAACCACAACAGAATAGACAAAGCAAGACTCATATTCATATGACAAGCCAAGTGGACTTTCTTGTTGCTTTTGAATACTAGCTGCTTGGAATGTGCAAAGCATTCCACATGCCTTAGCTCAGTAATCCTTACAAATATTCTGAAAGGCAGCTTGGCATTATTAACCCAATATTGAGTTGGAGGTCTGAGGCTGAACGACAATGGCTTAACCATGACCAATTTAACAAGTTCATGGAAGAGATGTCATGTTTGAATACTAATAAAAAAGAGACTGCTCAATTCACAGTGCATTTTCTACTCAATCATATACTTATTTCTTAGTAGACATGTATAGGATAGCATTGTCAGCCCATTATATTAGAGCAGCAAGCCACTCCGTAGTCTGAGGCTCGTTCCCATGGCTAAAAAGCATGTGCCACACACTTCCTTGGGGAATTGATAGACACACACACACACCTCCCATGGTCAGTTACATAAATCAGTTCCAGAAAGTATAATAAGTATAAAACACATACCAACACAGTTATTAAACTATTAAACTAGCAATTGTTAACACAGGAACAGAAAAACGTGAACCCAGCCCAGACTTTTAGAAAAGAATTATTTTAATTGAACTTCTAAAGATTTAAAGCTGCAGCAGAGCAGTGCTTTTCAATAAGTTTTGCAAATGCTACTCAAATGTTAAAAGAAAGTAAAAATGCAGTTGGCATTCTGTAGTACATTAAGCATCTTTGAGTTTGGGATGAACATTCCTAGCATCATCCAGTTCAACCCATTACTGTAATTCTTTTTTCTACACACATAGCCCCTTTGTGACACCAGCATCTGAACAAGTTAACTTCCACTTAACCATAGTTTCCTGTTTCATACAAATTGCGAAACTATGATTATCAGCTTCAGAACAAGCCAAGATAGCAAAGCACAGTTTGAATAATGTCCTGGCTTGTTCCAAAGCTGATAACCATAGTTACCTGCTTTGGACCAAATGGTTTTTGAAGCTTATTCTACCACAAGGAGAATAGCGAAGGGACTGTGTGCATAAATGGAAAGGTCAACTGGGAGAGAGTTCCACAAAATTCGGCCCACAATACTGAATTGCACAAATCCTTGAGGATACAAGTCATGCACCTGAGCCATGGGGGACCACTAACAGTGACTTCACTGAAGACCAAAGTGATTGAGCCGGGATATTAGGGAACAGGGGACCCAAGGGGTTAAAGCCTTTGTAAGTTAATACAAGAACCTTGAACCTGGCCTAGGAGCATATGGGCAGCCAGTGCAGTATTTTGAGCACTGGAGTTATGTGCTGGTGATAGCCTGTCCCCACCAGCAGCTCAGTTGCATGCATTTTGTGGCCACTGGGGCCTCCAGAACAGCCCCAAGGGTAGCCCCACATAGAGAAATAACTGGGTCTTGAGGTTACTAACTGTGGCCAGACTATCACTGTCCAAGAACAGCCTTATTTGGTGTTCCAGTAAGAGCTGCTAGTCATTGCTGCTGTTACTTGGGGGGGTATCTTTATTTTAGAATTTCTTATGATTTCTGTGGAAATTATTCAATGTGTGTATTCTGCTGTTTTATTTATTGCTTATGACCACTTTTGTTATGTTTTTAAATTACTTTTTTTACATGTTGTAAGCCACCTTTTGCGTGGTTTTAACTCTGGGAAGATGGTACTCCTGGCCACTGAGGCTACCTCAGTCTCCAGCAACAAAGATGAATCGAGGAGCATACCCAAACCCCAAAATGATTGTCCAGACTCTCTCATAAATTTCATCCGGCCAAAAAATAAAGGCAAAGTATCTCAATGTTGCCTGTGTGCAGGAAAATGAACAAATACTAAACTCTGAATGCACATTACAAGCACAAACATGGACCTCAGAATGCAAGGCTGTTATTGAACCATTGGTATATCCATGATAGCACAAAAGTCTACTTTTCCATTTTAGCCATGAAGTCGACTAAGAGGGACATTCCTTTTGTTGTGATAGAGGAAAGAGAACCATAAGAAACAGAAGACACAAAAGTGCAGATGGAAGAAAAATCTTCACAGCGGTCAATACTGAGAGGCTTGGAATGCAACAAAGAAATAAAACTAACCCCAGGCCTGCTTTTATACAACATGCACTTTCTCCAAACAGAATATTAAGCAGTCTGGATGCAATTACTCTTCTGACAGGCTTGTAAAAACACCCTACCCATATAAGTTAATAGTTCATAATTCATACTGATAGCTCTGTGCAAACAATAGACATGTATGTTGCTTAGCAATGCTCAAGAGTTTACCACCTTAAATCACTGAGCCTGTGAGTGAAAAACGAATGGGGCTGTTTTATAGCCAGATCTGCACTTTCAAGTTTTAAAGTAGAACATTTACTGGAGACATTAGAAGTAAATGAAGGTTTTAATCTTACAGCACTGTCACTTTCAGTTCAAATAAAGAATCGTGGAAACTATTCAGAGACACACATTTCTGATTTGATACAGAGCATTTAATCTTTTTAAATGCACACATGGTTCCTGCTGGCCAAGAGAAACAGTTATCCTGGGAGTATAAAATGGCTCTAATCTAATACTAACTTTACTATTATGAGGCTTTTATTCAGAAGAAGACCAAACACACTGCTGCTGCATGAATAGCAAGGTCATGGTATCTTGCAGGTTTCTACTGCACCAGATTCTGGCTCATAAGTGTTGTACACTATGCATGCAAATTAAAATAGGTGGGTTTGTAACATTCTATTGTTAAGGCTATCCATGGCTACTAGTCATGATGGTTTTGGAGGTATCAATGCTTCTGAATACCAGTTGCTGGAAACCATGGGAGGGGAGAGTGCACTGGTGCTCATGTTCTGCTTACTAGTTTCCCATAGGCCACTTGCTGGCCACTGTGAGAACAGGATGCTGGACTAGATGGGCTACTGGCCTGATCCAGCAGGCGATCATTATGTTCTCAAGTTCTTAGATTTAACAAAAGTTAGGAAAACAAGTATCACTGGCTTCATTGATTCAGGATTTTATATTGGCCTCAAATTGTAAACAACCTCTCCCATTTCCCCCCACAGTGAACAGCATTCTTCCCCAGCCCGGTGATCTCTGGACGCTTTGAGCTACAACTGCCATCAGTCCCTGCTGGCAGAACTATGCTGGCTGGAGCAGATAGGAGATGTAGAAACATCTTGAGGACACTAGGTTGGGGAAGGGTGATTTGTAATGCGCTCAAAAGCTTTGTGACATTGCTTTCCCATAGAAATGCTCCGTCTTAGCCTGAATGCAAGAGAATGCAAGCCTCTAGGAGTGCATATCATTCTGATAGTTGTGTTATTTCATCTGAAGGATAAGCATTTGACAAACATTTCTATGTCCTTAAGTACAATGGTTTCAGCTTTTCATAAGCAGTATAGATCATAAGCAACAATGCCTTTATGGTATCATCTGCAACTCACTGAGGGGGAGAAGCCCACTACAATCATCTGTGTCTCCAGCCTAAGGAGAATACATAAGACAGTGTGAAAGTTTCCTTTGCTGCTAAGTCTTTCAGCTGTAACATGATTAACAAGCTCTGCTAAGCCTGCACTAGGCAATGAGGAAGGACCTTGTGTCTGTTTCACTCCCTCGTTTTCAACAGGTGAAGGCATTATGGATGAGTTACTCATAATTATTGCTTCTAAGCTAAAAGAAGGGGTGGAACAGCTGGAGATGCATAACCAGGAAAGTACAGCAAGGTCAAGCCAACCTGCTAAAGGGAAGAGAGATTCACAATGTCATGGAAACAAAGCACTGTACAGAAGAGCAGCAGACATGTCCAGCCAATGGCAACAGGAGACTTTAGGTAGCCAACATGGTACTCTCCCGGACTAGAACTCCCATAAAATCTGACATTGGCCATGCATGATAGGGCAAGTGTGTGTGGAGGGGGGGTAACCTATGGCCCTCCAGTTCATTCCTGACAATTGGCCATACAGGATGGATGTGGGAAGGTCCCACATTAGTTATCCCTGGACTAGACCTTTGAGTCCCTCCCCCAGAAGCCTGTAGCACTTATCAAGTATGATAAGAAACTATATGGGGGGACTACTTAAGAGATAATGTCTCACTTTTCTTTTCTGCACATGGGGGGGGGGGAACCCTTCCAAATGCTGTATAGCAAAAACAGCAGCAGCAGCAGCAGCAGCAAATGACAGTTCATTCAAAAATGAATCCAAATAGAAGATTAATGGTGCCCTGCCAGTATCTGGTAGAGGAGGGGAACCTTAAGTGTATAATTTTTGGACTCACAATTGTTTCTTTCCGCTTCTGCAACAATTACTTAAGTACTGTGTCTAGGGCTTGCTCACCTAAAACTAGTGATTAAATGTATTCTTGGAGCTGACAGCATGCAATTTTGTCCAGTGTTCTAGTCTGCTTGGATATTATTAAAGCAATACTTGGTCTATTTTGGCTTCAGTGAATCAAACTTATTTCCATTAAATAGTTAACCAGGGAGTGAACTGAAAAATAGGGAATCTCAAAGGACTGCACACAGAAGAAAAATTTACCTTTTGGAATAACATGCCAAATAATTGCAACATGAGTGTGTATTTGTTGATCATTTCACTCAGCAAAGTGAGTGGTATTCAGCTCAGTCGTACTCAGAGTTGACTAGCTTAAGTCCACTGATTTCAATGGATCTGCTTCTTGAGTATCTTTACCACCTTTCAAATACCACCAATTCTCAGTATACTGTATGCATAGAAAATTTGCAGCCAAAAGTGCTAACATACAGTGGAAACAACCACAGTCCAGAAGTGGTTTGTAGAAACAGGGCCAGTGCCATGTTTGAGGAGGACCTCTCCATGTTGGCAGACCTCTGCTCACAGACTTACCTGGCAGAAGCAACTGGGTCAGTGATCTTCCATTTGAAAAGATTCCACAATGCCTCAGAGTGACACAACATTAGAGCCATTGGAGAAATATAAAAGGGCAGCTTGCTGAACCGGCCAGCCAATAGCAGAGGGAACAGGGGAGGTATAAGTTTTGGTGGATCTTGCTGACTCTGGGTAGAGAGGTGCTTCCATGATCATGCAAGATTCTCTATTTCAGACCATTTAAAGAATTCAGATTTTAAAAGCTGTAAGTGGATTTCAGCATTCTATCAAAATTATACTATAAGGCATTACTTGTAATAATGATTTAAATTAATCTTGTACTCAGTTGTGGCTCCTTCTCCCTTTACGATAAAGTATTGCTTTGTTGAGTACCTTGTTGGTCCTTCCACATCAATGAACACAGCAGGTTACAAATTAAGAACTAGTATACAGTATATTGCAGATAGAAAGGTTTTAGAGAGTATTATTGTCATAGTGGAAAATCAAGAGCATTCAGCTACATAGCGATTCATCCACCTTACACATGATTCAGTCAGCAATTATTATTTTTTGAATTTGATCTAGCAGGAATTTCATGTACATGAAATAAGACAATAAATAGCGAGCTGAAATGCCATAAATGACACTCTGGCCAAGAACAAAGACACCAACCTCCTATTTTATCAAGTATTGGGATCATTTAAGGAGCATGTTTGTGTCAATACTGTAGGACACCTCTTCAGAAGTAACACACATTCCAGCCTCTGATTTCATAACCACCCAAACGGTGTTATCAAAATATAGGGCATCCTTTTCTATCCTGCAAAGGAGGAATCTATGTATAGGAAACACACACTTCTATTCATCTCCATATTGCCACATCCTTGTTCTTACAGCAGAAATAATACTTTCCAGCACAGAAAGGGTTCCAATTAGACTAATGAGCAGCACAAGTTAACACAAGATGGAACACACAGGTTTCAAGTAGACTCGCTTTCGCTCTCTGTATTCACCAGTCCCTTTCAAAAGTGAACTGAAGCTCCATCCAAGTGCAGCAGCAAGGTTTTTGAGGACTAAATTCAACCATGCCATCTTCACACTTAAGACCTGGCAGCATTATTTAGTTCTGTGTCTACTTGGGTCATATGAAGCTGCCTTGCACCAAGGTCCCATCTGCACTATACATTTAAAGTGGTATCGTACCACTTTAAAACAGTCATGGCTTGCCCCAAAGAATTTTGAGAAGTGTAGTTATTATAGGTGCCGAGAGTTGTTAGAAGACCCTGCATTCCCCTCAAAGAGCTACAGTTCTCAGGGTGGTTTATCAATCAATCCCTCCCTTCCCAGGAAAGTCTAGCTATCCAGTTCTCAGGCATGGCGGGGACTTCATATCATCTCCTAAACTCTTTTTGATTTTGTGAAAGTTAACTAAATCATGTTGAGATACACTTAAAACAAAATATTATATCATATAACGTACTTAATAGCACATAAGGACGCATTGCCCCATGAATTCCATTATTCCAGATCATAATCAATAAGCTCCACTTTTCAATTAATAAGTTATCCTGTTTGACTCTCTTACTTGATTTGACCATGCCTTAAATTGCTGGGGAGACTGGCTTCTCCGCCTCACCCCATATGTAACATCTATCAGTATATGGTGTTCTTAATAAATGAATTATCGTTTTAGTATTTTTAATGTAACAGAGTAATGTCCAGTAGTAATTGGATCTGATAATAGTTCATATCCTGTGGTTTTTTAAATAATCATTTATTACAGCAGTACTAAATGTTATTAGCCTGGAATACAACCAGAATGGGCAAAATATTTTACACACACACACACACACACACACACACATATATATATATATATATATATATATATATATATATATATATATATATGCGTGCACACCAGGGGTTACATTTGAAACTATGCAAAGCCATCTACCACTAAGTTATGGTCCCCAATTAAAGTTTCTATCCCTTGTTCACTTCACAGGTACACACAGTCTGGTCAGAAGCAGACCCCTTCATCCCATTGTGTTTATTTTAGAAGTTTGGTTTTTTTTACCAAAACTAGAACACTCCCATTAGCACCGGCTTTTAAAAACTTATCGGGTAATAAATTGAGTGTGGGTTGTAACACATAAGCATTTTGTAACAAATTCAGGTCTTAACAGAGGTACCCATGAACCACACAATTATTGTGACAAGGTTATTTTCCCCTGGGAGAGAGGACTGAGCTTAGTGGTTCATCAACGTATTGAAATTGCTGAGGCAGATCAAAGTGTGGGGAGGAGGAAAAGTGGGGGGTGGTGAAGTGCATGATCCAGCACTCTAATTCATTCATTGACTACCGCATTTGCACGGCACTAATTTTAGTAATTAGGGAGAGAAGTCCATTATTACACCATCCATTAAATAACGATCAGTAACCTTAATGGCTAATTGGAAAAAAAAAAGATTTATTGTACAAAGCATACCAAATCAAGCCAGAGTCAGCTACTAAGAACATATGTTGGGTTCCTTAATGTATATTTTCAAGAACTCTACTGCCATTTAGGGAGTGGGGGAAAGGACCCATGTAGAAGTGAAACAGAGCCTAATAACAATTACACTGACTGGAGCAAAAAGTAATTCATAGTGAGCATAGAGAGGGAGAAAACAATTCTCTACATGCTTTCAAGCAGCTGCTCTACTGTTAATGGTAGAGAATGGTGCTGATGCATGCAGGTATATTTAAGTCATTTCTAGATGTTGCCGTATTTCACATACAAAAGCTGCCTGCTCTTGAATAATGCATACCACAGTACACTGAATTCAAGAATGTTAGATGCAAGGCAGGATTTTCGCTTCGTCAATTAGACAGATGACCTGCAACTACTGGAGTGAAGGCTGTTGTGCAACAGAAGTGAACTTTTTCGGTAAGTTTCCATTCCTCCGAGACAGAGACAATCATTTCTCAAGACATCTGCTGTCCTCTGGCAGTTTAAATTTCAACACAAAGGTGAGCTCTTTTACCATGGCAGGTGCAGGTTCTCTCTCTGGCTGCTTTCCATGTCAGAAAGACAAATTTAACTATGTTGTCACACAGGGGCTCAAAGCAATGCCCTGAGACTGCTCTAGTTTGGAAACATAGACCTTGCGCTGACTATAAGGTACATCCATTTCCTCTTCCATGTTCTATCCTTTATTAACAACCACCACATATGGCGTGAGTAGCAGTCATGTTAATAGCTTTGGGTTAAAGATCCAGATTTCAGCTTCATTCATTTGTGGGAAAATGAGAATGGGTTCATTTACACATGTTCCAGAGTTGAAGAAGCTTAATCATGAGCAGGCACAGAAATGAAGAAAAACAAAATTAGAGAACTGTTAAACAAGCAAAGTATTTTTAGGAATGTCATACTGTTGAAGAAACCATACATATCTGTTTTAGTTGATTAAGCAATTTTACAGTCAATTAAGTTTCATAGGTAAAAGCAATTATGAAGCCAAAAGTATGATTTTAGATGCTTGCATTCACCATAAATGAGGCATTCCCACCTAGACCTAACAGTATCTTGAGGTCACCACAGTGGCTACTCCTGGCCTAGTGAGTGTGTGAAGAGGTCTTTTCATGAAGACAAAAATGCAGTCCCCCCCCCCCGTACTAACTAAAAATGGCAATGTTGTGTGACAGCATGCCAAAAACAAAGAACAAAACTCAGTCACTAAAAAACCCAAAACAAACCAGCAACTATGCCACCATCAATAGTAAGTGCGGAAAGGCCCTAGGAGATTCTGCTGACACTGCTAAAAAAACATATCCACAACTCAAGTCCTACCATTCAAATGACTGGGAGCCAGTTACATATATCTCCAATGGCCTCTTAATGTGCTCTGTGCACACACCGCAGGTGCTGGTTCTATGCAATGCTGCATACTCAACATCAACCATCTCATCCAAGGTTGACAAAACCATAAAAACTGTGCATCAAGATTGCATGACGAGGGAGGGAATATTCTAGACATGATGGGATTCCTTTTCAGCCTTGCATGAGCATATGAAGCCACACTTGGGGTAACTAGTTTTCCATACCTGGTTTTTAAACTGCCATTGCAATCAGATTTAGTAGACATTTTAACCTTTTAAACATAACCTGCAAAAAAGGGCACAGTTGCTCTGATGCTTTGCATCAGTTAAAGAGTGAATCAGCTAGCCGTGTGGTTGGGTGGCCAAAAAGAGGGCATAAGGCGCCTGCATGGCACCTACTGCTTAGGGGCAATTATGTAGATGTAACTGACCTGTGTAAAGAGAAACAATACTAATGCATGTAAGCAGCATACTTTCACAAGAAAGAAACACAATCCACCTCGGAAAAGCTTGCTCTCCCCCCTCAAGACTTTAAAAAATGGAATGAAGCAGGTGCGCTCTGGAGAGTGCTTTCTTTCAGTGGATATACACCTATGATTTGTAGAGTTTAATTGGGCTCCAGCTGGGGTTAATTGTTCCCCCCTCCACCGTTCTTGCTGTTTTTATTTCTTTTCTACACAACAGATTAACGGGAAACAGAAACCACCCCCCCCCCTGCTCCAAGGCTACAAGACAGAAGCTGTAAGCAGGAGAAAATATCTGTCTTTCATAAGAGCACAAGCCAAGGGTATGCAACATAGCGTGCTCAAAATGTTCTGGGGGTTCCCAGATCCCATCACCCTCAGTCCCAGTCACCATGGCCAGTTCACAGAGAAATATAAGTCATACCATGCACAGAGCAAAAACTGCAAATGCTTCGCTCTTCCCAGAGGGTCCTCGTTACTAAGCCATGGCTTGGTTCAGTGTTGTGTGAGAACCCAGGCCAGCAAGAATAAAGCTTAGTGTTGCACTGACTTCTCTGGTGCATTGTGGCAAATTGGGGCCCACCTTGCTGAGATCCCTTCAAACTGGGAGCAAGTCCTCTATGGAATGGCAGCTTTGACCTATCTTCAACTGCTCAGTTTATAGGGAACATTTTTCAAAGAAAAACTCCTTAGAAAAATTACAGGGAAATGACATCTATAGCTGGTTTTGTTTCTTTCTTTTTTTCATTTTAAACAAAACAAAACAAAACAAAACATGAACACCAGACCAAACAAACCTCATAAGAAAATGTTCAACTAAATCCACCCACACAACAGTAGGAGCTGTTATCTCAGAAAAACGATTTAGAGGTCATAATTAATTTGATCACTGCTGCAAAAATAGGGATTGCAAGAAACTGGGGAAAGAGCACAGCTCCTACTCTTTTCAAGTGGAAAAAAGTGGTCTATCACAACTACTCAAATTAAATTACTACAGGAGAATACAAGCAAATCTACACAATATGTATGAAGAAGTGGGTGCTCTACTTGATGTTTTGGAATAAAAAGTATGGTGGCACTATAAAGCCATATGTTGTTTTTTATTTATTATGCTATCATCTGAAACATTTGTTACCAATATATTACAAACATTAAAAATACATAAAAAATAAAAAAATAAAGGAGCTAGAAGTAAAAGGTTCACAGTCAGATGAATACAGTGTATTATGTTCTTCACTTCTTGTTTATTGGAAATTTGCCACCTGCTTAAAGGTAGTGCATAAATCTAAATAGCTTCTATAAGCTAACACAAATGCTTGGCTAAACATCAGGTGTAGGAAGCCACATGGTTATTTCTTTATTTTAAGTATCCCACCTCCCACCCTCCTTCCACTAGATCACATTACAGTGGTACCTCCGGTTGTGAACGGGATCTGTTCCGGAGGTCTGGCCGTATCTGAGGAATTCACAACTGGAGGACCACTTCTGCACACCCAGAAAAATACTTCCGGGTTTGCCGCGTAAGTGGAGGTACAACTGTATTAGGAAAAGGTCAAATAGTATTATCTAGGATGTGGCCAGGGAAAAGCCACAAATTACAAACAGAATTCCACAATAATCTTTAAGGGAGGTGTGAAAATCCTATGTGGTATTAATATTAATGAATATAACTAAGTTAGCTCCATTCATTCAATGGGTTTGCTCAGAGTTAAAATTTAGTTGAGTATCATACTCTGTGCCTAAAATATAACTTTATGTTATATGGTGAAATTAATTTAAATAAGGCAAATGGTTAATAAGGATTGTTGGGAATCCAGAATGACTTTGGACAGCATGGTAACTAGCAAAAAGCAGAAATAAAAATGCTCAGTTTGTCCTGTATGAATCAAGTATGATTTTTGGTCTTCCTTTGTCACATATTATGAATAGAATCAATCAGTTTGACACTTTTTTCTCCTTGACTTAACATATTATCCATTCATTTATGAATCCTTTTTAGTTATTGATAGAACATTTATATCATATATGACAAGTCTCATCATAATATAAAATACTTTTGCAATATCTTTGCAGATTTATTAATGAATATTAATTGCTAATCATTTACTTAATCTTGACAATTTAATAATACAAGAGACCGAGTTATTATTTACTTCTTAACACATTTTTTTGCCCTGCTCTTCAGTCAAAAAATACTCCTAGAGAGGCTTACATACAATCATTAAGAACAAAACAGTCCATGCCTGCAGGGTTAGAATCTAAAATACACGATACAAATGGGAAAATAGATGAGAAGGGAAGGGGAAAAAAAACCACAAGTACAATTTCTTAAAATTAAACACTAGTTCTTATAATGACCCAATGGAATGGAAACAGTCCAGGGAGAAGCAGTAGCAAATGTAGCTGGCTCCCCTCACTGAACTGACAGTTGCCTTTTCCCCTCTCTCTCTCTCAGGCCACATGCAAACCATACCCGTCAGCTCCCTATAGCACAGGCCAAATCACCTGGCAAATTAAGGACCTGTACTCTCATCCCATGAAGCCCCAACACCGGTAGCAGCAGGTGTGATACAATAAGGAAGGCATGTCCAAGGTCCGTTTCAGGGGCTAACCCGGCTTGCTGGTTGGTTTAATCCAGCCTCTGTGGCAGTTTATTTCCTAGGGTAAAATCCTAAAAAAAGTAAACAACTTCAACCCTTAAGAAAAGCTCAAAAACCTCAGGTCAGTCCTCACGGCCCTTCACTTCATCAAATCTGGCCCTCTTTGAAAAAAGTTTGGACACCACTGCAATAAGGGGTGGGGTGGGGGTTAAATCTACACTCACTCTCCAACACTTACTGAGGATCTTGGGCAATTCACTATCTTTCAGTCTAATCCAACTCACACAATTGGCAAAATGATACCGTGTGTGGGGAGGGGAAAAACTCTGTGTGATCCTTGAATGAAAAAGTGGAATAAACAAGGAGAAAATTAAGCTCTTTGAATGAAGAATGGCATAGAAATATAATAAATGCATAAAATATTATCTCACATCCCCAACAACATCCCCATCATACAGCCATAATTTACCCTTTCCCCTTAATCTGCTATTTTGCCTATTTAGATCCATGGTCAATCTGGATTCTCTGTGGAACCTGTTGCCCCACCCCTTCAAAAATGACATAGAAGTGAGTGATTTCTTCCTTTGGGGGTGGAGAGGACTAAACCCTATGTGACATCTTGTTGCATGGGAGTGTGCTGCTTCTGCTGCTGCCGTACTGAATGAGGAAGCCAGTGGTGTCACAAAGGGGGGCGTGGGGGGTGGTATGCCCCGGGTTCCATGTCTGTGGGGGTTACAAGAAGTCACCCTGCAGGGGCTCACGGCAGCGCAAGCAGTCATTGTGCTGCCTTAGCCACCTTTGGAGGATCCTCCATTCGCAGCTGCAGCCGCGAGCAGAGGATCCCAGCACCATCTGTACAGCGCTGGAGCGGCACTGGCGGCAAACCGCTATACAGCGCATGTGCAGCGTCACTACGTATGGTGTATGGCCTTATGTAGCGATGCCTCTTTCCCACAGAGTATATCAGCTAGAGCAGCTGGGGCTCAGCAGCCATTTCTGATATTTTGAATAACTCTCAGTTTATACTTGTTCTATTTTTGCCTTATTTGAGTGCTACTGTGTTTTCTGATATAATTATAGTGATGTTTGCTAATTTTGTAATGCCTTTCTTGTCACTGTGAGCGGCTCTGAACTCAGCGCTGCTGGAAAAGTTGAATACAAATATTAAATAAAAAACAAATCCTTATACTCTCAATAGGGAACAGAAGAAAGCATTCAAAGCAGCCAGCCAGCCTCTGATTACCAACTTTCAGCAGACATATAACTTAACTTTAAATTTAGCTATGTAATTTAGTGTCAGCCATGAAGGGATACTTTGATTTGTGCTTTTAATTAAAACTGCTTTACACTGTGCTCCTTGATGGAATTGTAAAAACACTGGGCTGTATCGACTTGTGTCCTTCCACTCACAGAAGCTTCTTCTATCCAGCAGAGGCTTCCATAAAGTGTAGCAGGGAGATGCACCCTGCACCCCCATATCTGCTCCAGAAGATTAGGAGATCCCTCTAAACATACGAGGTGTCATATAAAGACTAAACGGAAAGAGGAAATGTTCAAAAAAATCATTTCCTCCTTGTTCTATTCACTGAAACTGGTTCAAAGAACCTTCTATGAATGGAATGGCACAATTCAAACTTAAGGAGTAACCCGGCACTCATAGAAAACAGAAAATGTTTATTGTATGCTTTATTGTTGTAACTCACCCAGGAATCTTTGGACAGAGGGGCAGGGTCTACATTTTTAATGAACATCTAAAATAAATGTGAATCACATCCAAAAAGCAACAATTGGCATATTAAACACCATTCAATTGTGTGTTATTTCATTCTGCTTCTGTCCTAGAACTAACTTCTATTCATTTGCACATTACAATGCCTTATTTTAATAGAATAAAAGTGACACGGAAATACACATGCCTTCAGTTCTTCCTTTCAGGCACTTTTAATCTCACAATGCACTCTCTTAAACACACACACAGTCTCTCCTCTGTGGTGAATTCCTGGGTTTTTCAAATGCGTGTGTCACAGCCTTTACATTTGTTAGTATAAACCAGACACTCAATGCTTTATCCCTGTCATTTGAAGGAGTGTTGAGAGACAGAAAACAGAACAATGTATGTTTAAGAGGGCTTGGCTATCGGCTTTGAACATTTGCCTGGATTTTTTAAAACCATATGTGAAACCCTACTTTGGTTTTTGAACCATGGTTAAAAATACCCCCACAGAATTAGTTCCAAGCAATATTTAGCCAATGTATAAATAGTCAATAAAAATAAGTGTAGTGAGTTTACTTTTTTTAACAGATTGCAACTGTACCTGAGCTCTTCAGAGCCCTGTAGTCTCCGCTAGAGTTCTGTCTGTATTCATTTCCAGAATACAACAAAGAAAACCTGATTCCACTGAGCAGAAGAGATAGTGGTTACTTATTATTTCTGAGAGAGGGCAGCCTTTGCATAAATGTTTGGTTTCAAGAGACACACAGTGAAAACCTGTAATTACCAGTGAAAACAGGGAAAACAAAATTAAGCCTTAGAGGATCCGTGGCAATTGGCAAATGGCTACCCACAGTGGTGGGTCTTCAGAAGTCCCAGGGCTCAGGAAAAGAGATACATTTAAGCAAAGGAAGGGCTAATGACATACCTATGGAAAACATCTCACATTGCTGAAAGACAGCAGTAGGGGAAAGAGACTGGGACACTTCCTTGAGGAAGTAAATGACAGAAATGTGAATCTGAATAGTGGGAGATTCAGGACAGACAAGACGGCCACCAACACAGATGGTTCCAAAGTGGGGGTTGGACACATTTATGGAGGAAGACACTCTAAACTGCTAATAGTCTTGATAGCTGTATATCCAGCGTCAAAGGCAATATGACTCATTACCCATTGCTAGGAGTCACAAACAGAAGACTCTGCCCACGTCCTCCTTGTGGGCTTCCCATAAGTTGGCCACTGTGGGAACTAGGATGCTGGTTAGATAGGTCTTTCATCAGATCAGTGGCGTAGCGTGGGGGGTGCAGGGGGGGCCGGCCGCACCGGGCGCAACATCTGGGGTTAGGGCAAATCCACGGGTTAGGGGGCGCAAATCCACGGGTTAGGGGGCGCAAATTACTTGCTTTGCCCCGGGTGCTGACAACCCATGCTACGCCACTGCATCAGATACAACTGTTTTTTTTCTTATGTTATTAGGAGTTTTTTGAAAGTTGGCTGGCCAAAACCTCAGATTTTGGCTGTGTGCTTCTGGTAGGAACAAGTGACCAAATGTTTTCGCTGGGGGAAGGCATCCTGCATACCTGAGTCTTTGGCACACTGTTTCTATCCTGAAGCTTAACTTAAAGCAATGGCCACTGCTGCATGTATGGCAGACTACCTCATACCTCACAAGCCGTAGTGTCGGAAACATTAACAAATTCATTGCAACACACGGTCTCATGGATCAGAGTCCACTTAGTCAGATACAACTTGCCCACCAAAGCTTATACCACCATACATTTGTTAGCCGTTATTAAAGGTGCCACAAGGTTCTATTTTTACTGCAAGAGACTAATGCAGCAACTCTTTAGGAATTAGTAAATGGAACTCTACATTCTACTGATGGCTATTTACCTTCCTGTTGTTACCCTTTGTTCCCTAACAGAAAACAAAAGCAGTAAACCACAAGTTCTCAGGAAAGAGAGGTTAATCACTTCCAAATCAGCTCTCATCCCTATGTTGAGCATCCTTCAAACCATATGAAAGTGTGTTTCTCTCTGTGATGCCTAGACAACATGGCTAAGTACAATAATTACTATATGACATGATATGATAAGATATGATATGATATGATATATGATATGATAGGATTTCTTCTCTTCATCAGAAGATCACAGGGCAGTTTACAACGGACCTGGTCGCTTCTCAGAAGCTGTAACACAGAACTTAACTTTCCTTTTATGCTCCCAGAGGATTATCATCATATTAACTGAACAAAAAATAAAAAATGTATAATACAATGGAATGCCATCGATCTACCAAACCATGTTTTCCAGGAAAATATATTTTGAAGTGTTTATTCAGCTATGACAGCCAGACATAGGCATGCCTGCTTTAGATTTATTAAACTCCAAACATTTCAATATGACGTTTTGCAGATGCTTATGCCCAGCCATCCAATTCATAGAGATATTGCTGCCTGAAGTACCCCAGAACACAATTCTTCAGAAAATGAAAATTCAACAGCGATTGCAGTATGAGGGGGTTTGCCTTCAATAATTTGTTGGAGGGGGTCTAATTAAAGTGCTGTAGACAGATGCATTTTAATTTAGCATCTTCTGCTCATTAGAATTTAACACTCTTTCTTTGTCCTCTATTAAGTTTAATTCTTGCTTGTAACAGTCAAGAGGATGCAGATGGAAATGAAACTGACCAGAAAGAAGAAAGGAATTAGGATAGGTTAAAGGAGTTTTCAAAATAGGTTTTAAATAGTGCTTCGGTTTTTCTTTAATTACACCTGGGGAAAACCATCTGAAAAACAATTAGGAGTAATTTCTAAATGCTTTCTAAAGCTTGTACAAAGTGTTGGGATTTTTGTGGTTGGTGGGGAGGTGAGCTTGTATACTGTGACCAATAAAGAACTGCCTGCAGATCATCCAACAGGTTCAATGTAATCACCAGGTCGCAAATGAACATGCATAACATTTCTCTTTAATAAAGCAGTTTCCCTGTTCAAACGCAATGGAAAAGTGTGGTTTTCCATTACAGTGTGTGAGAGAAGAGGGTTAGAAGTCACAACACTTGTTCTCTATCAAATGAACCATCGTTTATCAAACTGATATAGTTAAGTTTGAAGTGGTGGAGAAAGGGGGTGCGGCTCACCCCAGGTGTCATCACTGAGGGGGGTGACAAAATGAGTTGTGTTTTAAAAAAGGGCTCGCGAATCTTTTTAGGAGTGACATGGTGGCTTAGGCGCCTGCAGGTTCCACGTTGCCTGAAATGGCAGCGTGGGACTTGTGTCTGCCTACTGCCTCTCCCTCAGCCGCTCTACAGCTGAGGGGGGGGGGCGGCAGAGAGGCTCCACATAGTGGAGAGACTCGCCCCGCCCCCATGGGTGGATCGCCCCATCCCTGGCTGCAGGACATGCCCCCGCACCAGGTACCCAAGCAGCTAGTTCTGCCGCTGTATGTTTGAATTGCACCACAGAGTTAATTTTTAAAAGCAATCTTCTGGTACTCCTCTTTCAATGCTAAGTGCCAGATGGCGAGTTTATATAATTAAGCAGCAAATCTTCAACTGTGCCATTTTATACCATTGTAGCTGAGGAGTTGCATGTTTGAATCCTTGTCGAGGGGAGGGGGAGCCACACCTCTACATGTTCAAATTGCATGCCATGGAAAAGAATTGGCCACCTCCCTACATGCAAGGACATCACATATAAATTCATGGATAACGGCTCATAGTCTTAGTCACCACACTAAGCTAGCTCTCATGAAAAACAGGGCATGGGAATCAGAACATTGTTGGATTACCTGGACATTCAAGTCTGGAAAATGTGGAATGGGTGGTTATTGGAACCAGAGCTTGCGGCAGAAGAGAGAGAAAAATGAGTGGACACTGCCTGCAGGAAACTGGAGGGCATCCTGCTCTAGAGCAGAGAAATGAAACTATTCTGACAGCACAAATGGCCAGCAGATTAATGGCGATTCAAAACCTGAGTTTTAGAAAGAAAAAAACTAAGTGCATAACACAGCTGCAGTTTTTACCTTTGGATTAGGCAATTCTTATTAGTTTAATGCTTCCACACCATATAATCTGTTTCACAATGCAGGCTGTAACTAAACGTAACTTTACAAAAGGCACATCCAAGGTCCAAACTTCCATTCCAACCATTTTTAGTCTCTGTTGTGAATGCACAACATGCCATAACAAAAAAAGAGAAAGGCTCTTTGAAATTCATCACCTTCCCTTGTTTCTTACTCCTCTATGACCTATTAAAACCTCATTCTTCCCTCTTAGCAAGTTTCCTGCTTCAGAATTCCTTTTTTCAGACTCATTACTAAACACCTGAAACTGAATTCAAATTAATGTGAAGTCTGACAGCTCATTAAATCAATGCATGAGTTTCACGTAACAGAAAACAAGGTGGCTTTGTACAAACAAGTTTATCAGGAAATTTGTTGCCAAAGTATTTGCCTTTTTCTCCACCACCAAACCTGTTGGTTTTGAACTTGATGTGAACTTGACATGCTAAAGGGAGTGGTGGATATTTATAAATCCAATTTAAGATGTAGCTAAGGCAGATGGGCTCTAGGAATAAATAACTGTGCCTTCCATATTTTGTGATAGTTTGGGTAAGTGATTCATGAAGCAGACATGGGCATAATCCTCATCTGAATTTCCTTATAGTTCACAATTGGAGATGGTGAACTAGGCAATGTTGCAATTCATCTGAATACTGTATACTTTCCTTCCAGATACCAAGTATAAAGGAAACCTAGATGAAGTATAAAGACTTAGTATCCTCATTTAAAGCTAACATTGTGAACAGAGGAATCTGCCTTATGCCGAGTCAGACCAGTCATCTATCTATTTCAGTTCCGTTTACATGAACTGGCAGTGACTCTCCAGGGTTTTGGATTAGCAGCCTCTCCCAGCCTGACTTGGGAGATGATGGGAATTGAACTTGTGACCTACGGAATGCAAAGGAGGTATTCTACCACTGGGTTATGGCCCTTCCCCACTGCTGATTTCTCAACCACCCTTAAAAGGTTAGGGTGTAAATTGCCTCCCTGCCCCTCCTTCCTCTCTTCTCCAATACAAATTCTTTCCCCTTTCTTTGTCGGCCACATCCCACAGCTCAGTACCCAATAACCAAGACTAGCCATAGTGAGTCCTAACCAGTTGCCATCTTACTCAATTATCTGAAGCAAGTTTGAATGCTGTAACAGGGAGCTGTGCTAGTGTTAACCATGGTCAGTGGGGATATAGATGTAATCTTAAACCACAAGTAATACAAATTTTGTCTTACAATTATGTGGTTCTAAGGGAAAGATGAGGGAGATAGATGGTGGGACCATCTACAAATATAGCCTTTTCCAGATCTTTTAACCCTGGCTAAGAAAACCACTGTATTATGTTTGTACTGGGTAAATTGAAACAAATTTTAAAAAACCTTAACCAATTATACTGTGGTTTGTGTGTTCCCAGGCATTCTATTCCAAATCACTGCAATTGCTTTTATTCGGGGGCGGAAGAGGGGTGCATTTGCTTTTTTATATTAAAAGAAACCCTTTTCTCCCCCGCTTTCTTCTCACATTTACTTATGCCCAGCTTCAAATATAAGCAGTCTCACTGCCCTTAAAGGTTACCCCTGGGTCTTTCTTTATCTTTACCACAGAAATAAAATTAACGTAGCCCTGGGGTTGGAAGCAAACCATTATATACTTGTGCTTAACACACTTTTATACACACATTTAGGATCTATCAATTTAGAAGCTCTTGTTCACCACCCACAGCTACTTCCTCTTAGCCTAGCAGAAAAATAGTTCTTCGCTGCTGCAGGCTAATTACACCATCTGTTTAGCCGCCATACAGCAACGCTACAGACATAGCACATTAACTCCTTTAACATTCCCAAACGGAGCTGCCTTGGGCTGCCCTCATACTGCTTCAGACTGCGAAAGACACAGTTGGGGCAGAAGGCAGTGGAACTCAAAAACTCCCTATTATTTGTATTCCTTGCTTCCTCCAATACAGCTGCAGTGCTGAGTCTCCACAGGGACTTCAACAATCTGACAATTTCCCTCCACCTCACCTCAGTGCTGTAGTTGCCAGTTGTCAGGACTGGCAATAAAAACCATCAATCTCCCTTTCTCACACATACACACAGGCGAACCCATAGAAAAAGGGAGAAAAATCCACGCAAGGCAGCACGGCTTGTCAAAAGAAATAGGCTGTTCCCAGGCAGAGCATGCAAAACATAGAAATGATTCAAATACAGTCTGAAGTCTACATTCTAAAGATCTAATGCCCAACAGGCCAATGTTTGGAAATACGGCCTGTCGAACTTTTACGCTCTCTTTATATGCACACATCCTTCATACACCTTACGGTGTTCCTGAAACTTTACAGAACAGGCCCTTTGTTTAGGAAACTTATGAGACCTTCTATTTTTTTCCCCATATATTTATTGGGATTTTACAAAAACATCAGTTTACAAAATACAAAAAAGAACATATGAAAAGAACAAAATAAAAAAAGAAAACCTAAAAAATACATAAAAAAGAAGAGATACAAATAAAAATACAAAATACAAAAAACGAATAGGTAAAAGAGAATTAAAAACAAATCCACTTTTTATAACTTTATGCTCATTAACTTGTTTCCTTGACCTCACACCTCCCCTTTTTGTATTCCAATTTAGATAATCAAATCAGCAAATCCTTACCCTCTTTCATTTATCTTAACTCTATATCTTATTTTCATCCATTATCAATATATATTTTCATCCATTATCAATTCATTTTTGCATATTCTTATTAACTTTGTTGCTAATACCCCCTATTCAATCCAATCATCATTTTAACATTCATTAATTTTACAATATTTCTGTAGATAGTCTTTAAATTTCTTCCAATCTTCTTCCACCAACTCTTCTCCCTGGTCTCGGATTCTGCCAGTCATTTCCGCCAATTCCATATAGTCCATCACCTTCATCTGCCACTTATTAGACCTTCTAGAACACCATATCCTAACAAAGCAGCTTCTCTGCGTTTACTTCCCAAGCTCTCATCATCCCTCTACCACTTTCTTCCCAAGCTGCCTGAACCCCATCAGCTGTGGCTCCTACACATATCTTACTCCTTTCCCTTTAGCAGGGGTGAACTTTGGTCTTTCAAATTTTAGTGGTGCCCGGTGCAACGCCAAAATTCAACACGCATGCCCCTACCTCTCACCTTCTGTTCTGCTCAATACACTCTGTCAGTTTGGGTGTCCTGCAGCCCCTAGGCTTGGTGCCCAGTGTAGTGGAACTGGTCGTGCTGCCCTAAATACGCATCTGCCTTTAGCAGCTACAGCCAACTACAGGTATGAAATAAGATGCCACAGCAAAAACATGCATGGTGGAAATGTCAGACAAGGAACAGAAGATTACCTAACTGCGGTCACCACTTTAAATACACACGAGCCAGAATCATCTCATATAAATGTCAGCTTCCAAGCCTAATTTGTGGCGATCAGGTATGTCAGACCCTCCAAGTGTCTCTATTTTCCATGGATGTCCCCGATTTAGAGAAGCTAAAGTTTCTGATTTGATCCTGGACTGTCCCACCTTTCCTTACTATGTCCCTATTCTCACTGGAGAAATGTTGGAGGGTATAGTTATCTGACCCCTGAGCCATCTAAAGGCAATCCTGTATGGGGAAGGGGTTTTTATGTTTAATCTTTTTTATGCTTTTATATATGTTGGAAGCTGCCCAGAGTGGCCAGGGAAACTCAGTAAGATGTGTGGGGTATAAATAGTAAAAATATCACTATGGAATGGGACGTCCCAATTTTCATCAGAGAAATGTTGGAAGGTATGGTATGTGTGAATACAACCATTTTCCAGTTGTAGGGTTTACTCCAAAGCTTAATTGACTGAGTAGCAACCAATACATTTTATGGTTTGTCAAATATTTGAGCTGAATATACTCACTTTTTGAGAACATCTTCAACAGTGCTAAAAATACCCCCCCCCCCTTTCAATTAGTTTGTGGCAGTCCGGGTAGAAATTTCCACTCATTCATTTACATTGAGCTCAGTGTCAATTAGCGACACCATTTATACAGGCAACTGACTATGTAGCATCATGATGTCCTCCTGTTCACCATATAATCCCTGACAGAATGAGGGGCTAATCAAGGAAGCAGCAGCCTAAGAGAAATTTTAAAGGGATCTCTCTTTTTAAAATGCATTTTTTTAAAAAAGGTAAAAGACTCTTGACAGTTAAATCCAGTCACGAATGACTCAGGGGTTAAGGCACTCATCTTGCTTTAGTGGCCGAAGGAGCAGATGTTTGTCCGCAGACAGTTTTTCCAGGTCATGTGGCCAGCATGACTAAGTCACTTCTGGCAAAACCAGAGCAGTGCACAGAAATGCTGTTTACCTTCCCGCTGGAGTGGTACCTATTTATCTACTTGCACTTTGATGTGCTTTCGAACTGCTAGGTTGGCAGGAGCAGGGACCGAGCAACTGGAGTTCACCCCATCGCAGGGATTCGAACTGCTGGCCTTCCGATCGGCAAGCCCTAGGCTCAGTGGTTTTAGACCACAGCGCCACCTGCGTCCCATTAAAATACATAGGTACTATTTATTTGTCTTTGAAATGTATAGATTTTTAAAAATAAATATTTCATATAACCTTTTCAGCACTTGCAAATGTAGCTAAGCTATGTGATCCTCTGCATTTTTATCAGTCAGCATTCTTATTAAAAATATAATCAAAGTATGGCTAACATTTCCCTTCTCTGCCTAACTCACTGCATCCTTTCTATTCAATTTCATTTTCAATAAAAGCAATTGTATCCAACAGGATAAAGATGAATCTAACAAGGGTTTTCAACCCTACCAAAATTATTAAGTAGATACCCGATAACCAAAGCAAAATAATATTCACTTCAACTTCTTGGAAAACTTTAGCTCATTATATAACTGGGCAATGAAGAATCTCTAGGCATCAAAAGAATGCTATGTTTAAAACGATCACTTTCACAAAACAGACTAACAGAAAAGCCCTCTTAGCCTGACTTCATCTCTGAACTTTTGAAAAAGCTACACATAATCAGAGGATACACAAGCTCATTCCACTCTATACTTCAAGGCAAGGCTTACTAGCATCACAGAAGCATTGATAAAATTGAATAGGAAGGATGCAGTGAGCTGAGCAAAGAAGGAAAATTTTAGTCATACCTGATTATGTTATTCTCAGAAGAACACTCCGATAAAAACACAGTGGAACAAATACATCTGCATTTCACTGCTAAACATGTTATTTGAAATATTGATTTATATATATTTAAAAACCTGTATGTTTCAAAGACAAAATAGCACTCATTTAAACATTTATATTTCAAAACTGAGAATTACCTTAACATTCCTTGGTATTCATCTACAAATCAATTTAGATGTCATTTTAACAGTAGAGCTCTGTACCAAGGAAAAAAAGGATAAAAAGTCCTTGAACACTGCAAGAAATAAAACCTATTTTCATTAGCCAGCTTTTATTCATGTCTTCTAATTACAGCCTTTCTTTGTTCCAACATTTTCTACCACTAATGAAACCATAATTAAAAAAGATGGGGGGGGGGAGAGAAATCCACTAAAACAGGGACTTAGCTTGTGTAACTTATTCTGTCTGAATTTAACTACCATTGGAAAATTACTAAATGGATTAAGCCACAGTACATGTGGTCAGTGCTACCTAGCAAAAAGCCAGCTATTCATTAGTGCTGCACACAAGCACTGTGTGTGTACGTGTATACAGATATTATGGCTACATCTCAAAAATGTCTTTAGATATGGGTTGGCACAGCTTCAATATTACAGACTGCCAGCAATATTAGGGATTGCCAGCAATAAAAGCAGAGTGTATGCTACAGGGAACACATTAAGTGAAAACAAGTCTCTGTACGCTTCTGTATTTCGGGGGTAGCAAAGCAAAGTAAAACTGAGTATTTGGTCCAGAGATAACACACCCATCCTCTTTGCCTTTTCAACTAATGGAAAAATACCAAGCTAGCCAACAACGTTGTATTATATAGATAAAGATCAAGAGCTGTACTGCAGCAACCTTTTTTTTTTTAACCTTAATGTGGAAAAAACTTTAGCAAATGTCAACCAGTGGTGAAAATCCAGCAAAACTGGGCAAAACTCGTTTGTCACATGGTCTCTGTTGTCACCGCAGCTTGACTAAGCAATACGGTTGCAGCTTGACCAAGACACCAAAGAGAGCTGTGATTCTCAACAGCAACAGAGAATTGTACCTTCTTTTTGGAGGATATTTCTAAAGCTTAAGCTCAAACCTTCTTAAAGTGAAAGGCAGAAGGTTGCATGGGCAGGTTCTGAACCCAAACACAATTGGCTTTGAACATTAGAAATGAAATAATAAAAAGGAAAACGTGTTTTCCTCCTTCGCAGGATTTTAGAGTTCCAAATTAGCCAGTCCTTTTTGCAGAGTGGCACCAATACTTACATTGGCAAACCAAACTTCTCTCATTTATCTATTTCTAAACTGGACAGCTGTGTGTGTGCCAGTTGCTTTTGTTTTTTCCTCTTTTCATTTATTTGTGTCTGCATCCCTCCACCCCCCCAAATCCAGGTTAACAGAGCATGTCAGCAATTGTACATATCGATGAGAACAGCACAAATAAATGTTATTTTGATGTGATGGAGAACATGGCCACATTGGTTCTTTTTAAAAATTGTGTTTTATTTGTCTATGGACACAAACACTCGTGCACATCAGCAATCTAGCTAGAGAAAAAGGCACATAGGAATAGTACTAATTGGAAAATGCAGCACACTTTACATGCCATAACTATGAAATTCATTTTAGAAATGTTGAAAATTAGGGAAAGGGGAGCACAAGATGAGCAGAGCAAACTACACAGAAAAGCAAGAGGGAAACCCCCAACTGCACTTACCACTGTGGCTTCGTTTGCACAGTATGGTAAGCCAACCTATAGTTTACTGGGACCATGCAAATGTGACAACTTCTGGAGAATTTCATAAAGCTTTGATTCTCCCTGGTCTGTTTTTATTTTTTTTAGCACGGCACATTATGGCATGTATTGTTTTTCAAGCCTCTAACCATGTTTGATGTTTCTCCTTTTTCTTCTAACATAGGACAAACTCTTGGCTACAGATAGCGGTAAAGGGCAAGGCACCTTAACCACAATCCCAGGTTCAGATTACAAACTAAGACAAACCTTGGTTTGGCTGGCCTGCCACACCATGTGATGATGCTGAGCTAAATGGAACAAGAAAGAGTCGAGCAGATATGAGCTCCTTTCTGGGAGCAATCACATTCATGCAATCCCAGCAAGCCGTAGTTTGGACTTACCATGTTGTCCAAACAAGGCCTACACGTTTTCATGTTCAAATGGGAACTGATATCTCTCAGTTCCCTCTCACTGGTCCTCTTTTGAAGATAGGAAGTTGCCTTATATCAAGTCAGACTATTGGTCCATCTAGCTCAGTACTGTCTATGGTGACTGGCAGTGCTTTCCAGCATTTCAGAAAGTGGACATTTTCAGTCCTACCTGGAAATGCTGGGAACTGAACCTCGGAACTTATGCATGGAAAACAGAGGCCCAATCACTCAGCTGTGGCCCTTGGCAGCCCTCCAAAATCTTGTCATTTTGCACCCAAGATTTCTGCAGATCTTCTGCAGTCTATAAATTAGTACCTGCAAGTTACCAGTACTTATAACCACACAAATCATGATTATTTGTCGATCAGTGAGTCCCATTGCTTTCATAGGAGCTTGGGGTTCAACATGCAATTCTGGAGCAGTCTAGCTATGAAGAGTCACTTGTGGCCCACAATTTTTCTTCCAGTGACGTGCATCTCAGTTTATCAGTAGGGAAAAAGATGAGCAATATTTTAAAAAGACGGGTGTATTACATGTATCCATAGCAGAACAGAATTTCCAGACAGTCAAGCCAAACCACTAAAATGACTTGCTTGAAATATGTGCCAAGATTTACCAGTAAGATTACACAGGAATGAAGGGAATGTAGAACACCTATTCATTATTACGTAATCAACTTGGCAAAAAGGCTTAACTGCAACAGTTTCTCCACTGTAGTCTAATACAAATAGAAAAAATTGCTTGAGGGGTGAAAACTCTTAAGATTATTAACAGCACATAAACCAGACAGGTTCAAATTAGTGGGTTTTGCAACAACAAAGGTCAAATGTGATTCTTTTTTAAAGGATTATCTCACAAAAATCTCCTCCTAAAGTAGGAACAAGAGTTTCTGTGAGAGTATTTTGTATAAGGCTAGTTCAAAACCACATGTTTTGGTGTTTGATGATGGCAATTATCAAGAAGTGCTTAGGAGGCATGTCAGGCTACCATTTTCTCTAATAATGAACTCAGTTGGTTGACTGCCTATCATTTTGGAAGTGAAACAAACTCAAGGGACACCTCAGTTTGTTAGAAATACATACATTTGTAAATGAAAAGAAAGGTTCACTGCTCCTCCACCCAAATACACACACAGACACCTGCCAATGATGGGATCTTGAGAGTCTATCACTGAAATATGTCTGAGACACTCAATATTTGTGTGCCAGTCGGCCGGTGGCGTAGGGACATATCCGGAATACTGCAGTTGGCAGCAGTGTACAGGCAGAAACTGGCAAAATTTCAGGGGAAAACCAGACATATATGGCAGACCATGGCAGCAGTGTCGTTTTTGTCAATTTTCCATAACAACAGCTCAAAAATGGCAAAAAAAGAAATTGCATAAAGAAGCTCAACAACTTTTCTGTCTGGATTTTCATGGTTTGAAATATGGCAATCCTATGGTCAGGGACAGAAAGGGGAAATTGGCGGGAAGCGTAGAAGAGAAGGTCAAGTAGGAGTAGCTTATCTACTTAGGGTAAGAGGCAGCAATATCTCTCCCAGCAGGGGTGTCACTGCCACTTACCAAAAAGGGATGGAGCAAAGTGACAGTAAGGGCAGAGCACACTGGGACAGCCAATCCTACACTCGTGCCAGTATCCCTAAGCAGCCCTAGCCTCACCAAAGCCTCATCCCAACAGGTAGGCAGCAGTGACACCCCTGACAGGAAGCTATTGATGCCATCACATCCCAATGGATGAACAGCTCCTGGAATTGACATACATAGTCCCTGACATATTGTAGGAAGTTTCCTAGAAGGGAGGGGATGCCATCCCAATCTGTGGAACAGCAACCTATCCCCTCACCGCTATGGGAGCTAACAAACAAAAGTTACTCAGGTTTGAGTTGGCAGCCCTCAAGCACTATACAGTGGTACCTCTAGTTGTGGACACGATCCGTTCCAGGGTGCTGTTCGCACCCCAAAAAGTCCGCAACTAGAATGGCACTTCTGTGCAAGCGCAGAGTGTGATAGAGCGCTTCTGCACACGCAGGTGTGGTGAAACCCAGAAGTATACACTTCCAGGTTTCCCGTGTTGTCAAGCCGAAAAGACGCAACATGAACCTAACGCAAAACGAGGTATGACTGTATAACAGAGAGGAGCGAAGGCCTGGGAGAAATGGAGAAGAAATGTGTCCTTTACTCTTTTCTCCACACTCACTTCCCCAGGAGGTCTGACTAGTCTCCTGTTCCAGACCGCCCACATCCCTGAACATGAGCAGTGCTTTTAGGAAGTGGGAATGCACTGTATCATTTTTTATGTGTTTCTTCATTAGTATCTGGTCATAATGGAGCAACCAAGCTCTGTATATGTCATTGGGCTTGGGGCTCTGACCATCCCTGACCACCATTTGTGGCTGACAGGAGCTGGAGTCCATTTGGATGGTGCCAAGTCGACTATCCCTGTTCATACGATAACCCATACATCAAGCATAAACAAGTGATACCAGAGTGTATGAAAGAGAGGACCTGGAACAATGAGTGTGAGTGAGCATGTAAGTGCCATATACTTGCATGCTCCCAGCGAAAGCTTCTAGCATAATCAACTGTGCACATCTTTGCTTTAAAACAGCCTGCCAACATTACCCACAGAGAAAAAATCTTTAAAAGCAACACAGGAAGCCAAAATCTAATTCAGGAACTATGTCATTTTTGGAAATAACGATAACGACCAAGGTCTCCGTTTAAGTATCTACCCGTTTCGAGCTGTTTAGCATTTCTAGCAACACGCTTTAGAAAATGAGAGTCAACAAGTGATTTTCAAAAGCACAGCTGACGCGGCACCTCCCTCAGACCTCTTAGACCTTCTCAACAGAATTCAAAGCTAGTTCACCCACAGCCACCTCCAATTTTGTTTTCATTTCTGCCTCCTCACAGAGGGATAAATGGAAAGTTACAGTGGGAAAATGGCACAAATTCTTAGCATAGGTTCCGTAAATGACTGCAGTTTTGCCAGGAGAGGGGAAAAGAACACAGGTTACACAGGCTACAAATTGAAAAGATTAAATCCAATTTGTTGGTTCTCTCTCCTGGGCTAGGTTTCTATACTGAAACTTCTCTCTGAGCTTTTGCTACAGGCAGAAGTAATATGCTCAAATATTAAAAACAAAAACAGATTTCTGAAAACAAATATGACCTGCACCCAAAGCGCTCTCTCTCTCTCTCTCTCTCTCTCTCTCTCTCTCTCTCTCACACACACACACACACACACACACACACACTACTCTCCCCCCACAAACAAAATCCTTTGATACCTTGGATCCATTGAGTAATATTGCATAGCTAGAAAAGGCCAAGGAAATAGGTCAAATATAATAAACAGCCTTTACCTACCATACTGAGAAGTCAGCAAATGGATAAAGGAATCTGATAGCAGAGCTCAGATGTGCAGGGTGGGCAAATACCATAGAAAATGAACAGAACACCAAGATAGGCTGAACAAGCATAGTAAACATGATGAGACCATCTATAGCCCCTAATCATTAAGTTGCTTTTTTAAAAAGAGAACTCTTTAGTTGTATTTTTAATATAACATTACATGATTTGGGCTTTTTCATGCAGCAGCATGCAGCTACCAGTCATTATCGTTAAGTGTGGTGCAATAAAGTAATTCACATGCATGAATTACTTGATATTACTTGATAATAAGCAGCAATTCTTGCAGGACAGGGGTGGGCAGAAGCCAAATTTACTGGTAGATCACTGGATTATTTGCTGGGCATTGGCAAGAAGTTGCAGCTCCCAATTGTTTAATCACAACAACTTCTCAAAGGTTCTCCCCACCATCAGCCCATGCCTCAGATTCAGTAGTTTGAATCCCTGATGTGTAAGTAACACAGATATACATATGCAGGTCATATGCAGGCATGGCTCATGGGGTGCAGTAACTATTTGATTCTGACCCTGAGCCACTATTTCACATTCCCACAGAGCTACTGGACTTTGACCACCAAAACCAAAGGTCCAACTTGTTGTTGGACTACAGCTCCCATCGTCCTTGACCGCTGTGGATAATGGAAGTTGGGAATCCAGCCACATCTGAATGGCCACAAGAGAATCCAGGTTTGTTCCCCCCCCTTTTTTTGTCTGTGCAATGTGAGCAGGTGTAACACTGACCTAGTTCACACATCACAGCAGCCAAAGTATTGCTTACCTGGAGTTTGCAAAAATGCTTGCTCTCAAAGAGGAGATCATATCTGCTTTGCTCCAACCTGGGCTTTTTAGCTCAGCACAGGATAGCAGCTAAGCCAAGGTTTGGCTTAGTGCCAACTGAACCCAGGATAATAATTAAGCTCCCTCCTCCTCAACCAGAAGTTGTACCCGTAAGTAAACCTTGGCTCCACTGCATGGTTAACTATAAGAAACCTTAACCATGATCCCAGGTTTGAAGGACAAACCTTAACTTAGCTGTCACACTGAGATAAAAAGCCCAGCAGGGAGCAAAATGGCTGCAATTTCCTCCTTGAGAGCCAGCATGGGTTAGGTTAGCTTCACGTGACACCGAAAACAGCTACTATCTGATAAAGGTTTTTTTGTATTAACATTACTATTGATCTAATATTTATAAATCCTTAATTCAGGATAAATTCTGAACCCAGTGACCACATAAACTGCACATGTGAAAGTCAAGCACTACCTTAGTTATTCAAAATAAAATTCTATTATTTTATTTATTTTTTCAATAGCAATGCCCATGCAACAATAGGCTAATTTTCTCATGGGAGAAACTATTTTTCTGTCATTCTGAAGCATGCCAAGCTTCAGAAACCCAAAGATGGGAAAGATTTCTTAATTTTGCTTATTTTGAGGCATATGTGTTTCTTATTGTTTTGCTTGTAAAAAAGTGTAATTGCCAACACACACACCCCAAAGGGCAATCCAAGATTTAGCTGTTGTATCTTGAACAATGAAGTTGAAACTGCATAAAAGACATCTAAACATTATCAATGAAAACACAATAAAATATTTAAGGCTGGAGCTTCATGTATGGCTTCCACAGCTTGATAATATATGCTTGCTTGGTGTGAGAAACACAGACACAAATGAGTTAATATTTATTTTATCAATTTCATTAAAAATATTGGCAAGTAATCCTTCATCCACTGATACCAATGTGGGGTTCAGAATTTAAATTGGACCAACCAGCTAAATCATATAATAAATAACACACACACACACACACCAAAAAACAAACAAACCTCACAATCCAAACAATCCAAACAAAGGCATCTAAGAAACAGCAGAACAGGTCAATATTCAATACTTCCACAAAAGCAACAGCCCAAACTGGGTATGACAATTTGTAATGTGCTCCCAAGGTAAAAATGTGCTATTGGGAGATTGTGTGTGTGTGTGTGTGTGTGTGTGTGTGAGAGAGAGAGAGAGAGAGAGAGAGAGAGAGAGAGAGAGAGAGAGAAATTTGATTCAAGTGCTAGCATTTAAGCATCCCCGATAGCAACAATACAGTTTCCAGTTTCAAATTCCAGTTTCAAAAGTTATCTCAACAAGTAAAGGATTTGCTTATGCTAGATTGCTTTTTATAACTCTGCTTAGCATCTGTGTGTATAATACCTCAAAGCAAACAGATACGCTTTTCCTACACAAGTTTATCTTACCCATCTCAGAAACTAAGCATATGGCCAGTACTCATCAGTGCCATTTAGATGTAGGACACAGATTACAAAGATTACCCTCTACCACCACAGACACACCCAACCACAATAATGCAAGAACACAGACTAAGCACCTGAAGGCTTTTTCACTACCTCATTTGAAGATCAAAACTTCAGATAGGCAAAGTTGCTGTTACAGCTCCAATTAGTAGTTCTGCATGAACATAAAAGCACTGCTAAATGTATGAAGAAATTATGCGATAATAAAAGCCAGTTCTAACCACTATGAAAACAATACAGAACAGTAAATTGTAAATCAAGGTGGGTAATCTATTTCTGACCGAGGGCAAAAGGCAAAATCGGGAAGAGCAATAGATGTGACTCTTACTTTTGTATAGTAGGCTACATTCCAGCCACCTAAAATTCACAGGGCTTCTACAAAGACACACACACACCCTTCGCTATAGCCACCCATGCAATTACCATTATCCCAATTCAGTGATATATCTCAGACAAGTAAAAAATACTAAAGGAGAGTGCCAAACAGGTCTAGTGAGAGCTGTGGCCTGAGGGAAAGGGGTGTTGAGGGAGAGAGCCTTGAGAGTCAGACAGAAACGCCCCTGAACTTGAGAATCCTCACCTGTTGCAAATGTGTAACTATTCAGCTTGGAGAGTGGTAAATGGTCTATCCAGCATCCAAAATTTTACCTGGATTTGGGAAGACGCAGCTTAATCTATTTATAAGCAAACTACAGTGGTACCTCTGGTTACATACTTAATTCGTTCCGGAGGTCCATTCTTAACCTGAAACTGTTCTTAACCTGAAGCACCACTTTAGCTAATGGGGCCTCCCGCTGCTGCCGCGTCACCACCGCACGATTTCTGTTCTCATCCTGAAGCCAAGTTCTTAACCTGAGGTACTATTTCTGGGTTAGCGGAGTCTGTAACCTGAAGTGTATGTAACCTGAGGTACCACTGTACGTATGAGGAAACCACCTCTCCCCTGGTGCAACTCTCATGTACAGGCATTGGCCTCACACCAGTGGTCAAAGGTGTGGGAAATAGTAGTCCAGCAACATCTGGGACAGTTTCCACATCCCTGGATTGAGACATATACAAGATAGGGGCCTACACAGACTCAAAATAAGGCTCTAAAGGTGCCTAGGACACTCCTGCAACCACAGACCGTACATGAATCACATTATTATTATTATTATTATTATTATTATTATTATTATTATTATGCAGCGATTTGTAAAAGTTTTCTCAGAAATTAACATGAACACCCATGAAAGAAGAATTGTGGACTCTGTGCACAATATACTGACTGTGCGCAAAGTCCCCTAAAAACCACAAGATTCTCCTCCACCAAAAGAATCTGAGGAATCCAGAGCGAAAGTCATAAGGAAATTAATCCCACACATTTATTTGAACAAGCCAGTTAATAACCGCTGCATTACAGTAAAGCACAGCTCCATCCGAAACCTTTACCAGCTGCTGAGTGAACTTATTTTCTATTTGTAAAGCTTAAGAGAAACAGAGTCGGGCTTTAAAGCTTTATCTCAATTATACTTATTAAGAGCAAGTACTACCTTTTAATATTAATCAGGACTTAATAAGGCCTTCCTTCCAGCTGTACAAAATGCCTCTTGTTCAAGCTCAAACAACTGAAAAGGTATTTTTAAAATCATGCCATGCATTCCAATTGAGGTGATGATACAATTCCTTGGTGCTTGTGATCCTTACAATAAGGCTTGACCAACAATACAGTTCCTACTAATTATGTGAACCTGGACTGGGGGGGGAAAGAACACATCAATCAATCTTGTGTTTGTCATGACTATTGTAATGTGCTTTTAATGAGTAGCAGGTTTTTTTAAAAAAACTTTGATGTTTTTGCCTTTTTCCTCATTCCAGAAGAGGGGTGGGGGTGGGGAGGGAGAGAAGAGAAAAGGAAAAGGAAAAGGAAAAATCAGAGTTTTACTCAGAGGCACTGCCATTTTACCTTTTTTCTTTTAAATAACCAATGTTTCATCTTGACTTTGATTTAAAGTTAGGCTACCTCTAAATAGAATTTGAAACTTTACAAGAGAATAAGTTCAAGAGGAAGGGGAAAGAGTCGGTGTTGCGTCTAGGAATTTTAATTTCATTGCATATACAGTTAGGGAAAGTCCAGTTCTCTTTTTGCCTTCACAAATGATTAATTTTATCAGTTGTGGTACAAGAGTAACAACTTGAGGGAGCATCACACAGCGGAATGTACAACAACCACACACACATGCTAATCATTAGTCTGACAGAAAAACAGACCTCCCCCCCCCCCACTCCCACTCTGAGAGCATCAGAAAAGGCACTGGAAAAACACATGGGGAAAAGACAGGAGGGATTCTTTTAGAGCAATGTTGAAATCCACACACAGTGTGTACGCTTTGAAACAAAAGAAAAGCTGGAAGAAAGAGCAGAAAAGATGTTCTAAAAAAGTAAAAGTTAGAATATTCAGCAGCCCTGAGTTTTTGCTTGAGTGGTATTCAGATGCATGTTACTAGAAGAGAGATAATTAATTCATGTTACTTGTATAGTTCCCCATGTCATGTAATACCATGAAGATGACAACAAGTCCAAAAACAGATGCACAGGCCAATTTTTGAGACCACTTATTGCACCCTCAGGTTACATCATCTGGGCTTGTTCTACAGGGGTGAGCTGGAAGCCCTCCTCTGACGTATTTGTCGCACCTTTATCTCAGGTGCTTATCAAGGATAAAAGGTAAAGGTAAAGGGACCCCTGACCATTAGGTCCAGTCGTGGCCGACTCTGGGGTTGCGGCGCTCATCTCGCTTTACTGGCCGAGGGAGCCGGCGAACAGCTTCCGGGTCATGTGGTCAGCATGACTAAGCCACTTCTGGCGAACCAGAGCAGCACACGGAAACGACATTTACCTTCCCGCCGGAGCAGTACCTATTTATCTACTTGCACTTTGACGTGCTTTCAAACTGCTAGCTTGGCAGGAGCAGGGACTGAGCAATGGGAGCTCACCCCGTCGCAGGGATTCGAACCGCCGACCTGCTGATCGGCAAGTCCTAGGCCCAAACTGCAATAGTCACAGCACCAGATCAAACCATGGGCAACTGTCATGGCCTGAGGTAGTTCTGTGTTCAGCAACAAACTCACAACAGCCCCAACCAGCATGGTCAATGGCAAGGGGTGATGTGATTTGTAGTCCAAGGCAACTGGAGGAACCCAGGATTGCAAAGGCTACTGCACAACAAAAATAACAACTTAAGCAGCACTTTCTGATTCAATAAGCTAGAAATACTACCAGTGACTATAGTAATCTTTTATTAAGACATTTCCCTGCAAAGTACACTTTGTCAGAATCATTATACTCAGTCGCTAAACAAGACAAGTGCTATGACTTTTCATAAGCCTAATGGGATATGTGCTATTTTAGAGGGTTACTTGATATTATTATTATTTTGTAACACAAACTGCAGCAAAGAATAGTTTTGTGCAATTTTAAAACAGTGTGTAATTAGAATACAGGCAATATGAAAAACAAAGCTACAAAGAATCCAGTTGTGTGTGATTTCGACTGCCACCTACTGGTCACAGTCAGATCATTTTAAAAGCATATACTTTAAAGTCTGGTGATTTAATTATAAAGCAGGGTCCCCCCCCAAAGTAACGTTGAGCAAATACCAGGATGGGGGGGGGGAGAGAACCATCTGGAATAAATATTGCAAGAGGTATGTATAACCACAAAGAAAATGCACTAAAATATGCATACAGCATGTGGTGTGAAATAAACTTTTCCAAAACCTGGGTAAATACAATAAAAGCAACTGTGGGGGGAGGGGATGACTTGCTCAGAACCACTTAGAAAAGTATCATTGTTCCTGAATGGAACATGTAAAATTTTAAGGTGGTAAGAGCCGTTGAGCACTTGCTATCTCAGGGAACACAGTCCTTTTTCTCTTCTTATTTTTTTCCAACTACCAGATTTAGAGACGGATCACACAAGCCATACACTTAATGTGTTTCAGAGTATATTATTTAATCCTGCTCTCTTCTCTCTATCAAGACAGGCCATCACACACACTGACTACCTATTCCAGAAACACCTCTCTGTGCTTCAGAGCAAGTTTTAATTATCCCACAAGCCCACACTTTAATATATTAAGGACTATTACTACGTTGGCCCTTTCCCTCTTTATTAGTGATCTTGTTCCATTGCCATGTGGTGGCCTTTTGCTATTGTCTGCATTTTCGATTTTACTTCAAAATAAAACTTCATATGAAAACTGTCACCAGAAGAAACAGCATGCACAGAAGCAACAACTCTGCCAGAACTGTCTTGCCCATAACAACATTGAAATGAGTAAAAAACACCCCACAGCTGGCGAAGTTCTCCTGTGCAGCTTTTGCAAGTACAGTGGTACCTCCGGTTGCGGACGGCATCCGTTCCGGAGCTCCGGTTGTATCCTGAGGTTTCCATAACCAGACGGAACACTTCTGTGCACACACACACGCATGCACGCATGGTGGCAGAGCACTTCTGCGCATGCGCGCACAGCAAAAACCCAGAAATATACTTCCGGGTTTGCCGCTTATGTATCCTGAAGTTTACATAAGTGGAGGGATACGTAAGCGGAGGTACAACTGTAGAAGGGCTCTCTGGCAACGGACTTCAACTGGTGGGTCGGGACCCACTACCAGGTCAATATCTGATCAAAGGTGGGTCTGCAAAAGGGCATCGAATGTCAATCAGTCAAAGGCCTGGCTGAAGAGGAACATTTTTGCCAGCAGCCTAAATGAAGGTACCAGCTGAACCTTCCTGGGAAAAGCATTTCATGAATGAGGAGCTGCAGAAAAGGTCCATTTTCATCTTGTCCACTTTCTGGACCTCTCATGGAGGAGACACACAAAGAAGAGACTAAGAGGATGATCTCAGGGTCCAGGTAGGTTGAGGTATTGCGGTCCTGAGCTATTTAAGGTTTTATAGGGGGAAACAAGCCACCATCTGGGCTTTGAAAAACAGGGTTCCTCACTGGGGCACTGGGGCTATCATTGACATCCCATTCCATAATGGGGACATCCCATTCCATAATGATAATTTTACTATTTATACCCCATAAACCTACTGGGTTGCCCTAGCCACTCTGAGCAGCTTCCAGCACATATAAAAACATAATAAAACATTAAACATTTAAAACCCTTCCCAAGACAGGATTGCCTTCAGATCGCTCGGGGGGGCGGGGTCAGATAACTCTATACCCTCCAACATTTCTCCAATGAAAATGGGGACATTCTACTGTGCCCTCCAACATTTCTCCAATGAAAATAAGGAAAAGTGGGACATTGCAGGATCAGAAAGGTTTATTTAAATACCTCTTTCATTTCATTATAGATCATCTCCCAGAATGCCTTAATCTTTGGGCATGTCCACCAAAGGTGAAAGAAAGTACCTTCTGTCTCCTTACATTTCCAGCATTTATTATCAGGCAAATGGTAAATTTTTGCAAGCTTGACTGGTGTTATGTACCACCTATAGATCATTTTCATTAAATTCTCTTTTAAGGCATTGCATGCCGTAAATTTCATACCAGTGGTCCATAACTGTTCCCAGTCAGCCATCATAATATTATGTCCAACATCTTGTGCCCATTTAATCATAGCAGATTTCACCGTTTCATCTTGAGTATTCCATTTCAACAGCAAGTTATACATTCTTGACAAATTCTTAACTTTAGAGTCTAGCAATTCTGTTTCCAATTTTGATTTTTCCACTTGGAAGCCTATTTTTTTGTCCAAATTATATGCCTCCATTATTTGATAATAATGGAGCCAGTCTCACACTCTGTTTTTTAATTTTTCAAAACTCTGCAATTTTAGTCCGTCTCCCTCTTGTTCCAAAATTTCCCAATACTTCGGCCATTTAGCCTCCATATTGAGTTTTTTCTGAGCCTTTGCTTCCATTGGTGACAACCATCTTGGGGTTTTATTTTCTAACAAATCCTTATATCTTTTTACCAAGTGTGTGTGTGTGTGTGTGTGTGTGTGTGTGTGTATTGCAAAAAAATAATAATTACCTAGTATATTTTTTTGCATCCATGCTATACAGGATCTTCTGAGGTTCTGGTAAGGAACTCAAATGTTTCAAAACATAGTTTTCAATAAGCTACCTTGAGAGAATCCAGATACAATTCCTAATTAATACCAATAGACATCTACATAATATATTCCACATAATATATTCCCCATCTTTGCCTATATTAAGCATCAATACATGCTCTCAGAATTCAGATTGTAAAACTTGTTGTCCTGTACATTAAAAATAATAGTATACATCACCAATGAAATACAGCCTTTGACATGCTCTGTCTCTCTGTGTGTAGCTGATCTCAAAAATAAAAGCCTCTTGATGGATTAATGCCAATAGTTCCAAATTAATCAGCCCCATAATGCTTTGCATGTGCCTACACATTGGTCTTTACATCACAATAAATCTTGAGCCATTAAGTTTCATTTTGCGTTCTCTTACCATAAATTACTCACATCATGCGCCTGTGCACACAAACCCTGTATAAGAAGTTTGCTAAGCTTTGACTAGCATGCTAACAAAATACCTGAACATTGTGCCTTAAGTCAAAACATTTAGACATTACGGAGCAGCCTTGATACATTAGGTTCCCCTCCCCCATCCTGAATACAGGGCTGTTTATTGGAGATTCTGTGCCTTTGACATTCATCAACCAAGGCTGACAGCTTAAAACTGTTTAGATCTGTCGATCAGATAGTGGAAGCAAATTTTTATTGGTAGACATTAGAGTTAGGGGTATACCTGCTGTTTCCCGAGGATATTAGGTTGTATACCTAAATACAGTGGATTTAAATTAACTTACATCTATTGATTTCAATAGGTATACCCCATTTAATTAGTTAGGTAGTTAGATACAACCTATTTGTCCTCTGCATTCTTGTAGCAGGTACACACAAAATGTTAAAAGTGACCTTTCCTTCTAACAAGCAGTAGTAGCTTTTGTTTATTAAAATGAAGATTGTTTTACATTGCCCTGTCTCAGAAAGGCATCTAAACTAAGGTGTTGCCAATGTGTAAATGTAGTGAATTTTTGAACATTTCAACCATCTTGTTATTCCAGAACAGCACCATCTGGATTTGCTTCAGCCTGCAATGCATTCAAGTGCTGAAGGGGTGAGTTAAATCCTGGAGGAAAAATAAACAAGACCTCCGAAAATCAAGCATAAATAAAGTTGTTCTTCCCTTCCATTCCAGGTCTCAAGTAATCAAACAGTAATGAGATGATTATTTTTGCACATTGCAATGAGTGATATGCAGAGTTTTTCTGAGAAAACAAAATGGGGTTGTTTTTGCAATAACCTGAAATTGTTTGTCCAGTGTAGACAAGAATTGTTTTAAGGTAATGAATCTGTAGGATAAACAGTCCTGGCTCCTTTAATCTGTAAACAAAACATTTATTTACTTATTTATTTGGATGTTTGCACTATGGCCCATAGACATTTGTGAACTGCAGCTTTGAAACTGACCAATGTTAATTTGCTGCCATGACCTCAGATTGTCAAACTGCAATCATACAAATATGTTTCCCATTGAGATTCATGCTATGTTTACACAAAATGATGGTTATATACTGTGTTTTAGCTTTGGGGAAACAGTACTGTACTATATATGCAAAAAAAATTCCCAACACTTTCATGGAAATATATATGGCATCTAATTTAAACCAATTTGATTATGCCAGTAGAAACAGGTAAGAAGACTCTTAATCAGAACGGCAAACATTATTAGATTAATTTATATTAATCAAGTGGAACAAACTTTATTTATACCATAAAAAGAGTATATGCAATATTTTAGATTTACACCCCCCACACACTGATATGTGCATTTGTACGTGTATGTTTATAAACACACATACACACTTATGTATTACTGACAGCTGCTTTGGGTTCCCTTTTCAAAGGATTAGTGGGGTAAGCACATTAGAATTAAAAAGGAAATAGTTTACCCAAGCTGGAAATTGGCACCAGCAGCATCTCCTTGTCAAGCAAGCAACCATTGCAACTTTGTATCTTGTTATAAGATTCAGTGCACACATTTTTCTTTCTTGGCACAGGGAGTTTTAGAACTGGGCTATAAAAAGCTGTTTAGCAATGCAACCCTATCACTGAGTTGCATCAGCTGCAGAAGGATCACTCTATTCCAAGATAGTAAAGTGTAGTAAACTTAATCAGCCTTACTTAAAATGTCATAACATCTTAGTCATCAAAACTTTATGAGCTGGGCCATAGCTAGGATGGCACTGCGGGGTGGGCAGAAGACTAGGGAGAGATGTAGGTTTGTGTAATCTTAGTTGTCACCCTGTTCTCTGTTCTCCTCTATACTTTTACAGCTGTCAAAGGAGGTGCCAAAGTTGGGGCTCCACTTCAGATAGCAAAAACATATTGAGCTGGCACTGATCACTGATTGCTGCATTACAAGGGTGCTATCTGGTGAATGCAGACTCACTCGGAAAGTGGGGGTCCTGGTTTAGTGAACTATGTGGAAGGGGAAAGAGCAAAGATGAACTGCAAAGCCTTCATTCTCAATGGACAACTAGGCACAAATGTCTGCTGTAGCTGCTATCTGTAATACATCACTATATTCACTTGCAACCTAGCAGCCTTTCAACATGCACCTAAGCCAGAACTTTGCCCTCCCAACACCAAGTAAGATCACAAGAGAGGCCAATAACAAGCAGCGTCTAAGGAGCAGCCACTAGTTCCTCTGCATAGGAAACAATGACCTGAATCAGCCATTGATTTAACTTGCAGAATTCCTGTTATCTTTGAAAGCTGCTGGAGGGACAGAAATGTAGCAGGTGTGGATTTACACAGCATGTGGGAAACAGTGAAAGGGAATGTGGCACCTGTTGCAAGGCACCACTTTCAAAGGAAGAGGGAATCTGCGAGAAAGAAGGAGGACAGCAACACCATTTCTCTAGGATGCTAGCGGGACTCGCTCCATATAACTGATCGTGTTCATAAAAGCCGACACTGTTTCTGCCCTTGTTCTGTTCTTCTGATAGTTTGCACATGTATTTGCTTGTGGAGTGAAAGTCCCTCTTACTCGCATAAGACCATTTTCATGATAGGTACAAAATGTGAGGGGGGCACTGGGGTGGATCTCTACTACAACAGGCCAGGAAGGACTGAGAGTCTGAATCATCACCAGAAAGGCTGGAGTTGGGGTGGGGGAGAGAAACTAAACAACTAAATGACTTCTTTATTGCTCCCCAGTTATTAATGAAGTACTGTTACAACTATGAGGGGGTGGGAAGAAAGAGAAGAGGCTGAGACCGACAGCAAGGTGTCCTTGGAGAGCATCACCAAACACTGGCCATCAGCATCAAATGAATATCCACCAGCTGTAGCACAATGAGAAATGGACTAGGCAGAACAGAAAGCACACGGAGGTGTACACAAGTCCAACAATGATCAGGATTTCCATGCACTGATCATGGTCAACCTGTGGTCCTCTGGATGCAGCGGGACTCCAGCCGTAATTCCCTTTCCCCTGGCAAAACTGGCTGGGTCTGATGAGAGTTCACAGTCCAATATCCAACACCTGGAGGGTCTGCGGGTTACCCAGCAATGCTCTAATCACTCTGACCAGCTGTCTAAGCTAAAAAGTGGGCTTTTTAGAAAAGGTTGGAACTTGAAAAATTGACATCACCTTAAGTGATTTGAGATCTAGAAAGTTTAACTTTGTAAACAAAACTTTTAAAATATTCCATGCTAATTTTACATCTCTGTAGGACAAAGCTGTTGAAAGGAAATACTTTGTTTAGGGGGAAACATCAATAAAGCATATCAGTGTTTTAACAGAAAGTGTAACATAAACAAACTCAAACTTGTACTTTAGAAATTATTTTTACTGAAATACTCGTAAAAGTTTTTTTAAAACATACTTGCAAAATGTTATTTTTAAGAGACAACTCAATAGAGCACATATTCTCCATCTTTCAATGTAAAGGAATAGAACAGAAACCATCACATACTAATTTTAGCATGCCCAAGGAGCTATGCATGCATATATATGCGCTGTGTGTGTGTGTGTGTGTATGAGAGAGAGAGAGAGAGAGAGAACACACTTTGAAACTGCCCAATTTGCGTTATTGCATAAGCTCATGTTTATTCATTGATTTTCTGAAAAACTGCATCTTTAGAAATGGAAAAAGGGATGTGGAAAAACTCAACATGGAAATAAATTCCACCACACATCACTAGTCCCTTTCCAGCCTCTGTATGTCCTCCTTCAGTACCAATTTATATGGCTTGAGTCCTGGGGTGTATAATGCACCAATCCTCTATTCGATTTATTATAAAACTTATACCCTACTTTTTGACCTAGAGCTCCACAAAGCAGATAACATGCATGAAAACAGAAAAGCAATTAAAGACATTATGAAGGCCTGATCTACAGTTGTAATTTCAGGGTGCTGGTAACCTGAGTGTGAGATTGGTCTTATAGTTGCACTCCTTGTCCCTTTTCCATTTACCATTAGTATCATATTCACTAGACCCCAAAGGGCTGTTGACCTTGTGGAAGCCACATTCTCAACTTCTAGACATGTGACTCAAGCCCACCACAGTGTACAAGAAACCAAAACCAGTATATAAAACATACACCAAAACTAATACAGTTTAAATGGCACAGATAGGTAGCCGTGTTGGTCTGCAGTTCACCAATGCAATATGAACAGCGCACAATAATTAAAATTTCCAATTCTGAATAGAAATAGAAATGTCTTAAGCATGCATCTGAAATAATGGATTGTTGGTGCATGCCCTATTTATAATGACAACAATTTACACATTAAAGTGGCCACAGCACTGGTTGGATACAAGGTGAATAGCAGGAGTACTTGGTACTACCAGAATGTCATCTGCCAGGGAATGCAATGATCAAGCAGGTGCTTAAGGCATGGGTAGGCAAACTAAGGCTCGGGGGCTGGATCCGGCCCAATTGCTTTCTACATCTGGCCTGCGGACGGTCCGGGAATCAGTGTGTTTTTATATGAGTAGAATGTGTCCTTTTATTTAAAATGCATCTCTGGCTTATTTGTGGGGCATAGGAATTTGTTCTCTCCCCCCCCCAAAAAAAAATCTAGTCCAGCCCCCTACAAGGTCTAAGAGACCGTGGACTTGCCTGCTGCTGAAAAAGTTTGCTGGCCCCTGGCTTAAGGGGAGAGATGGTCTCTCAAATAGCCTGCTAGCAAGGTTGCTTAAACAACTACCACCACCTTGAATACAGCAGGCCATTACATACAGCAAATCAAAATCCTCCTCCCCTAACTGGATGGGTAAGAAAATATGGGAAACCTCATTGTTATTCAAGTTGACATACCAAGCAAGAGCTGTAAGCAATCTTGAAGGAGCTAGACTCCCAGGAAGATGGGCTTTTTTTGTAACTGCTTGGAATAAAACAAATCAATGTAGTGTGTTCCTTATAACTCTTTTTTGCCACTTTAAATGTAAAATGTTATTCTTTTTCCAAATGGGGAAAATGCTTACATGTGACCACCATGAGACTAATCTATTTGTTCCTATTCCCTTATAAAATGTTATTTTAAAAAATTATAAATTTAAGCAAATTTGAAAAAGTTTAATTTGCAATCCTTCACTCACCTGAACTCAATGGGACTCACTTCGGAGTAGGACTGCATTGTTAATTGTTTATTTAGTGATAAAAGTACATGTGCTCAGCAAGATGACTTTTTAAAGTGATTTGATTGTTCATTCAGCTCAATTGGTTGTTGAATAAAAGTGCCGCTTTGTATACATTAACAGCCTTTTAAAGACACGTTGCCTGAAACAAAACATCTTCACACTTTCTGAATCTTCTCTTCATATTCTGCTAACAGTATGTAAAGCACATAATGCTAAACAGAGAGCTGTGAATTCAGTCTACAACTTGACAATGAGGAAAACCCCAAGGCCTCTGTTTGCAAGACTAAAGCCAGATTACACTCATTTAGCTCTAGGAAGTTAAAAGATTGGTATCATATTGCAACTTGCTATCATATTTTTTTTTTAAAAAAACTTGCTCCTCTGGGTCCCCTCTCCTACCCAATCTTACAGGGCCAGGAGCATTATTCAACTCATTCCAGCAAGCTGCTCCCCCCATTCAAAAGTGTGGGGGGGGAGGCAGCGCCAGAAATCTGCAAAGACATGCAACGTAAAGAAAATGTTATCTATAAAATAAAATGAGTGTGATAAACTGGTTTTTTGGGTGGGTGGGTGGGTGTGTATTCTCTCTATAATCAAGCTCCAAGCAGGCATAGCAGAATTCAAATCTTCAGCACAAAGGCCTGTACTGACATATTTCCAGCCAGGAATGGCAGAGATTTCCTGTGGAATGTGGAAAGAAGTTTTCTCAAGGAACCACAAAACTTATTCCTCTCCGCTAAAAGACTAGTCAAAACATTTTCTCAAGAAGAGCTGACTAAACTGTAGAGAGGTAGGGTGGGGAAGTTTTAAGCTAAAACATTTTTTCCTTTCAAGAAAGATTAGATGTTAGAACAGCCACAAGCCAAGTTAAATCTGTTCCACTAAGTACTGTATTCTGCAATGGATCCACCTGGGGTGACAGGGACAGGAGATGGCAGGGGAATGCTGCAATGCACCTGGTCTCAGATCAGCTGCATCATTATGGTTACCAGAAGTGGTCAGGAGGCCAGTGTGATCCAGGGGCAGCAGCGCCAGACTGCCACAGCACCCACATTGCACCAACTTCACTACCACCTCTCCCCTCTTGCTCTTGGTAATCATAGCAGCTGATGGGAGTCCCAATGCAACACACAGCATTTGTCTGTACACCCACACTTGAATGTGAAGACCAAGTTCTAGCACAACCAGAGATGGTAGTAATTATTTCAGTGTAACAGAACATGAGACATGCAGACAATGCTTTTTATCACATGACAATACAAAGCCAAACAGGAGCTATTGGTAGATCTCTGGATGATTGACAATAGATCAGCAAAGATTGTTTAATAACTGCAGCAGCTCCCACCCTAAATCATACTAATGTAATGAAGTAAGATTGTGGTAACCAGGAGTGGATCTGTATGTTGAAGGATTGAGTTCCGTTCAGTTATGGTACTCAAAACAAAGTTCCTGGGCTCAGAATTCTGTAATCCTAATTGTCTTTTGCACCAGGCTCTGGCTGCTGGATCTTTGGGTCCTACTAAAAAAACCAAAGTAGATACCTAAAGCTGGGTGTCTGCATGCTCCAGAGTGTTTTAACAATCAATGTCACTGTGACGTTTGCCTCCTAGGTGACATCATGCTGGGTCATAAGGAAAGGGTTAAATGAGTGTGAAGTGATTGGCAAGTGGGAACCCAAGGGGAGGAGTTAGAGTTAGAGTTAGTGTTGTTAAGGAGTCAGTGGGTGTTAGAGAAGAGAGAGGGAGGATAAATCTGTGGGTTGAGATACCGTATTTTTTGCTCTATAAGACTCACTTTTTCCCTCCTAAAAAGTAAGGGGAAATGTGTGTGCGTCTTATGGAGCGAATACAGGCTGCGCAGCTATCCCAGAAGCCAGAACAGCAAGAGGGATCACTGCTTTCGCTGTGCAGTGATCCCTCTTGCTGTTCTGGCTTCTGAGATTCAGGATATTTTTTTCTTGTTTTCCTCCTCCAAAAACTAGACACGTCTTATGGTCCGGTGCGTCTTATAGAGCGAAAAATACGGTAGTTTGATGTGAGAGAGTGAGAGAATCTGTTAAGAGGAGTCAGATAGACAGTTGGGATAATCAGTTAGAAGTTATTAGGAAGGTATAGGCCGGTAAAGAAGCTAAGATTAAGAAATTGGCAAGAAAAATTATCTGAAACCATAAACTTGTTAATGCTTATAAAATATACTTGTTTATTTGGATTAATGTTAACAACTGTCTGGACTCTGTGCGTACCCGAGAGAAAGGGGTTGGTGGCAGCGGGGAAGCAATCACAGTGGTGGCACAGGGATCAATAGACCATCAAACGTCCGGGGACCCTGTGTGATTGCCACAGTCGCCTTCACAGAGAACTCTCAGATCTGTAGCTCTAAGAGGGGTCTCCTCTCAGCACACTTGCCAGCTACAGCTCCCAGGCATTTCTGTTTCAGGTAGCATCATATTGCTTCAAGTGCGTGGTGTGAATCTGGCCTGAGGGTTTCTGCCAGGTTGGAATGTATCCTTGAACTCAGATAATACTTTTTGCTTGCCTGGATGAGGGGTAGAGAGAGGTGTGCACATGAGTGTGGAAACTAGTCTAATGCACAGAGGTAACACTGACAATTATTGCTTTACCAGCTTTTGCCCTTGTTCCCACCCACCACTGGTATGTGGTTCACTGCAGAAGATTGCCCAGAATGGAATGCAGCTTTCAGACTGAAAAAAGGCTCCCCACCTCTGTTGAAAGAGCCCTGAAAAGGTGTTTCAAGCTCAGTTCATGGCCCTGGAAATGAACTCCCAAGAATCTTTGTGGGAGATGATCTTAAAACTCTTTATATTATCAAAATAACATGCTATCATGAATGGGCTCCCAAGTGTTTTTAGAGCAGAATTCTCTATTTTTAAGCAAATATTTACAGTCTGTCAAGAGGTTATGGCACTGGTGAGAACCCTGTCAAAAATTGTTGGCTAGTGGCATTTCAGAATAAGCCAAGCTGTTGCTGGTATTTCTTCACTGATTAACCGATGGTAGAAGATAGTGATAAAAAGGAAGTATTTTAAGGTTATCCTTGTCTAAGGTCCCAATATCATGAACCTCTGCAACAGAAAAACTTAGTGTTAACAGCCATCATCAGCTCATATAGTCTTGAGGAAAGTTAGTTGATAGCATTGAAGAAAACAAAGGTCCTATAGCACCACAGAGGCTTGCCAGATCGCTGGAGGGCTTCTACTGCATGAGTGCAATTTTTTATTATTTGTGTAGCAGCCATGGGGAAGCCTGAGCAGCTCTGGAAATGGAGGGGGTTAACTCTTTGTCTCCCTTCCACAGCCCCAACAAAATATTCCTCTCTGAAGTTGCTATCAGGATTTCAAAGGAGGCCTCCATTGACACCAAAGGGAATTTCCCTTGAAAATGCAGTAACTTCAGAGAGGCCTTGTTGGGACTGCAGTATGCAGAGAAAGCATTAAACGTACCCTCCTGCCAGTGTAGGCCAACTCAACCTGCTGATGGTTTCCTCGAGAAATCTCTCTTCCTGGCAGGATATTTCCTCATAGAACAAACCGAGGGCAGAGACTTGGAGCACAATCACACCATCCATTTAAAGCCCCACGATTCCCCTTTAAATAGTCATGGCTTCCCCAAAGAATTCTGGGAGCTGTAGTTAGTTGTCAGGAGACCCCTAATTCCCCTCACAGAGCTACCATTCCAGAGAAGAGGCATTGCCTTGCAAATTGTGGCTCCTGGAAGGGAATAGGGGTCCCCTAACAATTCTCAGCACCCTTAAACTCCCAGAATTCTTTGGAGGAAAACATGACTCTTTAAAATGGTACCATGGTGCCTTAAATGTATGGTATGAATGTGGCCTCAGTTGTTAGGTACAGCCCAAGGTAGTCACATTGCCTACCTTTGGCTATTTGATTAGGCAGGAAGTTGCAAGGCAGAGATGAACACAAAAGGTTGTATGCTTACACATAGGGAAGATAGGAAGATTCCCACATAAATCAGTTGCTAGCTCACCTGTATACTGAAGGTAAGTGTCAGCAACATGTACTTTCCACAGAACATAACACTCAACACCAGGCCTCAGCTGACTCATGACCCCTGCTCCTCAAGATTAACTGTGCTTTCATCATTAGTGAGTTGCACTTCATCAATAACTGAATCAATGCCTGCCTCAAGTTACTTAAGGGCGTAGACCTACCTTACCTTTCTGCTTCTTGCATCTTTTGACATTTCTTTCCCCTGCTTCTGTATTTAAAACACTGGCAGATGGGGGGGGGGGAAATCTGCCACTCTGTCAAGTTAGAATAGTCAGCCCCATTAATTCATTTTATAATTTATTGCATTTATATTCTGCCCTTTGTTCAAGGAGGTCAGAAAAGCATCCATGGTCATCCATGCTTGATTTGAGCCCACCAGGTGAGGTCAATTAGGCTGAATGACAGGCCAAAGGTCACACAGAATCACAGAACTGTATAGTTTGAAGAGACCCCCAAGAGTCATCTAGTCCAACCCCCTGCAATGCAGGGCTCTCAACACATGGTCCCCCATCCAATTTGAAACCATACAGGACCTTGCTTAGCAATCTCTGCAGACCTAGTCCAATCCCTGCATCACATTGGCTTTCATGGCAAAGCTGCTGAAATCTGGTGGGAGTGGGGCTGCACACACATGCACATATCTATGTGCTTAGAATCTGTAATAATTCTGAAATTGCAAACACTTTTCAGCCTGTCTCCCTACTTAGCCCTTAAGGAGATTAGATGATGATAGATAGATAGATGATAGATAGATAAGATACACACACACACACAGAGAGAGAGAAATGGGCCACTAGAACTAAAAAATCTGGTGTGCCATGTTCTCTGAATCTGCACCAGGGGAAGCAGCCCCTTTGGACATTTGACTTATGATGGAAGCACACTTCTTAAAATATATTTTTTATTCTTATTTAATTGATACTCGTGTTGTTTTCATTGTGCACCCAAACAACAGCTACTGAACATGCTGTACCTTGTCCAGAAACTTTGTGTTGACATCATCAAATGTGAACTCAAATCAGAGCATCAGTAAGCCCCAGCATAAGTAAAGATGCATATGCATGGATGCAGGGGAGAGGTGAAAGTGTGCCATCTATTTACTAGTTTCACATCCGCTGGTGCTTTTTGTGTTTTCTTAGGCTCATCTTTCTAACCACAGGGGCCAAAATGTGTCCTTTATGTGCTAAAAATGGGATGAGAACAGTTACGATGCCAGATTTGTCATAAGACTTCATAGACAAATGTCATTAAAGACAGTAAACGGCCAATGGACAAGCCAACACTTCTCACTTACAGAATCAGAGGGTCAGCAATGCTAGCAAGTATACTTACACCATTTAGGAAATCAGCTGGAAGCCACCCCTTTTTAAACAACTTTCAAAAGACCATCCTTCCAAGCAGCACCCACATTTTTTAAAAAATGCATGCATTCTATGGCATTTTATGAGTTCAAAACCCAAAGAGAATTATGTATAAAAGTATATTTTAACTGGTTTTTCTCATCCAGCACCCCAGAAGTCACCATATTCATATTGAAATTTAAACGGACCACTTGCCAGCAGAACCTGTTGCAGTATAGTGCTCAGAAACTCAACTAACTCTTCAGACTCCGTCTCTTGAGTTCTACAGGTATGTGGAATCATGCTTCAAAATGTACATGAGAGCACATACAAACCCACATAATGTTTACCTTCTTGTTAAGCTGCTAGTCATAGTGTTAGATGACCCATTAGGTTTCCACTTCTTTTTAGTAGCATCAAGGGTCACCAATCTTTCAAAGCTCATGGACACATTTGGATTTCTGGGCAAATGCCATGGAAACCACCCTTCTGGTCACTTCTCCCCCTCCAGCAAATCACTCCATCCCAACCCAAAAGAAGACAGAAAAAGAGAAGGGACACACACACAGCTGAACTGGGAAAATATGCCACTCTTTGCACATCCTCCTGCCTCACCAGCTCATGACCGAGATGGCAGAGAGGCTGTGTGTGGGTGTCAGAAGCTTTGTGGGCACCAGGAGAAGAACTTGTGGATGCCATTGTGCTCGTGGGCACCATTTTGGCAACTATGGCGCAGCTAATATCACAATTATTCCATCAAGGTGTTTCTGAAGACAGAAAATAATCCCAGTTAACTCAAAGTTCATTTCAGAGTATCTGATGCGTGTGAGCAGGCTACAGTTTTAACAAAGTGCACAAAACCATCTTTTTTGTTAAAATCATTCTTAAACCACAGCACCTGAGCATATATATATATTTTTAAAACCAAATTGAACACTCTCCCACACACACTAATAATCAGAACAATCCAAAAACAGTTATGAATCATAAACCAATGAACCAAAATGATTCAGTACTTTGTCAGCTGAAATACAACAATCCTTGAAAAGGATTGTGACTGGCAATCAAAACAAAATAATGAATATGCAGGGGACTGTTACCCAACAGCAAAAGAAAGTTGGGGGAAGGGGGTTGTTAATTCAAGTTACATGCCTGTTGGGTAATGACACATCTGCCTCTAACAGCATCCAATTCTACGAGCCATCACACAGAGGCAGCAACTCAGTGTTCTGGGCACAGCGGTCTCAGCAACATCACAGTGGGACCAATTAGACCCTTGCACTAGAGGAGAAAGTGCTGGCACCCCTCCATCCAGTGAAGCAACTCCAGCACACTTCAACAGCTAAGCCTTTCCCAAAGACTTATTCAGGAGAACACAGGGCTTGGTCTACTGCCAGAGAACCAACAATTCCACAGCCACAACAGTGGCTGTTTCCAAAGCAGCAAGAGAATTTTGCAGAGTGACTCCACTAATTGCCAAGTATGGGAAACAACTTTAATTTTCACTCTACAAATGAGTTTGCAAGGGGTCAGTTAAAGCTAATCTATTGGATTTAAATTTACCTAACAGAACAGCAATACTCCCTCACGCCATGGTTCATACCTGAAGGTCCTGTATACCTGAAGGAGCGTCTCCACCCCCATCGTTCAGGCCGGACACTGAGATCCAGTGCCAAGGGCCTTCTGGCGGTTCCCTCACTGCGAAAAGTGAGGCTACAGGGAACCAGGCAGAGAACCTTCTCAGTAGTGGCGCCTGCCCTGTGGAACGCCTTCCCATCAGATGTCAAAGAAAAAAGCAACTATCCTACTTTTAAAAGACATCTGAAGGCAGCCCTGTTTAGGGAAGATTTAATGTTTAATGCTGTATTGTGTTTTTAATATTCGATTGGGAGCCACCCAGAGTGGCTGGGGAAACCCAGCCAGTTGGGCAGGGTATAAATAAATAAATAAATATAATAATAATAATAATAATAATAATAATAATAATAATAATAATAATAATAATTCATAAAGGACACAACACAATCTTTTGTTCTTTCTGGAACATACACATATGCATAGAACTATTGGTGAGGAAACTTCACCAGCTGGTCCCTGCTTCAAGTCTTCCAACTGCCAGGAACAAAACCCACTAAAGGTTTTGAAATGAGAGGCCTTGCATCTGAAAGCCCAGAGCAATGGAACTCCCAGACATACCAAGCCAATGTCCCCCCCCCTCCCACCTTAATGCTTTCAGGGCCACACCCTGTACTTGTTAATTAAGACTGTCTTTGTGCTCACCTGGCCAAGAACCAGCTCACCCATCAAGTGAGCTTCCAGGTAACAAAAGGCCATCATTGAAATGCAAGAGCAATAGATGGGGGATTGTCTTCTGTAAATAACCTCTGCTATTTATATCCACTGCCAATTTCTTCTTTGTTTCATCTACTGATTCAGTCCTCCTCCTTTATGCTTTGGATTGTTACTTTCTCCTCCGCCAACCCCTCTTTTGCCTTTCAAATACTTTGAGTATTCACACATTCCATTTAATGAGTGAACCATCTGTGCACCTCTACATGCACCTCTATTTGAGCTTTAAAAATCATCAAATGTACACTCTTTCACCCAGCACTTGTACATGTGCAGAGCCAGCCTGTGCCCTTGTTTAGTGTGTAACATATGTACAAGTCTATTGCTACATTCATAAACTGGTCCGTGTGCATTTCATTTATTTATTACTTTCATTCATTTCTATCCCGCCTTTCAGAAACATTCTCACAAGGCAGCAAGCACAAATGCATAAAGTAAGCATACAACAATATATAAGTGCATAGCTAAGGCTATCAACACATTAAAAGAACCGGCACATTAAAATAACCATCAGCCACAAAACACCATGTAATCAAATATTTGTAGAAAAGCATCACAAAATTCAGCAGCAGTTTCTTGTGCCTTTCTATTAATAGACTCCCTTTCTTGGTTAAGTTGTGATGCCTTGGCTCTCTCCTTCCTTTCCAGAAACCTAGTGGCATCACTCCAAGACCAAGCTTCCTAAGATATGCATGCTAATTTCTGTTAATTTGGCAAAGGTACCAGTTTCCTGAGTCAGCTCTACCAAGTGAGTTGCCAAACTAGAGCAAGTGCAGAAGGGAATAAGAACATAAGAAGAGCTCTGCTGGATCAGGCCAGAGACTCATCTGGGCCAATCAGAAGTCTATGGGAAACCACAGGCACAATCTTCCTGACAGGAGAAGGGCTGTATGGGAGGTTGGTGCACATTGAGTTAATGTGCATATGCTCCATTTAAACATTAGCGACATACATGCACTGGCATGTCAATATGGGGTAGGATGTGATCTCCCTGCCTTCACTGCACGTTCAGTATATTTTCTTCAGTGAAGAAATAGACAGGCCTTCAGAAAGACCAAACCCTCTTCGGTATGTTAAGAAACGACGGGGTTTTTTAAGGCCAGTTTAAACAGAACAAACGTGTCCTTTTGGCTTGCTCTGCCTATACAGTTATGTTTAAGGAAGCAGAAGGCAAACTTTTAACGGCTCTTCTGCCCACTATGCAACTGCTGTGGGTTGGTCTTCTTGTCTACTTAATGCCAACTTATATCCTTCCTAAATCAGATGATCCCTATTCTGCAAGTTATTGATCTCCCTGGAGGTGGACACTTCTGTCAAGTCTCTAGGGCTCATCCATCTCTTCAGGGCAATGCTTTCGTTTCTAGATGAGATATTGTGTGAAATTCATCTCTACAGGGGAGGACATTTCTGTAGATATTACAGTTAGACCCCACCTCCATTTTCATTCTGGTCAAACAGTTGAGGCCGATCCTCTCTAACACAGGAACTTGCTTTTCCCTGCATTACCTGCAGCTTAAATCTGAATGCTTGAGCTACTATTAACTTGTATTTGAGCTTCACCCATCCTTAACTGACTCCCTAGTTTTCTCTGTAGAAAGGTTCTTTATTTTAAGAGGAGGGGCACAGAGGTCTGTCCCATCATGTGAAACCCACTTCAGTTTGAAGCAATGCAGCCCTGGCACAACGTTACTTCTGCCTTGTGACCTAGGTCTAAACATCATACGCAGTCATTTAACAATTTGCATTAAATTAGCAAATTCTCAAATAATGAGCAAATTTATTTAGTGAGCAAGTTGCAAGGGGCAAGGAGTGCAGCTTTCCAAACGCTAGACAGCTGCTTATGTACAGCCACATCATAGTCTTAACTAAACAGATGAAGTTTGGGAACATCAGGGCTAGAAATCTGGGAGCTAGTCCAGTTCCAACCCCAAATCTGCCAACTTTAAAGCTTCCCAACAGGTTTTATAGCAGCAATCAAAACAGCAGGCTCTAAATTAAAGATTTTATTAAGCAAGGCAGCCAACATTCTGCAAGGCCACGCACCCAAATCATGCTGAAAATGGCTATTGGACACTTTTGAGATTATAAGATTATATTCTTAAAAGAACAACAACAAAAATCTGCTAAGGGAAGCATTTGCCCTGGGAAAAGCTTCCATTATCCCTGGGTCAGGATAGGGATGTGTGTGTATTATACATATAAAATGTCTGCTCTATACACAAATACAATAAAATCCAGGTTGTTAGAAGCAGCTTTGATCCTACATGTGGAGTGTTTATCAAACTACATTTTTTACAGAAGTTGACCCAGCTTTTCAAGTACTTCTAATCTTTCCAGCTCTCCATTGAGTATCTGGAATCCAAATGTTGTGTGTTCACATGTATTCTGCCCTCTGCCACAGGAGAGATCTTTGGTTTCTTCCCTTGTATGCATTGATTTTTTTTGGAGGGGAGGAAATCTGAATCCCTGCATAACAGAATGAATTGCTTCTTTTTGTCCCTAGTGCAAAAGATTCAGATTTGTTAAAAGGCATGATAAAAGCACCAAACTCAGTGTCCCCCCCCCTAAAATTTTGACTCAAGAAAATCACCATTTTACAGTTCAAATAGGGAAAAATAAATACTGTAAATGGACATAAGTACAAAGATTCACAAAATGTTTAGGGGCATACCCCCAGAAAAAAAGCACTGACCAAACTCAGTTGAAAATTATTTTGTTTTCAGTGTCCATCTAGCTGTATAACATGTAGCAATCTAAGAGACTTAGAGAGTGTATAGATGCGTGTTAAAGGAAAGCTTTGCTGCCTTTAAAAAACATATGTATTGATGTTAGGATTGTGGCTTTATATAAAAGAGTTCAGTTGTTTTAAAGATTCTTCATTATTGTTTTATAAATATTTTTATGTGCAATGGGATCTTCACATCTAATGGTGGTCATTCAGAAACCCAGAATATAGCAACTGCCCTCCTGGGGTGGGAATGAGCATCAAAAATTCATCACAGCAGTCACTTCTGTGGCAGCAACATTGGCTGCTTGTAGTCCTCCGAGTACAATTCAAGGCTGTGGCCTCTGGATTTATTCAAGTGACCATTTCCTCTCCTCCTTCATGACTGGGTGAAAAGCAAGCCTGAGTGTACCATTTCATGGTTGTGTAAATATGCACACTGAGGTTTGTGAATAGTTAGGGCTCCCCAGTTCCACAAATGCTTTTTCTTCAGAAGAAATAAACACATGAGTGGCACTTTTCTTTTCTTCTTAAACTCAGGCATAGATGCCCAAGTACAAAAACATTTATATTCTGTCTTTCCAAATAAAAACTCTTTCAGGGTGGCTTACATATTATAACCATACAGCAGAATAAAGTAGGTCTTCCCTGACACCCCACCCCACCCGAAATTCAAACTACACACAGATACAGCACCTCAGTTTGATAGCACTGACAAAATGATACACAGAGGTATAGCCCATGGGTAGGCAAACTAAGACCCGGGGGCCAGATGCAACCCAATCGCCTTCTCAATCCAGCCTATGAGTAGAATGTGTGCTTTTATTTAAAATGCATCTCTGGGTTATTTGTGGGGCATAGGAATTCGTTCATTATTATTCTTCAACATATAGTCCGGCCCCCCACAAGGTCTGAGGGACGGTGGACTGGCCCACAGCTGAAAAAGTTTGCCCATCAAACCATGGTGTTTCACATATGCAGACTTGCTTTTCAAGTAGCTAAATTTGTATCGAGGTTGCAACAGACAGGATGGTGAGTGGCTGAGGAAACCTTCAAACATTTTGCAGGGGTTATACTTCTTTAAAAAAAAAGCTCAAAAGCAGTTTTGTCATCTCTTTATTACTATAATTTTGTTAACACGGGGAGACTGCTTTCAAATCAAAACTACAAATTAGGGACCAATTATGAAATCGGCACCAGCGTTCTGATAAAACCTCAAAAGCAAATCAGAATACATTCTTCTGGAAGAAATGACTAAACATTTACCAACTTACCCCTCATGTTAAGTGTATCCTCCAGGGATTGTCTAGTGTATCAGCTAATTAAACACAAGCTATCCTGTAGAGCTTCTTGAATTCTTGATTGCTTAGGGGCTTCTCAGTCTTGAGGACTGAGGCCAACATTCCTCACATTTAGACTGCTTCACAAACTACATGGGATGCATTAATCTTTTACATGCTGCATTCATGTTTAACGTCAGTTAATTTTCTGGAGCCATTTCACACCTTTACAGTTGGTTCTGAGGTAAACAACTAAGGAAGTGAGAGAGAGAGAGAGATGAAGTCGTCCCCCACCCCACCCTACTTACAGCCTATGAAACACAGATTTTGCTGAAGCATGAAGCTAACCTTCCTTGTTTTCAGGCAAGTCAAGGATGAGATGTTTATAGTTAGCATCTGGATGTCATTATCATGCACAAGCCATCTATCCAATGACCTCAAAGTATAACCAAGATCCACAAACGCTATTAAAAATTACATGTGGTAGTCCTCCAAATCCACAGGATTGCTGTGCAGCCTGTAAATTTCAGGCTAAAGGTTTTTAAGCACATAGTTTGTCAATTGAAGAGTTGTGTACATTCCCATCTCCCAACCCAATGACTTCCAAGCAACATCAATGTCCTTCCCCTCAGTCCTATCAACATTTATAAAATAAAAATGACACACCAACCACCCTGTTCCAATCTGGTCAGAATTCAGACTGGACATTCTGAATTTTAACAACTTATGGTATCCAATTGGCTTTCCTCCACAGGCAAAAAGTATCTGGCAGCAGATCAAAGCAGGGAATTTTCAGCAATTCCCCCTCCCAGCTATAATCCTTCAAATCTCCTTTGGTAGTTCTCAACCTGTGGGTCCCCAGATGTTGTTGGACTACAACTCCCATCACCCCTGAGCTCTGGCCTTGCTAGCTAGTGGTGATGGGAGTTGTAGTCCCAAAACATCTGGGGACCCACAGGTTGAGAAAGGCTGCGGCCTAATTCTCTTGAGCAGATCTGGGGGCACAATAGACACTGGGGGGGGTGTGAGAGAATCCTCCAAAACTGCCTTTCTCCTAGTCTAGGGATGTCATCTGTCCGCAGGTGGACATAAACTGGATGCCACCCGCAGGAGAAATTATTTTGAAGCAAATTAGTCCTGATAGTTTGGGAAGCACTATCCCTTTTTCAGTGCACTTTTCTCCTCTTACAAATGAGATTCAACACAATGGGACTGGAAACCAGGTATCACATGAATGGCTGAAGAATGAATTACTCTGCCATTGTGTCACAGCTCTGACAACGCACAAGGGAATGTTTATGTGATCATATTCTTCTTCTAGCAAACCAGGCTGCTGCTCCCTGGGGAGGGAGCAATTTCATACATTCTAAAGTGACCAATGTGAGGTACACTAAGAAAACAGGGCTCTGGCCAACTGTAGATCTCTGTTTTTTGTTTAAAAATGAGGTTTGTGGTTATTTCGCATGTTTTTAATAAAGATGTATTTCATTTGTTGTAAATCACCCTATTGTTTTTTAATCTGTTACATTTGAGCTACACACTTAAAAACCTCTTGGATACAGACACAGAAATGTAACATCGAGAGGCCCTGAAGTTGCTTTTAGTAAAATAATGAGCACAAACTCATGGGCAATATTATGGATAATTCATTTATATTCTGCTTTTTTCCTCAAGGAGCTCAAGGTAGCCTAACTGGTTATTCCCCACCACCACCATATTTTATCCTCACAACAATCCCTGGACGTAGGTTAGGCTAAGTCATGGGTAGGCAAATTAAGGCCCGGGGGCCGGATGCAGCCCAATCGCCTTCTCAATCCAGCCCACAGATGGTCTGGCAATCAGCGTGTTTTTACATGAGTAGAATGTGCCCTTTTATTTAAAATGCATCTCTGGGTTATTTGTGGGGCCTGCCTGGTGTTTTTACATGAGTAGAATGTGTGCTTTTATTTAAAATGCATCTTTGGGTTATTTGTGGGGCATAGGAATTCGTTCATATATTTTTTTCAAAATATAGTCCAGCCCCCCCCCCCACAAGGTCTGAGGGACAGTGGACTAGCCCCCTGCTAAGAGATATTGACTAGCCCAAGCCACCTAGGGAGCTTCATGGCAGAGTTGAAATTTGAACCTGGGTCTCCCAAATCCTAAACTCATATCTTCTGTATCAGCCACCATTAGCTAGTGTAAAAGATTATGCTGAAAATCCCTGTCTAAGAAATTTCCAAACATGTTCCAAGGTGCATATTTTTCTTAATGATGTTAAGCACCATTCAATTAAGGAAACAGTTATTTAGTTTGCTCAGCAAATGTACTTCAGTGGCTGTTTCCATAGCAGAATCCATCGTTGAGTCACAATTTTGCCTTTGTTTGGATAGTTTCTTAACTGTTTAAAAATACTGCATGTACACCAAGGCATTTATTTTATAATGGCAACAAAAATCAACTGAACTCAGCACAATCTATATGTGCTGTTGTGATCAGATGGGTCAATAGACGCAAATTGAGGACAGAGAAGTGTGGTTCCAATTATAATGTCTTCCAACAGCTTCTGATAAATTACTCCTTTTAAGGAATACCATCAACACTTTTTGAAAAATGTGTATGGCCATTAATTGCAATGCATGGTCAAGGAGCAACTCCATGAAATGCTTGACTCTTCAAGTGACACGGCTTTATATAATTCAAATTAATTTCAAAAACAATACACACAAGTATCCAAACCCTCTCTTCAAGTCGAGTGGTTAAGTAAGGACGAAAAAAACCTGCCTTGGGTTTTTAAAAATGAAAATAAAATGCAATTTTAAAAATTAACTCTTTCACTGGAATACATTAAATACACTGCTTAAAAGCAGTGTTAGAAATTCAGATATGAGTGAATCGTCAAATATTTCCTTAAAACTAAATTGCGGTCACCACAATGGAATGTCCAGTTGTGATTTCCCCCTCAATCATATTATTATTATTATTATTATTATTATTATTATTATTATTAATTTCATTTCTATATTGCTTTATATTTTAAAGAAAAAAGTGATTTACAACACTTTAAACATCAAATCAAACAATCCAGAATAAAACAAATTCAAGCTTTAAGGAAAGTATTTCAGATTGTTCTCTAAGCGATATTTTGCATTTCTCATATTTATTTACCTATTTGATTTAAATAGCTAGCCCAGAGGAGAAGTAATCCAGAAAGCCAGTATGGTTGTACTTGTTAGATTTAGAAGCCACCTCTTTCCATACACACCACCCTGGTCACTTAGCTATGGATGAAGATCTGTTGATAGTGCCACAAGGCAAAGCAAGTTGTGAACTTGAGCCTGTGCTTTTAGTGCCGTGCTCCCAATTGCCTAGAAGACTCTTCCCTTAGAAGTAAAGCAAGATGCAACATTGTTATGTTTTCAGTGTTTGCTGAAAACCATTATTTTCTCCCAAAGCTCTCCAAATTACTCCTTCATTTCTCCTGGGGTTAATCTTTGTTGGTTTTTAAAACACATTAATGATCCCTATTATATTTAATACAGTGGTACCTTGGTTCTCGAACGTCTCCATTGATGAACATTTCGGAACCCGAACACCGAAAACCCGGAAGTAAATGCTACCATTTTCAAATGCACCTTGGAAATTGAACAGCTTCTGCTGCGTTTTTTCAATTTTCTCAATTGGATTTGCAGACAGCCCTTTGGTTTTTGAACGTTTCAGAATGGTCTTCCGCAACGGATTACATTCAAGAACCGAGGTACCACTGTATTCTATTTCTGTTTTCACTTTCTGCACTGGTTTATTGTTAGTTTTTTATTGTGGGCTGTAAACAGCTTTTTGGAGGAAGTTCCTCAAAAAGTAGGCAAAAAATTGTGATTAAATAAATGTTGGGTCATTTTCCCCCTCCCCAGCATCTCTCCAATGACCAAACCCACACTGTTCAGAAGAGATACTCAGGTCTCCAGAGGTGCTTTTGGTGAGGAATTTTTTTTGGGGGGGGAAGCTAGGAGAAAAGGATTCAGGAGTATCCTGGTGAAAACTTCCTTCTGTTTAGGACCCAAACACTGCATTTTGTAGAGAACACTGGTTATCTTAAGTAGTTTGGGCCACCAGTTTTTAACACCATATCTTATATTTACATTTTCGTTATCTGTGTTCTCAGCTGTTGTGAAATACTTATACAAAAGATAAGCTGAGAAGGAGGCTCATTAGCTGAATGCAGCACCCTTCAGTTGAGACAAGTTAATTCAACAATAATGACCATTAAGCCATAAGCCTGTTTCCACCATAGTTGTGAGAAGTGGCACTTAACTCTTCATTTCCAGTTTTGTACCTGATTTAAGGGACGCGGGTGGCGCTGTGGTTTAAACCATAGAGCCTAGGGCTTGCCAATCAGAAGGTTGGCGGTTCAAATCCCTGCGATGGGGTGAGCTTCCATTGCTCGGTCCCTGCTCCTGCCAACCTAGCAGTTCGAAAGGTCCCTGCTCCTGCCAACCTAGCAGTTCGAAAGCACGTCAAAGTGCAAGTAGATAAATAGGTACCACTCCGGCGGGAAGGTAAATGGCGTTTCTGTGTGCTGCTCTGGTTCACCAGAAGCGGCTTTGCCATGCTAGCCACATGACCCAGAAAATGAGCGCCGCAACCCCAGAGTCGTCCATGACTGGACTTAACAGTCAGGGGTCCCTTTACCTTTACCTGCCTGATTTAAAGGTTTACCCAGGGATAAACAATAATGTTAGTACGTCCTGCCCCTGCTACTGAGTTTCAATCAAAGAAACAACAAGCTTATGTTACTCAAGCTTACAAAATCAGCACTGTTGTCAATTTGCAGAAGTTTTGTGTTTCTGGAAGCATATATGAAGCAAAACCAAATCTTCTTGCTTTAGAAATCTGCACTTGTCTCTAAAACATAAGGCTTTGAGCCTCCTGAGCTGGATCATATTGTTTCAACTTATACTCACTTTTCCCAGAAACGTTTTAAAAAACCATAAATCAGTTTTCGGTATAGTTGTCAAAATTCCACAAACCCCATTTGTGTCTGGTTAGCTTTAGGATTTGCTGACTTTTGAAAACACTGCAAGATACCCTTGATATCAAAATAATACCGTACATCATTATTCATTATTGGTACAGTGGAGAGTGTTCTATTACACAGCTGGTAAGAAAGTGTACAAATTATAGAATTATTCCTTTGCAAGTTCTCTGCTACTGTGACTAATTACACAACGTTTTAACAGTTAAAAACAGCACAATTTATTATCTGGACAGCATTACTTTGTGACTTACAAAAATAAATAAAGACTTTGTGAACAAGTGCCTGAACTTTTGCTGATTTTGACAAAGCTGGAACTGCACCCATAACTGTGAATTGGTCATTTAAACACTTCTTGTGGATGTTTGTTTCACTGTCTCTGATTTGAAACACCCAAGAATATCCTCTGGAGAATTCCTGTCTCTGGAGTGTTGCAGCCAAATGTAATAATAATAAAAAAGAGAAGTATGTTACAGAGAAGCAGTGTTCACCTTTCACTCATAACAAGGAGGCACTTATTAACTCCTGCCTGCCCTCTGACTCCCATTGGCTCCTTGGAGCACACACATATTGTGGACCACTTGCTAACACAGCAAAGAAAGTGAACATCACACATAACATGAGCTCAAGAGCTGGGTGATATTCACCTCTGTGCAGAAAGTTGGCAGGATGAGGAAAAGACCCCGAAAGAAACGGCGTAAAGTGATAGAGGCACACTCCCCAAACAGGCAAAGAATTGCTCAGCAGATTTCTCTATATTCTCACAAAGTATAAAGGAAGCTCTTAGTAATGTCTCCACTGTATATGAAAGACGGATAATATATTTATTTATATCCCATGCACAGGAACCAAGTACCAATAAAATATTTGAGGGGGCTGGATCTCCCCACAAAGTGGTGTGCATGCTCTGCATCATGTGATCAATTATGTGGGATGGGGCTCACCTGCCCGCCCCCAAATATGTTATCCAAGTTGGCACCCCTGATCACATGTTTCACCAGGCAGCATACATAGTTCTCCCCTTCCACATTTAATCCTTAGAACAGCCCCGTGAGGAAGGGTTAGGCTTAGAGACAGTGGGTGGCCCAAGGTCACTCAACAGCTGGGTGGGGACTTAAACCCAGATCTATCAGATCCAAGTAAAAGAAGAGTCATGCCCACTTACTTCCGACGATGCGCTATTTCCCTCCACTCCTCCACAGAATGAGGCACTATCATCAGCTTTCAGCCCCCAAACCTGCCAGTAACTTATTTAGCATAGAATCAGAACTGCGGAGTTGAAAGAGACTCCAAGGGTCATCTAGTCCAACCCCCTGCAATGCAGGAATCACAGCTAAAGAATCCGATAGATGACCCTCCAACCCTTTGCTTAAAAACCTCCAATGAAGGCAAGTCCACCACCTCCCAAGGGAGCCCATTCCACTACCGGAATGCTCTTATCATAAGAAAGTTCTTCCTACTGTTTAGTCAGAATTTCATTTCTTGTAATGTGGACCCTTTGGGTTGGGTGCTGCCCTCTGGAGCAGCAGAAAACAAGCTTGCTCCATCTTCCATGTGACAGCCCTTCAGATATTTGAAGATGGCTATCATATCTCCTCTCAGTCTCCTCTTCTCCAGGCTTAATATATCCAATGTCCTGCTCTTCTACCCCTTCACCCCATCTATCGAAGGCTTTTCATTCTAAACACTTGACGGAAGTTATCAGAAAGCCACTTGGGCAGAGAGCCATTTTCAGAGAGATTTGTGGACCATATTTAGGTCGGATGTCAACACAGTGCGCTGCATAATCCACTGTAAAAATCAACACGAGCTTAACGTACATCGAGCCACACTGACAACTGATTCAAGAAATAAACTAGAGACTACAATAAAAATTTCAATTAACATGCTGGTGATGCACATCAATGAGATAGTGAAGTCACAGCTAGTAGGCTAAGATTATTAAAGATGTTAATTAAATGGTGATCAAGACAGTCAGCATTTACACTGTATCTGATAATTTTAACACAGAACAGTAGACAGGAATTACAATGAACTTTATATAATCAGGCAAAAGGAGATACAGAAACCAATTATGATGTAAAAGTTGGGTGACAAATGTGTGCAATAGTATTACGTAGTATTAATAAAGTATTGTAATATTTCTTCTCTGCATATGTGAAAAGTGGTATATAAATCACTTTATAAATAAATAAAAGCTATTATTGTCCTTTATTTCAGGAAAGAAACCATACTTGTGTAAATTTGCTATGCCCAAGATTTCTCTATAGAAGACCTTTGAACACAGCATATTGAAGGAAGTATTAGCCAAGCTGAAAATTCACAGAAGTCTAGATGATCACTGAGGATTCAATGTTTACTGAAAAGAAACTACTTTTGGGCTATCCATGGCTGTGAATGAGGTGTAATGTGGGAGAGGTTCAAATCGCAGCTAAACCACGAAACACACTGAGTGATCTTGGCCAGCCACCCTCTCTCACAACGACCTACCTCACAGGCCAGGTTTGTTGTGAGGATAACATGGGGAGGAGGGAACCATGTACACCACCGAGTTTCCTCGGGGAAAAATGAAATACAAATGTAATAAATGCAGTCTGTGGCTGTCTCCTATTAACCAACGGATGGCTGCTTCCTTTCAACTTAAGAGCACAAGCATCTATCTGATGGACAGGTGCTCCAGCTTGAACACCACAAAGTTGAAGGAGGAGCTTAAATGCACCTTAAACACACCACTTTAAGACTATTAGGATATAACTTGTTCATTTATTTATTTTATTTAGGAAATTTATATATTGCTTAACATTTCTGACAAAATACCTAAGCGGTGATCATGCGTCAAGACAATTCACAGACCATCTGACTGCGTTTCATACCTGCACCACTGCAGGTTATCTGCAAATAAGAATCCTTATCTTAGTTTCTTTCCCAGTAAAGTTCCAGGATACTGATGCAGCCCTTAGGCGATTACTCTACATTTTAAGCCATGATGTAATTCAGAAGTGTTGAATACACAGTTATTACTTCCTCCCTTGGGGAGGGGAGCAGGGAGAGGGGAGAAGAGACTACTATGAAGCAGCATAAGCAAGTTCTTGGCAGCAAGAGTCACACAGAGAGACCACAGATTTAACAGCATCAGGAGTCAGATTGTGACAACCAAACCACACATTTGAACTTGCTATGGCAAGACACAGGCATAAAGACAAAGTGCTTTTGTGTAGCAGGCGTGTGCAACATGTAAACAGATGTGAAACCCAGCCCCACTTCTTCTGCTTTCCACGCCCAAGGGCACAAGAAGCAGAAAAGTTTTGATTTCTAAGGAAGACAGATCAGATGCTCTGAAAACACGGACAAGATGTGTATCAAACACCCACACTTTTCATTTGCATTTGTGAAATGTATCACCTACAATAAAAATAGACTTCCAACTTCGGCAAATAGGGACAGTTCTAATCCCGGAAGTCTTCCGACCCAAAACATTCAATCAATTTACAAAAAGTCCTGCCAAAATAGAGGAGGGAGGGCAGAAAAAAATAAGACTGCCTTTGAAAGCTGAGCTTGTAATAGCTTTTTGCATAAAATATATCCCTTTCAAGACCAGTCTTTTACAGCACAACCCAGTCAGAAGTAATCCCATGGATTTATTTCCACATAAATGTGTGCAAAGTATTGCACCCTTAAAGTTGCTGCTCTTCTCTAAAGCTAACAATGCACACAGCACAAATGGATTAGGACATCCTGCTTGCCTGCATGCAGATCAAACATTGCTGGTGACAACCGAAAGGGTCCAAAGAAATGTAGACAATAAAACTGATTCTAACTGGGGAGCTATGTGCATCGCTTTCGCTACAGGCTGAACAGTAGCTTTCTCCCTGGAAGCCGAAGGAAATGGTTAAAGGCAGCCCTTCCTCTCGGATGTGTCTGCTCGTCCTTTGAACTGGGCAAGCAGGTTTGTTGGGACTTTCTGCATTTCGCTTTGTTGCTGTCAACTTGCTTTTTTTTCCAGTTCTGCAAAAACCTTCAGATGACTTCCCAGGGCCCTTAATCACCACCTTTCCAGAAACAAAGCCTCGGCTAGAAAAAGCGTAAAAGGCGCTTGCAACACACAAAGTTATTTACGTCCGGGCAGCGGAGTCTGCGCGTCCCCAGCAGTTCCGGCCAGGTACAGTCTCTGCCTGCCTGATTAGGCAGCCAGGATCGGCCCCGCTGCCAAAAGTTAGCCCGACACAAAAGTCAACAGAAGAAAGGAGGGCTCGGCCTGTCGCTGCTGGGCGCAGCTTGTTTGCTTTCGGAAACCCGGAGAGCAGCTGTAATGCATTAACTCTTTCACGACTGCTTTCCCTCTCCTTGGAAAGGGGAAGGGTCTGCTGGGGTGGGAGGGGGCAAAGAACAGAAACAAGGTGAATCGGTTGTAAGCCGGGAAACTATACCTGCCCTCTCTCCCACCCCCCGCCGCGATTCAGAGGCTTGTGAACTTTTCACCCATAAACCGACTGGCTTCTTTCCACCTTAGGCATAAAGTAGCAGCCGACTCCCAATTTGGGAGAAACTTAAAAAGGTAAAAGTCGTCTGAAGGTGGTTGCTTTTCGTTCCATCCTTGTGCAGAAAACTGTCCGCAGAAGGCGAAAGGAAAACACGTTCTCTTTCTCTATTAACAAAGAAGAGAAAGGGCAGAGGAGGTTCCACAATGGAAGCTCAGCCAACGCTGTGCAAACGCTACCTGGGAAACTGACCAGAAGAGAGGCCGAGGGGGGAGGCGAGGATTAGCGTGAGAAGCTCGAAGTGTGCAGCTTGGAAGTCTCGTTTTAATAGCTCCCCACCCCACCCCACCCGGCCTGCCTTGAAGGTGCAAAACTAGAGCTATTTTGCACAAAGGGCACCCCTACTGTCGTCTGTCACTCATCGTGAAGCGGGAAAAGAGGGGCTTTCCCCATCTTTTGCGGGGGGGGGGCGGGGGCGCAAGAACAGCGGCTCCAAACGTTCCAAAAGCAAATAAGACCATGTCCCAACGTTCCAAAGCGGAACGTTCCTGGGCTCCTTCTTCTCCAGAGGGTCTCGCCCACTGAGGAAGGGGACTGGTCCACGTTCTCCTTTTGGAAAGCTGCGCTCAAGCGGGTTCTCCAGAGAAAGAAGCCATCGGGTCGCTGGGACCTTGCTCGAGCGCAACCTCCTCCTCGGTCTCTCTCTTCCCCTCCAAGCCCCGACGCGAGTCAAAAAAAGGTACACACACACACAAGCCTGAGCGGGAGAAGCCTCCGAGAGGCGGTCCTCCTCCCTCGTAGAAGAAGAAACGGGACGCCTTCCCGCGAGGTAGCCGCTTACCTGCTGAGAACTGCCCACGGGCCACTCCAAGCAGGGCAGCCGAGGGGGCGACGAGGGAGGCGAGCGCCGCCAGCAAGCCAACGGCTCCAACCGCCGGGGCCATGCTGACTTTGGAGAACTTTTGCGAGGAGTCTCGCACTCAACTCGGGCGCTCTCTCCCGAAGCCGCGAGGAAAGCTCGTCTTCCTGGCCAGTCCGGATACTCCTGTTGCCTGGATGAAATGGGGGGCGGGGGCGACGGAGAGCCCGGAACAGCAACAGGGTCGCCTTTCTTCTCGGCGGCGTCTGCGCCCGAGTGCTCCCTCCCCGCCTTCCAGGGGCAATCCCCAGCCAGGCGCGCCTGCACTTGGCGTCGGCGGCTGCACTTAGTCCACGAGAGTTACTTTGCCGATCGGCGAGTGGCGAAGGGAGGAGCCGAGCGCGCGCGTCCAACCCTCCGGTTCTCAGCGCTTCGGCAGAGGGAATGAGAGACTCATTTCGGCCGGGAGCCCATAGCCCAGCGGAGAGGGGCCCGCCAGCGCCTCCTGCTGCTCGAGCATGGGAAAGCAGTCCGGCGGAAGAGGGCAGCTCGACATCGGCTGCGTGAGCCTGAGGAAACAACCGCCCTGTGTCTCTCGACCTCGGCTGCGGCCACGCTCCTCTCGGGCTCTTTTGCAGCTTGCTTTTGCAGACAGAGAGGGGAGCGGGCTGCGCGCGTGGATTTGGGAGGAGAAATGGAAAGGAACAGCCGGGCAGGGGGTGGGGAGAAGCGAGATGTGTGTGTTTTCTCACGTTTTATTTTGTTTTTTTGTCACAGGCACCGGCAGAAGGGGGAATCCCAGGCTCGCTTTGCATAGGCATGAAGTAGAAAGAGAACGTGCTGAATTGCCTAATTCGTCCGATTGCTTTGTTTTCGAGGTTCTACCAAGCGCTTTTCTGGCGAGAAAAAGGGATATTCGTGTGTCTCCCGGAAAGGTGCAGCTTGGATGGAGATCGCTGGGGTGGTGATGTGTATGGTATGTTCTTTATGTTTTCGCCACCTAATCTTGAGTAATGCTTACTCAGGTGTAAGACCCATTTACTCCTCGGTAAGGCTCGTCCATGGCCGTTTATTACTAAGTAAGTGTGCCCAGAATTGCAGCTGTATAAAGCTTGCCTTCCCTACTAGAAGCACTCTTGGGATAATGGGTTAAATAAATTGTAAGCTGTGTGCAACATCTTGAGATGGTACCAAGCACAACTCACAAAGATTTTGGCTGCTAGGCTGCCTTCTCTCTCCTCCCCTCTCTGCCCCCCCCCCAAAGCTCTATATAGCTTTAGCAACTGCATGGCAAATCAGCAGGTGCAATTTAACCATCTCTTCATTTCTAGTTAACCCAAACTACACCTGTTGGATTGCTGCTTGGTTCATCCAGCTGTTTAAAGCAGCTGCCATAAGAAGCTGTTTTGTTTTGAACATTAGCCTCCGGGCTGGGGTATCTAGGCAGTTTTAAGAGGCTAAAGACATGGTCCTGAAGGATCTACCCATGCTTTATGTGTTTCCTAGTGAGTGGGTGAAACCAATAGACCATCAAATGGTCAAGAAGGTGGTTACCACACATGCTGTAGAGGGAAGTTCAACCTGGGAAGGTGATCCATCTAATAATAATAATAATGGAGAATGAAAACTCTAATCCTGAATCTCCACTGGCTTGCGGCTATAATCATTCATGAGAAATGCTTCAGGAGTAAACCCCGAAGAAAAATCTGCACCCACGGCTTTGTGGGACATCTTTCGGAGAAGAAAAGGCTAAGGAGTAAACCCTGCAGAAATCCAGACTGGAGTCCCTAAGATGGTTGGATGGCAACTTGCATGGGCATAGCCGGGGGGGGGGGAGCTGCCCTCCCTAAATCAAGTAAATCAATAAAAATACTTAACTGAGCTTCTGCCCCAACAGAAAGCATCTCCCCAACATAAATCCTGGCTACACTCATGGCACCTTGTATGCCCCTTTCCAGCAACTCCGACAGCCCAGATGGTGCCAAATGTATTGCTCTGCTTTCCTCTGGACCAAGTAAGGCCAAGGGGGGAGTCTGGGCAGCTCAGGATCTCAAAACACACTGCCCAGTCTTGCGCTCCAGAGAGGTCATTTCGGTGCTGCTAACACAGCAAAAGGTGGCGCTGTGGGTTAAACGTGACGGGATGAGCTCCCGTTGCTCGGTCCATGCTCCTGCCAACCTAGCAGTTCGAAAGCACGTCAAGTGCAAGTAGATAAATAGGTACCGCTCTGGCGGGAAGGTAAATGGCGTTTCCATGCGCTGCTCTGGTTCTCCAGAAGCGGCTTAGTCATGCTGGCCACATGACCTGGAAGCTGTACACCGGCTCCCTCGGCCAATAAAGCAAGATGAGCGCCACAACCCCAGAGTCGTCTGTGACTGGACCTAATGGTCAGGGGTTCCTTTACCTTTAACACAGCAAAAACAATGTGGGAGGCAGCAGTTTTGAATGACTGGTCTCTGCAGCCACAGGTGCTGTAATTCTCCAGCAGTTTGCCTTTCCCCCCACAGGCGCACTCCATTGTCTCTCAAAACAGATGGATGCCAACAACAACAAAAATATTCTTAAGGTGATGGTCACTATACTATTGCCTGATCCTATGCATATTTCCCAGAAGTAAGTTCTAGTGAGTTCACTGAGACTTGTCCCTTAGAAAACTAGTTGAAGAATGCAGCCACATCCTATCCATGTTTACTCAAATAAAAGTTCCACTGTGTTCAGTAAGACTCTGTAAGTGTATGCATAGAATTGCAGCCTTGATACTATGCATGTTTACTCAAAACTAAGGCCAACTGTGTTCATAGGAGTGAAGCCCATGACTCTTGCCAATACTTCAAGGGCTCTTAACTGACAGGCAGGGTTAAAGGAAAGGAACATTGTTGGACACAAATGCTGCTAAATTAAGTTGAAAAATAAATCCCCACTCATCCATGAAGCTTGTTGGCTGAGTGGCCTTGAAGAAATTGCTCTCTCAGCTTAACCTGTGTCTCAGGATTGTGAGAGTAAATGGAATAAAAAAATCCCAGTCTATACACTGAAAGATGCTGTAGACATGATAAATAGCATAATTGGACTCTACCCTTCTTGCAAGTGGAACCAACAGCACAAGTGTTTTCTGGCTTTCAACTATCTGTTTTACGACAGTTATAAAACCAGATTTTACAAAAATAAATTTCATCTGGGCAACACAAGTCCGAATGGGACTTACCCTAGCATCAATGAATCAAGGAGTAGATAAAGGGTGCAATCTTATGCATACCACATGGAGGTCAGTCCTGTTCTGAATAACCATGCTTAGATTTCACATTAATGTTGCAATTCTGTAAGCACACATTAGGAAGTAGGACTTGATTCTGGGTAAAGTAGCTTTGATTGCACTGCATGGGCCACATTTCTACATCAACAGCTCTGATTTCTTTATATTGACCTGTTCACTGCTGTTAGATGTTACCTAGCATGCATTCTACCATTTTGCACGAGCTAGACTATTAGTTTGTCATAAATGGTGACCTGTGGGTGACCATACTTAGTATGAAGGCTTTATATAAGGCAACTTCTTATGGGACCAATCAAAACATGGTCAGAGTTCATCAAAATGGTTTTGCCATAGCTCTGAACCAGTGAATGAGAATATGCAAGATCTGACCTCTGCACCATGCAGAGTGAATCGTTTCAGAAGAAGGGAGACACGCTAGTTCTTACTGAGCTGCACATTATCTTTAAATGAAAGCAAATACAAAAAGCAATTAGAGATTATGAGCCCATATTGCTCAAAAATTGTTTTCACAAAGTATGTTAGCACTAGCATTTAAGTGTTGCTTTACTACTGACACTGTGAGGGAAGTGTCCCTGTCACAGTTGGATATCTACTTCGTAAGTGATAGTTTGTTGTCAAATTTGATTGGCACTCTGAGTCTGCAGGCATGTAGATTCTGCAGTGATACATACAGGGAGTTTGCACAAAGAGAGGCAGTCCAGCATTTTATACTGTCAAATCTACTCGTGTATATATATATATATATATATATATATATATATATATATATATATTGGGCTCAGGAAATGCCTTGTCATTTGTTGTGAGGAATCCAGATAATATTCTCCAAATCATTGCCTCCCTTTGTAGGAAATCCTGTTCCCACAGCATCCAAACTATAGAGTTGATTTACTAAGGAAGTACAGTTTTTCCTCTGCCCCCTCCCCCTACTCAGCCCTGCCTAAAGCAATCAAAATTATTGTTGACAACACTGGTCCATGTTTGTGGTTCTGCAAGGGCTATATAGGGAATTTGTGACCCTCCAAACAGTCCAAACAGATTGCAGCCTCCATAGCTTGTGGCCAGGGATAATAGAACCAAAGAACTGTAGAGTTGGAAGGGATGCTGAGGATCATCTAGTCCAACCCACTGCAATGTAGGAATCTACAGCTGTCCCAAACGTGGATCGAACCTGCAACCTTGGCGTTATCAGCACCATGCTCTAACCAACTGAGGTGTAGTCCAACAAAATTTGAGTGCCCCATGCTCCCCATTCCTGCAATAAGACTGCAAGTACCTATTTTGTGGAGTTGAAAATGCCAGCCACTTAGAACTTCCCTTTTCTTTTTCCATTTTCTCTTTTAACTTTATTTTATTTGCCTTATCTCTGGCAGTGGTCTGTAAAACTGTGGAATCCCCTCCTTGCAATGAGGCTATCCCTTGGTGCAAGGCTATCCATATCCCTTTCACTATGAGGCAATAGTGATGCAGGCCATATCCACACCATACATTTAAAGCACTATTATACCTGTTCCTTTTATATACACCAGCAGGCACCAACCAGGCAGTGACTTTGCCATAGCTCGCCCCTCTCAAAGAAACCCAGGGACTGTAGTTTATTAAGGGTGCTGAAAGTTCTTCAGGGACTCCTAGAGCTACAATTCCCAGAGTCCTCTGGGAAGATGGCCTGATAAGTCATTCTGGGAATTGTAGCTCTGTGAGGGGCATAGGGGGTTTCCTAATAACTGTCAGCACCGTCAACAAACTACAGTTCCCAGGATTCCTGAGGGAAGCCATGACTGTTAAGAGTGATATCATAGTGCTTTAAATGTATGGTGCAGATATGGTTGTTTTATGGTTCTTTTTTGGGGAGGGGACTTGGCTGTTTTATGGTTCTTTGGAAAGGGGCCAAGGAAGCACAGCTCCCCAGCAGTTGCAATTCCCGTGATCAAAGGTTACTCATGGAACCAAACTTGTTTGTCCCAGCGTGCTTAATTTAATAATAATAATTAGCCACCATAGGTTGGAATGGCGGCACAGAATTTGGAGGGGTGTGTGTGTCTTTAACCCGTTGCCTTGTCATGGTGTGGATCAGAATTGTCACCCACTCTGAGCTCATCTGCACAGAAAGAAAGCAATGAAAGCCGCACAGTCATAATAGTTTTTTGGTTGAATTTTGAATCAGGACTGAATCCAGTAGGTTGGTGTTGGTATAACGGCTCAGTTGTTAAAGAAGCATTTCCTAAAGATTGCATCAAAGCATGCACAGAATACAGTTCCTTAAGCACTGAGTTAACACACACTGCTTCTATCTATCTATGTAGTTATTGATTACATTTCTATCCCACTTTTCCTCCAAGGAGCTCAAGGTGGTATACATAGTTTTCCTCCTCTCCATTTTATCCTAACAACAACCCTGTGAGGTAGGGGAGGCTGAGAATGAGCAACTGGCCCAAGGTCACCCAATGAGCTTTGTGGCTGAGTGTGAATTGAACCCATGTCTCCCAGGTATCTCCAGCACTCTAACCACTTACACCACACTGGGGTTTTTTTTAGCCAAGAGGGGGTAGTTTCCAATTGGACAGAATGTCCAGTATCTGTCATTTCAGCTTTAGCTCACATAATTTTGTAGTCCCTTCTCTTAGATCTTTAGCAACAACCCAACAGAAAGACATTTAACTGGTGAAATTTCCCACATCACATGTCAATAAAAGATCATCGGCTAAAATTTATGTTTGTCAGGGTGTTGGCACAGAAACAGGCTAGTCGAAGTTAGTAAAAGATAATAGCAAAATGTTTTGCTAGTTAGTTCACATTTGGGAGCTCATCTAGAAATCAGGGGGCTAGATTTATGGTCTGGAGTTTGATAATTTACCAGGAGATAAGCTTGTTATTCTACATGTGTGTGTTAGACTTGGGGGGGGGCCTCAGAGCTAGCATTAAAAAGCACACAAACAAAACCACAACACAGGATCTTTTCTTTGGGGTCGAGATGGTTAACATTTTACAAAGATCTGTGCTGTGCTGTGCTGAGAAACTTGAATGCTGTCCGGAAAGGTTTCACTTGAATGGAGTGACTGAAAACCAACCCCAATATATCAGGAACATGCAAGCAGCTGTGGTTCGTGAAACACTGATTCTTTATCTGACAGCGCCAAGGAAATGCCAAGTTATGTTGGGTTAGCACATGAACTCCTGATCTTGTCACATTTCTGGTTTCTGCACTTCAGAACAATGAAGCATGTACCTTTTTCCACAGTCAAGATTCCACAGTTCAAGCAGTCAGTGTGAAAACTATTTTATTGCTTCTTGTTTTGAACTATTTCAATTGCCTTTTCCATTCATGTTATAACTTAGAAGTGCATGGCTAGCCATACCCATGTGGATGGTAAACCTAGGCATTCCCTTTTGCTCCTTGTCTCCTCTGAGATCGGTGGTGCACTTGGGTAATTGTAGACTCTGGACCTAATGGTCTCAGATTTTAATGGGTTCAAATGGGTTCATTCACCTCAAATTTGTAGTAAACTGGCTTTGCCTTGCTCATTTTTGGGATTGCTTCTGCTTATTCAGTTGAGTGGGACCCCAGATTTCTGCCCAGTAGAGGATGGTTTCCACTGGGATTGATAGGCCAGAAGGCAGAAAGAACAACAGCAAGTGGAACCAGAGTCAATGATGGGCAACACCAACTGATTCTGGTTCTGTCTCTATTGTCCTCTATGTTGTATTCTACAAAGGCAGCACTGAGATTAAGGCTCACTGCCAGGGCCACCCCATGGACTGGATGCAAGTAAGTAAGTAAGGAAGGAAGGAAGGAAGGAAGGAAGGAAACAGGCAGATGGGTCCTTCCTGAGGTCAGGGCTTGCAGAGGTGGATTTAGGGCATTGTGCCCAGTTCTGCCACACTGGGCAAAAAGACTAGGAGGTGCCACAGGACACCACAGCTATGATGTAGCGAATTGAGCAGAATAGAAGGTGAGAGGCAGGTGGGTGGGTGCCAAATCTTGGCCTTGCACAGGGTGCTGCCCCCTGGAGCTTGGTGGGGAAGCACCCCATTTGTTCTAATCGACCAGTGTCCACTGCTTCTGCCCCCAAAGTCCCACCTCAGTGGCACCACTGCCTGGGATGTAAACTGCCTGAGAAATGATGATGAAGAGCCAAGGAATGCATGGATTTCACCATGGCTGTGGTTTTCATGTGTCACAAGGAACCTTCGGGTTCTTCTGTGAATTTTCAGGGGGATAAATGGTGGATACGTTGCTGGAAAGGTACTTTCTTTCTGGATGGAGAAATATCACATGAACATCCTAAGGACCGTTTGCAGAACAGAGTATTTATGTGAAAGATGCTTAGGCCTTCCTTAGTAATGTTAATCTGGAAAGAGTTCCTAGAGACTAGGAACATGCAACTCTTCGGGGCATGTCTTTTCCAGCAAAATCCAGTGCAGCTGTTCCATACAATTGGAGGCATCTGGACCGCCTCTGTGGGAAACAGGATGGTGGATCAGATCACTAGTCTGATCCACTAGGGATCTTTTTATGTTATAGGTAAATCCCATAGAGCTGAATGAGTCTTATTTGCAGGAATGCTTGCATATCTGTCTCTTCCTTAGCCTTTGCTTGGATGAAGGTTGGGCCCCTATAGTTCCATGCAGCAGTTTCAGAAATGCAGCCCAGTTCTACAAATGTTTATGTAGAAGGCAGTCCAGTTTAGGTTAATGGGTTTTACTCCTAGATAAGTAAGTAAGTGTCAGATAACAGCCTTTGAAGTTCTTTCTATAGATACTCAAGTTCAAGCAGAAAGTTTGAAAGGTATTTTATTGGTTCTCCTATTGAATGAATTAACTTTGAAATGAGGATTGGAGTTCTTTCCCGCGGCAGATCCGAGGTGAGCTGTGCCGGCACCATGAAGCTGAACATCTTCTTCCCAGCCACCGGCTGCCAGAAACTAATCGAAGTTGACGATGAGCGCAAGCTGCACACCTTCTGCAAGAAGTGCATGACCACAGAAGTCTCTGGATGCTCTTGGCGAGGAGTGGAAGGGATATGTTGTCCGCAATCAGTGGAGGCAATGACAAACAAGGCTTCCTCATGAAGCAGGGGGTCCTGACTCACGGACGTGTCCACCTGCTTCTCAGTAAAGGCCACACTAGAAGAACTGGAGAAAGGAAACGCAAATCTGTTCGGGGTTGCATTGTTGATGCCAATTTAAGCATCTTGAATTTGGTCATTGTAAAGAAAGGTGAGGAAGGTATTTCTGGACTGACTGACACCACTGTGCCTTGCCGGCTTGGTTCCAAGAGGGCTAGCAAAATCCAAAAGCCGTCCAATCTCTCCAAAGAAGATGACGTCCATCAGTATGTTGTGAGAAAACCATTGAACAAGGAAGGCAAGAAGCCCAGGACCAAAGCACCCAAGATTCAGTGCTTGGTAACTCCCAGGGTCCTACAACAGAGCAGGCGTAAAGCAGGAGTATTGCTCTAAAGAAGCAGTGTACCCGAAAGAACAAGCTTCTGGCTAAAAGAATGAAGGAGGCAAAGGAAAAACGGCAAGAGCAAATAGCTAAGAGGCGTAGACTTTCTTCACTGAGAGCTTCCACATCTAAATCTGAATCAAGCCAAAAGTAAATTAGGAACTGTGTTCCTATAAACATTAAATTAAACTTTTATTGGGGGGGGGGAGAAATGAGGATTGGAGAGAGGAAACACTGGAGGATGCCATTCATCACAGAACTCCCATATACTGTTAGATAGAGCATGTATGTGAGCTTTTTATTTCTCCAAAATGTAATTGAGGAATACCTAATGGGATCTGCACCTATAGCAAAATCTAGGAGATATTCTGAAGCTATAATCACTGCACATCTAAATGGTCTCTGTTTATCATTTGGTTGATAATAAGTACAGTACGTATAAATTCATCTTACATTTTTCCTGTTCTAAAATATTTTGGCTGTTTTGCCTTTAAAACTAAGAAAAATAAATTCCAATTATATATTTCTTTTTTTAAAAAACAAACTCACTCCTTTGAGCTAGGAGCTCGTATGTTGAGTGGGAGCTTGAAGAGAATTAAAGCAGCTGAGAGAAAAACCCTCGTATGGCTTTTTCTTTTCACCCTAGAGGGAGATTCTGCATCACATGTGAAGTCCTAAGGAACCAGCCATCTTTTAATCCCAGCTGGTTATAGGTTCCAAATGAGATGAAAAATAAATCTCCCCCAGACTAAATAGAAAGAAATGCTTAATACGTCCACATCTCTGTAGGCTCTCCCAAACCTGTAAGTGTTCCCATTAGAGCCTGTCCGTTGCACTGCTGGGTGCTGTCAAATCAATCATAAACTAGGTTGCAACACAACAAGACTGATCCGGGGAACAGGGACAGACTTGTTACTTTCCATTTCGGAGTATTTGTTTCATCAAATCTGTGCTTGCAGGCTCTTTTCCATATTATAAAGGAAACGTTTCCCTTTACTGATTGCACAAACCTTGGCTTATCATTAGATTGCCTGGTTGCAATGACATTGCCTAGCGAGATACAGTGAAGGCAAAATTGTCTGACATTCAGAATTCCTAAACGAAAAGCTTGCTGTTGAAATACCCGCAAATTAAATAAGTACTATCACTGTATCTCTGTTCCTGGTGCTTTACAGAATGCAAGAACATAGGTCCCTGCTCTGAAGAGCTTACATATATAAGAAGCCAATTAGTTAGGCTTCCAATACACCCATACGCTGGACTAGTTGACAGTTTAGGCAGAAAGTGAATCAACTTGTATCCTGCCATATTGGTAACAGTAAGACTCCTAGACAAGAAGTTACAAAGATATGTTTGTCAGTGCAGCATATGCCTCTTTTGCCATCTCTACCAGCCTACATCTAGGTTTTCATATAGCACAGATGAACCAAATTCCAGGGTTTTGATCAGAGTTTATGCCTGGGATTTATTTTCATGAACTGTGTAACAAATTGCTACAGTCTAGATCAAACCCCAGACACCAGCATTGGATTATTGGGCCCCTCAGTATCTCACCCAGTCACACTTATATTGGTCGTCCAACCTTGTCCCTATCCAAGTTCTCACAAATGAGTATCTCCCAACAACAAATGCATAGTCCATAACACAGAAAGAAGGATCTGTCTGGGGATGTGGATATAGACCAGCCTTTTTGGGTGGTTGTTGGAGGTGGGGAAGTTTTGGGGAATTCTGCTGCAATCCTATGCACCTGAATCCTGTGATTCAGGCAACACTCCTCTGAAAACCTATTGTCTAGCATGCCTAAAGTCCCAAATGAAATGAGTCTGGATTATACGATTAGAAGAAATGCCACAAGAATAGATTGTAGTAGGAAAACATAGTAACTCAGCACATTCCTCTAGGTGCTCTTTGGACATTCAAGAGGTCACTAATAGCCAACACTGCTGAAATTATCCTCAAATATGTTTTTTAAATTGTACAGTATATAATATAGGTTGCCTTAAACAGTACGGCAAGATTAACAATGGTGTGGAAGGGAAAAAACAAAAGGAGCTCTTCTGGAAAATGCTTCTTGGGGAAAACAACAACCCACAAGCAGGAGAGGAGCAATGAGTAGCCAGTTTTTAAAATGAGGCAATCGAGGAACAGGGAACAGTGTCTGAAGCTTGGAATGCTACAGTATGTTCAACAATATTGACAAGTGAAGCTTCACATCTTTCTGTGCCTTCAGTAGCTCAGCAAGTAAAGCTTCACATGTGTGCACACACAAAATCTCCCTGCCATAAACGCTTTTTATCCTTATGCAGTAAGTAGAAGAACAGCAAATAAAAATAAAAATTATCAGATGGCAGTGATGACGGCAGCAAAATCTGCATCAAAAACATGGTGCTTCCAGATGAACATTCATTAGAACTTTAGTGCAAATGTCTCTGGAAAACACATTTTGGCATCCACTTTTGCCTAATATAGACATTTTCACAAGCATTTTCACCTAAAGCAATGCATTTTTGTGTATATCTCTCTCTCTAATGTATGCATAATGTGGGCAGGACCAGCAACTCACTGTACAGAATTCTGCTTGCTCTGCTCTAATACCCCTCCTGAGCAAATTTCTCCAAGTATGATTAAAATTTAGCATCGTTTTCTCCCTCATGGTAATGGGACTACAACCTGGGCTGGGCCCTCATAGAATCATAGAATTGTAGAGTTGGAAGGGACTCGAAGGGTCATCTAGTCCAACCCCCTGCAATGCAGGAATCTCAGCTAAAGCATCCATGACAGATGGCCATCCAACCTCTGCTTTAAAACCTCTCAAGGGAGACCATTCCAATGAATCTTTGGGCCCCGGAGAAATGCCTATTGTACCTGGGAAAGGTTCCATAGATTTTGGAACCATGATTTTCCAGGGTTTCAAAAATGCATGCGAGCTTCCATAGGTACAGGTGGCTTCTCCACTCAGAGTTGCCTTTGAGGATTCAGAAGGTGGCAGGGCAGAGCTAGAACACTTCTGCATTTATTTAAGCCCTGTTATGAATGCCTGAATAGGGCCATTCTAACAGGGCTTTCTGTGATTTGTCAAATATGCAACTCCGTAAGATCTTCAACAAAGAGACCTTCAAAGCTGGCATGTGAATGTGCTTAACATATTAAGCAGGAATCAAATAATTTTTTGCTCAAGTCTGACTGATTGCTAATTCATTGATATAAAGAGGTGGTTCTACACATTTTTAGCAAGTGGGTTAAGGGTGGGGAGTTTGCACACTGAACATTTCTAACCATTGTTAGGGGAAAAAACCCCTCTTCTCTCTTTAAGGCACCTAAATAAAGCAGCTAATTTTTCACAAGGGCAGAGCAGCTGCTATTGTAAACCCCTCACAAATTCAAGCTTGCACTCAGAGCTTTCAGACATTTGGTAGAACCAAAACATTTCAGTGATGCCATTGTTTCTTTATAGCCTGTTCAAAAAATGTTGAGTGTTAAAATACCACATTTGAAAAGATGGACACTTGATTTAAGTTGCTGAACTTAAAGCTGTTTTCCAGTGTAATTGAGGAGACAGATCATTATAGTAGTCCAAGGTTTTCTTGATGATATGTATTCTAAGGAACCGTAAGTGTTATTACTCATACCCTCCAACATTCCTCAGATTAAAATAGGGACGTTTCCTACTCTCCTGAAACTGACCTGCCTCAACCCTCCATTTTTTGTCCTCCCCCCCCGCACCTATAGAACATTTCCTATCAGAAGAAGGACACGTGTAACCACCACTACACAAACAGGACACAGCACACACACACCCTCCACTGACAACATGCCACAAATGGTGAGCTACTATAGAGAAGAACCATCTCTGTTGCCCTGAAAGAAAACTAAAATGACATCACCTGTGACCACTTCCAAATTGGACCTGAGACCTCCTGCATGGAATGGAAAAATAGCAGAACAGAGCATGGAAGGGGGAACTGTTGTTTGGTCTATATCCAGGGGGAGATTTACCTTTCCTGTCTAAGAGCATGGTTTGCTCATCCTGACTTTGGCCTCACTAGCAAACTTTTTGCTTCATATATTACCGTAGTTGTTACCATGCGTCTGATTATTACTGAAGCAGTGAGATTATGATTCTGTAAAAGCTGGCTCTCTAATACATGGCCTCGACTTAAGCAGGTTTTTTTGTTGGGAGCTGAATTTGCCCTTCCTTGAGCTGAGAATTTCTTTGAGACTTCGTAAAGGAGGACAGAATGTTCCCCCATTTATAATCTGAGCTGCTATGGGGCAACTCTCTGACTGTTTCTCTAGCCTTAAGGCTAAAAGAGAAGTCTTTGTAGTTCATTTTGTGCTTTCTACACTTATTACCAGAGAGTCCAGGGTGTAACATAACCCTTGGAGAATTGCCCATTCCAAGGATCCTGTGCTCACTTGCTTGCACATTTTCTGCAACGTTCACTGGTAGGGCAGTAATTTTCCATGTTTGACCTTTGACCCAAGTTGTTGTGTGCCCTTCCTTTTTGTTTGTAATGCCTAAGTCAAAATGGCTCATGTAATTTTAAGCAACCCAAAATTGTTCAGTACTTCCTTGAGTAACTGAAAACCTGTTGTTTAAGGTTGAAACAAAGTCTTGAAATAGCTCCCTCAAAGAACTGGTGCATCTAGACCAGGTATCTTCAAACTTTTGAAACTCAGGACCCACGTTTAAGCCAGACATGCATTTGAGGACCCATTTCTTAGTTTTTTTACCATATATTTGTATGGTGGTAGTGTGCCTGTTGCAACCCACCGTGACCCAGCAGTTGAAGACCAGTGCTCTAAACTGACCAGGCTGGATCATCCAAAGCCGTGATTAAATTAAGATTGGAGGTTCTTAATGTTATCTACAAATTTCATTCCTTGACTCCCCCGATTTTACTCAGATGACATGCTTTCCACAATAGCTTTCTAAAAACTGTAGCAAAAGTGTCCATTGCAAAATGTATGGGTTCAGGAACATACCTGGGAATAAGGCCCATTAAACAAGATGGCATGTATAGGATTGCACTGTTAGGAGACGTTGCAGAAAATCTTTTGAGTTGTGTTTCTTTTTTAACCAAGCAGCATTAAGTGCTGTTTCATATATACAAAAATTTTGTGAGAAGGGACAGGAAAAAGCTAGCAAGAACCGCTACAGATGGATAAGGAGTAGGGGGAAAGTTACAGTTACAAGCCAAAGACCCTGGGTTCACTGGGAGTCCATCTTTTTTTATTTGACAAGTTCTTCCCATGCTAAAACGGAGCACCCCACTGCAGGGAGCAGATAATAGTGGAAAATATATAATCTTTGGACAGAGGATAATGATAGCCAGGTGCTTGGTAGCCTCAAGGCTCCTCGGATATCTATTATGTCCAGTAGTATTATACGCAGTGGAGTGGTTTATGAAGGACCTGAGGGCCACATCAATTATTTAGCAGTACAATAAATTGTGCAGTCAGTTCTTCAATGCAGATAGGGCTCCTGTGATGACTGTTAAATTCTCAGCATCAGATTTTGCAGACTTAGTTGATCAAAGAAAGGGCCATTTGGTGCAGATCCTAAAATAGAAGGTGTTTTTGTTTTTAAAAACAAACTCATATAACGGGGTTATAATTTTTCATTGGCATTATGCAAAGTCTTACTTATATGAGTTTCATTTGATTGCATCGGAAAAAAGCAAAGCAGCCATAGCAAAAATTTTACCTGGGTAAAAGTGAATCTACCCCATTCAGTAATTAGATTCCTATCTGCCCATTCTTTCATTTGATTGGAAACTGTTCTCTGAAGATAAAAATGGTCTTAATGCAACCCAGAGACCTAAATGGGAGTACAGAAGGAGCACTGCCTGTTTGTCTGGTAAGCTAACCTGCCTAAAATAAATCTAACAGGACAGCAAAATTATCCAAGAAGTGGGTCTGACTTGAATTTAAAGAAAGGTTGAGGAATATCATATTGTCAGCACTACTTCTATTTTTGGATGTACATTCATTGGTTTCCCCTGAATTGTTTTCTTAAATTTATCATTTGATTATATGGTTGTATCCCACTCTGGGACCTTGTGGAGAACGATGGGTACAAAATCTCTTAAATAATGATAATGATGGCGATGAGTTCTAATAGCTATTGGAAGTCACTCAACTGCCTAATGAAACTAGTCAAAATATTTTAACCTTCAAGAAATCCTTAGGACTGTTTCACATTCTGCATTTTTAGATCTGTGCCTAAGATGTTTTTAAGCATCCACCTAAGAATATGCTATGTGATTGCAGCAAAGATGTATTTGCAGACATGTTTCACTCAAGTATGCTTACTGGAAAACAATAGTTAGTGACAGCTCTCCAGCGAATCACCACTTAGCCTGAGGAGGGATTCATAAGAAAAGGGAAAGTAGTTAGACTGGTAAGGAGAATTGATTGCTCAGTAGGCCAGAGGAAGTTATTTGACATGGTTTGATCTCCTACCAGCTGCCTCTGCCTTTTCCTACCCCTGCCAATGCAAAGGTAGAACTTTTCTAACCAGTAGCTTTTACCCACCTATTGCAAGGCATGCCTGTTTAGCTTCCATTTTAAAAGCTTGTGTGCCCCTAATCAGAATGGTGCTCCCACTTATTTTCCATTCATTTCCATCAAGAGGCAGCCTCTAGACTGGTAAGTTGAAGAGAAAGCGGGTGTTCTTTGTGGGTGAAGAAGAACCAACTCCTTTTTGGGTCATAGTGCCTTTCCCTCAAATGACAATATCATTCTTCTCCCCACTCTCCACTGCCAGATTTTCTGTTTAAATATTGGAAAGGTTTGAAACTGATCATTTGGTTTCTCAAACCTCTACTCATCCTTATTTGCTGTAATTAATTTGCAATAAATCTGAAATTTAGTATCAAGCACAGGATCTGATTGAAATATTCTTACATTTACTTTTCAGAATGTGGTTGTCATTTTTTTAAAAAAGCGACATTCTGCAGAGGTATGTGCGTGAGAGAGAGAATTCATGCACATTTATTATCAGAAAACTTATTTTTGCTCAATTATGCTATTGCCTTCTTCGTCTATTCTGGGATTGGAAGTGATTCACCCTCAGTCACAACACATCAGCATGTCATGGGCATATTTAAAAATATGCAATTAGTTTTTTTTAACACTTTGTGTGAAATACTTCCCTTAAGAAAAAAATAGACTTTAAGCTACCTGTTACCTGCAGCTTTCCTTTTTTTGCTTGGAGTACCAGACTTTCTTCCTTTTAAAGTATAACCTGATGAACACTTTCAATAATAAGGATGAAAACAACAGAGTCAAGGTCAATACTATTGGAGGCTGAGTAATAAAATTGTCTTTAGCAAAGGCAGAATGAAGTGAATGCTGTTGAAAAGTGCAGTCCTGCTGAGCAAGACCAGTGGGGTTCTTGGGAAACTTCCTTTAAAACCGTTCTCTCTCTTTTCTGCTGAGAATGATTACTTGGAAATTATGGATACAAAGAAAAATAACATGCTCACTAGTACTTGTACCTATGCAAAGGTCATAATATTGCAAATATTTATTGGCCCAAAGATTCATTAATAGCACAGTCCTGTAAATCAGGGCAGTGGCGCTGGTGCCCACCGGAACTGGCAGAGTGGGAGGAAGGGAGACCAACATGAAGTGGAGCCAGAACCAATGACTGGCAGATCCAGCTAATTCTAAGTTTTGTTGTTGTCATCTTGGTCCTCCTCCTTGCTGAGTTGCATTAAGGAGGACATAGCCTGAAGGCAGTGCTCCCCCCGGGACGGGTGGTAAGAAGTAAGACAGGTGAAGACTGATCAAGGTGGGCAGACTTCGGCTTCTTGGACCTCATTGTGCTGCTGTTATTGTTTTTTTACAAGACCCCCAAGGTCTACCAATGAGAGCCTGGTGCTCTTGGACTTACAGGTGGAATTAAAGAGCAATGCAGCTTTGAGCACATTCTGAGACCAGGAGTTTCTTTTTGGTACCAGAACCGAGCTCAGATCACAGTCCTTTCTTTCCCAAGTCCATTCTTGTTTACTTTTCTTCATTTCAGCAGCATAATAGTTTTGTTGTTGCTGTTGTCCAACACTTGGGAGTCAAAACTTCATGCTGATCTAGTAAAATCATAGAACCAGTGGATCCTGATTTACCATCTACCCAAAGAGGTGCTGGAGTTCACCACAAACTTCTCCCTTGGTCTCTTAGAATGGCAATGGCACCCACCTGAGATACGATACGCCAGAGCTGAGCTCCAGTGAACTCCAGCTGAAAAAAAAGCTCTGTGTCTACCTATATATTTCTACTCCATAAGGTAAACCCCATTGACTTCAATGGGACTTTCTCCCAGAAAAGTGTGCATAGAATTGCAGCCTTAAATGAGCACCAGAAGCATAAAAGCACCAACACCTTAAGACAGATGAATGGTAGTCTTCTGGAAACTTACTTGGAGAAGGGCTGTAGCTCAGTGGAACGGCACTTACTTTCCATGCAGAAGGTTCCACGCTTACTCCCCAACTGGATTGGGAAAGAACCATCTGAAACTCTGGAGGGACACAGTAGACACAGGTGGAGAGTCTATGACACGCCCGGTGTCTTTGGGCTTCACCTTTCGTCAGCCAATATGGCCAAAGGTCAGGGATTATGGGAATGATAGTCCAGCAAAATCTAGAAGGCTACAGGCTCCCCACCCCTGGTGTAGACAATACTGGGTGAGATGGACCAATGTTCAGATGGTACAAGGCCACTTCTTATGTATTTGTGATACAATTTCATTGACTTTATCAGAATTACTCTAAACCCAAGTCCCTTTCACATATTAGTCACATGAAAGGGGCACCACATGATCATGATGCAACAGACTGCACTGCTGGTCCCTCCCTTAGCTTAGGCAACTTCCCTTGGCCCCACCACGAATGTCCATGCATTAGGCGTGGATGCCTATAATGGGTGAAACTTACATGCATAGACTTCTGCAGTAACTGGAATCCCAAACTATCAATGTCCCAGCTCAGGGACATCTATGTGCATAGGTGTTTACCTATGCAAACATCTAGGGGAAGCCATTCAACCACAAGAGCAGCACCGGCAGCACAGCCCTGCTGCCCCTTGACCATGTGGAAACCCTTTCAAATGAGTAATGCTTTCTATCATTTCTGCATTCGCAGCTTGGCTGCCACCATCTCTTTCCGATTTGAAAAAATTACCACTGACAGCCATTTGTCAATTTGAATGCCAAGTGCTTTAGATATTTTGCCACCTCTTGATTGCTTTGATGCTTGGCAGGTGTCAGTTCTAAAATAATATCATTATATTACAATAGAAGCAAATGACATTGCCTTCATTGCTATCAAATATAGCCAAATTTTCAAGGGATATCACCAACCAACAATCAAATATTGCCAAATACTAAAATATCAATATGAGCCAGTGTAAAATGCGTAGATGTCGAGCATTCACAGAATATTTGGCAAATATCCAAATAATTGAAACTCAAGAGATAACATGAGAAATACCCCATCAAAATTCACAGAGGATGATTTTTTAGGGGAATACTGGGGCAGAATTAATTTCAGTACTACCTTCCTGCATTCTCAATCTGATGCTTCTATGCTAAGCTGTAAGTATGAAGCAGGTGAAGATAAGAAGAATCCTACTGGCTCAGTCTGAAGGCCCTACAGTGGTACCTCGGCTTAAGTACTTAATTCCTTCGGGAGGTCCGTTCTTAACCTGAAACTGTTCTTAACCTGAAGCACCACTTTAGCTAATGGGGCCTCCCGCTGCTGCCGCACCGCCGGAGCCCGATTTCTGTTCTTATCCTGAAGCAAAGTTCTTAACCTGAAGCACTATTTCTGGGTTAGCAGAGTGTGTAACCTGAAGCGTATGTAACCTGAAGCATATGTAACCCGAGGTACCACTGTATTTAGTCCAGCATTCTGTTCTCACAGTGGCCAGTCAGATGCTCATGGGAAGTTTGCAAGCAGGACGTGAACGTATTAAGTACTCATCTACCTGCGAGTCCCAGCAAATGGCATTTAGAGGCATAGTGCCCCAATAGCTACCATAACTAGTAGCCATTGATAACTTTATCCTCCATGAGAATCATGTACCTCCAATAAAAGAAGAGCCCCAAAACAGGTACCTTACAGTGTCAGCTGGAAATGCATCATCTGGCATCAGACTGCAGAACTGATCTACCTGCATTGGAGCTTTTCTCCTTCTGGATGATAAATCTATGAGTGGGGTGTACACTAAATATTCATCTGCCTTTCTTCAAAACTGCGGTGCACACTCACTGTCAGGATAAAATTGCACAGCAGTATTTCCCACTCCAAAGCAACTTTTTACTACTCATTTTATGGTAATAAGCCACTGAGGATGCGATCCTGAAAATGGGTTCAACTTTTGTCATGGGGGGAAACTGACTGTGGGATTGGCCCAGATAGAAACAAGAGGGAGGGTGTATTTGGACACCCCCTTCCCAAATACACTTGCTTTTGTAGTCCATTTGTGGAACAAGTAAAACTCAAGTTGTCAATGGGTGGCTATTTCTGTTGACAAAGGTCGTTGGGAAGATAGCAAAAAAATGTAAGCAGCCCAGTGAGTGTCGGCTATGAGGATTATCATATATTAGACACCTTCAGACAACTTAATTCCACTTGATTCCCTTCACATGGTGGATTCAGAAAACAATGGATACTGGGTGATGCTGGCTGTCTAAATCCACAATAAGCTTCCATTAATTCCAGGTAGTATTTCGTCTCAGTTTGGAACTGTGTTTTTGTTTTCGTGCTTTGTTGCTTTGCTACAGAGGAGGCGGAGTGCCTGGCAATGTGAATGGATTGCAGAGGGAGGCTTGTGATCTTCTAATCCAGCTGTGTTCAAAGTTTTCGTGATTGTCACAAAGTGAGCATTTGATGGATGGCACAGAGGGCTGGACTACCTTGCTTTGTGAATCCTACCGCTCTTTATGGCAGCTGTGGATAGAAACTTGTTATCAACCACCGTATCTCCCATAGAAATCTAAATGTTTCATATTCTGCTCTCCTGTAACAAACTTCCTGAACTCTTCCACTCTCCAAATCAGCTTTTATAGCTTTATTCATGGCCTCTGAATGAAAATAGAATTCTAAATATGGGTATGGTAATTTGACATTGCTCCTTTGCTCTTTTATATAAGGGAGAAAAAATAGTTGAGATTTACAACCCTTCTCAAATCACAGTGGCCCTCTTTTTATAAGGCAATACTGCATCGTGCTGGGATTGACATCCCAGAGAGACTGAAGCCTTCTGTTTATTCACGGAACAGATATGGAATGGGTTGTTAAAATGCAGTCTTTCCCAGGCTACTCCACTGGCATGTCTCATCTTGATCTAGACTGCCTGAAGGTCGATTTCAGTGGCTAGAGGATATGTGAGACGGCATGCTCATTAAGCATTGGGCTTTTGAAGCATTGGTCTAGACTCTAGAGATATCTTAAATGCAGCCCCATCTATTTGATCCATGGGTTCCAGCAGGAACATATATATCAAACCACCTGGATACGGGTTTTGCACAAAAGATAAAGATCTCCATGGCTGATCATAGTGATAAAGAGATGGGGATGATCCATATGGAAAATTTTGATTATTCAGACTTTTAGACAATAACAATCTGTATTACGGGGCTCTGGACTCTTGGCAGCTAACACAAAACATTGCAGCAAATCCCCCCCCCCAAAAAATCCCACTACCAGGATTGAGACAGTTGAAAATTGCACAAGCAAGAGCAGAGGGGTCACAAATGGAGGCAGAGTTTTGCATTATCAGCCGGAAATTGCTGATATCATATTTATTGATGTCTCATTCATTTTTCCCTGTTTTCCTTGTGGCAAGGAGTTCCTTAGTTGGGTTTTCTCAAGCTAAAGACAGGCATTTGCTCTGGAGGTACTGGGACAATTTCACCCATTTTTAGCAGAATTTCACTTATTTTATTTTTTTAAAAAACCCACATGCATTTAAATGGGGGAAAGGTCTGAGACAACACTGGGATGGGGGTCCACATTTTGCCCCCCCGGTGGATAGGCAAAGGGACAAAACTGGGGCAGGTAAAACTAACTTAAGAGTGATAGGATCTGAATGTCCAAATTACATATTATGAGGAATGCATGGCTGCCTTGAACCACAGCCCACAAGTCCCTGATAGTATCAGGTTTAAAACATGATGTCATTGCATGCAACATTTTTTTTTTGTAGTACACAGTGGATGGTGACAGGGAAACTTCGAGGATAATGCTTTCACACCATACAAGGTTGTTTCAGAGGCAGGGGAGCAGCCCCAGGTCAAAAGGAGCCTTGATTCCTCACAAAATGTAGCTTGGGCCTCATAAGAGTTGCTTGCGTATCCACAGATTTTATTTTGACAGCAGTGAATGCAGAATGTGACATTTCCTGTTCTTTGAAAAAAAAATTCACCATACCTAAAGATGCACATATTGAGAGAGAAATATCAACCTGCCAACACATGAAAGTGTTATGGCTTCAAGCTAGACCTGAAAGTTTTTGTGAGGGGGAAGGGAAAAAAATCGATTACCATTAGCAAGAAAGACTTTGGCTTTAATCTTATGAAGAGTCGTTTCATTACAAAGCATTTTTAAGAGCTAAAAAGCTACACTCCTGATATTTCTAAAGAATTAATTTTTAAATGGGTGATGTTTTTATATTGGACAATTCAATGTGTTCCTTTTATCTTCCTGGTGATTCTTTCTAAAGAAAAATAGAGAGGAGAAGCTTATTATGGGCTGGATCTAGAGTCGCACACAGTAGGGCCCCTTAAGTTTGCAGAGGTGAAAACTCTTGTTGGAGGAAGGGGAAACAGAAATACATACCGGTTTACCTTTTCCTCTGCCAGAGGCAGATTTAGGGGCACACAAGTGGCTCAGTCACACTGGGCATGGAGCCTATGCTGCAGAATAGAAAGCGAGAGGCAGGCAGCCCAGGTAAGTCCTGCCCCATATAATTGATCACATGGTGTGGTGTACACACAGCATTTGAATGGCAATGTCCATCAACTTTTTTTGGGGGGGGGTGGCCCTCTCAAATATTTTCTTGGGGGGTTGGCTCCTATGGAATATATAAAGTTCAAAACAGCTTAGTAAGTTTGGTCCCAGATATAAGCCACAAGATTCCTCATTCAAGCTGAAGCTACCTCTTTCACATAACCACCACATGTGGAAAAAGCTTCCTTCCTTTGATTCACTTTTCCAACAGTTCTTATTTCTCATTCTATACATCTTTGCTAGCCTTCTGGGAAAATATATATAATGAGTTTAAAAAGATTTTTAGATACACTTTCCAAAAAAATCCAGAGAAGAAGAAGAAGAGAAGAGTTTGGATTTGATATCCCGCTTTATCACTACCCGAAGGAGTCTCAAAGCGGCTAACGTTCTCCTTTCCCTTCCTCCCCCACAACAAACACTCTGTGAGGTGAGTGGGGCTGAGAGACTTCAGAGAAGTGTGACTGGCCCAAGGTCACCCAGCAGCTGCATGTGGAGGAGCGGAGATGTGAACCCCCAGATTACGAGTCTATCGTTCTTAACCACTACACCACAGAGGCATTCTTGCTAGGTATGGTTGGAGATGATGATATAATAAAGAGTGACCAGAAACTGTTCCTTTATGCTACTACCGCGGTGAGAATACTACTCGCACAGAAATGGAAGGAACATGAAATACCCACAATTGAAGAATGGCAGCGGAAACTCATGGAGTACGCAGAAATAGCAAAATTGACTGGAAAAATCAGAGAACAGGGTGACGAAGCATTCCAAAGAATTTACAACATACATAGAAAAGAACTATACACAAATAAAGACACTTGCAGGACTGAAATAGACCTCATAATGTTTTTTAAAAATCATTTGTTTTGGATTTAAGAACATTGAACAAATATATTACAATAATTGAAGGATGTATATTTAATGAAATTTTGAATAGTATTATTCCATAGTATTAAGTACACATAGAATGTAAACATGACAAATGCGTAAATATAAAGAAAATAAAGAAAATATAGAGAAACCAGAAGAAGGAGGGAGGGAAGTACAAACTTGTTTAGAGTTAAAGTATTAAGGTTAAAAGGAATAAGGTATGTATTATGTAGTATGATGGTGAAATTTGTAAAATCTATAAACCCAATAAGGATCATTTAAAAAAAAGAACAAGATAAGCTACCTCAGAACCCTACACATTCCCCCCATCGGCTAGTCAACACAGATGATTTCCTGTGCACCCATCTCAAGTCCTGGGCAAGGAAAATGATAGCTGGATCAATGCTTCCAGTTTGGGATTATTGCTCCAGTTAAGCTTAGGTAAAGTAGAGTTTGTATTTCAATTGAATTGTTTGGTTCAGAAGGCCATCCCCCTGGGAAAAAGTACCACGCTGCGATCGCTGAAGTTTATGCCTTAATAAAACTGTCATTAGCATATTGGGCTATTTTGATACCGGGAAGCCATGTCATCAGCTCGACAAGAGATTTAAAGCCCAGATTTTTGTTTTAACTGGTATTATCTGATGTGCAAATATGTCATTTTTACATTCACTTTGTTGAGCTATACATTCTTTCACCCAGAGTGTACGTGGGGATGACACCCCCAATGAAAAGCCGAACCTCCTCAGCTCTGTAATTGTTTTCATTCCCATTAAAAGATAGAGGCACAAATAATAGTGAGGGTGAAGGCATGCAATCTATAGCACGTCAGTAAATCCTTGATATCTATTAAACCCTCACCTAAACTTGCAATTCTCTTGATCGAGCACGTAAGGAGGCCCTTTTCCATCTGCTGTTTTTGCAGATGAGATGCCAAATGTCTTTTCAGTTGCTCATAGGAAGCGATGGAAATGCAATTACAGGACTCATGACTTAAAAGCAGCATTTAAGAAAAAGGTGAGTGGTTTTATAAGTATCAGATCACTGCACAGGAATGATTGCAAATGATATTCATTAGCAATAAAAGAGAACATTATTTAAGTTTTATATATTGGTTTATATCTAATAGATGAGGTATAAAATGCCTGTCATTTATCATTCCCTTATTATTCAAACACTTTTCCATGTATGCATTTTTGGGGGGGACAGGTACCTGAACCAATAAAAATGCAAGAGGTTGTATGTAATGCTGTCATCCCATTTATGGAAGCTTCTGTGATCCAGCAGAGGCTTCCATGAAGGGAAGGTGGAGGGAGGGAACTTCAGCCGATTCTCCCTTCTCTCTGCATGCCCCAAATCTGCAATAAAAGACTGGAGGATTCTCTGGAACAGTGTTGGAGTTGGGGGCAGAGGGGCTGCAGGAGAAAGATGGAATTTACAAAAATTGCCTCCTTCCCCTTTCCGTTCACAGATGCCCCTGTGGGATGAAAGAGCCTTCAGTGAACAAAAGGACAATATTGGAGACAACCCAATAGCTTTGGTATTAGTTTCATCGAGTTTTTAAAAACTGTTGCATCTCCATCTGAATCATTAAAAGGCAAGGCTTTACTATGCCACGGCTAAGTGTTAAGGCCTCTTAAATATTTCAAAAAGTAGTTTCTAGGATATTCCCCAATGTTTGTTCATTCTCATTTAGAGCCATTTTATAAAGAAGCATTACATTATTTATTTGTGCGTATTTATGCATGGGCACGAAACATCTGCAAAACATTAGAGAAACAACACGCCTTTGCCTTGCACATTGCTGCTTTTCTTGTATGGAATTAATGTATTCCCTTGGAGGCTGCCATAATAATTATACCATGTTTCATGTAGAATAACAGTGGAATGAAATTCAGCAAGGACAAACGTAAAGCGTTACACACAGGAAGGGAAGAAAACAAACCAAGGCACGCAAACAATGTTGAAAAACAACAAACTTTAGAATCAATAAGGATTTACAGCAGCAGTGAGCAACCTTTGGGGTAAATGTGCCACAAGTACTGGTGTTACGTGGATGGCACAACTCAGAGGAGTTTGGAAGTTTTCACTGCCATTTTCAATTAACTACAGTTCTAGTGCATATCTGAACCTTAAACTGTGGTCTGTATGAACTATGGATTATCAAAGCAAACCACCTATATGCTTTCCCCGGGGCGTACTGGGTCTCATCTATGTTAAACACCTAAACAAATTAAAAGAACCTAATTGGTCATAACACCGTTCAAAGTTGGCTTGCTTTGGTAAAGCATAGTTAAGACTAATCACAGGGTTTTTTTAGGTTTGGCCAGAAGAATGCCACAGTCTTCTCAGTAGGATTGGCCTTCCATGAAATCTTTGGATTTGGGGACTTATTTGAAGGTACATCTCTTCATAATTCACATGCTGAGTTTATGGTTTTCATACATGTTATCTGTACTGTAAGGCTTTTATTCTGGGAAAGGAATTAGAACCCTATTGACAGAACAATGTCCACCCAGCATACATCCATTCTTAAGTGATGCTGAACAAGGGTTTAGACGATTAGGTTTGGTTTTTTTTGCGGTCATGGGTGTCACATTTTTGGTGTTTTCAAATATAAGTGCAAATGAAACAAAATAAAACGAGCAAGACCAAAATAGAAGAAGAATTAAAAGTGCCATGCCTTTGTTGTTTCATTTCCTTTACTACGGAGCGTAATCAATACTTTACAACAGGGTTAATATGCTCTCTTCAAGCATGCTATTATTCTTTCAAAAGAGCACAATAACTTTATTAGTTATGCTGTCTGCAACACTTCCAATGTGACAAGACTGCGTGGGTGTTCAGATCATGAGCAATTCTTGGTGCCCTCTCTTGGAGGATTTCCATGCCTGTTAACAATAGCAGCTAACACTACACAGCTGCAAGAAATTTTAATGTTGGAAGTTCTAATTTTAATTAGTATAATTTACACAAACAAAAAAACCCACACAGAGATCTACTGTTTCTCCCTAGCAGCAACTTACTATTCAGATGCTATATTTGCCAACCCTTTCCTATGCAAATGAAGTTTGTGTAATAGTTTTCCTTTCTCACAAAGAAAATGAAAATGGAGTAAATATAAGTTTTCAGAAACCTCTGTGATAAAACTCTGATACAGAGCTCTTGCTAGTAAGTCTATCCATTCAAATTTCTTAATGGCATCTCCATCCCCCGACAATAATTAAGTGGGACCTGAAGAGAGTATTCAGTCTTGTCTATGGGATTCGTAATTCTTCAGTTATATGGAGGTTTCCATTGAATACTGTATAGGAGTGCCTTGTCTACAAGACCATCTAATCAAATGCATTTTGAAGTGTACTAAGGCAGAGGTTTCCGAAAAATGTTCCATGAAACACCTACATGTTATCCTTTCATATGGACATTGATTGCTCTATCCTACACACTCAGAAGTAAACTTCATAGAGATCATTCCCACGAAGGGTGTATAAGATTGCAATCTAAGACTCTGAAAAGAGGGAAAGAGAACTGGGGCCAGGTGTTGGTGGGGTAATGAATGGATCAGTCCTGATTTAGGAAAAGTGGGCACACCCAGAGAGAGATATTAGGAAACACATATCCCCTGACAAATCTAGCTTCAACATGTTCAGGTTTAACTGCCTACATGCCAAAATTCCCGACTCTGCCCCCCACCCTGGCAGTAGAGAAGCCAGTGGATGCCAAGATTTGATATGTGCTTCTGACATACTTTCAGCACTTTCCTCCAGATTGTACTGAAAGATGTTGTTGCTGCTGTTATTTCCCACTGGCACTCAAATGCCTGGATCCCAAAATTTATCCACCATACAAAGACTTGATGAATGTGTTGAGCCTCTCCACCACTTTGCCCCGTGAAGCAGCTTTGATTCAGGAGACCTTCCATTTTGGCTTTTTGACCAAATGCTTGTTGCAGATCTATTTTCATAATGGTGATGAGCTCTTCATGCCTCTAAAAATGAGATGAATGAAAGTGCAGGGGAAAAAATTAACTGATAACATCAGAGAGCTAACCTTAGGCTTGCCCAAGTGACAATATGCAGACAGTTCCTGCCTCAGTTCTTTCCAGAATGCAGACCTCTTGCTGAGAATTAACATATCACAGAAGATAGCTTTTGAATTCAAAAAGCTAGTAGTTCACCAAATGAATTTGAAAGCTCTCAGATGAAGACAGTTTTTTCCCAGGGAATGATGGAACTAAAAATTACAGGTGCCAGGAATTCTACATCTTGGGTTCTGCACCATGAACTTGGCTTACATTGTTATATAACTTTTCTGGTTATGTGAATTTCATACACAACATAATATGTGGAACTACTAGAGCAGATCAGGACTGCTGTTCAGCAACTGAGTTGCTTACACTTCTTGACTTCATAACTTTCAGCAGTGCAAAACAAAGGGGTACTCTTGCAGAATCATCAAAAGATAATGTGTCCCAGTTAAGACTGTTACAGCTCCACCATATGTGCTTTAACTTGGAAAAAGCATCTGCACTTACCCCCTTTACCTAAATGCCTAAATCTACTTAATACTCCTCTCTAGACATAGTCCTATGCTCCAAGCACACCAACCAGAGTTCTTTACTACAGGGGTGGACTTTCATAATATGGCACCCTATGAGAGGCCAGATTTGGCACCCCCAAATGGATCTTCTCAATTTTTTACCCCCTTGGCTTGTTGCCTTGTGCTGGTGAATCCCTAAATCCAGTGCTGCTTTATTATCAGGCCCATATATTGAAGCTGCTGGCCACTTTGCCCTTTCCAGATATCCCTTCTGTCTACGACAGAACCACTGACTGAGGGCTCAGAATGCTTGTTTTCCCCCCTGCTTCTCAACCACCTCCAGTCAGGTAACATCTTGAGTATCTATACTTCCACTATGTGCTCTGACGTACAGACCAAGGACCAGTTCTATGGGAAAATAGGTCAGGCTGTCAAGAGAGTCTCAGGCTGTGAACACCTATTGCTGCTAGGACATTTCAGTGCTAGAGTTGGATACGATCATCATACATGAGAGAACTGCATAGGCCACTTTGGTATTGGCAGCATGAATGAGAATGGACGAAGGATGCTTGAGCTGTGCTCCTATCATAGCCTCTGCATCACAAACATATTCTTCTCTACCAAGACAACACACTGAGTCCCTGAAGACATCCAAGGTCAGGCCACTAGCACCAGCTGGACTTGATTGTCACCAGGTGATCGGCACTGAACTGGGTTAATGTCACACAGAGCTACACCACAATGCCGACTGCAACATGGATCACTCTCTGGTGGTGAGCAGGATCCATCTCCAGCCAAAGAAAGTGCGGCCTTGAATCAACACTGCCATTCATACCCAAATGCTGATTCCATTGAACAAACTCTACTGAACTACCCCAGAGAGGGATAGAGTCAAAACATAAAAGAGACAACCTCCTTTAGCAAAAGAGAGCAACAGATCCCTGACTGGTTTGAGACTGGCATAAAGGACATGGAATCTGTTATTGCTGCAAAGTGTGAGGCTCTTGTGAACTACAAGCATGCACCCTGTGAGAAGACACTTGTTGCACTGAGAAAGGCAAGGGGCTGTGCCCAGTGGATTGCCAGATGATGTGCCCATGACTACTGGCTAAAGCTGTGTCAGAACATTCAATTTGCTGCTGAGACCAGCAACACTTGCAAAATGTACAGAATCTAATATCAATAATCAAGTATCTAATCAGATAGCAACATTTCTACATCAGTTTGATGGGCCACAAACCAAGGCCTTTTGAGTAGCACAATGGCATGAACTGGCAGGACAATGGGGGGAGGGGGAGGGAGAAAGAGGAGGTAGAGGATCTCAGCAAGGGCTGTAGCTGGGACCGGGACACATCAGGGCGAGCTGGGGATGGGGAAGGAAGTACTCACAGAGTGATGGAGGATGGCAAGGGGTTGGAGATCAGTGCACAGGACCCATCACAAAGGGTGATGCACAGGACCCAGACAAAGGGGCCCCTGTCTCCATCACCACAGTGGGCTCTGAGGCATAGGGAGCAGCAGGCAGGAGCCAGAAGGCAGAGCCACACAAGGGCCCACAGCCCAGCTCTCTAGCTGGCCAGGTGGGGCTCGCTAGCTCTGGGAGGAAGTGTGTAATTTCTCAACTGGAATAGGCTTGGAACAGGTGAGGGTCACATGCCTCATCAAGCTCAGATGCTGCAATCAGCAAGCAAAGTACCAAAGAGAAGCAGACTTGAGGTGCTGTGTCTGCTCAACTGCCCATGTTGATGGTCCTGGACCTCTATGGGATTGTGCTTCAGGTTTAACTCTGCACTGTATCCTTACTTCAGACTTCTACTTGGATTGACCCTGGACTGTGTTTCCTGACCTTTGGATTTTGCTTGTGTGACTTGACCCCCAAACTTGGACTTTGGATTTGGCATACTGACTTGCTGCCATGTAGGCCAGAGGTTCAGGACACACAAGGGCCAGGAACTTCACTTGCTGGTCTAGTCATACCATTCCCCACCAGGAATTCCTCAATGCTACATTGCTACATTGCTAGTGTATGGATATTGCATAATTTAATCACTAGGTGATACTAGACTCAGTTGTATATGGGTGTGTTCAGATACTCTTCTGTTCTTGCTTAAGGGAGACAGTAAAACAATACAATTCTTGCTGTGCCCTCTAACCCTTCCATGACATCCAGGGATTAAGAAGCAGATAATAATCAATCTCAGTAAGGCTCATCAGGCTAAATGCAGCATACTGGTTGGTTCCCCACCTTTTAAAGCACCATTGCCTACTGAGATGCTTGCTTTGTAGGTGGCCAGTCAGGTGACAGTAAGAGGATGGGGGGGGGGGTAAAAAGGTATACCATATCTTTTTTAAAAAGGTTAAATTGCCAAATAGTTTTTAGAGCAACTCCTGCTTCACAGACTCAGTTAACACTGAGCTACCTGGATGCAGGTGAGGCTCAGGTTGAATAATGCAAGAGAGCAGAACTCAGATGTTGCTTCCTTCAGCAGCAGCTCCTAGTGGGCTGTCTCATATAGGAGCTGCAGTTCAGTAGCTAGCTCCATCTCTACTGAGAGGTGCCCCTCTATTTAATAGAGCCAGTCTTCTCCAGTAGGCACTAAATACAATGAAGATGGGGAGATCTTGGTTGCTCTGGGGCCTCTGAGGCTGACAATGAGATGTCCTCAAGCTGGGGGTGAACTGGCTTCATAAACTCTTCTTGTAGAACTGCTTCCAGTAGGTTAGGTGCTTTGGGGACTGCTCCTGAGGGCAATTTGCCCTCACATTCTGAGTTCCTTGCCTCATTTCTTGCAGAAGGTATCACAGTTGGTTTCTTCTGCTTGGATCTTGAAGCATCTGTCTTTGTAGCAGCTAACAAATTCTGTAGATCCTCTTCTTCAAGCCCCTGCAAGGCTCTAACTAAATGGAATCTTCAGTCTTTTCTCTACTGATACAAGGAGCTGAAATTATAACCTGATTAACACTGCAATCATATGGGTATTTGGTTGGGAGTAAGCTTGATCAGTAGGACTTTTCATGCATAGGATTGTGCTAGATTCAGGTAGGTAGCCGTGTTGGAAGACCTTTCATTGCCTACAGATAGCCACCCAATCTTAAAAAACTCCTCACCCACAATAATACAGCAAGCAGAATTAACGTGGACACTGGTACCAGAGCCTGCAATAAACCCAGATGCCAACTTTGCTGCCACATACACCCAGACAACACCATCACTGGACCAAACAACATCAAACATACCATCCCAGGCCTATTTAATTGCTTATCTTCTAACATTGTGTATGCCATCAACTGCCAGCAGTGCCCTTCAGCTCTCTATAGGCCAAACCCTACGCCAAAGGATATCACAACACAGAGAAGCCAGTAGGAGAACACTTCAGTCTCCCAGGACATTGAATACAGGATCTCAAAGCAGCTGTCTTATTACAAAAGAATTTCAGAAATAGACTTGGAAGAGAAGTTGCTGAATTACAACTTATCACTAAACTGAAAACTATCGAGAGACCTGGTCTTAATAAAGATATTGGATTCCTGTCTCATTACATATGCTAATCATCTGCAAACTATCCCTTGCTTTTTACTGTAGGACTAGTTGCAGTCATTAACAGTCGTTAACAGGTTTACAATACCCATTGAGTCAATCACCCATCTCCTACTACCCTCCTGAAAAATCCCACCCCACCCTCCCACTATATATAATGGTCTGGTGACTTCTGTTTCAGTGTATCTGAGTAACAGATGGAAAGCTCTTCAATCTGAGCAGGCTGAAAGCAAAGAGTAAGCTTACCGTAACTTCCATCATAGAGATTCAGTATGCTGATGACAACGTAGTGTGCACACGCTCAGAGGATGACCTCCAAACCATCCTAAATATCTTTGCAGAAGCTTATGAAAAGCTTGGCCTATCACTCAACCTCCAAAAAACCAAAGTGCTGCACCAACAAGTACAAAATAACCCCTCTGCAGTGACACAAATCCAACTCAATGGTGTAACGTTGGAAAATGTTGATCACTTCTCCTACCTAGGCAGTTATCTTTCCACAAGGGCCAACATTGATGCTGAAATCCAGCATCGCCTGAGCTCTGCAAGTGCAGCTTTCTCCCAATTGACGTGCAGAGTGTTTGAGGACTGGGACATTCACAGGGAAACCAAAATGCTTGTTTGCAAACCTATTGTACTACCAACCTTACTATATGTTTGTGAAACATGGACCACTTATAAACACCATCTCCAACTCCTTGAAAGATTCCATCAATTGTGTCTCCTAAAATTTTTACACATCACTTGGGAAGACAGGCAAACTAATATCATTGTACTGGAAGAAGCAAAGATCACCAGTGTTGAAGCAATGATTCTTCAACATCAACTTCGTTGGACTAGTCATGTTGTGCGGATGCCTGATGATCGTCTTCCAAAGCAACTACTCTATTCCAAACTTAAAAATGGAAAGCGTAATGCTGGTGGTCAACAAAAGAGGTTTAAAGACTGTCTCAAGGCAAATCTTAAAAAAGGTAGTATAAACACTGACAACTGGGAAACACTGGCCTGCGAGCGCTCCAGTTGGAGAACAGCCTTTACCAAAGGTGTTATGGGCTTTGAAGACACTCGAACTCAGGACGCAAGGGAGAAACGCGTTAAGAGGAAGGCACGCTTGGCAAATCCACACCGTGGTCAACTCCCGCCCAAAAACCAATGTCCCCACTGTGGAAGGACGTGTGGGTCCAGAATCGGCCTTCAAAGTCACTTACAGACTCATTTTTAAAACCGTGTTTATGGAAGAAAATCTTACTCGAGTACGAGTGATCACCAAAGAAGAAGAAGACAACAACTGGATAATAGGATTGTGCTGTTAGTTTACATGTTTCTTCCCCACAGACATCTTTAGTTCTAAAGCTCAAATGCTGGCAGCTTCTACAAACCATGATTACTATAACTTTGAATATTTGTATGTCTACCTTGATGCCACCTGCACTACACATCTGTGTTATTTGGAAGACTAAAGCTTCAGCACCTTATTAAATGTCTTGCCTTCGTAAATGCAATGAGATGATTTAACTGACTTACAAAATAGATGCTCCCTCTTAATATTTCTATAAAGTTGCTATAGCAATATTGATGACTTCATGATAGCTGTATAAATATGGTTCTGATGACAATTTTAAATATAAAAGTTTCAGTTCACATTCAGTCGTGTTAAATGGATTTGATGCCTTAACCAATAAAGCTGCAGAGACAAAAGAGCACAGTTGATAGGACTATGTGTCCATACTTGTGTTCTTTAGGGACAGTGTGTGTGTATGCACACAAAACTGCCCAATGGCTTAACCAGGTTTCCTGGCTTGTAAGAAATGAAAATTATTGCTGTTAGACTAGCTGCTATGAATATTAAGAGAACTGATTTTTTTTTTTTAAGTGTTGACACACACATAATAATTCATCCACAGTGAGTTGTTTAAAACATGCAAGGACACAATCCTCTATCAGTACTGGCTTCAGACCAGTGCAGTCTTGTCTAACAATATTGCAAACTATGCTAATGATGCAGAGCAACTTTTAAGTCACTTAAACAGGGATGAGAGAAGAAAACAGAGGCAGCTAAAGGCCACCCCCCCAAAGAGCACCCGAGCCCCTGATCCTCCCAAAACAGGCAAAACAAAAAGGCTGTGATCATAGTTGTAATGGCTTTAGGGGTTGCTTGTGCGTAAGTTACCGCCGCTCTGGGCTAGGTTGGCTGGTTAAACCGTTTCTCACTGGACAGCCATCCACTCCGTGGCTGTTCAGTCGCTGGCAGAATCCGTCAGTGGGCGTTTCTTAAACCTCTTCCAGCAAAGAAGTTCTTTGACGCCAAGTCGCCGCCTACTTTCCCTGCGCGGAAGTCTTTTGCGCAGGGTGGGTGTGGGCAGCGGAGGACCTGTGCTCTCCTCGCTGGTCTCCTGCGAAGAGTCCTGGAGCCCCTTCTCTGCTTCCCCCATCGGCCCCCCTCTATCCCTGGTGTTGCGCTGATTTTCTTCCCCAGCCGGAGACCTGCCTCTCTCCCTGCTTGGCCCCTCTCCAGCATCGCTGTGGAGCCTCGCCTCCTCCGCTAGTTCCGATGGCAGTTCCCTGACAATAGTCAAGGCTAACTGATAAAGAAAATGGAGAGGGTTGGTCTATTTTCCAAGCAACCAACTAGACTGCCTTGTCTGCTGTGTACCTTGGGAGCAGACCTGTGCTGTGGATGCAGGAGCTAAGGTCAGAGGGGAAAGTGGAGAGAGAGAGAGAGAGAGAGAGAGAGAGAGAGAGAGAGAGAGAAATACAGAGGAGCTGCAGCTGAAGAGGTCAAGCCCTGAAAAATGAACTGATTCACATACTTGCTTCCTTTCCTAAGCACAGTATCCCATTTTCTCCTCTACATAGTGCCAGGCCAAGCTTACTTTATCAATATGAAAGTTTAGAGTCCTAGATGCAAGCATAAGGCAACAACCCTCAATTCTTCTCGAATAAAATTTAAAATATTAACCGATGCTAAAGAAAGAGGTGGATTTGCCCTGCCAGACCTTAAACTTTACTATGAATCAGCTGCCTTTTGCTGGCTGAGAAAATGGCTGCTTCTTGAAAACACTGATGTTTAGAAGGTTTAAACAATGTATTTGGTTGGCATGCATATTTGTGGTATGATAAGGTAAAAGCATATAAAGTGTTTAAAAACCATATTGTTAGAAAAGCACTGTTTAATGTTTGGATAAGATATAAGGACTTGTTAGAAAATAAAACCCCAAGATGGTTGTCTCCAATGGAAGCGAAGGCTCAGAAAAAACTCAATATGGAGACCAAATGGCCGAAATATTTGGAAATTTTAGAACAAGATGGAGACAGAATAAAATTACAGAGCTTTGAGAAATTGAAAAATAGAGTGCGAGATTGGCTTCATTATTACCAAATAATGGAGGCATATAACTCGGACAAAAAAGTTGGTTTCCAGGTGGAAAAATCAAAATTGGAAACAGAATTGTTAGATCCCAAAATTAAGAACTTATCAAGAATGTATAACTTGCTGTTGAAATGGAACACTCAGGATGAAATGGTAAAATCCGCTATGATTAAATGGGCACAAGATGTTGGACATAACATTATGATGGCTGACTGGGAACTGTTATGGACCACAGGTATGAAATTTACGGCATGTAATGCTCTAAGAGAGAATTTAATGAAAATGATTTACAGGTGGTACATGACACCAGTCAAGCTTGCAAAAATTTATAATTTACCTGACAATAAATGTTGGAAATGTAATGAGACTGAAGGTACATTCTTTCACCTTTGGTGGACATGCCCAAGGATTAAGACATTCTGGGAGATGATTTATAATGAAATGAAAAAGGTATTTAAATATACCTTCCTGAAGAAACCAGAGGCCTTTCTCCTGGGCATGGTCGGCCAATTGGTGCCAAAGAAGGACAGAACTTTTTTTATGTAAGCAACAACAGCAGCAAGAATACTTATTGCGAAGTATTGGAAGACACAGGATTTACCCACCTGGGAAGAATGGCAGATGAAGTTGATGGACTATATGGAACTGGCGGAAATGACTGGCAGAATCCAAGACCAGGGAGAAGAGTTGGTGGAAGAAGATTGGAAAAAAATTATTATTTTTTATTTACAGAAATACTGTAAAATTAATCAAAACAAAAAAATTTTTTTTCTTCCAGTAGCACCTTAAAGACCAACTAAGTTAGTTCTTGGTATGAGCTTTCGTGTGCATGCACACTTCTTCACACGAAAGCTCATACCAAGAACTAACTTAGTTGGTCTTTAAGGTGCTACTGGAAGAAAAAAATTTGTTTTGTTTTGACTATGGCAGACCAACACGACTACCTATCTGTAACTGTAAAATTAATGAATGCTAGAAAAATGTTGGAATGAAGTTATATGGCTTTAGCAGAAAGGTTATAAGGAATTAAGTATAAATGGTTTTTTTAATGTATTAAAGGGGAAAAATAAGGTTAAAATAAGTTAAGATAGGGACTTCCGGTTAGCGCCGGCGCTTAATGGCGGATCTCAACCGGAGCTCCGGGAGAGATCTGCTTCGCGGGTTCGGGTCCTGTCAGCTACGGCGAAGCGGGGACCCTTAAAAATCACAGGCGCGTTGCCTGTGAACCGGAGACTCGGCGGGCACCTTTGCGCCCCCCCGACACTGCGAAATAGCCTTTTTAAAGGCTCCGGAGCAGCGGAGGGGTCTTGGAGCGGTGCTGAGAGTCGTCTTCACCCAGCCTGCGAAGCGAAGCCGCGTCGCCATTAGCGGAGAGCGCTGACTTCTTCCCGTGAAATTGGATTAAAAGAACAACTATCCGTGAGTAGGATTGACTGCTAAAGTATAAATTGGACTCTAAAATAAAGAAATTGGGCACCGAGACGGATAAGCACTAAAAAGGAAGTCTGCTTTCCGTTCTGTAGCAAGATCAAAGCGAAAGGCACTCTAGCTGTAACTGCTTGAGAGGAAACTTGCGGGATTTAAGAAATCCACCACCAAAGCAAAGAACTCCCCCCCCCCGAAGGCAGGAGGGGGGGGAAGAAGATTTTAAAAGTGTTTCCCTGCCAATTTAAAAGAATTGGATTAAGTACCGCTGCTCTTTAACCTGGGATCGGACTGCCGGAGAAAAGGATAAAAAGTATCTTAAATTGACTTTGGTTACTTCCAAATTGAAATACTGTTTCTGTGGTATTACAAAGTTACTTACAGGACACTATTGATTGGGATCCCCTTGAAAGAGAAAAGAAAAATTGAAAGGGACTAGGAAACTTTTATTCCTTCTTTTTTGAAGAGTGTGGGATTATTTTGAGAAGCATAGAACTGACTCTACGCCCTCTAGAGGACCTACAAATAGTTTCAGCAACAAGTGGAATTTAAAATTTGAGAACTTTTGTTTGTGAGCTCCAAAGTCTGGGAATGACCTTGACTAAAAGACTTTGTTGTGGCAGATGGTAAAGAGAAAGGGGATTTACAAGAAACAACCTTGAGATCTGGCAGACAATACAAAATTGACCCTTTCATGCAAAGAAGGGCTTCTGTAACAGGAGCCTCTGGAACTATAGTGGCTGCAAAGCCAAAAGTGAAAGCAATGTCTACAGAAGAATCATTTGCTAAGGTATTGGAGAAGATAAATGACTCTTTGGAGGAACTAAAAAAGCAAGGTGCGGAGACTAAATTGCAAGTTGCTGAAACTAAAGTACAAGTTGCTGAAACAAATAAAAAAATTGAAGAAATCTCTGGGAAAATTGACCTAAATACCAAAAGTATAACTGACCTAGGGAATAAAGTGAACTCAAATGCAGAAGCAATTGGGAAATTATTGGAAGATTCATCTATAACACGAAAGATAGCTGAGGAAGCTAAGGAAATTGCAACTGCTGCGGAGGAAAAATTTCCACCAGTTTACAAGAAATTGGACGAATATGAACTGGCACTCTCTATGCAGGATATGCAACGCAAGGAGAGGAACCTAAGGATCAGACTTGTGCCGGAAAAGGAAGGAGACAACTTGGTGGATTATTTGACAAAAGAATTTTCTGATTTTTGGAAGCAGGAGTTGAAGAAAGAGGACTTTAAGATAGAAAGTGCATTTAGATTGGGAATAAGACAGAAGAGGAATCGACCCAGAGATTGTCTTATTACTTTAAGATCAAAGGAGGAGCGAGATAAAATACTGAACCTGCACTACCAAACAGCCCTTCGAATTGAAGACTTTTTTATTGAGATTTTTAAAGACATCCCTAAGAGTATCTTGGACGCAAGAGGACATTATAAGGACCTGGTGACACTGCTGAAGAAGAACTACATACCATTCAGGTGGGAATTTCCCCAAGGCTTGTCTTTTAAATATAAGGGAAAGAAGAGAAGAATAAAGACTGTAAGCGATAAAGACAAGTTCTTGGGAGAGCACGAAGAAGACCTACAGAAAGAGACATTTCCAGGACAGGGGCATCCATCATTGGACACGAACACGGCACCACCGACAGACGAGGAACAAAAACAGGGAGCTGTAGGAGGAAGGAGTTAATCCCATCATGGCTCTGCAACTTCTAACCTGGAATTGTAACGGCTTAAACATTCCCAGGAAGAGAAAAAGTATATTTCATGCCTTAAAGAAAGACCAATTGGACTTGATTTGCCTACAAGAGACCCACGTGACAAGAGCACACAGAAAATTACTAATAAATAAAAGACTGGGACAGGAATTTATATCTTCAGACAGAGTAAAAAAGAGAGGAGTGGTGATCCATGCAAAAGAAAAATTGCAACCGAAACAAATCTTTAAAGATGATCAAGGAAGATATTTGGCAATTGAAATTCAATCTCAAGGAGAGAAGTATTTGATAGTGGGAATCTATGCACCAAACGAAGGGAAAGCTGAATTTTTTAAGAAGTTGCATGAAATCTTGATGGACCATATGGATTACAACTTAATTTTGATGGGAGATATGAATGGAGTAGTTTCAACAAATATGGACAAGGCACAAAGACAGGTAATAACAAAAGATGGAAGACTACCAAAGACTTTTTTTGAAATGACTGACAATATGGACTTGATTGATATTTGGAGAACAAAACACCCATTAGAAAGAGAGGGAACCTTCTTTTCTGAAGCCAAAATGACATGGACAAGGATTGACCAAATCTGGGTGACTAGCAGTATGGCTCCGAACATAAAAAAAGTAGAAATCTGCCCAAAAACTTTCTCCGACCATAATGCTGTAAAGATGGTGATGAGGCAAACAACAACTGGTTCCTTCAGATGGAGAATGAATGACACCTTATTCAGAGATGAGGAGATCTGTAAGAAGGCCCAAAAAACCTTGAAAGACTATTTTGAAATCAACTTAAGGTCTGAAGTAGAAAAAAGAATAGTATGGGACGCAAGCAAAGCCGTGATGAGAGGGTTTTTGATTCAGCAAAATACTTTAAAGAAGAGAAAGCAAAATGAGAAAAAGGAGAGAATTTTGGAAAAGATAAAAGAAGGGGAAAAACAATTAAGATCGAAGCCAAAATCCCAAGAGATTTTAAGAGAAATCAAATTTCATCAAACACAATATATGGAACTGATGAATCAAGAACTAGAGTGGAAAATTAAACAAATGAGACAAAAGACCTTTGAATCTGCTGATAAATGTGGCAAGTTACTGGCTTGGCAAATAAAGAAGAGACAAAAACTCAACACGGTAACAAATATAGAAGTGGAAGGAAAAAACATAAGCAACCCAGCGGAAATTAGGAATTGTTTTCAGAACTACTTTAGACAACTTTACACACAAGGGCCGCAGAAAGAAATGGACATACAACAGTTCCTCGAGGAAAATGGGCTGAAAAAGGTTTCGCAAGAAAGTAAGACAATATTGAACCAGGAGATATCAGCACAAGAAATAGAAGATGCCATTCAAGGCATGACGCTGGGCAAATCCCCCGGACCGGATGGACTGACTTCCAAATATTACAAAGTTTTGAAGGAAGGGTTGATACAACCTCTGAAGGAAGTCTGCAATGAGATTATGGAGGGGAAAAGGGCACCCGATACGTGGAGAGAGGCCTACATTACACTTATACCAAAGACAGAGACTGAAAAGACCCAACTTAAAAACTACCGACCCATCTCGTTATTGAATGTGGATTACAAAATCTTTGCTGACATTTTAGCAAAGAGACTGAAAAGAGTTTTGATGGAGGAGATTCACGGGGACCAAGCGGGCTTTCTCCCAAAAAGGCATTTGTCGAACAATGTAAGGAATATAATTGACATTTTGGAAAAGCTGGAAGTGAACATAAACACTAAAGCTGTTTTGATATTTGTGGATGCTGAGAAAGCCTTTGACAACATTTCTTGGAGTTTTATGTTGAAGAACCTCCGGGGGATGGGGGTAGGCCAAGGGTTTGAGAATGGTATAGGTGCAATATACTCTGAACAGAAAGCCAAACTAATTGTAAATAATGTGGTTACAGAAGAGTTCAAGATTGAAAAAGGGACACGTCAGGGGTGCCCTATCTCCCCATTACTTTTTATATCGGTCCTGGAGGTTTTGCTTAATATGATTAGGAGGGACCAGTTGGTTAAAGGGATATAAACTGAGAGCATTTGCAGATGACTTAGTACTTACATTACAAGAGCCAGAAGCTAGCACGAAAAGAGTTTTGGAAATAATTCAAGAGTTTGGTCAAATGGCAGGATTTAAATTGAATAAGTCTAAGACAAAGGTTTTGGAGAAAAATTTGACACAGATAGAAAAGGAAAGGTTTCAGAATGAGACAGGGTTAACTGTGGTTAAAAAAGTGAAATATTTGGGTATAAATATGACAGCTAAAAATGTGAATTTGTTTAAAGATAATTATGAAAAAACTTGGAGAGAAGTGAAAAAAGATTTGGAGATTTGGTCCAACTTAAAGCTTTCCTTGTTAGGCCGTATTGCAGCTATAAAAATGAATGTATTGCCAAGAATGTTGTTTTTGTTCCAAGCACTGCAAATAATTGATAAAATGGATTGTTTCAAGAGGTGGCAAAAAGACATATCTAAATTTGTCTGGCAGGGCAAAAAGCCCAGAATTAAATTTAAGATATTAACGGATTCAAAGGAAAGAGGGGGGTTTGCCCTGCCAGACTTTAAACTTTACTATGAAGCGGCAGCTTTCTGCTGGCTGAAAGAATGGCTACTTCTTGAAAATACAGACATTTTGGATTTGGAAGGTTTTAATAACATTTTTGGGTGGCATGCATATTTGTGGTATGACAAGGTTAAAGCACATAAAAGTTTCAAAAATCATATTGTCAGAAAAGCACTATTAAATGTCTGGGTCAGATATAAAGACTTGCTGGAAAATAAAACTCCAAGGTGGCTGTCGCCAATGGAAGCTAAGGCAGTTAAAAAGTTAAATATGGAGTCCAAGTGGCCAAGATACGGGGAAATTTTGGAAAAGGAAGGGGACAAATTGAGATTGCAGAGTTTTGAGAAATTAAAAGGGAAGGTGAGAGACTGGTTGCACTATCATCAAATAAATGAAGCGTTTAAACTGGACAGTAAAATTGGCTTCCAGGTGGAAAAATCAAAATTGGAGACAGAACTGTTAGAACCCAGTACTAAGAATTTGTCCAAAATGTACAATTTGCTGCTGAAATGGAATACACAAGATGAAACGGTTAAATCGGTCATGATTAAATGGGCTCAGGACATTGGTCATAATATTTTGTTTGCTGATTGGGAAAAGTTGTGGACCACCGGGATGAAATTTACGGCATGTAATGCCTTAAGAGAAAACATTATGAAAATGATATATAGGTGGTACATAACCCCAGTCAAGCTTGCAAAGATTTACCATTTGCCTGACAATAAATGTTGGAAATGTAAAGAAACTGAAGGTACATTTTTTCATCTTTGGTGGACTTGCCCGAAGATTAAGGCATTCTGGGAAATGATCTATAATGAACTTAAAAAGGTATTTAAATATACTTTCCCCAAGAAACCAGAGGCCTTTCTCTTGGGTATTGTCGGCCAAGGGGTGTTAAAGACGGATATAACTTTCTTTATGTATGCTACAACAGCAGCTAGAATACTCATTGCGAAGTACTGGAAGACGCAAGAACTACCCACACTGGAAGAATGGCAGATGAAGGTGATAGACTATATGGGCTTGGCAGAAATGACGAGCAGAATCCGAAACCAGGGAAGAGAAGCAGCGCAAGAAGAATGGAAAAAATTCAAGGACTATTTAAAGAAATATTACAAAGTTAATGAAAGTTAGAATGATGTTGGACTGGAAAGTAAATGGTTACTATTAGTAATGGTTAAGACAAGGAGAATAAGGAAGAATAGTCTAAATTTAAATTAAAATAAGGGAAGATTTGCTGAACAATCGATAAGAATTTGGAATACAGAAAGGGGAGGCATGAGGAAGTCGGGGAAGATAGGATATGAAATTAGGATATGAAATGATACATGTTTTTTGTTTTGTTTTTGTTTTTGTATGTTTATGTTTGTTGTATTGTGTTTATATGGAAAAATAAAAATATTATAAAAAAAAAAATAAGGTTAAAATAAGTTAAGATAAAATACAGGACAGAAAACTGAGGAAGATGGAAAGGATTTGCTGAAACAGTTAATTGAAGTGGAATACAAAAAGGGAGGTGTGAGGAAGTCGTGGAAATAAGTGAATGAAAGATAAGATACTGAAATTATGGATGTGTTTTAAATTGTGTTTGTTGTATATTGTTAATTTAATGTTTTTAATGTCAGTCAGTGTTATGTAGTGTTTTTGTTTTTGTATTGTATTGTTTTGTTGAATTATTTTTCTTTCTTTTATACTCTTTAAACTGTTAATAAATATTACTTTTTAAAAAAAAAACAAAAAAACCTCAATTCTTCTCAGACATAGAAACCCCCTTAAGTCCTACCTGAAATATGAGGTCAGATTTTATTTGTACACTTGTCTTTCTCATTTTCTTCTTTTCTATTCTTCCTTCTCCCCCTCACCTTTCTCCCTAGTATTTTCCCTCTTTTTATGTCATTTTTTTAAAAAATGACCTTGTTAGACAAGTTACAGATAGGTAGCCGTGTTGGTCTGCCATAGTCAAAACAAAAAAAAATTTTTTTCCTTCCAGTAGCACCTTAAAGACCAACTAAGTTAGTTCTTGGTATGAGCTTTCGTGTGCATGCACACTTCTTCAGATACACTGAAACAGAAGTTGCCAGATCCTTCTATATAGTGAGAAGGTGGGGAGGGGTATTACTCAGAAGGGTGGTGGGAATGGGTGATTGGCAATTCATTCAATTGCTCTTGTTATTTTTTTATATTTTTTTAAGAGACAGAAAATGAAACAGGCAACAATCAATGTTCCTTTTATGTGTCACATTTTTTAAAGTATCAGAAAATCCAAGATCAGCAGAGGTCATAATCCCAGTGCTGTTTATTGTTAAAATACCAGTGGTTCAAGGAACTACTTTATACTGAATCAGAAAAATATCCCACTCAGTTCAGTGTTATTAGTATTTTGTATGTCACCAAGAGAATTGTTCATTTATTTTATTATTTAACTGCCTTTTAAACCCATGTTTCTATTCCGTATGGCATGGTAACATAAGGGAAGTATGTATGAATGGAAGAAGAATGAATATCATTCAAATCTGCATTTTGCAGGAGCATTGTATGAGGATACAAGATCAAGGATATTTCTTGTTTGTTTGTTCTTGATTTCCCTCATTTGGAATGCAAATCTAAAAATTACCTTGGCTAGAATGTGCCAATAGTTTTTATCCCAGATTAACAGCATCCATCCATGCATACAAAGAACACAAAGGGTAAGAGGTTAATGTGTGTGTGAAAATGCCCTTATTGCCATATTGTCCAAGGTGGAATTAACAGTTATTGCTTCTTTTCTCTACTGTAATTTTGCTGAGCAATGAAGGGTAAGAGGGGCAAGTCTTTTTTTCCTTTTTCTTTTTAGTTTCATTAGTTTTCAAGAAAGCAAATACATAGCCAATGAAACAAGTACAAACAAGAACTTACATGAAGAGCAAAACCTTTTTTACAAGCATGGATACCCATCCCAAGACAGACCAAGCATTGGCTTGAACAGCAGAACAGACTGATGCACAATGTACAATCCCTGAGGCTCAATTATCGAGCAAGTGCCTATGCGACAGTGTGGCATGAGAAGCCAGTGGATAAGAGAATTGCATGTTTCTATGTATTTATAAAAGTTTTTATATAGTGCCCTCTCATAAAATATCAATGTGGTATACAGCAATAGAAAAACATAAAAAACCCAGTAAAAGCAGTACAAAACACACTATTTACAACATTAATAAATGGAAACCAAACCTTATAAGAGCTTTCATGTTTCGTTGAACCCCTAACTACCTGGCTATGTTGTGTTAAATACTCAGAGAGGGCAGTTCCCCACATTCTGTCAATACAACCCACATTGTAAAACAACACTTACAACCCAATGTCTTGAAATCTCCATGTGCACTGAGACCAAATGTTTATGCACAGCAGAATAACTCAGGGAGCTTTCCATCAACAAGAAAGCCAAGGCTGACTCTGATTCAAGGTATTGACTGATTATTCCAGACATTTTATCAAACATTTCTGTCCAAAACTGGTTGACTCAAGCACAGTGTCAGGCCTGCGTGCAGGAGTCAGGCTCTGTGACCAATAGGACTCTGCAGGACTGAGGCCTTCCTAAGTTTGTTCTGAAGAGGCAAGGAGTGGCCACACAGGTGAGGCCGATTGGTAACTCACAGCAGTGGCGTAGCGTGGGGGGTGCAGGGGGGGCCGGCCGCACCGGGCGCAACATCTGGGGTTAGGGCAAATCCACGGGTTAGGGGGCGCAAATCCACGGGTTAGGGGGCACAAATTACTTGCCTTGCCCCGGGTGCTGACAACCCACGCTACGCCACTGACTCACAGCATCTGGTGGCAAGAGCTGGGAAGGGATATAAGGTCAGCATTTTTCATTCACCTCTTTGCCACAGCAACACTTTCTCTGCCTTGCTTCTTGATCCTCGGACCCCTGGCTTCCTGACTCCTTGCTTCCTGACCCTTGGAGCCTTGGCTTCTTGACTCCTGGTTTTCTGACCCTTGGACTCTTGGCTTTCTGACTCCTGGCTTCTGGACTCCCATTCCTGCTCCCACCCCGCCATCTTGCCCCCGGTCCCGACGTCCCCTGCTGGGACTTCGATCACCCGTCAACCGGACCGTCACACACCCATCAACCAGACCGTGACACACAGTTCCAAATCTTTATGCCCCTTGATCAGGATAGGATTTGGATGGAAAGTCTTGCTGTCTGGATTTGAAACCTTTACAGACAATTTACCGTATTTTTCGCTCTATAAGACGCACCAGACCACAAGACGCACCTAGTTTTTGGAGGAAGAAAACAAGAAAAAAAATATTCTGAATCGCAGAAGCCAGAACAGCAAGAGGGATCGCTGCACAGCGAAAGCAGCGATCCCTCTTGCTGTTCTGGCTTCTGGGATAGCTGCGCAGCCTGCATTCATTCCATAAGACGCACACACATTTCCCCTTACTTTTTAGGAGGGGAAAAGTGAGTCTTATACAGCAAAAAATACAGTAGCTGAATCAGTAGAGCATAATCACAGAGTTATGGGTTCGAACCCCACATTGGGCAAAAGATTCCTCCATTGCAGGGGGTTGGACTAGATGGCCCTCGTGGTCCCTTCCAACTCTGTAATTCTATGATCCTAACTCAAGTGATGGGGAACGTGAGCAGATGATGCTGTGTATGCAACTTATTGTTAAAAGAGCTCTGGAAGTTAAACAACTCTCGCATTACATATTCTATATCTCAAGGAGAAAGAGGCGGCAGCATGCAATAGCAAGGTCAGATTGTACGTGGAGATGGGAAGACACACATCAGTGACAGGAAAACCTTATCGTGGATTCCCATTGACATTTATTCTTCATCTCTTTATTGGATGAATATCTTTATTTCCTGTCCCCTCACTCAGTTGCATGCAAGCCCTGTGTTTGATCTGAGATTTTTGTGAACCCCTGGGAATGCAACTTCCATCTATATGGAAATCTTGTGCTTATACATGCCTTCCGTCACGTTCCACTATTTTGTTCACTTTCTTGCCCTTTTCAGGCCAGGGTTGCCTTTTGGAACAATTTGTCCTCTCTCAAAAATAAATTTAATGGGACATACAGTTTTCCTATTCAAGTGCTGGATAACTGTTGAAATGCAAGGAGCAATGTTCATCTCCACTTTCTGGGCCTTAGGCTCCTTTCCTCTCCTCTTAGCCTTTTAATCTTGGTTTTTGCCCCCTGCCAATCTTTGGTGGGCTGAGTAGGAGGAACTTTGGGTGGCAGGATGCCATAGGACACAACCACTTTACTGACCCTAAGCAACATATGAGCACCATGACGGAAGTAATCTGGCACATAAATGCACTGAGGGCATATTCACAACAAACCTTCAAAGCACATTTAAAGCACATGACACCGCTGAAAAGAATCCTGGGAACATATTTTGTTAAAGGTGCTTATAATCGTAGCTCTGTGAGGGGGAAACTACAGTCTGGAGGAGTCATGCACTTTAAATGTGTACTGAATGTGCTTTAAATGTACATTGTGAATAATAGAATCGCAGAGTTAGAAGGGACCCCCTGCAATGTGGGAATCTTTCTGCCCAACATGGGTCTCGAACCCTGGGATTGAGAATCTCATGCTCTATGAACTGAGCTATCCCTAAGTCACAGTGCAAGTCAAACATCTGGTGTGAACTATGGACAATAATGCAGTGGAGGAACTTCATGCTCCAGCACCAGGGGGTGGAGAGCAGGCATAGGAGGGGTTGGCGTGCACCCTGGGGGCGGGGGGGGGCACTGCCTGCAGGGGTGTGGCGGCCAGCGTGGGCAGGGGGCAGCCGTGATGGCACCCCACCAGGATCACACTGCCAGGGGTCCCCCCCCCCGCACTCCTCTTCCTCCGCCAGTGCAATAATGAATGAGTTGCAGTTACAAGAAGATGGAACTCAAATGGATTTAGAAATTGAAAAGGTATTTCCACACACACACCCCTTGGGAAATTAATTGGTGACACAGTTACATTTACTACTCCCCCCCCCCCTTGTTTAAATATCAACTGAATCTTGTACTTTTTGTGTAGATTCTCCACCTCATTGGGAGCTCTAGGTCATGGGTAGGCAAACTAAGCCCTGGGGGCCGGATCTGGCCCAATCGCCTTCTCAATTTGGCCCGTGGACGGGCTGGGAATCAGCGTGTTTTTACATGAGTAGAATGTGTCCTTTTATTTAAAATGCATCTCTGGGTTATTTGTGGGGCATAGGAATTTGTTCATTTCCCCCCCAAAAATATAGTCTGGCCCCCTACAAGGTCTGAGGGACAGTGGACCGGACCCCTGCTGAAAAAATTTGCTGACCCCTGCTCTATGGGATCAGGGTCTCTAAATGCATGAAGAGCCTACACAAGCATAGCAGTATGTGTTTAAGCATTCCCACTGTTGTGGGTGGTGGGGCTAGCAGTTTTTGGTGGGACTGATAAGTGCGGCCCCTCTTCTCCCTCCATGCATCATGTGTGCATGTTCATCTGCACTGGCAAGAACTGGCGGAGGAAGAGGAGTGTGGGGGAAGAGCACCGCCCCCAGCAGCACGATCGCAGTGGGGTGCCATTGTAGCTCCGCCCCTGCCCACACTGAGCACCACGCCCCCAGGACGCGCGCCATGCCCCTGCCTGCTCTCCGCCCCCCAGTGCCAGAGCATGAAGTTCCGCCACTGCTGGCAAGCCACAGATAAATCTGAGTCCACTGACTAGGGTTTGAGCTAATATAAAAGTTTTGTGTGTAGTGTGAGATCTATTGATTCAGTCATGCGAGTCATTGTCATTGGATGTCACTTTCATTATGTAACGTACATATATTTCATGGCCCTTGTAAAGTTCAGATGAGCAAGTTCTGAATTCTTGATCAAGGATAAGAAAACTTGGTGTGTCACAGTTTCCCCTTGCTCCCCATGTTCCAGAAGCTGATTATCTATGTGCCTTATAGGAACATATGCTGCTTCAGCCCCCACCATTTTTTTTTTGGTCCCACTCTCGCCTCCTGAGAATTTTCTTGATGCCAAGAGACTTCCTTGGAAATGAAAGTTATTAAAGTATTCTTTTAATTGGGATTGCCGTGGAAGGAAAGAGATAAAAAGGGGGATCATTCCTCAAAGGTATTCTGCCTGAGGCACTTTCTACAGTCCAAGAAGAGGTGACTGAGAATTTGCTTTTAATTAAGCTGAGTTAATTAGCGGAAACAGGAAGGTCGGAACCTTCTGTAAAGCAATTTGGCGCAAGGATTTAGCACTAGTAGAAGGTTCTAAGGAAGAAATGGCGAAAGGCCACACATTATTTCTTGACGAAATGTATTAGGCTGAAGTATGAGGAAAGTTTGTTTAAATTCTGGGTAACACTTGAGGCTTTGTGTACAGTACCTGACTCTCGGAAAAGGCACTTTTGGCCATTTTTAGAAACTGGGAATATTTTGGCACAGATGGGTAGACAGGACAATGGTACTCTGCACCATGTGATGTGCAGGATTGGCCCAAAGATATCATCTGAATCTTCATGGAATGGAGAGCAAAGCAACTGAAAGACAGGATCCGGAAGCAGTGGGATAGCGAAAGGGTTAAATACCATTCCCCACCCCCCAGAACTCACAGTTTCTTCACTCCAAATTTTCCTTCATTCCAAATTGTCCATCCATCCTAAAACTGCTTTTACTTAGAAAAATCAGTCATCTGCCTTTTTTATTACATACATATGCACATAACATGCAGTTAGGCCATCAGGCATCCTATCAAGTAGAATAAAAACTTGTAAAAAACAACAACACCCTCTTATTATTTAATGTATAATTTTATATCGTCAACATCAGTTGGATTTGATCTGCTGTCCTACATGCATTCACAGAAACCAGAAGGAAACACTTTAGTAAATTATGGTGCAGTGGGAAAGGTAGCTAAGTAAGTTTCTTGCTGCACTTTAGTTTTTGTACAATCTAACAACACTTGCAGAAACTATTAGTCTGAGAGATTTTGTGGGAAATGGTTCAGACAAACATTCTTTTTGCTTTCTGAAAATTAATATCAAGTGCTTTTACAATATGGAGCCCAGAGAGGAAATTGCAATGTCCTTTCACTGAAAATGTATCGTGTAGTTCATTACATCCATCTTGTGCGATGCCCAGTTCCTTGAAAATTTGTTTTCTGTAACTCTGATAAAGGTAAGATCTATAGACCTTTTGTTGTAACGAGGTGAGTCATTCCAGCTTGGATGTTTCTCACACATTTTCTCTGGATAGAGGCTCTCTTTTATAACCCTGATAGAGTGAAAACACATTAAACCCATCAGAAGCTTGTCTGCAGTATGTCCAAGATAAGCATCATATAAAGGACTTTGCCAGTTCTTGATCAGCTTCTTCTGCAAAACAATCCACTCCTTTTATCCATTTACTTCAACTATTTGTTTTGCTTCCCTGTAAGAATCCTGTATGTGGTACCCAGAGTTCCCCAAGGCATTTTCTTTCCATTAACTCCTTATTGATTTTCATTTATGTGTACAGATTACAGCATATACATTAACTGAAAGCATCAGCTGAGGAAAAGTTCAGACTTCAAATGAGTTCCAGCTTGGTGACAGTGCATTAGCATCTGAATGTTAATCACAGCCTGCGACCATTGTGTTTACAGACATACTCAGTGACATACAGCTTTGTCCCCCACTCTCTTTTGCATGCCCTTGCTGGTGTAGTGAAATGTGGTCCCTGACATCTACTCTGGAATGGTATTTATTCATTAGATGTATTAGAGCCTTAGTTCTCTTTTTTGTTAAAACAACTTTTTAGGTAGAACTTATACTGGCAAAAACCCTTAAGCAATGCGGGCAAGGCCTGCTGAAGGCCAGTCTCTGTGCTATATTTTCAGGAAGGCCTCAGGTTTAATAGGCAGCATCTGCAACTTGGAAAATCCCAGTCCGAAACCTTGGAATTGTGATGAAGCCTGTGCTTCCCCTCATGAGCATTAATAGTATCAGGCAGTGGTGTTGTTGAGTTGATGATGATTGCTGAATAATCCACACCCACTAGCTCAAAATGTCACTTGGTCATAGCTTGAACCTAGCTAGCAATCATAAAGAGAGAAGATACTGGGCACTTCACTAGGACTATTAGTTTTGACTAATTTCCCTTAGGCAGACTGCACTGCCTAATGATAGGAATCAAGAACTGCTAAGTTGGAAGGGATCACATGATGGCACCCAAATGAATCCTATAAATCTGTGGACCCCAAACTTCCCCCCAACTGCTTAATGAATTTTCTGCCTCTTGTGTATTATAGAATTTATTATAGAATAACTCTGGACAGTTCTGTCACCTGCTCTTGTGAAGCATTAAGGACAAATACAGAAGAGAAGCTTTCAAATTAAATTGACACCTTTCCAATTTCAGAAGACTGAGATTTGCATTGCACGCTTTGATGTGAGATACTATACCATACCTTTGGAGCCTGTAACACCACCTGCTTTGCATCACAAGATTTTTCACTTTGCTCCCCCCCCACAACAATCCTTCTCCAGATGTCATTTCAAGCATGCAGTATATAATTTTATCTGAATTGTGGGATCTTCAAAAAACAACATATTTTATAACAAGAGGCTTGATCTGCGATGAAGATGAATCCTTTTCTCTCTGATTCATTGGAACTGCATATACTATTGTGCATACCAGCGAGGTCCAGGCTGATTGTCAGCAGTTAAGTTTAGCGCAGCATGTTTGGAAGAATGAGATTGCAGAGTTCCTTTGTCCTGCCTGTTTTTGTAAGCGTCTCTTTACCACTGTCCTAGATTCTCTCTTGGCTATGTGACTGTTTGGGAGAATTACCAAGGAACTACTCCACATCAGGCTATGTATCCTGAGACATTTTGCTTCCTGTAAGGACTGGATAAGGCACTTCTTTCCTTCTATACACTGCAGGTACTCTGACAAATTATACACTTAGAATCATGTGCCCCCAATTTACTCTCCAGAAGTGGCCTTTAGGGATTGTTTAAATTATGTCAAGTAGAGTGATGGTAGCAAATCTTACCATTCACGATGAACTGCAACAGTTCCCTTGAAGGATTGCTTTAACCCATATGTGCCCACTCGGCTGCTTTGATCTGCAGAACTGCATTTTTACAAGTGATACAAAATGTTCACTCCACCCATGCAAGGAATTGATCCATCAGTGTGGCAGCAAGTGCTCTCTCGACCTCCCTGCCAATTAATATTAGGCAGGTGCTTTCACTGTGCCTGCTAAAAAAAAATTGTTTCAGCAAGACCTGCAATTCTAATCAAATTTTATTAAGAATAATATTTTCAAAACTGTTGATCTAGATATGTTTTGATATTGATCTTTTGATAGCATTTTTTGTCAACTTGCTTTTAATGTTTGCTTTCATTGGTATTTTTAATGCATATTTCAGACTGTTCTGTGGAAGCCACTTTGGAGCATCCACTTGCCATCTCACCCATAGTGAGAGAAACATCACACCTCATGCCAGAGTTGAAAGGTGGAGCCCCAAATGAGTAAGTTGTTGATATTTGTTTATTGGCTCCAGTGACCTCACTTGATTGCCTTCAGATTAGTGACGAAGCAGTGGGCAGTGCAATCCCAAGCACGCTTACTAGGGAGTCAGCCCCATTGTCCTCAGTAAGACTTGCTGACCACCAATATTCTGCACTATGGGAAGACATCATAACTCATCTCAGGGGGCCTTTTCTGATCACGATGTGAAGGCATCTAGGGAGGCTGCAAAAATGCCAGACAGTGGTGGATTTATGGTCTGTAGGGTGCTATGCACACACTTCTTGGGGGCCATATTCATTCACCTAAATAAATGTGACTATGTCATAATTTGGAATGTATGAGAATAGGAGGAGGAGTTTGGACTTGATATCCTGCCTTTCACTCCCCTTAAGGAGTCTCAAAGCGGCTAACAATCTCCTTTTCCCTTCCTCCCCCACAACAAATACTCTGTGAGGTGAGTGAGGCTGAGAGACTTCAGAGAAGTGTGACTGGCCCAAGGTCAGTCAGCTGCATGTGGAGGAGCGGAGACGCGAACCCGGTTCACCAGATTACGAGTCCACCACTCTTAACCACTACACCATGCTGGCTAAGATGATAATAATAATGTTTCTGCCATTGCGGGGGATTTGAAAGGGGCTTCAGAAGACCCACCAACCAGCGGATTGTTAGGAATTCAGAAGCTCATTCCAAGGCACTGTCTTGCTAATTTGCCCAGCAAAAAGGGTTTCTGTTGTGCCAGCTTTGCAAAGTGCTCAGCTTTGCAAAGAGGGAGGAGGCATCAGGTGACTGACAGATGGGCAGCTCCACCCAGCTGTCATAATGGGTCCCCTGGCCAGATCCAGTTCCCACCACTTTCAGAAAATGTTCTCCTTTGAAACAGAATCAGGAGGGCCCCACCCATAGTTTGAAGTGACCTGGGTGAACAATCGTGGAAAAGGTGGTCTTGGAGATAATCTGGCCCCAAGCTGTCTTCTCCTTCCATTCCATTCATCACCATCTAATGCAGTCAGGATGCCCAGAAATGTGTATTTTTTCTTTCCTGAGTGCATCCTTGAAACATCCAATAAAAGATGAAACACTCATCAGAATTTCATATCAAGTGTGTTTATGTTGATTGGTGAAGGCATCTGTTTCCCCACCACTCCCAATGTGTAACAAGGAAATTTCAAGACAGTGTAAGAAAACATGATGTTTTCAGATTGACAATTTAGCCTTAGGGGCCTGATTATCCCATGCACAGGATGCTGCAGAGAACCAGGAAAGTATGTAAATTGAGCACTCTCCAATCAAATAGATGGCAAGGGTTTGCGCAAAGCAAGCTGCCCTGTGTATGAGCTACATACTTATGATTCTCTCATCACGTTGTCAAAGAAAGTCAGCCAAATGTAGATGAGGGCTATAGCTGGGGGAAACGGATGCATATGTAGGCTGCTGTGCAAGTGCAAGTGCAGTGTGTTTTTTCTTAAAGGAATTGAGAATTTGTAATCATAACCTAGAGCTGAGTGCAGGGATCAGCAAATGTCATAGCTAGCTTCGTAATTATGGTTCACCTCAAAACCTTCCATAGTCCTTACAAGCACTGAGCTGCAAATAAAATGTTTTAAATGTGTTGTAAAGTGCAATGTACAAAAGTGACACTAGATGGCGACAGTGAGCTATGCCAAATTCAATGTATTTTTCAAAACGTTTATTAGGAAAAGGATTTTCACAGCATTTTTTAATATGTGAGTAGATTCCACCCAAGTCACTAGGACTACTCCTGCCCAAGCCTTCCAGCCAAGAGCTCTGGAGCAAGTGTCATCCATCTCATCAGAAGACTTGAGCACCAGACATTCGCATAAGGTTGTGCCTGTGGTATTTATGGGTCCAAATCAGGGTCAAGGGGAATTTTCTTCTGCACTTTTGACAAGGCAGACCTTTCCAAATGCATATAATGTGGAAAAGAAGAATGGAAGCTTAAGGTTTGTGGCTCCAGTGAAAACAAATCCAAAACTGAGTGTCTTAGAGTCTAGTCTAGAGTTGGCAGAAGAAATGAAGGGCTTGATGGATGAGAGGGTTTATTCCATTATCTTTTTCCTTGATGAGCCCTCCCATCCTGTGCCAAAGTGGCTCCCAAGTTAACAAGGAGTGACGCCATGCTATACATTCCCATCTGGCTTCTTAATGGACAGCGTGTTCCCATTACTAACCATTGCCAGCATCCCATGGCTGGTAACCAGGCAACTGTATCAGGATGCAAATTGCTATCGAGTTGCTTTCTGATTCCAAAAGCCGTGCTGGGGAAGGCAGACCTTTTACTGCTCTGTCCTGATGACGTGTTAGCTACTTTATGCTGATAGAAGCTATATTATTCCCTGCCTCACCTACGTTGCCTGTCCTGGGCGCTGGGTACAGTTACCAGCCACAGATGGTGAGGACCAGCTGTCCATGCTTAGCTTAGTATCCCTGAGGCAGCTGTAATGGGAAATTGGTATATGCAGTGTGCCGTATATGTGCTGAGTATACTCTTTGACTCCTTCTGCTTCTCCTTATTTCCCCCTGTTTTGTTCTGCAGCTATTATAAATGATGATGGTTATTTGCTAAGTGTTAACCAATGTGGGCAGCAACCTGCTAACACTACAGTACATCCATGTGCTGAGGGCTTTTCTGGTCTGCTGGAGCTCATGCTGCGTAAATGGTGCTAATTAACAAAGTTTCTCCCACCTCCTCCACTTCTTAGGTTTTACTGTTTGCTGTTTGTTTTTTAAATGAAAACTTTTCTGTGGGTTTGGCACAAGGCTATGACTATGTGGGGGAGCACCTGCTGCAGCTGCAGAAGGTCCCAGTTTCAAGGCCCAACATCTCCAACATGGGCTGGGAAAGTCATTGTGCCTGAAATGATGGAGTCAGGGCCTTCTCACACCGACCATTTCTAGTAGCATAGTGGCTATTTGACCTGATGTGTTTAGGACTGAATTTGGAGCAGATTGCCTGCACCTTTGGTCACATGTTGCTGTTATTAGGAAGTGAGTGCAGGGTTGTCTGTTCCACATTCATGGCAGGTTATGTCCATTGCTGAAGTCACACTCTTTACATACCCTCATGTTCCTCCAGCCAGTAAATTTTGGAGTTATGAGCATGCACATGTGGATAGCCCTTTCATAAGCATTAATAATAATAATCTAGTATTCCAGAATTTTGATGTTGTGGGACTATAGCAGATTAAAAGGTGAACTATGTGTCTGCTTGAGCTATGGTCAACCTGGTTATTGTGAGGAAAGTTTGCCTGCAGCTAATGTTTGCTGTCATGGGCAGTGCTTTGACTCAATGCCATTTATTACATTTGTATACCGCCCCATACCCGCAGGCCTCAGGGCGGTTCCGAACATAAAATCACAATATAAAAACACAAAATGCATAATAAAAACAAAAAACAAGAATAGCCCAACAATCCCACTCACACTCCCCAACACAACCAATAACCCCCACACACTCCCTAACACAACTGCTGCCCAGTGTGTGTGTGAGAGAGAGACAATGTGTAATGGGGCCTGTTGTGCTGTCTGAAAGGCCCCATTCAGACAGCACAGAGTTGCAGCTCTGGAAGGGCCCAGTAGGGCCTGCCTGGCTGCAGAATATTGAGGGGGCCCCAGCCCCCTCAGTGAAATTGGGGGGGTGGGGTTCAGCCCCCACAACCCCACATAAATGGCTTACCTGTCCAGTATGTTTTATGAACACAATTAAAAGTGTTGGTGCTGACCTTTAAAGCCCTCAATGGCTTTGGCCCTATATACCTGAAGGTGCATCTCCACCCCCATCATTCAGCCCAGACACTGAGGTCCAGTGCCGAGGGCCTTCTGGCGGCTCCCACACTGCGAGAAGCGACATTACAGGGAACCAGGCAAAGGGCCTTCTCAGCAGTGGCACCCTCCCTGTGGAACATCCTCCCACCAGATGTCAAGGAGATAAAGAAATACACAAGTTTTGGAAGACATCTGGAGGCAGCCCTGAATCAGAAAGTTTTTTAATGTTTAACATTTTATTCTGTTTTTATATGTGTTGGAAGCCGCCCAGAGTGGCTGGGGCAACCCAGCTAGATGGGTGAGGTGAGGTATAACTAATAAAGTATTATTATTATTATTATTATTATTATTAGCTTTGAAGGAAGGAGATTCAACTGTGTCTGCCCGAAAAGAAATGGCATCCAGCCCCACTGAGATCGCTGAATTTGAGCAGCCTTACTGCACAAGACTGCAATCTCACCTTGGACAAAATGTACCAAGCTGCAGAAGTACAGCAACAAGTTGGCAACTCTTCCTAGATGACAACAAAAATGCAACCATGATTTTTTCTCTGCCTTCTCAAATACAATACAAATGACTAAAGAATGCAATAAATTTCCTATCATTTTACTTCCCATATAAGACTGTAAATCTTGAAATAGCATCAGAACTTTTTTTTAAAAAAAAGCCCTTCATTTCCTTTTCAAAAAGAATTTTGGAAGATTAAACTTTTTCTAACAGAGATAGATTATCCTGGTATTAATAGTAGTGCAGGAGAGCAGGATAAATGATTTCCAGCAGTTGGTTACAAGTTTTTAAAGTTTTATAGTTAATGACCAGCAATAGCAAGAACTGAAACTTGATTTAGCATTTTTGTAGATAGACATCACTCTATTATTTGAAGCACAGATAACGTGTCTTATAGTTTCCATTTCTCCACTGCCTTTTCTCCCCTTTCAAAGTAGCTGCTTAGTATAAAATGAGTTTTGGATGTACAATTCAGCATTCAATTCAGAAAGTATATTGTATGGTAATCAGGGCGAACATTTAATGAAAGTGTTTGGGTCTCAAGCATATGCCTTTCAATATCCTCTCCTGATCCACCTCCAAAGGTCTCTTATCAGTAACCCTGGAAAGGAATGCATATATCATTTTTGTTGAAGAAGGAAAAATAAAGACTGAGGTGGCCTTTGGAAAACAATTTTCTGCATAAAGGGGTAAAAAAACAACAACAACAATCTCACAATGCCCTATAAGTTTAATTGGAATTGTAAATGTTTTTTTGGTGGAATACTAGTGCTGTTCGAGAACTCTTGAGGGCAATAGGTTTGGATTGCATCAATAAACTACTGGTATATTAAGCTGCGGTGAGGTCTCATTACATTTACAATATTTTTGATGCAGCGGCAGATAGAGGAGCTTGGTCCAGCCTTTAAAGGTAAAGGTAAAGGTACCCCTGCCCGTACGGGCCAGTCTTGCCAGACTCTAGGGTTGTGCGCTCATTTCACTCTATAGGCCGGGAGCCAGCGCTGTCCGCAGACACTTCCGGGTCACATGGCCAGCGTGACAAGCTGCATCTGGTGAGCCAGCGCAGCACACGGAACGCTGTTTACCTTCCCACTGGTAAGCGGTCCCTATTTATCTACTTGCACCCGGAGGTGCTTTCGAACTGCTAGGTTGGCAGGCGCTGGGACCGAACGACGGGAGCACACCCCGCCGCGGGGATTCGAACCGCCGACCATGCGATCGGCAAGTCCTAGGCGCTGAGGTTTTACCCACAGCGCCACCCGTGTCCCCCGGTCCAGCCTTTACCTCTGCTTAATTTATTTTCCTTTTAAAGCAAGAGTTGCTATCCGGCAGCCCTCAAGTTGCTGTTCAACTCCAATTCCCCATCAGCCATCACAGGCAACGGTCAGAGATGATGGGAGCCGTTGTCCAACAGCACATGGAGGAGACCACCTTGGCTACCACAGCTTTAAAGGTATGGATCCCGACTGAGGTTCTGAATGGAGGAAAGAGGAGGGGGCTGTTTTAATCTACTCATTCCCCTGCAGCTCTGACAGAACCTCCCACACTGTTCTGAAGGTTTCTCTCCCCAAATGTCCAAGGACAGATTTTCGGGAGGTGTCAGGGATGGTTAATGCTACTCCTACTCAGAGCAGACCTATTGAAGTAAATGGACATGACTAACTTAGGTCCATTCATTTCAATGGTTCTACTCTGAGTAGGACTAGTGCTGAATACCACCCAATGAAAACAGCCTCCTTACCTTTCTCCATCAGGGGTTTTCTGTGAGCGCAGTTACACTCATGAGCTCCTTCCAGGAGAAAGTGTATATATATAAATATAATACAGTGGTACCTTGGGTTACAGATGCTTCAGGTTACAGATGCTTCAGGTTACAGACTCTGCTAACCCAGAAATAGTACCTCGGGTTAAGAACTTTGCTTCAGGATGAGAACAGAAATCACGTGGCGGCGGCAGCGGGAGGCCCCATTAGCTAAAGTGGTACCTCAGGTTAAGAACAGTTCCAGGTTAAGAACGGACCTCCAGTACGAATTAAGTTCTTAACCTGAAGTACCACTGTAAATACATAATACAATGTTGCTTTATTTACTGCACAAGGTGGTGATCCATCCCTGCTGTGTTTGGAGGCTCTCCTGTGCATCCTTCTGAATGAGGCCCCAAATACCTGCCCCTAAGTCCTGCCCTGAAGGAATCACTGCCCTCAAATCTCCCCTGGTCTTTTTGTATCCCTGCCTCTTCTCCATGTATGTCTTTGCTCCCATGCATTACTCCCGTTTTGTTCTCTTGTCATATTACTCTTGCAAAGGACATTCATAGCAAGTGCCAATTCCAGTTTTGTTCTTTTGTTGGGGGGGGGGGGCTTTGGCAAGATGCTCTCAGCGTGCCACTTTTCTGCGTGTAGCTCTTGTTGCTGTTGCCACTGCCCATTTCCTTGCCTTTACCTGTGGACTCAATCTGCATGCTTCTCCCCACCAAAAAGAAAGAAAGATGGTAAGACCTGCAGGGATTATGTTTCCTCTCATTGCTTGCTCATTCAAGGAGTATTCACACATTATGTAACATAAGTGCACAATCTGTGTACCTTTTTTGCACAATAGCTGAGATGTATGCTCATACAGTTATTCCCATGTAATGGTCAACAAACATACAATTGTACCTGTGTGCACAGGTTGCAAATTAACACATGTACAATGTTTCACACAAGGAGTGTTTGTGCATCATGTAAAATGAATGCACAATTTGTGTATACAATAGCAGAGCTATACACTCATACAGTTATTTCCATGTGACGGTAGAGCATGAGACTCTGAATCTCAGGGTCATCGGTTTGGTCCCCATTTTGGGCAAAAAGATTCCTTTATTACAGTAGGTTGGCCTAGATAATCCTCATGATCCCTTCCAATTCTATGGTTCTATGATCCAGTGGCGTAGCGTGGGTTGTCAGAACCCGGGGCAAGGCAAGTAATTTGCACCCCTAACCCGTGGATTTGCGCCCCCTAACCTGTGGATTTGCGCCCCCTAACCCTAACCCCCAGATGTTGCGCCCGGTGCGGCCGGCCCCCCCTGCACCCCCCACGCTACGCCACTGCTATGATCTAAGTGTACAGTTGTACCTGTGTGCACAGTAGTTGATGTGTGCAAATCAACAAGTCTACAGTGTTTCACACAAACAGCTATAAAGGTTCAGTCTTGTTCCTGTGTTCAGTAGAACAAGTCTTTAGAGAAGGCAGGTGAATAATCAGAAGCAGCAAGGACCGGCACAGCAGAATGAGGAGACTTCAAGATCAAACCCCTACTGTGGTTTGAACCTTAGGAGATGCCCAACGGCACTGATAGTTGATGCTGACCATGGTCAGAGCTGCTGCTACAGTTTAGCTTGGCCAACTTCACCCCTGCCTCGTTACTGGAGTAAAGAGGTCCAGTTTCTTTTATAACCCATCTACAACGGTACCTCGGGTTACATACGCTTCAGGTTACATATGCTTCAGGTTACAGACTCCGCCAACCCAGAAATATTACCTCAGGTTAAGAACGTTGCCTCAGGATGAAAACAGAAATCCTCAGAGTAGTCACAGCTGATTTTAGCACAGCTTTATGTGGAAAGGGATATTTGAAATACATAAACCAGCGTTAGTTATCCTTTACTCATGCCCAAAAGTATACCTTGGTGTGACATATAACAGAATGTTCACATTTAATTCCAATTTTGCATAAAAAGACATTTTGACAAGGCACACATAGCTGTGGTGAATCAGAATTGTGCTATATTGCAATATTGATCTCAAAATGTAAAACAATGATCTGATTTTTTATAGGGGTTGTACATTATCATTTGAAAGCCTGTTTGGCCAACTTAGCGGATGAAATAAAAATGTATCTGGAAATATTTTCTCAGCTATTTTCATTAAAAAATAAACCTATTAACTTCAGTTTACGTTTTTAGACCATTATCCCATATTGAGCTATTATTTTTATCTAGCACATTACTGTACTCTTGTAACCTGCTGGTCCTTAATGAGCATTATATTTATTGTGTGTATATCTAGCAAAGTCCTTTTTTTAACACAGAAATGGAGGAAGGCTCTGTTGTTGTTTTGAAAAGAACCACCAAGATGAACAAGCTTTGGACTGACGGGGCTCCTTAAGATTTTGCAAGGCTTGGTGCTACAACATCAAAGAGTAACTGGTGTGGTAATAAATTCTACTCTATGGCCCTCAGGTGTGGTGCATTGTGAGATGTGTTTGCTTGTTTCATGACTATTGAGAGCGGTGGGCTAGTGGCAAATTCTGATCCACAGGCACTAAGGCTGTGAACACACTATAACTTTCAATCACATTTGAAGCCCTTTAAATCACATTCTTTCCCTCAAAGAATTCTGGGTGCTGTAGTTTTTGCCTCACAGAGTTACAATTCCCAACAACCCTTAACAAACCAAAGTACCCAAAATTATTGGGGGGGGGGATTTGCTTCAACTGTGATTTAATGGTATAGTATTGTAAACAGCCTATCAGGGCTGGCCCACCCATGAGGCAAGGTGAGGCAACCGCCTCAAGTGCCAGTGCCCCCACAGGCACATTACCTGCCCTGCTGCCTCAAGAGAAGCAGTACTGGCAGCAGTGCTGGTCTCTGGTGAGATCTTGCCGGAAGGCAGCACCACTGCCAGTGTTCTGTAGGCACTGCTGTACAACGCAGGTAAGGCAATTTTCAGCGAATGCAAGGGGATATGTGTCAGTTTGCATTTCTTAGTGCTGAAAGTATTGATCTGATGTGTAGAGATCTTTCCTATTCTAATTAATTCAAGAAACAAGCAGAAGGTTCATGGTGTTTGGGTTATTCCTTCAGAGAAGCTGAGTACAGCTGGTTTAAACTGGTTCTGTTATCTCTTCTGTCAAGGTCATGCGGACTATAGTAATAGGCCAGAAGGAGCCAAAGTTTCACACTTTCTCTTTCTATCTCTTTTCCTTCTGGTGTGGTGTTCTGTATGCTTACGTAGTGTTAATGTTTATACTTATTATAAGTTATTGTGAGTTTAAGTTAAGTCTTCTGCAGGTGGATTTCTTTTGGACAGTGCCAATCCTGAATGTATTGGATTTGTGACCATTATGCTCATTTGCCTTCAATAACAGTAAAGCTCTGCTGGATGAAATACAATTGCCTCCAGTCTATTTTTGGGGAATCCTGCTAACTATACATTGGAATCAACTCTGGATCAATATTGAATAGAATTTCCATGACAGCACATGCCCTTTTTTACTCAAGCGGTGAATGGGATGTGCCTATAATTAAACAACAAAAATATTTTTTCTTAAGCCAATGGAGACATTCTAGGAGGAATTAAGTGTGCTGCTAAGGAGCATAAACATTTCTGCTTGCTTGATGGAGTGCTCTACCCTCTCCTCCCCTTGTGCACTGCTCTGGGAGTTCTCCTACCTCCCTGAGTGGCTGAGTCAATTTGGCAGGAAGGGGAGAAAGCCCCGTTGCACTAGTGATTATCCTTGCCCAGGTTTCAACTAGTCAGACCCATTAGTTGCATCCAGCCCCATAGCTTCAATACCAAGCCATTTTCTTCTTATCCCCCCCCCCACACTTTGCTTAACGTCTAGACTGGTGAAGGGTTCTGATAGACCCCAAAAACTCCTTGATATTTTGTCACATTGGTCATAGTAACGGGACTTTGGGAATTTTCAAAAGTGGCTGTTAAACCCTTAGTGATGCATGCTAATGTAACCTATCTCTTGCTCTGCTTAACTCATTTGGTGGGGCTTTGTCCGATAAAAGTTTACATATAGAGGACTGGCAAATATTGTAGTGCCCCAGGAGACAACATACCGTAATTGTTCCTGCAGTACAGCAAGTGGCTAGGCCCTTCCTTGCTCTTCCATGCCACTGATTTAGAGATCAGAAGGGAGATACAGGAACATAAAATGTATTGCAAAGGCAGTGAGAAGAACCATTTCAATGAGAAAAACTGCAGAGATATGTCTGGAAAGACAGACTCTGCTTCTGTCAGAAGTAGAGTATATAGCAAAGGCAGAAGAGACAGGCTGTCCCGACTGCCAAGTGTCACACTGGAGTGGAAATCCTATACTGTTGTGCACTTGGCATCATGATTAATCCAGGCAGAAATGGGATTAAATTTATAGCGAGTTACAATGAGTGGTGGATCTTGTCCTTTAATAGAAAGTGTGACTACTTTGGGAAGTGCTTAATTGTTTGTTGTTGTTTTTTAAGGGTAAAGGACCCTTGTCAGTTAAGTCCAGTCGCAAATGACTCTGGGGTTGTGATCGGCAAGCCCTTCCAATCGGCAAGCCCTAGGCTCAGTGGTTCAGACCACAGCACCACCCGTGTCCCCTGCTTAATTGTTAAAGGAAGCCAATTGGTACTGTCTGCTGCAGTCTTTTTGATTCACAGTTATTTCCGTTGTTTGTTTTTCATCAGAATTAGCCATTCATCTCCTGAGCAGTTTCTGACTGGCCTGAGTTACTCTAGAATTCCAACACACTTTTAATGGCATGTATTACAGCAGTCTGTGGTCTCCCCGGTTGTTGTCTGTGAATTTCCCAACTGGGGCTTGAATGTTCCACAGTCCCTGGCAGACTTCTGTTGATGTTGTTTCTTTTCCCATAGCTCCACCTGGCTTCTTCATGCTCCATTATTTACCCACAGCAGGAATCATTTGCTTTTTGAAAGGTTATGCAGTGCCAGCAACTATACAGAACCCTTGCTGTCTTTTTGCTGTTCCTACATTTTTTAATTCCTCTTACCAGATTCATACACACTTCAGCTGTCACTGCTGGTTTTGCCTTATTTTTGCATTCTCTATGGCTGCCATCTGATCAGTTCTAAATGAATCCGACCAGTGTTCTTTGGGGGGGGGGGGGTTGAATCTGGCCAAAATACAGAGCAAAAGAATTTAACCATGCAATCCTATGCATGTTTACTTGGAAGTAAGTCCCCGTCTGCACTATACTTTCAAGCAGTATCATACCACTTCAAACAGTCATGGTTTCACCCGGAAACACATCAGACATTAAAAATTTACTGACACAGGGCTGTCTATGGAAGTCTTCTAAAAGTCAGATACAGTAGTACCTTGGTTCTTGAACTTAATCCATTCCGAGAGTCCGTTCAACTCCCGAAACTGTTTGAAAACCAAGGTGCAGCTTCCGATTGGCTGCAGGAGCTTCCTACACTCAAGCAGAAGCCACGTCAGATGTTCAGGTTCCGAAAAACATTCACAAACCAGGATACTTACTTTTGGGTTTGCAGCGTTTGGGAGTCGATTTGTTTGACAACTAAGCCATTCGAGAACCAAGGTACCACTGTAGTTTCACCTAGGCTATCACCTTGACAGGAAATTAGCCTGGCTACTCCAGGAATTTGAATCCTTGCTGGATCCCTTGCTGGATCCAGGGATTAGAAAGGTCTCGGCATACAGCCTGCTCCCCTGCAAACTCCTAACATTATAGAAGCAGGACTTTCTGTGATACTACTCTCTGGCATGGAGTCTGGCACCTTTTTGTTTGTTTGTTGCTGCTCGTGGCCACCATTTTGTGCTAGCACCCATTGCAGCTAAAAAACAACAACCAGGTACCAGTATTCTGAGTGCCAATCCTTATGTAGTAGAAGCTGTACCATCTGTGTACAAGAAAAGGCCTTCATGGTGGCACCTCAGTTGTCAAATATTCTCCCTTGAGTGGCTTACCTGGTGTCTTCTTTTATGTTATTCCTGTACCAAGCAAAGCCCTTTCACTTACTTCTAGTTTTGTCTCCAGTGATTGGTTTTTATGTTGTTCTGCCATCTGGTGTTTTATATTTTATTGTTGCTCTTGTTTTATTGTATACATTTTATTATTGGGGAGAAATTCAACACAGCACTGTGTCAATTGTTCCACCAGTGCAAGCTTTTCAGCTTGCCAGACGGAACAACCCCCTTTTGTGCTGTGCTGGGGGTTCTCCTGACCCCACCCCACAAACCAATGTTGTGGGTGCAGGTGGAGGAACTATCAATGGCTACTAATCACAATGGCCATGTTCAGCCTTCACTGCTGGAGATAGTAGTCTCTGAGCATTGGTTGCTTGGAATCTGAAGTAGGAAGAGTACTGTTGCCCTCAGGTCCTGCTTTGAGGCTTACCATAGGCATCTGGTTGACAACTGTGAGAAGAAGATGCTGGATTAGATGGGCTTTTGGCTTGATCTATCATTATATTCTAAAGATGTGATGTGCTGGTGAACGCTTTACACCAAGGGCTAGAAATATAAGCTTTGTTACCGTCATCTTTGTATCCCAACCTTCATCCAAGCAGGTCAGGTGCTGTACATGGGAGTTATCCCACTTTATCCTCACCACTGCCCTTTAAGGTAGGTTAAACAAAAATCTAGCAACTGCCCACGGCCACCCAGGAAGCTTCAGGGTTGAGCGGGGATTTCCCTATTTGAATCTGCATAAGCTCTCATAACTCATCAAGTTAGAGACTGTTTTTAGTGTTTTGTTCACTGCTACTCTTTCTTTTTCTTTCTAAATCCCTCTACCACATTACAAAGAAGAACAATCACTCTACATGCAAAGGCAACCTATTCTTTCATTTTGCTCCAGTTGAGTGTGCAGAGGGTTTAGAGAGAGTTTAAATCTAGCCAAACCTAAAAGGAGGGGAAGCAGAAGTCTTGGCACACAAATGCAAGATGGCAGATCATGCACACATAAGCAGGAGTTTTGGATTAAAGTAAAAGTAAAGAAAAGAAGCAATCTGATTTGCCCAGTGGTTTTGCCTCCTTTACCGTTGCAGTTCCTCACATCTTTTCTTTCATCATATTCTAGAAATGCTAAGACTGGAAGAACATTTGATGATATATTTATTTGCCCAGGTATTTTCTGCTGTTGATACTCAGTTGTAGCTATTGTTCTGCCTACTGCATTTGTATTTTGTTTCATATTACTATTGTACACCACCTTAGAATCTTAGATCCAGTACATGCTTGTATAAGTATCATTTGCCTAAGTGGGAGTAGTCACTCTCATAAAAAGCACATATTTGCACACATGAAGAAATCTTCTTGCTGGATTAGAATGAATGGACAAATCATTATGGATGAAAGTGTTCCCTCTATGTATTAGTGTTCCCAGACTACATAGAAGACATTGATGAGATTTATAGCCTTGGGTATATATTATAATCTGCATAATTTATCTGGGGTGGGGGATTTAATGCATGGAGTTTATCACTATTCACACATTATATGAGCCTGTGATTTCCAGTTGGTAGGCTCTTGCTTCGCTCTTTAGAATTGCACCTGATCCTCTTAAATTTGAACATAGTAATGGCCTCTTGGTACAAATCAAGTGATATAGATGTAAGGGGTGTGATTTTGAGAATGTTAAGTGCATGAAATTGGTAGGTTGTGGGCATCAAAGCACTTACACCATTTGAAAGCTGCTTGATGTCCTCTGCTGCTTGGTTTAGCCATGCAGTAAACAGTTGTTCATGTGTTTTCCACATGGTTCAGTCCCCCACTACATGGTATATCACAATCTGCCGCTGTTAATGTATTTCGTAGTATGGAGATAAATGGGTGTTAAGAGCACTCAGCATTCTCTAGAGTAGACACCATGCATGTGCACACAAGCCACATGAGTTCACCAGTGTAAATATGGTTATAGAAAGAAGGATAACCAGGCATATTAAGTGTACTGTGTCATCTTTAATTGCGCAATTGTAACAATTCAATGTGTTAGTCTTCAGAAGTCATTGTTGCTCATTCAGACCAGAATCATTGTTCAGAAATACAAAGGAAAATGCTGCATTTTGAAAATCATCATTTGGCATTCAAGTCTATGAGCCAACCTCCGTTTGCACATTTTTATTATGACTTGGTGCCAGCTTGAGTGAAAGTGTTAGTAATGATAATTTAACTTTTTGTCTTTCAAATAATTATTCTAATTACCTAACCTAAGATAGATTTGACATAATAAGATGCTAAGTATTCATTAAAGTACTCTATCTGGATTGTTTCCTATCATAACGGATTATCACTAATGCAGAATACATTGTGATGCCTATTCTTTTAATAAGCTAATATCTTTTAAAACTAAAGTCTGTTGTGCAGGATGTTAATTATATGTCTGCTTATTGAAGTAGATTTTATTTTATTTCAGCTTCCACTTTGCTCAGATAAAACACAAAAAGAAGTCAAGAAATACTCTGCATAACAAAGAAAATGAATTGCATATTAACTTCCTGATGATGCCAGTGCAGCTTCTCCTAAACCATAGGATAATTGCATTTCGGAAACGGGAGTCTTACATGTAAACAATGAGGGGAAAGAACAGTAAATAATTATTTTTCTCATTTTTCTTGGTATAGCCTCATCCTTGGAATCCTGGGGGTGTTCTTTAAGGTGGTGATGGAACGGCTTGTGGAGGACCATTTTTTATTTTGTAAAAGCCTCATTAAACTAAAGGCATCTCAACTGTATTGAAAAGCACAAATCACAGATATTACAGAATAAATAGATGTTCACCATTCACAGCTTAGCCTCTTCACCCTCAGGTTTTGCTGTATTCACTTACTATCCAGTTGCTACACTTGGAGGCCAGAAAGTGGTTTTATGCAAGACAAATTGTTTCATGGCCTATAGCAGGCTTCCTCAACCTCGGCCCACTAGATGTTTTGAGACTACAATTCCCATCATCCCTGACCACTGGTCCTGCTAGCTAGGGATCATGGGAGTTGTCGGGCCGAGGATGAGGAAGCCTAGCCAATAGCATATGGCTTGGTGCACTAGCATGAACCAGGCATACTATGTGATCCACTGATGTCATATCCTCCTAATGGCATAATACAGCTCTCTCTTTCATTGCATGCCACAATCAAGATCAGAAGTGAGAAACCTGTGGTCTCAGGGTAGCCTACAGCTGTTGGTGTAATCTCACATGGATGCTCTCACTGACTCTGGCCTCTAGAAAGCATCCTCCTGGTACCCAAGGGAATGGGCTCTCAACAGGAGAAAGGACCTCCATCCCTGAATGGGTGAATGAGACAAACAGGTGCAGAATGAGTTGATTTTCAAGCACAGCACAAACCTCAGAATATTTGCATTATAATACCTGAAAAGAAAGAAAAAACATGCAGCGGAATGGGGAGAAGTCAATGCAGGCACATAGTCATTAATGCCATTTCTCATCACAGAATGAATTTGTTGATATATTTGATAAAAGATGAATTTGTACCAAATATGATTTTCAAAAATATCTACTTAGGATGGTGCAATGTCCGTTTTTTTGTGGTGGGGGTAAGTGATTACTAATAGTAAATGGAAAACAATGGAGACGTTACCTTACACAATAACCATGGTTCAGAGGGATTTTTATTTCGTTCAGTGAATACTCTGAATAATCTGTATCATTAGATTGTTAGAATGGCAACATTTTATCAGGTTCACTGGAGTACTGGGCCAGAGTGACAGGCTTAACTTTTAGTTTCAGTCGGCAGCAGCCTCACTGAAGGCAGAGATTTTGTTTTGCTATGAAATATATCCAGAGCAAAATGTAAGGTCCTGGGGAGTGGACGGAATATTCTCTGACTCTCAATGATGTGAAAAGGATTTCAGTTGAGGAAGAAAATACATAAGCACCTGGCATTATATCCTAAACTTGTTGTTTGTCATTGGCATCCATCTGTCTTTAGGCACAATGGAAAAGTGCACCATTGTGGGGGCAAAGTGATAGGCCAGTAATTCTGTTTCCCTCTCCTGTGTTATTCTGCTGTGTTCTCTCTGCACAGTAGGCTAGAAATTAAAAACAAAACAAAACAAAACAAAGCTCCAGATATGAACTATATATCCTGTCTCATATTTTTGGATTTGCCGTGCCTCAAAGTCTTCCGCTACTGTTATATGATATCTTGGTATTCCATTTGGGAATTAAATCACTTTCCATCTGAAATGTATTCAACATAAAATAAAAAAAATTGTTGACATAAATGCATGGATAGCTTGGCTGGATATAGTGGATGCTTGTTAAGCTTTAGTCCCCCTGAAATCAATGGAGCCTATAGGTCATTCCTATCATGTCCCAGTGATTCCAGCGGGACTAAACCATGATTGGATCCAACTTCAATACAGACTTTGATGCAATTGCTTATGTTTTCTTTATTTCTCTAAACTTTACTTTTTTACAACAGGCAAACGTTAAGGGCCTTTGGTGTAATCTTGTTACTTTTATTCAAATGCTTTCAGTAGACCTTTTACAGAGCACACAAGACCACCTAGGCTGCAGAAGATGCCCAAGGTAAAGACAGAAATGCCTGCACATTTCTCCAGCAATATTAATTTTCCACATTTCAGCTTCAAGTGAAAAAGAGATGGAAGGAGGAAGGTCATTGCACTGCCCGTTACACTACCTGCTAAACCCATCAGAAGAACAAAATGTGGTATGAATATTGCCATCAGCTGAGTTAACAAGAGGAGAGAACTTTTTTAAAATTGCAGGAAGTGATAGAGAGGTGTGGCTCCAAGTTACGTAAGCATGCAAAATCTCTGTCATTGAAAATAATGACATTGGGTAAGACAGAAGTGCCTTGACTAAGAGGCACAAGTTCACTAAGGTTTGCAATGATGATGGAAGGTTGTCAGTAATGACCTCCTTTGTTTCTTCACCCCAAGTCAGGAATACAGTCAGTGCAAAGATTGTCTTGAAGACACAGGCCAAGAAATGAGCCCAATTCAGCATCGATCTACAGTCTCCAGGATTTTGCATATTCCCTTCCAGAGTAGGAAGAAATATGTGGGATGTGGAACTGAAAATGATCGCTCCTACTGAGACCAGGAAACTCTCAAATTCCACTGAGAGGCTGAATCTTGCCTAGGACCACAGATGCATTTAGGTCAGGCAGTATGTGATCACTACAAAATGGGCCAGGGAGCCGAAGAAGCTGAGCTTGGACAGGACTTTGAGTGTTTTGATGAACACACAAGGAAGCAGGCCTACGCAGGCAATTACCAACCATGTTTTCTCGGTCACTGGGAGATCTGGAAAGCTGTGTGACAGCAAGTTGCCACTAACAACCAGATACAAAATGCATATCATGATCAGTTCCATCACCTGGGTCACAGTGACAACTCTGTCACCAAGTTTCGGAAACAGCTCTTTGCAGCAAGCATTAGCAATGTCTTCATATGTGCCTCTCACTTTTACCAGCTGCCCGTCTTCATTTTCCTCATACAGGCAAGCTATTAGGATTTTGCCAGTGTAGCAGCAGAAAACTGCAGCCAGGATAACGAGAAGCAGCCCACTGAATCCACTGTGGTGTACAGCATATGGCATACCTAGAACAAAAATCCCCTAGAGACAAGAGAGAGAGAGAGAGAGAGGACAAAAGAAAAAACACCTGAAGCAAAATGTTTACTAGAAACAACCCATTCAAACCTGCAGCTGTCAGTGGCTACCTTTTGCTAATTGCATGGAAGGATTGCTGTTACATTAACCTGTCTCGGTAAATAATAGCTGCCAGAAATGTGTATATTCATGATGAATGAAGTTAGCAGGGAAAATAACTGCTGGCAGAAGCACAGAAATCCAGATAAGCCAGAAAATTGAAGACAAGCAAATTGTAGAGACAAGCTCCTATTAAATATCAAGTGCTGATGTGATTGCAGGCATAATTTAAAAGGCTGCGAAGCAGTTATTTAATCAATGTGCATATTAATGTTCAATAGCAGTTCAATAATGATAAAATCAAAGAGCTTTCGCTGTCCCCATGCATTTTGTGCAAGCAGGGAGGTGGTACTGCTGGATAAATAAGCAGGGGGACCTAGAAATAGCATCCCTCTCATATTTCTGACCTTGCAATATTACTTTTTTATGGATTCACACAGATTCATGAAAGGAAAACCTCTTCACCTTCACCCATAAGGCAGATACACATTCTTTATACTCTTCTGAGCCAAGATACTTGTGTTCTGAATTTTCCTTTAATTGTGAATACAGCCACCTTGTTACAAACAGCAGCAATATTTAAGCGGCAGATATATATGTGTATTTTAAATGCATGCTAGAAAAGAAGCCCCTTCATGGATCACTGCTTTGTCATGGTGAAGGGGCTTGAATAACTCCAAGAAGCTATGAGCTATGCCGTGCAGGGCCACCCAAGACGGACAGGTCATAGCCCAGATTTTAGACTAAATGTGATCCACCTGGAGAAGGAACTGGAAAACCACTCCAGTATTTTGCTAAGAAAACTCCATGAACCTAAAAAAGGAGAAGCTTTGAGAAGAAAGTGAGTTTCCAAGGCATGCTCTGGTTCATGGGGTCACGGAGAGTCAAACACGACTAAGACGACTAAACAACAACAAAAGATAAGAAGACCATCAAAGTGTTTTGTTTTTTTTAAAAAAAATTACGTTGTGTGGAAGATGGGTATCTGTTTTGGCTTGGCACCAATTCTGTAGCTGGCTTATTGTAGCCTTTGACTCTGCCAGTGATACTTTAGACTATAGAAAGCTGCACAAGTCAAGACTATTTGTCCATTGTGCCCAGTACTGTCTACAATGACGGGCAACATCTCTTCAGGGTCTTAGGCAGAGATCTTTTGTGTCACCTACTGCCAGTGTACTGGAAGAAGCGAAGATCACCAGTGTTGAAGCAATGATTCTTTAACATCAACTTTGTTTGACTAGTCATGTTGTGCGGATGCCAATTATCGTCTCCCAAAGCAGCCGCTCTATTCCAAACTTAAAAATTGAAAGCATAATGCTGGTGGTCAAGAAAAGAGGTTTAAAGACTGTCTCAAGGCAAATCTTTAAAAATGTAGTATAAGCACCGACAACTGGGAAACACTGGCCTGCGAGCGCTTCAATTGGAGGACAGCCTTTACCAAAGGTGTTATGGACATTGAAGAAGCTTGAACTCAGGACGAAAGGGAGAAATGTGCTAAGAGGAAGGCATGCTTGGCAAACCCCCACTGTGATCAACTCCCACCCAGAAACCTATGTCCCCACTGTGGAAGGACGTGTGGATCCAGAATTGGCCTCCACAGTCACTTACAGACTCACTGTTAAAACCATGTTTATGGAAGACAATCTTACTCGGCTATGAGTGATCGCCAAAGAAGAAGACTGTTCCTTATAACTAGTGGCACAAGGAGTTGAACCTGGCACCATCTGCATGCAAAACATATGCTCTACTTCTGCTTCGAGGGTCCTAATTTAAGACACCATTATTATTACATTTATGTATTAGTTACTTTTCTCACTGAGTAACCCCAAGCAACTTACATTAAAAACAGTTAATGAAAACTCTGTCCACTGCATTTTTCATTGCTTGGGAAAACAACAACAACAACAACAACCACAGTTTTTAAAGGTTTAGTCTGCCATCTTGAATCAAGATGGCTTCCAGCTATATCCAAACACAGACAAAAACTAATTCCTTGATCTATGGAGCCATAATGCAAAGCGTGGTTAAGAGGTGTCCAAATGCATAGCATTACTGTCTCAAGGCAAATTTTAAAAAATGTAGTATAAACACCAACAATTGGGAACCACTTGTCTGTGAGCGCTCCAATTGGAGAACAGCCTTTACCAAAGGTGTCATGGGCTTTGAAGACACTCGAATTCAGGACGCAAGGGAGAAACGTGCTAAGAGGAAGGCACACTTGGCAATTCCACACCAAGCAGTTCAAAAGCATACCAGTTCACGTAGATAAATAGGTACCACTGTGGCGGGAAGGTAAACAGTGTTTCCATGCACTCTGTCACTCGTCATAGTCCTCCGTGCACCGGTAGTGATTTAGTCACACTGGCCACATGACCCAGAAAGCTGTCTGTGGACAAACGCCAGCTCCCTCGGCCTTAAAAATGAGATGAGCACCGCAACCCCATGGTCACCTTTGACGAGTCCAGTCAAAGGTGACTATGGGGTTGCGGTGCTCATCTTGCTTTTCATCTGACCCACAGTCCTATTAGTTTCTTGCCAGATATAGTTAATATCAATGCAGTTTTAAAAGGTCCAGTCTGATATCTTAAATTGAAATGGTGTCTGATGATATTCAAATATGGACCCAAACCTCAATGATCTCAGAAACCACCATGCCAAATTGGTATATCTTTAGAGTGATATCTTTAGAGGCATTGGAGGGCACAGAAAACAGACAAAGAAACCAACTTTCTAAAATTATGTTATGCTATGTTATATAACATTATATTACATTGTATACATTGCTCAAGAGAGGCAAATATGTTTACCCTAAATTCAAACATATTTGTTCTATCTACCTGCCCTCCATCTACCTATCTCATACCTACAACATTTCTCTACAGTATGTACAATACTGGGTGGGTTACCCTCCAAATGAAAGTCTCACACTTTTCATGTACCGTCATGCCCAGCGTGTTATTTTTGTGGCAATTTAATTCACATTAGTACTGAAACTGGCAACCTCTTGAACCAAGTTATGCATAAAAAAGATTCAATTTCAGATAAACAGTTCTCACTGACATTTCTCATTTATATATTAAAAAGTCTGCAAATATACCATGGACATCAGTCACAGTTTTGTCAGTGTTTCTCATTGCATGAAAGATAATTGAAAGAAAGAAAAAAGGAGTGAAAATTATTTATGGAAATAAGGATCTAATCAGGATTTATTAGATAAATGTCCCAGGGACAGTGGAGCAACTGCAAGGAACAAGTATGTTACATGGACATGGGGATTTTTTGGGGGGGAGGGGAGTGATGGACAAAACATGAAAGAGGGGAGAAGGCTAGTTTCTCGCAAAAATAAACTGAGAAAAATAGCGCCTGTGCTCATATCCCTGGTTCTGCAAATGCTGTAAACCTACTCTTAAAAACAGAAGAGAAGAAAGGAAAGATGGGACTCTGGAGATTATGACAGATTTAAGGGGGACAACTGCCCCCTTGCCACATTCCTGCCCATGTTGTTACTCTGTAGACCACCCTCTCCCAGAGATGAAGTCCCATGCTTTAAAATAGTCCCATCAACTATTTAAATGGATCGAACAAAAACAAAAACATTATATATATTATATATATTATACATTATTACTATATATTGTTATATAAATTGACTGGCTTACCTATACCAGGGTGTTGGTGTTTTCAACAGCTGTTCTGTGAAACTTATATTATTTTTTATAGTGTACGTGTGGGGTTTTGTGTCAGTGTCAACTCGATAGGTTCTCTTTCTATTTGCTTGTTATATTTTCTTGATAGTGAGAGGGATTGGAGGGCAGTGTCTGTACTTTTCATTTCATTTCTCTCTGACTGCATTCTTTACAATTCCACCATCACCATGAAATCATGTGAATATATTGGGGGTAACAGTTCCTACATCTGATGAAGCAGACTGTAGCCCAGTGAAATTTGTGCCTTAATCAATTTGCTAGTTGTTAAGGTTCCACAACACTCTTTCTTCTATTCTGCTGCAATTACTAAGGTGGCCACCTCTCTGGAAACAAATAAATGAGTAAGATCCACTTTAGCATTATTTTTGAAGCAATTGTCCTAGCGCTGCATCCTCTTCATTCGTGCGCTACAAGAGTGTTACATGTAAGCCATGGTGGCTGGGGCCCATTGGGACAGATAGGGCAGAAGGCAAGCAGTAGTTGACATGCAGGGTCAACTAATTCCAGTTTTGTCCCCATCGTCCTCCCTGCTAAATTCTGTAAGGGCAACAGTGAGATGATGGCAAAGGAAGTTGGCTGCCAGCGCCACCTACTGGACTGGATGTTAAGGAGGCAGGCAGATAGAGGCTAGTTGAGGGCTAACTGATGTTGGTGGTGCATGATCACCTTATGGACCAGCCTCCACTAAAAGGAGTCACTTAAGCAGCGAAAGTCTGCCCTGCTTGCTTCTGCAAGTTATTTCTGGCACTTGTCATTCTTTGCCAGTGCAAACTTGTGCTCCTTCATTTGGCAGCGATGGAGGTGCTCTCCCTGCCTTTAGGGTACAACATAAACCCCTTCCCTCACCTAGGGAGCAATCCAAACCCAAGGACTATGGAATGAGTAGAGTTTGAAATAGGTGGGTCTCTGGCTGAGCCAACTGAAATCCTCATCCCAGCTCAATCAGAGATATGTCAGCATAAGTCCTCCATCCTTATGCACTCAGACTCAGCCAAAACTGACACATGATGCTGGGGTAACTCCTCAAAAGTGGGGACAGGACAGGACAGAGAAGGGGGAGACTTAACCCTATTCCAAACCCTATTCAGTTTGGTCACATGGCCTAGGGACTCAGCAGAAGTTACACTTGCAAAAAAACCCCTATATTTTAAAGGCTTGCCTTTCCTCTGCCAGGTTTAGAACAGGGGTAAGTTACATTGGAATAATTTAAATTACATTGGCTTCCTATAGTTTGGATTGCTCTGCCCCGTGTCTTTTGTGTGGTCCTTCTTAACCACATAAAGGAACTAGATGAGCTTTCGGGAGCTGGACTTCCAGTCCAGCTAGTTTGCAGCACCAATACAACCCTGAAATAACTGACCAGAGTACCCCATACAATGAATTAGAACAAAATTTCACTGTTAAAAACAACTGCACAGTGTAAGAACAAGCACAGAGGTGCAAAGGTGAGCCCCTATTAACCTCCCTAGGTGGATTTTTTCCTCTCTTTTTGCAGCTGTTACATTGAGGAAATGTGCTTTGGTTCTCCTAAATGTGTTGTGAGCATCTCTATGGACCAGAAAGATGAAAATAAAAAGAATAAAAACTCCCAGGAGTCTCTGTGGAGGGGAATATGCTATTACAAAACATTACATTGCTTACAGGTGTCTCTTCATATATACTGCTGTGTGTTTATAGAAAATGTATTTTCCTGGTGCTAACATAAAGCTGAAAACTCAATTGAAAAATTGAAAATGTCAGAATTTATCTTCTGAATAATAATAATAATAAAAGGACCAGTTTTTAGGAACCCCAGATTCTAACAGCCATCTCTGTCCAAAATTAGCAACCAGCTATTCCATTTCTGAAGATACTTGGGTTTTAATCATTTAATAAAATTCTTCTTGTTGGTTTGAGGGGGTTTTTTCTACAGCAAACATTTGTATTACAAAATGATGCTGGAAGTTAACGACCTCATTGCTTTGTTTGTTTTTAATAGGGAGAAAAGCTGGCTTGTGACCACAGAGCACGAAATGGTGTCTGAGAAAACAAGCTCAACAATTTCAAATCAATTTCCCTTTCTCCATATTTTTTTCTGACTTGTTTTGCCAGATATATAACACCTTCATCCAATGTGGTTTTCTTTGTTTAAGGGGTTGGCCTTGTAATCTGATTGCTTCAGACCCAGAGACCTTTGCAAATTAATTTAGTGTGTGCTGGAGCAGTGTGTGCGTGTGTGTGTGTGTGTAAAGTTGTTTTTTTGGGGGGGGGGGGATTCCAGCTCTACAATTCTATGATTCTGTGATTTGGTGATAGGAAGGAAAAATGGAAGCTACAGATATGTGCCAAACAAGGAATCCCTGAGCTGGCTTTGGAATTAGCCTAGGGCTGGCTGAGTGCAAGCCATTGTGAAACAATAGCCAGGCATTTACAATTCAAATAAGGTTCTTAGGTTTGTGCAAAACAGGGGTTGTCAAAGTGACAGGGAAGGGTGTGAGCTGACAGTAAAAAATGTCATTTTACAGGAGGTTTTTGGTGAGAGGTGTGTTGGGAAGAAGGAGGACCAAGGCCAGTCCTCCATGAGCTGCTAGGCAGACCAGATCTCCATGTGGGGGCTGAAGGGCAGAGCCATCTTGGTGCTAGTGGGAGGATGCTGAACTAAGAGACAAGAAGTCATGGCTGATGGCTGCTTTGGACCCAAGCTTGCTGAACGTAGGAGAGGGGCAATGAGAGACACTCTTGGGGTGTAATGTTCTACACCCACTCCATTGAAGACTCCAGGAATAAATATGTGGTAATAAACAATTATTCTTAAAGACACTAGCCTCCGCTGTGCCTTGATCTTCCCAACAGATACACAACCTTGGATAAGAGCCTGGGACTCCTGGAATCTCACAGCGCTTGTGAACATTGGGTTGGTGTGTAACATTATTTTGGTTTCTTTTCACCCTAAACACTGGGAAATGAACCATCTGAAGAAATATGCTAGGATAAGCAACGAGCAACCCAAGGCAAAATCTGGTCCATGAACAGTACTATCTGGCCCTCCGGTTGCCTATCCAAAGTCAAGAATGTATAGGAGAGAGTGGATGACCATGCCCATCAGACTAGCTAGAGGTCCTTTTTCAGAGGTGAAGGTGGTACCATACTCAACATGAAAAGGTCCAAGCATGCAAAAAGCATGGCCTATGACAGCTGCTATGTGAATAGACTGGGGAAAGAACAGTAATAAGGAGAAAGGAGGTGGATAAAGGAAGGGAAAGGAAGCAGCAACAAGGGAAAAGGGGAGACAGACAAGAAAACCAGATGGAGAGAAGGAGGCCACCTTCTTGTACTTTGGACAGCCTTGGCTAAGGCCACAGACTGAAGCAGTGGCGTAGCGTGGGTTGTCAGCACCCGGGGCAAGGCAAGTAATTTGCGCCCCCTAACCCGTGGATTTGCCCTAACCCCAGATGTTGCGCCCGGTGCGGCCGGCCCCCCCTGCACCCCCCACGCTACGCCACTGGACTGAAGACATAGGTATATTCCAGAATAAGCACAAAGAGGCACCTGTGTGGCTCCTAAGAGTAAGGGGTGGTGGTGGTGCAATTTGCTCATGTTGAGAAAACGTTTGGGCATGTCCATGATATTTACATAAATATTCAAGAACTGTTCCAGTAGCCTCCTAGTCAGTGCACTAGGAGGAATAGGCTAGTACCCTAAATATTCCCCTTCTTCCCAAAGCCCAGGAAGCTTCTGGCCCAGCTTAGGGAGGAAGGCACGATGCGCTGATGGGTCCAAGAGCCCTCCTGCCACCTTCCCAAAGTTTGCTTGGCTTTGGGAAGGAGGCAGGAGGGCTCCAGCCTTCCGTCAGAGGCCTGGCACCCCCTTCTCAAAGCCTGGGAAGCTTCTGCCTGGCTTAGGGAGGTAGGTAGGATGTCCACGCTTGCAATGCCCCTCCCAAGCACCTCCGCAAGTTGGTACCTGTGACCCTAACTGTTTCCCTACAAAATATTTCACCGCACGCCACTGGACTTTTCCCATGTTATGATGGCTGGACTTTGAATGAAGAGCAGGAGGATGTCCTCTAGCCTCATTCCAACCCAGTATGCATGCTCATTCATAATTTCTGTAAGCTGTACATGCATAAATCCTGTCCAGGCAGTAATCAGTAATCTCTGAAAATGCATAGGATGTGGGGTGAATAAGTATCCCATTTTACAGAGGACCATCTTCTGTTTGATGATCCATCCAGTCCAGGTCCAGCTGAAAGAGAAAGAACTACAAAAAGGAGAACAGAAACCGCAAAGGTGCTGATCAGCATTTAGCACCAGATAGCAGTCCAGCAGGCACACAGGTCACCTGGCATCTATACCTAATTAGCATATGCAGATTTTATGGAAATTGGTTTCCTCTTTTCTCCTTTGGTGATGAGTGAGTGGCCACCCTCAAAGGAAGCTGGAGTGAAGACTGTGGAAAAATCCTATGTCTCATTTTACCTGTACGCATCATCCTTCAGCTACGGTTCAAAGGCACAACAGATAATAGGAGAAAATTGCTTTGAGGCACATTCGGGGGGGGGGGGGGAATGGGATTAGGCTATTCTGAAATCATAAGCTTTGACCCTATGCCAGTTTTTTTGTTACTTACAATATTACTTTTCAAAAATATGCATGTTCATTCTTGAGGAAACGATACAAGTTTGGATTCCTGACACACGTTTCCAGTGACAAACATAGGTTTTTGGCAAAAGGAAGAGAACAGTTTAGCATTTGGGAGGATTAAGCTGATTACTGGTTAAAAGTGGGGAGGGTGATGCATTTTTTAATTCCTACTGATTTGCGTCTGAGAGTGTGTTATGCAGGAAACACTTGCTTAATTCCTACCCACTGAAATGATTGGGATTTTGGCTAGATTATTTCCTTCATGTGCCTTTTCTCAGAAATGATGTCACTTAAGATAGCTATGTTCTTTTCTTCTTCCTTTCCCCTGTAGCAAGGAATGTGGCAGAAGGAAAGGTTTATTTTCTCCACTTAGCTCCAGGTGCAAACATTCTGTGCACCTCTGAGACTTAGGGTGTGATTTGTCATCCTCTGTACTCTGTGTAATCAGTGTTTAGGGCATTTGGTCTTCTGGAATAGGTCTATTTGCTCATTCAAGCAAAGCATTGTGCCTTTTCCAAAGAGAAAGTGTGCCATTTGTTGGATTTACACACCTAGTGGTGCATGATAGATTAACTATGGTATGTTTGGCAAGGGAGAACACAGTCTTTTGGATACCTCTGTGCTATAAATGTCAATAATATGCAATGGGATAATTAACATATATCGTTTTTAGTCTTAAAATCATTAGAAAGTGGGGCAGGATTTCTGAATCTCTGTTTGTAAACACTAGGGGTCACTCTTCCTTGGCTTAAAAGTACGGTCACTGCCCAGTACCCACTGATATCTGAGGAGAACATGTTTCTGCGTAGGAAAAGCTTTCGGCTGTAAAAAAGTTTTTGGCCTTAGGCTGTCAGTCACCGAGGCCCAGCATCTATATTCTTTTTGCCTTGTTTTCCTCCAAGCGCCGCTAAGATTTCTCAAAGGCTGTACGTTAAAGAAAATAATTTACACAAAGAATGAAGTGGAGAGTAAAGGTAGTTTTGACAGTTAAAAATGTCAATCTCAGACAACTGTGTACCGAGACATCCCCTCCTCAATAGTTATCAGAAGCCTAGATGTACTGACTAATGAAGGTTACTTTTCTTTTCTCCCCTCATTCTTAGCACTATCGCTTGCAGGCTACACGTGGGAAACGAGAGAATTGTAATTATGGCTTTCACTTGAAGACTACATGAAAATGCACATCTCAAAGGAAAAAGACAAATGCCTCAGTTAGGCAGACATAATATATGTAATCTATGGAATGGCCTTGAAAGACAGGGATCAGTCAGGAATGGGAGGCAGAAAAAAACATCAATTTATTTCTCTGTGTCTGTTTCTATATAAATTGGGAGGCATCAAGTCCGAGTCAAAAGGAAAGGGTGCTAGAACATTTTCCTTGCAGAATGAATGTGGAATGTGTGTGTTTCTTTTGAGGGCAGGGTGGGCAAAAGCCTGTACACACTGATTTCCTCACTTATTTCAGGACTAGCAGCAAACCATAGTTTGCAGTTAATGCCCCAACGAGCAAAAAGCCCTTCAGACACGAGAGGAGCAGTGGAGATATGAGAGTCCTAATTCTCATTGCCCTCAACTTTTGGATAGCAACTATGTGAAGTTGAGAGCCTTGGGTATTTGTGGAGACTCCCTGTGTTTTGGAGTCCTGAGTATCCAAGATTCCAAAATGTGAGTGGACTCTATAGATATAGGAGGTTCCCCACCTCACACAGTTGCTCTCCATGAATGGAAGGAAATGGTGGCAGAATAAGCATTCTTATCCCCACCGCTCCTTCACCTGTTTTCTGAATACAGCACCTTAGCCCTGGAAGAGGGCTAAACAAAGTTTTGCTGCCAATCCAGAAGTAAGAAAGACAATCCAGGTGCACGACAGATGGAGACAAAGCTCAATCACATAGTACAAACTATGGTTTAGTGTTACATCTGCACTGCGGTTTTGCACTGGCCTGCGCTCTTGAATAATTTGTTTTAGAACTCAGTCTTGAATGTGCTCACAGGGCCAATTCAAAGTGCTGTTTGCTACCCGGAATGGGTTGGCACCAGGTTATGTGAAGGACTGCCTGAGCCCACCAAGCCCTTCAGTTCATTTGTGGAGGCCCTGTTTGCCAGCCTGCCCATGAGGTCCACCAGGCTGGTAGGTCCAAGACGGGACCTCTCAGTGTCTGGCTCTGTCATTATGGAACTCCCTCACACAGAATGTTCACCAGGCTTCCTCACTGAAGGCTTTTAAACAGCCTTGAAAGACCTGACTGTAAGAATAGCCAGTCTAATCTTGCAGCTGGAGCTGGGAACACACAGAGGCCTGATTTTGCTCTCTGTGAGAATCAAGTGCTATGGTGCTGGGAAGCCCCTTACCCCAAAACAGTAGCAGTATATGTTAGAGTATTAATGACTTGAATCTTCCATCCTATGGTCAGACTGTATATATGTGTAAAGAGAGAGGTGAGCATGTTAATGATTATGTGTGCAACATGTAAGTGTAGCAATTAAACAAACAGCAACAATGAGACTCTCCTTCTCAATGAGCGCAAGGCATTCACTGATATAATATAAAAAGCAAGCAATATTTTGGTGCCTTGCCATTACGCACTGCAGTGACTTAGCTACTGTTGCTAAGAATAACTACATAAAGGCTAGCTACACAAACCAGTTATGTGAGATATTTAAGGTCTGCTTTGCAAGCAGGAGGAGAAAAATCTGGGTGCACAGGCCTTCTATACAATCGTAACAATGTTTTCATGGTAGGGTTGTCACAGGATGTTGCTGAAGTTTTACTAATGCAAAGAGGGCTGTCACATTAAAAAAATAAAAGTCTTGTGTAGAAGTGGTATTTTTAAATCCCGTTGTGCATTGAGCATTGCAGTTTAAAGCCCCCCCCCCCCACAGAGTGCCACCATCTGATATGCAGGCACTTTACAGCCCATTAGGCTGATGAAACTGATGGAAAGGAGCTTTGGGATAGGACAGGTTTGACTATGATGAACACATCAGTTCCTGCTGATTCTTTCCCCCATTCATTTTCGTACGGGCAAACTTGTTCCCATCTATCTGACTCACTTCCCCTGATGTGAGCAACAGAAAGAAAAGCCACAGACATGCTCCCAGAGCTCATGAACAATGTAGCATCTTCCGTTTGTGACTGGCGAGCGCCATTTGGGTCACCTTGAGTTCCATTCACTTTTGGGGAGGGTGCGCAATCTTTTACTGAGGCTGCTAAAAAATATAAATAAAAAGCCGTCTTAAGTGCTCACAAGGAAGTGAGAAGAAGAGGCTTGCCCAGTGGGGCTGCAGCAAAAGCATCCTTAAAGTGGCATCGTTACTGCTTCCCTGGAGGTGAAGGTGGTGGTGAAGTCAGAGTTCGGTGGGCAAACTGGCAGGAGTGGTGCTGGGGCACATTTGCTAAATAGTGCTCCTGGAAGTAGGTGAATTAGTCAATAACTCCCTAGATCCCTTTCTATATTATTATTATTATTATTATTATTATTATTATTATTATTATTATTAATTTATTTATTTATACCCCGCCCATCTGGCTGGGTTTCCCCAGCCACTCTGGGTGGCTTCCAACAGAATATTAAAATACAATAATCTATTAAACATTAAAAACTTCCCTAAACAGGGCTGCCTTCAGATGTCTTCTAAAAGTCTAGTAGTTGTTTTCCTCTTTGACATCTGGTGGGAGGGCATTCCACAGGGCCGGTGCCACTACCGAGAAGGCCCTCTGCCTGGTTCCCAGTAACCAGTAACTTGGATCTCAGTGTCCGGGCAGAACGATGGGGGTGGAGACGCTGGGGGTGGACTGAGGCCATTTAGGGCTTTAAAGGTCAGCACCAACACTTTGAATTGTGCTTGGAAACGTACTGGGAGCCAGTGTAGGTCTTTCAAGACCGGTGTTATGTGGTCCCGGCGGCCACTCCCAGTCACCAGTCTAGCTGCCACATTCTGGATTAGTTGTAGTTTCCGGTTCACCTTCAAAGGTAGCCCCACACAGAGCGCATTGCAGTAGTCCAAGCGAGAGATAACTAGAGCATGCACCACTCTGGCGAGACAGTCTGCGGGCAGGTAGGGTCAGAAGCTCAGAAGCTCTGGAGATCTACATTGCTGTTCATTACATTTATTCATTGCTTACTACATAAATTGTGTCAAAGGGACTTGCCATGGGGGAAAAAGAAAAAGCTATACAAAAGTTTAAAATACCAAAGCAATAAAATGTTATTTACCAAAAGTATCGGGGTGGGATGCAGGATGGTCCCTCTCCTTGCACCTATCAGTATGGAAGCTACAATTTTCAGGCCAGGGCTGTGCATTGAGGCCTTGGTCACCTGCGTGTGCAAAAGAAAAATATAATATATTTCTTTCGAAAAGGTAAATGTCTGGATCTTTAAAAATAAATAAATGCCATCAAAATTACATGCAATTCAGCTTAAGGGAAAAGGGCTTACTGGAAATAATTTCTACCCAATGCAGAATATAATTAGAATACATTTTTATTCCATATGGACCCAACACGATGAAACCTTTCACCCCCTTTACCTCCCAAACAATCCAGATTATCAAACTTTTTCCAATTTGATGTTTTTCTAATAGCTCTTTTGAGTGATTTCAAATGTAGCTCAGAACTGCTACCTCTAATTGCCATGCAAAACAGGGTTGCCCTTTCCTCCGGCTAGGGCAAAACGACTGTGTCGTTCTCATTTGTTACACTCGGTTTCCACCAGTAAAGAGCAGTGTGATTGCTTTAATCATTCTTCTAAGGTCCGTAAAGACTTTCCCTGCCACCCCGAAGTTCCAATTCATTATTTCACACAGGCTTTTCCATCATCATCTCATATTTGTCATTGCTTTCAAAAGAAAAACAGGATCCTCTAAATGAAGAGCAAGTGGGAAATGTTTTTGTCTTACAGAAAAAGACACAGACACAGGCACACACACACACACACACACACACACTAACCCATATGGAAATAGGCAGGTATGTGAGATATAACATTGTCAAGCTTTATTACACTCTCATAACAGTGAAATATATCTGGGGTGTCTTCTTGTTGCTGTTTTGTGCCTTTGGCAGTGCCAGAGTTGGCTGCCAGCTTTAGCAGAATCATAGGTTTGACCCCACGTTGCTCAGGAGAACAAGGAAGAGATGACAGTAGCTAGGTCCTTTCCAACTACTCCCATCTCTTTGCAACTAAGGTGCAGTGGAAGCTTTGAAAAAGAGGAACTGGCTTGTGTGACAGCTTGGAGCTTCTAAAGTATCAAATGAGTCAGTAGATTTACTCTCAGATTGCATAACAGGGAAATAGACCATATTTATATCGTTATCCCTCTCTTCTCTGCCCCACCCCCAATATTTGCCAGACAGTCTGTATTAATGCCTTGGCTATCTGCTCATCAGGTGCTTCTACATAAACTAAAAATGTGTATTTTCAGGACCCTCACAAAAAAATTCCGAAGAGCACACAATTGTAAAGAACAGCATATTGATAATAAGTTTTCAATTAAGTAGGCAAAATATTATTACAATTGCAAACTGTACAACTCAGCAAGACTTACAAAGAACCATACAGCACAAAAATTATTGTTGTAATGTTCTAAACAGCTGAAAAATATTACACCTGCAAACTATACATTTCAGTTTGGCATACAAAGAACTATTATTATTCTGCTGAAGAATACTCTAAGCAGCTGATAACAAGCTTCTGAATATAGTCATTTTTCAAAAATCTTCTTGTTTTATGAAATCATTTATTTTCTATTATCAGGACCAATCCTTTTTTGAGATTGCATATTTTAAATTGTAACTTTTAAAACTGCTTTTAAGTTGTCTTTTAAATGGTTGTAACCACCACTGGAGCTAAGGGTGAAGGAAGGGTAGTAAATTAAATAATAACAATACTGTTTCCGTTCTGCTGCATTTTGTCTTCTTCCAAAAACTACATTATTTGTCTCGCTGTCCATTGTGACAAAAGTATGCAGCTTACATAATTAAATATGCAAAATATATAAAAAGATCTCATTTTATTCCACCCCATTCATTTCAATGCAACAGAAACACAATGCAAATGAGGGGGGAAACCCAATCAATTACATATCATTTGCAGCCTGAAAACCACAGCAGCAGCAAATACCAATCATATTTGCTGGATTGACTTCCTTTCTGGGCATGGAAAGAATAAATGAAGATTGGCAAGTTCGGCTCCTGCTTTTGTTTTCATTGGACTTCTCTGACATCCGTAGTCCTAACCATGTGGCTGTGTTGCCTGTACCCTCCAGGTGAGCTGCAGCAACACCATGTCAGGAAGGAAATTTTGCATCAGTGACCCACCATACCAACCACTATTTGTTCAAGCAAGCCCCACAAGTCTAGGGGTGGGGAGGTTTTCACCTTGAAGGACACAACTTGTGGGCAGGCTAGTGATAAATGATGAGCATGCTTCACCTCACTTGGTTCAGAATCTGCAGCTCATTTCTCAAAACTGTGGAATGGGGGAAGCATTTTCCAAGACCAGTCCAAAGCCTAGACATTGTTGTACTTTTGGCACCGGGAGCATAATGGGATCTGAAAAACTCTCCAACTTCTCATGAGAACCATTGATGACCAGAAGACCTACTTCTGCCCCAACACTTTCTGCAAGTAGTGACCTCTTTTACATCCAAAACACTGCTGCGACAGGCTCTTGAGTATTAAGAATGGTGAGAAATGCAGTTCTCATGGCTTCTAGAGTGTCATGATACACAGGAATTGTTACATCATGAGATACATTTGGATGAGAAAGGAAAGGGGCATTTATAGCAGTAGCTGAAAGCCCCCACACTTGGGTGCAACTATTATGAAATAAACCTGAACATAATGGGCATTAAGGAGGAAGTCAATCTTTGAGCTGTTTGTTCTGAATCTGCTTCTCCACATGGCCACTTTAAGTGCCACCACTTGAGACCCAGGCACCCAGCACGCCTTAGAAATTATGTACTGATTTCTACTACCTATTCACACTCAGTGTTAATATGACACCTTGTGTTGTGCAGACAATATTCCCAACTGAACCAATGCCTTATGTCAGGATTCAAATATGCACAATGACATCTCACTGGTCAAGAGATCTCTGATGTGCTTGATGGTGTAATAAATTTTATCCTTTATCAATGGTTTGTAGCTCAGTCCTACATTCATGTTTACTTGCAAGTCAGTTTTATGGAATTTCTATGAAATTTGCTCCCAAGCAAGACTTGCAGTCTGAATGGCACATCTCCATGCAGCAGTTCTATTTTTTGGAATTGGGTTGGGTATTTGGGGTCTTATAAAAGCAAAAGATTAATACTGGCATGATAGCATCTTAGCTCCAAAATATTCAAAACTTCTAACCTGTATTTAAGTTATGATGGACAGTTTGTGTGGTATGCTCAAAGTAGAGCAGGCAAAACAAAGGGCATCTCAACTTTTTTATGGGACTTCTTTCTGACTACTGGAGCAAACATATATTATGAACTGAATACCTTTAGGTTTCAAGCTTTTCAAGTTCCTTAAGAAACTTCCTGCATGCTACATAAGAACACTGATAAAGAAACTGCAGCTGTAAAATGAATTTCTTTTATTTGAACTGTATGTTTTTTGCAACTGGACGATTTTTTTTTGAAAATCAACTGGTGGGGGTTTTTGTTTTTGTTTTAAACTGCATTGGCAGTAAAATACACAATAGTTTCTTCCTGAAACTTCAATTAAATATCAAAAGAAATATGCTTTGCCTTCAAAGGAAAGAAGTGCAGAGAAGGAAAGAAGTTCTTAAATACCTTTATATTTTCCCTCCATGTTTAGAATCCCTTTAAGAGCCATCCAAGTTAAATTTTGCCAACCTCTCATGTTTTCCCTCTTTCTGACATTTGTCTGTTGCAATCATACAGACCCAAGCCTTTCCAATTCCTAACAAGATTTAATATGAAATATAGGTATATGAATGTACAGCAGTAACTGATCACATTTTTATTGTTTTTGATGCACTTCTTAAATTCAATGCTACTACCATTTCTGCAGCAACACCAATAAAGCCAGAATATTTGAATTTAGCCCATTAAATCTCATTAAATCAAATAATCCAAATACAGTGGATCAACAGCTCTGTACATGTGGGTGCTGTGTACATCAATGATGTATATGTTGCAGCCAAATGGTACATCATCTACTTTGCATGCCCATGATGATGTCATCTCCAGGTAGGACTGGGAAAGAATGCTGTCTGAAATCTAGGAAAGCTGCTGCCAGTCAGTGTAGACAAGACTGAGCTAGATAGACCTCTTGACTCCATATAAGGTGACTCCTGATGTTTCCATGATGCTCTTTTGCTTGAAATTTAGGAAGCCTAGATAAAGGCACTTCCAAATCTTTATTATTCATTATTGTTATTTAGATAGACCCATAAATGTATGCAACACAAGGAAATGTATACAACAAAAGGAAAGAAAGACGGGACCCTGTCTCAAGGAGTTTGCAATTTCAAATCCAACAATGAAGGGGAAAATAAAGAGAGAGGAAATGAAGAATGAGTGAACAAAGTAACAAGGGATTAATGCAGACTCATGCTACCATCTTCAACTTTGCATATACAATCCAATGCTACAATAACTAATTAAGTAATAATTGCCTTACACTTTTGTTTTGTACTTTGAGTAGAAAATGGAAATCTTCAGAAGGCTGTGAAGAAAAAAACAGTTTAAGAAAATTATGAATGGGTGATGGGCAGGATGTCTTAGTATTGCGTTACCTGAATATCACATTACAACCAGCTTCCCAGGTGGTGATCAATGAACCTTCAGCATTTTGCATGTAAGCCTGGGTCTGGTGATCTGGGTCTTGGGAATGGGCACCAAACACTCTCTACATCATGGGTCCTGTTGAGTTGATCCTCTCTGGCAAAATCTACATTTTCTTCATCTGTATATAGGCAACCTTTCCATCTCCAAAAATGATCCAAAAGAGGTGAAAATATTTGCTTCATTCAAGATATCCTGTACAAACGAGACTGTTTGCTGCTGAAGTTAATTCTGCAGATGTATTATTTCCTCGTTGGGAATTTTCCAAGATGTACATTGACAGAGCAGCTGTGCTATATAGAAGTAGATTCTCCTTAGTCCTTCATTTCTACCAGTCGACACAGTGTATGCAAAAAGAACTCTCTGCAGTAGTCCTCAAGGCACTGCTCAAAATTATCGAGGGTGAGTAGCCTACAAACTAACACCTCCAATTCAAATCCTTCCAGTTGTGGTCATTATATAGATCAGTCAATCATGAGGCAGCTACAAGTGGCTGCCAGAATATATTGCTAGGTATTATGCAAACCCATCTTCCATTACAAACAACTATAAACCATAAAATAATTACTGCCCTCAACACTCAAAATTGACTGATGCTGCCAAAAGGAATTCTAATATGTTTTCAGTGGCAAACTAATAGTTTGGGAAAGTTGTTAGGGTGAGTCATGGCATACTTAAAAAAACAGTTCTCTTGAGCCAGGTGAAAATTTACAAACTGCTGTGAAAACATGTAAAAAGTAATCATTTGTTCAAATTTAGCTACATAAAATAGAAACAATTTTTGCTTGACGCATTTTCTCTTTGTTGTTGACAATGGGTATAAATGACGAGCCTTAAGTGTGTGTATGAACTTAGTAGCTTGTTCTTTTTTAGTTGCTATTTTGTTCATGTTAATCTTGTTTTATTAATGCTTTATTGATTTGTTAATCATATACTATGAGTTTTGCTGTAATTGTGATGTTTAGCCTATTTTTAGTTGCTGTTTTGTTAATAGTGTTTTATAGACTGTATTATTTTATGTCATTTATGCTGTGATGTCCTGTGATGTTCTATAATGTTATTGTTTGTAAGCCGCTTTGAGATTCATTTGAATGTAAAGTGGCATAGAAATACAACAGATCGTATCAAATCACCGTACCTCATATCTACAAGAGCTGTATTCTAGCACATAAGTCGGATCTGAGCATGTTTCAAAGAAATGGATAAATATGATCCTTTTGTGTGCCTGAGAGTGTTCCTACATTTGTCTTTGCCCCTCTCCAGCCAGATGAATTTTTCTCCACTGAAGTATTATTTTCATTTCATTTCAGGTATTTATCAGTTGCATACTGTGCAATACTGGTCCTTGAAGTGGCCTTCATTTAGTAAGAGAAACAGAGAACATAAAAAATTTAAAACCTAAAAACAACCCTAAACTAAGCCAGTGGCACTCTAAGAAAGTTGGAAGGAAATGCCTTAAGAATATTTTTGTCATGTGGTAGAAGAACAACAAATATGCTTCCAGTACATGGCAGCTATAAGCAGGTAATTCTACCATGGTTTAAATTCCTGACATCCATCTTTAGGATGGCTTGACTTCATTCCTGTTTTAAACAGCTGGAATTCGAGAAATATATAATGTGATTATTCTGCACTTTTTATTTTTTATTACTGACGAAGCATTGACATTATGGAAGATGCTTATATTGTTAAGGGGAAAAAACACATTTGGTTGATTCACTGAGTAAGTCCTATGTGAAAGGTATAATCTTGTGAGATGCGTAATTAGCATTTTAAAAAGCATTTTTATTAGATTGGAATACAGACAAGAATTATTTAAACACCCTTGACTGAGAAACTAAATTACATCAGAAGCAAAGCTTCCATAGTTTATCATTTTATGTTTGATTTAGTAGATAGGAGAGAAATGCATTGTTTGGCTATATCTTGCCAATGGGTTATAGTGTGGCCTTGGAAAGAAAACAATTGACTGAACACAGTACTTTTTAAAAAGATACCTGGAATGTGTGTAGATCAGTGCACACTGACCAATGTACAACCTTCTGGGTAAGGCTCTGCTCCAGGCATGTCCAAAGTCCTTTCAGGGGGCCTAATCTGGTCCGCCAGTAGATATAAAAGCTCAACAACTTTTGTGGGCCCTCCCTCACGCATGTTCACTTCATCAAATCTGGCTTTGAAAAAAGTTTGGGCACCCCTTCTCTATTCTGATGGCATGAGTATCATGACAACCGGTAGATTCTTATCTGCTGCGGCCTTCATCCGCCTTCACAGCTGTTGTAACATACCACTTATTGTCTTCCACCTGTTCTGCTGTTTAGGACTTCATGGATCATTCTTTGTCTATGTCCTCCCCTTTGACCTTACCACCTTGGGTGACCCTGCTGGGAGTATGAGATTCCTGACTGCTTCGCATACAAGGGTCATAGGAACGTGCAAGCCCACTCACCACGACAAGGTGATGATCTAGCAAGTGATGATTACCTGTAATAGGCCCCACTGGCACCACATTTAATGCAGTATCATACCACTTTAAACAGTCGTAGTCCCTCTGCCAAGGAATTCTGGAAACTGTGGGTGCTGAGAGCTGTTGGGAGACCCCATTGCCTTCACAGAGCTAGAATTCCCTGGGAAGAAGAGTTGATTGTTAAACCACTCTGAAAACTGTAGCTCTGGGCAGAGAACAGGAGTATCTTAACAATTCTAAACACCCTTTATAAACTACACTCCAAAATATGGACTAGGCCACCCTTAGAGAATTGACTCTGAAACTGATGGTTTTTTACTCCCCATCAGGGAAATTTCTTAATAAAACATTTCTATAGTCGCTGGTAGTATTTCTAGTTTATTGAACCGGGAGCTGCTGCTTAAATTGTCAACTCAGTTAGACAGCAGCATATGCAATCTAGGGTGCCTCCAAATGTTTTGGACAACAATTCCCATAATCCCTGACCATTGGTTGGGCTGGCTGGGGCTGATGGGAGTTGGAGCCCAGCAATACCTGGATACCACAGGTTCCTTACCCCTGCGTTACTGGTTTCAGTTAATATCTACTCAAACACTTGTGTTTGTTTGTTTTAAAAAAAGAAAATATACAGTAAGCTGATTAGTAGGTTTGAAAAACACCCTTCATTTAGCTGTGTTGGCACGTGTTCTAAACACATGAGTTGATTCGATGTTCTAGTTTGGGGAAATGATTTCACTTTGGATCTAAAGAAGAGATTATACAGTTTCATTACAGAGTGCTTCCAAGAAACAGCTTAGAAATACTCCCCTGTTGGATATTAGAAACAATCCGGCACTTTCGTATTATTGAGTTGAGCCATGAGGGTGAGTCTCAGATGAAGGCATGAATATTTTAAATCAAACCCTTTTCTCTGCTACAGTGAAGCAGTTGACTACTTCCTGTGTCAGTTTAATGATTATAATAGTTGATACGTTTTGCCCTATTCTCTCCCCACCTATTGTTTTTCTTCCTGTCTTAATGAGGTTGCAAGCCTATAGGCAGGGTCCTGTCAGGGAACTGCCATCAGAACTAGAGGAGGAGGCGAGGCTCCACAGCGATGCTAGAGAGGGGCCAAGCAGGGAGAGAGGCAGGTCTCTGGCTGGGGAAGAAAATCAGCGCAACACCAGGGATAGAGGGGGGCTGATGGGGGAAGCAGAGAGGAGGCTCCAGGACTCTTTGCAGGAGACCAGCGAGGAGAGCACAGGTCCTCCGCTGCCCACACCCACCCTGCGCAGAAGACTTCCGCGCAGGGAAAGTAGGCGGCGACTTGGCGTCAAAGAACTTCTTTGCTGGAAGAGGTTCAAGAAACGCCCACTGACGGATTCTGCTAGCGACTGAACAGCCACGGAGTGGATGGCTGTCCAGAGAGAAATGGTTTAACCAGGCAACCTAGCCCAGAGCAGCGGTAACTTACGCACAAGCAACCCCTAAAGCCATTACAGGTCCAATTGATTTAAAATCTGTACAGTGCCTAAGCAGTCCTTTTAAAAGAGGGACGAAGAATCTGTGGCCTCCCAGATGTTGTTGGACTCCAACTCCCATCATCCTTGATCATTGGCCATGCAAGGTAGGACTGACATCTGGAAGGCTGCAGAATTCCCATCCCTGTCCTGGTCTAAAATAACAAATGATGATGCTGAGTCATGTGATGATAAGAAGTGGCAGGAAGAGTCCTGCTAATTCATCCCTTCCTCTGATTATAGTTCATAGAGTCCTAAGACTATGCGGAAAGGAGAAAATAGTTCCCATGCCTTCACCTGTTGCACACAAAAGGGAATCTTAGCAGTTGCAGCATCTCTCAACCCTGTTAAAAATCTTGTACAAGGTACAGGAGACTTTGAATATGGACTGCTTTTCACTTCTGGGAGATTCTGCCTGTATTTGGCAATGTTTTGTAGCCCAAGTTGCAGTTGCTTGGGTCAGATGAAGTTATTTCAGGAGGGAACATGGGAAGTTAACTTATACAGCTTCAGCTTGGTTCATCTAGCCCAGTATTGTCAACATTAAATGGCAGAGGCTCTCTAGGGGTTGAGATTTCTTCTGTCTTTCTCAACCCTCCCTGAAGACATCAGGGGTCGTCCCTGGGACTTCCTGCATGCAAAACATGTATTCTACCACTGAGCTTAGGGAAACCTGGCCACATAAGAGAATGTAAGGAAAGAAATATAAATGAAAGTTCCCAGAATATATAGGACCAGGTTACACAAATGTGTCGTCAGCAGGATATGAGATTTGTAGGATTTATGTCTTCATACCTACTGCAGCTAAATGTATTTGAAGAATAGATATTTATTTTATTATTTAAGTTAACTACTGGCCTTTGCTGAATAACTGCATGATGAACTCTGTCTTCCCTCATTACCTTGTTGCTGTCTTGTTTCCCTTCATTGGCTCGTTCTTAAATGTCAGCTTCTAGCTTTCCAGAGCAGGGAGTGTGTCCAATTTCCCTGGGAGTGACAAGCTTAGTATAAGTTGAGGTATTCCAAAATAACACACAGTAATCCTCTTTTCAGGCCAGCCCTTGCAAAGTGAGCCATCTGCAAACTAACAAACACTTGAGCGTATCACTTGACATTCTCGTCAGTAAGAGGGTTATGGCAAATGTGCACTCATCCCTGTTATTTATTGAAAATGACTTTTTTATTGGTCCTCCTCTCCAATGAGCACAAGAGATCATCAATTTTTAAAAGCTTAAGCAAATAATTCATCATTAATTATTTTTCTTCTATATTTATCCCCCCTTTAAAAATGTAGAATTGACTCTGTTAAGTTCATTATTCCCAAATTCCTTATTCTGCAGTGGTGTAATTTAGTGGACATGTTGTGTTTGTGTGTTTAGTGTCACTTACCTCTTTGCTGGGTTTCAGATCGAATGCTACTATTATTTGGAGTACCTATATTTTTGGCTAACTTAATAGTTCCATGCACCAGGCAACTATTATTTTTCCCAATCAAACCTGAAGTGGCACCTCTGATATTGTTTAAAATTCTGCTATCATACATTCTTTTGATATTGTGAGTTGCTCTTGAAATGATAGTTTAACCTATTTTGTAGTCTAATGATTGAAAACACACATGGTAATCTGTGGTCCTCCAGATATTGTTTGACTCAAAACTCCCATCTGCCCCAGTTAGCATGGGCAATCATAAGAGATGATGGGAGTTGGAGTTCAACAACATCTAGAGGACCAACACTGAATTTCCTACAAGCAAAGATTGGTTTGTTAGCTTATCGCATTCTCAATAAATTGTCCAAAGCCAATGCAATTAAAACAGTCCTGACCTTACCATTCTGCTGGAATGGCCAAACTGCATATTATGTTAATTGTGACCATGCATTACGCACCAGGGCTGGCCCTACAATGAGGCAGAGTGAGACAGCTGTCTCAGTTGGCAGATGCTGAGGTGTGGGGAGGAACAGAGCTGTGAGTGCCTTGTATCGCCTACACTAGCCTGCTGCCTTCAAGTGCAGTGGAAAATACTGTTCTTCTACCAGTACTGGAGTAAGATTCAGCACCCAGTCCAACTGAGTTCTCTAGGTGCTTTAGGGGCAAGGCCCACCTTGTCCTTCACCCTCAGGCAGCAAAATGCCTTCAGATGCCCCTGTTTGGTACCAGTAGCAGCTTTCCTCCTGCAGCAAATAGGAGCTGCAAGGGTACAGGCCTGTGGGACACAGGGAAGTGTCTTACAGCTTCCCTTCCCACATGCCGAGGTCCCAGTCCTGACAAGCCTCCCTCTAGCCACTATTTAAACAAACAGATACGTTTAAATGCATGTTACATTCGATGTAACAAATAGAGTATTCACCTAAACTTATTTCACTCTAAGTTGAATTTTCAAGGGTGAAATATGCTAGAATCATAGAATTGTAGAGTTGGAAGGGATCCTGAGGCTCTTCTAGTCCACCCCATGCAATGGAGGAATCTTATATTGCCCCCTGCCTTGAACACCTTCCCTGTTTCTGCTTTACAACATTGAGGCGTGTAAATAAGAACTACAGGTGGTCTGACTAGCAGATGGAACAAAATACTTTCTGTACTGTAGGAGCCCATAAAGTTAGTGCTGGATAAAAGGAGCAAGAGGAAGAGTGATCGTTCTTTGTGGGGATTCATCTGGACATATGGCATATGGAAGAATGAGACTTCCATTCCCTGGAGTCTGGTTCAGTTAGCGTAGGCCCTTCCAGCCTCTTGAGCTATCCCTGAACAACATGTGGTGCAATGGTTAGAACAGGCTTCCTCAACCTCAGCTGTCCAGATGTTTTGAGACTACAGTTCCCATCATCCTTGACCACTGGTCCTGCTAGCTAGGGATCATGGGAGTTGGAGCCAAAAACATCTGGAGGGCTGAGGTTGAGGAAGCCTGGGTTGGAATGTAGGAATAAGACCTAGGAGACCAGGGTTCAAATTCCCATCCCGCCATGGAACTTTCTGGGTGCCCCTGAGTCTGTCACCACTCCTTAGCCTCTAACTTACCTCACAGTGTTATTGTGAGGATACTATGGAGAGGGGAGAACCATGTGCTTGAGCTTTTTGGAGGAACGGTGGGCTATAAATATGATAATAAATAGATATCAATAAATCAATCATGTTTTTCTTTGGTGATTCCCATTGAGCAGAAAGGGTGATGCATTTACATGGGCTAAGGTTTCCAAGCGAGGGTTCTCCCAAGCCACTGAAGCCATTTCAACAAAATACCATATTTTCACGTGAGTTTGGTGAGGTGGAGGTTGGCTTTTTACAGGTATTTGTGCTACTGAACTTCAACACATAAAAGAAACAAAAGGAGGCCAGGTCTTTGAAACTTGTTTGTCAAAGAGCTGTGAAGCATCTGCTTCCCAAGTTCAACTTTTATTCTTTTCAGAAGAATTGCTGCCCACATTATAATTAGTTTCTACTGAGGTTATTTTCCCACCAGCACTTACAGTAGTTCTTTCGAAATTACACTCCCCCCCCCCCTTTGGTAATCTTTGAAGAACACTGTAAATGTAGCATACATGGCATGCTAGAAGTACATAAGACAAAAAGTACCTGCCCTGAGGGACTTAAAGTCTAATTCCAACAGACAACAATTAATGGGATGACAATTTAATTCAAGAGTGGGGGGAGATGTCAACAAAGAGATCAGTACTTGAAGGCTTCTGGAGAGAAACGGATTTGGAGCAGGGATTTGAATGTGGGGGATGGCTTTTGTCAAGACCAAGAAGTGGGAAGCTGCTCATAAAGCCTGAGGGACAGTATGAAAGAACTGAGACTCAAAGTGGCAGAGACAAATGAGATACTAGGAAAAGACGACTGTGAGGTATACAGATCCAGGAATGAAAGCAGGCATCAGTATAGAATTATGGGACGGGGGAGCTGAAAGCAGGACTTTTGATAAAGAGATTCATAGTTATTAGCTATTATTTAGAACATTGTTCACTAGTGTGATACCCTCCAGATGTTGTAGGGCTACAAATTGCATAATCTCTGACCACTGGCCATGTTAGCTGAACAAATTCCATATGGACTGGTAGTACAGACCTGTCAAGGTATCGCACATGGAAACAGGTGTAGTGGTGCTACACTTTGAATCTGAGTGTATCATCTCAGATTCGCTATCCATGTCTTAATGCTGTTGTAACTGTGTTCTGGTTTGGCAACAAGGTCTTGAGTTCCAGGCATCAGCCTTTTATAGATGAATATTTCCATATCATTTCTAGGTTGGTGGGGAAGGAAGGAGTGTTACTGAATTATATTTTGTACTTGCAGTATTCTATGCACTCAAATGCAAGGGAGATGACAGTAATCCCACCCTTGCAAATAAGCGCTGGCCTGCTCATTCGAAGTGAGCAGGCAGTCATTCCAGAGATGAAGAAGTGGCAATACATGGATTGATGTGACCAAGACACACATGGTATGGAGTTAAGGTGAATGATAACTCTGGTTATGTGCAGCATAAAATCTGCACCAGGGCAGTCCCAAAGTGCAAATATAATAATAATGCATTTGTGTATGACTGAGTTAGCTATGTATGCTTATTTTATGGATTATCATTAGTATGTTGCAACAGAAATGATGGAAGTCAGCTTTATTTTGAGACTGATGAAATTTAACAGTTGCTTGGCATCATTAAAAACTGAAATCTCCACGTATGTGTGCAATTAAAATTAGAGACCATACTGTGGTGAGGAAGAGTGATAAAGATAGCAAGTCAGGAAAATTGTTCTCGATAATAACAAATTACCCATAAGCAGTTCACAGAGAGATTAATGAATGCTTGTTGCCAGTCTGGAAAACATCAGCGCTGGTAGCAATTGCAAAGGTTCGCGTCCTCTTCACTGACTTCCTCCTCCACTAGGTGAACCGTAAAAAGAACAAGACCAAGTGTTGCTAATCAGTAGTGCGTAACTCCAGCCTCAGCAATCTGTCACCAAACACAGGATAAAAATATAGCACTGCCATCATGTAGGGGTCACAAAGAAATGAAGTAAGTGTTCTGATTCAAACAATGACTCAAACAAGTAGAGCTATTTGTTTGTTTGTTTGTTTGTACAGCTGGCTGGCTAGCTAGCTTCTTCTGATGAGTTAAGAACATAAGAGCAGCACTGCTGGATTAGACCAAAGGCCCATGTTGTTCATTATCCTGCTTTCACGGTGACCACCAGATGCCGATGGGAACATGAGTGCAACAGTACATGCAATTCCCAGCAAATGGTATACTGAGGTATAGTGCCTGCAACATTGGAGGCAGAACAGAGTCGTCATGGCTGGTAGCCAATGACAGCTTTATCTTCCATGATTTTTTCTAATCCTTATTTTATTATGTACATGTATGGATTATGTATGGATTTCCTTCTTAGAAATGGCTTTGCATCTTTGGCTTCTCTTCTCTTTTTAGATGTGATGCTCTACTTCCATCTCTTTGCCACAGATATTGGTACCTCAGGACCTGGGAGAGCTCCCAGGGATAACACATCAATCACAACTCATTCTCCATTACCTGCTTGCCTGCACTATGATTCCATATTCCTGTGTGTGTAAATGATGGAAAGAGCCAGACGCACAAATGCTTCCATGGGATCCCCCCCCCCCCGCTGTGGATTGCAATTTGTGGTGGGAAACAAATTGCTAAGTGCCTGAAAACAGTCCACTTGCTGAGTTTATTCTTTTTACTTCTTCTTTTTTAAATCTACACTGGCTTCCTGTTGAAACAGGAAAGCCCAGCTGTCATGGGGTGTTCAGCAAGTGGGATGGCTGTAGAATGCAGACCACCAGAAGGATAGCTTACATGGTAAGAGAAATGCCCCCCCCCCAAAAAAAACCAACCTCTTGGTTACCTTGAAAGTTAAGGTATGTGCAACAATAACCCTGCACCCAAACTATGAGAATTTTGCCGACATTTTCTCTTCCTTTCTTTCCATTTAGGAAATTATATTAAGGTGTTCTCTCTCTCTCCTTCCTATGCCTTTAGAATAATTTTCAAATGTGTTTTTTGGCGGGGGAACCCATAATATTTTAAAGCACATCACTAGCTCTAAAGCACACAGTGCAAGTAGATAAATAGGTACCGCTCCGGCGGGAAGGTAAATGGTGTTTCCATGCGCTGCTCTGGTTTTGCCAGAAGCAGCTTAGTTATGCTGGCCACATGACCTGGAAAAACTGTCTGCGGAAGTGGGCAGACACCGGCTCCCTCGGCCTTTAAAGCCAGATGAGCGTCACAACCCCAGAGTCGTTCGTGATTGGACTTAATTGTCAGGGGTCCCTTTACCTTTATCTTTACTTCTAAATATCTATTCAGTGAACAGATACTCAGCTGCCCCATTTTCCCCCACAACAGAACCAGACTGACTGCAGTTCTTCAACAACAACAACAACACACACACACACACACACACACACACACACACACAATTTGAGAAAATAATAATCAGCCAACCAGTGACAATACAAGAACAGCTAATTAGGGAGTCTCTTGGTTTAGTAGCACTTATTGCGCATCCATTTTTCCATTCTCCCAACTTAGAATCTTGGCTTGCAGATATTATTTCATTCCCCCTACCCTCATCTTTGAGTTATGATCTTTTGTCTCCTCAAGAGCTCAGCTAAGAAGCAATATAGTTTTATTTCCTCTCTTCTCCTTTATCTCATATCATCACCTCTTGATGTATCTTCCTCCCACTCCATGGGCATTCTTTTTAACAATTTCTGAAAGCCTTATATATTTGACCCAAGTGTTTAGTGACTACCAAGTGCATTAAATTACACCATCTTCCTATGCACCAGCTCCATCCATTCCCTGCCGTCATCCTGCTCCTTGTACCTTGGCAGCTCATATCAAGTCCTTGTATAGTGTGAGGAACAGGGCCAAAAGCTAATGCAATGGTACTAGTGGCTGATATTGCACAGGATCTGTGGTCATATCCAAGTGCTAGCAAAACACCTCACCCACAGGGGCAACCACTAGTGGGGCTAAGGGACCAAGTCCTTTTACCCATTTGTATCCACCTATTAACATTTATTGTTTGGGGAAAGCTATTGATAGTTCCAGTTGTTCTTAACTGGGTTCTACTTCCAGATCTGTACTCCTGGATTATTATTTTTTTTTTTTAAAAAAACATATCTCTGTTATCTCTAACACAATGGAATGCACAGGATTATGAAATTTATGGCAACATGAGCTTCTGTTATCTTCAATGCCCAGGTAGAACCTTCTGATCAAAGTAAGGGGCATTAGAATCCCTCTCTATAAGAACCTGCTGAGCACAAGAACACTCTCCCCTTCTGCAGTTTCTGGCATTTAGAAGCATACCACCTCTGACTGTGGAAGCAGAGTATAGTCATTATAGTCACAAGACCCTACTGGAAGACTCCAAAATATCAATATATTTAATTTAGGGACCCCAAAGAAGGACAGTTTGGACTCATAGTTCATAAAACCAGTTTCATAAGAATGACATAAAAATATTTGAAAAGGAAAAGGCATAGTTTGTTAAAGGGAGCAGCAAGGATGGGCACCACTGCATGAAATGAGTTGCTATGGTGAGCTGGGAGAAGTTTGAGCAAAGAGGTACCATTTGAAGAAAACTGAAATGAAGACTTAAATAAACCATTGTCGTAAACGCTCTTTATTATAGCTTCTGATTTGCCATAAATAGCTCCCCATTGCTGCCTTATCTTGAAATGCAGGTTCACCTGAAGCCACTGAGCACTATTCTCTGTGGCTCCAACCTCTAAATGGCCCCTATAAATGGAAAGGAGATGAGTTTGGTAGAAGCTCCTGTTTAGAGCTCTTTGGCTGTACTCTGGACCTGCTTCCTGACTCTTCTGTTTCCATCAACTTGCTGTACTCTGACTCTTTCTCAGTCTTGCTCCATCTTTTTGGTTTGTTCCCAGTCTACCCTCTCCCCACCCCCCACCCCCCATCTAGCTAAATTATCCTTTTTTTCGCCAATCTCTTGACATTAGCTTTGCCCCTTGAAAAAAAAACAAAGTGAATTTTCTTTCCTTTAAACAAACAATTATGAATTGGTTTGGAAACACACAAAAATAAATTTAGATTATCTGAGCCAACTGTTTTTAAAAAAGTGAGAAAGAAATATAACAATGTAATTTTTCCCTCTGAAAAAAAATATTTAGTTACTCTAGAGAAACAAATGGGTTTTTATACATACATTCTAATTACCTACTGGTGCAACTGAAAAGCCGTTTGTTAAAATTATGGGTAAAAAAATGAAGACATGTACCAGTACACTACTGCTTAGATTTTTTAAAAAAGGGATTTGTGAAGTAAATTGGTATTGGCTTTCAGTAAATAATGGAGCACTTCAAATATTGCATGTCAACTTGTGCTTTTAGAAATAGGTGGTTTGTTTTGATCATTCAGAAGGGAGTGCAAATATCTCCAGCTAATTAAAGTAGAAAAATTAGTTATGCATATTAATAATACAGCACCTGTGTTACCTATACAGAACTCCCCATACAGCAAAACAATTGGTACCCCCCCCGTTTGCTGCGTATGAATCACCAGCCACTTCTTTTTTAATCAATATATTTTTATTAAAGATTTCTTAGTTTACAAAAATACTTGCATTGTCGCTTTTTTCAAGTTGTGTATTCTACAGATCAGTTTCACTTGTTGTGAGGCATTAGGGTTGCATGCAGCATTAGGTTCTGAAGAAGAGAGGGGGAAAGAGGAGGAGGGAGGAATGGTGAGTGGGGTGGGGTGGCAATGCTTCTATTCTTCTGCTTAGTGTATGTGGGGGGTTTTGTGTCAGCATCACTTGTATGGGTTCTCTTACTACTCACTTGTTGTATTTCCTTGGTGGTGAGAGAGTTTGGGGGTGTCCTAGGGTGTGGTTGGTTGTCTTTGGTTGGCTGTAGTGAGATTTGTTAATTTGTGTGAGAGTGTCCCTGTGTCTGTTTCAGTTTATTGGTTAGTTTTTCTAGTAAGGCTGTTTCCCATACTACATATGTGATACCGTTGGTCCATGTTTACTCCTGGCAGATCTCTCCAGTGCCTGGCTATGATGCTCCTGGCTGCTGAGAGTAGGTGGGTTATGAGCTCTTTATAACGTGAGTGGGCATTATGTTGTGGGGATTTCCCTTAGTTTGTTTGAGAGGAATGGGTATGCTGTGGTGGAGGTATTTTCGATTTATGTATCTCTCCAGGTGTACTCATTGTTTTGTCTCATCTTCTAGAATATATGGGATTATGTGACGCAGTTGGTTGACAATGTAGTATAGTTCTATGTTGGGGATTCCCCACCCTCCTACTGAGGAGGGGAGGTGTAGGTATTTAGGGTTTATTCTCAGTTTTTTGTGTGAGAAGATAAACGAATGTAATTTTTTTCTGCCATTTGCGGAGTTGGGATGGGGAATCCAGATTAGGAGGGTCTGGAATAGGTAGGTTAATTTTGGGAGGGTCGTCATTTTGATCATGACTATTTTGTCTGAGAGGGTGGTGCTGTTCCATCTCCTCAAGTCTTTGTTGATTTGTCACCACAAGGGGTTGTAACTGCAGAGGTATAGTCCATTGAGGTTTCTGGTTATTTGTACCCCTAGGTATCTGAACTTGGTGCAGCAAAGTTTTATCTTGGTGATGTTGGCAAATTCTCTTTGGATATGAGTGGGGTGTTGAAACACATATCTCAGATTTTGCAAAATTTACTTGTAGGCCTGACACCATTGCAAAGGTGTTGAGTTCATTGGTTTGGATGGTTCATGGAGTCTGGTGTTGTGACCATCTGTAAAGAGCCCTAATTTATAGGTTCTGCCTTTTATTTCCATTCCCTTGATGTTTGTGGCTTTCATGTTCTTTAGTAATGCCATTAGGTATTTCCATTCTAAGCAATCAAAAGCTTTGAGGATGTCTAGGGACATAATTGTCAGTGGGAGTTTAGTTGCCTTGCTGTGTTTGACCAGATTCAGTAGTTTTCTGATGGGGTCTGTTATATTACAACCAGGGACAATGGCAATCTGGTCTGGGACTATTAATCGGTATAGGAAATTTTTTAGGCGGTTAGCCAAGATTGATGTGAATATCTTGTAGTCTTGATTTATTAATGAGATGGGGTGGTATTATATTCTACTTTGAGGCTGTCTTTGAGTGGTTTAGGGATATAGACTATCTTGGAGGAGGTCCAGGTTTTAGGAATGGGGCCCCCTTTAATGATGTCATTGAATAGGTGGGTCATGTAGGGAGAGCATCAGGGGTTCTTTGAATTTCTTATAGAATTCTGCTGTAAAGCTGCCTGGCCTGGGGCTTTATCACCAGCCACTTCTGTGAAAACAATATATTTTATATTTTGCATTGTGAGCTATAAGATGAATACCCTTTCGTCTCATTCAGTAAATTTATCCCTAGTCACCCTGGTGTGTGGATGTAAGGGATGGAGGCTCTTCTGTCCAAATGCCCAGACGGGGCTGATGGGCCATAGCACCACCATGGTGAACTTGGGAGGGGTTGCCCTGATTTGGTGTACATCATAGGGCAATCCATATCCCTGCTTAACCTTGCCCAAATAATCAATCAGCTGACAGGTTGGTTGATTCACGATACACACCCAAGACTGTGCCGAAACCTGTTGACATCTATGATCAACAAAGTTGTGGTCTGTTAAAATTCCATTTAGTTGGCCTGTGTTTATTCCAATTTCACTATCCTTAGGCCCTGCCATCCGCAGCTTCACTGCACCTGGGCTCCATAATAGATATATTGTTTGTCAGGAATGCGGTGCATAAAGAAGTTACTCAGTTCAAGCATGGAGGTAACAAGCAGTATTCGAAGTAATTGTGAACCCTAGTGAACCTTACATATTAAAGATGGCTTTTCCATATATATATATATATATATATATATATATATATATATATATATATCGTCACCTTCTGTAAAACGGCAAATGAATTGCCTGCCTTCAGCAAACAACCCCCTCTTGTTCTTGTTCTAGACAACATCTTAAATGTAGACTTGTGAGTTTGTCTTTGTTGAAATCTAAAGTTCATTTGCTGGATTATTTCCCCCAACTTTGTATAAGAAGCAATTCCTAAACATTCTCTGTGTGTGTTCTCCCACAAGTTTCTTTTGCAGAATCTGCACCTAGCTATTTATTCATCTTAGCTGGAGAAGCAGATTGCTTTTTGTTTTTATTTGTTTACTTCTTTGTAAACGTGAAGTCCTGGCAAGAAATTTGTGTGGAGGGAAGTGGGAAAAGTCTAAGGATATTCTTTACATGAGCAAGAGGCAGTGTGAGGACTCAGGGTAAACACTGATTAGTTCTTTGTGTATCTGAAAGCAACTGAAAGAGCCAAACAGACCACTTTCATGAATGATGATAGAGCAGACTCAAGTGACCAGGGGTTTTTCCTCCTTCCAAGCACAATAACCTTAGCAGCTGTAACAAAGTATGGGCATGCAGAATGAGGTCGACTGGTAGTGTTCAGCACTGGGGATTAAGCAGCTGTCAGGTCTTACTTGGATCAGGTAATCTAATAGAGGTTTGTAAAATTATGGATGGTGTGGAGAGAATGACTAGAGAGGAATTCTTCACCCTCTCCCATAGCACTAGAACCTGGGACCATCCAATGAAGCTGATCGGCAGAAAGTTTAGGAAATACAAAAAGCAAGCCTTTCTTCACACAATACATAGTTGACTTATTTAACTCCCTGCAACAAGATGGCCAGAGGCTTAGATGGCTTCCATGTAGTCAACTTTACAGAGGGTAGTTGTACCAACTGCTATGATCAGCTGAACAGATTCAGAGGCAGTATATCTCTGCATACTCCATGCTGGGGACAAAGAACAATGAGTGTTCCTTCTTTCCTGTTGTGCTTGTGGACTTCCCAGAAGCACTTGGCAGACCATTCTTGGAAATGAGGTAAATAATACTTTGTCCTCATCTAACAGAGCATTTCTTATGAGAAGATTTGAGGATCAGGAATTGTATCCAATTAAATCATACCCATGGAAATATTGAATGTAAGCTGGTCAGGTCCATTGATTTAATTAGTTCTACTCTTAGTTGGATTCAACCCAGGATCATAAATATCAGGACATGACAGAATTCACAGTCAGAATCAAGTAAGAAGACCAGTTTCATAGCACAGTACAGTGGTACCTCAGGTTAAGAACTTAATTCGTTCTGGAGGTCCGTTCTTAACTTGAAACTGTTCTTAACCTGAGGTACCACTTTAGCTAATGGGGCCTCCTGCTGCTGCTGCACTGCCATCATGCAATTTCTATTCTCATCCTGAAGCAAAGTTCTTAATCCGAGGTACTATTTCTGGGTTAGCAGAGTCTGTAACCTGAAGCGTCTGTAACCCGAGGTACCACTGTATAACCACATCCACGTCCCCAAACTTACTGTTAGAAACCTAGGATGAACATGTTCATGTCCACCTATGCAGATGTGCATCTGAATCCACATTAACTGTACATATGGAGCCTTGCTTTGGTGCATGGAGCTTTGTTGCTTGATTGGCATAAATCCATTTGTAATGAGTGACTTTTTCTGGCTGCACATCCTGCTGTTGATTTCCCTACATTGCAATTACTTTTACAAAGGAAACCGCTTTCTTTTCATCATAAAGAACTACGCACATGGATCCCACATGTGATACTTTTCCAGTGTCTTCCTTCCAGCCTTAAAATGAACCAGATTTCCAGAAATTGCTACTAAAACAAATGGAATGGTATTTAGAGAAGTACGAGCAGCGCAGGATGACCTTGTAACAGTTTAGTTGGCCACAGAGGCCTTTTTCTTTCTTTAATGGTATCCATTACTGAAGTGTATCTCTAAGTGCTCACCAAAATGCATTAGATTCACATGGAGGCATCAATACTAGATTTACTCAAGAATTATTTCCTTGGCTTTTCAGAAGCTCTGCTGAGTTTTAAATACTTTTTTTATCATTTATAAACTAATGTCAGATGTAGGAGAAAAGCATTTAAGATTTCACACAGTTGTCACATTGAATAAAGCCGACAAGTGGGCTATGAAGAAAAAACTGGGAAGCTAATTATTAATATAAATGGAAGTGATGAAAAGCAAAACAAATTATAATTCAAAGCTTCCCTCACTGTGCGGTTGCCAAATGCTTCTTTGCCATACCAACTTAGGGATTCTGGGCTGCGTATTGCCATTATCCTCATTAGATTCTGGACTTGCATGTGTGATTTGGTGCGCTTTTTCCTCAGTCAAGGTACATACTTCTTCTCATGTAGGTCCACAGGGCATAAATATGTCACATCTGGGTATCAGCTCTAGATGGATTTGTACATATTGCAAATTGTGTGAGAGACATCCCCCCCATCCCCAGATGGACCATATTAGTCCCACTGAAATCAGTGGAACTGAAAACACATGAAATGTGAGATATTGAAATAGCCATACAATAAAAAGCACTTGAAAACAGCTGATTTCACAAGAATGGTGGTCAAGTCACCACTGAAGAAACACTTTCAGAAAATATGTTCTGTTGTACAGTATTTGGATAGGAACATATATCCCTATATATATCAGACCATTGGTCCTTCTAGTTCAATATTGTCTACAAAGACCGGCGGCAGCTTTCCAGGATTCCCAGGCATGAGTTTTTTCCAGCTATACCTGAAGAGGAGTTTGGATTTGATATCCCGCTTTATCACTACTCGAAGGAGTCTCAAAGCGGCTAACATTCTCCTTTCCCTTCCTCCCCCACAACAAACACTCTGTGAGGTGAGTGGGGCTGAGAGACTTCAGAGAAGTGTGACTGGCCCAAGGTCACCCAGCAGCTGCATGTGGAGGAGCGGGGAAGCGAACCCGGATCACTAGATTACGAGTCTAGCGCTCTTAACCACTACGCCACACTGGCTCTCAAGTTGCCAGGAATTGAACCTGGAACCTTCTGCATGCTCCACCACTGAGCTATGCCCTTCCCCTTACTGACTTAATTTGATGTGTTACTCATTTGCCAATTATTTTAGTGCTATGCTTTTACTCATGCTTGTTATGTGGTTTGAATGTTTGTTGTGCATTGCTCTGAGTAAGGGTGATAAACAGGGGCGTAGCATGGGGAGGTTGCCAGGGCAATGGCCCCGGGTGCATTTTTAAGGGGGTGCTGCGCATTTGGTTCCTTATGCTGCCCTGCGAAGCCCTGCACTGCTTTGTGAGACTGGCATCTGATCTGAATGATTCACCAGGCAAATAATTCAGATCAGATCCCAGCTTCACAAAGCAGCACAGGGCTTGCCGGGGGGGGGGCAGGGTTGAGAAGGATGCACCAGCCATGTTCCCTTCAATCCCAGCCTTGTGAAGCGAGAGCAAGGTGCATCCTCCTCACCCCACCCATGGGCATCGGGTCCCTGCTTGGCTCCAGTGTGGGGGTCACTCCAACAGTGTTCACCCTCCACACCCCAACCCCCCCAGTGCATGCGTGCATCTGCCCCGGCACTGGCAAACCACACTACACCACTGGCGATAAAATAAATAAATAAATAAATGAAATTCTATATTGTTCTTCTCTCACAGAGTGGTATCCAACTAAGCTTTACTCAGACCAACCAAAATTGATAAACATGACTAAGGTCATTTAAATAGGTGTCCCCTGTGTGAAATTTAGTTGAATACCACACACTGTCCCCAGAGTACCTTACATATGGTTCCCAAGTGGGCTGCTTCCAAGCAAGTGAAAGGGCCTGCTTACCTTAAGCAGCCGACCTGTATGATGTGCATGGCTCTGGTCTGTTTTCTGAGCCTTGCATGTCTAGCCATTCTTTTCTCTTCTCTTGAATAAGTTTCCAGGTGCACCAATTCATAGTTCATATCAATAACTACTCCCCAAATTAAACTTAACTGCATGAAACAAAAGAATTATTGCAGGCTCTATTAACATCAGAAGTGAAGTGCGGCGCTAAGAAAGGATAGCAGCACACTGCTGTCAATGATCTCCAAAGGACAACAAAACCTAAAAGCAGCAAAAAGAATAGCAAACATAACAGGGACGTTAAATAACTCCTTAGCTCCTGCTGAGAAAATAATCACTTCTTACCAAGTCCATCTTCTTACAAAGTGCAAGTGAACACTATGCAGGGCCCAAAGGATAATAAACTTGATTTCTCCTGGAACAAAAGGGGAGGGGAGTTTCCCCCGTCTCTAGAAGACCTTGAATTCCCTGCCTGCAGTTCCAGATGTTTAGTTGATAATTGTTGATGAATTCACTGATCATAACTGTCAAGTTAAAGCACTTAAGAGGAACAGTCCAATATCAAAACCATTAGGGAATGCAAGGAAACCACACTGTATGTGGTGTGATTATTTCACTAGTAAAATGTCTGCACCCTTCAAAGCTTGACTCAGATGCTCCATAGACTAGGCAGTGGCAAGGCTGCTGGATGGAATAGGAAGATATAGCAAAGGACAAATCACACCACATCCCAGAATAGGGAGTCAGGACCAATTTGATAGTGACTGGAGCCACTGCTATTTTATAAAAATAATATGGGTAATGTTACTGAGGCAAATCCAGCAGATTCTCTTTCAGTGGTCTCATCCAGATGGGGATGTAGCCCCAAGAGAAGGGAGTGCTAGACATGAATCTGGGCACCATCAAAGGAAGCAAGGCAAAGCCAATCAGAGGTCATGTTTCAATGAGGCAAAACAGTTAGCATCTTGAATAGCTCAGGATGAAGAATCATATTGTCCTGGCTCCCAGTTGTGAAAAAGGTACACAGACTCTTGGCACTATCCTTTACAAATGCTTTATTCCAGAATTTACCCCGATGTCCAAACAAATCAGCAGCTGAAACAAAGCTCTACAGTTCATGGCTAGGCATAAGCTAAGATGTTGTCCCAACACTTGACTGGCATCCTGAGCATCTCTTTTGAAGAGAAGGACAGGACACCCCATTCACATGGGTACCATCCTGAAACATAGGTCTAGACAAGCAAGCAAGCAGGCACTTTTGTGAGTAGCTCATGCTGGTGCAATCGATGTTGTCCCCTTGGAAATGAAGGTGGGATTGAGACTGCTTGTTCACTGTCCAATCTAGGCTCCTGCATCTCCTTAAGTCGACGAGTACTTCACTAGTGAGAGGCAGAGCTGGGTCTGAGTAAAGCATTTCTCCTTTGATGCTTAGGGTGTTCAGTGATTCTGAGGGAGGGCTCAGCCCTTTCTCACTATTAAGATCAACATGCTATAACCCACTGGACTGCTCCCCAGGACCAGTTTCACACTATTACCCAATCTCCCTCGCCATCTGACCAGCATTGCCAAGACATCTCTATGGGGCTCATCATGACACATATGAGCAGAATGTTGCTTCAATGACAAACAGGCCCAGACTGACCTTTAAAGACAGGCTAGGTTCCATCTGGGTGGCTGGTTCCACATCCGGCCAGAGCAGCCTCTCAGTTAAAGGAACAATTTGCTCATAAAGTTCTAACGAGGACCACCTGATGACCCATTTCTAGTGCCATTATTGAAGGGAAAATCTTCTGTTGCTCAACAGCTGCAATATTCACAGACAGAGGATATTGTGTGATATTTTGACTTCCTGTCCATTCTTCCATGCCTTATAGAAATGGAGATATATATGGCAAAAATATCAGTGCATATTCAGGAAATGTAATAGGCACATGCAGGATGAACTGGATCTATCAAAACTCAAACCAGGCTGGAGGGACTTTCCTTCAACAACAATCTTTTTTTATTTTAGAAAATCAGTTTTAAAATCTTATTTCTCTAGGCTAGGGATAGGGAACCTCTGGCCAACAGGTTGGACACAGCCTGCAGAGGATCTCACAAAGGCAATCTTCTCCTTGGCCTTGTCACCTTCTCACTTCTTTGCCTCGCCAGGTCACTCTGTAAATTGCAGAGGAGGAGCCAATCTAAATTGTGACCATGAGTCCCTAATTAGAAATGGGGCCATGTCATGTCATCCTGGGGGCTTTGACCCTTTGCTGATCCTGATGAGTTTCAGAACACCTGCAATTTGCTGTGGGGACAGGGAGATTCAGTTTGCTCCAGTGGCTCCAAATTACTACTGTAGCAGCAAGCAACGGCCCTCCTACTTCCATACCAGAGTTTCAGTTTTGATTGAGAGCAGTGTACCTAAAATTTGTGTTGGGGGAGGGAATCCCACTATGATTCCAGAGAGATAAATAGGTATTTATTGAAAAACGTCAAGCAATATGTGGTACAAAATTGATATATTTTGTGTCATATGGTTATTTTACCACAAATTGGGTAATCATTTTTCTTTTATGCCCTTGAATTTTTTTCAGACTAAAGCATTTGTTCTTAATGAAAGGGCTGTAGTGCATACAGCCTGATCTTATGCTCTTACTTACAATATTTGTTGATATTGGGAAATTCATGCCATGGGGAATTCTATTTTCCCAATCACATCAATGGCCCATAGATCAGAGACGGTGCAGTTACTACCACTACTATCTATGAATCTTTGGGAAAGGGTGGTAGCTCATTGACGGAGCATCTGTTTTCCATGTAGATGGTCCCAGGTTCAATCCCTAGCATTCTCCAGGTAGAACTGAGAACATTCCCACAATACAGACATGGAAAGCTGCTGTAGACCATACAGAGCTGCCCTGACCAATAGCCTGACTCAGGCAGCTTCCTATGTAGTAGCCTGCACAGTCCTACCAACTGCTCCTGTTCCTATGTCATTCCAGATTTTTTAAATTAATATTTCAGTAGCAATGAGGAAAGACACAAAGTCCATGTTGGGAATCTGTATCCCTCCAGATAATGTTGGGACACTTACTCTCATAAGAATTCAGTGGCCAGGTTGCTCACCAGAGCAAGACGGTCTGAGCATATTACTGTACACTGATCCTGGTCCAACTGCACTGGCTACTGATTAGTTTCCGGGCCCAATTCAAATTGCTGGTTTTGACCTATAAAGCTTTAAACAGCTCAGGATTGCAATACCTCAAGGACCGCCTCCTTCCATATGAACCTACCCTGAGATCATCTTCTGAGGCCCTCCTTCATGTGCCACCTCCTTGAGAAGGGTGGCAACATGAGAACGGGCCTTGTCTCCAGTGGCTCCCTGTCTGTGGAATGCTCTCCCCAGGGAAGTTTGCCTGGCACCTTCATTATACACCTTTAGGCACCAGGCAAAAACGTTCCTTTTTAACCAGGCCTTTGGTTGACCTGATCAACATCCAATACCCTTTTAAAATGTGGGTCTTTTTTGGAGGGGGTATTATTGGGTTATTCTTTTTATTTTAATTTAAAATACTGTGATCTTTTTATGCAAACCACCCTGAGACCTTTGGGTTTGGGTGGTATATAAATTCAGTGAAGAAGAAGAAGAAGTCAAGTCAATATGGCCAATAGCCAGATGATTATAGGCCTCAAGACCACAACATCCAGAGATTCCATGCCTTCACTAAATAGTTCAAGGAAGATGGAAGGTCATTGACTATATCTGTGCAGATGTGTATTGTCCTGATGACTTCATTGCACTTGGAAATGAAGATGTATCCTCAGACAAAATTAAGTAGCATTGAGGATTTATTCTTTTTACTTCTACATATTTTTGAATACTTTTCTTATATTAGGCACAAGTCACTGTAATATGAGACGTTGTTAGGTTGGGAGAAATCTTTAGAGACCAAGATAAAAGGAAAACAAGCTTTTGTTCCAAAATATTTCTCAAAGTGACCTTAGAATGGTATGAATATATTTCTTTACAGTAACAAGTAAGAAATGATACCTTTGTAGTTTAGATTTGGCATCATGGCCTCAGGGAGTTGCTAGCTGTCTCTTATGTTAGGAAATGCTTTGGAAATCCACAGTGCACAGTTCCTAGCTTAAATTTTTAACACGAGGCTTTTAGTTCTTAGCTTATGCTCTTAACTACTATACCATACTGGCTCCTGAAATATCAAATCCTCCCTGCCTCAACAAGAAATTGCTGGGTTACTAGCCACATCACCCTCCTTTTGGAAGGAGGGCAGGACATAAATTTGACAAAATGATCCTATAAAAAAATAAAACAAGAATCTTTGGAAATTCTGTTCACTATTCAAAGACCCCAGGTTTCCTAAAAGAGCACCTTCAGCTAAAAGGTACTTCACTTTTATAGTGTCTGCACATTTCAGTGCTGATTTTGCAGAAGTTTACTGCTGGGATAAATTCAGGCTGTTGTGATAGTGTAGATGCAAATAAGTTACATTACTTGGAATAGCCACAGGAGTAGGGAGCAGCAGGCTTGTTACAAGCAACACCTGCGCCTTTTGCTCTTGATAACCAGTCACTGCTTCCCAGACAGGTTGAGAGAATAAAAAAGGGGGAAAGCCCAGTGCCAGAGGAGTAAGAGAACACTGTGGACGAGCAGGTGAGTAGCAAGACCTGGGTCCGGTTTCCAGCGACAAGTGCAAAGGGATGGTGGCTTGCCATCCAACTCTGGCAGTGGTGACACCAAAGGGGATATACCCTTTGGGCTGTCATGAGGCAGGGGACATATGTTTGTGGTAGACAGCCTTAATGAAAGAAGGTGGATCAGAAGGAGACTCTAAAACTGCATTTGGGTTCTGAGTGGCAGACAGGACCTGGCTGCAGGTGGGAATTTTTCCCTGGGTGAGATACGGGGTTGTTTGGAGTGAAGATGAGGCTGTAAAACCCCTCTAGGTGCTTCATGAGCAACTGCACTCTTTGCACTCTGAACACAGGGCCAGTCCAAGACATTTTGGCACCATTTTCTTGATAGCTGGTTGATACAGCCCAAACAAATATGGGTGAAAGTAGATGACAGTCACATAGAGCCAAATTAATGGTGTCTATGATGACAACTCTGCAAAACCATCCCTATCCCTGTCCTAGACCAATATGAGTTTCTAGATGTTTACTGCATAAATTTTGCTAAATGTTTTATGTTCACTACATTCATATGTGATTCTGTTACTATTACATTATAGTGATGCTCTGACTATAGTGATGCTCTGATGGGTTTGTTAGTTTCTTCTTTTGCTGTCTTTGCTTCTTCTAAAATGTAAATAAAAAATAAAAGCCATCTCTATACATTTTGCTTTTAATTACAGTCTCTATATAATAAAATAATTTAATCACCATGCAGTTCATTCCCTAGATTCACACTAATTTGCCTTGCTCCTAAATAGAGTTCTGGTTGGAATATGCTTTTGAAAGAAGAATATCACCAAAAGAACCTTTAGGGTATAGGGGATTTTAATTTTTTTATTTAAAAAAAGCTGAACTGTGGGATGTGAAGCAGATGGTCACTATCTGGAAATTTTATTTGTTAGATATAGCCCATCTGGTTTTCTCCTTGATTGCAAGGTTAGCTTGCAGTACTATCAATGTTCTGAAAGGCTAGTCAATAGAATCCTACAGATCTGGTCTAATTTAATATTTATTATTTTTGCAACTGTTGGGCTTCTGGCAAAAGCCTATAAAGCTTTGTTGATGTGTTGATTAAGCCTCATCGTTCTTAGATCCAATGCATGCAGAAAGCTAAGAGACATAACAGTGTAAAATTAGTAGTCACTAGCTCCCTCCATTAATCAGTTCCAGCAATTCTGGCAGCCATCCTCCTGTAACAGACGCAGTAGTTAAATGAAGGTGGTAAAGGCTATTTTTAAAAGCATTTTTTTTTTAACTGAAAGCATCAAATGTCACCCTAAGCTGGTTCCAGTTTCTCTTGGCTGCATCAGACTGTGAAAATCAGGAGGGGTTCTTTAGCAAACATCTGATCATCTGAGAACGTAGTTATTAAAGCTCTCTTAAAGGCCCAAACTAGATGTGACGTTAATTGTGTTAATGGAATTAATGGTGGGGAGGAAAGCTGCTTCTCTCCTCCAAGTTGTTATCTGCATCAAGAGGGAAGCCTTCATTGGCATCAGTGAAGGCTTCCTTTCTTAGCAAAAGTGACTGAACAAAACAGACTGGATCCAGAAAGCAAAGAGCTTGGCAAAGTGAGTTATAAACAGGTAGGCTGAACAAAACAGTAAGGTTGCTGTAAACAGGGGCTCATCCACACCTCAGCTTAATATTGAATATGTACACCATTTGTGTCCTTTAATTTGTTCTTGTCCATACAGCTGCTGTCCCAAACTTTATCCCTGCTAAATCCAAGGTCTCCCTACCTTTTGAAAATCCCAAAAGGATATCTGCTCTTCTTTCAAAGCACCCCTGCCAGTTTTCCATGAATGCGCTTGTCAAATTTTTGGGGTTTGGTTTTATGTGGGCATTTTGGATGTGGAGCAGTTTCTGCAGAGGCTGGAACAGCAAAGAATAGAAAACGGAGAGAATTGATGTGGGAACTTTGGGTTAAAATCACATCTGAATATAAGCCGCAAAGGTATAGGGACAAATTGATTGTTATTTGTGGATTTTGTGAGCGTCTCTGGATGGGACCTAACAGTGTACAGAGTCCACTGATTCAGCAACTAGTCAGCAGATCTGACCCTATTCCAAGAGAATGAAACTATCACAACAACTAGAACACACTGAGCATGCTAACCTTTCTATACACAAGAAACCCAGGGTGAAGGAAACTTCTTTGGCTCCATCTGGTTATTAAGGAATATTCCCCCAGTTTAAAGGCCTCTCTAGATGCAGCCAGAGTTGTCAGTTGTCACTGCACCCTGTGCGGCCCCTGCACTACTAGCTGCTTTAAAACTCTGGAACAAATTCACGTTCAGCTTACGATTTTCAGTGTGATCCCTTGCCATTGCTTTTCCAACACCTTCCATATTTGAACAACAGCTAGAGGATTTTCAACTGGATCAAGGTGTGAAGGAAAAGGATCCTGAATGGGTTAAACTTTCCCGCTCCATCTCCTGTACCCTTGACACTTTTCAGGCTCTCTCACAATTTCTATTTCCATAAATGTGTGGGGGGTGGGGACATGCATCTTAATTGTACTCACACAATAAACATCACAGTTGCTTTGACCCTCTAAAGGGATCTATATTTGTGCAAAGGAAATACAAATAAATATCTCTGACCATAAATCCAGGGAAAGGTGAACCACATGACATGTAGTTTGATGTGCACCATTCTGCCAGGGAAAGCGCAAAAGATGAGCTAGTAGTTGATCCTCTTGTGCCATCCTAGGGCTCAGGAGCTGGGAAGAATGACGCAATCCTGCACTGCTGCTCTAAAACAAATCCCCACTTAAAGTAATTTGCAAGTAATTTGTTTCTCCTTTGCCCTCTAAGGTAAGCCTAATGGGAACCATAAAACACTGACATCTAGTAGGTGGAGTTGGGTGTAGAGTAGCAGAGTAGTGAGCTTATTATAACATGTGGCTCCAGGGTTATGGGCATGAATGTTATGTGCAAAGAATATGGAGGAAAAATAGAAACGAAGTGGAGAGGGAGCCAAGAAAGGAGATCATTTGTATGCTGGAGAGCTATTTCGAGTTGGTCAGATGGTGGCCTCTGTACCCTCTGCTTCTCTTTTTGCACACAGGCACAGGCACACTAATACAGTAGCACTACCTTACTTTTCCACAATGCTTTCCTAATGAAGCTATGGTCCCACTTGGCTTCCTTCTCAGTGCTAATCATTGTTGCATACCGCATGTTTCCAGACAGCATTCCCGTCTGTTTGTTTTTCAGTAGCCATGGCCTGATGGCCAGGTTCGCAGTGCTTTAGCTTTGCCAGGAATCCTGGAAGCCAGAGAGACTCTGCAGCAGACGAGTTTGGATTTAAAGTAACACAGACAAGTAATAACAAATTAAATATTTCAGAAAGGGATGGGAATATGCATACTTTCACTAGCTCATTAGTTTCTGAGTGCCACACAAGGAGATAAGAAATGAAAACTCAGCTTGCTCGTATGATGCAAACACAAATCCACCCTTAGTTGCCGTTGCTGGTTCATGGTCCCTGCCTCCTTGTCCTTCTGTGCAAGGTAGAGATGGAGAAAGAGAAATGTAGAAAATAGTTGAGAATCCCCAACACTGAGGCCTCGTTAATGGACTGTATTATAGAAGCGTGAAGATGCTTCTATAATTAAAGTGAGCAGCAAAAATAAGATTCCATCACTATAAACTCCACAATTCTATAGTGTTTAAAAATGGCATCTGTTGGGCCAAGAGCATAAAGACCCACACTGAAATACAGAATCTCTGTTCTGCACTGAGCACTCAACCCAAAACAGATCCCCCCACACCCTGTTCACACCTCACTCCACACTGAAATCCTTCAACATACAGTAAGGTTTGGATGTTTCATAAGGTAGCACAGGACCAAGACAACATGGAGCATCTTTGCTGGTCCCAAGCAATCCACCCTCTGCATCTGGATTTTGGGCTTGAAAGACCAAGAGAAAGTGCGGATGCATAATGACAAGAATATAAGATGACCTTGTTGAAGAGAGAGATTTGGAAGAGAGATTCTTACTCTCTTGTAGCAGTGTGAAGCACAATGGTGATTGCTCCTCTTGAAAAGTTGTCTAAATCGGTGGCCATCACTACCTCTTGTGGGAGCAAATTTCATAGTTTATGCATTTTGTGAAAAAGTACCTTTATTTGCATGTACTTAATCTTCCGACATTCACCTTAGTTGGATGGTGTCAAGTTCTAGTATTATGGGAGAGGAAGAAAAGCATTTCTTCATCTACTTTCTCTACACCATGCATACACCTCTATCATTTTCTCAAAAGTAAAAAACAAAACAAAAATCCCAAATGTTTGAAGTTGCTCCATCCACTTGATCATTTTGGCTGCTCTTTTCTGAACTGTTTCCAGTTCTACAATATCTCTTTTGAGGTGAAGCAAACTTAAATCTACACAGTATTTCAAGTGTGGTCACACCATACTTTTTGTAAGGGAGGGTTGTAAGTATGCAGATCTTGTGGCATTGCACAACGTCATTGCTGATCCCTGGACACATGCGTTAAGGCATTAGCCCGAACTTCCAGTTACCTGGCTTTATGGAGTTTGAAACAGTCTTAGTTTCAATCTTAAACTGGCAGGTTTTTGTTTTGTGTGTGTGTGTGTGTGTGTGTGTGTGTGTTTAAAAAAACATTGAATCTATGTATATCCAGTGCTTTTTTAAAAAAAAATGTTTAGGGGTACTCTCATTTTCCTACTCATATTGAAATACTGCCCCTCAATGAGGCCAAACTTAGATTCACAAAATGTTTAGGGGTATGCATACCCCTACGTCCCCCCAGAAAAAGCACTGTGGATATCTTATACCAGGAAGTGGAGGCAGAAGGTAAGTTGGGATCTATAGTTAATCTTTAAGTGATCTGCAGTAGATTGGCAAGAGCTTCTGACTCCGAACAACAAAATGAATTTCCCCCTAAATTGTATTGTTGAAATGAAGAAAGATAACAGGAGTGGACTTTTGGGAGAAGTGACTATGAGCTCAGTTCAGTTCTGTCATTGAAAACAAATTCCTGGGGATCTTGTTCTTAAATTCTAATGCATTTTTTTTACCCCAGGCTTCAGTTAGCAGCAAAACAACAACATAGTAAAAACAACATAGTAAAAACAACATAGATTTGACATGCCTGAAGTCTGCCCACCAGAGTCACATACCTTAATCAGTAGGTGCTTATACCTTTATCTTTCCTTAATCAGACTGAACCTATATGGTAATGACACTATACATACATCTTATACCTTTTATATTTCATTCTTGATTTGCTCCAATATTATTGTCTCTGTGCCATCAATCTTGAATACCAGCTATTTTTTTATATCATAGAACAATGATATTTGTCATGATAAAGCCCCTTGACATTGTTAGAATGGCAGCTGAATTTCATGCAGGACCAGTTTCCCCCCACTGTCACTCAGAACCAGAGTCCATGTAATTATGGACTATCTGAACTCAGGCTGACTGGTGACTCAAGGTCAGGTTTGCTACACACCTGTCATTTTACTCCTCCTATATGTCTCTATTATCCCTTTCAAACATCCCATTATTGTTTCCTTGTGGGGGTGGGCCTGATCCAGGCACCTGCTTGGCATAATTGAATTCAGGGTCAGAGCATTGCTTCTGCTGCTACCTGCTCTTATTAGTTCTCAACTGTTTGGGCAGATTCTTCTGACTTTCTGCTTGGAATAAAGGTCAGCCACAACTTGACATGGAGAAATAACAGTCAGCTTCCTAAGAAGTGAGATTGGGATACTCTGAAAATGTATACTAAATCAAGTATACAGCTGCAAACTGTATAGCCAGTTTAAAGAGCTTTATTAAACCCAAAATGAATACCACTCTATTTATTGTCAAAGGGTGATTTCACACTCTATCTAGGTGTACACCTAAAGCTATAAAGTACTTGCAACAAACGGGTATTGTCTACATACACTTGTCAGGTAGCCATGATTACTGGCAGTTCCCTGTTGAATATATACTCAGTGGTAAACTCAAACTTACCTCTGCATACTGTATGAATTCAGTAGATTTCACACAGTGACATGACTAAACTGATAAAGCCATTAGAACAGGTAAGTGAATAATGTACAGTGGTACCTCAGGTTACAGACGCTTCAAGTTACAGGCTCCGCTAACCCAGAAATAGTACCTCGGGTTAAGAACTTTGCTTCAGGATGAGAACAGAAATCGTGCTCCAGCAGCGCAGCAGCAGCGGGAGGCCCCATTAGCTAAAGTGGTGCTTCAGGTTAAGAACAGACCTCCGGAATGAATTAAGTTCTTAACCCGAGGTACCACTGTACTGTGCCCAGCTATGAGTGTTGCAGTTTAAGAAGGATCTAGACAAACTGGAACAGGTTCAGAATAAGGCAGAGTAGATGGTCAGTGGTATAGAAAGCAAACCCTATTAGGAAAGATTGAGGGAGCTCAAGATGTTTAGCCCCGAGGGAAGGGAAATTTTTTAGAGGGAGATCATTTTATTATTATTAATTTATGAATTGCCTTTCACACAAGTCTTGAGGCAATGTGCAAACATACCATAAAAAGACCTAAAAAAATATTTCTAAAACGGTACAAAACATGTATTTTAAAACAGTACAAAATAAACACCTAAGGCATTTTTATCCATCTGAAAAAATATGTTAAAAAAAAGAAAAGTATTCTATTGTTTCTAGAAAGTACAAATACTGGGCACTTTTCATATCTCAGCAGTGATATGAGATATCAACAGAACATGCGTAGCCACACTGAAAGCCCTGCTCCAAGTTACTGTGGAATTGGCTTCTGATATTTTATCTGGGACTTCAAGGGGAAATTCTCCTGCAGAATGCAGTGACCTACTAGGTGAATAAAGAATAAGTTAGTCACTCCAGTAATGTGGACCTAGGCTGCATAGGGCCTTATATGTTAGTACCAAAACCTTGCATTTGGCTCAGTAGTAGACTGATAGCCAGTGCAGATCCTGTGGACAAGGTGTTAAATGTTGGTGATAGCTTGCCCCCACAAGTATGCTAGTGGCCCTATTCTGTACTAGCTGCAGCCTCCAGACCAACCTCAAAGATAGCCCCACATGTGGTGAGGCTTTTCATGTACCTGGAGGACCATCGTTTAGAAGAGGGTGAAGACTTGCTTTTTGCTGCCCTAGAGAGACTAAGGATGAATTTCAGCGGAACATTTTCAGAAATATATTGATGGTAAGACATTTGACTATGGATCCAGCTACCTAGAAGGGTTATGGACTCTCCCTCTTCAAGCAGTGGCTTTACAGCCCATCTCTAGCTCTGGATTTCTACACAGAGCAGAGGGCTGGATGACATGGCCTACAAGGCACCCCCCAACAGTATGATTCTATAATTATGACAAGACAGTATGAATTGGGATAGGCTTGCCAGCTGCCACCCTTGTTGTCCTGTTGTCCACTGAAAAGTGTACAAGCTGCAAGAGATGATGCAGCACAAAGTTCAAGAAAGGAAGGGGGTGTTTCATACAAACTATATAAGACTAATATTTGGCACGGCTAACTTTCAAAATGGTCAAAGTTAATCTTAAATCTATGGTTCCTTACTATGAAGTTAAGTATTCCTCTGTGCCTCATTTTTCATATGCTTGAGAGTGACAGTGGGGAAATTCTGGTTGCTGTCATTTTACTGATAGAAAATGTATACCAGTTTTTAGAATGGTTAAGAAGTAATGAGAGTCCTTTGAAAAGAAAGTGCAAGTAACTGGAACACATACCATTTTGGTCCAGGTCTCAATTGCAGAAGAATTGCAGAAGAAAAGAGCTCTGTTCAACATGGATGAGTAGTGAAGGGAGTAAATGGATTGTATATTTATTTACATTGAGCAGAATTCTCTGTTGTCAGCACAATGTGATGTGCATTTGAATTGAATTTTGGGCTTGAAGTAGCTAAGCAAATACATGTAGAAAAGAGGGCTTTCAGGAAAGTGAAGTCTCCATGCAAAATTTCTGCATCTTTTTCATATGCCATGTGATTTGTATCTCATACTCAGTTTACACAGGTTTTCTTTAACAAGATGCTAGCTCCATGTTATGGAAATATTAGTAGAAGATTTTGGGATGTTGCCCTGTTATATTTATCACTGTATGCCATCATAAGAACTTATAGACCAGCACCAAAAAAGATGTGATAAGGAAGGCAATTTGTTTAAATACATACATTCTATCCATGCAGTTTGATCTGCGAGGGTTCATTCAAACATGCAAGTGAACACTTAATGTTGTATTTAGCAAGAAATGAAAGTGTATATGCATCAGACTGAAGGGTCAAAAGGCAGGGAGCCCAGAAATAAATAGTAAGTAAACCAAACTAACTAAAACCAACTGAACATGAAGCATTCTATGGCCTGGCAGCAGCCATTCCAGGTAATTGCCTAAATGTGAGACATAAGAAGCAGGGCTCATTCTAGCTGAAAGACCAGTTCCATCAAGCACCTCCTGTCCCTGGGTTAGTTCAGTTCCAGGTGTTCATTATAAGAACTATTGTACTATTTTAAAATTGGTGCCTGAGTCCGTTTCCCTGCCTCCTTCCCTCCCTGCCTTCCCCCCCCCTTTTGTGTTGTGTCTTTTACATTGTAACCCCATGGGCAAGGATTGTTTTCTTTTAGTTGATTGTATGGTAAACTGCTCTGGGAGCCTTTTTGGCTGAAGAACAGCGTACTACAAATGCTCTACAAATAAATAAACTAAGCACTGCATAAACAAATCCAGCTGTGCTGGATATACAGATAAGTTCAATCAAGTTTTCATCTGAATGACCTTTGAATGTATTTAAGTGTGTGCATTTTTTATGGATGTGATAAAGGGTGGGCTCTTTCCTATAACTGCCCATGCTCTAACAAGTTTGCCTTTAAGTTGCGCCAATATTCCTTCAAGCCAACCCTATGCTTACTTGGTCCCATTGAAATTTATGGCATGTCCTTCCATTGAGAGGTGTTTAGGACTGATATTTTTGTGATCTAATCCTGGTTTTCTTGTGCTTCTCTTATCCTGCAGTGTGATAGGTGACACACCAGATGAATGTCTTTCCTTGGAGTGCATTCCAGAAATGCAAACCACAGTAGCTCTGTTTTTGGACCTTTTATATCACTGTGATTTCTTGCCCTCCCCATTTTTCTTCTATTCCATATCTTCTTTCTTTCAGTCTTGAAACTCAGCATGCTCCTCGGCCATCTCAATTCCATTGTCAAGCTCTTTCTCTGGCTGTCCTTCTTCTCCAATATTTCAACCCAAGGAAGAAGAACGGCATGACAATTGAATCATAGGTATTGATTTTAGTTTCTAATGAAATATCTTTGGCCTTCCAAATCTTTACTAAGTTTTCTGTCCTTGGCAGCGTGTAATCCAATCCTTTTTAGATCATCCTCATAGCCCTTTTATGTCACCTTCACAACTCCAACTTTGTTACCAACCCTCCCAAGAATATAGATTATTCCACTAGTTATATTTCTTGATCTCTAAGTTCAACACGCTCAAGACCAAACCCTTGTTCTCAGTGTCAATAGAGTACAAGTAACACTTTTATGTCCACAATTACCAATGCATTAGGCATCCACACTTCAGCAGTAAGTATAGATGGGTAGGGAAGCACACCCTTTTATCTCTCTGATTATGTGCAGGAAGAGTTGTTAAAGATGATTATGGGTAGGCTCAGCTTTTTAAGTGATCTTGAGCAGGTACACCAGCTCCTGTCCTCAAATGATTAGTTTCTCCCTTTGTATCTAAGGTTTGTATCCCTTGCCCTACTTTTTCTATGTACCATATTAGCTGTTATCAGTTCTCTTGATCCAGTAGATAGTACAAATAGGACCTGCAGCAACACAATGCAGTGGATCCGTAGGTTAAAGGCTAACTCAGATTTTTATTACATTTCTTTAATTGGCAAAGACGTGAATATGGCCAAAATAAACATTTAAACCGAAAACTTCTCAACATTTATAAGCATATTTCAGCTCTCTGAGTCGAAAGTGGTCCAGCTTCTACCTACAGCTTTGGGAGACAATTACCTCAGGCCTCTGGCAGTTACGCCATGGGGTGACATTTTCTCCTGAATGTTGTTTTATGCAAAGCCATTGAGAGTGGTCATTAGGAGATTTGGAGTGAGGTGTCTCCAATATGCCATTAAAACTCAACTTTCCCTATAACTTAGGAGTCGGGTGTGGCTGTGCAGGTCCTGGAGCTGTGTTTGGATCCTGTGGTGGGTTAGATGAGGGCTACTAAGCTGGAATTGAATCCTGACAAGATGGAGGCATTGTGGGTGGGCAGTTCACAGGTCTGGGAAATAAGCAAGGAGTCTGCCCTGAATAAGATCACACTCCCTCTGAAAAAGGAGTTGTGAAGTCTGGGGGTGCTGCAGTCATGGCTGACATGCTAGCTATGTCTGTTCCTGGCCAAGAAAAGTCTGGCCACAGTGATCTGTGCACTGGTAACCTCATGACTGGATTAATATAATGCACTCTATGTAGGCCAGTCAGCAAAGCTGAAGCTAATGAAGAACAGGATGACTAGATTGCCACGATGAGGCAGCTGGGTAACACATACAAAGGAATTGGGAACAGACAAGATTTGAAACATATGCTGGTAGCATACCCTGTCACACATCTGCAAACAAAAAGTTGAGCATAATATATGTGTAACTACACAACATTAAACTGGCTGGGAAGGCAGGACCCTGGTAAAATTATCACCCACTTTATAGGATGTTACTGCGTACAACTGATGCACTGAGAATCAGTCTGAGAAAAAATGCCACCAGATAAATGGGCATATGCTTTTTTAGTCCACAAGCGTGCCTGAAAGGAATTGAGGGCTAGTGTAGTAAAGAGGGAATGGAGGGAAGAAACATTGAGAGCAATGATGAAGGAACCCATCACTTCAGCTTCACTATTTGACCCGCGCATCTTTTCAATGTGTTGGTTTCCTCATCAGTTCATGGTCAGTGACTTCTCTCAAGGGGAAGAGGAGATCTACCGTTCTGTACATACTATTATATATTCTCAGGGAACCTCTGCAGGCTCCTTCATTCCCTGTTCAAGAGTCTGTAATATATACCCCACGGGCTAAACCGCACCAAACTGATTTGACCCCAGAATCTTCCATTGTTCCATCCCCATCCCTTTCACTATCACCACAATTCTCCCAGTATTTTAGTTTGGAAAAACCTCCAAGACACATGAGCACACATGTTAAAAATGCTAGGCCTGCTACATGGAGGCGGTGTACAGTGGTACCTCAGGTTACAGACGCTTCAAGTTACAGACGCTTCAGGTTATAGACTCCGCTAACCCAGAAATAGTACCTCGGGTTAAGAACTTTGCTTCAGGATGAGAACAGAAATTACATGGTTGTGGCGCAGTGGCGGCAGTGGGAGGCCCCATTAGCTAAAGTGGTGCTTCAGGTTAAGAACAGTTTCAGGTTAAGAACGGACCTCCAGAACGAATGAAGTTCTTAACCCAAGGTACCACTGTATACAGCTTCAAATCCACGTCTCATTCATTGGTCCAGTTCAGTGCCTGGAGTTGCTGACGGTGAAGCGAGTTCTAGGTCGTTCTGTGAAACTTCTTCCGCTGAGGTGAGGTCCTGTTATCATCATCATCATCATCATCAGTGCTTTTTTCTGGGGGGTATGCAGTGGTACGAATGCCCTAAACATTTTGTGAATCTAAGTTTGGCCTCATTGAGGGGCAGTATTTCAATATGAGTAGGAAAATGAGAGTACCCCATAACAGTATTATTATTATTAATAATAATAATAATAATAATAATAATACTGTTAAAAGTTCCCATTCCTGTTGTTTTCCAGTCCGTTGTTGTTGCTCTTCACGCTTTCTGGCCAAGACCTTGTCGCTGTTCCGCAACCTCCACCCGGGGCGCGCGCGTCGCTCGCTGCCCTCTTCATTCCCTCGAAGCCTCCTCCGTCCTTGGAAGGCTTCCCCGATTGTTCATTGTCCCGTGACCTCCTCAGGCCCTTGGCCGGTGCCTGACTGAGAAGAGCGGGCCAGGCTGAGGGAGCGCGCGGAGCGGGACAGGGGCGTATCCTTCCGCGGCGCCCTCCCTTGTGGTAGCGGCTTCGACGCCTCTCTCCCTCTCAGGCAGCGTCTCTTCACTTGAAACTCATTTCGCTAGCCGGGAGAGAGCGAGAGCGCGCGGCGTCTGCCGCTGAGGAGGAGCAATGACGCGACCCGCTCTGCCTCCTCTCTTGGTCCTGGCCGCCTTACTGAGCCGGTGCGGCGCTCAAGTTCTTCAGCCGCCGCAGCACCACCAGCAGCAGCAGCAGCACCAGCAACAGGCAGCGCCTCAGCAACGAGGTACAGTAAAGTTTGCCGGCATGGAGCTAGTTCCCTAGAGCTGTGAGGGGCTTCTGGTAAACACACACAGACACACTTCGGTTGCTCTCCCTCCCCAGCCCGCTTCTTCTTTCTCCTCATCTCTCGCCTGCTTCTTCTGAGTCTTCCCTCCACGTCAGTAAATGAAGAGAAGCAGCAAATGGTTGGTGTTTCACTCCAGCATCTCCCACAGATGGGCTGAAGAGGCACTTGGGAGAGCTGTGCAAGGCAGCCCGGCTCCAAGTTTCCCCTCTTCTGGTCAAGCTGTTATGCAGGCAGCTGCTGGGCTTCCACGCTGCAGAAGGGCAAAGTGGAGTCAGGCTCCCTTTACGCTCCTTCCACCCCCCACCGCCCTGCTTTTTCGGTCCCTTGGAGAGCATTTGATTTCTTCAAAACGCGCCTGTTGCAAATCTGATTTTTCAGACCGAGGGGGTTCTTGGCACCACGTGTTGACGACTTGACGGGACACACATTCAAGGCCACGTCCCTCCAAGAGTCACAACTGACATCAGTTTTTTCAGGCGGCTTTGAGGTTCTGAATATAAGCCTTCCAACTGAGAGTCCCCAGTGCTGGCATTTTATTATTATTATAATAAATATTAGAAAGTGATGCTTATGAACTGGAGAACTGAACCTGTGTCTCTAGGGAACAGTCTCTTTTCTGCTTATTGCTAGACCATTGTCAGGTTTTACTTGCAAACTGCATCTTCCCAAATACTTCAGGCTACTGTATGCGATGGGTAGTTCCATGAAATAGTGAGGTTGTTATGACTTACTATTGTGGTGATGGGGAATAACTCCTCAAATATGGTGTAAGCACCTAGGGTTTGGGCTAGGTGAATGTTGCATTGTATACTTCTTTTTTCTTACTCTGCAATATGATCAATTGGAAAAAGAGAAAAATCACTTAAGAGGATAACATGAGAGTCATATTAATTAGCGTAAAAAATGGCTCCAAAAGACATACAGCATGAATAAAGTCTTACAATATTGAAGTAATTGTATATAGGCTTTAGCTTTAGCTAAAGAGAAAGAGTGCTTTTCAAAGAGTACTTTTCTCTTTGAAGAGAAAAGTTTGTGGTAAGGTTAGAAAATGGCTGTGTTGGGGGTGGAGGGATCTGACTAAAAATAACAAGGCCTGTTCATGACTTTAATGTAGAAATCTGAAAGTAATTAAAACATTCAGACTCATCTGAGGATTTTCTGCCCATCCCACATTTTGCATTAGAGGACCAGATGCTATGGTTAATAGCCAACTAAGCCAACTAAGTGAGGGGGGGGAATGGACTTAAGTAACTTTAGTCAATTGATATCCACTTAGTTGGATATCATCCTTAAACTTATAGGTTGTATGTGCCCTTTAGGAAACCTCAAATAGCTGGCTCCTTAATGCTAATTTTGACTCTTTGGAAGATTAATGAGGTCCTGTCAAATGATTAGGAATAAGCTCCATTGAAATCAGTGGAACTTACCTTTCATTATTATTGTTTAGTAATTTATGAATTGCATTTTGCATGCATCTCAAGGTAATTTATAAACATACCATAATGTTTTAACAATGTTTGAAAAACATTACAAAACAACAAGAACGATAGGTTTTAAACAATATAGAATGAGCACCTAAAGTGGAAACCTTTTTTGATCTGTGCAAAGGATAGGGCTGCTTGTATCTTCTCAGATTCTAAATAGAGTTATAATAAACTATGGGGAGAACTCAGACAGGTTGACTACATTTGGAAATAGACTCACTGGAAAACAGAGAGCAGTCAGTCACATTTTAAAATAGCACATTTAAAATACATTGGGGCACATATTCATTGCTGTTGCCATTTAGTGTTCAGACGAGGAGGTAATTTGCAGCTATAGAAATACATATTTTACCATTTTTCTCACCTTCTGTTGTTATTTATAGGGGACCACTATCATCATACACAATACTTCAAAGAGCAAACCTGAGATAATACAGGTCCTTGTGTTGAGGACCTTTGAGTGTAAATGTAAGCATTGAGGGATAACCAGTGCTAGAGAAGAGAAGGGAAGAGGGGGAAATTCTGCAGTTCAATATGAACAGGTGTAATTGTATGTGCATCAACCTCATTTCAGTTGGGGTTGAGAACTATGTAGAGTAATGGTTTTCATTAAAAAAAAGGTGAACAAGAAAAGGGGAGGGGGAGATGGCGCTACAGAAGTAACTCTGGAGCATTGAGGTCTCTGGGTAACCTTGACCTTAGTATGAACAGCCAGACTTTTAAGTAGAACCTGGACATTGCTGATGCATTTGAGAGTTGGAATATTGCCACGATCCCATGGAAGCAAGCAGATGAGGATGTTAATGTTGCTATGATTTGTCCAAGAAGAGCATTAGAGAAACCCGATGTCATTCACATCCCACTGAAACAAACAGCCAGACTGTATAGCTCAGTCTGTATAGTCTGCCACTATCTTCTGCAGTCTTAAATCTAGAATGCTGGGTAGGGATTAGAACTATAGCAATCCTGTTATGTATGCCATGTTTTTATTGAAAAAAAATTTTTGCTTCTGGTGGCAATTGGTTATTCTAGTAGTGACTCCTCACCACTATGCCATATGTTTTTAATGCCTGTACTGTAATAGATAAGTCTACTTTGCATGTAATTTATCTGGGTGGTTATGAAAAGAGAGGTAGTCAAGAGCAAGGAAAGAAATTCACTTACTGGCATAGAGAAATTATGCATTTATTATTTTTATTTTTAATAATAATAATAATAATAATAATAATAAATTTTTATTTATATCCCACCCTCCCCAGCCAAAGCTGGGCTCAGGGCGGCTAACAACAATAAAATAACACAACATTTTAAAATCATTTCATTAAAATTTTTTACTTCAAATCAAATTTTGCATTTATAGTCCATCTTCAAAGGCTTCAGGGTGGAGTAAACGGTCAGCCCTTCCTGAGGGATATATCTGAACACCTTATAGAATAGAAGGCATTGTATGAAATACACTCTAGGAAACCTTTTTTTTATCTGAGTAACAGTTTGCTGCTGTTCCCTGTCTGTCCTTATATCCTGTCGCTCTTTGAGTGACCCCACAATTACCTCCTGCCTACTTGGTAGGATGAAGTTGTGGGAGGATTATGAAAAGGACTGTATTTAACAGGCTTGATATTGAGCAATATACAAGTTCCACACCCCTACGATGCATCTGCGACTATTTCATTTGTTCAAAGCTGCCATTTTGTTCCAAGCCAATCTAAGCACACATTCAGAATTTGGCACAATATGGGGAACAGTTATTCTGTCCTTTCTTCAGTGGGGAGGCATTACATTTAATAAACAATACTGTGTAATAAATACTGTGATAGTACCAAATGGCACTTTCGGATATTTTGATATATATGCCTGTCAACCATGTTCAGGGCATTTGGGGTCATGAGATAGTTAAGACATTTACAGGATTTCCAGATGGCAGTTAAAATGTAGAATTCCAGCACATCTTGCACCTCAGACAATATGCTACTCTGTAATTTGACTTTTTAAAGTTGTTTGGAGACTTTGTGGTCAGAAACCTGGAGTTAATTTAATATTTAGCTTGTTGCATCATATGTTACTTATTTTTCTGTTAACTGAACTATGCTTTTTTTCCCCTCCTAGAGGTCTTTTCAAAAGTATCAGGTCTGCATGAAGAAAACAGTATTTTAGAGCACTGGATCTTACAAGTTTGAATGGTTTTAGTTCAGGAAAACATGCCCAAAAGATATATAGTAGCCCTTAAAAAACCAGACTACACACTGCCTCCTCTGGAGTATTAGAATGAAATTTGAGTGGAGAAAATACTTGATGCAATTCTAGGAATTGATTAAAAAACACCCACAAAGCTTAAACAAGCTTTAAATTTCACACTATGTTAAATACATCCTTCCCAGACTTTAGATGAATTTTAGTTTCATATTCTGTTTGTTGAAGATTTGGAAATTGAATTTTTAAATTCATATATTCAGTTGGGTTAGACAATGATTTAGTGGTCAGTACTTGAGCCACAAACTTGATATGTGATATCTAAATCTATATAAGTATTTTACTGGCAGAACTGTTAGTCATTTACATTTATATTTTTTCAACAACTTGGTATTCAAATCTGGGCCATCTGCAAAAAGACTAGGGAATCAATATAGTCTATGCAAATAGCCTGAATATTAAATCCCATCAAATTCAGTTTTTTTTAATTTTTGGAATATTTGGCCTTAATGCTTATTTACTATTACTATTATTAATTACCTGCTCTTTACCCTATGGCCCCAGGGTGCATTACAGCTGTGATCCTCGGATGAAGCGTGGTATATAAATTCAATAAATAAATAATGTAGGCAATTGGGGTTTTAGGGTGGTATTCATAGAATCATAGAATTGTAGAGCTGGAAGGGCCATCTAGTCCAACCCCCTGCCATGCAGGAATCTCAGCTAAAGTATCCATGACAGATAGCCATCCAGCCTTTGCTTAAAAACGTCCAATGAAGGAGAGTCCACAACCTCCCGAGTCCTGAGGGAAACTGTTCCACTGTTGAGCAGCTCTTACTGTCAGAAAGTTCTTCCTGATGTTTAGTCGGAATCTCCTTTCTTGTAATGAAGCCATTGGTTCAAGTCCTACCCTCCAGAGCAGGAGAAAACAAGCATGTTCCCTCTTTCATGTGACAGTCCTTGAGATATTCGACGATAGCTATCATATCTCCGCTCAGTCCAAGTTTTTCTTAGGTTAGACCTTTTGCAATTAATGTACCTAACTTAAGTTACATCCATTCATTTCATTGTGCCTACTCTGTATAAAAGCTTAGTTGAATTCCACTCATAAGGTTGTATGCAATGGTGTTGCTCAGCTGACAGTAAGGCTTCCATCAATGGAATGAGAAGAGAAGCAATTTTTGGTGATTCCCCCTCTTCCTTGTACTCCCTCACAGACCCTAAATCTGACCCAGGGGATTGGGGCATGCTGCAGAACTGATTTAGTGAAGCTTCAGAGGGTAGCAGGGGAAGATGGACTCAGTGAAAACTGCTTGCCTCCCCCAATCAGCTGAGAGAAGCCTTACCAACACTGCTGAATTATATAACCCTTGCTCTTGTACTATGATTTTTGTTTCTGGATACAGTGATCTATGATTTATAGTTGAGCAAACAGTTCAGTAACTTTTTCATTCCTGAGTCTCCCTATTGCCTGAAATATCAGGATGTTGATTATATGATTATGAGCCATCAAAGTAATGTGGTTGTAAAGGACACTGTTTTTATTCTTTAAGGAGGTGGGTGGCACATTTTTAATAGGGTTAAGAAATACCGGTACTTGCAAGATACACAGTATACTATTGGAAGAGTTTAACTACTGAAGAAGAATAGAACATTTTTCATAAGGGGCACTATGATTTGGGTTACTTCCATATTCTAATACATGTATAGGAAACTTGGGGCCCTCCAGATGCTGCTGGACTACAGTTGTCATCATTCCTGATCTTTGGCCGTGCTGACTGGGACTGATGGGAATTGGAGTACATCATCATTAGGGCAACAGGTTCCTTACACCTGTTCTGATATCTTCAGTGTAGTATTTGACTTCTCAAATCTGTTGTGTGCATAATGTGCAAAAGGCTAATGCCATGAACCAGAGAGGTTCACAGTAAGACCCATGCATACAATGGGGTTAGTGCTACAATAACCATGGGTCTGTGGCTGAAATGACATCCTGTGTTGAACTCCACCCCTTCTCCCCATAATATATATAAAAGCTTACTTGTTTCCCTAGGCCAAACTCTGTATCAGTAGCTGCCACTGTTTAGGATGAGAAAAATTGAACATTATGACTTCAGGAAATGGGATAAGATTTCTATCATAAATGGAAATTCAGCACCACATTCACACCCTTCAGAGGGTTGTCAGAAGTTTTCTTTGAAATGCAACTGTTCCCTTACGACTGCTATATGCATACTATCTCTTGCATTATTATTATTATTATTATTATTATTATTATTATTATTATTAATTACATTTAGTAGTTGCTTTTTAAGAAAAGTAAATGCAAAGTGACTTACAATACATACACTTATTTGGGCTCGCTGGGTTGATATGGCATTGTTAATGCCAGATCAATACTTTGGCAAAAAGAATCTCAGTGAGTAATTGATGTTGCAGAAATTAGCAGGTAGAAACACAGCTATTGAAGTTGCATGGCCGTCAATGACATTCTGGTTGAAAAAGTAACATTGAATGCAGTTTCTGAAACATCCTTTACTGATTATGAGCTGATTATAATTTGATTGTACATGGGTTCCTGTATTGTTTTGCTGTTTAAAGATACACACATAGGAATCTTGGTGAGAAATTCTATTTTTATTTTGTATGCTTCATGGTATTTAGCCAGTTGCCCCTGCTTCTTATTTTAGGTTTCATTACATAGAAGCATTGTATATCAAAGTGACAATTTGTGTTTGGGGCAATATGATGTTTTAGTTGCAATGTCACATCAAAATTTGTTCACACCAGCATATTGAAATTTAAGATAATAAACATTTCTTTGTAGCATGGATCAAAGCAGAATGCTTAAATTCATGGAAAAAATACATTTCAAAAACAATTACTTCTACAAATGGTAGAATGCATACAGATGTCTACATGATGTGCTTCTGTACAGCACAACATAAATTTAATGGTGATTGTATTTCATAACATTGCAATCAACAACAGTACATGCCAGTGTCACTTACTGTCCACTGTAATATAGCTGTCATATTTTTTTTAGACAAAATATCACCAAGAAAGAATGTACTAGTTTAAAGCAAGTGATCTTTAAAGCAGATGATCTTCTTTCATGCTTTGAACTGCTTCATCAACCTAAAAAAAGGATCTGATTCCATCTGACATAACGTGTGGCACCTTAAATAACTGCAAATAGAATTGGAAAGAAATATATGTAGCAGTCTTGACAAATCATGATTCAAATGGAAAGTTAACAAAGACACGGGAGAGATATAAAAAACTTGGATTTATTTTAATTCTGATCCTTTTAGTGCATATTTCAGATGCAAACTCATCTGACTGTATGAGAAAAACACTTTTAACCCTTCCCCACTTTGTTTCTATCCTGCAAATCCTTCTCCAGGTTATTTAAAAATATTTGTTTCCCAACTGGAAATGACCACATTAGGGTGGCCTCAGGAAGAATTGTTTGGGCCCAGAAAATTCTTGGGAATGGAATCTGGCCAGCAAGTCAGTTCCTGGGTTCCTCCACTCTCAGTGGAATATTTTGAGAGATAGATGGGGCCCACTTGATAATCACCTGACTCCGCTATAATGTTAGATGATTTCCACCTTGCCAGCTAAGGTATGGTTGACATTGTTGCTGACTGGGAACTTCCAAGCTTCCATGACTTCCATAGAAAACTCAGTAGTGCAGTCCTGAAATACATGGATATTGTTTTGCGTAATTAACAACAGGGTTGGACTACCTGTTATATTAAAAAAAAAAACCTCTTGCTTGGTGGATGCTTCATCAACATCACACATGTAAGTTTCACAAGGGCTTGCCAGAGTCTTGCAACAGCTTATCCCTTTGAGTCAGAGCCTAATGTCATTACAGCAGCTGCAGCAAGGATATACTAGTGGACTATTGTGAAATCTTACCATGAATAATAAACTTACTTTCTCATTCCAGCCTAAGTACTATTCCAGCATCCAATTCTGTTGGAAGTTGATAGTCAAATGTTTATGCATTGTTTTCAAACTTTTAAATCATAGCCAGTTCTTTCAAACAGCCATAAATGCTTGCATGTCACTGGGTTTTGCTATTCAAGCAGCAAGGAAATGCTCTTGGATAGCAGCTGCAAAGAGCTATTTATTTTATTTAATTAGATATTTATAAACCACACTTTCATTTAAAACATCACATGGTGATATACACACTAAAGGCACATTATTACAACAAAAACATCAAACACATCAGTAAGAGGCGATTGGCAAGGAATAACAGATTTGAAAGACCTACCTGAAAAAATATTTTTAGAAAACATCTAGAAATGAGTAGGGATGGCTAACACTACGCATACTTCATGTGATAGGACAACTCCCATGCCTTCAGGATATGTGCCAGATGTGATAGAATTGGATGTTCATGCAACTCACGTGTGATATCATGTATCCCTTTCAGAGTTTTGAAGACAATTCCTTTAATAGACAATAAAACACTCAAGGCAGGTTCATAAGGATGTAGGTGACCCTACAGTAGTTTAGGACTTTAAAGGTTAGTGCTAGTACTTTCAATTGAGCTCAGCAACAAATGTGTACATTTGTTGCACAAACTGGTGCAAAGAAAGCATTACAGTAGTCTAGTCTGGATATAAGCAGCCAGGTGTACTTTCTCCAGAAAGGGTTGCAACTGGCAAACCACCTTATATGGATAAAAGGCATTCCAAGAACTACCTGTGCCTCCATATATAACACTGGGTACAGGAGAATCCTCAAGCATTGTAATTGTTTCTTTAGGGAATGTATAGAACTTGTCTATCTAGACCAGTGGTCTTTTTAACCACCTGAAATTTCACGTTCTGCTTTGGCAGAAATGTAGCCAGGAACTGATTGCATAGAACTGATCCATTGCCCTTGCTGACTGTGACTGGTGTATTAACATCACCTATGGAAGAAAAATGAGTCATTGGAATTGAATATATAGTTGGTATGCACATGTAATAGAATGTGGTTCTTTTATAATACTGTCAGAAACAGAAGAATCAGGCTTTCTAAAATAGTGCCAATGTTCTGTTGGTTAGACGTGTTGCCAAAGGATGTGCTTCCCTCTCCTAATCACTTCTGCACTGGCCATACAGTAAGTGGGTAAAATATTTGCTGGAGTGGGTGGGTGACTTTGCCATGCACACTCTATGCATTGATTATGCTTACAGCAGCTGTGTTTCTTCTTCCCAGTTGTAATACAGACAAGTGAACAGTGTGTCAGTTAAACATGTGGATATTTTCTACCACCTACATATCTTGGTAGCTAGAGAGAGCCTCCAGTGTGTATTTGTTCTACTGAAGGCTAACAAAATCATTTTGTACATGAGTTACATACTATGGTCTAGCTGGCCATGCATTAAATAGCAAATAAAAATGCATCTTGCCACAAAGGACATTTTATATCCATCCATGCATGCACTATGGAAAACACTTAACAGAAGATAAAAATGCCTATAATGCTGGAATGAAATGTGAAGTTAGAACATTTAACAAAAAGCTGTAGAAAACTAAAACAACAGTAGAATACTGTCATCTTGGTAGGACAAGACAAGGCTAACAGGCAGAAAAGAGGGCAACCCTTTTTCAAAAAACAATGCTGGCTCATGGTCCAATTGTTGGGATAATTTATTGTCTTCCCAATTGGAGCTGAAGAACTGAGTGAGAGCTGGGGTTGCTAGTGCTAAGTAAGAAATCGTGGATGGAAATGAACAACAAATGCCTGGTATTTTGACTGTGATAAGATCATCTTAAATGTGAGAGTTGAACACTCATCTCATTGTGGAATGGTGATTATTCAACACAGGATTTTAGTCAGTGATTTTACTTCTGTTAATACATTAAGCATGACAGTTGTTGAATAGAAAATGTAGCAATATGCTTCTGCATTAAAAGCAAAATTTTAGATAATAATGGTACCAGAAATTGGTAATCCAGAGTAGATTCTAACATTTCCTGAAAAGCATGCTACTATTCCTGAACTGTCAAATTTTGGAGAGTTCATAACTTTCGACAGAAAACATTGTTGGCTTCAGAAGCAGGCTTACCCCCTTCAACCCTGAAGCCATCTCTGGGAATGGGCAGCCATCACTGCAGAACCTCTGTGCCACTTGGAATGTGGCTGGTGGCTATTGGCTGAAGGGATATCATCTGTCTCCAAAGCTGGCCTCTGAGCTAGGACAATGTTGCTGAAGCTGGAAGTTTCAAAGCAGGTGCCCCATTGATGAGCTATGGCCTCTCTCAAAGCAGCTCACCTCATAAAAATCAGTAACACATCATATAGGATGTGAAAAACGCATCCTATAAAATATAAACTATGAAAGCAACAATTTCCACCGGAGCTAATCCATCTCAGCCAAAGCAGCCTTCTGAAACAGGTGTGTTTTAGTTAAATGCCTAAAAGTATAAATGGTCAGAACCTGACTAATCTTCTGATGAAGAATTCTCAGAACTCAGAAACTTGCACATTTACTTTAAGACATTTGGGTTGGCTTAATGACATGGCTACCTTTACTCCAAAGGTACCTTGGGCTGTATTCAACATCCATGTCCCATCAGTGCAAGGATTTCTGATTGCAGAGGGAACTCCTGTCCTCTCCTCCCTCTGTACCTTTCCAAAATACGTTCCAATCTGCTGTTCCATGTAGATTCAGTCAAACATGTATGTATATTTATATTTATATTTATTTCTGAGAGTATAATTATGTGGATTTGCAATGCTATTTATTGGCTGCCTTTGAGAAAAGGGCAATGAAGAATAAATAATATGTACCCCTAGAGTGTTTTCAGTAGAATGAAGATCAAAGATTTAGATATTTTCTGGGGACATAAATACAGATTAAAAAAACAAGCTGCATTAGGTATTCTTCTTGCCACTTTAATTTTGTCATAAGTAATTATAAATGTAACTGGAAGTTGAAAAGCAATTGCACTGGATAATACAGGAGACATTAATTTTCAGAAAACTTGTCACAATCAAATTTGAGGGATTTGCAAACTTAAAAAAAAGACTTTTAAAATAATTTTTTCCCTTCTCTACACTTTCATTTTATAATAGCAATGACTGCCCATAGGCAGGGTAATTTTCATGTATTAATGATGACTTTTCCTGGGTAATGACTGAAGATATTGCCAAGAGCCACCAACCTTCCATGGTTGGCTATTAATCTTCCAGAAATGCCCTGTGACTTGACTGTAATGACTTAATTGTATTCTAACAGTTTGAAACCAGCATAATTCCCCTGCATTTTGTCAGTCATTATATATTCCTGGTAGTGGTACTAGAATTGTTTTCTTCTATCAACAGTGCCTCTTGAAAGAACAACAAAAACCTTTAATACAATGATGTATTTTTAAAATCATGAGAGCATAACCAGGCTGATAAAATCACTGTCATTGCATCTTTTCTTGTAAAACAGATCATTGCCAGTGGTGATAGTGAAGTTGCAAAAATAATCTCCTGCTGTAATGCCATAATATACATCATTATTCAGTTACATTGTACAAAGATTTGTACAGGACAGTGAAGAAAAGTACCTCAATTTATTAGTATCATCCAGCATATTAAACCTAAAAGCAGGAAGGTATTTTCAGCATTGTACTTATGATGTCACTGTGAAATGTTGTCTCTGGTGACCATACCCAATGTGTTGTGTAGAGTGGAACATAAATTACTGAGGAATATGGTTTTATTTAAGAAACCTGATCTCTTTAATATACCCCAGAGAAGGCTGTCGGATTATTTGGTCACGGAGTAGATCCTTGCATGTATGGAAACTTTTCTGATTATACTGAGCTCTAGGGGCAAATTAAAGTGTTAAGGGAGCAATAGTACCTCTGGTGGGTACTATCATTCTCCTTTTGGGGTAGTTTGGCCATCTTTGGTCCCACCTGGCACTCAGCTCTCACCTGTGGCTCCTGGAAGCTGCCAGCATGCAACAGCAGCCACACCCCGGGATGGTTTTGATTGGCCGGCTAAACCTTCAGTGAGTTAAGGACTTCCTCTGCATGCAAAGATAGGCTTTGGCACATTGAGTGGATGAGACCAATAGAGGGTCCAATGGTCAAGAATGGTCTTGCCTACATATTTCGGCAATGACATCATGCCATTATTTTAACATCTGTTTTTGGCATCTGTCTTTCTCAAGAGACAATGAAGTGCACCTCCAGGGTTGAAGTCAAACTGAAGTGTCTTTCCCATGGTGCAAGCCTGGGCAGTGTGTATGGAGGTCCTAGGCTGTCCAGACAACAAGAATTTTTCTCTTCCTAGATGGGTTACTTTTCCAAGTTGACATGCCCTGAGTTCATGAATGGTATCACCCAATATTAACTTAAGAACATAACTGGTTGAAACCCAAGGACCGTTTAATCCAGCATCTTGTCTCCCTCAGTAGCCAACCAGATTTATCTGAAAAGCCCATAAGTAGAATGTAAAGAATCAGCCCATTCTGATGCAGTTATTCCCTAGATCAATTATATACCCTTTCACTTTGTGCAAAGATGCAGGATACATACCTAGTAATTTACAATGTAAAATTAAAAACATGTAGTGGGAGACCCAATGGGTGCCACCTAAGTAACAGAAGACGTCTGTCTGTAAAACAATGAGGGATGCTTTAAGGGAATACCCACTCCCCCTTGTAGCTGTCCCCCACCAATAATCTCTGGAAATTTCACATTATAGCACAAGTTGCAGGACAAATTAATTTCATATAGTGTGAAATTTACTTTTTGCATTATGTTGAGGTTAGCTTGTCCTATAACTTGTGGTATAATAGAAATAGCTGAGTGACTAAATGATTGAACAAGTTATTGAGCAATGGGTCACTTAAGTGCTAGCAGCCATTATGCTTATTGAATGTAAATGTATATGAAAGATATCTCTGCATCTTGGAATTACATTAACTGGTGACAGCTTGAGACACATGAGAAATTAGACCAACAAGGTCAGTACATTCTATAATTATGTTATTGTAGTTCCATTTGAAGACCACTGTTTAAATCTGGATCATGCATCAGACTGATCCAATATGACTGCTTTTTAATGGTGTTCTAATATAATAAAGGGAGGGGGGAGTCTCCTTAGAAATAAAAACATAGTAATGATATGAGGTATTAGAATTCCTTAATAGAGACACACATTGCTTACATGAACAATCAGTTTCCTGGAATCATCCCACATTTTGCTGGCTAAAATGAAAGATGTCAGCTGGACCTTGCGAACATCTGTTTTCAAAGCTCTAAGGAACAAAATTGTTCAGAATGTTCTCAGGTTGTACTACATTAAAGCTACTGAGCTTTTTCAGCACTCTCTCACACAGTGACACACAACCCACACAATTTCATTTTAGAATGCCCTCAATAATATTTCACTTTCTTGGTAAAGCTAAACCCTATTTAATGAGAAAAGGAGACGTTTGCATTGGATCCCAACCACTGGAAGAGTGTGTGTGAATACCCCACAGCAAATTGCTAGGTGGCTTCCTTTATTCAACTCACCAGGCCTCTTCCTCTGGCCTTGGCACAACCCACAAAGGATGACATCTCTGCCACATAGCCTCCCCACTACAGTGGTACATCTGGTTACATACTTAATTCGTTCTGGAGGTCCGTTCTTAACCAGAAACTGTTCTTAACCTGAAGCACCACTTTAGCTAATGGGGCCTCCCGCTGCTGCCACGCCCCCACCGCGCAATTTCTGTTCTCATCCTGAAGCAAAGTTCTTAACCCGAGGTACTATTTCTGGGTTAGGGGAGTCTGTAACTTGAACCGTATGTAACCCGAGGTACCACTGTACTTATCTGAGGAGGATGGCGCAGTGGTCAGAGGTTTCAAGACACATAGCTCCAAGTGAGCAACTTGCTTCATCAGAAGTTAGGAGACTTTTAAAGTATGTATTCAGACTACCTCTCCCAGGCATCACTCTCTTCAGAGTCTTAAAGGGTCAACCTCTGCCTCCCACTCCATTCCATAGGCTCTTCCCTGGTATTCTCCCTGCACTGTTGCACCAAGTGATGTGTGGTTAGAAGCACCTGATTTCTCAGACTTAGGGGAAGTTGCCCATGTGAGTACAGACTACAGGTCCTGGTAGCCCAGGACATTCTTCTGGGGACTCCTTTGGTGCTGTGTTACCCTGATCTCCAGCAGACAGCTCAGAGCCCTGAACTTGATCATGCTGCTTAGCTGGTGCCTCTGCAGTTTCTGGCTCTGTGTCTGGATTGCTGCTGGATTCAGAGGTCATGCCACTGACTATCTGAGTAATTTTCTCAGTGTTTAGCTGAGAAAGAAATTGCTAGATGCAGTACAGCCTGTCAATAAGGAGGAAAACCTTTAGCAATTCCCCAAGCCTTAGAACATAGGAGAAATCGATTTGTTCCCCCCCCCTCCTCCTCACCCCCAATCTGGCATTTTGTAGCAGATAAGGAGATAAAATCCTGATTTTCACTGGGTCCCATGGTTATAAGTTCTAATTATTAACTCCTGTTCTCTTAGCTTCACAGTAATATTAGACTTGAGAAAGGAAATGAAGGAGGGATTGGTACTAACCTTGTGAGTCAGCTCCCAGGGGTGTGTTCTTTTAAGCTAATAAACAAATTGTAAATTTCAGCTTATATAATGTGTCCAGGAAACTATAAATTAAATAATTGTACAAGTGTCCTAGATAATGCATCTGGAGTTGGTTACTACACTCACATCCTACCAAGAGCAAGCACATCATGAGATATTGGAAATCTGATAACATTGCAAGCCTTTGAGCACCATGCATTCTCATCTGGAACAGAGTTTCCTGTAGTATTGCTGATATGCCAGATAAAATAAATGGGTGTCCAAAATCAACCTCCATTATTACTGCTCTCTTTTAGTTCCTGTCAGTGCTGTGATTTGTTGCTAAATGTAACTGTACATAAAACAGCAGGAGAAGTGCAGGGTTTCTTCCTCCTCCTCTGCTGTTTTGCATTGATGCTGAGTTCACTTTTAGACAAAAAAGAAAAACGAATGTGGCTTACATAGCTTCTTGGTAAAGAGAATGTGGTTAATTCTGCTTTTCTGCTATGGTTAGGTGTACAATTTTTTATTCAATAGGACGAACTTCCAAGTAGCTATTCACTTTCAAGTTTCTCGCTTGGGGATGACATTGTTATTTCTCTTTTCATCCTCCTGATGTTAATATTCCTGTACTGGGCTTCTACACAATAATAAGCACTAGAATTCCCCACCCCTATCTCATTGATAACAGCAAAAAATAAGTACAGCAAACAATATAGGCTGTAGAATTAAGTGTATAAAAAAGATTCTGTTAGTTCCTCCACATTATACCCTTACAGAAATAATTATGAAAAATATACTCTAGGGAAGGAGCATTGCTCAGTAATAAGGCACCTGCTTTGCATGCAAAAGTTGCCAGATTCAAACTCTGACATCTCCAGGTAGGGCTGGGGAAGTTTTCTTCCTGAAACCCTGAAGATAATCTGTCAGAGCTATTGAAGCAGATTCTGTTACATAGCCAGGGCAAACCCTAGACTGAAAAGGGCCAAGGAAAACCATTTTATTCAGGAAAGCTTAGAATTGTTCAGCCACAACATGCTAAAGTATAACTAATTCACATTTATTGTATAAAAATACTCCTTGTTTCTTCTGAATATCATTCAGTGACTGTATTCAGACGTAATGCCAAACCATGGCAGATTAATGCAATGGGGCTTCCCAAAGCAGGATATCAAATCACAGTTTGAAGTTAATTTGCCTAACTGGGGTTTGTGGTTATGTTTGAATTCACAAGAAATTTCCAAGCATCAGAGCTTTAGCTCTGCCTCAGTAGGCTTCTGCCCTATGAAGATGAATGTTGTTCCACTTTGAGAAGCTACTGCCCTTCAGAGACAGAAATGAAGTTAAGAGGCTGGGTTGCTGAACAGATGGACAATAAAAGCAGACAAGCGGCTATAAACTATGGTTAGCCTGCTGTGTATGTGCAACCGTGGTGTGGATTACTAACTGTGGCTAATACAAACCATAGTTTGTGTGATGGCTGAATTGAGTCAGTTCTTTTGTGAGTGTGAGGGAGCTATTGTGATCCTTGGGACCCTTCAAAGTATATGAAAGTTATGTACCAATTAAGAGATAGATTGAGAAATCAAATAAACCAAATTAACATAATCTACATGCTCTCATTTTTTCATTGTTTTGCAAGAAGGATTATGATGTTCTTGTGTTTGTGTAGTCTGACTGTGTTTGAACCTTGTTTTGAAATAAAGGAACAACAGCTGTAGCCTTGGGTATCTTTTGAGAGTAGGTGTGGTTCATACCCACCATCCCAGCAGGATGGCTTTGTTTTATTTGAAATGAACTTGGCTGCCTTAACTGAACTTGAATGAACACAGAAAAAGTACAAATCTTCCTTTGAGATCTTCTTGTTCTTTCTTCCTAGAACAGTAAGCCAAAAAGGAAGGTCTTCAGCTTTAATGGTGTCAGACATGAAAAACAGCCCTCATGAGGAGGCTGTATTTTCTTGCTTCAAAACATTAGCTGGAAGGATAGATGTTCCTAATGCCACTGTTCTGAGCAACATAAGGACAAGATAATCCTTAAATACAAGTAGCCCAGCAAAATAATAGATGAAGCAATATTTAAAGATGTGTATTTTGACAGCACTGAAGTGTTGTTTATGACCAATTGCACACAGACTTAACAATTTAAAATCACAGTCCTTCCAGTAATGACTTGCTAGGATTTTGTATTATATGAATTTTATACTATGTGAAACAACTCAGATGGGGAAGGCTTCCAGACCCTTTTGTAGGGTAATATCGTCCTCATTCTGCTCTAGATGTCACCATCTGTTGTTTAAAGATAAACAGCGTGGAACTATTACCTGAGAGGAAGCAAAATGTTTTCTAATACTTCTGTGAAATCCACGCTGAACACAAAATTCACTATTGATCATCAGGAGAACCATGTTACATAGATGTTACATAGATGGAAATGTAACCAAGTAATTGTAACTTGCCATGTTCTTAACCTCCTATTCCACTGTTGGTGGTGTGTTTCAAAACCAGATTTATTAAGTCCTGGGTGAGCCACCAAGCATAGTTGGTAGGTTGCAATTTATTAGTTGGGAGGTTCTGCAGGCCTGATCTAATGTAGCAGTGCTAGCTGCTTTTGGAGTCAATATACTGTACTAGGTTAGAATTATTGATTTGGCCGACTATTTGTTCACAATAAAATCACTCAGAGTGTTTGGCTATATGGGATTATTTCCTCCACTTTTTGCCTGTTGTGTAGTTGGGAAAAAAGGTTGAACACCCCCCCTCCTTCAATCAGCTGTTTGACTGGGAAGGGTAAGCCTTGGAAATCAGAAAGACTCATGTGACTTCCTCTCTACTGAAATGTTTTTCTGAGCTGTGTGGAAGATGTTTATGGTAAAGCAGCTTCTGTATGGCTAGGTGAACATTTAAAGGATTGCCTAATTCCACATGTAGCTGGTCCACCAAACAATATACAGCCAGTTTCAGGCTCATTCTGTTTTCTATATTCTGCTGTTCTAAATCCGTTGCATTATTTCAGTGACTACGTTCCATGTACATGTATGATTTAAGTAGAACTGGCATGCATTAAAACTGGAGACCCAATATCTGTCATATTCCAGTACTATGAATGTTACCTGCAGAGAAATACGCTTTAACTGCAGTTACCCAGCAGGTCAGTACTTACAACAATTTAAATGTAAGGGGAAATGGGTGGAAATCCCACTGTATTTTAGTGACCTGTTGCCATTTAAATTTGGTTTTAGTTCAGATGTAATATTCAATACATCATTGGCTGTAATTGCAACTACTCTATGCTTTTCAAAATGTAGTTTATGAAACACAGCACCTCCCCTGACAATAGTCTTACTCTTTCTTTTATAAGTATGTCTTCCACTGAAGAAAAATTACTGTTGACATTTTTCACATAAAGCCAACTTGCCCTTTAAATCTTATCCAGGTGGAGATAAGAACTTTATCCTCAAATTTAAAGCCCTGCACACAAGTGCACACATACACACAGAGCGAGAGAATGCCTGGGATATAATAGACAACAAACGTGAGCATAGGACTACTTTTGCAAACTTTGTTTCAAACAGAAACAAAACAAAAAAACTCTGAAGGGATCAACATATTCCCCCCTCTTCCTTCCCTCAAAATGAACAGTTCACACATGGTAGCTTTAAAGTCTTTAAAGTGGTTTGAAAATACCCTTTTGCTTTCCCACTGTGCCCTCCTTGCATACATAGATGCCTTGATTCATTCTGCTTGAAACTGAGCATGGCCTGTAAAAAAATAATCTGTAACGTTAAGTTAAAACTAACCAAAGGAGAACATTGTCAGCAAAAGCTGAAACTGGCTTAGACTGAGTTAAAGTAATAAGGCCAGTGTTACCTGCTCTACCTGACTGCAGCTCAGTTCTGACACCTCTCAGGTGGGCACCATTGCCATCTAAGAGAATGAAGGTGTTTATAGTGTGTTCTGGCACCTCTTTGAGCTGCCATGATATTTTCAAAAGAGTTTAATGGTGTAGAAGATATGATCGTGTAATGAAATTGTGGACCTGAATCCACTGCATCTGTGAAAGTGGTGTGCCTACAAAAATAGTTTTCAGGTTATGGAACATGAACTGAAAACTATTTTAGGAGACATGTTTCCCTTTTCGATGACAGTTCTATAAAAGTGAAAATCCCCAATGACTCACAGTACTCCTAAACACCTTTGGGAAGAAGATGTCAAGAGGATACCAGGCATTGCTGCACTTCAACTCCTAAAGAAAGGTGCTACATTGATCTCATTGGCCTTGAAAGAATTCGGTGTTTGAAAGTGATAGCATTGTAACTTTTCTTGCAAGTTGGAACCTATAAGGTGTACAAAGCGGGGAGATGGACTTTGTTGGCAGTCAGGAATAAGCTTCTAGCTACTGCTGTTGGTTATCAAAGCAGCAGTTCATAAAAGCTGACCAATTAACAGATATTGTGTCTCCTGTGCACAGAATCCTCGAAACATCTTCAATAGCACAGTGTTCAGTAAGTATGGGGAGCAATGACACTTCAGCATGTTTTCTAGGGCTTGGTCATTCTACCTGTTCTCATTTTCAACCAGTTATGGAAGTCTTCACACACAATATCACTTGACAGAAGTGACATCCTTCTACACAAGGGGTGACAAGATGGCCCCTGCCTCCCCCCAGCCGTAGAGCGACCGAGGGTGGCCGCAGTCCATCCCGTCCGCATGGGCTGCTGCTCTCATGCGCCATCTGTACGCGCATCCATACGGGCTGCTGCTCTTGCTCGCTGTCCGTATGGGCTGCCACTCATGCGGCAGCCTGTATGGTCGCCATGCAAGTGGTAGCCCGTACGGCTGCCGCATGCGAGCAGCAGCCCGTACGGACTGTGCATGTGTGGCATTCTGTATGGAGTGTGCACGTGTGGGATGCCACACATGCGCAGTCTGTACGGGCTGCCACACATGCGCAGTCCATATGGGCTACGCCGTCCAGGCGCCGGAGTGGGTTCCAGAGCACACCAGGCACTCCTGTCTTCCACTGCCTCCCGCAGTTTGGTCAAACTCACGTTGGTAGCTTCAAGAACACTGTCCAACCATCTCGTCCTCTGTTGTCCCCTTCTTCTTGTGCCCTCAATCTTTCCCAACATCAGGGTCTTTTCCAGGGAGTCTTCTCTTCCTATGAGGTGGCCAAAGTATTGGAGCCTTAGCTTCAGGACCTGTCCTTCCAGTGAGTACTCAGGGCTGATTTCCTTAAGAATGGATAGGTTTGATCTTCTTGCAGTCCATGGGACTCTCAAGAGACTCTTGAGAGTCCCATGCAAAACCTACATTTATTTTAAGCTCATCAGAAAGTGACATTGCATGTGTTGGATACTGATCCACAAACATATATCTGTAGCACCCCCCCCCCAATACTTATTTCAGATGGTGATTTCAGCTTCTTGTTAAAATCCTAGCTAAACATCAATAGGCTAACCAGCTTTCCTAGAACAAGGCCTTATCTCAGTTTTCCATTCAAACAACTGACCAGTTTATAATTGCTTGTGGTGCTGGCCATTCTTCCTCATTTTGTGCAGTTTTGTTGTTCACATCTCCCTCTTTCCATGCTTGGAAATTTTAAGTTTTGTTCTTCTCATAATTGTGTTTTAATGATGGTTTAATTTTAATTTTATTTTTAATTTTTGTAAACCATATTGAATAACTCATTGGGGTGGGGAGAGTGGAATGTAATTTTTTAAACAAATAAATAAATACACATATTTAAAGGGCACTTGTCTGTAATTACAGAAGCACAATTCCCCCTAGAATTAAACCATAGATTTCTTTGCATTCAGGACTCAAGTTTCAGGACTAGTTCTAACAACCTTTATGTAGTCACATCCGAGTGGTAAAAAAATGAGATTGCCTTTCACATTTTCAATGCATTTTAGTTGGTGGAGTCAGGCTTCCAGTTCATATTAATGATTGTGAGTGGAGAATCAGTAAAATTTGGACAAAAACATTCAAAACCTCATTGCCCAGAATAAAATCATGCTTATTTTTACAATTGTGAAATCTTATCTTCAAATCTCATGAAATAAGATTGTAAAGCATTTATATTCAGATTGCATATTTTTGAAGAGGTAAAAAAACCCCACCTTAGTTTGTTGGCTTTGGGTGCAGTGAAAAGAGTCTGAAGTTTACATTGACTTGCTCAGCTTTTTGATGTTTGCAATCAGTAAGATCCTTTCAGGGTCCATATTTCAGCCATCAATCACAATGCTATGGGCATCTGTCCAAGGCTGTATTTAATCAGGCATTTTTTTTCTTGGATGGAGCTCAGCTGCTAGGTAAAGGACTCAGCCTGGCTGACAAAGTTTAAGGGAATAATTGGGAATATAAAGAGGTTTGTTGCAAGTTGAACTGGCTTCTTTCAGGAATGGTTGTTTTTGTTACATAGTTAGGCTTTCTTTCCCTGATTATTTTGTGGCGGTTTATTTTTGATTTGGGGTGGAGGGGTTGTCTAAAATATCAGATTTGGCACTGACACGAAATCTGTGCACATATTTATTAACTTATCCTCTCTCCTATGGCCAGGATTCAGGACTAATTCTTATGTGTAGGTTCAATAAACCTGATTAATTTTGTAATCTGACACTTGAATCCACATTCTGGTATTGTAATTCATTACTCACCATACAGTGGTCATCAGTATGAGGCTTCTTGTGTGAGCTGTTGCTCATAATGTTTTTGGTTTTTGTTTCCAGGAATCAGCACTGCCTTCTGAACCCTCGCAAGTCCCCTACAGGGTGAATCAGTACTTTTGATTTACAGTTCATAGGATTATAGTAAGAAATTAGAAAGGACTATGGTATGCATAAACCAGGCATGTCCAACTTCCAAGAGACTGCGATCTACTCCAACCATAAAAATAGTGGCAGTGTTTGAACCCATTGGATTGACCAAAGTTGTTGAGCTTTTGGGGGGAGGGATGTGATCAACCATGATCGACTAGGGACACCCCTATAGACCTGTAGGACTGTAAATAATCTTTTGAGGAATGCTGTCAATACATCAATGTGTATTTTGCATTCACTGTGATATGAATAGTGTTAGTATGGTTTTAATATTTGTAATTTAAGCACAGCCCCAATTCAGACAATTCTCTGAGTCCAAACCATAGTTAGGAAGATTGTAAATAAGCTCTGGTCTCACATATTTCCTCTATTTGCTGCTCAGCATTAACTGTAGCATGCTGTGACATCCCCAACTAAGGTTGCCATACGTTTGGTAAAAGCCGGATATGTCCTCTTTTGGGGACCCAACATACCCATCTGGGCAGATTTTTACATTTTAAAGGAAATGTCTGGGTTTGGGGGGAGGGGGTTCCAGGGGCTCGGGCTCGGGCTGAGGCTGAGGCTCTGCACTCCGCAGCCACTGCCAGCCTGAGCCGGGGAAAGAGGCAGCCCCACAGTTTCCCGGCTCAGGCTGGCAATGACTTGGGCTGTCTTCTTTCTTGCTCTTCAAGATATGGCAACCCTATAATAGTGAGCTCTTTCCCCTTTGAATGAGGATCCAAAATCCTGGGTTCCTAATTCTAGTTTTGAGTTCTGCATGATGTTTAGCAGCAGGCAGAAAATTTAGGGAATTATGCAGTAGAAGGGGAGGAAGGAGTGCTTGAGTGTAGGGGTTGTTTCCCCCTCCCCTTTAATAGCCCATCATGTCTTCTCGGGTCTTGTGTGTCTTTATTCTGAGGAAAGTGTAGACTTGGCACCTATGGTATTTTGTTTTTGCTTTGAACAGCTAGTCTTGAAGAATAGTATGTAACTGAAAGCCTGCTCCTAGAATTTTCCCTTGAATTACTGGTGGGTATTTGCCACCAGAAAGCAACAGGAGATTATGGACTGCGAATTTGAATATTCCTCTTAAAACTTGTGGCTGTGTAAGTGCTTAATGGATGTGAAGAGAATGAGGAAAGAGTCTTTTTGTGTGTGCATGTATTCTACTGTGAAAGTTGTTTTGAACAGAGAGTACCGGTACTTTACCTTCTCCAAGGATGCCGACATGATATCAAATCAGAATTTGTCTTATACATGTTTTGTATATATATTTCACATGAATTATTATCATTACTTGGAGTTTAGATTTGAATTATGAGTAATTTATTTTACAAGAATTGCACTGTGATTCCTTACTGGTTTCAAAATAGAAGCTTTTTTCTATTTTAAATTCAACACTGCATTATGCCATTGAAGGAGGCATTCAAGCAACTGTCAGATATTCAGCAAAGATACCTTTCTTTTATTTCAATGTGCTGTTCATCAGACTTAAAAAAAACTAATAGTAGTTGGAATGCCACTTGTAGTTTTTAACAATGGATCAATGCCATATTAGAAATGTACCAACCAGAGTTTTAACAGGGATTTGTTTTGTGCTTGATCTGTTCAACATTATCATTAATTACTTCAGTGAAGGAGTGGAGAACATACTCATCAAATATACAGACAACCCCATATGGAAAGGATTTCATATATTTTAGTAGATTGGTGTGGGGTGAAGATATTGCAGATCTGGGCTGAAAGCATTTGAAATTTAATACAACAGTATAGTACACAGAAAATAAAAAGATTGAAGGCATATCTCATAAAGGTGTGTCACATATGAGGTTTAGTGATAGCAGAATTATCCATGGTGCTTAGCTTAGTTTGAGCATTATGCTCCAACTAGTTGAAGCTTCATTTTTCAACAAATTAACTTAGCAATGGCATTTTGTATAACATTGACTTGTTATAATTCTTGCAATAACCCTGTAAAATGGGGCAGTATTATTATTTTAGTATTGTAAATGTGGGCTGGGTCAGAGAGAGGTAAGAACTTCTATAAGCCTACCTAGCCTGTATACTCTTGGGCCTAATTCAAGGGACTAGAAATGGCCTGTAAAGCCCTGAATTGTTGGGGCCAAGTATCTGCAAGAATACCTCCTTGAAAGAAGCCAACTTAAACTTCATGCAGGAGGGGCTTTTCTTGTGGTCCCCATAGGGCAACCCTTGACCTTGGGTTAAGGGTTTAATTAATAAACCCTGGCACCAACCAGGGTTCCAATTAATAAACCAACAAATGGGTTGGTTGATGCAGAAGACACAACTAATGCCTGTGCCCAAACCTGCTGACATGTGTAATCAATAAAATTGTGGCTTCTTTAATCCCAAAATGGCAGTCCTGTGTTTATTGCAACTTCCCAAGCCCTGGTTCTCCATTCATGGCTTCAGCTACAATGAATGCTCCATATTTATTATTTCTGCTGACCTTTTCCTTGAAGAACATGGAAAATAAAATTTAAAAACTCTATCCAATTGAGTTTGTACACTGATAGATGGAATAAGATAGAATGTATCTTGACTGGGGATGCCTGAACTCCTTTAAATTAAAGTGACAGTATTAAAAAAAGTCCAGCTTTTATTAAGGTTATTTTATTATGATTTTTAAAATCCATTTAGAAACAACAAAAATTAAAATCCATAATAGAAACAACAAAGTATTTAGGGCTTCATTTCAACCAAAAGCTTTTGTATGAATTAAGAAATTGGGATGTATTTTGTTCATGGTTCTCTTTAGTAGGTTCTCATGCTCTTGTCAGCTGGTGAAATGGCAGAATAACTTCTGTGATACCACTTGGTTGAGGCAATATATTTGGAAACAATTTGCCAACCAGTGTTTGCTTTTGAGAACAGCAGGATAGACAGCCAAGCAAAAACAGACTTACAAAAAGTCTCAGGAAAATCCCCCAATCCCCCAAAATATGTTTCTGGTTTGCTTTTTTAACAAAATAATTTCTCTGAATGCACAATCTGTCATATTCTAATGAGTGCTGGGTTGTTTATCAGTTTGCTCTGGTTTTAATTAGAAGCAGCAACAACTCAATTTAGAAGTAGCAACCATTCATTGCAATAATAATGGATTGTATCCAGATTTCACTCCCACCAGGGGGAACATGCTTTGGGAAGAGTTCTGCTCAGGGGGTGCTTTTGATGTCAGAAGGGAAGGCACTTTTTGGCTTTTTCCTCTCCCCCTGCAGCCCCCAGTGTCACTTCCCACAGTTGTTCTGCTGAGTAAGAGAATCCCCCAGAATGTTATAGGAGATGGCACTGGGGAAGGAGCTGAAGCAGGAGGGCAAATTGTTCAGTCCATGGACAGAAGGAGCCTTTTTATTTTAAGGTAGCTCTGTTAGATTTTGTTTATATGTGTACATTTCATATAAACAGTTATATATCAAGAGAAGAAATAACAGCCATTAAAAAAATGTCAAAGTCAACAGTACAAAATGCACAATATTCCATAGGTTATGAAGTATTGGGGGGGGGCAAAAGCAGTAACACTGAGTCCTTCCAGAATGAGTTCTTGGTTAATGAGGGACTGAGATCTGCTCCTGAGGCATTGATAAGGGGTATAAAATGAACTAAGTAGCCTCAGAGCTCCCTGAGATTTTGGGCATTTTTGATTGCTTTTCTGAAAGAACAGTTTGCCGGATATGATTTTACAAGAGATGATAAAGTATGGACCTGTTCCAATATCCTTATGATGTATTCTGAAGGATGAATAGATAGTGGGCATATCATATAGATCATTCAATAGCCTTATGCACTTACTATGCCAAACTCCTTTTGTAATCATGTAATGATGTCTTTCCACTTGCACAACAGAAACCTGCTTCCCTCCAGCCTGTTAAGCTCACCTAAATCTGTTCCCTAACCCCTTATAGTAGATTTTGAGGGCACATGGGGGATTGCGGAAGGGAGGAAAAGGAAAGTCCACTCAAACTATTCCTGGATCTCACCTGTGGCTCAACCTAGCTGTGCATGTAGCAAAAAGCAAATTAATGTGCAACTAGCCAATTGGCATAATAATTGCATTCTGCAGGTGAGAGTTTACTGTGGATCTTATCATATCAGGCAATCTGTTTTGCACAATATAAGACTAGGGCTTTAGTGTTGTGACACCTACACTTTGAAATTCTGTTCCCTTGAATATTAGACTGGTCCCACATCTGTTTTCTTTTTGGCACCTACTGAAGTTCTTTTTTCAGCAAACTGAAGTCTTTCCTAGTCTGATTCTATTTGGATATATTTCTATTATTTTATCAATTGTTGTTTACTGCCCTGGTCTACATTGAGAGGAAGGGCTGGAAATAATTGTATAAATAAATACACTATGGAAGGGTGATTTCTTTGTGTTCAGTGGGTCAAATTTATACTATAAAACATTTAGAAAACAATTTCACAATCATGATTTTTAGAATTATTAACAATCTCACATTTCCTTGGTACTACAATGGCTGACCCCCAAAGTTAGCAAATTTCCAAGATTTAGTACAAAACAATAGCTGGCATAGACAGGAAGTTTAAATTGTGAAAGAAAATAATAAAAAGGAAAGTATTTATATAGATAGATTCACTGTCTAAGAAACACAGCATTTCTGCTCAGAAGAAAATATTCATGTAGCAGATCAGACATTCCTAGGGGGAGGAGGGAAGGTGGAGAGTACCCATTTTTTTCCACTTGCATTTTTTTTCACTTGAATAATACACAACATGAAACATTTTCTTTATATTCTCAGAAATTATAGCCATGACCTAATCCTTAGTCACCAAGACAGTGACAACAGAGCTTAAGCTCAGCGCAACTAACCTATTCTTAAAAATGCAGACTATCTAAAAATATATATTGGATAAGAAATGAGGAATTATATAATTATAACTGAATAAAAGCCGGAAGAAGTATCAAATAGCGGGGATTTGATAACTAGCTGAGAAGTGATAAAATCATCAATTGTTAACTGAAACAAATTGTACAGTAAATGAAGAAGTGATTTTGATAGGCATTTTAATCATTTAAAGATGCTAAGGCAATATTACCACCACTATTAACCCACTCAAGGATGTAACCATCCTAGTAGCAGGGTAATGACAGTAATGTTATTCAATGTTATTGCTTTTTTTGTATACTTCTATACCTTAGAAAACTATTAACAAAATCAAGGTGATTATCACACATTAGAATTTACCTATTGTTAGGGAAGAACAGTAAAATATGACTTTTTAAAATATCAGTTACTATAAAATAATATAGTAGACAGTGAGATACTTGAAATCTAAACATGCACATTCTAGCCCAGCAATCCACTTTGAAAGTGTGCTATATTCAATGTTGCATGAACAGACTTCTGCTCTAGAGAGTTCCCCGAAATCTCGGCAGCAGACTTTGTGGATGCATGGGGGCACTATGGGGGTGGAAATTTGTTCCTCCAGTGGAGTGTGTTATCCTCTTTGAAAGACATTAATGGATTTCATCCATGGAGTTTCTCTTCTGATTTCCCTATTGAACATAAGGATCAGCTCCTCATTCTTGCTACTACCAATCAATTGAATCAGTAATTTCATTAATTCAGGTAGAGAACTTTTTATTTATTTTATTTATTACATCTATATACTGCTCGTTATCCAAGGATCACAGCATGGTTTATAGTATAACTTTGTATCAGGGTGTTAACTTGAAAAGAGATGTTTCATTGAATCACTGTAGCTCACTTGCTGGAACCAACTGAATTCGTTCACTGTCTTGAGCATCTTTCCGCAATGTACCTGCTTGCTGCTTATTAAATGATGTACTCTAGATTTAGCTCACTTTGGCAGATGTATAGGGGATAGCAAATGGATACACCTGTCTTTGGACAAGGACACTGTACTAAATGACCTTTCAGCACCATCCAACTCCATTTGCTATTGTTCTGGAAAGGGATGCAAGCTTGAAGCAGATTTATGAACTGAAACTTTAGTTGATTGATCAATGGGGATGATATAGTAGGCAATACTGAGAGTTAAGGGGAAAGCACTCATTTTTACAGGTGATTTGGCTCTGGTGTGTTATGATAAAAGATGACACAACTTCCTTTTAGTTTGCAACTCCTTCTTTGATTAATCAAAAAGGCACATATCTAGGTACTGGTAAAATGCAAATATGCTTATATTTAATATTTAATTGAAATGAATATTTGATTGAATGAACTTATTAGAGTGTAGATTAATTCTTCAGCCATTTGACACCTCTAATTCTATAAAATCAACAGAACTTATTCTAATGTGTTTAGTAATGGGATATCCCATACTGGAGGGGAGTTAAAAATTGTCCTGACCATATCTGCAAGTTTCTGAAAGCGTGACTTTCATTTTTAAAATTTATACAATTTATATTGAATAAATAAATTGGGAAAAAATCATAATTTGCATGATTACTTGCAAAGCTCTAAAGCAACTTATGTTGTTTTCAGTGTTCACAACACTATGAAATCTCACTTGTGGTTCAGTTTTGTAGAACAACCTCATTATGAATTTGATATGATTTCCATAATATGTCCATTGTTTTCTTGCACCATGCACTGTTCCATCTACATATGGGCTTGCAACAAGCTACATCTGTCCCTGATACATGATACAAGAGAAATATTCCAGGAATGCTCTGACCACTGCTAAGCTACAGTGTATAGATACATAATATTCCCCATGGAGCTACTACTGGAGAAGGAAATGTATTCTTAATCAAGCGACTTGCAAACCTTTTCATGCTGTAGGAAAAAAGGTCCCCAAATATACTTTATAGGAATTTCAGGAGATGGAGTCAACCTTGCCAGTGTTAAGGAAGAAACCGCTGCCTAGAGCAGTTTAAAACAGGACGGAACTACATTGTGAAAGCTATAAGCTTTCAGGGGGAGAATGTATGTTGATGTTTATATTCTTGTTTAGATACAGCTTTAGACTGAGAACCTTAAGATTTCCTGACAATATCTGTAGGCTTACTCACTCTCATTCTTTGTATTTTGCTGTGTTGCTACTTCACAGCAAAATCTGTGACAGATTTTATTTATGAGAGAGAAATAGGAAAAGCAAGTTAAATATAGGAAATGAACTTTTATTGTGCAGTGTGTCAACATCTGGATTGTCGTTTACTCCAGGAAAACTTGACGTGGCGTATCTTCCAAAGAAATACTATTTTCCCCTCATTTTTTTCGCTTTTGTTGTGATTGTTTGTTTTTAAATGTGCTGGCTTACTGAGTTCAAAATTATGGTGACTCATTCAGCACCAGAACTGAACAATGGAGACACAATAAAAGCCCTCATCTGTGTCTGAAAGCCAACTTGGATAATTAGATCAAGGGTGTTCCTTCAGTCACATGTTGATTCACTGAGGCAGGGTTAGGTTAAATTAGCAGTGCTGATCAGCTTGGTTTATACATGAACTGCAAAGTCTGCCCTTGCATTGGACTGTTACTTCTTCAGTTGACCGTGTAGAAGAGTTGTTCCTAACATGGTGCCCTCCAGATGTATTGAACTACAACTCCCACCATCCATAGCCAGCATGGGCAATGGTCAGGGAGTTCATAAGCCAAAACAGCTGTGGGGAAAGCAGGTTGTGGAAATGCAGCTGCTGAATAACCAGTAGAAATGTCCCTTCAGAAGCTGTTTCAGATTCTACATGCCGTTCTTTCCCGACACTTATTTCTATTTTTGTTTGAGCTAATCAAACAAATGGACAGCTGAACAGGAATCTAAACCGACTTAAAATTTAAGATGTCAGTTAGTCTAATATGAAACAGTTCTGCTGAAGACCAGCCCAAAAAAGGTGGGAAGTGTGTTTTGCTTAAATTTTCAGAAGGTACTAGCAGCCCCTGACTGTCATGACGTTTAAGCAACATGTGGCCAAATGGATCTGTTTGGCACCATGATGTTATTAGGTTCACAGTTCGAACCCTGATTGGTTGGGATTTTGAAGAGGGGGAAGATCCTGCAAATGTGCCAGAGCACCAGTAGACCACATCTGTGATCAGGCATGTAAAAGTGCTAATTACCCAAAAGGAAGAAGGTTGTGATAGCCACACTGTGAAGCCCGTGGAAATGCTTTTAAATTTATATGGATGTATAAAGATGACTGGATAAGAACTGAAACATGATTCTCAACAAGTATTTAAATACTTGAAAGTTAATTAAAAGTGCCAAATGCCTGGTTACCACATGTAGCCTTCGACACATGTATGCTTGGGCTTGTCTGTATTTGAATGGAAAAAGCGGCGAGTGAATCTTAAGCAGCAAAATTATATTGCAGTGAATTCCTAGATCTGAAGAACGCTAAAATGAATCTGCTTCACAATGGTTGCAAATACTTAAATACTGTACATGTGCTCATCCAGGCATGCCAACAAGATTTTCTAGGCTCCGTACATTATATGTGGATTGTGGGGAGGAGAATCTATTGGCAAGAGCTGTTTCTTATGTGCCTATATTGATTTAACCTAGTCTGCCTCACAGGGCGATATTCTTAATAGTTATTTGATTTATTACCTGCCCTCCATTGTAAAGTCTCGAGGTGGCTTACAATAACGTAAATTGTATTATTAAAAATAGTTTTAAAACAAATTACAGTGACAATAATAGAGTGGAATCTATTAATAGGGTGGATCCTATTGTAAGTATAAATGTGGTGTGGGTGTGTGAAGGATAATGTACATAACAGTGGGAATAAGCTTACTTTAACATGTGGGACATATACATTGAGATTATGCAATAATCAGGCCAGATTCATGTTAACTGAAGCTTTGAAATGATAGGGTCCCATTACCTTCTATATCTTCACAGCAGCCATATGAAGTAGGTTAGGTTTAAAATTGATTACTGGTCCCTGGCAGGAAGTGAGGAAAACCAATGTTGAGTTGAGTTTAAAATGAGAAACTGCACAAAGTCAGAGAATTTTCTTTTCATTTAACAAGGTTAGCAAAATGTGTTTTGTTTCTGTTTTCCTGAAAGCTGTGAAATACCACCAAGTCAGAGTATTTTTTATATTCCACAAACGCTTACACCATAATAGATTTGTTTTTAAGATAACAGAAGACCTGGAGATGATGATGATGATAAAAATAAAGCTCTTTAGAAAGTTATTTATTTATTTCATAAACTTTGTACATTGCTTGACTGTAAAAAACAAAACAAAACCCTCAAAGTAGTTTATAAAAAGATAGAGCATGAAAACCAAGAAAAAATTACAATAGTTAAAAACACACAAAGGGTTAAAATATTAAAAACAGGTTAAAATTAGCATCAATTCTTTTAAATTAATAAATTTCATGTATTTCTTCTTGGGGGAAGGGGACCCTAACAACCTTAATTAGCCCTTGCTCATCACTAGAATATTGTGTGTGTGTAATGCCATCAGTTTGAGATATACTTTGTGGTTATGGCAAAACACTATTTCAAAGGGTTAAAAAGAAATCACCGTGCTTAAATTTTGAGTGCCTGAGCTGTCATCAATCATAATGTTGTTTTTTGAAATTATAAACAAAATCACTAAAAAAGAAAGGTTCTAATGTTTGGGTTATTTTTGTGGTTAAGTGACTACTAATGTTTCCATTTAAATGATGAAAATGGGAAAACAGTTTTAGTGAGGCAGTTCACTTGTCTGTGAGCAGATGTTACTCCAATATAATCGGTAGTTACAGCATTGTAGTTAAAATACAAACCACTTTTATTCCATACTTTTGAAATGGTACTGATCAATCAGTGAATGAACATAATTTGCAGAGAGCGAGACAATCAGTTCAGTTTTACTCAGACTTTTCTAGAAAGAATAACCCACTTAAATATTTTATCAAAGTTGACTTGATCTTAGTTTCCTTGCATGGGGAACCTTTGGACTGCCAGATCTTGCTGAACTGCTACTGCTATCTATCCCAGCAAGCATGACCAGTGGCCAGGGATAATGTGAGTTGCCATTCAGCAACATCTGGAATTCCAAAGCTTCCTCACATCTGTTGTAAAGATTACATAGTAAGTTGTCATTTGGACAAATTTTATGTTCACTTTTCAGCTTAATGGTACAAGGTAGTGGACTGTATAATGTCGACTCCAGAAGAATGCTTTGTTATTTTTCTGAAGAAATTTGCAATCTAGCCCTACATATTTTCACAAAGTATTCTGTTTTCTTTAGTTGGAGGATGGGGAATCTGTGGTGCTACAGATGTTGGTTTCCAACTCTCATCAGCCCCAAGCAGTTTGGCCAGTGGTCAGGGATGATGAGAGTAGTAATGGGAGGGGCTCACGGGTTTGCCATATGCTGATGAGTCTGTTGATGTGTGTGTATATTCACACAGTCAATATCTGATGTCACCTGGAATTAAGCTATCTGAAGGGCATGTAGCAGGATTTGTGGGGTCTATATTAGCAACAAGGAAGATAAGCCTGAAGGGTAGTGGAATCCATAGTCCATTGGATTCTGCTGTTCCATGGGAATCCCTTCATGGTGAGTGCAAAATTCATAGTGTTCTGAAGGGGGGGGGGGTTGTCTGAATGACCCTGAAGCAAATCAGACATGGGGATGACCTTGACTACTGTATACTACCTTAGTTTATTTTGTAGGGGATTTTTAGGGGGGTAAGAATATTTTCTTTCCTCCAATGTGGCATGCAGCTATCTACAACATACATTATTCCAGGAGATAGACTGTGGGATCTGGGAATACCTGGGTAACAAAATCTCCTTCTTAAATCTGCCTATGATCTTCTGAGAGCTCTTTCTCTAGTGTTCTTTTGTACCATACAAACTGATTCTCAGAAAGAGCTTAGGAGCCAAGTCATAAAAGTAAAAGAAGGAAGTGCAAACCTGAGAGAAAAAGGAGGTTTTATTTAAAAATATATAAAAGAGCATAGAAACATGATATGAAAGCAAAGGAAAATGTTGACTGACAGAGGAACCTAGTATTTCTTGAAAGGAAACCAGCTATTCTTGACTCTTACCTGCAGAGCGTCTTTACAGACTCTCCATGGTTGTCCCTATGACCAATCAAACTATCAAGCATTATTCGTTCCCATTTGTCCCATTATAAATAGGTTTCCATTAATAGGAAACTTGACCCATGCATACACAGAAAGACTGGCATACAGGTGCTTTCTTATGCACGCATACCTTTCACAAAATCACTCATAAACCTGAATGCACTTGAACATTATTTTATAGTTCATATTAAGTATGCCTACTGCTGGCATCTTAATATATCTATATCTATTTATCTATCTAATCTCCCCCCTCCCATGTTATGGCTGATATAATCACTATATTATACAAGAGGACAATGAAACAGGCTCCAAATGAGATTCCTTGTGCAGCATCACTTCAAGTGTTTTATTGTATCCAACAGAGAAGCAAGAATGTTTCCTAAATCTGACCAGATTACTGATTATGCTCTGCTAATTAAGGCACAAGCTGTTTGAATAAATTGTCCACTCAGGCACATGCATAGGATGTGACTATTTTTGAAGTGTGATTTAGTAAAGAATTGATTGTAACACTGAGAACCCCCAAAGAGAATCAGAGCTTCAGTGCAAATCTGTCTGAATATATCTCTCCATGAGACATTAGACAAGTGGTTTTAAAACTTTTCACTTCTTTGGAGCTATTTCCATACCAGTTCATCTGCCTCAGAACCCCTGGACTTTCCAGAAGGGTCAGCCTTGTCCACCAGATTTCTTACTTGGTCAAGCAACACTTTCCACACCTCATGCACTGTAACTCTACCCAATGTTGCATCTGATCTTGCACTCCTGCTGTCCTCTTCCTCAGGTGGATCAGTGTGTCTGGTTGTTAACCAGAAGGTTAGTGGTTCCGGCCCATCCAGGGTTGTCTGTGGGCAGGATTCCGCCATTGCATGGGTTGGACTAGATGACCATCAAGTCCCCTTCCAGCTCTACAATCCTATATTCTATTATTCTGTTACTCACTCTGTTAAAATGGTCATTTTATGGAGAATACTGACCAAGCACATTAAGCCTCCCTGTTGTCAGGTGTGAATTGAAAAGGGCATACCCGGCTCTGTATTTGCAGAATAATATAGGCAAATTGTCCACAAATATGTATCTTTTTGTTCTGAGCAGCACCTGTTAAAAACTTCTAAGTTTAACCTCACGTGGCATGTGAGTTTATATTATGTATCCAGCTGGTTATTGGAACCCTGCTGTTTGCTAATGTTTCAGCTATAAGACTGTGTGGTTGCATGTTAAAAGTTATCCTTTCCATAGCACACTATTTTTATGCAAGCCATGGCTCTCTGCAACCAACAATGTATGTATACCTGTGCACTTCAGATGCATTTGTTACTGGAGAAGTAGTAATTGTATACTGATGAAGCGAAAGAACAGTGACCTTCGTCAGGAAAGATGACTATTTTTCTGGCAGAGCGCTAGCCTATGATAATAAACCTATTGAATTGAGATAAGTAAGAGGTTAGATTTAACAAACCAAAGGAGACTCTACACCCCCTGGCAAGTAAGGGCTCTTGTTACTTTCATAAATAAATAGAAAGGGCTAGTTATTTCTAGTGGGTAGAGATTGCAGTTCCCATACAAACAGAATAGCCTATATCCATAGGGTTCAGGTTCAAAGTTCAGTCTGGACCTGGAGCCCAAGGTCTCCTTGGAGGAGGAGCGGTGCCCTCTAGCAAATTTCCATTCTGCCAGTAACCCAAACATTCCTGCCCCAGGATTGGAGGTCATTACCCCAGCATTCTGTGCTACCACCCCATCTCCCCCAGAGGCAGAGGAGACGGTGAGCTAGGCAGGACCTTCAGGGCTGCCACCAAAATGCCCAAATAGCTACATTGGAGATTATTCAGGAGAATGGGAAATTGCATGAAAGGATCTGGCCAGATCTGTTGCTGCCTGGGAGCCAGGAAGGGGTGAAGCCTCCATTCCTTCTATAAACTCCCAGTTAGTGCTGCTTCATTGCTTGATGCCACTGCTTCCATACAGCCCCAAGCTCCAGTCTTCTAAGGAGATGTACAGTGACCTTAGATTATCAGTAATGAACATCTGGATGAAACACTTTGAGATTCTTTGTTTATGCAGAACAGGGTTCTTATCTCAGGATAATAACCCTGAAATAACAGCCTCTTGAATCTTTACTGCAAGCAAACAACTTAAACATCATTAACTCTTGTTTCAAATTTTGTTATTTTTTGGTATGTGTTTATTAGCTCCCTTCCAGCAACATTCCCACAGTTTCTAAATAATATGTCCTAATATTTGAGCTGGGGATGCATATGCTTGCTAAGTGCCTTCCCCCTTGTATTTGTATGGCAGGCTCACTCTGCTTTGCTATGAATTATTTAGTATCCCGACACCTTCCCAGTTCTCTTTGTCTCAGACAGACAAATCACTGGTGAAATGCATGTGTATTTATGCAAAACTGAAAATGCAAGACAGTTTAACTCTGTGAGATAAATATTCTTTGGTGACAGCAGAATGTTTCTCCTCTATCCTACCATGCTTGTGAAGATAGTTCAATAAACTACTTTACAGTGCTCCTGATCTGCCCAGCAAACAGAAAAGATGTGAAAAAGGAGACACTTTCTTCTCTGTGATGTGATATACTGTGGCCATCATGCAGAGATGTTGCCAAATTGCATTTCATCTCTCTGAGAAATTTATTCTACCTTTAAAGAAAGTATAAGCTGTTTCAAATGGGTTAATCCGACGGCTTAGAATGATTTTTATTATTTGGGAGAAAAGAATAAAATACAACAAAACTACCAAATGCTAATCTGAAACTGCTTTGAGGTTTTTTGTTTGTTTGTTTGGTGGTGGTGTTGTTTTTCTTGCAAGCAACTTTTATGAAATAAATAAATAAATAATAAATGTCTTCATAGGTAATATTCTAGTTATTCATGTCATAACTCAATAACATTGACTCTTCTGAATCAGAGGAGCTGTCCCAAGATGCCAAAACCATGAGTTTGGGCAAGGCCCTCTCCCTGACATATCTCAGGAATCAGCCACTCAGGCAATCTCTATTGCAAAGACTTCCATGGATAAGGAGCCACTCACACCACTATTTTCAGTGGGATAAAAACTCCCATCGGTGGCAATTGGACCTTTGCTTTTCTTGCAGCTATAGGTGCAGGAGGCCTCAGCTCCAATCAGGGCATTGGGAAGAGCAAAGAGTTAAAGTTCACCTCTGCTGGTGCTATGCACAGTCCTGATCCAGCCCAGCCAACTTCCATGCCACCCATTTATTAAACAAAAAATAGTCATGCAAAGCCAAGCCACATGACAGTCATATTTAACTTGGCCCTTAGTCCTACCTCTTTCTCCAACTATGTGCTGTCCCAGGTCCTGATGCTGAATTAGCACTATGTGTCACCCACTGTTGCTTGTTGGACTCCTGTTACAGTTTCTGCAATCCACCTCTAGCAGGGATTACAGTATTACAACCCACAAATGTTGGGACCCACTGCCAGGCAGTGAAATACCACAGTGAACCTCATTACAGAAAGATTCCTTCCTTATTAGTGACAACAAATTGAATGCTAGGAATTGCTTTCCTATTTCTCCACACCTGCCACCCTCTCTCAAGTTTAAAAGACATATCAAACTGGATATCATCATACACTGCAGATGCTAAAAGATGTAAGAGAGCCTGTTCACTATGAGAATAATCTCCTGACATCCTGACTTATCCAAGTATCAGTAGATGTCTTTCCTGAGTAAAGGCTTGGTAAATACTTGAGGAATTTCTCTTACGTTGTTCTCTTGGTAAAAGATACAGAGAGTTCCTGTATTGATTTCACTGGGAGCACAACCCCTGCTATATAGTGTGACTGGGGTGGATGTTTCAGTTCTAAAGGACACACGTTTGGATTGAAAGCCCAGCTCTACTGAAATTGCTGCACCTGTTTGTGGTATTCTGCTGTGTAAATGAAACATAAATTTCTGCTTTAGGAAACAGCAAGCATTTAAGCAAACATCATTTCTGGTAAATAATCATTTTGACATGGGTCTTTAAATGGCCTCATTCACAATTTTTTAATTTTTCTGTCAAAGCATTCCCACCCCACAAGTAGCATATTGTGTGATGGCCAGGGGTTGGTAATGCTTCACATTCAAATGGAAAACCTAATTTAATCAGTGTCTGAATTCTGAAAGCACTTATTTGCCTTCAGTTTTTCACCTAGCTGACTCACATTTTTTCATAAGTGTATAAAAAGATAATTTAAATGCTTTTCTGTTCATATAAAATGTTTTAGTGGAGTGCTAGGACAACAAACAAACAAAAACAAAACCCTGTTTGTATTGTCCCCACATATTCATGATATCCATCTAACAGGACAATCTCACACATGTCAATTCAGAAGTAAGTTACATTAAGCCCATTGTAACTTACTCCTAGGTAGGTGGGATGGGCATACTTTACACTGAGTATTTTACACTGGGGAAAACAAGCCTTTAAAAAGTTTTTGGCTTACCCCACCCTTTTTGCCAGTGAAACATCTGTGATTGAGGTAAATAGAGATTGGAATAGGAGTACGTCTCAGCCTGCCCCACTCTTCCTCCAGAAAACCCCTTTTTGGGACTTACCACAGCCTCAGAAGGCTTTGAGGAGGCTGGAGGGCTTAAGACCTAGCTGAGCTGGGATAAGAGACTTCAGCCTAGGCTCAGCCAGAGATCCACCTATTCTAAAATCCTCTCATCTTGGTGGATCTTGGGTTTGAATCACACCCTAGGTTCCCTAATCACCTTACAGCAAACTCCTATGCATGTTGACTCAGTCCCATTGCCAGGTAAGCAGGTATAGGATTGTTGTTGCTGTTTATACATTTTCATTAATACAGGCAACCTCCCATTTACATGTTTTCAATATGTGCGTGGCCACACACATATGCATCCCGCTGATCCCAGAAGCAACCCAAAAACATCACAAAAGGGGGAAGAATGTGGTGGGGGCAGATTGGGGTGTTTGCAGGCTTTTACAATGGTGTTTCAAATATATGTGATTTCACTAATGTGTGCTGTGCCTCGGAACATAACCCCCATGTAAATGGGAATTGCCTGGATTACTCTATCTACAAACATGTACATATAAAATGCAATGATCAAAGGGGAAAACAAAAGTCTGATTAAACTATTGTAACAGCAAACATATCACCAATATTTACAGAAAGGTGAGATCTGTTTTTCATTCATTAATAAACATTTTCCAATTTCTGGGATTATTATTTTGTGATTTTTTTTCTCCAACTCAAATACATTTGGTTAATTTAGCAAGAACTACATATATAACTGACTGGCTCATTTTTTTTAACTTAGTATATTGTATATCTTTCAATATTTTGCATAAAATACTCCATGCTAAAATTATTTCATGATGAATCTTTGGGGTGTTATTTGTAAAATTCTTGTTGGGTCTGAGTCTAAAAGAAAAAGTGTTATTCTACTCACTGATAACTGAATATCTGACCCAAATTCATATGCTATGCCTATGTTCTGTAGTAGTAAAAGAAATTGCAAATGAATCGCAGATGTTAAAAAGATTCAGACACTAGGCATACAGTATCACAGCTTAAACCACATTTTCAGACCATGCTTTAAAATAAAGTGCTGGTAACATTTGTTGGAATGGGGCAGTTAAATTGAGCCCAATGCTACACAGACTTCTGTCTTCTTCAGCCTATATGAAGCTGGTTGGGTCGATACAATTCTTATGGGCTGAATTTACCCTTTTGCAGTAGACTCTGTCCGCACATTATACTGCTGCACACTGAGGTAATAATATAAATTAACCCTAATGGAGCAGTCCAAACCCAAGATCTGGGATCCAGTTGGGATCCTGTGGATCTCCAGGTCAGCTGCCTCCACCCTGGCTCATCTGGGGTTATACTGGTGTAAGTCTCCAACTGCAGCTTAGACTGAGAAAGACTGGAGTAAGTCCCTTGCTGAGGATGGTGTAAGCTGAGGACGGAGTAAGTCCCCAAGGAGAGGGTGTTCCAGGGATGTGGCAAGGGCACATCTTTTCAGCTCAGGCATGTGAATTGGAAACCTGATGGAACTTACACTAGCAAATAAGGTAGTGTGTAAGTTACCACCTATTTTACAGGCTTGTTTCTGCTCTGTTGGGTTTGAGCCAACTGAACTGACTGTAGGCTCACTCCTGAAGGGGGCTTGGCTCTGGTGTATTTTATGCAGGTGTAACTTGAACTGACATAAATTGCAGTGGGTAGCCCTAGTTAAGATTGCTCCCTAAGTCACTGCAGCCAAACCTACACATCTGAGTGTGTGACAAAGGGCCTCCAGAGCATGGATCGTTTAGGATGACTTCACACACAAGTGAAGAAAGGCGCAGATCAGTTTTGATAACATATGCTGCATTTTTATTTACCCACTTGCATCCAATTAAGTAATTTCTGAAGGCAAGCAACTTGTACCATCCCATGAGCTGGACGATAGGAGGTGTATTTACATGACAAATCCCTATGTGGCTCTGTTGGAGACAAGACCTCTGTAAATTATTAATAAACTTTGGCAGAGATGCAGAGGTAAAAAATAACAGTTGTGCTATCGCATTTCAGCTGAGGAAGCATTCATTGAAATTCTATATGGGTATGAAGCATTGGGAAAGGCATCATTTAATAGTTAAATAGATTGGCTGATCCTACAGGAAGAAAATAATCTAGTGAAGGATTCCTCAGTATACTATTGACCCAAATTAAATGAAAGTCCAGATGTTTACAATCTGAAGGATGTGGGGAAAAAGAGGGAATGTTTGTCAAAATTTGATTAAAACAACTTATGTAGCAAAACTATTTTTGTTTTTATAGATGGAAGTGGTTTACCACAGAATCATAGAATTCACTGGATAAAAAATTATGCATTTTTTCCTTATTGTTTTAACTTTTTGTGCATGGATACGTTATGACTCCACTGGCACAAATGAAGAATCTTCTTTTACAACTCCTGCTCTTAGGTTAAAATTGAAAATGCCTATTTCAGTAGGTTGGATTGAGGCTTAGTCATACATTGAGTAGACTGCATGAAATCAATGAGATTTGAGTTAGTCCTTCCCATTGCTAAACCATTGTCCTGTCCTGGCACAATGAAATGTTTCAATGAAATGGAGAGCCAGCAGCAGCAAAATGCCAAACATAACTGAGTGCCTTTGTTATGAAGAAGTCTAAACTGGGTCTGTGATAGAATTCCTTACTGGTTCTCATCTGGCAGTACCTGCAGTTCACAGCAAGGTTTCATATCACACCCTGTCAAACAGAGCACATGTATGATGGGCATGCACCTCCTCAGTTTGGATATATGAGGAGCGGAGTGGAACAAAATCTGCACTCTGGTGTGCTCTCAGCATGTCCTGCACCCTTCCATCAAGTGCTTAGCTGATTGGACAAGGGACCAGAGAACATGGAAGGCCATGCTGATGGCAGCAAACCCACTTAGTAGCTGCCTTTGGTTATGCTACTCCCCACCAAGTTCCCAGTCCTTTCCACCTGCCGCAGCACCATGTATAAATGTGACAGCCACTCAATGGCAGAAACATTTGCTTCTCTAAGAATTTTATGTTGGAGTAACTGGACATGCGAATGGGTTCATTTCCTTCATGAGTGCAAATCACTCCATGGATGAGCTATTTGCAGGTGCAAGGTCATCCAAGGTGGTTGCTACAGCAACGACCCAGTGACCCGTCTATATTTACAGCAACGACCCAGTGACCCGTCTATATTTGTGATTAATAAATGTCAATTCAGTGGTCTGTTAGTCTGCATTTAGTCTGTGTATCTGTTAGTTGGTTAGGCAGTCAGTGTTACTTATCCAGTGTTATGTCTTAAATTATATAACTTATTTAGAGCAACAGAAATACTTTGTACTTGTATGTATCTGTGTGTATCTGCAAAAGCCTACAAGCTGTATATATATACTGTACTTACAAAACTGTTTTACTGAGCCTTATCTTCTGCAACAGTAACCTTTCTCTGCTTCTGTGTGGTGACTGGTACTGGGAGCAACTTCCACTTTATGGGCATCTCGCTTGAGATTCCCTGCATTTTATCTCATACTGTGTGCACCCCGTAAAAATCTCTCTGCTCAAAACAGAACCTACCAATTCCCATATGCTTCCCACTCCCTTTCTTCATCTCTTAACTGTAAGGTACATGAAGTGATTGGAGTGGGGGAACATACTTTATTCATACTGGGCTACATGCAGTGCTAGTCATACTCAAAGTAGACCTATTGAAATTCACGAGGATGACTAGTTTTAATGGGTTTACTTTGAGTAGAATGCAATTGGGTATAACCCATTGTAAATATTTAGAAAACCAAAGTTGAAAAAATATTTAGGTTAGACAGAGGCCAGCAACAAATGAAAAGGTTCTCACTGACCCTTTGAAAATATGATGATGTTCAGGCAAGGTAAATAGAACCATATTTATGTCCCACTCTAACATTTTCTTAACTAACTTGAAAAGATACGGTCTTGATTCTGTTTTGTATGACTCATTTTAATTGAACTCATATAGAGGAAATTAACATCGCATAAATCCCTTACATAGTTAATTTCAAAATTAATAAAACTAAGTAAGATACTTACAACTACAGCATTTTTAATAATTAGTCATATATGAAAAAGAAATGGCTTGTAAAAAGAAAATAGCCATTTATGTAGACATTATAGCTTCAGAGAACTAGAGAAAGTTCATTTCTGGAGTCCCTTGATTTTCCTTGGACACATTAATTATCTGAATTTATTCATTATACTATGAGCAGAATATATGAAAGGTCTTAAGCAGGGGTGGGAGCTTTAGGCTTGAGGACTGAAAGTGGCCCTCTAGGCCTCTCTTTCTGGTTCTCAGACTGAATCCTACTTACCCATAGTATGAAGTGGTTCCATGGCTTCAGTCCAATGTATGCTAAGCCAGGAATAAGCTCAGCTGAACTCTGTGGAACTGACTTCAGAGTAAACATGCTTAAGATTGTTTTCTGTATTAACTACACCACCACCACCACTGCAACTGTAATCCTGATTTAGATCTGGCAGTTGTAAGATTCCAAAGACATGTGAGAGGCATTGCTCTAGCAGTTCAGCTGGGAGAATTTGTGTCTCTTTGGCATGTGTGCATTTCTTTCTTTCTTTCTTTCATGTGCTTTCTGGCTGACAGATAAAACCCACATACAGAAAGGGACTTATGCAGACATTGATTGAGCAGAATCTCACATGCTATTTCCCCTTAACATTTCTTGTTTTACCGTTAATTCATTACGCTACATAAATAAAGGGAGAAATTTGTGGTGATGGTTGGTATTCAGTTCTGCTACATTTTTGATTAGGTTTCAGTGAACCTGCTTTCATTAAAATAGATTGGGGATGTTGTTTTGTTTTAGACAATAGTTCTGATTTCACTGTAGAATTCCAACGCAGTTCTCATGTCTTCAGTTTAGCAATCTCTTTCTTCTGCTTCCAAGTTTTTGATTTGCTTGAAGCATTTGGAATGCATTGGTAAATGCTGGACAATAATGGAAGCAAAAATGGGATTCTTAAGATGCTGCATAATGCCACAGAATAGCCTACATTTCTAGACATTCTTTTGAACACACAGTACTGGGGTCGGAGCAAAATTATACAGAAATCACTGCAATGTGGGAGGATTGTATTCTAATCCTGAAATCTCTGGGATTTACTGTTTTTGTTTTTGTTATTTCAATTTATTACCTACCCTTTGTCATAAGGCCCCAGGGTGGGTTACAACAATTTAAAATTAAATATTAAAAACGGTTTAAATCAAATTAGTGTCACAGGAATAGCGTGAGTCCTGAAAACATATACCTCAAGTGTCAAAGGCCAGGGTAGAGAGGTGAATCTTCAGCATATGATGGAAGCTACATAATGAAGGTGCTCAACCCACCCTTGTGGGGAGGGAATTCCATAAACTAGGAGTTTCCGCAGAGAATTCCCTCTCCCAGGCTCTCTCTCTCTCTCACACACACACACACACTGCCCAACTTCTGAACTACCAAGCAGACTACCTCTCTCCATATAAACTGACCCAGATCCTATAATCATCATCTGAGACCCTTCTTTATGTGCCTCCTCCATGAAAAGGTCCAGAGGGTGGCAACAAAAGAACAGGCCTTTCTCCGGTAGTTCCCCACTTGTGGAATGTTCTCCCCAGGAAGGCTAGCCTGGCACATTAATTGCATATATTTAGGTTCCAGGCAAAAGCATGCCCTGCAATCCTTGGATAAAGGACAGTATAGAAATAATAATAATAATAATAATAATAATAATAATAATAATAATAATAATAATACTTTTAGGCAGCAGACAAAAACATTCCTCTTCTCCTGGGCCTTTGACTAATCAAACAAACTATGGCCTTTTAAACTGTTTATGTGGGGTTATTGTTTTTGTTTGTTAGTATATGTATTTTTGTGCCTCCTCTGTGTTTCCTCCATGAGGATGGTATAGGAATAATAATAATAATAATAATAGTAACAACAACGGTCTGCTCTGCGGATCTTAATGTCTGAGTACATCTGTAAAGAAGAAGGGTATCTTTCAGGCCTTAGATGTTTAAAGTCCTAAACACCAATGTGGGCACCTCAAATTGTGCCCGGAAATGAACTGGCAATGAATCTAGCTCTTTCAAAACATAGGTTATATTAGTTCTAAAGGGAACCTCAACCAGTAATCTGGCTGCTGCATTTTGGACCAGTTAAAGGTTCTGAATTGTCTTTGAGTGCAGCACCATGCAGAGTGCATTGCAATAATCCAGTCTGGAAGTTACCAGAGCATGGAATACTTTGACCAAGTCATATCTGTCCAAAATGGGCCACAGCTGCTGAACCAGCCAGAACTGGAACTAGGGCTTCTTAGCTACTGAGGCCTCTTGAGCCTCACGTGATAAATTCCAGTCCAGGAATTTGCTCCTTCCAGTGAAGTACAGCCCTATCCAGAACAGGCCTTCTATCCACCTTCTGGACCTGAGAACTTGGAACACACAACACCTCTGATTTTTCAGGGTTCAATTTCAATTGGTTGGCTTACATCCAGCTCATCACTGCATCAAAGCACTAGTCTTGTGCTCCAAGCACCTCTCCCAGTTCAGATGGAACAGAGAGATAGAGCTCTACTCCAAAACTCCTGATTGGAAATGTACTGGAAAGTTCACCAAGTTAGAGACCACTGGTCCAAAGATGATATCTACTACCTGAGGAATGTGGCACATAATTGTTTGCAGTATTCCACACTACTTTCAGTCACAGAATCAAAGAGGGTTTGTGGAGCATCCAGCACTGTCATGTTTGAGTTATAATGTGACAGTGCAGATACAGCAGTTCCTGTCCAATAGATAGATTCTGGGTGTTTTCTACGAAGAAGAGCGAACTTGCAACAACTTGCTCTTATTACTTTGCATTGCTGTCCAAACATTGCAGATGTTTTGTCCCTAATAATGAGGGTGTCACTGCAGAAATGTACAGAAGCAGAGACAAACAGGAAGTTCAAGTGTGAATTGTATTTATCAGGGTAAAAAGAATAAGGTTTTGGACTCTTTAATAAAGCCTGAAAAGCAAGACAAAAAGTTAAACGTTAGTTATCTTCCAGCCATTATCATTAAAACAGCAGAAGAAACACACTGCAGAGCAAAGCCTTTTTACTCCATTAATTTTTCTCCTCAATGTACTAGAGGCATGATTATAATAACAAAACAATATATTGCCTCAGTAAAACTAGGAAATCTTTGGAGAATTGTCATGTATATATCAGACTCAGTTTGGGAAAGTGAACATCATAGGAAAGCATTGTTTTTCTGATACTTTTGAGTGGGCAGTGGGCTCAAGAGAAGCCTGGAGCTGCTGTCTTCTGCACTGACTTTCTCTGCATACACTTGGCAAGCATCTTCAGTTACTGACAATCAATATGTGTAATAAAAAAAATATATAGACTCCTTTCATTATTTCCAAAGCCATGTCACATGAATAAAGCTGCAGGCTGTGTTATCCTCCATGAGGTTTGGCATTAAATGCAAAATGAAATGCTAGCAACTGCAGATTACTAGAGGGAATGAGAGCTGAGGAAATGCTAAAAAGATCTCATGAAAAGCAAAGGATCACATGAGAGATGAACTTATTCAAAGAACACATTAGCTCTCTTGAAAAAGTAAACTGTGTTGCTGTTGTAAGGCTATGTTCCAGTTTTTCTGATAGACAGCACCTACAGCTACAATAGATAGTCGTTCTAAATCCCTTGAAAAATACTAAGCTCCCCGTTTTTTGGTAGCCTGCCATGAAATGCCATAAATGCTATTCTGATATGACCACAGGGCAAGAAAATAGCATTCCCATCTTCCTTTTTTTACTCATTCTTTCTCGAAACAATACTAGCAAATGTTTATTTGAATTGTCCCTGTGAATTGGGTGAATGTTTTAATTATCTCTACATGGAACTGAGCAAGAGCTACTTTGTCAAGTCAGCTATAAAGCCAGGATTCCAAGATGGCAGCGTACAAAAAACATGACTTGGGTAATAAATGTTCAGTAAACCTTTCGGTGCTTAGGCAAGATCACTCTAGCAAATGCTACATAGCTCAGTATTCTTAAGCAACCTGGTAATACTATCTTCTTGCTGATTAAATGGAGGAAGTCCATGAAATATTTCCAGTACCACTTCAGTTTCATGTCAGCATTGTCCTGGTCATATTTTCTTCAGAGGAACATGAAATTGCATTCTGCAAATGTAATCAGCCAATCCATGACATTACTCAAGTTCCATTCATTTCAATAGGAGTGTTGTGTCTTGCTTCAGGACAAGCCCCACTGAAGCTAGTGTAATACTAGTGCTCAGTAGGTTTCTTTCCCAGCTCTAATGCTTTGCCCTACTATGTTTGCATGATTCTAAGGTATGTCATTTGTGCAGGGCTGCAGTCAATTTTTATGATGTAGCTTTAATTTCGCTCCATATTAGGACAACTGCTTAGGTTCTAAGCCATTATAATGATATAATAATTTATTACTTATCTTTTTCCCATGCAGCAGCTTTTTATTTTGCTTACTCTGACCTTTTGTGTTTTTCCTTTACTTGCATAAAAATAATTTATTTGACCATAGATCATTTGCCATGATTGTTGTACAACCAACGGTCTGTTTTCTTATTAAGAGTTCAGAAAGTTGGGCATATCCCTGTTCTTAAATCACAAATCATTGTTGATTGGAAGGCCTGAACACCACCAGCACGGCAAAACAAGTCTGTTGGGCAGGCTCTCAAGTGTCCATGTAGTCAAGAGGGTGCATGGAATCCAATTGATGCTCTTGTGCTGATGGAAGAGGTTTTGATCCAACACATGCCTCCACTGATGAAAAAAGAGGAATGGATTCTCCTCTACCTGCTTTGGCCTTTTACCAGCAGCCCACAATGTCACTCTGTTGTGGTGGGTCCTCCCACTTTCTATAACTGATTTTCAGTTGGGCACAGGGGATTGCAGAAGGAAGGAGAAAATGACCACACACACACAAACAAAAATCACCTTTCTTCTTCCATTAGTAGACCCATCTGTTGGATCAAAGGCCCTGAACACAAGGATACAGAATTGGATAACACTCTCGTTGGACTGGTTCCAGAGAAAGTCTGAGTGGAACATGAGTGCTGCCATTTGAGATGTTGGATATATATATATGTATAATTTGCTGCTGAAATGGAACACACAAGATGAAACGGTTAAATCGGTCATGATTAAATGGGCTCAGGACATTGGTCATAATATTTTGTTTGCTGATTGGGAAAAGTTGTGGACCACCGGGATGAAATTTACGGCATGTAATGCCTTAAGAGAAAACATTATGAAAATGATATATAGGTGGTACATAACCCCAGTCAAGCTTGCAAAGATTTACCATTTGCCTGACAATAAATGTTGGAAATGTAAAGAAACTGAAGGTACATTTTTTCATCTTTGGTGGACTTGCCCGAAGATTAAGGCATTCTGGGAAATGATCTATAATGAACTTAAAAAGGTATTTAAATATACTTTCCCCAAGAAACCAGAGGCCTTTCTCTTGGGTATTGTCGGCCAAGGGGTGTTAAAGACGGATATAACTTTCTTTATGTATGCTACAACAGCAGCTAGAATACTCATTGCGAAGTACTGGAAGACGCAAGAACTACCCACACTGGAAGAATGGCAGATGAAGGTGATTGACTACATGGGCTTAGCAGAAATGACGAGCAGAATCCGAAACCAGGGAAGAGAAGCAGCGCAAGAAGAATGGAAAAAATTCAAGGACTATTTAAAGAAATATTACAAAGTTAATGAAAGTTAGAATGATGTTGGACTGGAAAGTAAATGGTTGCTATTAGCAATGGTTAAGACAAGGAGAATAAGGAAGAATAGTCTAAATTTAAATTAAAATAAGGGAAGATTTGCTGAACAATCGATAAGAATTTGGAATACAGAAAGGGGAGGCATGAGGAAGTCGGGGAAGATAGGATATGAAATTAGGATATGAAATGATACATGTTTTTTTTTGTTCTGTTTTTGTCTTTGTTTGTTTGTTTGTTGTGTTGTGTTTATATGGAAAAAATAAAAATATTATAAAAAAAAAAGAGATGTTGGATATATTATCTTGCCTGATTTTGTTGAATCAGTTACAGTTACTGAAACCTGAGGATGTGTGCTGAACATTTGGTTGTGTGATGGGGTAGTTCCTGCTTCCTTGAAGGAGATGGTGATGCTGCCACTCCTGAAATAATTTGTCCTCACCTGTACCCAGAGTTTTACTGCCAGGTCATTAGCACTCTCTTTGGGGGTAAGGTGATCAAGAGGGATGGTGGCAGTGCAGCTTCAGGCCCAGTTTTGGGATTTAATCAACCATACTCACCTTGATGGCTTCCTTTTATAGGAGAGGGACATGTAAAGTATGACTCTGTTGCTTCTCCTGGAACTCCCAGTGACTTTTGATGCTATTGACCATGGTATCCTTCTGCCTCAGTGAGTTGGGGGTTGGGAACACCATTTTATGATGATCTAGTTCCCACTTGTGGGGTCGGCTTCAGAGAGTAGTACTGGGCCACTGTACCTCAGACACCTAGTAGTTGATCTGTGGGCTCAGTTTTGTCCCCAATCCTATTTAATATCAAAATGAAGCCCCTGGGGGTGGTCATTAGGATAATTGAGGCAAAAATTCACCAGTATTGACAAGGGCCAGTAGTCAGCTTCACCTGCTGAACAGCAGCCTGAAAGGGGAGAAAGGGGAATGACTCCACCTGCAGCTGATCAGCCTTCACAGAGGAAAAGGCACTGATGAGAGCCAGCTGGCTTTGGCCTCAACAGAGCTCTCAGCAGCAGTCAGATGCTGGAAGCAAAGCATGTAGTTCCTAGTCCTACCTTGCTGTTTCCTGCTGAGCTGTTGGACTTTGTATGTGGATTCAGCTCTCAGGTAAGAGTTCCTCAGAGACTTCTGGCCCCTGCTTACTTGGCAATGGAATTTGGACATGGCAACATCATGCTGATAGTAACCAATTCTATTTCTCTGTAACTTCTGAATCAGGAGAGGCTGTGCATGTTGTAAACTGATGTCTGGGTGCAGTTAGAGGCTGTAAATGAACTCTAATGAACTCTGATGGGGACCCTATGGATGAGTGGTTTCCAGATCTTGTAACTTGGTTGCATACCAGCTCTGGATGGAGTTGCATTCCCATGAAGGAGCACGTGCCTAGAACTCCTTGTTTCACCATTGTCACGGGAGACCCAGGTGACTTCAGTGACTTGGAACACTATTTATTTATTTATTTATTTATTTATTTATTTATTTATGTATGCATGCATGCATGCATGCCAACTATGGCTGTTCTTGGCCTTGCTATTTATGGTCCATACATTGGTAACCTTGCCGTGTTATGCCTGATTTAGAAGCTGCAAATTGTAGCCGCTAGGGTGCTTAGTGGGACACACAGCTTTACACATATTACTTTACACATATTCATCTGCACTGTCTCCATATTAGCTACAAAGAAAAGTTTAAGGTTTTGTTGCTGACATTGAAAGCCCTAAATGACTTGGTATCATGAAACCTAGCAGGCTGTTCTTGTCTCATAGTATAGACCAAGCTGATCTCTAAGGATGTTGAGGGAGACTTCACTGCCCATTTCTTGCTCAGCAATTTGTCACTTGGTCATAATATAGCCTTGTGATAGCACAGCCCCTCTGCCCCCCTCCTCCAGTTATTCAGAAGATTGAGATAGTGGTAGTAATGATATTTAAACACTTCTTACAAACATATATTTACTCAAGGTTTTCTGGGCTCTCACTCTCATGTGTGTGTGTGTGTGTGTTTTATCTTGCTTTTATCTTTTAAATTTAGCTTTCAAGACATTTTATTACTATTATGTAAACTGCTTAGAATTTTTTATTATAAAGTAGCATAATTTTTTGAGACATAAACAAGCACGACCCCACATTTGCAGTGGGGCTTTCTTGTACCTCCCTCTGTGTTCAACCCCCTGCACTCCCTGGGAAGCTACACTTGAGGGTCAAGGGACCCTCTTTAAAGCCCTAAACAGCCTCAGCCCTCTGTACCTGAGGGAGCGTCACCACCGATGTCCACCTCCAAGGGCCTTCTGGTGGTTCCCTCACTGTGAGAAGTGAAGTTACAGGGAACCAGGCAGAGGGCCTTCTTGGTAGTGGCACCCACCCTGTTGAATGCCTCCCATCACATGTCAAGAGGATAAATAACTATACAACTTTCCAAACACATCTGAAGGCCTTTATTGGGAAGGTTTTAATGATTGGTGTTTTACTGTGTTTTTATATTTTGCTGGAGTGGCTTGGGCAACCCAGTCAGATGGGCAGCCTATAAATATTATTCTTATAGTAAAAATAAAAAAAACATTATTTTATAGTGGGGCATGAAGGGGGCTGCAGCAGGAGAGAGGAATTGGTGGAGTGGAGGGGGCTGCTGTTTTAGATCCAGTTAGGTGTGTTCCAGGCAAAGAGGTGCTCCAATAAGATGTTTGGAAATATTCGGAGATGAAAGAAAGAACAAAGAACTTGAGCAAGTGAGCCAAGATAGATACTAAAGTGAATAAGGGATGAATTTACAAACGATTTATTCTTCAACAGTGGCTGCTGATGTGTAGATGAGCCACGTATAATTTTTTAACTTTTTTAGCTGACAAAACTCCAGAACATCTGTGTTTTCTTTGCAATATGTATAAGCTGAACAAGCAAAAGTGTGAACTATGGTGTGAACTAGGCTGTATCTTGGATGCTATTCCTTTATGTAAAGAGGAAATTCTTCAGCTCTATATTATTCCTAGGGAATTTCTAATGGAACAATAGGTCAAACTGGGTGAAACATAGCAAGCATACGTCTCATTAAGCTCTACACAGTATTTACTAAAGGGATAACCCAAAAAACAGAAATAAGTATGCTTGTTTCTACACAATGCCAAAATGAGGGGGATAATCGGATTTCATTCATGTAAATAGCATTAGCACCAGCTGCATTATTCTTATTATCATGATGCTTTTTGAGTCTGAGTTTTTTGGTAGATGCTGAATCTCTCTTCGTATTCTTCCCTATATATACTGTACTTTAAAAGTATTTGTGTGCTAAGTCTGTTAGCCAAGACTGAATATACTTGCAGTGCTATCAAAACAATAGCAACATTTATTGATCTATTTAACTAGTAGGATTTATATACTGATTAATCATCTAAAACTTATACATTGAACTTTAAATTTCTTCTCAAAGCATTTTTTATCCCAATTAAGAATTGGATATCTGATATCTGTCTAGAACATCTCTCTCCATGGAAAATCAATTTCTTACCCAACTCTGCTTCTGAACTTGAGAGACCTCCTCTAGAAACAAAAGGAGCCCATCTTCAGCAGAATGCCACTATCTTTAGTAGATAAGCACATGAGATGCAATTTGGATAAAAAATCTTACTTTTTAAGATAGCAACTGGATGATTTTCTGTTGTATACCCCTTTTATCACAAATGTAATATTACTACTTTAAAATAAGGAAGCAGACCTTGGAATTAAAAAAAAAGTCAGATGTAGGATGCATTCTATATGTATGCAGTGCTAATCTTTTTTTTTTCTTCTTTTTTGAAATTTGAAAAATTTCAGTTGATGAGCATGGAACTTGTTTTCCAGTTGCTAGATGACTTGTGAATGATGCCTATGCTCAGTGCTTCTAGAAAAAAGATGTAGGAACAGCAGGATTAGCAGTGACTTCATTCTTCCCCATTTTGCTCCCCTCCCACTGATACTGTAGTATGACTGGATGGCACACAGAATTGCTAAAACCTACAAACTATGATCTGGATTCAAGAGTGTTGTGTGTTGGAAGTTTTGGAATACAACTCAGGTTGTATTGATGACTGAAGATTTGCATGGGAAGAAAGTAGGTAGAGGAACCTCTCTGTTATCTTTCTGATATAACCTGTGCTGAACTTTCCTCAGATGCTAGACAGGGCTGGTGGCCTCACTTTCGACTTCTTTCTCTTCTTCATCTTTACATTAGGAGAGGAGACATTTTTGTATGTTTCTCCTGCTAAGAACAAAGTGAAAGCACAGCTCTTTGCATCTCCACCTTAGTTAAACAAAACTAGGATCTTTACTATCAAGCATGTATTTGCTTAGCTTTCTTATCTTCCTAAAGTCAGAGTCTCATTCTGATTGTATCCAAGGATAAGGCATGCTCCTCTAAGTAGGGTTTCATTGTTAGCTCAACGTCTGCTGATGCAGAAGCAATGCATAGCAAATATCTGCAAAGTAATTATCTAGCCTGACTCCAGGTTTTGGGTAACACTGAGCAAGCTGCCCTCATTAGCCCCTAGTGATGCCCACCCCACAACCTCTGCCTGCCTACCTACCCATGGTGGTGATGCCAAGTGAAAGTGAGCAGGAACTGAGGGCCTCTTGGTTGTAGTACCGGCCAGAGCTCCTCTCCAGTACTCACCAACACCATGACTGGAGTCCTTTAGCATGTGATGGAGGCAAGTTAAGGCATGCCCCACTGGCCTAGCCATCCCTCTCTGTTCCTGCCACCGCCCAGCAGATGGGACAGTAGTAGTCCAGTGGCAGAAATATTAATCCTAATTGGGGTGCCACAATTGCCATATGTTGGTGCTGGGCCTGGAGTCATCTCATATCTGGGGGAGAATGTTGCTAATGTTGCTAGAGAGTATTGCTAATCATCCCATTGTGCGGACCTGTGTGCAATACACAGTGAACATCTCGTTTTTGCAGGGTTTGTTTCAATGGTTTTAAACCAATGTTTTGGAGAATCCGTCCATCAATTAAAATGTTTTTGAAGATGAATCTTGGCATATAGCAGTGATTAAAAGCATGAGTTATAATCTGCATTAGAACATTTTGACCTAAGAGCATGCTGAATCGGGCTAATGGCCCATGTAGTTCAGCATCCTTTTCTCACAGTGGCTGACCAGAAGACTATGGGGAAACCCTTAAACCCTGAGAACAATAGCACTCTTTCCTCCTGAGGTTTCCAGCCTGTGACCATGGAGGCAGAGCATAGCCATCATGGCTAGTAATCACTGACAGCATTACACTCCATGAATTTGTTCAATTCTTTCTAAAGTTGGTGGACATCACTGCCTTCTGTGGAAGTTCTGTAGCTTAACTATTCACTGCATGAATCCCAGATCATACATGAACTCGCCGTAGGCAGGCCACTATCATTGATCCTTAGCATTCATTTTTTTATGTTCTTATGAAACCTGTGTGCATATGTTACTTGGATCAGTAGTTAAGTAGCTGGAAAACAACAAGAATCAAATACAGGAGTCACTGTTCATCTTGTTCTGCACTGGAGAGTTTTACCAGAGCCAGAAACGAACTGCTTCTTGATCTACTCCAAATGATGTGCTGCTCCAATCGAAACCTAGCAAGCCAGCTGGCTCAGGTTCTAGTTGGGGCAGAAGTCTAATCTGTCCCTACCTATGAAACTGAACAAAACAAAATACTGATTGTTCAGTAAAAAGTATCCCTGCGACGGGGTGAGCTCCCGTTGTTCGGTCCCTGCTCCTGCCAACCTAGCAGTTCGAAAGCACATCAAAGTGCAAGTAGATAAATAGGTACCGCTCCGGTGGGAAGGTAAACGGCATTTCCGTGTGCTTCTCTGGTTCGCCAGAAGTGGCTTAGTCATGTTGGCCACATGACCCGGAAGCTGTACGCCGGCTCCCTCGGCCAATAATGCGAGATGAGCGCCGCAACCCCAGAGTCGGCCACGACTGGACCTAGTGGTCAGGGGTCCCTTTACCTTTACTATAGTATCTGTAAATGTGGGTTTAGTACAACCCACCACCCATCACCAGATTTTTAATAATATGGTCTTTTTTGTTGGGGCTATTTCTGCTTTACACTGTTGGTCTTATTGTTCATTCTGGCATATGGCCCTTTTCCAAAAGACTAGGGACTAAACAGTTATCTATGTACATCAGAAAGTTACCAAGGGGAGAAATGAATGTGTTTGTGTGTGTGTTAATGTTACTAGATGTTTTAACCTGAAGCAATCTGTTTAATTTAATAGACATCTTCCCCTAACCACACAATCAGATTCCATTTCCAAATTGTGCTATAGCTTAATCTCAAGCATCAGCCACTTGCTACAGACAACCAGGTTTTTGATTAGCTCTCCCTTGTATTTTATCTGTCTGTTGGACTGGCTGAGGGTACCTGCATTATTGTTTCCTTGCAGAACACAGATTACATTCCTAAACCAGTGGCATTATATTTGCTGCTGTTTGAACCACAGTGGTATGTTAAACATAAAGAAATGAATATTTTACCAATGCCTCACTGGCATTTCTGTCGTGCTCACTCTACCTCTGTCGAATATTCAACAAATTAATTAGATGGCAGGCCCGAAATACCTGTTTTTTTATTACATATTCAGTGACAGAATATCACATTTTTATTCTTTTGATGTAAATCAGAGTGCTGTACCTGTAACTCCTGTATTACTCACTCCTCTCTTCCCCAGCCCCCGCTTTGTTCATAACCTATTTCATCCTTTTTCTGATTTATGTCTCTTACGTGTGTGTGTGGTCATGAATTTTAAGTGTATTCCTATGAATAAAAATAGGTCAGTTGCTTGTACAGATTTAGAAGAAAAAAACCCACTGATGTCTTTTTAGACTCTCGTCTGGAGGGCTCAAGTTTAAAATACAGATCAGTCAAGGTCGACAATGCTGCTATCAGATAGAGCTCCTGAAATGGCTGTGCTGAGTTTTCTCCTCCTTTTCTTTTAATGCTTAGAGGTAAATCAATTTCTTTTGAGGATCATCTTTTCTTTTAAGAATCTCTGAGATAGAAGGGGGTGGTGCCTTGCTCTCTGAGTCGCTAAATATAGATATGACATGCTATAGATGGTCATTGTCACAAGCCTCTGTTCCTTCACCCGATGGGTTTTACTTTATTTTAACTGTTCATTTTGTTGCTGAAACCCTGAAACCCAGTTTTTAGCAGCACAGCAGCTGTTGCTTTACCTGCACAATTCTTAGAGGCAATAAGTGGGGCTCCCTGCTGGTAGACAGCAATTAATCCTGAGCTTATTTGCAAAGCAATTTAGGTGCTTTAAATACTGGACAGTGCTGTCACATTTTCTCAGTTTGCTTCACATTTGAATCTATAAACTTTTTTTTTTATTGGATCCTGAGAGGTCTCTTCCTGGGCAATAAAATAACTTGCTGGTTACACAGGTATGCTGTGCTGAACATGTATTACACAATCTTGAGAGCTCGTGACCCCCACACATCTTCTGTATTAGGGATTATTAGCAAATTTGGTTACCTAACAAGCAGTACACTTTTGATGTGCAACTATGTACAGTCTCAATTCTGAGGGAAAAAACATATGTCTAAAATTTGCTTTTGTATTTGGGGTTGCAATGAACCACCACCACTTGATGCAGCTGTAAAGCATGCACATGACTGGAAAACGCCACAGAGGGGATAAAATAGAATATTGTTTGAAGATTTGTAAAATGTATAAATTCCCACTGACTTTCCATAGGATCCAGAAAGGTTACCAAGTTCTCCATATCATAGCATAATATACAGCTTCCTGTTATTGCTTCTTAAATTAACAGTTATAGCATTATTGCACATGGTTTTATTGTGGGATGAAATCAACACTTGTCTGAGTGGTCATATGGCTGCCTCAATTTTGGCATCAGTTCTGGTGGTCATGGGCAGTGGAAGGCATATTTTGGGAGGAGAGTAAGATTACCACTTGGGGTGGAAGCCTAGGTACATAGTCTCCTTCCCTCTTTTTAGCCCCTTCATTCTCCAAGAAATAATTGGGTGCTTACCTACTGAGTCTTCTGGTTTAGCAGTGCCAGTTCTTAATTCCAGGTTGGTTCAAAATAAGACTGTACTCATCCATGATTTGATTGTGGATGAAGGGACTGACCTGGACTAGTTTGGATATATGGTGAAGTGTGCAGCTGATACTATGAGTTTGCAGTATCAGGACTGTTTATTACTAGACTGAAAGTATACCATGCTAAAGAGAGAAAGAAGGACTGCAAATAGTTTATAGTAACTGAAAATGCTTGCATAAAATAATTCTTGATTGTGCATTCGAGTGCGACTACAGTTCTTGTCGTCTGCTGCCAGGGAAACTCTGCTAGACACTTTGGGAAGTGGTTATGGTTGGTAGCCTCTAATAATTTCATCTCCTTCACTAGGAAGCCTCTTTATCTGGAGATGGGCATAAAGGGTGTGCATCTGATGTTTGGCCAGAGAGAGAGATTGGGGGTGCTGCTAGTGTATTGACCACCCATAGGAATGTGGGTGGCACTGTGGTCTAAACCACTGAGCCTCTTGGGCTTGCTGATCAGAAGGTCGGCAGTTCGAATCCCCGTGATGGAGTGAGCTCCTGTTGCTCTGTCCCAGGCTCTTGCCAACCTAGCAGTTTGAAAGCATGCCAGTGCAAGTAGATAAATGGTGGGAAGGCGTTCCGTGCGCTCTGGTTACCATCACATTGTTACGTTGCACCAGAAGCGGTTTAGTGATGCTGGCCAAATGACCCAGAAAGCTGTATGTGGACAAACGCTGGCTCCCTCAGCCTAAAAGTGAGATGAGCACCACAACCCCATAATTGCCTTTGACTGGACTTAACCGTCCAGGGGTCCTTTACCTGGCCACCCAGTAGTGGCCTCCCCAACTAAGCTGGCCAGGGTGGTCTCTAATGTGGTGTTGAAAGAGCCTTTTTGCCTAGAGCCTAAAGGTGTATAATGAAGGCATCAGACAAACCTCCCTGGGGAGAGCATTCCACAGGGAGCCACTACAGAATAGGCCCATTCTCATATTCAAGACCTTATAACTGCTAACACAGGGGTGTCAAACTCAAATTCATCGGGGGGCCGCATCAGCAGTTTGGTCACCCTCAAAGGGCCGGTTGTTCAGGCAGCCGTTGGATCTGTCACATCACAGGATGGCATGCGCTCAATATAAAAACAAGTGGAGGTTTCCTGAATGCATGTAAAGTGGAGGTTTCCTGTGTAGAACGGCTGGCGCCGCTAGAGGGCAGACGTTCTCTGGCTTGTAGGCTGCCGCGCATGCGCTGAAGAGGCGGCTTTCTTGTGTCAAAAAAAAAAGCGAGAATAAAAGGTGAAAGCTGGCGGCAGGCGGCGGCTACACGGGCCACATGACGAGATCTGGCGGGCCGGATTCGGCCCACGGGCCTTGTGTTTGACACCCGTGTGCTAACAGTAACTATTAAACATATCTACCATATTTTTTTGCTCTATAAGACACACCAGACCATAAGACGCACCTAGTTTTTGGAGGAGGAAAACGGGGGGGGGGGGGATTCTGAATCCCAGAAGCCAGAAGATTCACACACATTTCCCCTTACTTTTTAGGAGGGGAAAAGTGAGTCTTATAGAGTAAAAAATACGGTAATTCAGTTTGCAGGTACAGCCATCTTTTCTCCATGCAATTCATCAGGAAGGCCTGCACATTATGATGCACAATAGCTTCCTGGGAGCATTTAAAAAATAATAATTAAGCAGCTGTAATATGTTAAAGCAACATAAAGGCAACCTTTGAATCAGTATTTAAGTACCTTAATGTTCAGGGAATTGTGTATGTTTAGCCTGAAGATTGAGATGTGATATTGTAGTCATCTTCAAATATCTAAAAGGCTGTCGCATGGAAGATGGAGCAAGCTTGTTTTCTCCTGCTCTGGAAGGAAGGACCCCAACCAATGCTTTCAAGTTACAAGAAAATATTTTTCAACTAAACATCACCTTCATTGTCAAAAGGCAATGGTAAAGAATCACCTCTCTGGAAGGCTGTCTGCACCAATCAGCTGATTGGCACTGGGAACACACGTCAAGGGCCTTGCTGTGGCTACCAAGCCACTGAATGGTGGTTACAGGGAGCCCATTTGAAGCCTAAAAACAGACTTCAGAGGGAAAAAGCTGTTTGCAGGAGGTAACTTGAACCCAACCACTTACTGCAAACGGAGCACTTTTCCTCTGCTGATGTCTGTATCTGTAGATGTCTGGTCAGAGTCCCTACCCCTGTTCTGTATGATTGTCACAGTGTCACTGAATAGGTACAATAAAATGGTCCTCTGTATTAAGGATACATAATCCAAATGGTGAGTGTTTGATGTGTTCAGAACACAACAAAATTCTTTTTAAAACGCACAGCTTCTCTCCCCACATTGAATCATGAATATGCTCAAAAGTGGGTCTCGGAGCCTTGCTGAGAACCTTGTACTCTGAAATACTTCCCCACCCCCACCCCCGAATTCTGAAATAATGCCTCTGTTTTGAATTCTTGAAGAGTTATCATGAAAGCAGCTGGACTTTTTCCAAATGAGAATGAAAAAGTTAAGTGTTGAGAATTTTGCCTCATTGCATAAAGCCTACTTTACATTCAGATTGTTGAAGACGGAGCCCTCACTTGCCCATGATTAGACTCTTTATCAGTATGCTGTTCCGCTGGCAGTTGGCTGCTTTATTTTCTTGTAGAATCTGAGGCAAACTGCTTTGCATCCTAAAAAAAAGAAACAAAATGAAACACTATTACTTTTTCTGATATGACCTGTGCTATCGAAACTTAATTTCAGTGGATGAAAGCTGAGTGATGTATCACATGAAAGCAATGGCCTCTTATATTTTTTTCCTTGAGGAAAATATTTCAAAGAATAATGTTGTCGAGTGGGGAACAGCACATAAAACAACTAAATTTGCCATGTTCCACAAAATAAATGTATGCTGATTATACAAAATTGCATGAATTGATTAGATACACATAAAAGTCACTATAGTAATATCTTTAAAAAGTTAATCTTATGTGTGCAGTTACATTATTTCACTGAGATGTTTGAAAATGAGTGTATGGCAGAAGGTCATAGAATTATCCTAGCCATTTTTTAGGCCAGCGCAAGATAATTGCCAGCTTTGCTTTATTTCAAATAGTTATAAAATGGGGATTAGCAATAGGTTGACAAGATACAGCACACTCTCACCTTAATTGTATTTGAAGGGTCCATTTATATAGGATCTGACTCATTTTTATGTGTTCTCTTTATTTGTATTAAGAAAATAGAACAATACAGCCAGAGAATCCCACATTAATTGCCATTCTGATTTTCCCCACTGCCACCATTTTGTTTTGTGAAACAATGGCCCTTTTGTGTGACTAACTTGCCCTTCAAATATTTATCACAAAAGCCTCATCTCTAAAATGACCTTCTTAGGTTACAGAGGCTATTAAAAATAAGTATGACCTCTTAATATGCAAAAGAAGTTCATTTCATGTAAATAATTGGACTGAACTGTGTAGGGGCAGGGAAAACAAACATGTTCAAATACTATGGGAGATATTTAAAAGGAAAGGTAATAGGTTTAAGTAATAGCTTGGCTTGAAAACTGTGTGGGATTATTTCCTCCCCTCCCCCAATAGAAAGTCGGTTTCCAGAGTGATTGCCTTGTGTTAAAAAGACACTTTCACAAAATCATTGTGCTTTAAAAATAAAGGGTTAGTTCAGACCAGAAAATTAGTTTTGAGGCAGTTGCAATTAGAGATGGATAAAATGGGACGTAGATAGTGGCAGCTGTGAAACACGATAGATGACTGATGGAACAAATCAATAAGGACAGGCAAGAAATCTTTCTAGGGCATCTGTATGCTTGGGTTGGGATAAAAAAAAGTCACATGGAAAGAGCAGCATGTTGCATAACCTTTTCCAAGGAATGGTAGTAAAGAGTGTTGAACAGACTGCAAAGCACTCCTTGGGCACAACACAGATGGCACAGCTAGCTGGGCACAGCTCTTGGAAGAAAAAAAAGATACTTGCATAGATGAAGTGTTGACTGATGGCGATGGATGGTTCCCATCTGCTACACCTAAAGCAGGAAGATGTAGGTATCAAACAAACGGGTTGCTCTCTCTCCTCTCTTTTGCAGAAGTAAGGGGCGAGTCTAAATAGCAAATGAGTGCTTAAGGTCTATTCATAGAAGTGTAGAGCTCAAAAGAACCTAGACGGTATCAACACCAACCACCTGCCCTAAACTAGACAACTTACAGTAGGACACTACGAGCAAACAATTGCTCCTGAAGACGAAGCCCAGGGTCAGTGTTCAGGATGACAACCTACATTTGCAGCCAGCTGTTCCAGTTCTATAGATCCCAGTTAATGGGAAAACAAATAAATCTCTGGCAGTAAATGCAATTGCTGCAAGACTCCAAAGATGATGGCTTTAAATCACAGATTTCATTACCGGGACCAATTCAAGGTGATGACATTAGTTTATAGAGTCATAAGTGTCTTAGGAGCCAAACACTAGAAGTGCCACCTCTTCACATATCTGTCTAATTGGGTCTTGCATTCTGCCAGAGACGTGCTTTTCATCGTCCCATTCACAGCCTTTTCCCATCTTGCAGTAAAATGGAAAAGGGCCTTCTTCATGATTTTACCCTAGTGGTGGAACTCCCTCTGCAGATACCACAATCTACCTCACACATGATTTTTAGGAAAACAACTGAAAATTCACCTCTTCACTTTGGCAATTTGGATGAGCACTGTAGGCTGGAGCATTTCTTTTAAATTTGTACTGAAGTGTTTTCAAAAGTGTTTGTTGTTGTTTTTTTTAAAAAATGTTTGGGTGCATTTCACCTGGGCTTTGTGGTGTAACATCTGACCTGCTAGAGAGACCTGACTTGATCTTCTTTCCTGATAATCTGACTTGGCCTGTTCCGCCTGACCTGTTCCTTGTTTCCACATTCACACTGAGCCACAACCCACAGTGGAACAAGACACTGTGCTCCTCGCCTACTTTGGGGCCTAATGATGATTACTACTAGCAGGAATGACCGCTCCCCACTTAAAACAGGGGGCGCCCTTTGTGTGGACGCGCGCAGCCCCTAGATCTGGAGCGGCTCCAACAGCATAGGCTTGGCTTTGCCTTCCCTCAGGTGGGATACCTGGAGGTCTCCGCCTACCTCAGTCAGTTGTCCAATCCCACCTGGGGGAAGCGTTGCCAAGGAGACCAGGCCAGGTAGGGGAGGGATTACCTGCCCACACAATAGAGGGAGGATCTTACCTGGGAATCCTCACTTGGCTCCAGAGCGTCTCCCACCCTACCCACCCTCAGTTAATGTCTTATTTTGCAGGTTAACTTTTCTTCACAGGTTTTGCAGGTTAACTTTTCTTCACATGTATGCGGGTGCTGCTACATTAAGGTTAAAGGGCCGGAAAGGAATTTCCCTGCATTGGCAGGTTTCGCCTTTCCCGTAGCAAAATGTCACAACTTTGGCGGTATCAGGCCTTGGGCGAAATCCTTTAGTTCATCTTCCTCTTTGCGGCGGCGATACCAGGGTTCCCCATTAAAGGGGTTTCTGAAGGGAGGCTTTTGACCGTACTGCGGCGGCGGCGTAACGGGGGCGGCTATCTCTGCTTGAACATATGTTCTCCAGAGCTGGCCCATCCCCCCCCCACACTGGATAACCCTGATGCTCCCTAGGTCCCCGGCTGGGGACTGGGGAGGGAGAACGCCCAATGCCTGAGCCAAGGTCTACCCACATTTAACAAAGTTGTGGCCAATTTAATCCCATAGCACGTTGTCTTGAGTCGTTATTCCACATGACGGGGGGGACCGCTCGGGATCTGGGGACTCCGCCTGTCCACGCAAAACAGTAGCACGAGCTCTTCTGTGCTTTCTGTAGGCAGACCTTCTCACCAAAGGAGCCCAGTGGAGAAACGCTATACCAGATCCACACTAGTGGTGTAATTTGGGTTTCAGGATTGCACACCCACCCTTCCACAGTTCTGTTAAGAATACCCAGAGTACAACATGGAATTGCAATAAAAATGTAAATGTAACAATTTCTAAAAGCAGTTACAAAATACAACTAAAACTCTAAATAAAGCAAAACACAAACGAAGTGGCAGCATGTGTAAAAATCTAAAACTTGAAAACTTGGTGTGTTTAAATTCCTCCAGGGAACTATAACACTATTTGGAATTCTTAGTAACTCTTCAGCTTCAAGTGAGAATATCCTAACACTCCAAGGACATTATCCTGATGTTTACCAATAAGACAAATATCTTAAAAGGACATGTTACCACACTCAGATATCAATAATTATTCTTCCAGTGACCCAAATGTGTGTATATATATTTGTATGTTTGTTTAATTTTAATTCTCATTCAGTTGTATTCCCTTTATTCCCTTTGTTCCTTAAATGTTATAGAAGTATAACATTTTTTATTAAATTAATAAAAAGAAATATTTTAAAAAAACACTTGCAACATTTGGTGTTACAAATTAAAGCTCATGGAAGTAAAAGTTTGTTTAGTTTCTCGTGACAGGCACACAAAGAGACTGATGAATCAGAAACAGATTGTTCTGGGTTTCTCTGGGGGAGAACCCTGGAGAATGAGTCTGTAGGTGTTTCCTGCTGTCCTACAAACCTTTTGAGCTTTTCAAAAACAATAAAGCATATAATTTAAGAAAAAAAGAATGGACTATGGATTCTTCTGACAGGGGATGTTCTGCGTTGGAGGAGGAGGTGTGGGTGTTATCATGACATCCTTGTCATTGACGCATATTGATTCATGCCTCCCGTACCTTGCTACCTTCAGAGACCTTGGTGTGCAGTGTCAAGAATGCTGAAGGTAGTGCGAGGCTCCTAGAGTAGCTGTCAGTGTTACTGCATTATGTTTTTTTACTGGTATAGGATAGACGAATTAGCCTGTTTTTGTTCCATGCCAGTTTCACATGCATTCAATCATAAGCCTACCCTGTATCATTGCCCACATTTTTTAAAAAATTGCTTATAAATTGTATGCCTTTTTTGCGCTTTGACAAAATACAAATTTCTCCCCCCAAACCACACATTTCTTAATGCTGTCCTATGCATTTCCCGCTAACATATGCTTTTTTGTACACATATTTTGAACTAAAAACTGGGTAGCAGAATTTGGAGAAATGTGCAACTTGATTGTTGACTGCATTTCAGTACACTTATTAGTCTGGGATCAACAGATGTGGTCTGTTTTCTATAAAATAGGAAGCAAACAAAATTGTCCTCCATCTCTACATTGCACTTTGCTGCTGGGAATGTCTAGGAGTGCTGCTGTGCTACTTTGACACAACACTGATGTAGCTGTGGGGTACTGGGAGCTGACATAGTTGGACCATATGACCACCTTTGCCTTCCGGAAAAATTTGTAATGTTCCAAGACTTGTTCAGCTTTTGGTGTGTACTTGTACATATGAGGCAAGCCTAAATAATTTGACAGGATTTTGCCATTGATTATACAGCTGTATTCCACCCAGCCAGATGTGAATGATTCATTCTAGCAATTCCTGCTAGCATATTTGAAGTCATCTTGGAATCAGGTTTGGTTTCAGATTTCCCACATCATTATCCCTGTTATTTTATTATGCAGAATTGACTGTTGCTTTGGGATGCTGAAGCTGCAGCTTCCGCAAGGGTTTTGTGGGTAGTGGTGGTGGTTGTTTAGGTAAATTAGTCACTTTCAGTTTGAAGATTAACATTACTAATGTCTTTGCGTTTCCTGCAGATAATTTTCAGGGCTGTAGAGATGTTTCCTTTATTAAACATAGGGCCTAACTAAGCTAAAGTTAAATATTTCTAATCCCATTGTCCCAAACGCAAATCATTACTTTCCTATGTATTGGTGAATGGCTGCCATTTATTTGTTTAAGCAAATAGTAAAATGCTGCACTTGAGAATAGATGCTGCAGTGAGGGGGAAATTGGTTAGCCTGGCCCTCATTGGCAAAAAATTGCCTGTGATGTGTGCATATGTATGCACATGGACGTGCTCACACCACACAGTGTGTTCATGCACTCTCAGGAGACTTTGCAATATTTCAAATAGGAATTTGTTGTTGTTGTTGCAGCCTTATTGGATGGGACTGGTAGGAGCCTGATTTTAAAGTGGTAGTAAGGCCCAGCAAATCTGGTAGTAAGGCCCAGCAATTTTGTCTGGAATTACTTTAGAAAAGGAATACTTGGGGCTGCAAAAGACACCAAGTCTTTCTGCTTTGACCTAATGCTTTTATTAATTCCCATTGTAACTGAATTTAGAGAATGCAGAACCTTGAGGACAGTATTTCTGCCATCATCCATTTTTCTTGCAATGTTGTTCTCCCTGCTTACCACCAATCCTGAAACTGACCTTCGCTGTAACTTCTGTATATAACTCATAAGGTATATAGCTCTGGAATGCAATGATAATGATAGTTTTCTTGCTTATACTGCAGGGTCCTGTTTCATTACTTCTGCTTTCTGCTGTACATTAGAGATAACATTTGCTTTCCTCAAAGGAAACCAATATGATATGAGCTTATGGTGGTGCTATTCAGCTGCACCTGTAGACTGGCAGCTGTTGAGGGTTATTGCAAGTTGTGTAGTCATGAAGGGGGGGCAACAATTACAAATTAGAATTAAAATGGCTACTAAAGAGGTTTGTGTAAGTACCTTTATAGCTAGAGAAGTTGACGGTAAAGTGGAAACAGCATATCTATTTCCTGGAACTCATTTATCAGGGAAAATACAAGCAGTTATCATGCATTCATTAAAACATGTGAATTCCCTGTGCTAATAGGACTGTAACAGTGAAAAAGCAGGCCCTTCTCTGTCTCCTCATCTAAAACTCTTGGTCAAGCTTTGACCATCTTCTACCATTACTCCTGCGTACTTTCTGTTGTCATACACACTCCTCTCACCTCTGTCAAGAACTCTGATGCCAGACTTTTTCATCCTATGTGATGCGTTTTCTTAAACTGTCACTCTATCTCTTATTATTTATTTATTGGTTCAAATTGTATCCTGTCTTTCATCAGGGCAGGTTACAGTTAACAATAAAACAGTGATTAAGCCAATACAATAATAAAATAAACAATTGGGATATATTAAAAAAAAAACCAATAACCATAGTTCAGTAGGGTAACACAGTCAAAGTGCAGATCAAACATTAAGTCAGCCCCCTAGAAAAGCCTGAGTGAATAAGTACACAAATGCACACACACATTTATGTTCTTGGCACTTATGTCTGTTATCCAGTATCCCCCACCTGCCTATCACGCTACACCTTGTGCTGCTGCAGCAGCAGGGAGAAACAAGTGACAGGCTGGCCCTAAAAGTCAGGCAAAGGCAACCTTTGCAAGTTGCCTCTAGCCACTTTTCTACAATGCTACCTTCTTTTCAGCTCCCCACACCACAGCCCATCGCATTCAGCAGTGGTTCCCCAAGGAGAAGCCCTGCATGATCTATTGGAGGAAAGGAGAAATCCGCTTCCACTAGCTCTCCCCGCTTAGAGAGTTTCTTTGGATCAAGCCTAGTACTCTCAGAATTAAGGAAGGCACGGTGACTCTGTGAAACCCGATAATTTGAGAAGGACGTTTACATTGTTTTGAAATTTGTAATGAGCTTTAATGTGTTTTGTTTTTTTTAAGTAAGAGTTGTAATATCCCAGAATATCATATTACAGACATATGAGGGCTAATCTTATTATCTAAAAGGGCATGGGAAGGGGAAACCCTTTGGGAAGGCTGTGTGCTTATGAAGGTTCAGCTACAGTTACACACGACATACATTATGTTTAGTTATTGTTAAATGCAACTTACTGTTCTATTTTAGGCTTCATAATTTTACTTCTGTGTTGTAGGACAAAAGTGTTTTGTTACTTCAGGTTCCTAGACATCCAATGAAGGTTTAAAATAATGCACATATGTTCTTACTCATTTGACTTCATTCCTTAGTGCTTGTTTCCCCACTTGAATCTTCTCACAGTAGCAATAATTACAGATCCCAAGACTCAAAGGTTCTGCTTGAGAAGAATAACTTGTATTAACAGCATATATCACTGCACTGACAAACGACTTGGCCACCTCTATTAGGGATCAAAGATTTTTCATCCTTCTAGTGGCCATGGGCATTTTTTAAAAAAGCATTTTATATGTAGAAAATAATCCTCTGGTTTCTTTCATGTTTCTGTTGCCTTTCCTTCCAGCTATATGTCTGTGTGAAGTAATTCGTGTGATTATGCCTTTTCGTGTGAATTAGCCTTAGTATTATGATCGTACAGCACCTACCTGGATAAAATGTCTTTCATGTTGCGCATGGTCAGTGGTGGTTATAGATGTTGCATGATGTGTTAACACATTTTTCTTTGCTTTGAGGAAGAGCAAAGCTCTTGCTGTGGATTAATAATTTTACAACCTCTTGATTTTGTGTGGAAGCTGCACTCTGCCATTGATGTTCGTATCTACAGGTTACTTTCAACCTGATTGAACTATGAGCTATGACCAGGAAATTAATGAAGGATGGTAATGATTGTGACAGCCAGCTCTTTCATTTAAAAAAAAACCCCCACACATGCACAGACATATATATATATATATATATATATATATATATATATATATATATATATATATTCTAGCACTCATGCAGAATTGTTTCTTGCAATTAAACTTCATACACAAAAGAAGGTGGAATATTTGTCTTCATTACCAAATGAAATGGCAAAAACTCCTGCTAAAGTAACAGCCCTACAAAGCTATGGCTTCTAATCCCGAGTTTTAGAACTGAGCTACATTCAAACTGCTAAGGGGAGAAAATGCCAGAGTAGAGCAATATTAAGTTTTGAACCACTGTCAGTAATGTCTAGGACTGAAGCATCACTTGACATTTCACCACTATTAGAAGGACAGTTGCATCATGATTGCAGGCAGGTTTGCTGATGTCCAAATTTAAACATCTGTTGAATTAACTTCACTCCAAAATGATGTATCGAAGATATTAATTGTTATACCATTGAGGAAGTGATACAGATATTTCAGTCCTAAAGTCATGCAGTCATGCACAGAGCGGTGTGCTGCAGTTTCCAATGCAAAGCAAGTATGGTTGGCGTTAACATATTTCCCAACACTTTGCAACAAACCAGGAGTTATTTCTTGGTCAATGCTGTACTGCAAAGTGGCAGATAAGGAAGGGGGGGGATTCCTGCACCTACCAACTACTACCTTTTAGTAGTGAGTGAAGTGTTGAGGTTTTTGTGTTCTCCTAGTGCACATGTAGCTCTTCCTTGTCAATGGGGTGGGTGGGTGTCTAGAAAGCTGTGCTTATCTGATGACGTCATCGCTTTGTGCTAACCCACACCTCTAGATGCTTCTGTGCAAGAGAATCAGACAAACTGAGTCTGCTGCTGGCATAGGAATACAGGCAGTTGCCTTAAACAGAGTCAGACCATTTGCACATCTAGTTCACTGTTGTCTCAGGAATAGCCAACACTGTGGCTGTTGGACTACAATTCCCATAATCCATTACTACTGTGCATGCTGGCTCAGGCTGATAGAAGTTGGAGAGCACCACATTGGCTGTTCCTGACAGTGTTTCAAAGGAGTCTTTTTCAGTCCACCTCTAGATGCCAAGGATTGAACCTGTTCAATCTGTTTTGATACTCAAAATCTAGAAAAAGTGAATGCTGAAATTGTTTCTCTATGCAGCTGGGGAACGATTGGGCCCTGTGTATTTTGCTGTGAAAATTCCCAATTAATATGCATGTGCTCCATTTGAACTGATGTCAGATGCATGTATTTATATTCAGATGTTCAAAGCATCAACTCAGAACAAGCTCAGGCAATGGCTAGATGCAATTTATTGCCAAGTGGTAATTGATAATGAGAATACCCCTGTTACAACGTGGGAACAGACAGTCACTACTCCTAGGTAAATCTTGGGCCCAGCCCAAGCCAATAATAAATACAAAGTGACACTCAACATTTGAGAAGAAATAAAATAATATGAGCAACCATTAATGCAATCTCAGTATTTGCTGAAGAAAAATCCTATAAATAAATCATATTAATAAATGATTCTACTGGGAGCAGAGAGTTAAACCTTAAAGAGGTCATTCCAGTTATCTTTGCCGTATGTCACTGTTATATTTAAGACACACTGTTGCCTTGGGAGACAGCAGCACTTTGATCTGATGACCTGACATCTGTGCTTCAGATCCCTGACACTTAGGGTTATTATATTAATCGACAGACTACAAGTGGCCAGTCCTCTTTCCTGCAATCAGAGGTCATGCGGAGGTCACACCCAGCAAAGGCCATGGAATAAAGTTATGCTGCTCCCTAATATTCCCTCAAGGACATGTAACAGTTGCTGTTTCCTGTGCAAACATGCCATATACTGTGTGGCAGAAAAGGATGTCATCTGCATGGGGACGGGGGATTATGTGTAATGTATTCCATTTGGCTTCTTAAATTAGAACACATTCTATCCAGTCTGTCTAGGAATTTGTGAGACTCACTGATATCTGAGAATTTACTAAGTATTAAGAAGGATATTGTAGAGCTGGAGAAGATATAAGGAGAACCAAAATTACCAGAGAGATACAGTAGAGCCTTATCCCAGTGAGGAAAGTACTGGGGCTTCTTAGTTTAGAAAAAAAAAGGGGAGGCATGATCAAAGTTTGCAAAATTATGCAAAGTTTGGAGAAAATGGACAGATGTTTTACTCCATCTCTCTCAATACTGGAACCTCAATACTGTCTTAGGAAGTTGACTGGCAGCAGACAAACAAAAGGAAGCATCTTTTTTCATACATTATATATAGCTGAACTATGGAATTGCTACCACAAGATGTAGTGATTGCCAAAGGAGTAAAAATTTGATTCACTAATGTGTCACATTTTCTTAACACAATACTTAGTGGCAACACTGAATCCTGGATCACAAATATAATTCATGGGAAATTGTGAATTTGGCAGAAAGCTCTGTGAGAATTCTGACAGGTTCTTCAGACTGCTTCTTGATATGACTTGAGGCTACAGTTTTCAGGAGACAAGGTGCACTTTTTCTGTTGCTGCAACAAGGGATATCCTTAAGGTCATAAGAACCTCACTGGACTTGAATAAAATATCGATCACATGACTCAGTGCACACACTATTTGAATGGGAATACCCACCAACTTTGTGGGGCCCGGCCCCCTCGAATGTGGGGCCAAAGCCCCCACGGCCCCTAGGAGTTGGCTGTATGCCACTGGATCAGAGCAAAGGTCCATCTAATCAAATAGCCTGCCATCTCATCCAGCATTCTGCTCCTAGAGTGGCCAGCCAGATGCTTCTGGGAAGCCTGCAAGCAAGACAAGATGGCAACAGCACCCATAGTGGGAAGAGAACTACTCTCAGGATCAGTCCTGGAGGCACCTTCAGGAGGTCAGTTAGAGCCCCTCTAGCTCACTGACATCATGTTGTCCTCCTTTGGCTCCATTTCAGAGGACTTCATTTCAGTCCGAGCCTTATACAGAGCTTCTGCCCCACCTCTGTTGAGATCAGTGCTCACATCAGAACAACAGGTAGTATTCCAGTACTAGAAGTAGTGTACAGCCATCATGATTAGTAACCATTGACGGACTTAGTCGCTAGCCCCCTTTAAAACCCTCCCTAGATTGTGTATGCTTCTCCATCCTGTGGTACAAAACACTATGGTTTTTCTAGGCACTGTGTGAAGGAGTATTTCCTTTGTCTCTGCTGAATCTTCCAACATTCAACTTCATTGGATAACCATGCTTTCCAAACCTCGCGGTCTGCAAACCACTGATGATTCTGCTTCCCTTGAGGCACTCCACTCAGAAATCTGCTGCCAAGACAAAATATTTGAGCCCCTGCTTCCCTGCAGGAATGGCTCCTCCTGGCTCTCGCTGCCCATGCTCCCAAATCAGCCGGAAAACAAGCTCCTCCAGAGGTCTTGATCCGATGAAAACCAGCAGCAGAATGAAAGGGGAATGCTTAGGCATTGGAATATGTTTGTGCATTGGAGGGCAGGGTGTGGCCATCGCCTACCCCTCCACTTTATGGGTATTCTGGTAAAGGAATCCGGCGGTCGTGGATCCTGTCCGATGCCCTTGCTGGTGGCTAGGGCCATGGCACAACCCCCGGTGACATCAGGGGGAGCTTTCAGTTGTATTTGCATCAACAGGCTCCTCCCACTGGTGGTTAACCCTTGTTAGACTCACCCCACCCTGAGGGGGTGGAGTCACGTTCTGTTATTTTATCCAATGCCTAAGCCAATACCTCTCACATGCTGTGATCAATAAAGTTGTGGCCTTTTTTAGCCCATTAACCTAATATACTGTGTCCATGTGTCTTTCTTATCCCCAAGTGGGTGTCGGGTCCTTGAATCACAACCATGCTTTCCCGTATATGAGGGAGAAGTTTCTTTAAACTGTGCATAATTTTATACACCTTTATAAATATTATGCCTACTTGCCTTTTTTTCTAAACTACAAAGTCACAAATATTGTAATCTTTCCTCATAGTGGAGTTGCTCTAACCCCTTAATCATTTTGGTTGCCCTTTCCTGAAGCTTTCCAGATCTGCAGTAGCCTGTTAAAACTGTTGTTCACCTGTGTCTTTAATTCACCAAAGCAAAAAGCTTTCTCTTGTTTCGATGCCTGTTTGTGTGAAGATGGTACAGTGGAGCATGTTTACAAACCACATTTGCAGCATGAAAATTTGGTTGGCTAAACTGAACTGAAACTTCTAACTTAGGCATGAGAAACCTCTGTCCCACAGGTCAAGTTTGGTTCAGTGTGGGTTTTAATTTTCCCCAGAAGCCTGTTTCCACCAAGCCACCATACCTGGTGCAAGTAAAGACGTGGTTGCAAAGGAATAATGGGGGGCCTGAAAATGCACTTCCAATAGTTCCTTGGCAAGTGTTGCTTGTGTTTGTCGCTTTTTGAATTTGGCACCAAATGTCACTAGGTCCACTGATCCCTGTCAAAAGCAGCATTTGTAGTGCAAACCCTGCTGGGATCAGTTCTTCTCAGAAGTTTCTCATTGAGACTCTGGAGTACAGCTTCTGAAAATGGGGTTTGTACTCAGCCCCAATCAGCTTGTCTGCGAGCCCTGTCAGCAGGTTCTTCCTTTACCTTCCTTGAGACCAAGCCACAAAAAAAGAAAGAAAATAATCAGGAAGGCGCTTAGAATGTGCTTTTGATATTGGGTCACCTGACATTATGTTGACATCGGGCGATTGATAGGTATGCTACAGGGTGAGGGATATGAAGATCTGACCTCCCGGCCCAATATTATTTCCCATCTCAGCCTAGCTTATATTAACCAGCATTAACACAGAAAAATATGAATTTGTAGCTTTGGACTTAGTATAAGAAAAAATACTGGTTGTGTCTAATGATTGAATGCAACTAATTTCTTCATACAACTGCAGCTTTCGAAACAGAGCCTCTACATATCTAACTCTATTATTAATACTAGATGTAGCTGAAAATAGGTTCCTGCCTTCTTCAAGATCCAGGAACACTGCCTGAAAGCAAGTAAATGCAGACCATTATTCTCTGAGTTAATATATTTCGGAGGTTTTAAAAAGTGAAAATTGTAAGTTTTTATTAGGAAGGAGCAGGTTGTTGTTTAGTACTATGTTTAAACAGGAAATTGTTTAAGGATAATTCATTCTCTCTCAGTGCTTGTGTTGTTCTATTAGTTTCTATTATTTTTCAGGATTCAAGTTTGGGTCCAAACCAAATTGGGCAGCATCTGCAACAATTTATACTGAAACAGGCTATTTTCCAAAGTGCTGAATTGGGATCCAAACTGAATCTTATGCTCTGTATGCATCCCTAGTTTGTATGCCTTGAGCTCCCTGCTACCCCATAGTTGCCATATTTTTTAAGGCAGAAAAGTGACACTGCCTTGCTGGTATAGATGAGACAATAGCCAAAGAAGATTTGAAAAACGTATATTTTAAATCTGTAGCGGAAACATTATTTTGACATTTTTCTAACACGAAAAAGGATTTGCTCAATATAAGAAATAGATCTGGCTGCAAATCCAAAAAAATTGAACTATTCCAGTCTTTTGGAGACTTTGGCATTTCCTTTGCTGAATGATTTATTACGTTGTCTAACAACTATAATCATACTTTCCCTATTTCCATAAATTGTTCTGTATTGCAAGTTTTTCTCCCTTCCTTTTCTCTCCTGAAAGGACACTTGTTTTACATCACAAATGAATTCATTTATTTTTAGACTATGCTATTTCTGAGTTGTTTTTATTGTCTGCTTGCATTGACAGTTGGTTGTATTCATTTACTCATGTGATTTGTCTCTAAGAGGAAGGTGAAGACAAAAGGAAGGTGAAGAGTTTTGAATTTAGAAATCTGTTACAGCCCATTAAGAAAATAAGAGACTGAGAACTGCAAAAAATTACTGAAACATTCCAGAGGATTTAGATTTTCAGAGAAAGCTGCTGGGTTTCAACTAGGTTGGGAAAACAAGTGTTTTTGTTTTAACTTCCAGCACACTGAGTCCCAACTTTCTCTCCCCCCCCCCACCCCATAGAACATCCGTAGCGATGGATAGAAGAACTTGAATGTGCCTCCTTCATATATTATTTTACAAGTTTGTAGGACAGATTTTAAGAAAAGGCCCAAATTGCACAGTCCCAGTTCTTCTGAAAGGTCCTCCAATGTTTGCTTCACTGAAGCTCCATGCTGACTTTTGTGGGGAAATTTCTCCCTCCTCCATGTTAGAAGTTTGTCAGTACTGTATCTGTACCAGAACCATCATGCAGAAATCACTGTGCACCTTCATGTACGACAGCCTTCTGCTTCTCCCACTTTGGGAAATGCAGACTTAGATTTTAGGAAATGTGGACTTGGATTCCGGGTACTTTCACAGACAGGACTTAAAGCAGGTTTTGCTTCAGTGGTGTTCATAATGCAAACATAAAATCTGCATTGGTCATGGATATACTTCAGATTACAAATGCCTTTTTTTAATCAGAGGTTAATATTAATATTGTGAAAGATATGTATATGTAAGTGTTTTGGAAAACTGTTTTGCAGGGCAATCCTATTCATATCAGCTCAAAAGTAAGTTCTGCTGAGATCACTGATGCTTACTTCCAGGGAAGAGGGTTTACAATTGGAGCCTTTTTGCTTGCAATATATTCTGTGCCACCATTTAAGCCACTGCTTTCCCCTATATTTTCCAGCTAAGACACTGATGAACACTAGGCTAAGAAGTATAACAACTGGGTTTAAGAGCTGCAATGCTCAAGCAGATCACTTGCACAGCAGGGCTCTCTGATGCTTTGCAGGGAGGCGACAGTGAAGGACTAACAAGAAGAGCTTGTAGCATTCAGAATCCTTGCTGTGATCAAGTGTTCCCAGAAAGGGTGACAGAAGTAAAATAATGAATCAAGTTCTCTCTCTTAAAAAAAAACAACAACCCTAATACAATTGCTCCAAGACATTCCATGATTGTTAAAGCCTGTGATATAAAGCACTTTTGTTTGCACTGGGAAGTACGATTCTTGCCGTCATACAACAAACTTAGGCCATTCAGGTCTGTCAGAAATCCTCAGTGAGAGCACACCAGTAAAATGAAATAAGTTCATAAAAAAGGTAAAGGACCCCTGACAGTTAAGTCCAGTTGCAGATGACTCTGGGGTTGCGGCGCTCATCTCGCTTTACAGGCCAAGGTAGCCGGCGTTTGTCCACAGAGTTTTTCCGGGTCATGACTAAGCCGCTTTTGGCACAGCAGAACACCGAAACCAGAGCAGCACATGGAAACACCGTTTACCTTCCTGTTGGAGCAGTACCTATTTATCTACTTGCACTTTTTTGTTGTGCTTTCGAACTGCTAGGTTGGCAGGAGCTGGCACCGAGCAACAGGAGCTCACCCCGTCGCAGGGATTCGAACTGCCGACCTTTCGATCGGCAAGCCCAAGAGGCTCAGTGGTTTAGACCACAGAGCCACCCGCGTCAAGTGCATAAAATAAACTGGTTAATATAGAATTGAACTGAAGTAATGGGGCTCTGGCAGATTTAGAAATGGTTCATGCATTCATTCACTAAGCTGTGTGTCAGGAGTTCTGGAACTTGATCTTTTGACCAGAGAGCAACTGAGGAATTTAACACTTCCAATTAAAATGGATCGAGGAATAGACAGATATATAGATATATATTACCAAAAGTTTAATACAGTGGTACCTCTGGTTAAGAACTTAATTCATTCTGGAGGTCCGTTCTTAACCTGAAGTACCACTTTAGCTAATAGGACCTCCCACTGCCGCCGCCGCGTGATTTCTGTTCTCATCCTGAAGCAAAGTTCTTAACCCGAGGTACTATTTCTGGGTTAGCGGAGTCTGTAACCTGAAGCATCTGTAACCTGAGGTACGACTGTATACTCTTAGAGCAGACTAAGTTCAGGGGATTCTGGGAAGGAGGCCACGGCTGAGCAAGCCAAGCTCTTTCCTGCCTTGCTGCTCCCTCTCAGTAAGTGGCAGCAATGTGCTGCTGCGAAGTCAAGAGATTAAGGCAGCCCCACCTGCACAGCCGCTGCTGCTTCTGCTTTAAATGCTGTTTTAATGAATTAAGTTAGTATACTTAAGCTTCAAAGTTGCACATTTAAAAACAAATAAAGGTTATATAACTTATGCTAGATTTTATGCAGAAAATGTAATTTTATAAAATATTTTAAACATTTGAAATAATGGGGGTTTTTTTGATGTTTTAATAGTACAGTGTGAGCTACTCAGAATATATATGTATCTTGTGTGGTCAGCAAATGTTCTAAACAACTAAAATGAACAGATAAAGCATGCATATGAAAGCTTATACCCAGAACAAACTTAGTTGATCTCTAAGGTGCTACAATTTTTTAATTTATTTCAACTGTGTCAGACCAACACAGCTACCTACCTGAAGATAAAACTAGGTTAGACCATTGTCCCATCTAGCTGTGTTCTAACCCCTGAGTCTGACAGTGCCTCTCCAGGCAGAAATGTCCCCTCTAGGCTTTGCTCCTGAAATTCTACTGGAAACCCAATGGCTTGAACTTGGGGCTTTATCTGTGCAAAGTATGTCCTCAACTGCTAAGCTGTGGGCCGTTCCTCAAGCCATTTATCGGCTGTTTGTGTTTGTATATAGAAGATTTGAGGGGAGGCAAGACCCCCAGTCCTACTCAGTGACATTGGGTACCTATTTATTTATTACTTAATACAGTAATTTTTCATCCTACAGAAATTATTTATTTATTACTTAATATAGTAATTTCCGTCTTTCGAGAGACAAATTCTTCCAAGGCAGCTGCTGTTTCCTGCTCTTTTTTTATTTAGATAAATTAATTACATAGTTTATGAGATACAGTAAAATAACCGGTCAGCACTAGATTATGATCACATAGTTTGCAACCATTAATAGCCTGAATAATAATAGTGTTTTACCACAGCAAGCTGTACCGTTCCAGTATATACAACATTGTGGAATAGGATGCAGGTGAGAAGAGCAAACCCTCCCATTTAGATAGTGTGGGAGTTACCACTGCAACAAAGCAGCCAAGTCTCTCTCTCTCCCCCCCCCCCCAAACTAAAAGCAAAAGCACTTCTGCGGCTGAAAGGAGTGGCAGAGCAGCCCTGAATTGTTCAGCCATCATTTTGAATGGAATGTCCCAATGGTAATGGCACTGCATCACCATTCCTGAGAGAAAACGTAGCCACCCGCGTTGGGCAGCTGAAGTAGAGATAGGTGAGTTACAGATAGGTAGCCGTGTTGGTCTGCCATAGTCAAAACAAAAAAAATTTTTTCCTTCCAGTAGCACCTTAAAGACCAACTAAGTTAGTTCTTGGTATAAGCTTTCGTGTGCATGCACACTTCTTCAGATACACGAGATAGGTGTACACGAGATAGAGATACACGAGATAGAGATAGGTGAGACAGCTAATGTTTTGTGTGTTCTCTTATGTTACGATTTATCCACCATCCATTTAAACTGGGGCATTTGCAACTTGGGAGTTCTCCTTTCAACAAGCCTGGCCATTTGTTCATGCCACAAGGGTTGTGGGTAAGAGAGAAAGGAAAACCGAGGCAATCATCTTTTACCCAATTTTCTTCCCAAAAGAGGGTTATTGATGACAAATGCTAGTAAAAGAAGAGAAGGAAGAATTGGAGCCACATGTTCTCATTTAATGGCTTCCTGTGGGTGTTGAAAAATGGAGAGGTACAAGATAGAGCTTTCTGGAAACCCATTGCAAAAGTGCCATGGGGTGAAGCAAAAGCCCTCCAGCGCCATCTTCTGGAATTGATTAGACTGTGCCCCACAACACTCTCCAGTTACCGGTGCAGAAGTATACGATGATCAATGGTACTGAAAACTATTGAGAGATGCAGAAGAATTAGCAAGGTCATACAGAATTTCCCTCCTTCTCCCAGGATGTATCAGGGCAACCAAAGGGTTTCATTGTCAAAACTCAGCAGGCACTATAATTGATCTAGAGAATCTATAATCTTTATCTGTTTTCCTAACCCATTTTAGACTACAACTCCCATCAGTCCCAGCCACCATGAAGGGGACCATGGGAGTTATAGTCCAATACCTCCTGGGTACAGGAGGCTGATCTGGATTATTATGGGAGAAAGGAAGGTCCTGAGCCAGACGGAGCAAAACTGAGAATCTTCTACAACCAGTTCCATCCTTGGTCCTTCATAAATCTTCTCAAAGGATAACCCACTTTATGGATTTCTGTTCTCTTATCATGAGCATAGGTCCTTCTGACCTTTGGACCCCTCTAAAGGCAAGCTTTTAAGTCCAGTGCTCTGGAAAAACACAAACTACCTTTATATATTTGCAAGAAAGATGTGTCTCGAGAGAAGCAAGGAGATGTAGGCTTGATTACTTGGGAAATGACATTTGGTCATCTGTGTCACTGATGTTGGAACTTTTTAATCACACAAAGTGACAGCAGATCAGTATATGCTGAAGCACAAAAGGCAAGCTGACTGGAAAATGCAACAAAAAGGGGAAAACAAAATCAGATTAATGCCGAGACTTGAGCTGTCACTCTGCATTAATGCAAGTGGGGGTGCCTGGAGGGACTTTCTTAGTAGTCTCAGCATTCCCACCCCCTTCCCAGGAGTCCAATATTTTCTGAAATCTAAATTCTGTCACTGTTTCTCCTCCATCCAGGAGGATTGTTAGCATGCATTTTTCTGTTAGGATGATGTACAGCTAAGTGCTGCGTTTTCTTTTTGGCAGCCTGTGTGGGGCGGAGCAATGGATGCAATTTTTACTTTGCTGCAGCAGGCAAATTCCTGTACAAACTTCCTCTCTTATCCCTTATCAGAGTTCAGCCAGGTAACATTCCAACCAGGTACAACACAAAATGAGGGTGTGAAGCTTAGCCAATGAGGAGTGTAGCCTGGGATGAGTCCTGAGAGCTAGACAGAGAGGCCTCTAGGGCTGCATTCAGCCCCTGGGACTGAAGTTCCCTACTCCTGTCTTAGGATAGGGATAGAGAGCAGAACTGTTCTGCACATTTCAGGTCAATCTACAGGCATGAGAGTATGTAAAATCACACTATGAAATCAGTAGAATGCAACCAGCAGGTAAGGAAGTGACAACAGGGTGTTCTGAGCTTACCTCTGTACTATTGCTAGAACAATTGAACAATAATTTAGACAGACTGTGACCCACTATAATATTTTACAGGAGGGAATACTAGTAGGGAAAAACATCACAGCTCTTTCCAATATGCCCCTGAAATATTAAACATACTGTATGTATGCAAGTCAGTGAGCAGAAATATGTAAGGAACAGTTGTTTGGGGTTTTAATTTGAGTTGAATGGTAAGATAAGAGAGCCTGGGGGTACTCTTTAAATGTGGAGAATTAATTGAAATGTGTATTTCTGTTATCTTTAGAATAAATGGAAAGTTCTCTTTTTCAAAAAGAAAGGGGTTTTTTCCTCCCCTTTTGTCATGGGAAATTAAAGTAATATGTGTTGGGTTTTTTCAAATGTTTCATTAACAGAGCTCATAGTTCTGTCTCTTTGGGAAAGAATTAGACAAGTGTAAAATAGGAGAAATGAATGTAGAGGGGGAAAAGAAATTGCATTTGGCAATACTGGAAGAGTAAGATGTGGGAACATTTGTTTAGCTGCTTAAGTTTAGAATCCAATGTTTTTATTTCATTTATGGAGATTGATCAGAGGCAGGGCTGGCTGGCCTATAAGGCAAAGTGAGGCAGTCGCTTCAGGTAGCAGATCCTGGCCTCCTCCTCCTTATGATTGCCCACACCCTCCATTCCTGCCCACCACTGTGCCCATCACTGCCCACTCTTCTCCAGCCTCCTTTTACTCTCCAACCACCTTCAGTGTGGGAGACTGAGGAGGAGGAGGCGTCAGTGGTTGGGTGGCATTTTCTGTTTTGCCTGAAGTGGCAAAAAGTCCTGAGCCAGCGCTGATCAGAGGTATTGCTCTGGTGAGAAACAATGTTTTACATAAATAAATGAGTTATATGATTGAGTGGAAGCTGGATGTCTTACAGAGATGTCTGTAGAGGTGTATAAAAATAATGCTAATCAACTAGCCTATACATAGGGATAAGGGACTGGGAGTTCTTATGCACACCTACACATTCTTCTCTATCCTTACTTTCCTTTTCTTGTGTAAGTAAAGCATTCTTCTTTGCTATACCTGTCTAATTTATAGACCTTGCTTTCTGCTTACGTTTTATGTTTCTGCTTTTCATAACATCTCCGCAAAAGTAAATTGAGCCTTGGTACTAAGGTAATATTCAAACCATTTGACTGTGGCTTCTCTGATGAACTGGAGAGTTCCTGGACCCTTAATTGTCACCTACTGTATCATATATTAGAGATTCAGTGCTCTGGAAGGTTGTGCAACAAGGGTTAGATCTATTCCCAAAGGACATTGGTAACCTTCCAATGAGAAGAGATGGGGCTCTTCTCACACTGGCCACTGTAAACAATCAGGCACCCAGTTCTCACTGCCTTCAGCAGTCTGAAGACTTTGTCCATTGCTAATCAGGTCTGAATCTCCCCCCGCCCAACCCAGCTCAGTTCATACAGTTAGTGTTTCTACACAAACACACCGGCAAGCCCACTGGCAGCTTCCTATAGTCCTCTGGGCAATCGTGCTGACTGGCTGAACCAAGGCTTGATACTTGCTTATTTTTTAGAAACCTTTGTTTTTCTTACCCAAGAACCAAATGGCATGGTTCTATGAAAATGTACCCTTTTCAGTAAGTAATGTAGAATTTTGGAAGCCAACTAACAACTCCCACCGCCACAAATGTTTTATGCCTTTCCTCCTTTCTTTTCCTTCCTTGAATTAATGAAATATTACAAACCCATGCTCACTCTAGGATGATTTTTAAATGACAAAAGAATAAACGCTTGAAATTCAAATCCTAGGAAGGAAAGTAAAACTTCAATCAGAGAGGTGTTAGCCGACATGGTAATAATCTAATATTCATGAATATTAAAGTAAGCGTAGAAGAATATTTAAACTGGCTTTACAGTGTTTTCAAGCCAGATGTCTGTTGGCATTTATAGGCAGGATCTCTGTACTGTTCACCAAGATGCATAATTTTCTGTGCACTAATTCTCAGCCATGGTATGTAGTCATTGCTTTTCTGACAGCCATCTGCTCTGAGCTCTCCATTCATCCTCAGCACGAACTGGGATTGAGGAAGCAAACAAACAGTTTTGGAAGGGAAGCTGGGATTGGGTTATTGCATTAAACTCTTGTAAAATGTTATGGTTTCAAAGGAATTGTCAAATCCTAGTTTAGCAAGGAACTAGCTGAGCAGCCTCTAACAAATCACAGTTGCTCCTCCCCCGTTCTTCATATATAAAGAGGAATGGTGTTTATATAACTTCCAGCTTGTTTGTGAAAATAAATGGGAGTGATTGAAAAGGTTGAGGCAGAGCCCAGCACACTGGAATCAACATACGCCAATGTTATATATAGGTTTGTGCTCCATCTCACCTGTATTCACTTTCCTTTTCCCTCTAAGGAACTCAAAGTGGCATGTTCTCTTCACTCCCCACTTTCTCCTCATAAGAATCTTGTGAGGTTGGCTAGGCTGAGAGACTTCAGTGAGTTTCATGTATGAGTGGGGATTTGAACCCTCGTCTCCCAGGTCCTGGTCTAACACTCTAACCACTACACCACAATGGCTTCATCAGTGCCAGCTCCCTTGCTACTCAGAGGAACCATTCCTCTTCCCAGCCACGGTTACCAGCTGCTTCTCCTTCCCCTTTTGCTTGCCATTGTTGTCACATGCCCTGTTGGAAGATGAAGAGCCAGTGAACAATTTGATGGCAGCTGCAGCAGCTGCTGCTCCTTCTCACCATGACCATCCTGCACTTTTTAGCCTAAGATAAGAGGGCAGGTGAGCAATGGTTAGGAGATCCCAGGGGGTCTATGTTAGACTGCCCCCTCCTGCTGGAGTGGGAGTCTCAGAAGGTACCCTATTATGGTGACCCTTGATGGTGACCTGAGCCTAGACTTTGGGGATTTTCAGTGCTCAGTCAGAGAGCAGGTATGTCTCCCACTTTCACGGTTTCTTGCTCCTGTTTCCCTCATACTAGTCAATGAGAATCATTAAAAAATGGCAAAAGCAGACTCTGACATCCTCTGAGATCAGTGACCTGAAAGCCAGATTAAACAGAGGCCCTATAAATACTAAGCAGGTGCTAAGATAATAGGATCATAGAGTTGGAAGATACTCTGAGGGGCATCCAGTCATCCATTCCTGCAATGCAGGAATCCTGTCCACAACCATCCCTTGCTGGGCTCGAACCACCAACCTTCTAGTTAGCAGTTAGATGCATTGACCTCATATTTTACTGGAAAGCAACAGAGATCTATTTTGTTTGTACACATATCATAATGCCTATGATAAACTTACATGGATTTTCAGGGAGGAAACCATACATTATCAGGGTATGTTTTTGACAGAGTGGAGAATGTAACTTGGGGGAAAGTTGCTAGTCTAAAAGAGAGAAAAGTTCTTGGGATTAAAGCAGAAAAGAATAAAATGAAAAGAGTATCCCCTGAAAGAAGTGGCAACACCACAAAAATGCATTAGTTCTCTTTTAAACAAGAAAAGATAACAGAGCTGTTTAACGCTGTAGGAGCAGTTGATCAGAGCAGTAAACATGAACTGAAAGGCGGTGGTATTGGATTTTGTTTGCCTCTGGACAAATAGTTTTTAACATCATATTTTCCAGTCTGCAAGCACTGCTGTGCCTGGACAGTGATTTCTTAAAATGGAACTTATTTTCCAGTTGTATAAAAGTGTTCTTTTACATTGTGGATTGAGTGCATTAAGTTGCTCCCTGTGGTGCACAGCTGGAAATTATCCTTTGCTGCAATGTTTTGTTTTGCTTTGCCCCAGAGTTTTTCTGTGCCTACTCACTGTGTTCCCACACACCAGCATAGTTTAGTACTACAACAGGGAACTTTCTTTCTCTTTTGTTTTCTGCGGCTGCTTTTTTTTCCTGAGGATGCTTCTTAGAACATCTGAAAGAGACAGTTGTTGTTTTTTTAAGCTGCCTTTGAGTATTCGATACAAATTTAGTGGCATTTCAAGCTTTCCCCTGCAGACCTGGAAGATGGCTTTGGCAAAGTTAAGCTGAAATTTAGGCAGAGTGTTTTCCTTTCCTTCTTTGAAGCAGCAAGGTGTTTGCAGAGAAAGTAGTTGGACCAAATAGTACTGCATTAGGGAAAAGTGTAGCAATATTAGTCACGAAACAGTGGTGGAGAGAAGTTGAATGCATTTCCATAATCTTTTACAAAATGCATTTTAGATTTGCAGTTTTAAAAACTAGGAATATTTGTATGGTGCATAGGGTTGGGTTTTCTATGCTTTAGCTTTGGCCTGCTGAAATTGTGACCCACCAAGGCCACCAGCCATAGATGACGCAGGATCCTACTGTTTTGCTGCCAGCTTCGATACGCAAAAGGGCTCAGGTGTTAAGTGCTGGGTAGGCTAAAATATGTGACTGGTGGTCTGTGTTCAGTTTAGTGGGTCAAAAATTACCCTGGCCTGCTTTAAGCACCTTTAATCTTGTATGCCTTGAGGAAACAACTGGTATAACAATTAGGCCCCATATCACCTGATAGCAGTGGCACTGGCTTGGGATACAATGGATTCTAGGCCATCTTAGGTCCACTCATCTACTCATTTCCAGCAGGGGTCCAGCCAGCATCACTTTCCCCCACCTGCCTTCCAACTGATGTCACTGCACAGACAATGGCCAGCAGAGGCTGATGGAGGCCCATGGGGCTAGGCAGAGGGACACCTTTGCCCATTTAACCCCCCCCCCCACTCTAGCCTGGCACAAAGGGTATTTGGATTGCCCTGCTAACACCAAATATGTATGGTAAATAAAAGAGGAATTGCTAGTGTTATGTAGAATTTAAACTTAAAAACAAATATCCATTGGTAATTTGCTTTATTTTTTATTTGTATGTATGTTTTTAGGTGTGTGTATTTTTAAATGGGGAACCAAGCTTTATTTCAAAAATGCCTATATAATATTTTATATTATTTTTAGAAGTCTTAACTGGGCAGGAGGGCTCATTGATACACTTGCAGTTCACCATGACCTACTGGAGAGGTGGTGGAGATGTAGGAAAAGAAGGCCATTCAAGCTTCTTAGAAAGCCAAATAAATAAAAGTAAAATTGTATGTGTGTAGGCTTTCACAAATCCATCTTACCATACTATTTGTTACATGCTAAATTTAATATGCTATCTTAGCATAGCTGTGGTTGCAATGACTACAAATGCAATTCATTCTGAATATCAAAGCAGGCATAAGGCTGGTACAAAGTAAAAACGAATAAAAGGGAAAGAGAAGAGAGACAAAGTGAGGTTGTTTTTTTACCTGGCACCATCTTATTTAGAGTATCTTCCAGTTATTCTATCCCTCTAAGTATGAGGCAAGGTGGAATAGGACTACATATGAGGAATGTAAATTTTTCTATTGCCAGAAGCATCCAGAAATAGAGGGCAGCCAATCTTTCCTACTGTATCCTACCCAAATTGGCAACATAGTGTAACAATAGTTAGCAGCCAGCTTCTCTGACACACGCAAACTTTTGGCTAGTGAATAAAATTCCCTGTTTGATACAACAGCACAATAATCTTTCCATTGCTGACATACTTCCCACTCTCCCTCTGCAATATTCTGGTTGTCTAATTTATTCTTAACCACATCCAGGTGGATTTTGCTTAGGAATAAAGCAACGTTTTAATCAGTACTACGCATAGTATTGCCAGAGTGGAATGGTTCCAAAACAAATTGTTTCTGGGATGCCTTTTGTTGAGCTGCTGGTTCAGTTTTGTTTATTGGTCAAGCAGACAGGTTTTAAACACTAACGAGTTGTTGGTGGAAACAGACTAATGTGTTTTTCGTCGGGCGGGAAAACAAGCGACCAACAATCAAGCTTATTTACTTCTTGTGTCTTCCTTAAAAGCATATTTACATTTTGCCGACTCAGATGATAAATAAATTGTGGACTATAAATTCCTGGTGGATGGTGTTTTCATTGTGCCTTAGCATTTATTCATTTATTTTGCAGCCATAATTCAATCTAGAGGATATCACAGGCTTATAGGTATTTGGAGAAATGTGTTCGTTTCACTCCTGTATTTCAGAGATGCTATTTGGACGTGATGTTCCGAAATTACACACAGGCAAATGAAATATTCTGATTAGCACTGAGTGCCCAGCACTATATCACAAGTGACTGTGAACATACAGATGTGACCTGTTCAGGAAAGGCTGCAGTTCCAACTTGAAAACATTTAACAACAACAAAGCACACATACAAAGAACCAAAGAACACTCACCCCTTACCAACAAAGGGCTTTTATCCTTATCAGCTGTGTAGCAAATGTATTAAAATGCCAGCTCCAAGGCTTGGCAATCCATCAGCAGCAACTGCAGTGTTTGAGTTCATGGTAGGAGAGCTCATTCACCTTCTGCTGCTTTTGTGCTCTGCCTGCCATCTCTGCTCATGTATGCCAGCAGGGGGTTGGATATGACAAGGTTCCTTCTCTCCGAAACACTGGGACATTGACAATGTCTCTTTAATAAAACATCTAAGAACCGTTGCTTGTGTTCATGCTGATAATGTGTTGCATTATGAGGTCAAATTTTGTTCTCAGTTAATGACATGTTGGCACAGTTGGGAGTGGTATTTTCTTCCAGACGATTTTGATGAACTGTTACAAAAACAGTCACATGTGTGTGCGCGCTTCTGTGTAAATGGTGCATGTATTCAAAACTTTGTTTAAAATTACTGGAATTAACGAAACCAACTATTCAGGGAGCATCTTAATTTCATTTTAACTCCCTGAGTCTAGCGTTTCTATTAAGAAAGAGCTGATAAATGTTTCCTCCAGAGCAGAAGTAGTATAGGTACATTTGTTCAGAGGTGGTATTTCCCCATGTCTGAAAGGAAAATAATATTCTTTGTGGGGGGCATTTTGAATGGCAACCAATTGTTCCCCCATTTTAGGATTTATTGTTGCTCACTCCCTAGCAAGCCTGCTATCTCAACATGCTTCAAGCCATAACACAAGCCAGTATATGGTCCTTTAGAAGTTTGCAAAGCACAAAGCTACTAATCAAAATGAAATTAAGAAATGGGTTCTTATGTAAAGTTGACATTCTCCTGAGTCACCATTAAATCCAACATGAAATAATGAAAGAATAAATGAGAATAGAAGTGTAACTCCTTAAAGCTTATTAATACCCTCAATTTAAACATGTCTATGGTTTAAAGTTCCCTGTCCGTTTACAATAGCAGTTGGTAAATAGCAATTAACATAAAGATGTTAAATAAAAAGATGCTTTCAAATGAATTTGAGAGATTTCTTATTGGTGATAGGCAAAATTCTCTATCCAATTCAGAATTAGGATCAGAACTGCAATCTGTTTTGCAAAATATCAACTATAGTCCAGTCCCCCCAGGCCCTGCCATTCTGAAATTTGAACCCCATCTAAAGATGTGAATGCCAGGGTGGGGGTGGGGGTAGGGGCAGAGACAGGAAAATGGAAGAACCAATTTTTCTGATTTCTTCAAGAGTTGGTGTGTGTGTGTGTGTGTGTGTACGTGTACTCCTCCCCCCCAAAAAAGACCTAGGAGAAAATGCCCCCCCATCTTCCAGGTTTTATTTCCTAGGTCCTCATATCTATAATATCATGAAATGGAGATGAATATGAATGCATCCCCTCAAGCCTTGGCCCCCTTCCCTTCATATTTTCCTGGCAGCAGCAGTGGAAATGTCTCATGGAAGTTACAGCATGCTCAGCAGTGAATTAGACACAAGTGTGCTGGGACATGAATAGAGCAATCCTATACTGCAGTTTGGAGATACGTTGCTGTGCTATGCCCACAGAATGGCCACTGCATTTTATATGTGCCCAGTGCAAGGCAGGAGGTAGAAACCCATTGCAAGAAAAAACCCATTGCAAATATGGCTGTTGCAGTCCCAGAATCCTTGACAGAACTGCCACTGGCCAGCAGTCCCAGCTCAAGGTAGAAATCATACCTTCAAGCCACCCCATGAACAGAAGGCTCCAACACACATTGGCCAATCTCAGAGCATGGCCATGATGATACTGTTCTCCTGCAACACAACACACACACACACACACACACACACACACACACACACACATTATTATAATGTATATACTGCCCTATACCTGCAAGTCTCAGGGTGGTTCACAGGATAAAATCAGAATATAAAATCACAAAGTACATAATCAAAATAAAAATAACAACCCAATGACACCCCCCCATACACACATTTTTAAAGGGCATAGGATGTTAATCAACCAAAGGCCCGGTTAAAGAGGAACGTTTTTGCTTGGTGGCTAAAGGTGTATAATGAAGGTGCCAGGCAATACCACAGCTTTCTCAACAATAATGATGACATCCTGATGTCATGTGTGTGATGTTGACGCCCCATCGCCCTTACAAGCTGGCGCCTCTGTTGGAAGAGAGTCATCTGGCAGTGACAAGACATTCTTGTGGTGCCAGTACCACCTACTCCACTCCTTGATAGGCCAACCATGCTGGGCAGCATCCTAGACCCTTGAATGGCTGAAATATTTGCCAGAGGCAATGGTCATTTAGGGAGGTGGTTGGTTTTAAACAGCTGACTGGGAAAGTGTGATGCACTCTCCATGAGTTGCTCTTCCATTCTTGATTCCAGATTCACAGCACCTCTCCCCTCCTCCAGATTATACCAAAAGCCATCAGGGCACCATTAGATGCATCTGCATATAATATCTAGTTTGTCCCTAAAAGGCTAGGGTGTCCTCATGGGGAAAATAAAATAATGCATTTCATGTGGGTTTTGGGAGAGTGTGTGAGAGAGGATTAAGAGAAAGAGACATAAAGTACGCATAGCTGTGTGTCTGTGTGCATCTGTTTCCTCCCTGACATTTTTTCACCACCTCCTTTTATATTCTTTCAATATATTTTTCCAACATCCCATACTGTAAATTCTTGCCTGCCTCACTATATTATGAGCTTATGTGATGTTCCCATTAGCTGAAACTATCTGTGGTGCACTTTAAAGCAGGCTGCTGGTCTTCCTGTTATGCCTAGATTGTTGGCTTTTATATTATTCATGCTGCAGAGCCTGAGGTTTTAAGTAAACCTGGAGGTGCTATAGCTTCTGACTACTCATTTGCTCTTTCAGTACTCAGTCTTGACTCTGTAACTCCCCTGCGTAGAGTCATAAATATATCTCAGTGGAGGTGGGGTTTTTTTGGTGGGGAGGGAGCTACAAATTATATATACACTTTAAAACACACTAAAGCAGAGGTGTGTAATCTGCAAAAACCCTGGCGAGCTGCAAATTCAATAAAGGCCTGACTATTGATTGACTGGTTGTACAAATTGGACAAGTTAGCAGCTAATTGGGTGCCTTGCTTAGGCAATATGTTGAACATGGCTTTTAAAAGGAGCATTGGAGTCACTAACTTAGAATGTCAGAGGATAACTGTACCATGACCGAAAAGGTCAGTAATTAAATGGCACACAGGTTAATTGCAGGGACAGACAAGAGAACTGAGATGGGAGATCAAAATGCATTAATTTAGCAAGGGGAAAGAGGAGAAAAGCTTTGAAAATCTGTTACACATTCAAGCCCATCCTTGGCAATTTTAGTTGAGATTAGGTTTTGTGCTCATTAAAGTCTGGAGCTAGATTCAGGGAATACAGCCAAACATGGGGGTGGCAAACATTAGATCCAGCATAGCTCTCAGACACAAACCCACAGTGTTGATGTCTTAAGCTTTTCATATCCTCAGCCCACATGATCTTCCTTTGTGGAAAATCTTAATATTTGATCCAACTTATTACTTAATATTTTGGGATTTCCTCCTCCTGCTCCCTGCTACACAACACACACAATGGTTCTACTTTTAATTGGAGATGTGATATCTCTCACAATGTGGGCACTCGATAGGCTGAAGCTCCTGTTGGGTTTTGTTGCATTACATTAAAAAACAACAACCCTCTGTTAATTAGTTAAAATATATGTGGATATATTGAAAAGGCAACATCTGATCAATACAAAAAAAAAATTGGGGACACAGAAGGTGGGGAAGAAAATAACCTTTTCTTTAGCAACTATGGATCAGCATTGATGAAACTGCTTGACTGTGCTACTAATTTTCAATTCTAAGCATGGTGTAGCATGGCCTGTGTCACGTTGCTGAAGCTCAGCAGGTTTGGGTGAGATACCCTGGGAACCTTCTGCAAACTGATGTAAATTCCATGATGGGAGAAAGGTGAAATATACAGTGGTACCTTGAGTTAAGTACTTAATTCATTCCAGAGGTCCATTCTTAACCTGAAACTGTTCTTAACATGAAGCACCACTTTAGCTAATGGGACCTCCTGCTGCTGCCGCGCTGCGGGAGCATGATTTCTGTTCTCATCCTGAAGCAAAGTTCTTAACCCGAGGTAATATTTCTGGGTTAGCGGAGTCTGTAACCTGAAGTGTATGTAACCTGAGGTACCACTGTAAATGAAATAAATACAATAAAAAGCATGATCTTAGGGTCAGAATTCACTACAGCAGTTTAGGATCTACAGTCTATGTTACCAAATTCTTTTTCTTCTTCTTCTACATGCATCTTAATTCCTGCACCAATGTGAATGAGATTCTGTTTTATTACTGTGCCATGACATTTTTTTTTTCTTCTTTCAGGTTTGTTTCCAGCAGTTCTGAACTTGGCTTCCAATGCTCTCATCACCACAAATGCTACCTGCGGGGAAACAGGGCCTGAAATGTACTGCAAGTTGGTTGAACACGTGCCTGGCCAACCTGCAAGAAACCCTCAGTGTCGGCTCTGTGACCTGCGCAGTAAGATTCCAAATCGTACGTGTTCAATTTTTCTTTCATGATGTGTGTCCATCTAGCCATCCTGTCTAGCATCACTATTAATATGATATGCTTGGTTAAAATAAAGCACCTTCATAGCCCTGGTTATTGAATGTGCTGATTCATGCACACTGGGTCGGGTTTTGGACATGGGAAGAAAATCCATCAATGGAAACATCTCCAGCATTTGAGAAACTTTGGGACTAGGTCAGAGCAAGTCTACTTTTTTCCCCCTGCATATACAGAAAGCATTCCAGACATTTCCCTGGTTATTTTCAGGGCTATCCTCACATGATAGGACATCCAATGACATCATTTGTAATACATCAGTCATAGACTTCTGTCATGTCATTTTGTCCTCATGGGAGAAAACCCCAGAGAGAAAAATGGCTTCATCACTTGCTTATCCGTGTGGCTATTAGTGTCTCTACTAAGAGGGCCCTTTTAATTCTAATGTCTATTTACCAGCGCTATGGTCTTTTAAGCCTCTGTTAAGAACTGTGTACTTCTGCAATCCAGTCTCTGTTGTTAGTCTGCAGTGCAGCCAGCCTTTAAAATACACGGCCTTTCATTACAATCTCATCACATTTTAAGGTTTGCAAAATGTTCATTTGCCACAATGAACTGTTTTATTTACCCAGAGATGGTCCTTTAATAAGAATGCCATGTAATGTAACCAGACTTTAAATGGTCCCCTTGGAATTTGTGAATCTGGTGTACCTCCCCTTAATTACTGTAGAAGGAAATGAACACACACTCCCCAGTTAATCATGTGTGAGCACAAATTAAAGACCACACTTTGATGGGTTGCCTGTGTGAGCTAACTCCCCTGTCATTCATCACTGAGGTTGGTCCTTAAGCCTGCAGTTCTATCCCATTTTTCCTGATGGTGTATAGTATATTTTGTCTCTCCCCTTTTAAAATTGGGAATACATTCCAGCAATTAATCAGTGGTTTCAAATTAATTAAGATTAAACTTCCGTAATGGGATTACAGTTAATTGTATATTCATCTCTCATTCCTCCTTTTCATGACTAACCCTTATATCAATTTGACTTGAGGAGGCTGATAGCAAAATTTCCAATTAGACAACTTCTATCACTATCACCTCAGAGACCCGGGTTTGATTTACAGTTGATTTCTTCCCCACTAAGATTTTTTTTTAGCTGATCGCCAAAAAAAGAAGATCAGACATAGTAAAAAAAACAAAAAAACAGTATTGAGAGCAAAGTAATGCCTTTCCCCCTGTTCTTGGTATTTTATTTAAAAAATGTTGTTGATATGAATCCAATAACTCAATTCTCTCCCTAATTTTATAACACACTACTGTTAATGCTTCTAGAGCTATTGAATCATTTGATATTTGCATACAGTTTATGACATTTGCAGTTTTTAGACTGACACCTCCTATTCCTCCTACAACTGCTTTAATTGTGCTTTAGACATTCTGCTTTTTCACTTATGAGACAGGATTCCTTTCCTTCAGTGAACTGCTGATTTAAATCAAAGCATAAGCTTATAAAAATTAGCACCCTGGTTCAAAAATTTTAAAAATGTGGTTTTTTACATGTTAGATCCAAATCATTGCTTTTATCTGTTGCTGTTATCCAAAAAGAAAGATCAGTGTGTACAAGGAAAGGCCCATCAACTGGATTGGGGCATGCATGTGCAACTGGACCCTGTGCACTTTGATATCCTAGCTAGATACCTGTAGCCACTAGTTATGAACTGTGGATGTAGTTTCAACGTTGTCCTGACCAAGATGTCTGCAAGAGACTGACAGGGCAATCATAACCATGTCCACTCAGAAGTAAGTCCTACTGAATTAAATGGAGCTTACTTTCTAGATACTGATTTACAGGAATTAGGCAACTGGAATTAGGAAAGGCAGCAGCACAACTTAAAGCACTGGATCTGGACCCTGATACCACTAAGCTTAACTAGCAAAACTAGTCATACTGCTTGAAAAATTATCCATTTGTCAGTATGACATGTCCACAGTTCACAACTACCACTTCTTCTCACAACAGCTGACAGCCTCATTGGGTGTAATTCACTGGGCACTGCGGCTGAGAATTTGTCATTCATTTCAATGGGCTGTGCATAGGAAATGTACTTAAAAATCTGATTGAAATTAATGAGAACTTGTTTCCAGAAACAACAGCCTATAGCCTAAGCATTACAACAGAGCATTGTGTTTTAAGAGGCCTTAGGAGTAAGAAGTATGGGGAATCGTGGAAAGATCATCTCTCTCTCTGTTTCAGCTGCATCTTTAATCTCTTCCTGATTATGTCTTGGAAATATGTTTCATCCCAAAGCTTTGTGGTGCATTTCTAAAGCTTGTGGTATGCTATTGCAAGCACTGGAAAATAATTTTATCCAGGATATTATATGTGCCTCTCACACACTACTAATTATTATTATTATTATTATTATTATTATTATTATTATTAAATACTGCATGAAACAGAATGAATTTGCTGAGTCGGTTGAAATGGAATTTGTGAGTGAGATGGAAGCCAAGTCACATTCACTGCTAATTAGCTTCATTATTATTTTTGCATTTTACTAATGTTCCAACAGAGCGACACCCCATAACAAATGCAATTGATGGCAAGAATACTTGGTGGCAAAGTCCCAGCATTCAGAATGGGATGGAATATCACTATGTGACCATCACGCTGGACTTGCGGCAGGTAAGCTTTGTTTCTGCTGCTGAATTTTGGTGCCGAAATTTGTTCCTGTAATATTGAGCATCCAGATGTCAGGACAGGGAGCAGCATAAAACAAATAGGGGGGGAAATAGAAAAACAGGACTATTACGGCCATTACAGATGGAAACAAGAGTACATCCCTGCCTGCAAAAGGTTCAAGGTTTAATATCCAACATTTCCAGGTAGAGATGGGAAAGACTTCTGACAGCACCTCCAATCGGTATAGATAATATTGAGCTAGAGGGACCAATAGTCTGGCTTAGTGCAAGGGAAGAAACAATCCTCTGTAAATCACATCCTCCAACATAATATATTGCTTGTGTGAATTTTAACACTCGCGCGAGCAGTTATTGGTATACAGAGAGTGGTGGTAACAATGGCATTACCTTTTTCAGAGCACTTTTTATATACAAATATTGAACGTCTAGTGCTGAGACTGGCATCTAGAACATTGAAAGTTAATCTTTAAATGTTCTTAGAAATGCAAAAAGATTACAACACACATTGTTGTTAAAAAATGGCAAATTGTAACAAATGTGCTTCCATGAAACGGGCATAGTTCCGGTTTTCTTTGATCCAAGTAGGTCTTTGAAGAAATGTCATTGTGTTACAGGAAGCTCTGCAAGCTGTGAATCTTTTTTTTTGGGGGGGGGGAGGAATTGAACCTAGTATACTTGGAAAGCAAACAAATCCTGAGATACATTTGCTTTAGACTCTGTAGGAAGTAGCTTTAGGTTTCTCATCGCATCTCCTGTCATTCTTCTCCTTCCATGGTAAGTTTGATGAAATGGCAAGTGTATAGATTCTAGGAGGCTGTTATCATTTGATGTTCACAAGAATGCTGGATTGTGGCAGGTGTGCAACTAAGAGGACTTGGAGTGACAGAAGAGAAGTGGCTTTATTTCCCTTTAGCTAATGCAAATACAGAATATCTAGTTAGGTGCCAGAAATAACACACCACGATGTTATATTTGCTCCTGCTGCAGCTCAGTATCCAAGAAATTGAAAATAGCTTAGATAACCTAAGAGGTTCCTCCCTTCCCTTTACTCATTCCCTGTGGAGCATTATCACACTGACTCCTGAAGCTGCCATCTTTACTGCAGCATTGATCCCACACCCTGTGTGACAATAGCCAGAGCACCAGTTGATGGGGGATGAGAGTAGAGATTAAAGTTAAATGAAGAATTACTGAGTCTATTTTATTTGAAGGGGCAAGAAATAGAGCTAGTTACTAACATTAGGATTAAATAGGCTAATGAAACAGGGAACAAGGCATGTAGAGCTACTTAATAAAACTAGTGCAGAAGGAAATAAGATACTTGATATGAGGTGAGCTGGGATGTATAATCAACTAAGCTACCCCTTGGCAAAACTCAGCAGACCCTTCAGTTAACACCCACAAATCACTTGCTCTTCCCTTCCTGTGGAGAGTGACTGAGTCACGTATAGTACATTTCACAACCAAAATTAGCAGCCTCATCCTTCAACAGATCTGTGAGAGTTCTGACTCTCTTCTTACTACTAAGATTCTCCTGTGTCTTTTTTTAATGGTCTTCTCACTCTCCCTGTTCTGCTTTTGCCCTGGAAAAGGGATCAACCTGGGCTGACTCCTCTTCCCCAAATTCTTTTCACAACCTCCTTTGTCTTCAGCTATACTCAATGAACAAGTATCACAATCCTCATGAACCCTGTTGCTTCTGAAAGACCAGGTTTATGACATCCCCGCTTTTCATAAGAGCAATCTTCCCAGGGTCCTCTCCTGTCTGCCTCAGCAAGGTTCACAGCTTCTTGGCCTCTCTCCCGAGTTATTTGTGACCTCATTAACATAACATCTGAAAACAATTATATAAATGGCCCACTTGCTAATCCACTTAAGCCCTAATATAGTCACCAAACAGTTTCTCCAAAAAATAGGTAGTAAAAACACCGTGGTAATTCAGAACTGCAAAATCTGAAGGAAAGTTGTCACCTCCCTTCCCAGTAATGCCTACCAAGAGCTTCTTCTACAAAGGCCTAAAGGCTTCATCTGTTAAATTAGGCTGCTGCAGCAAAACCAGTGCTACCTGCTAGCTGCAAGAGAGCTGCCCCACTAGAAAAGATCAGGGATGAGTGGAAACTGCAGAAGTCTGGCCTCTGCACTTCATGTCAACCTCTCCCTCACTGCTACACTTGATTTTTTCACCCTATAACTCTACTCACACCCTTTTCCAAAATGCTATGAGGTATGTTGTGTAGCATAACATTGATTCCCAGGGAATGTTGGGAGAGAAGTTGCTTCTGATGGCTTAAAGATGAGCTTCATTGCCACCCTCAGTAGTGGCACATTAAAAAATATAGTGAAATAATGATAAGCAAAAAAGGAATGGTCACTGCAGCAAATAATCTTACCCCCCCCCGCCCCCGCCCTCCCAAAACATAACAGAATGGCATTCCAAATTATTTTCTATCACTAGTAGAGAATCCACAAAAAATAACAATTGTTATGTCTACTTGCTTGGCCTTAGAATTTCAGAGATCCCCCAGAGTAAGTAATGCTTCTTAGGCTGGAAAGATGTGCTGTGGCCAAGGTGAGACCATTGCCAAAAGCAGCAGCCTATGCCCCCACTTCCCCACATTTCTGGCCAGAGATATTTTTCTAGAAAAAAGGTGCTGGAACTCACCATAAAACTCCCTTCCTTCTCTTAGAATGGAAATGGCACCCACCTGAGTGGTGCCAAAACTGAGTTCCGGCTAAAAAAGCTCTGCTTCTGGCAGTGTTTTATCAGGAAGGTTGTGTGAAATAAAGTCAGCATGTTGTGGGGTCCCCACCTTTCTCCACTTGCACTTCATTGGCTGTTGCCAGAGCTTGCAACTTTATGATGTCACATCACAATTTATGTGGCATTGAATCCACAGAGAGGATGAGATGTGATGCTACTCCTTTCAGCGGTGGATACACAGTTGTATCGTGCAGATCTAGTCTTAGACACATACCAATCTATGTAATAAAATACTGAATAAAACATGGGGTTTGTTTTGTTTGTGGTTTTACGGATGGAGTCAAAAGGACAAGATGAAGACATCAAGTGGTTGTCCTTTTTCTTTTGGGAAAGCTTGTGATCCAGTCATTACTAGGCATTTTACGGATGGGCCCTTATTAAAATGCTATATCCTTTTGTACAACAGATTGGACATTTTCTATTGCTAAAAGTCATGGTCTGTAAATTGCAGGAATGCATTAGTGGCTGTTATTATTGATAATTATGAATGTACATAGAAAGCTTTTAGCAGATTCTAATGTTGTGGGGAATGAACCAAGAAAATAATTACAGTTTTCATCATTAAATAAACCTAGACCTTTTGGAGGAGTTGAATTGTATTTTTTGGTGACTATCCATCATAATAAAATAATAGCATAACACAATAATAAATAATAATGCATTTCCCCCCAAATGACATCATTTTAGCTGCATAAACAGGAAAATATAATTATTATTCCATTTTAGGGCAATTATAGTGTTCCTTTTGAAAGCATGCAAGTACCATAAGCCAAGGTATTTATGGTCTACCCTTAACTCTGCCCTTGACTGGGGATCATAAGGTTGTCTCCAACACTGTTGCTCGTGCAGTGGGACTTTCCCTTCCACTTCTCCCCCCTGCACATCCTTAAAATCTGTGCCAGAGGGCTGGTGCAGCCTTCAATACAACCCATAGTTTTGTGGCTAGGAAATAGCTGAAATCTTATATGCATAGCAAAAAGTCAGCCTCCAGCACGTTTCAAGCTTCAAAATGGAGAGAAGGTTACAGCGTTTGGTGATTTTTAGTTTAGAAAAAAGGCAAGTTAAGGGGACAAGGTAGAAGCTTACAATGTTGTGCATTGTATGAAGAAAGTGGATACAGAAAAGGTTTTCTCCCTCTCTCAGAACACTAGAACTAAGAGTCATCCAATGAAGCTGAATGTTGGAAGATTCGGGAGAGACAAGAGATTTATTATTATTAAATAATTATCATTTTTCAGACTTTGCATAGCTAAACTATATAATTTGCTCCCACCATGGCAGGGATGGCTGTAAAAAAAAAAAAAGGATTAGGCAAATTAATGGATGATAAGGCTACTAGTGGCTACTAAGCCTGATGGATATGTTTGACTGCCACAGTAGGAGGCAGTATGGTTCTGAATACCAGTTGCTGGAAACCACAGAAGGGGAGAGTGCTATTGTACTCAGGTCTTGCTTGTTGGCTTCCCATAGGCTTCTGGTTGAACATTATGAGAACAGATGGACCACAGGCCTGATACAGCAGGCTCTTCTCTGTATTTTTTTAATTTTAAAATCAGTAGGCTTCTGTCACAAAGATTGTGGGGGGGGAGGAGAGAGATTTTAAAATAATGTAATGTTTAGAAAGGTCTCTCTTGGAAGACTGAGATCAGCTTTGGACACCACAAAGAGGAATCATGAGCAGCGGAGGAGAAAGTCATGCAAATGACTCATGAAGGAAATGCATAGTTTCCATTAATTTCCTTCAATTTATGTAAATGTTTCTTCCCCCAAGAAAGAGGCACCTGTTTTTCCCTGCCTCGTTCACAAGAGGCTTCAGAATGTCTTTATACTTTCAGTGGGGGGTTCATGTATTTGTTTTTTATACTTTTTGTTGCAAGCGGGATAAAAGGGAGAGAGGAAAGAAAGAAACAATGTCAGCACCCATTCACAATAAGTATTTTATATATAATATCAGGTTTTAAAATGTACACAGCTGATTGACCATCTAAATTTTACAAACATAAAACAATGCCAGCCTTTCCTTGTCATTTGTGATGTGAATGTGATAGTTCATGTTTTTACAACTTCTATTAAACATTTCTCCGGCATTCTGGAGCCTCTTGTTCACATGTCTTGATCTGAAAAAAGCCCTACATGAGGAGTGACTTCATGATATCTTCTCCTAGACCTAGACTATAACTGAAGTGTTGGGAACAGGAAGACTGGCTACTGAGTGCCTCAGGTCAGTGCACTGGTGAATTTGTATAGGAAGTTCTTCCTTTATCTCCAGAAAAGGTCTTTCCACACTGATTTCTGTTAAAGCAGAAACAACTTCACTTTAACAGATAACAGACAGCTGTCAGGTACTTGGTAGGCAACCTCCCCACCTGCACTTACAGGAAAGTGAAGCCGAGGCTGCTGTGAGGGTTTTTTCCAAGAAGGCTGCAGAGTGCAGTCCACCAGAGATACAAACTGCAGTTTGAAAGAAAGCTCTCTCTCTCTCTCTCTCTCTCTCTCTCTCTCTCTCTCTCACACACACACACACACACACACACACACACACACACACAGGCTGTCCTTCAGCCTTCTAAACTAATCAGAATAAATTTGTATGCGTATTCATGTTTGCCACCTATATATAGTACCTGTTTGATTAATGCCACAATCCTACAGAGTTAGGCATCTTCAGCTAAGCTGTTGAAGCCAATGCAATTAAAACCGTCTGTCTTTATGCAGTACTCTGAGTCAGCAGCATGCTCCAAGATCTAGAACAACAGAAGCCTGTTGAATTATCATGCCATGTTAAGGCTTATCTGTTAGCAGTATTGTTTTTACTGGTGGCCAGGTGTGTTTTCAACTGCGAATTGTGCGTATGTGCACACAGCCTGCAAATTCCAGAAACTTATCTGTACTCAAGTTTGTTAAAAGGGCCAGGGCTATGAGTGAAGTGTGCAGCATTTTGATGTAAATATGTTTTTATATTCTGCTGAAAGCTGCCCAGAGTGGCTGGGGAAACTCAGCCATATGAGCAGGGTATTATTATTATTATTATTATTATTATTATTATTATTATTATTATTATTATTTATTGGAGTTGGGTATCATCTTCAGTGACATATATGTATTCTACTTCATCCTTAAGAACATAAGAAATGCCTGCTGGATTAGGCCAATGACTCATTTAGTCCAGACCAGATGCCTGTGGGGAAATTGCAAGCAGGACCCCAGCAGAAGTACGCATTCCCCTCCTGTGGTTTCCAGGAACTGGCACTGAGAAGCATTTTTGCCTATGACCATAGAGGCAGAGCATAGCCATCATGGCTAATGGCCTTCCCCAACATAGTGCCCGTCTGATGCTTTGGGCTACAATTCTCACCAGTCCCAGCCAGCACCAGCCTTCCCATGTTGGAGAAGATTGTTCTAACATGTATACAGACTTGGCACCCTAGAAGTAGTGGTAAGCTCCATAAACACTTCCCAAAGTGTTGGGAAGTTTTGAAGTGTTGTGGTAAGATTACACAATGGTAGCTGAGTCTTGGTCAGCTTTGCTCCTGTTTTTGAAATATACTGCAGGTAAGCAGTTTATGGGGAATCAGGACAAAACCTTTAAAACTGGATGTTTGCAGCATAAATAACAGTATATGGGAATATCTATGGTCACAAGATATGACAGAATTACTATTGCAGCTGCCGTTTATCTCCGAACAGACATTAAAATTTAGGATCTTTGCTAAAGATTAAAACCGCTCCAAGGGCAGAAACATTTTATTGCTAACACAGAGTTAACACAAGGATGGTGACAGCAATAGACCCTTTAGAGGGGATGTTCTAATGCTTGCATAGCTTTTTTACATTTGGAAATATATGGATCATTTCTCTGTGATGGGCTATGGGGAAACTAATGAGTATTTCTCATAATTAGGCTTTCATTGTTATAATGCACTTAATTATGATTCAATACATTTCAGGGAACAAGATGTATATCCAGTACTTTCTTGGGGGGGGGGGCGGGTATGCAGGGGGTACACATACCCATAAACATTTTGTGAATCTTTGTACTTTTGTCTATTTACTGTATTTATTTTTCCTGATTTGAACTATAAAGTGGTGATTTTATTGAGTCAAAATGAGAGTACCCCTAAACATTTTTTTAAAGAAAAAAAGCACTGTGTATATCTAATAAATGCAAGTGGGGAATTTGTAGCCAGAACATTTGAATAAAACCAAAGTGGGGAAGGCTATTCTAGATTTGACACGGTTTCAGCAGATAATCCAAAAGTAAGTCAAACTGGTAGAAAGTTTCAAATTACTGTCATAAAAAATGAGTTTCAGAAGTAGTTGAATCTTGTGTAGACTTGCTCCTGTTTTTGAAATATATTGCAGATAAGCAGCTTATTGGAAATAAAAATAGTTTTGTTTTGTTTTTTTTAAAAAAGCTGGATGTTTTCAGCATATATAATGTAATAATATAATGTAATATCATATGATATGATATGTTATGATAGGAATATATGTGGTCACAAAGTAATGGCAGAATCATTTGCCTAAAATTATCTCCCTTGGAGGTGTATCTAGCATAAACTTTTCATCTGTTGGTGAAGATAGCCAGGCCTTTGGGGATGGTGACAAAGACCACTTACCATATTCAAACAGCAGTTTAATTTAATTTTTTTTGGCAGGCAGTCGATGCCGGGGGGGGGGGGTGTGATGATCTGGTGGCGGACCTTACAGGGCCAGTCTTCTGTTGGATCCACCAGTGGGGCATAAAAGCTTGAAGCAGTCATTCCACTATCCTGTGTATATATATATATATATATATATATATATATATATATATATATATGAAATATTTATTAAGATTTTACAAAAACAAATATACAAAAACACATAATAAAAGAACAAAAAAATAAGAAAAAACACACAGAAAAATTAAGAAAAATTAAAAACAATTCTTTTTCAAAACTTAAAACTCATTTGCTTATTTCTTTGACTTCCTCACACCTCCCCTTCTTGTATTCCCATTTAAATAATCAAATCAGCAAATCCTTACCCTCTTTCGTTTATCTTGTCTCTATAACTTAACATTTTATAACTCAGTATTTTCATTATTCCACTATCCTGTATATGCTATAGCTCTGGCTCAAGGTCAATGGGCAGCGCAAGAGTGTGGCCTTGCTGTGGAGCGTCTCATTCTCCATATTCAGGGCCAGAAAGAGTTTGTCTGCAGATAGATTGGGCCAGCCTGGAGGTTTGGCCTTCCTCATAGCAGTTTTCAACTTTTGGGGGAAAACAGTATTGGGTTGGATCCTTAGTCTAAATCTTGGGGGCGGGCTGTAAATTCAGGGTAACCTGGTAAAGGAGTCCAGAGGTTGGGTTCTGACTGAAAACCCCAGAGAGGGGCAAGTGAATTGGCTGTGCAAATAACAAAGTAAGTCAAAGCAGTTGCGATTCTTTTTATATTTGATGGGTGAAATAAAACTAAGTCAGAGTATACATTTATTTCAGTGACTCTGCTCTGAATATGACTAACATTGGCTCTTACCCAACATGTTTTATTTTGTAACCTGATCTGACTTTATTTTTGGTAATGGAAATCCATATCATAACCTAAAACATACTCACCAGTGCAGCACTCCAAGAGCACCACTTCATTTTTGTATCCATGAGTACATTTGTTTATAACCTTTATCTATCATGCTTACTGCAAAAACAAAACAAAACCCAACCACTTTCAAAATTAGGGTTATTTAAGAATTAATGAAATCACAATGATAAAATGAAAGCCAAAGCTTAGTCCAACAACACAGATAAGCTCAAAATAGCCAGCTGTCACAGTGCTGTCAGGCAAGGAATGTCCAGAGTGAGAAATTAACTCTTTATTGTGATATTTACAAGTTAGGGAAAGGCATGTCCACCAGTCCTACATCTCTCAGCTACTCCTAGGTGTGCATCCCATGAGGCAGTTGCTGCAACAGAGAGGCCCCGCTCCCTACCTCAGCTTGTGTCTCCCCTATCCCAGCTGCACACATCATATAACCTACATGTAACCTTTTGTTCCTCCTACTTCAGTCTTCTTCTGGTCCTGGGAGACAGTGGAGCAGGAGAGGTGGGGGCAAGAGGAGAAGGTATGGAAGCCCTTGACTCTACACCAGCCTGACCTCTCTCTCCCTCCTCTAGCACCTGTTCTTCACTCTCCAGTCCTACAGCTTCTCCTGCCTCTGACTCCTGTCTCCCGGCTGCAGCAGGCTCCCCCCAGATCACGGATCCCATCTGGCAAATCAGTCTCCAACCCCACTTCTCCCATTGCCCACTCATCAGTATCCAAGCAGCACACTCCTCAGTGTCCAACCAGTCCCTAACACCAACAAACGGTTCAACCAAATCATAAGGACACAACTTCTCAGCAGTCATATTTAAAGCTTTTTGATGCAACAACGACAAAAATGCCATTCTTGAGTCAGATGTCAGTCATCACAATACAAATGTGGCAGAACTAAAATGAGAAGCTCTTCTACTTCAGTAGAGTATTTTTACTTTTTCACAAGGCTTCATTATTCCATATTTAACATTCCTTTTGTATAAGGCACATTAGGAACAATACACCATAAAAAAAACTTTGTCAGAGTATGTGGCAATGCTGCTACTACCATGAGTTTGACCGAACTGCAGGAGGCAGTGGAAGACTGGGAGTAAGTACCATTGAATTCAGTAGGACTGATCACTGAGTTGGATTGCACCAAAAATGTCATCTATGCATTTTCCATGACATGACTGAGGTTTCAGAATAAACATTGGTTGGACTAAAGGCTAATCTATCACAATAAATAAAGGGGTTGGGTGACTCCAGTACAGCTTGTTGCTGCAACTCCATGAAATATAGGTATGAAAAAATTAAGTCTCAAGTTGTTAGAAGCTATACATAATTCCTACATACATATTACTCATATTACAGATATGTAAGTAGCTATTCAATTGTATTTCTCTGTGTGACGCTGTTCTGCAAGCTAAATTACACAAACGGCTCCTAGCTAATGGATTTATTTTGAGCTAGAAGAGCAGGTGGGAGCAATACACAATGAGATTTCCTGCTTCATTGGCTAGCAGTATGTAGATTAATGATTCATTTCAGCACAATATGAATAATATTAGTGTAGTGAATTACCCTTTGTAATAGGATACAGTTTCCTGTGTCTTATGAGCCATTTGTTAGTGGGTATTGCAAGTTATGGAAGTGTGCTTCACAGTGTGTACTGTACAGATTGAGGCAATTACCAGTGGAAATGGAATCTTGTGTCTTATCATGTGGACCATACTGTCTAACACAGGAAAATTCCTGGAAATATTTAGAGGGGTTCTTTGGTAACTCAGTTCTACAAGCTGTGCTGCCCCACAGGCCCCAGGACAGAAAATGGAATTTACAAAATCTAAAACACTGGAACAATTAAAAATTCTAACAAATAAAATGTGTGTGTGCAGCTGTAAATAATTGCTTAGCTATTCTCAACCGCTAAACACTTGAAAAGGATTTTTCTTTTTTAAAAAGAATACTTCCACAGTTCATAGAGACATATTTTCACATATGATTTACATTAATTATAAATGATGAATTAAATAGGTTTTGGAAGTTGACTTGGACTTCTGAACAACACAACACATGTCTGCAGCATAAATCTGTTTACAAAATATATAAACACTCTAATAAACATCCTTTTACATTTTGCATAGACCTCTACCTCTATCAATTTTAGCTTTCTCTTCTATTATAGTTTCACCCTCGATCCTTTCTGCTGTTTTAAATGATTCATTCTTATGATTGTTCCAAAATTGCCACTTAAAACAGAATTTGTGGCATATCCTGACCATTGTCCATATTGGATCAGCCTATGTCTTACATATTTCATGAAGACATAAGCTACAGTTTATTTCTATCTATTTAACAAAATTTATAGACTGCTTAATTTATTTATTTTTAAAAACCCACCTCTAACTGGCTAACAAAAGATGGACAGAGGTCAGTATAGTAACAAAAAAAATGTTTCAACATGACCAAATAGCCACAAAAGCCCAAATGCTGTTGACTTCACATGTAAGAAAATGTTAATGCAAATTAATAATCAATTTTTGTAACAATGGTCAATGCAAGGGTTTCATGAACCTCCCAATATGCACAAAAATGTAAGGTGTGAATCAATTGTGCATGGATTCAGTTCACAGGAAAAGCTGTGAGCTTCAGCATTTAAGTTTGAGGATGATATCCTTGAGTGAGTGATCTGAATGTTCATTTTTTGTGTGTGGTTCATTTCACATATCTTCAGCAAATGAACACTTGCATTTTACCTCAATCTCAGGGGGAATAGTAACCAAACCTAGAAGCAGCTGTTGAGATTATTGAAAATGACTTTCTGTGTGATATCAAGAGGGCACTTGGAACTGATCCTAGAGGTGGCAATGTGACATGTCTGGTATGTAACAGAATGTGCTCCTCCCCTCTCTGGGTGTGGCTACTTCCATAGCTTTGTTGTTGTTTAGTCATTTAGTCATGTCCGACTCATCGTGACCCCATGGACCAGAGCACGCCAGGCACTCTTGTCTTCCACTGCCTCCTGCAGTTTGGTCAAACTCATGCTGGTAGCTTTGAGAACACTGTCCAACCATCTCATCCTCTGTCGTCCCCTTCTCCTTGTGCCCTCAGTCTTTCCCAACATCAGGGTCTTTTCCAGGGAGTCTTCTCTTCTCATGAGGTGGCCAAAGTATTGGAGCCTCAACTTCAGGATCTGTCCTTCCAATGAGCACTCAGGGCTGATTTCCTTAAGAATGGATCGGTTTGATCTTCTTTTCCATAGCTTAGTGGGAACTAACTCGGACATTGGTCTTGCCAGTATAGGAAGTCTTAGTTGTTATGCAGAGCTGTTGATCTATTGTTTGCCAAAAAATACAAACTTTTGTAGTTATCCAGATTCCTGCTGCTTCCTGGTATTAGGGCACACCAGTTGCAAGATTTTCTCAAACCAAGAGTCCCCTTCCCAAACCCATAGTATACTCCATTATCTCAGAACTGGGCCCACACCTTCCATAAGCCTGAAGCATTTCTGAGAGAGAGACTGCAGGTATTCCTTTCGCATCATGAGTGTGTGTGCGCACGTGTGTGTGCACGCCAATTTAAGATAACACTTCATGCACTTTAAGAAGTGGACTGTAATCCATAGAAACTAGTGCAACCCTGTTCTCTCATTATCTTTAACTAATATGCTTAGGCTGTGTTCCATAAACCAGTTACTTGAGAGCAGTCCTATACAAACAAGCTGCCATTATGCTGCCATTGCTTCCTTATCTTACTATCTCATTCAAGTCATCATCAATAGTCCAGTTAGATTGCATGTTGTATATTGCAGAGCTGGTGCAAGATTTGAACCCAATATTTGACTAGATTTACAGCTCAAACCTGCAGTGTCTTTTTAAAATGTCAAGTGTTCCTAGTTTCTGCTAGTTTCTGTAGTCTTTGTTTCTTACAATATGGGCCTGCTCTCTCATGGGGATTTTGGAAAGGCAGCGAAAATGTCCATTCTCCTATGCCAGGACTCTGACTGCTTATCTAGTCCTCAAGGACTGTTTCTCTCCCCACCCCTTTCCATTGTTTCTTTTCATGAAGCCACTCTCTGACACTTAAGCTGTGGAATGGACACTGCAATATCTGGTGTATTCCTCAACTTTCTCAGATGTCAATAACTTGGCATAATTTCAACAAAGAACTTGTGGATTTTTTCTACAATTAAAGGCTGAAGTGGAGAGAATAGTCTATTGTCTATTCTATGCTTCAAAATGAGTTTGGTGTGCTGTATTAATAATTACTGGTACTACTTCACATTAAAATAAAAACCAGTCTCAAAAGAGTTTTGATTAGCTTGGAATTTTGATTATTTTCTGGGCTCTTTTTTAAAACACTCTTACTGCATTTTTCATCATTGGCTTAGCTAAAAGAAAGTGCTAAAAGTTTCAGATCTGCAGTGAGCAGAAAAATTAAATGTAGATCTTACTATCCTGCTGCAAGAAACACAATACACATAATATCTAAGCACCTGTGGACTCTAGTCCAGCATGTTAATGGAATGAAACTTAATGCTAGTATTCTGTGCATACTTGGAAACCAGTTCAAACACCACACCACCCCCAAAAGGTGTGGGGAAGCCTTGCACACACTATTCTGAGGCTAGATCTTTGCATCCAGAAAATAGGTCTGAATACAGAGTTCAAGATACTGGATCAGGAGTCAACAGATTGCTAGCAACAGATTTAGCCAAGTAGAAGCTATTATTTGAACCACACCTGCCTGCATTTGGAACTAATATGGCAACCATTCTTGTTATAACATTTGAAATGTGCTGCATTCCACTCTTCTAAATGTCGGGGGGGGGGGCGTGGATAAGTTTTCTTTTAATAGATAAAACCAGATGGCTTTGAGTGCATGGTAGAAAGTATTTCTCTTCATGAAATAGCTGTACAAGTGTGATTCAACAAATTTTTCACAAACCACTAATACTAACACAATATCCTTATTGTTCCTTACCATTGCCTCATCAGATTTCTCTGACATAAATTTCTTTTATTATTTTTAGAACAGTTTAATTGAACTAAATGAAAAATAAAAATAAAAAGTATACTGCATCATTATAAAAGTTAACAATTATATATACTTATCTAATATATACATATAACCTACTATATTTTGTATAAATGTGTTCCAGATATCATTATACTTATCTATGCAAAGTCTACATCTATAAGCAATCCATTCATAAGTTGCAAGTGTAGTCATATCTTCAATCCATTCATTAAATAGAACCATACACTTATATTTCCAGTGCATCAGTATCAGTCTTTTGGCCATAGTAAGGGCATGAAGAATCCATTTACGGTGTCCAGTTGTCAGATTCCATATTGTAAGTATGTAGTTCAAAATATTTTCCTCTGAAAATTGTACACACACCCCCGACACTGAAATAAATTTCTACCTAGCCTTATGTAGAATACTCATATGCCCAATAAGGAAAATATAGTGATAAGTCCATACAGATCTGCTTGGAAGGCAATTCCAGACCATTGGTGACACAAGTAAAGCAGGTCTGATCCACATCCCTAGCTGCCAAATGGCATTCTGAGGGAGATGCTAGAAGCAGGAATGTTTGGAGGTCTATATATGGGAGACTAAAACCCCTCAATTCACCCAGGACGAAAGGTGGTTAGAGTTTCAAATGTAAGCACTGGTACGTTGAGTTGAGGCGAGAAGTGAACCATGTAATGCAGAACAGATAGGCCCAAAGCAATAGCGTCTGGAGGTGAAATTTGGAGCAATTTTTTTTAAATGCTTTCAATGGCATGTATCACAGAGCAAAACACCATGTTCTTTTGAAATGAAGACGTGTTAATTCTGAGCAAACATAGATGAACCAAAGCTACAGATAATCCAAGTAAATGGTGAGTGATGGTCAGCTTTCAACCAGAAACTCTCAAAGATGTTGTCTGGGGAAAGGTCACAAAGCTCAGGTCCTGTTCTGAAAGCCCTGAGCATGTGGAGAATGTATTTCCTCAATACTGAATAAACCACAGGTAGTACCAGTACACATGGGATTAAGCGCCCCGGAGCTTTGAGATAACAATTTATGTATTTCAGATAGGTGTCAGATACTTCACACAATTATTTTATGGCATTCACTGTTGCAAGATGTACTAATGGCCATTAAACGTCAGTGATTTTAAAAGAGAATCATACAAATTTCACTGGGTTACTTTCATGCCCTGACTGTGGGCTACCTGAAGGCTTCTGGCTGGCCGCAGAAAATTAGGATGCTAGGCTTAGTGAGCCTTTGGTCTGCTCCAAAGTGTTTATCTTATGTCCTTACATTGACAGAGTGCTGCTATGTGATAGAAACAGGCAAGAATTTCCAGGGGTCAATCAACCTAGCTGAAAGTTGCCTCAGAATTCCAAATATGTTTGCTTGGTTAACACTTTGAACATGACCTTCAAGATGAAGACAACTTAAGGTTTAAGAATGAATCACATCCTTCATTAGGGGATCATTCACTGAAGAGAGTTGTGTCAGGAAAAAACTGTGGCTCAGATTTTCATTCAAAAAAGAACAACCCATTGTTTCCAATTGCCTGCCTTGGTGATTTCAATCATGCTCCTATTCAATTTCCCTCTCTTAACTCATGTGAGAGCAAGTCAAAGGAAACACCACATTTCCTGGGAGCAATGCTAAATTCATGCTAGCCTGCCACCTTTTGCGAACATTTTAAACTCAGAGCACTGAATATAACCCAACTTTTAGAATGGTTGATTTGAGTGCTTCACAGTTCTCTCTCTTTTTCTCATCTAAGTACTATGTGACCCAATAATCTCTATGGCTGGAGTAGTATAAATGCAATTGGACATCTTTAGAACAACTGAGCCATTTATTCCTTGCCCTCCATCCCCAAAAACTGGCAGCTGAAAATTGAATATGGCTCCCCACAATAATAAGTCAGAGAAGAGCTCTTGTAAAATGCAGTCGTTTCCCAAGGTATTCAAACAGGAAAAGAACCTTAAATTACCAAGCACTCCAAACAGACCAATTCGTTTCAAACGGCTTCATTTTGTGAAAGGGTAAAATATACTCTAGCCGTATTTAAGTTGCACTACATTGTTTGCTATAAATGACATCCATTCATCTGATTCAGTGTGGCTATAACTACTGACTTGAGTTCACTCTGTCATTTAGTGGGGAAATGAAGAGAGTAGAGGGTTTGTGTTGGAAATGTCAGGAAGGGGAGTGAGGGAGAGCTGAAAGACTAAGGAGCAGCAATGACAACAGCATAACTACTTTTTGTGACATACCTTGTTGCTGCCATTGTGTCCTTGAGGAAGTGTATAATGATTATAGCTAAGTTCCTGTGAGCAACTGTCGCCCATCAGTATTTCCTCCCTCTAACATTCAGCAGGTTTGTACAGTCAGGTTCCAGTGTCTGTCTTGAGTCAATCTCATGAAAATGGTAATGGCCCTTCTGGGAGACCAGGGTTCAAATCCCCACTCAGCCATGAAGCTTACTGAATGACATTGGGCTGGTCCCTCCTCGAGTGCGATGTTGACTTCCTCCCTTATTATCTGAAACCACTGTGTGCCTGTAGGCACCTGCATGCTGTGAAGGAGAAAGAACTTTGCTATTACATTAGGTAATGGTTGTCTATATTACACTTGGGTGATGTATTTCTGTTGCAGAAAGGGACAGGGAAAGGAAGGATAAAAAGCCAGATATGGGACACAAAGAACTGTCAGGTAATGATCAGAGGTGAGTGTGGGACAATGGGTTGATAGGACTAGGGTGATGTGAGTGAATAGAAGCAACCTAATTGGCTAGGAATCACTTAAAAGTCCAAGGGAATAGTGGCAGCCTGATGGAACTTCATTTTGGCCTGACACAGTCAAGTAAGATGTTTCAGTATACTTTATGAATAGGATGTCAGTATCCTATCTGGGACAGGGCTTCTAGTCTTCAAGAAAGTGAGTAGAACAAGTTCTATAGCAGGGTTTCCCCCAGATGTTGCTGGATTACAACTCCCATCACCATTTGACATGCTATCTGGGCTGATGAGAGTTGGAGTCCCAGCAACATCTGGAGGACACCATGTAGCCTAACCCTGTTCTATAGGGGTGCAGGTCCTCCTACCGTAGTGCTCCAAAGATGGAAAAAATGGATTTCCAAGCATTGCACAATTGGGAATCTCTCATAGATTAATATAGGTACATTAATTTCAGTGACTCTTAAGTTAGTTGGATACAGCCCTCTGTATTCTAGTAGCTGGGATTTAAAAAGCTGGGAGGACAATATCCCACTTGGTTTCCTGGAAATATTTGGCTGGTCACTATTTGAAATTGGACAAGATCGGTCTTTGGTCTGATCCAAAAGGACTCTTCTTATGCTCTACCAGTTTGTTGTGATGACAGTTAACTACCCTCCTTTCTAGCAGGCTTAGCCAGACAGACATAGATTCCACTCTGTTTGCTGCTAGGTGCTTGCAAGTCATAGTTAAAGGACACGGATGGTCAATAAGGGGAAATGCTCCATGATACAGCTTTATGCAGCACTAAACAGTACAATGCTCACCTCTGGATAATTTAGAGAGTGAGGCAGTCACCCCAGAACCTTTCTTGAACACAGCATTAAAAACACAACAAAATATAAATGTTAGCTGACACTAAATTCATTTTTAGGAAGCTCTCAGAATTCTCTGCTGGGAAACCCCTGAAGTACTTAGTTACAGTAGCAAAGTATTAATGTGAAATCTCCATTTTTCTCCTTTACACATTTTAATGCCAACACTGGAAAAGCTGCCAAGCTACCATGAAAAAAAAACTGAAACAGCTCTAATTATTTCATCTGTTCCACTCTGTAATTATAATATTCAAGAACTTCAGTTGGTGTGAATTGGCAGAGTTCCAGTGAAAACCCAAGCTTTCACCAACTAATGATATGGAACATTGTCTTCTAGTTTCCCACTATAAAATTTTCTTTGTCATTCTTCACACTTCTTGCTATAACTCCAGAACTGAAAACACTAAGATTTCTGTTTACGCCTTGCATTTCTTAAGAACTCCAGAAATGGAAATGATGGTTTGCTGTGGTTCTCCATTATCTTCAGGAGGGCCTGTATTGGAATTGGAGAAATACATGCAGCTGCTTGTCTCCAGGAAAACTATGCAGATACATAATAGTGTTTGGAGTTTGGATTTGATATCCCACTTTATCACTACCCTAAGGAGTCTCAAAGCAGCTAACAATCTTCTTTCCCTTCCTCCCTCACAACAAACACTCTGTGAGGTGAGTGAGACTGAGAGACTTCAGAGAAGTGTGACTGGCCCAAGGTCACCCAGCAGCTGCATGTGGAGGAGCGGGGAAGCGAACCCAGTTCACCAGATTACGAGTCCACCGCTCTTAACCACTACACCACACCACACTACACCACAGAACACCACACTACACCAAAGAAGTGTTTCTTCTGTGTGATAAATATTGATTTATATATTATACAACAATATTGGAGAGGCTATCAAGAATGAAACCCTATTACCTTTCAATGTATGCTAATACTTTCCTTTATATAATGGATGGATTTCCAGTATATAAAATGCTGTTCAGAGGGCAATACCGATACCCCAGGCATCCAACTGCCCATCTTTGTGATATATTTTGACTAAGAGTTTGCTACATTCTAAATGTGAGTTAGTATCTATGATACTATGATATGCTGCCTTTCTGCCTTTCTGTATATATCTCAAGGCTTTTATATGTTACTTTTTCTTTTATCGTTTTGTTTGTATAATGCCTAATAAAGGTTTGAATAAGTAATAAGTAAGTAGTATCTATGAAATCCTTTTAATTATTCTTACTGAGATGTATACTCGTATCCACCTGTTTCATTTTTATCTGGGTTGTAATAAAATCTGATTTACAAAAAGATAAATTATTAGCATATTCAAAGCTTATTCAAATATAATTGTGTCTTGTGTATCAGTCTTGGTAAGTAGGTTAGTTGAAAATAAATCCTTTGTAAATTAGTTGGCAAGGCAGGTGAAAGAGCAAATCATAATGAGTGTTGATTAAATGTTCATAATCTGCTTATATAAGAGCAGTACTCATAAGCTGCAGGTAGAAATCACCAGCTGAATGTTCAGGGTGGTGTTTCTCGGATGAAGAAAGATTTAAATGGGTTTCCAGATGGGATTGGAACACCAACTGGGGACTGGAAAATATATGGAGGATGGTGTAGCTCAGCAGTAGCAATTTTGTGAGGTTACTGAAATTGTATTACTGTATTTACTAAATTTGTATTTATTTACTAAATTTGTATAATGGTGTGTGTGTGTGTGCCATGTCTTGTGATTGATTATGTGGAGTAGGGCTTACCTAGTCGCCCACCCCGTATTTTATTCAAGTTGGCACCCTTGTGGGTACAGCACATCACATTACATTGTGATGGTTCTAGAACCTGAATCAGTGTTCATCTTTGCTGTGCTCTCCCTCTTTCATAGCCCCTTGACCCAAGCTCCTTCATATTAGATATAGGAACTGCTAGGAGCTTAGTGGTAGAGCTTGAGCTTGAGGTACAGCCATTTCACGCTACTTTATATGCTAGGCATCTATCCCAAAGCGAGCAACAGCAGAGTAACCATAGAACAACAATAGAGTTCAGTAGTGCAAGAGGTTTAACACAGAGCGAATGTTCAGCTTCACTTCTCATTAATGGGATGCTGCTGTAAACAGGATATATGCTATTGTTTTCTCTGCAGACTTTGCTAAAGCCAAGGTATAATATCAAACTTCTTTAGAATCAGCATTGCTTGCTTGTAAATGAGCAAAAGAAAAATATACTGTACTTCAACCAGTTATTCTGATATATATTTTTTTCTTTCTCACATTCTCCCAGGTGTTCCAAATTGCTTATATCATTTTAAAAGCAGCTAATGCACCACGACCTGGAAACTGGGTTTTGGAACGTTCACTAGATGGTGTCAACTATGAGCCCTGGCAGTACTACGCTATCACAGACACAGAATGTCTGACTCACTACAACATTCTTCCCCGCACTGGACCTCCATCGTATACAAAAGATGATGAAGTTATATGCACTTCATATTACTCTAGGATTCATCCGCTGGAGAATGGAGAGGTAAGATGGGGGAGTACTGCCGATGTCAATATGCTGGCAACCACACTGCCCTCCGAATATGCATATTTTCCCATAAATTAATGTTTGTGCATGCATAAGTTCAGGAGTTTTCAAACATAGTCATAGTGTACTGAAGAAAGTATATTTAGATATCTCTAAAATTTTCTATCCAGTAACAATGGCTATACTCAAGCTTTGCAGCATCATTTACAGGCTCTGAAGTTAGGGAGCCCTCTTTATTAGATTCTTGAGTAGAAACGTTTGCTCAAGGTGCTGGAGCAGATGGACTTCTGGCAAGCGATGGGCTGCACCTCACAACGGTTGGGAGGAATGCTTTTGCCAAAAATCTCAGAAACCTCATCAGGAGGGCTTTAAACTGACTAATGTGGGAGAGGGAGACAGTGCTCCTGAAGGTAGGAGTCTATCAATTGATGAAGATGATCATCCAAATGTCATAGACCAAATGGAGCAAACAGCACGCAGACCTAGTGGTGGGAGGAAAAAATCCTTAAATAAGAGACACGGGGGAATGACTAATGGACTTCAATGTCTGTACACTAATGCACAAAGCATGGGAAATAAACAAGATGAGCTTGAGCTCTTGGTACAGCAAACTAAATATGACATAATAGGCATCACTGAAACCTGGTGGGATAAGTCCCACGATTGGAATGTAATAATGGAGGGATATAATCTATGTCAGGGATGTGTATACCTGTGAAGAGATCCAAGATTTAGAACCTCAAAGCCAAAGAGAGAGCATTTGGGTGAAAATTAAGGGAGAGAAGAATAACAGTGACCTCATTGTGGGAGTTTACTATAGATCCCCAAGCCAAACGGAGGACATAGATGATGCCTTCCTGGAACAGATGGCCAAGCATGCAAAAGGAAGGGAGATAGTAGTAATGGGGGACTTCAATTACCCGGATATTTGTTGGATGTCAAACTCAGCCAAGAGCATAAGGTCAAACAGATTCCTCACTGGCCTTGCAGACAACTTCATTGTCCAGAAAGTGGGAGAAGCAACAAGAGGAACAGCCATTTTAGATCTGGTCCTAACCAATGTTGATGACCTGCTTAGTGGGGTAGAAGTGGAAGGATCAAACTTTGAAATTTTAAGATTTTAAGATAAGATAAGGTAAAAGAGATTAAGGTAAATTGAACAACAGATAACGTTAAAAGATAGAAAGTTTATGTTGAATCAACAAATAAGATAGATTGTTAAGATTGATTATTTAAATTAAAATTGAGAAACATGGGAAGAATTTGCTGGAATAACAATTTAAACTAGAATACAAAAAGGGAGGTGTGAGGAGGTTCAAGAAATAAGCAAATGAAAAGTTGTAATCTGAGATTTGTATTTTTCTTTTTTCTTTTTTGGCTTTTTCTTTTTCTTTTTTTTTTTTTTTGCTGTATTTTTTTTGTTTTTCTTGTCTCTTTTTTGTGTTTATGTATGGATGAAAATTTGAATAAATATTATTTTTTTTAAAAAAAAGATATGATAGCCATGTTCAAATATATAAAAGGATGTCACATAGAGGAGGGAGAAAGGTTGTTTTCTGCTGCTCCAGAGAAGCGGACACGGAGCAATGGATCCAAACTACAAGAAAGAAGATTCCACCTAAACGTTAGGAAGAACTTCCTGACAGTAAGAGCTGTTCGACAGTGGAATTTGCTGCCAAGGAGTGTGGTGGAGTCTCCTTCTTTGGAGGTCTTTAAGCAGAGGCTTGACAACCATATGACAGGAGTGCTCTGATGGTGTTTCCTGCTTGGCAGGGGGTTGGACTCGATGGCCCTTGTGGTCTCTTCCAACTCTATGATTCTATGATTCTATGATTCTATGAAAAGGTGTTAAGCAGCAAAGTAGCATCTCACTCTCTTCCAGTGTCATGCCTTGGCTTGGTTCTCCAGAGTTCCCCCTTGTGAGCTCTACATGTGCATCGCATGTGGCCAGAGGGATATAGCCTTATGCCATATGGCCGAAGTTATGATCTCCCTGTGTGGTGTTTACGCAATTGTGATTTAGTGCTGAGCTACACCCTAGCCTTTGGTTTCTCGTGGTGAAATAAATGGGGGACTGTTTTGGTTCAGTTTCCCTTTCTAAAACAATGGACAACCAGAAACTGAGCTATTCCTTGACATTCAAACTACCCCAATCAGTATTACTGAAAAATAACATGCCAAAATGTTTTATATTATATTTATTGCAAAAAAAGTGTTTGGTAGGCTAAATCACATGCAAAAAATATGTATATTAGGAGAAACGTACACAAAAATTCTGGGCAAGCGACTGCAAATCTCACAAAATTGGCTGTCACAAATTTGTGAAAACCAGACAACAAATATTTTCACTTGATCATCCACATCAGGTATCCAGAGCAACAAATCAAGGATAAACTTAGCTCTCAGTTCAGCATGCAGAGGGCAATATAGTACAAGTTGGTGGCATATCCAGTGTTCCAGTGGCATAGCACAGCTTTTGTCAAATTCTGTAGCCTCTCAGCTGATGGATCTTCTCTATAATATTGGGCCCTAAGAGAGTGATCAAATGGCAAATGTTCCATTCCTAGTTTGCATTTTTGGATATGTCCAAAGGGATTTTGGATGTTTCATTTCTGACTCATATGGTACATTGTGCACAAATCAGTGATGGATAGGTAGGTAATATGTTTTGTGGGGAAGTGAGTCATAAAGAGCTTCCTGGTTTTCAAATTATAATGAAGAGACTGAAATGAATGTATAAAATCAGATTTATATCTAGAAACATAAATGCCAAACAATATGCTTTAAAAAAAAAAAAAGAATGTGAATTTCCATGTCATACCACAAAACTTGGGTTTTTCCAAGAATATTTTGGCATAAATTTCAGGTTGCGTTGTTGGGTTTTATGATGGTTTAAAATTGAAAATTACTATTCTCCACAGGGTTCTAAGGAGTTTGCTGTTCTTTATCTATGCTAGGATTCTAGGCTAACAATATTGATAATATGAAAAGAGCCATAATTGTGTGAGCTTTCCTTTCAGCACTAATTAAGACTATGTGGTGTAAACATGCAGCTGCCTTTACACTACCTTTCCTCCTCATTTAATAAAATTTCAACCTTTTCAAAAGCTTTACAAAGCTGGCATCATCACGTTTGATTCCTGCGATTTTCATTAATCTGAAAACTAAAAATTAATGGTAACCATGGTGATTTTTGCTTCATTTCACTTGCATTGAAGCCACTGTTATTTGCATTTAATTTTGTTCTTTATAAAAAGCAGTTGGTTTCTTCTTTTTAAGGATTAGAACTTAGTGCCTATGTTTTTATTAATCTTGTTATGTAAAATTATTCTAGGGACATTAACTCTTACTCTTAGTAATATCTTTTATTTTTCCTGTGGAAGATACATGGCTTTTGTTTAACTTGATCTTCATTTAGGCTGAACTTTCTAACGACCCCATGCATTGCATTCTTCATTTTTATGATCCTTTTCAGTCTAATCAGTGAAATCAGAAATCAGCTCTGAAGAGCAGAGGTTTGTCACGAATTACTTTCATATCTGATGGAGGATGAAATCTAATTTGCTTTAGGTTCTCTCCCCCCCCCCCCCGCCCTGATGTCTGGTTCACTCATCCTCATGTCTGTTCCTCCACATGTATCCATATGTACACTCTGCACAGTTTCTGAGCAGGGTTTCTATCTACCTGTCACACCCTGTTACCCATAGAGCATCATATTGCAATTCATTATGCTTTCTATCATTTCAATGTTAGTGTTTTAATGACTTTTAATGACATGCAGGTTTCAGTCGGGATACTGTAGTGCTTTGCAAAGAAAGCAACAATAGCACAAGAGGGCAGTGACCCATCCAAAAGTGTGTTTTTATTACTAATGCCATGCATTCCTTAAGAAACCACCAGAATATGTAGCTTTGTATATGATTTTCAGACTACTTTATTAACTCAAGAGGGCATATAGCAGTGCACATGGAAACTATAAAACAGATACAGTCATACCTTGCCTTGGATCTCAAACGGCTTGGCTCCCGAACAAATCGGCTCTCGAACGATCGAAACCCAGAAGTGAGTGTTCTGGTTTTCAAATGATTTTCAGAAGCCGAATATCCAGTGTGGCTTCCACAACTTCTCATTGGCTGCAGGTCAAACGACCTCCCAGAATGCATTTTGTTCAATAACCAAGGTACCATTGTATGTGCACCAAGATACACAGCCACATCTCAGACAAGGAGCATACACAGAGGGCTTACAACATTCTCTCCTATGTCCCTGGGTCCAGCATTTTCATAAAAACTGCACAGCACATGCTGTTACGGCTAAAATGGCCGCTGTTTCTTTAACACATATGCACCTTCATCACCCCATACCTCTGTAAATCCCAGGTCCTGTTTATCTTATATTAATCTTTGCCAACAAAGGTCCGTATAGTTAAAGCCATGGTTTTCCCAGTAGTGATGTATGGAAGTGAGAGCTGGACCATAAAGAAGGCTGATCGCCGAAGAATTGATGCTTTTGAATTATGGTGCTGGAGGAGACTCTTGAGAGTCCCATGGACTGCAAGAAGATCAAACGCATCCATTCTTAAGGAAATTAGCCCTGAGTGCTCACTGGAAGGACAGATCATGAAGCTGAGGCTCCAATACTTTGGCCACCTCATGAGAAGAGAAGACTCCCTGGAAAAGACCCTGATGTTGGGAAAGATTGAGGGCACAAGGAGAAGGGGATGACAGAGGAAGAGATGGTTGGACTGTGTCCTCGAAGCTACAAACACGAGTCTGACCAAACTGCGGGAGGCAGTGGAAGACAGAAGTGCCTGGCGTGCTCTGGTCCATGGGATCACGAAGAGTCGGACACGACTAAACGACTAAACAACAACAATCTTTGGGGTCACTCATACTGCAGGACTATCCCTCAATTATCACTCATATGCATGAATATTCCTCAATTATCCCTGTTTGAAATTTTACAGCTGAATGTGTGGCTACACTCAGTTTGAAAGCATTGTATCTTAGGAAATGCAAGGTGAAAGTTGCTTCTGTGGCGTGTGATGTCTCCTTCACACCTATAAGCCAACACTTAATGACTTGTGTTCAAGAAACCAGATAGTAAAGATACATCCATCTCCAGCCATATTCCAGCATACCAGTCAGAATCCATGGGTGCTGACAGTTCTTGGGCATCTTTTCCACCTAGGCATTAACACATACCTGATTAGCTTCAGCAAGATGGCTGCATTATGACCATACCTTGCACTAAGACCATACCTTGGGACCTGATACTGCTCAACACTGCATTCATGTATTTCTTCTCTGCTGCAGTTGGGGATGGTCAGATGTCGTAAATGTGAATCTGAAAGAGTCACATTTGTTTGGGAGATTTTTAATTCCAAAATAATATTAAGTTAGCTGTGCTTTACTTTTAAGTTACATCTTCTAGACTATTGCTCATCCCTTCCCATCTTGATTGGTAGCTGACTCATGCATGACTTTTTGTTGTCTATAAATTTGAGTCCTATATGTATAGGTCTACATGGTGACTATTCCTGGGAACAAAAGCAGTTTGCAAATTAATCATGCCAGTGAATTGCTAACACCCTGAAATCCATGATTAGAGGTTCTGGATACAACTCAGCCGCTGAATGGTAGAGGTAATGGTCATAATAAGATCCATTTTTAGTGAGCATAAGCACATATCTTTTATTATCTGAGAGTGACTGGTGAACTTTGTAATGTGAAGCTATATTATACAACCTAGCCTATGAACTATTTCCTGATTTCTTTAGTTTTAAAACTACCTTAAAGGGGGACATCAGAAGGCACCTGCACATTTTCTTTAATCAAACTGCATTTGATTGCCTGGTAAGATTATAGGTAAAAGCACACTCCCCATGGAGAGATGGAGAGTATTAATGCAGTATTGATTCTTCATAAGTACAGCAGTGCAGTAAAAGGAGTTTTAAAAGAAGCTATTAGTTATGAGAAAGCAGGAGTCAGGCAAGGACACAGCATCCTGGAGACAGATATAGGCATGGGTGTTGGATATGGATTCTATACTCAAAGGTGTGTATTGTTTGTAAATCAATGCCATTTAGTATTTTTAAGACTGTGTGTGTGTGTGTGTGTGTGTGTGTGTGTGTAGTGACAGAGATAAAATATTTTATGCTGCCCTTCATCTGAGGGTCACATAAGAATACAAAGTGAGAACACAAAATACCTAATCATCATCATCATCATCATCATCATCATCATAAACAAACCACAAACACATTTGAAAGTCCATAGAATGTTTATTCAGCCAGAGGCCTGGTTATATAGTTACATGGTTACATTTATAGTTCTTTTTCATTTATGAGGGGAATACAGGACCACCACTCAGTGGATTTAGTATCTGTCTGCATAAGGTTCTAGAAACTAAGTAACATTAGTTGCTGCAAATTATTCTAACGGAGACTGGAGTATGAAACAAAGGTATATTGTATGCAGAACTGTGGCATAAATATGGACCCAGCTCTGGATTTCTTCTTTTAGACAATGTGTTATCCCAAACTGTTTCACAGGGAATTTAGGAAACACAGTTAATGCTCAAAATTATTATGGCAAGACAACATTCAAAGAGTTCAATGGAAATGTAGTTTTTCACTATTGTTTATTTCCGCCAGGAGTTTTGCTATTATTTATCAGTTCAGTGGCATAGAAGTCCTGGCACGATGGAGAATATCCCTATATACTTAGTTCAAATAAACTAAAGAAATGTCAGGAGACACAACATGATATTTCTGTGTGCTTTGCTCATGGAAAAGCACAGATAGAAACAGAATTTAGTAACAACCTTGAGAAAAGCATGGTTTTATTGGGCTTCAAGTGTTGTTATTTGTATGTGTGCTGGACAAATTCATCGAAATAAGATTAAAATTCAGCATCTTTCTATTCTGATGTGAAATATGGTAGTTTTTCAAGCGCTTCCTCCATCCTCTCAACACTAGGTCCCTCCTGATACAGCACAAAGATAAGGGCTGGAGGATAACTTCCTGTCCCTATAAAACTGATTTAACAAATGCGTCAGTCTTTGTTTAATTTGGCTATCCAAACGGAAGCTTGAAAACACACATTTAGAGACTGAAGGGAATCTAGAAATCCATAAACAACTCAAAAGGGGGAAAAATCAAATAAAAAGAATCACGCCAACAGAATTTAGCCACAGTTACAGATTGTATAGAGAAAAGCCTCAGAGAGAAGCAGTGACACTGTAGCTGTGCTACTGCTTTCATCTACCATGTGCTCATCTGCTAACACCTGGATCCATTTTTAAGCCCCCCCCCTTTGAAATGTAGGTCTTGACTCCTTTTGAAAAACTCCTTTTTTCTATGTAACTCATTCCTGAGCTGCACTAATGTCAGGCCAATAATGTCAGGAGTGCTGAACTCTGGTACTTCTCAATGCCTCTCTTAGATCCCCTTCATTCCTTTGCTGCTTGAATAGGTGTTCAGGACAAACTGATTGGCTGATAGAGGAAAGCATGGAGAGAAGGAGAAAAGGACTTACAAATGTACTGTAAATCCAATTCTCCCCACAGCCTGATTTAATCCTTTCACACTGGGAGTTTCAGAGTGTCAACACCATAGGGTCAAAGGGTCGACATGTCTACAAGTACTCAAAACTGAAACATATTCAACTCAGCGTGGTTTGAAAAATCGCTGTGACATCGTGCTGCCCAGTAAAATTGGTTGAATATAGCAAATGTAATTCCTGCCCCCAAAAAGGAAGCCAACATCTACCAAAGTGTTCTAAACTCCCAACCATCTCTGTATGCATGTATATGAAATAAACCCAGTGACCCTTCCATTCTAATCAATGTATAGTGGTACCTTGGGTTAAGAACTTAATTCATTCTGGAGGTCCGTTCTTAACCTGAAACTGTTCTTAACCTGAGGTACCACTTTAGCTAATGGGGCCTCCCACTGCCACGCCACTGCTGTACGATTTCTGTTCTTATTCTGAAGCAAAGTTATTAACCTGAGGTACTATTTCTGGATTAGCGGAGTCTGTAACCTGAAGCGTCTGTAACCTGAGGTACCACTGTACTCTTTTTTTTAATACTCATATTTCATGCTACTTTTTCATGATTGCTAATCTTCTCAATGCAGGTTTCAGTACACTAAAGAAGGGAGAAGGTTCGACATGGCGTGTCTCTGGTCAACCTGTTGTTGTTTTTCACTCGTACATATACAGGAGAGAGAGAGCAGATGATCAGCTGTCTGTTGTGTGTAGGCACCGCTACTTCAGACGGCTCTAAGCTACTGTTAAGCTACAAGTTCAGCAAGGCTGATAAACAATTGATTTTTAGAAGTTTTAATTTGCTAGAAGCCACCCAGAGTGGCTGGGGCAACCCAGTCAGATGCGCAGCATATAAATAATAGACATTGTTGTTGTTGCTAATGCCACAAGTGGGTTCCAGCTCCACGTTGGCATGGATTCTGTGTTTGAACAATCTGATTCTTAATAAAGGCTGGGCATTTCTCAAACTGCCCATTCTTGATTACCTCACTATGTATTTAACTATGCTGGCTTGCTTGGTGGCTTGCCTGCCTACCTGCTCATACCCTTCTTGCTTCTCTGCTTACTGGCTTAACTGCTTGACTATTCAACGATTGCTTAGCCTCTGGGCCACATTGGTCCTATATAGCACAAGCTACACCAGCAGTTTTAAATTGCATTTTTTCCCTTGCACAATTGGAACTTGGGTAGGATAGATTCATTTCAGGAGCAGTTGCCCAACGAACAGATCATGTGCACCCCAAGGAGTAGACTAAATGTGTAGGGTAGCAGCAAGAGTGGGGGAGTGGTGAAACAGCTGCACTTTTCTCCTCATGCAGCAGCACACTCAGTGTTTGTTCACCTTACTAAAGAATAAATGTGGTTCAAAGTGGCACACAGACAACACGATTAGCAATCACATCTTAAAACTTAATACCGGGCATGTGTGTGTGTGGTTGTTATCAAGGTCACAGCAGGTAGAGAAAGGAGGTTTAAGCTTTTATTCCGCAGCAGGATTCTCCAAGAAATTCTGCCTCCATCCCATGTAGCAATTAATTTTAGGGAAAAAGCTCACATAGGCACTGATGGGAGCTATCCCCCACTTAATGCTAAAGGCCCAAGGGGGGCAATTTCATGCAGCTGGGAGAAGGCTTGAATTGACCCATGTGTTGTGATCCAGACACTAATCAGGGCCCTCATGCTTGATATATAATTTTAAGCTACATAACATGTGATTGCTAATCACATCATTAATGTATAGTTTGCCCACAATTAATGTGTAGTTGGTCTATAACAGCAGAGGTGTTAGGGCTGCAGTCCTAAGCACAATTTCTAGGGCACAAGCCACATTTAAATCAGTAGGGGTAGATGCTCATGAATGATTCTCAAGTTTGCATGTGAAAAAGCTTTTTCTCAAAAGACCTTTGAGGTGGATTTTGAACTAGAAAAAAGATTGGTATTTGGGATTCTTTCTGTATACAATTACCTTCTCAGTAAGCTATTCAGTCTGCAAAAAGAGAAGAAGTAATAACACTATTAAGCAAGTGTACGTAGATATTATGCTCTAGGATAAAAATGATTGGAAAACTTTTATTGCTCAAAAAAGAACAGAGAAAGGGACTTGCTTCTATTTCTCTTGGGGAAAGCTGAAATAAAGATACCCTTCTGCTGACAATAATTTCTTTTCATTCTGGCTTTGTGTTATAGAAGCTTGATAGTAATTAATGTCATCTGTAGAAAACAGAACAATGATTAATAACATGATTCATAGAACTGTCTAGGATAGTAAATGATTTAAATGTAACAATTTACAAAGTACACACTGTTCAGAACAAGCCGGTGCTATTTAAGGGTGAAAGGGTTAGTAAACCTATTTGGTCATGCTTGTGGTCTAACTCTTATACTGCCTTGAACAATTCTAGCACTTTTGTTTAAGTGCTAGAATGCTATTAAGGGGCAAAGGGAATGTTGCAAATAACTTTCATTATTATCCCAAAGAGCAAAATTTTATTGGCTATATGAAGCCTCCAGATTTCGGAAGTTTCTCTCAGTTGCTGTTGCAAAAATTAAAGACAGTTGCCTTCATCTGAAGGACCACCTGTGCCAATATGAGGCTGCCCAGATATTGAGATTAATATATGGGCCATTACTCTCTTGGTGTGAGATGTGAGACAGACAGGTTCCAGTGACAGGGCTTTTCTGGTGGTGGTTGAGCATTTTTGAAGCTTCCCGTATCTCACGTAATTCGTGTGGCTATTGTATTAGTCCTTGGCCTGCCTATTTGGTAACACAATTCTAATTAAGACATATCACTTGAACACCAAGCCATCTCTATCTCTCTCTTGTGGCACCCACACATTCTACATCCAACCTTCAACCCACATTTCTCTCTCCTGCTATCCTCCATTAATTCAGATTCTCCCAGCCGGAAGATAGTACAGTAAGGGAACAAAAAATAATATATAAAAATTACACATTACCTGACTTGATGCACGTTGCCTGGGTGAGGGTTTTTTTTACATGTGAGGTGATGTTTCATTGGCTGCCATTTATTACCATGCCCTATACTTCTGTTTGCTCCTCGCCTGAGCACAACCTAGCCATTTTGCTTCCATCAGCCCCAAGGAAAGGATACAGCTTGGCAATTTCCCCCCATTGTTGCTGAAGACATGTTTGTGGGTTTGTAATTTCTATTTAACAGCTGTTTTGTGCCTTACTGCTCTTGTGCAAAGCAGCTGTTTAAAATAAAATGGGCTCTTTGGGAAGAATTGGCAGGTGCGGGATGTGTTGGTTCCTTTCAGTTGCTGAAACAACGCATATTTCCAAGTGTGCCTATTTCCAGTTGCTGCATGCTGAGGGCATGCTCACAGAACATCCACCAACTATTAAACTTCCATTTTTATTTTTAATACAGAGATTTTGCACAAGACTCCTGTTGCACAAAACCTCTATATTAAAACAACAGCAATAGGAATCGGCAGCTAAAGATGAATTGGTAGTGAAAGGTTGTGGGAATGAAAGCACATTTGCAGATCACTTATTAGTATTTATTTTTAAAAAATAATAATAATAATATAAGTTTTGTGCAACAGCAGTCTTGTGCCAAACCTCCATGATACACACGCAGAAATCAAGAGCTGTAAACATTAATTGGGAAGGGAAGAGAGGTGGTGATGTAAAGGACAAAAAGGGAGGAAAGAATGATGGGGGACACACAATATTGGCAGAGCTACCTGAAACTGACTAGAATCGTGTCCATTTCATACTTGAATTGGGGCTATGGAGAGAAAAGTTTTTTTGCAGCTTTCTCCAAGTTTTTAAATATTTACAAAATGCTTGCATCATGTGATCATCATGGCTTATATCCAAAAAGGGATGGCATATTTAGAAAACCATCCTCCTGCTGAAAGTGGGAAGCATACCAGAAGGAAGGAAGGAAGGAAGGAAGGAAGGAAGGAAGGAAGGAAGGAAGGAAGGAAGGAAGGAAGGAAAGGAAGGCAGGCAGGAAGGAAGGAAGGAAGATAGACAGACTTTCTTGGCCAGCTTTCCAGTGTTGGATCCAAGAGAGGTCTTCTGAAGAAATCTGATTTCATTGTAAAATGAGATTTTAGAAATCAATGTTTTGTTTATATATCCCACCCCAAATTCACAACCCTTAATTTTGCCTCATTGCAAAATATGCTGGTAAAGTTTGTTTTTGTGTACTTTAGTTAAAAAATAATAATGTGTGTACATTGACAAACAAGCACCTGTGCACATGACCACTTTGAAAAAATGGGAATGGAGGATGGATATGTAATAATTGAAAGGAGAAGACATGTTCAGACCACACAGTTACAACCTGTCAAGGTCTACCTGCTAGTAAACCTCTTATCTGTCAACAGCGTTGCACCAATGCACACACATGGAAAAAGTTGATCAGAGCTGCCTTTTGTGAGAGATAAAACCCCCTTACAGACTCTGCCTTTTAATCATAGTGATGGAATAGAATTTCAGAATTTTGCATGACTGGATTTTAGAAAGTTAATTGGCTGAGGTAGCTTCTGAGGTGAGGCCTTGGAGAGTACTTGAGAGGAAGCCTCAAAAATATGACAAACACCTTGATATTTATTTGGGGTTTTTTGTGCACACAGAGCTCAGTGATCAGATAAAATTAACTAGGAAAAATGTAGAATACTTGGCATTCATTCCACTGTGAATAGGGTGGGAAATGGACTGTTTCATCAGTCTAAGCAAAACCTTAGCAGGACCAATCTCACACCTGGTTCAGGCTGCAATCCCATGCATGTTGTTGTTGTTGTTTAGTTGTTTAGTCGTTTAGTCATGTCCGACTCTTCATGACCCCATGGACCAGAGCACGCCAGGCACTCCTGTCTTCCACTGCCTCCTGCAGTTTGGTCAAACTCATGTTAGTAGCTTTGAGAACACTGTCCAACCATCTCATCCTCTGTCGTCCCCTTCTCCCTGTGCTCTCAATCTTTCTCAACATCAGGGTCTTTTCCAGGGAGTCTTCTCTTCTCATGAGGTGGCCAAAGTATTGGAGCCTCAGCTTCACGATCTGTCCTTCCAGTGAGCACTCAGGGCTGATTTCCTTAAGAATAGATAGGTTTGATCTTCTTGCAGTCCATGGGACTCTCAAGAGTCTCCTCCAACACCATAATTCAAAAGCATCAATTCTTCGGTGAGCAGCCTTCTTTATGGTCCAGCTCTCACTTTCATACATCACTACTGGGAAAACCATAGCTTTAACTATACAGACCTTTGTCGTCAAGGTGATGTCTCTGCTTTTTAAGATGCTATCTAGGGTTGTCATTGCTTTTCTCCCAAGAAGCAAGCGTCTTTTAATTTTGTGACTGCTGTCACCATCTGCAGTGATCATGGAACCCAAGAAAGTAAAATCTCTCACTGCCTCCATTTCTTCTCCTTCTATTTGCCAGGAGGTGATGGGCCCAGTGGCCATGATCTTCGTTTTTTTGATGTTGAGCTTCAAACCATATGTTGCGCTCTCCTCTTTCACCTTCATTAAAAGGTTCTTTAATTCCTCCTCACTTTCTGCCATCAAGGTTGTGTCATCTGCATATCTGAGATTGTTGATATTTCTTCCAGCAATCTTAATTCCAGCTTGGGATTCATCCAGTCCAGCCTTTCACATGATGACTTCTGCATATAAGTTAAATAAGCAGGGAGACAATATACAGCCTTGTCGTACTCCTTTCCCAATTTTGAACCAATCAGTTATTCTATATCCAGTTCTAACTGTAGCTTCTTGTCCCACATAGAGATTTCTCAGGAGACAGATGAGGTGAACAGGCACTCCCATTTCTTTAAGAACTTGCCATAGTTTGCTGTGATCGACACAGTCAAATGCTTTTGTGTAGTCAATGAAGCAGAAGTAGATGTTTTTCTGGAACTCTCGAGCTTTCTCCATAATCCCATGCATAGAAGAGGAAATTTCAGCAAGTATAGCTTATCATGATACATGATGTTGAATTGTATCTGCTGAAACAGACTGCCAGCTGGTGTAAAGAATCCTATCTTTTATCAACAGATATCACCTGACATGGCATCCTCAGTAAATCCCTGTGGTGAAAGGCTGGAGGTTCTGCTTTATTGCCTTTCACTGAATGATAAAAGGAAGTTGTGAGACAACAAGTGCAGACAGTGGGAAAGAGAGGCGTCTTTCCTAAACATAGTATATTATAATCATTTTGCATAAATAGAGTGTTCCTTTTGTGTTTGGAAGCTAATACTTGTTAGGTCTTGCACTAGTTTTCCTGACAGAAGCTCCACAGTTTTTAACAGCTGCCTGATATTTAGAAATCCAATAACTTTTTCTAACGTGGAAATAGAGTGCCTGAAAAAACAATACCTGCTGAATTTTTTTGCTTGTCAGATGGCTCTTTAAAGGCAATCCTTTGTAACCACAGTGACTAGTTCAGATGTATAACATTTATACAATGATGGTACCTAGCTTGAGAAAATAGTGATAGATGGTAAAGTTGTTCCCATTGCTAAGTATTGTTAAGAATTTGTCTTATTATACATGTTGGATTAATAGTGCTCTGATGTGGCAGAGCTTGTCTCTTCATCCCCAGCCATGCAGCAGGAGTTTGTTCTTGGCTTAGAGCTACTGCCAAGCTTCAAGCACAGCATGAATGGTCTGAATGCCGTTCCTCCTATGAAGAATATTCTGTTTCTTATGTATCTTTTCCCTTTTTTAATTCATGACATAGAATATTTCCAGTTTGAAAACTGTCACATCTGTGTTTCTCTGGTTTATATTTTAACTGGAATGAAACAGGATGTTGTGATTCAGATACAGATCTTGCTCCAACTTTAAGCTGTCAGTACTGAACCTATTGCACAGATGTTTCATATGTGAAGTCAAATTACAAAGAAACTCTGCCCATTCCTTTCCATCCTCTCTGCCGTCTTATCAACCACTATTTTGAATCATACATTGCAATAAGGGTAAGTGGTACATTTGCCTAATAACAATGTGAGATCACCAAAGGCTGCTTCATGTGGTCATTTTTCACCATTCAGTTTTCTCCGCGGGACCTTTCCCATGATGTGAAGCAGGAATAAAACAAACATACATTGCTATAATAATTCCCACAATTTTAGCAGTGCTTTTGGGTGCCATTTAGGAGAATGCAAAATTCTGTTACAGCATGTTGATGTCCCCAGTCACAGATTCCTTCTCTGCATGATCATGTCAAGGGAAAAACTTCAAGGCAAAAAAAATTGCAGCAAAGCCATACTTGTTGAATTTCTGCCTGTTGCTTATATTTTTTTCTGTTATACATTAGCCTAAAGCACAAAGACTGTAATGATTTCAAATATGTTCTCTAGGTTTTCAATCCAAACTGCATTTTTGTCTTGGTTTCTTGCATTATGCCCAAATTAAAATGTCTTTAAGATTGTCCTCTTAGACAAAACCAAAAATTCCTTTCCTATATAGTGGGACAGCTAAATCAAGAGACTACATTTCCCAACTGGCCCTTCTTCTGGTCTGTGAGCAGGAAAACAGGAGTCTATCCTCAGAAAACAAAAAAGGCTAGCAGTACCAGCAAAAAGCATCTCTTCAAGGTTTAGAAAACATTTGATTTTATTAAGTCTATATAATTCATTCCAGAATTCAGGGTTGCTGTTGTTGTTTTTAAATGTATAAGCAGCATCTCCAAATGGAAGCAGTATTAGCAAATGGTATATGTGTTATCCTTTTTACATACTGTTTTTGCATAATGTTGCAATGAATCATACGTGTTTACTCAAATGCCTATTGGTCTCTAGTATGCGTAATTATTATTGAAAGCTTCAGCTTCCTATAATATTTTGGCTTTGTTTTAGCTAGAGCAGTAATAAAGGCCTTTTTTTATATAAAAAAAGAAATAAAGAAAAAAGGTGCATGACAAATATACTTTAAGGGAATTGAATTTCTTATTACACTGTGATTTATTAATAACCACTCCTTTGACACTGAACAATCTCTTTAAATATCTCACAAAAGACATTTTTCTGACAAATTACTTTCCATTCAAAAATGAAAAATGCAAGAATTGCACTACTGTAGAAGAAAAAGGATATATCAGAGAAGCAATTTTAAGTTTCAGGTGCAAGTAGCTTGAAGGAAGTGACTTGCTGAAGAAAAAGAAGTTCTTCAGTTTAGCTTAAGTTGTGTGAGGTACAAGTTGTCCATCATATAACAGTATTTGCTAAACAATTCATTAAGCTGACATTTGCCTATCCTCTTTGGGGAATGAGTTAGCTGAAGCAGAATATGACATGAACAGCACTTGACATTTTGCTGTGGGTTTAAAGCAGTGCATTTTAAGCAGTTCAATTCTGTATTCATTAGTAGTCAATGGAATGGAGTCTAATCATTAGTTAAATAAACTATTAATGTACTAAGATAGCCAGAAATCATTTACTACACATTCTGAATGCTGTATAAAGTAGGCAATATATATTAAAGTCCATATTTTCCCATTGCACATAACTAGCTATGCCACATGGTATCCCACAATGCTCCTGGTCAGACTGTATAAAAAGAACAGGGTTAAGAATACAACCACATCATACTGGAAATTTCACCATGTCAGGTCAAGTAACTGCAGCAGCATTGCAGTTATTTGCTAAGGATCACCCCAATCACACATCACATCGATCTGCTGCTAAATGTTTAACTGTGAATTTAAAAAAGCACCATGTTTATGGACAAAGCTCAAAAGTCCCTGCTTCTACCCACCCCACCCCGCTACGTCTGATTTCACCATGATGGGAGAAATGGCCTAGCCTAGTCCTGTCATTTCATCCAAACCTGGACTCATCGGTTGTTTCTCTCCAAACATACCATCAAGTTTGATCTTGACTTACGGTTCATAGTTTGATTGGGGAAAACAAATCACGAATCTGTGTTTGGACAACATGACAGGGCAGCTTTTGTGGTTTTATTTCTCCTTGGTGTGGCATGGCCAGGAATGGGGAAGAAACAAAGCAAGCACTGTTGAGCTGCGGGTAGCAGCACACTGCTCATTCACATTAAACCATAGGTAAACTGTGGTCTAAACCACAGAGTCTAGGGCTTGCCGATCAGAAGGTCGGAGGTTCGAATCCCTGTGACGGAGTGAGCTCCCATTGCTCGGTCCCTGCTGCTGCCAACCTAGCAGTTCGAAAGCACGTCAAAGTGCAAGTAGATAAATAGGTACCGCTCTGGTGGGAAGGTTAGCAGCATTTCCGTGCGCTGCTATGGTTCGCCAGAAGTGGCTTAGTCATGCTGGCCACATGACCCGGAAGCTGTCTGCGGACAAATGCCAGCTCCCTTGGCAAGTAAAGCGAGATAAGCGCTGCAAACCCAGAGTCGTTCACGACTGGACTTAACAGTCAGGGGTCCCTTTACCCTTTACCTTTAAACATTAACTATGGTTTAATGTGATGTGCAAGGGCGGTCTTTGTCTGTTGTGATCTCAGATGACACACCTTCCCCCCCACCGGCCTAAGTGGTTTTGGTATGCAAATGGAGAAACTGGCAAAAAAAAAATGTATTTAGGGTTTTAGACAGAATCTGACCTCTCAGTAAATATACACATTTTTTAAGCTCTTGAGAAGGCACCAGTGAAAACCCTCAGACGAGTATGTCATTTGTTTTGAAAAATAAGTGAACTTGAATGCTTTGAGCAGCGTAGCCAAACAGCTGGGATTTTTTATATGTCAGAAACAACTTGGGAGTGACTGTACTCAGTGGACTTTCTGGCAGAATACCGTCTTTTAAATACCAAAACTGAGAGCGGGGGTGGGGGGAGAAATGTTTTGTTAAATCTTTCATGAAGCTACCATATGGTTATGTTGCTTTAAAAGGAGCATATGTATGATTTTAAAAATAGAAATATAGAATTTGAGTTTTCAGAAGCTTTAAAGCAGGAATCATATAAGTTTATTTTTCTCTTCCATTGTGACAAGTGAAGAAACCAGACATTAAAGAATACAGATAGTCTTCATAACTGCATGTAGAATGTCATTTACTGCCTAACATTTGAATAACCAGAAATGGAAGAAATAAGACACATTCATGTGAAACATTTCTTACTGTTCCCTAAGCCAAGCTACATGTAGCATGAGAGTGCTATGATTGGATTTCACACCTTTGAGGGGGAGGATTAAATGAGGATGTGGATAGAGGGCCAATAGGATCAATCAGAATGGGGCAGTGGTGCTGGAGAGTTAACCCTTTAGCCATGGACCTTGACTGTGGTTGAAATGTCCCAAACAAGCTAGTCTTGCTAGGAAACAGGTTTAGTGCCTATCTTTCCCCCCAGGAGGATTAATATCAGCTTGTAGGCAAAGACTGCTGAGAAGAAATATTAAAGGCATCTTCCTATGGCATTACTGCATCCATCCAGTTTGAGGGTCCCTGATTTTTAAAGGGTTTTTTGCGGGGAGTGATCTACTCACAGATCTCATGTGTAGACCGGTTCTAAAATGCAAAACAATTACCGGAAGCAGTCCCATTTGCAGTTTGGATATATAGCTTGGTTATCTATATCATATGGTGAAAGCTAAAATGGTTACCTGTAATCTGCCATAGATTAGTGTGACATTATTAGATGCTAGAATGCTTTCAAAGTCATTCTAAATTATCAAACAACAGTGCCAGTCCTTCCTTTTAACCCCTTTAGTATTCACCAGAGTTCCAGATTTGCTCATGTCAATTTACCCAGCAGAATTTTAGAATGATGAGGGGACGAAGGGAGACATATACAAGAGAAAGAGAGAGAGAGAAAGACTATTTTGAAAGCATGGTTGTTTCTCCACTTCTGATGAATGGATTGGTCTAGAACCATATTAATTTAACATGTCCGTTTTACATTAATCAGTGATTTTTAAGAAATCTGTATGAAAATTTCACATTTTATCACAAAGTGCATATATTTGTGATACTGTATGTAAAGGTAAGATGATATTTACATTAATTTTATCCAATTATATGTATTTCTAAATGTCTTTATCATAAAATGTACATATTTAACAAGTCTTGGTACTTTTTTTGAGCTGAGCATTGTATTGTAAAATTGTGATAAGTATGAAACCCGAAGGTTAATTACACATTAAGCTGCACATCAGCCTAGGTCAGTCTGCTTCAGAATTCACAGATATAAAATTCCTCAAGCATTCATGTTCTCTACCAAAATACCTGATGCTGGATGTTACACCCCTAGTGGTTTTAGAAAGACTGAGAACTCTCATTTAACACATTTCTTTTGTTTATTCTCCTTTGTAGATTCACACATCTTTGATCAATGGACGGCCAAGCGCAGATGACCCTTCTCCAGCTCTGCTAGAATTCACTTCAGCTCGCTATATTCGCCTGAGATTTCAGAGGATACGGACTCTGAATGCTGATTTAATGATGCTTGCACATAGAGATCCCAATGAAATTGACCCAATAGTTACAAGAAGGGTAAGTCCTGGCACAGATGCCAATGTTTCTGTTTGCAGTGTTACTTTTGCTACTAGTATTAATGAGTAGGATCCAAACAAACTGTGCCATCTAGGAATTATCAGGAGCTTTCCGCTCCCGTCCCAGCAAGCATCAAACTCCCCATATGTCATGGGGGCCAGCTGTTCAATGAGAAAGGGTCCAAAGTTCCACAGAGTATATGGAAGCCCATTTTGAAACTAAAGTAGTCCATTAGATCCCAACCAGTGTTTCAGTTTTCACCTGCATAGAACAACAGTGTGAATACAAGAACACATACACAAGTTCACTTAATGCAGATTAGTTATGTTGTTGCATCCTTTGTACTTGAAAGATGGAAAGAATGAGAGTGTGTTCCACCTGTTTTGTGCCTGCTTACAGGTAACGAAATGTTCATAATTATTTCAGATTCATTAACACAGAGTACAAGAGTATTAGGTTATATATGTGGCATTGTGGTCCGCTGCCAGTGATGTAGGGTGGAATATTTTCAACAATGCACATAACTGCTATATACATGTTTTTGTGGCAATTTATACACAACCAAACAAATTATTGTTTCATGAAATTAGCTAGTACCACAATGAACTGATGCAGTAATCTTCATTTGGGTGCAATTTGCCTTTTTAAGGTGACAATCCCTTGGAAATATTGTGTGTGTGTGTGTGTGTTTGTGTGCTTATGTCAATTCATGCAGCAACCTACACATACAAAGATGCAACTTTTAGGATAGGGGTAGGCAGGGCTTTTTCTCAGTTCCGGCACCTCTCAGGTGGGCGCCATTGCCTTTCTAAGAGAATAAGGGAGGTGTTCATGTTAAATTCCAGCACCTCGTTTTCTATAAAAATAGCAATGGGGGTAGGGAACCTTTTTCAGCACACCTACATTCCCTTATGGGCAATCTTCCTGGGAAAACAATCCAGTGGTGGGCAGGGCCAGAGACAAAGGTGGATGTAACTTTTACCTTTGCACAGTGATCTGCATTCCAGCTATGAAAACGTTTCTACACACACACACGACTCCCCATCTGGGTAGGCAAGAGGCATTGTCACAGTTCAAGAATACATTCCTACTAGGTAAAGCATGGAAGGAGAGTGGGGAGCAAGGCCAGTGAAGGGTGTAGGTTGGGGAGAGAGTGCCAGACAGAGAGGCCTGAAGTGTCCTGCTTCTACACCAAGGTAAGGGATGTGATGGGGCTGTGGTCTTTACCACTGAGCCTCTTGGGCTTGCCTATCGGAAGGTTGGCGGTTCGAATCTCCATGACGGAGTGAGCTCCCATTGCTCTGTCCCAGCTTCTGCCAACCTAGCAGTTCGAAAGTACACCAGTGCAAGTAGATAAACAGGTACTGCTGTGGCGGGAAGGTAAACAGCATTTCCATGTGCTCTGGCACTTGTCACAGTCCTCTGTGTGTCACCTGGAAAACTGTCTGTGGACAAACTCCATCTCCCTGGCCTGAAAAGCGAGGTGAGCACCGCACCCTATAGTTGCCTTTGACTGGATTTAACTGTTGAGGAGTCCTTTACATTTACCTTTTTTACAGCAAGGTGAGTCTCAGCTGGGGTATAGGCAGGGCTGTGGCTAGCGGGTGGGGGTGCACGCAAGATTGGCTAAAAAATGTGTCCATAAATATCTCTATAAATAAAAATATTGATTATAGCTTCATAAGAAAAGGTTTTAAATAGTGGGTGAATTGAAGGGGGGCGTTGGAGGAGAGGCGGAAAGAAGAGCTAATTTGTCCGTTTTGGAACATGATAAAAAATAATATACAGTTTTCAGTGTATTCATACCCATTTCCCACTGAAAATTGAAATACAATCTACCCACATGTCTTAAAATATTTCAAAATTGTTAAAAAGCAAATTTCCATTAGAAGTTCACAGTTGTTTGAATACTACACTTAAAACATATTCATTGTGCTTCATTGGATTTGTTTACAATTTAATTACTTTTGTACATAGTGCATTTTCTTTAAAGGATTTTTTAAACTAAAGTCTGTGATATAGTTAGAAATTTATTAATTTATTTTTATATTCATTTGCAGTATTACTATTCTGTGAAAGACATCTCCGTTGGAGGAATGTGCATTTGCTATGGCCACGCAAAGGCATGCCCACTGAATCTAGCTACAAATGTATGTATATTGCAAATCTCCTTGAACCTTAAAAAGAAAATCATTATAGCATCTCCTAGGGTTGCCATATATCCTCTTTTTCCAGGATATGTCCTCTTTATTGAAAGGAGAGTCGTCATAGTGATCCATAGTTAAAAGTAGAAATTGGCAAATGTGTCCTTTTTTTGGCTCTTCAAAATATGGCAACCCTATCTGACACCTGCCATCCTTAAATATATGGTTTTGATTGCTAATGTTTGGAGAGGTTAGATACTGAAAGCTTTCTCCAGCTCAATTCTATTCATGCTTGCTTGGAAGAAATTCTTATTTCTGTTGGGTTCAGTATATGTGCATAGTATTGAAGCCTTGGTTTATCTATCATCTGTTTTGTAATTCATTGGTTAATTGAAATTATATAAAATTGTATATTTCAAAATCTCATTATTAGCGATGTGGCTGAAGATACTGCCATTTTTGCCATTGCTCCTGGTATTTTGATATTGGTTGAATAGGATAAGCATAACTCTTCATAGCAACCACATTCCCCCAGAGTATACCAATATGTCATCATGTAACACTGTTAGTAGATAGATTCAAGTTTTCAACTCCCCTTGCAGCCATGAAACTTGCAAGGGCAAAGTGCCAGCAAAGGGGGTGTCATTTCACTTTTCTCTGGGCCTTTACCCCTCCCTAAGAGGTCAAGAATATTTGGGTCACCACTAATGAATGACATTAATTCCTTAAGCGTGTGAAACAACTTGCATGTCAATACACAGAACCAACTGGTTGTTATGCTGTCCCTTTTTTGGTAGATTTTTTAAAAAATAAAATAAAATCACATTCTTTTTTAAAAAAACAACAACAAGCAAATAAATAAGACATAGCATAACTAGAATATTTACATAAAATAAACAGGACACAAAATCTATTTCTCAGACCAGAAGTGTAACGCTGTGCATGCATGCATTATTGTATAATATATAGCTTAATGCCAAGATAGGTCTAAGCAGTTTATAGAATATAAAGATCTTTCTTCATCATCATCATCAACATCATCATCTGCACAGCGATCTGGAGCTGACTCCTTTCTAGCATGTCTGGAATTGATTGATTGATTGAATTTATATACCAACCTATACCTGGAGGTCTCAGGGCGGTTCACATTATTAATAAAATTAATTATTAATTAAAATGCACACTAAAACAACCCATAATTTAAACATAAGCACCCATAATTAAAATATGCAATAAAACAATCCCATTAAGACACAGCAATCAAAGTATGCCACATCCAAACATTCAATGAGCCTGGCAGAGGGAAAACTAGCCTTTAAAACAGAACTTGAGTTATACCACACTTTTTGCCAGCTTAATTTATGTTGGGTTGCCAGGTCTTGTGATTGAGCTGAGCAGGTTTGGGATCCAGGCTAAGTTTCACTCCTCCCCTCTCCCCTCCCACAGTCTTGCCCCCATCACTCCTTGAGAATATCCCCTTTTCAGGTTATGCTGGCTTATGTTCCACCAGGCTTTGCTCAGAAGGCTGTGCCACAGCTGAGTGGGATGAGGGACTTAGGCCAGCATATCTCTGACTGAGGTAGATTTGGGGGGTTAAATCAGCATAGACTAACTGAGCTGGAGATCCTGATCCTCAGTCACTCATACCGGCAAACCTAGGGTAAGGATTACTCCCTCAACCAGTTGCCAATGTTAACACCACACAAAGTCCGTAGGGAATGAGATGGACTTTCAGGTATTTAATTTTCTATATTATTAAGTTTATACCCTGATTTTCTTCCCAAAGCAGCTCACCAGCAGCAAAATACTACATTTTAAAAATTCTTACTTGAATTGCAATTTTTGCCAATATGACAGCATCCTTACAAAATATCTCTAGATGAACTCCTTTCATTCATTCCATTATCCCATCCTTTCGTTCATCCCATTATGTTTGTCATGCTGTGCCTTATAAAAGTAAATGCTATCCATTTAATAGATGCCTGTAAATAAATTATGGTTATTACTGTGATGATGTCTGTGCATGTTGTCAAAACTGAGTGACAAATTGTGCAGGTTTGGAAAGTCACATGTTTCTTTGAAACGTATTTTGTTTTGCCTAGAGCTTCAAATTCTGTTAAATTAATTGCTTTAAAGAACAATAATCAAATACCTAACAATTAATTATGGTTTTTGCACTTCATTCCAATAACAAACATACATATTTTAAAAAGCTGATAAATGAACAAAAGCATTTTATTGAATTTTCAGTTACGTCAGAATTTAAAAGTGATGGCCAATAATTGTTCTGAATGTAACTCTCATAGAATCCTAGAATTACAGAGTTGGAAGGGACCTCAGGGGTCATCTAGCCCAACCCCCTGCAATGCAGTAATCTCAACTAAAGCATCTATGACAGATGGCCATCAAACCTTCCAAGGGAGTCTGTCCCACTTTAAACAGCTCTTACCATCAGAATGCCCTTCTTGATGTTTAGTCAGAATCTCATTTCTTGTAACTTGTAGCCATTGGTTTGGGTCCCACCCTCCAGAGCAGGAGAAAACAAATTTGTTCCATGTGACAGCCCTTTAGATATTTGAAGATGGCTATGATATCTCCTCTCAGTCTCCTCTTATCCAGGCCAGACATACCCAACTCCCTCAACTGTTCCTCATAAGGCTTGGTTTCCAGATACTTTGTCATCTTGGTTGCCCTTCTCTGAACACATTCCAGCTTGTCAATATCCTTCTTAAATTGTGGTATCCGGAACTGGACACGATACATTAGGTATAGTCTGACCAAGGCAGAATAGAATGGTATTATTACTTCCTTTGATCTGGACACTAGACTTCTGTTGACACAGCCTAGAATAGCACTAGCTTTTTTTTGCTATTGACTCATGTTCAGCTTCTGGTCTGCTAAGACCCCTAGATCCTTTTCACATGTGCTACTGGCAAGCCAGCTGTTCCCCATTGTATATTTGTGCAGCTGGATCTTCCTGCCTAAGAGTAGAACTTTACTTTTGTCCCTATTGAAATTCAGTTTGTTAGTTTTGGCCCTGTTCTCCTGTCTGTTAAGGTCATCTTGAATCCTGATTCTGTTTTCTGGGGCATTAGCTACCCCTCCCAGTTTGGTGTCATCTGCAAATGAGCATCCGCTCAATGCTTTCATTCAAGTCATTTATAAAGATGTTGAACAACAACAGGCCCAGGACAGAACCCTGCATTACCCCACTTATCACCCTTTTCCAGGATGAGGAGGAACCATTAATGAGCGGTCTTTGGGATCAGTTAATCAACCAGTTACAAATCCACCTAACAATTACTTTGTCCAGTCCACATTTCACCAGCTTCTCAGCAAGAATATCATGAGGGTCTTTATCAAAAGCCTTACTGAAATCAAGATACACTATGTCCACAGCATTCCCCTCATCCACGAATCTTGCCACTCTCTCTCTCTCTCTCTCTCTCTATAATGATTCATCTGTCATCTGTTTTTAAGAAACCCATTCTGGGTCTTAGTAATCACAACATCCTTTTTCTAACTGTTCACAGACCAATCGCTTAATTATCTGTTCCAAGACCTTTCCTGGTATCGATGTTGCTAATTACCTGGGTCTTCTTTTTTCCCTTCTTGAAGATGGGGACAACATTTGCCCACCTCCAGTCTGCAGGGACCTCGCCTGTTCTCCAACTCTAATCTGGACATACTATAAATGCCTAATTTAAGATTCTATATACAGTATAGGTTTCCAAACACAGAGCATGATTCAAATTTAAGGATATTTTTTGCTGTTTTGAAGAGAAGAGAATTGTGCTATTAAACTAGAGCAGCTCATAGGTTGTATTAATATGTAAATTTAAATTAGGGTGTCAATTGTAAAAATTTATATATAAAAATACAACACTTAATATTTCACAGTGCTATTGAAATCCAATACTGTTATTTTCCCATATGCATAAAAGCCTATGTCACATTTCACTTCTCAAGTCCCATCTAGGGATGCTTGAGGTATTATGTTTCTGTGAATTCCAATGCAAAGTGACCTGATCTACACCTCCCACACTAATGTACGATTTGGAACATAATTATCCTTCTGATTTTGCACTTCTTTCAATTTTGTGATATGCTTTTAGCTAAAAAAAAGAAAAGTGTCAAAATGCAGAAAAAATGCAGTGAAACATTTTGAAATGCACATGTTGTGATAAAATACATTGAGAAATGTGTATATTGAGACAGAATGGACTATATTCATCCAATCAATTATGCTAGCAGAAGCTAATGCAAAGACTCCCACTTGCACAATGGGAATTTGTCCACTATTATTCCCCCGCATGTGCCCTGCACAATCCCCAAATCTGCACCATAGGGTTGGGGGAACCCAACAGAAAACATGCCTCCAGGCTACACTGATTACAAGCCAATATGTTTAGAATTTTGATAAAACTCTGTTTAATTAAGTATTTAAATACTATTTAAATATTTGTTTAGCAGATTAATGTGGAAAAGAAACAGAACAGACTAATACAAGAGCACATGCAAAACTGACATAGACTCACTTGCCCATCCCATGTCCATTCAAACATGATACAATCAAAATTATGCCGTCCTCTAGTTTAAATAAGGCATATGGGTATATATGTGATGCCAAAATAATGAAAACAGTTAGAGAACAATAAAACTGTCCCATATGGAAGGCAGCATAAAAGACAGCAGATCAGATAAAAAGCATTAATAGAGATAGCTGAAACATTTGTGTAGTTCAGTACTATTAAAGTTTGCTTCCATCATGCTTAATGGGTCTTACTCACGGGTTGGTACAAAACCAATCCTGGTTCACTAAAAAGGTCTTCATATATCACCAAGTTAAACTTGTTTGACACATTTCAGCTGAACGGCTATCTTCAGTTTGGAGTCTTTCTATTGGCTGCATCTATCTTTAAAGTGAAGCCAAAGACCGCTTTAAAGGAGACCAGGCATTCATTAGCTATTTTGATCAAGGACATATCTCTTACTTTAAAATTTTCTGTTTAAAACTTAAGGGAGCAAAATATTTAACAAAATTCTTACAATAAAATGACCTGAAATAATTCTGCTCACTAAACAACATCAGAAGCAGCTCCCCAGAGCTGCTGTGTTAGCTTCCTAACATGCATATCTCTGCTACTTACTGGGAGAGAAAGGGAATTAGTCAAGGTGGTTGGGAGTTCAGTGCAGTGCAGTGCAAACACACTAGAAGAATCAATCTGGTGGTCCTGCCAGTGCATTTGTACCATGCTGACCTCCCTGCCACCTTGTCCCTCTCCTGCCCAGTAATCAACAGTGATTCACCTGCCAGCAAGTTAGCATGTCATCCTGGCTGCTGTTGGTTCTTGGCAAGTCAAAGTTGACAGGACATCTAAACCAGGCCTTTCCCCTTCCTCTCTGCATTTAGCTACTCAGCACATCTGCAAATCCCTTCTCCCTAGAGTACCAAGAGACATTGACTGACATTTTCCAATTGTCTAAGATATTCCTTTTGAGCTGCTCTAATGTTTTCCCTTTCTACTCCCCTTTTAAACAACTCAATTAGAGATCTTCCTGTCAATGTGAACACAACACATGTGGAGAAAGTTGTGATCGGTGTTGCCCTGGATTTAACCAGAAGCCTTGGCGAGCTGGGACCTTCCTTGTAAAGCATGAGTGTGAAGGTAATGGAAAGACTCCAATTAGATGTTGTTTATGACACTGGTTAAAAAAACCCAGACAAGCCAGCTCCAGTCTGCCACAGCAATCAGACCTGGATAGGGCCTGATGCCAGCTGGAGCTGGCTGAGAGAGCAGTTTAGGACACAGTTTGGGATTCAGTGGATCCCAGGACAGCTCAGCTTCAACCTATGTGTGAGCTGTCTGCTGGTGGGGAAATGCATGGCCACCTCTGCTTCATACGATAAAAGCCTGCCAGAATAAAAGGTCTTCAACAACTGGTGAAAAACAATGAGGCAGAGAGCTGTTTTATGTGTGCCAATAATGTCAATGGGAAAAATGAAATCATAACTTTGCACTTAAAACAATGATACCTACTAGTAGTTAACCCTGGTGAAAATGTTGTCTTTCAGGTATGCTGTATGTAAATAATTTTGAGCTGGAAAGCAGCTATCAAAGGGTCCAACCATTTGTAATGATTTAATACTGGAGGAAAAAAAGGCATTGCAAAAATAATGGCCTTCCTCTATCCAGCGCTTTCATGATCAACCCATATACTTGGAAAAAGTGGTGTGTCTGTACTGATTTTAAAATGATACTTTGACATGCCTAAAGTACAAAGACTGGAAAAAGCATTGAGGATTGTCCCTCTACTAACAAAATGATTTGAAAAGGAAATATCCAGAAGAATGCTTTGACATCATTTGTGACTGGTCCCTTATTAATTTAAAGACCAGAAAAAGCTGTTTGTAGATGAGATATTTATGCTATTTGTTTCAATACACAGAGCACAAGTGTCAAAATGATGAAAGAATATTGTTAAATCTCTGGTAAAATGTTGTTTCTATATGTCTGCACCAATGCGACGTTTGCTAATACACTTTTCCCTTTTTTTCAGCTTGCAATTGTCATGGGAAAGCTGAAGAATGTTACTATGATCAGTCTGTGGCAGAGAGAAAGCAGAGTCTGAATATCCATGGGGATTACATTGGGGGTGGAGTGTGCATTAATTGCACACAAAACACAGCAGGCATCAACTGTGAAACCTGCATTGATGGGTACTTCAGGCCAAAGGGGGTAAAGTATGATCCACTCTTATCTTCTGTAGCCCTAGACATAATTTTCACCGTAAGGTGCTGGGTTATTAAGTGGCAAAGATGCTGTTTTGATTGCCATTTTTGGAAGGTTAAATTCTAATTCTGACAGCCTACTAGCGGCCTTTCACAGTGGGAAATCGGTAAAGGAGAGATTCACAAGGATATGAAAGTAAACTGTGTTGATATGAAAGACTACACTGGAGGGTCAAGGCTTCCAGCTAGTATTTCTGCTTCAATTGAAGCAGGATGCAATCCAATAAACATCGCTTTCCTATCAGAAGGGGCATGTTGTTTACCAGAGAAGAGTAATATTAGCGCAATTGCCAGTGAGAGGAATATGACAAGCTTTTGAATTAAGGGTTTATGTTTCATAATTTTTCTTTTGTCTGTAACCTTGTTGCCCTTGCTTTCCTTACATAGGTGCTCCCAGCTAGTCGCAATCCATGTCGGCAATGCCATTGCAATACTATTGGCTCTCTAGATGGTACATGTGTCAAGGATGAAAAACATGCTTTAGGAGGTGAGAATTTCTGGGGGGACTGGGTCGCCATGTTAAACATTACATGCCACATTGTTAAATCAAACGTTAAGTAGTAACCTCTTTTCGCTTTCCCAATGCTTTCAGAAATACCATCTCACAGGAGACCTTTTCAAATCTGCTTGCCTACTTTCTTGTAGAGTTCTTCCTTGGAGACCTAATCATTCCACCCCCCTGCCATTCTGTCTTACATTCTCTATCTTGTGACATGCACATTTGGGGAAACAGGAATCTCTTCCCTATGGACTTCAGGTTTTTCTTCTCTCTCTCTTGTTGTATATGGAAAGGCGTTGCGCAAGAATTTGTACAAAAATACACACTGATATGTATCCCATCATTTCCCATATGCCTGCCAAAGTTGGCCCATGGGCGTAAGGGGGGGATAAAGATCTGGTGCTCTGAGTGCAGCAGGACATGATGACATTTCCTTGCTCTCTGCAGGAATTGTACTGCAGAGGGAAAGCATGGCATTTTTATATTAGGAAGGTCCTCTTTTCAGGACGGACTCTGAAGATTCTTCTCGTGCAAGTAGTTCTCACATTAGGCTTGCGCTTTTCATGATAATGACTTATGGGTGTAGTTCCATGAATGAAAAGGTGTGCATTAGAAACAAACTTTCACTGCAGGCAGGTCCCAGACTACCATGTCTAGCCATTCAGGCAAGCAAGGATTGTTAGAAATGTAGCAAGTATCCAGTTCCTTTTGTTTTTCTTAATGAAACTCATTCTAAGGCCAGATTAGAGCCTCTGCTTTAGACTCCTCCTTTAGCACATCTAATTTGCATAAAAATCCTATTACATGGCTCCTCAGAAATAAACCCCATTGAGTTCAAGGGCACTTCCTCCTAGGTAAGTGAGTATAGGATTGCAGCCTACAGCACATTCAATTCAGGCTGAACTTTTTAAAAATAAAATAAAAGAAATTATACCTATCCAGTTGTATTGAGCCCAATAATGACTCGTTCTTACAATCTGCTGCTGTGAAGTCGGGAAAAATGCTTGGTGTCCATACGCTGTAAAGCCCCCCCCCCAAAAAAAAAAACACCAGTTCTTTAATCTATGTAAGCTGGGGAGAGATGGTGCTTATTTGAAGGAAAGGGTGAAAAGCATATTTATTTTCCCCAATGGATTTTCTCTATATATTTGCAAATCAGTATGAATGCACATTAGGTATACTGAAATTGACTTTGTTGGTGCTGGCTGTTTTCTGTATGGAAAGAAATGTTTATTTGGAGTAAAATGCAAACCTGCTTCTAAGGTATCTGTCAACCCAAGCAAGAATAAAAATGCACTAATCCTAGGAGTATAATGGGAAAGGATGATAATGACTGATTCTCTCCAAACTTAATGCCTACACATCTTGTCTTTCTGGCACACTGAAGCAAAGGATTATTGGATACAGCTATAATGTTAACAATTTATTCTCTGGTCACATTACAGCAGTATTTCTGTGCTGGTACAATTACCTGCTGCACTAGCATTGTTAAAAGAAAGCCGAGCACTATAATATTTACCAGAAATTTGTGCCTACCAACTGACCAGGAGCTGGGCTTGTAGATGAATCTGTTAGATTTATCTCCCTAAGTTTTTCAGATACCTTTGTTGAATGTTCATCAATCCTAAAGTATTCAGGTTACCTAACTGTGTTCCAGCTCCCTTTGTTACAATCCACATTAAAAAAAATTCAGTGGACTTAAAATCACTTCTCAACAAAACCACTTGACATTTTAAAAGTTCTTCTGTTTGGATTGGCAATTATTAATAATCAAATTTTGGAAGTTTGATTCATTTAAAAATGGTTTGTAGGCTTAGCTGTGTCTACTTCATTTCCTCACTGTGAAAGGAAATAGGTAATCAAACTTATTGTTCAACCTCCAATCTACCTGCATAACTCCACATGTAAAGAGGTTTGAGCTTGTTGCTCCTGTCCAGAACAAATGGCTCTCACAAGCCACTCTTGAGTTCCTATACCAATAATTTAGAAACTTTTGCTACTTTGTAACTAAGCCAAGTTTTACTGCCTGTGCAACTTTTTCTGAATGCTGTGTGGAAAAGCACATGACTCAGATTTTTGGAAAGTTAGTAAGTAAACCATTTTAAACTCACCAAACCTGTGGTCTTTTTTGTGCTAGGGGAAGAGGGAAACTTTGGAAGGGCAAGTTTTAAAGGTCCAACGGCCTATATTTCCATGCCTTACTTTGCCATACACTTTATGCTTTTAAATCTCTGCTGGAGTTTGCTCACCTAAGAGTACTTGTCCCAAACTTGGATCTTGGCATGCAGTGAATTCTCTTTTCTATATATTTTCTATTTGCACCAACAAGAAGAGCCTCCTGGATCAGGCCAGTGGCCCATCTAGCATCCTGTTTTTTCAAGGAAACCCTGAAGCAGGGTCTGAGCAAAAGAGCACTGTCCTCTCCTGTGGTCTCCAGCAATTGCGAAATTGGGAAATATTACTGCCTCCAAATGTGGAGGCAGAGCATAGTCATCATAGCTAGTAGCCATTGATAGCAGTCTCCTCCATGAATTTGTCCAATCGTATTGTAAAACCATCTATGTTGGTGGCCATCACAGCCTCCTGAGCTGTAAGTTCTCACAAGATCTGAATCCTAGCAGACAGTGGCCTTACTGTGCCTTTATTAGCCTGAGTTGTTTTAATTAAATACATGAGTGTTACTTAACCTCTCCTCGCCTGTCTGCTTAACTCACTGAGTTTATGTTAATAAGCATCTAGCTGAGCTTGGTGTTTGCTTGCTTTTGCTACAGACCAGCTTCCTGGCTTCTGTCACTGTAAACGTGGCTTTGGAGGAGAAAGGTGTGATCGGTGTGCATTGGGTTACAAGGGATTTCCTTACTGTCAGCCCTGCAACTGCTCTCTGGATGGCAGCTTAAATGATGACCCTTGTGAAGGACCCTGCAGGTGCAAGGTATGGATTACAACCTCTCTTTCTTTCAGCAAGTATAAACTTTTCATCTGTGCTAACAAAGATAAGAAGCTTTGCCTTCATCCATTTTTTTTCTTCTGTAAGTCCCTCTGGCAGTGCCTGAGTGTCAAACAAGTGTGACCCCCAACCTTGAAGTATTTCTGATGTGAATGTGATCTCTTAATCTTGAATAGTGAATGGGAATTGGAGCCGCAAAGTACCTTTGCTAAAACAGTCTCACACATGCACACACAGACATAGAGCTATACAGATAGTAAATTGCTATTTAAAATTATGTTTCTTTATGGTGCAGGGGGGGGGGATCTGTGTTGACAACAACAACTTATAGACCCTTAGGTATTTCTTTTTAAATGAAGCACACAAATAACCTTTGCAGATTTGGTTTAATTTGGCAGCAGTACTTAATCTCCCTTTCTTGCTTCAGAATGAGGGCAATAGGATGGACCTCGTCACACAGCCAAATCTGATTGGCTACATTGTGCTGTGAAACTGTCATGTTTATTACATGATCTCTGATTGGATAGGATCAAGGACAGAGAAAATAACAGTGCCAAGGCAGCATGACATGGTGGAAACAATGATTCTGAGCAAGCAAGATAAATCTAAAAGTATACAAGTTAGGGTTGCTTTTGCTGACACTTTAAACTACCTTGCCTGTCCCCCTCCCCATGATGGCAACATTCACATCAAAAGCCCGACTTTCGAATGAATGGATGTTAAGACTGGTTGGTGGAAATATTATGGAGTAAGCAGGGTTCGACTTGCAACACCAATGGTCCTGTTTCACATTGGTGTTTTGTTTTGGGGTTTTTTGTTTTTGTTTTTTAATGTGTAAGCAAATTCTTGAAGTTTTCTTTTCTTAAACAAGCCCCAACTGAGATTGAACTAATTCGTTGGGGAAATATTGGGTTCAATACTCAATACCCTGTGATCTTCAACCAATTACCGTAGATCAAAATTACTACAGTGTTAGCTTAACAGCCCTGAAATCTGCTCTGGGTGTTAACACTTTTATCACTTTGCACATGCATAAGACTCTATCAGAAATAAAAAGGCTTCCTGTCCAATTTTTAATTTCCAAGTAAGAAGATGTAGAGATTCCAGGATTGGGTAAATCATATATTATATTCTTAAAGTGAAAGGTGTGTACCCAACCCACAACATCTACAGTGCATTAGACCTAACAAGCCAAAGGCTGAGAGAGATAAGTGTGAGGATTAATAATAATTTGTAGTAAAATATTGATACATGAACCAGAAATTATTCTGAGTGAAATCATACATATGTTCTCATTCACAGGCATAAATATACATTATGGTAACATGTGCAGGTACTACCAGCCCACATATCCTTTCTCAGATGTTGAAAAGTATGTGGCATTATGTCTTCCTATGAATGTTTCCCTGCCCCCTACTCTGCTTGTTTGTTTGCAGCTTAGGTTAATGTATATGTTGATGCCACACCACAATTTTCCCCGGAGAAAGATACAGAAGTAAGTGGGTTGGTGGAACCTACATGTCTTCCTATGTAGCTTGATCCTCACCATTCTCAGGAGTGTGACATCTTAAGATTCACAAGTTATTTTAGGTTAGCAAGCTATTATCTTGGGACTGTAGCTTTCACTAGAGATGTAGGAACATGCCTCAATCTGTTCCAACATTGAGTCACACTTTCTTCCAGTATTTTTTGTTCCACTACAATTGGTTTATTTTGCACAAGTCTTCCTTCCATTTCATTGTCTGCTGATGCAGAACTGTACAACCTTCCCTCTAGCTTCAGTATTTTCAGTCTCTGAGACTTCCAGATCACAAGAGAAGATGTTGTAAAGTATTCCAGCTATGTATGTGTCTCTGTCTGCCACAGCGGTGCCTTCATGCTCCCACTGCCCATTACCTTTAACTCCAGAGGCGACAGTCATGGGTCCATGAAGATTTACAGTTCTGCTGCTACCAAAGCCAGATGTTTTGAACAACCACTGCACAAGGTCAACCTCAAAGTCTGTGACACGTTTACTGTCAAAGGAGGGGAAAGAGAACTTGCAGACACAATGTAAACTGAAAGCAAAATGCTTGTGGAAAATATAGAACACAACCTGTTTCTTCCCCAGTGTGCAAGTATAAAGGAAGTTAAATGTAAATTATTTTCCAGCCTTATCCACAACCTGCTTAAGAACCAACTGTATTGAACACAGGGATGTGGGTGGCGCTGTGGGTTAAAACACAGAGTCTAGGGCTTGCTGATCAGAAGGTTGGCGGTTCGAATCCCCACAACAGGGTGAACTCCCGTTGCTCGGTCCCTGTTCCTGCCAACCTAGCAGTTCGAAAGCACGTCAAAGTGCAAGTAGATAAATAGGTACCGCTCCAGCGGGAAGGTAAACAGCGTTTCCGTGCACTGCTCTGGTTCGCCAGAAGCGGCTTAGTCATGCTGGCCACATGACCCGGAAGCTGTACACTGGCTCCCTCGGCCAATAAAGCAAGATGAGCGCCGCAACCCCAGAGTCAGTCACAACTGGACCTAATGGTCAGGGGTCCCTTTACCTTTACCTTTATCTCTGATAGAATGTGAACTAGGCTGACAAGCTGTTAGGAGAGATATCATGCATGTCTGAATGTTCCTTAGTTAACCCTCAAAATCAGGAAATGATTACATGGGAAGAAGCATATAGTCCTATTCCACTATTATGGTCAACACTGTCAAGCGGACCGATAAGTGGGGCAGTCATGGTCAGAGATCAAAGTAGGTGGTTGTGGTCCCTTTTACCCTATTATGCATTGCATTTCAAAGCTCTTGTGAAATTCCTCTTACTGCCCCTTGAAAATAGGACAGATTTGGAAAACAAAGTGGTCACATGTACAAAAAATGCTACTTGGAAAATGTGTGCACTTGCCACTTCCTTTGTGCAACCTCCTTTGTTCCTTAGCTTCAAAGTGTGATGAAATTCAAGCAGTAACATGTAAAGGAGCAGAAGGAGGAGGCACTTAATGTGCTACATTAAATGAGCCACTGTTCATATTGTATTCATCTATAGAGAACGATTTGAATTGGTGTAGCCCCTGCCCACCTTCGCCCACTACCTAATAAACTGGGAGAAACAATATTACATTTTCAGGAGGGCAGGGTAGCTGTTTTCCACTCGGTACTCTTAATTATTTATTAATTGCCTACCCACAACAAACAATTGAGATTAACTGGGCCCTCTGCTTTTGGTTTATCTTCCCCCACTTCTTTTTCTTTTTGCAAATCAAATCAATGTTAGCTTTGCTGCTTCTTTCACTAGCCTGACTCCAGGATAGTATCATAACCAGAACAGATCCAGTTCACATGAGCAAAACTCACTTTTAGGCCATATCCTCAGAGTGACTTCTAAAACTTTCACCCAAAGGTATTAAGGTTCACATCCTGTTGCTTTGCTTCCTGAATGAAACTCTGGAAATAAATCTCTGTCCTGGAAGTCTGCAGAAAGTTGGTGATGTTTGCTGGCACTTCCGTCAAGGGATATATGAAAAGGATTTTCTGGATATAGGATTAGTAGGCTCATAGTAATAAAATCTGTATTTAACATCTGCCCTCATATTTTCTCTTTTTGATCTTAAAGACTTTCATTTTCTTTTCTTCTTTCTCAACGGCTTTTCTTTTCTAAGGTATCCTAGAACTCCAAAACTATTTTAAACCCTTTTCTTCATGTTAATTCTATATCTTTGGCTGCAAGGGAAGCAAGTAACTTTCATTGGACATGTATGAGTAAACTATCGCTAGCATGATACTGGCCGTAATAGGCTAGCCATCATTTCCATCTAGGGAATGTTTTGCCATTTGCGGTGAACCACAAAATGGTGTCTCCCTCCCCATCAGGGAAGAAGAGGTAAATGAAGATATTGGGATCAGTTGCCCCTCTGGATCCTGTCCTTTGAAGTGGTCACCTCACCTTGCCTCATGAGTGGGCCCAGTTTCTATGAAACCAACAGCCTCTGCAGGTCTATGGTCAAACATATTTGTCCATGGAACACAGCACTTCATACAATCCCTACACTTATTGTAGTGCAAGCAAGTAATGAACTTTTAGACACTCTGACCTTTTACTAGTAAAAGGACAATGTGGCACTTGGATTCCAGTTAATTGCAATAGACACATTCAGAATACTCATCAGATGATTATTATATATCAGAGGAGTAGGACTCTGCCTAACAGCAAACGGAGCATAATCTTTAATCCAGACTACACACACCTGCCATTTGCAGTAGATATGCATAACTAAAACAGAGCAAGGCAGCTGGCCAAATGTTTCCTTTTCTTGGCAATCTGCAAAGTAACAAATGGAACAGTATTATCGCAAATGCAACAGAATTTGGAAAGGGGCAGTGTACCCACTTAACATTACTGAAAAGGAATAAACACATTAACAAAAAAGAAGCAAAAAAAGAAAACAGCATAAATTTTGTGTATGCAAATGTACATGTATTGATGCATTTGGAGAAATCATCACTATAACTTTAATAGAAATACAACCCCCACTATAGTGGGGAAGACCAGGTTACCTGTGTGCCTGTTCAGACTGTTGTTTGGGTACTAGTTGTTGATAGGCAGCGTAAAGGCCTAGGCACTCCCTTCTTAGGGCTCCTGCTCTTTAAACCAGATTTGGACCAGATAGCCCTCCAAACAGAGGATGCCAGCAAATAGAGGGCTGTCTTCTGACAGCCCTTTGAATACAAAGCTGTGCTCTGTCAGGTGTGGTCACCCTAAAATAAGTATTTTTTATTTTTTACCAATATTTTTTTATTTTTTTCTTTACACGATCATTTTTACAATACAGGTAAAAAATCAAAATATGCAATTGGAGATGAAAAGGGATACTCGCTGAAGGGAAGGAGGGAAGTCGCAAGCTCGGCAGAGCTAAAAGTGTATATGTGGTTCAATGTATTGTAAGGAGTATTTTTTTTTTTGATGAATCTCCTTTAAAATAGCCAAAGGCAAGGCTCAGCAACTTTGTGTCCAGATCTTAATTATTTCGTATTAAATGGTTTAGTCTTTACATGGTTTTTATTGATGTTTTATACATTTTAAGTTTGTTGTATATCACCCTGAGCATCTTTGGAGGAAAAGTGATTTCTGAAAACTTTCAAACAAACCTGACTAATATTCCCATGTACATTTGCAGGCCAATGTTGAAGGAGAAAATTGTGATCGTTGCAAACGTGGCTTCTTTAACCTGCAGCAAGACAACCCCCAGGGTTGTGAAGCGTGCTTCTGCTCAGGAATAACAAACGACTGTGTGGGCTCTCGTTGGACCTACCACGCTGTAAGCTAGAATAAATGTGTACACCCTTCCAATGTATCTCCCTTTTTAAATGTTATTAATTCCAGCATATCTCCCCCCTTTTAAATGTTTTGAATTGAAACCAGCTTTGTAAAGTGTTTATACTTCATAGCTATATTTTAAATTCAAGAATAAAACAATACATTACTTGTTATTTTTACACTGGAGAGCAGTTCTAGAATCTATGCCCCCAAAGAAAAATGCAAGCAAAATCATTTGGGGAAATTGCTCTTTAGGTGCAGATGAGAAAAGTGTGAGAGAGGAACTGGGGAAGTGTGAGAGAGCTCTTACGCTGTCCATCTTATAGACAGATCGGAGAGAGGCTTAAAATTCTCTGGAATGGGAACAAATATACCTGTTGTCTCACACAGGATAGCAGCAAGTTTAATGTGAAATATCTTCTTGGGATAGTTATCTATTACTTTTGGATATGTTGTTGAAACATTCTTTAAGAGGATAACGTCATTCTTTAAAAAAACCACCCCCACACACCCTGATTTTGAGAAGCATTAAGGGGGGGGGGCTTCGTAAATTTAATGTTCTCCCTGCCCTCCCCCACTGGGGGAAAAGAATCTTGAAGCCTCTCAAGTTTCAGGATTTTAGCCTGAGATGAAATTCAGTTATATTTCCCTCCCGACTGGATGCGTATCTGAAACCAACCACACCATGCTTGTAGCTTTCAGTGTATCATAGTGACTAACTCACACTGAAGCATGTGAAGGATACCATGTTTCTCCACTGAAAGCTAAGAACTATGGAAAACTTCTGGCATGACTTGGAGAACTGTGCCTTGCTGTCATTGGGCTGGATGACTTCAAAACAAACTTAGAGCACATTTGTTTAGGAGGCATCGTAAACATCTGGACTCAGCAAATGGGAGAAATGAGCATGCGATAAAGATAGGTAGGTGCTCTTTATCAAAGAATATCCCATAGTACCTGTAACTGTGTGGGGAATGCCTAGTGTTTTTATCACCCTGCAGCCCACTGGGGTTAAAGTGCATGGTTGGAGGCTTGAGGCCATCACCTCTCCATGATCATGTAGTAAGTTTTAAACCACACATAAGTTGTGCAGATGATCTATCTATTCACCTACCTATCTATTTGTTTATAACGCAGCTGAAATTCAGTGTCTCCATCTTGTGGGTTCCACTACTTTGAAATAGCAATTCTCCAGTTTGATTGGGCTTGGAGAGGGAACTATTTTGGTTTAAATAGCTATGTGTTGTAATTTTGTTTTGTATGTGTGTGATATGAGATGCCTGCTGGGTGAACTCTGTAACCAGGATCTGTTTCAGCTCGCAGCTGAGCCGTTTCACAACTCTGATGGTATCCACTCACCCGAAAGCGATCAGCCTTGAGCTTGCCTGCATATTTACAATTTGCCTGGGAATTCCATAATGTCAGAGGTTTCCCAGGGCATCCCATGTGCTCTTCTTAAATATGAATTGATGTTTGATATTATGTTGAGCAAGAAAACTGAGAAGGGACTGTTAAACAGTTGGACCTGTATCTGATAGTCTGCTAAACTCCTATTATATTCTTTTGTGCTGAAGGAGACTGCTGAGCTCCTTACAGCAGGGGTGCACAACGTATGACACACAAAGCTACTTTGATAGCTGAGGCATTGTGAGATGTTTCACAATTGTATTTTATTTTAGAGGAGTAAAAAATAAACCCCACCATTTTCCCTTTTTGGGAAATTGCCTGTTTCATGATTTTGGTAAACAGAAAGAAAATAGCTTGTTCATCTTTTAATAGTGTTCCCCACTAATTGCAATATCTGCAGGGATGAGGTGAGTGTGAAATGCGATGGAGGGTGGTTGAAAATGTAAGGGCCCTGGCTTGAATTGACTGGCGCCCTTTTGAGCTGGGTCCACCTGTCTTTGAGCTGTGCTATGCTTAAAGCTCGCGGCCTCTTAAGCGAGATGAGCACGCAACCCCAGAGTCGGACACGACTGGCCCGTACGGGCAGGGGTACCTTTACCTTTACCTTTTTATGCTTAAACTGAGGTTCAGGACCTGCAACACCCCCCCTACCTTTCCTGCCAGTCTTTCCCCCTCCCCAAACTATCCTTAACTTGGGAAAAGGGGGCACAGGCAGGAGAGGTCCTGCAGTCAATTTATATGTGCTACACATTATTTCCTGTCAGTTCATGAGGAACACTGCAGGCCCCTTCAGGTCCAAATTATGCCCTCCATGCATCATTTCCTGCCCAGGATCATGTGACTTGTAGTTTGGAATATGTCATGTGCAGCCGAAGAGAAGACCTTAATAGGGTGTCTCCTGTCCCTCTCTCCTGTCTTCTGCTTTCTGTCTCATTCTACTGCCCTCTGATATTCTTCCTCCAAGATAAGTTATGTTGTTGTTGAAGCACAGGCAAGGAAGCAGAGCAGGCTTCGAGAATCAGAGGGAGGCAATGAGCTGCCCAGTTTATTTTTTGAACAAGCAGTAGTGTGCTTGCCCATCTCTAAATATCAGGGCTGTGAGCTAAGGATAGCAGGAATTACTTTGTTCTGCTCCATGGAGTTTGAAAGCAGGGAGTGAAACGATAGCATTCTGTTTGGAGTTGAGTTCAGAAGCTGGCATGGCTTCCACAATTCACTCCTAAGCTTATGGCACCTCTTGAAAGATGATAGTAACATTAGGATGTGAGACAGTAGTTTTTTTAGATAGACCACTGCCTTGGGTCCTAATTGCATTTCTATAGCATAGTGTGTGAACTACGGACTTGCTGCATCGCAGACCTTTTCGCCTCCAATGCAGGTGGAGTTTTACATCCCAAGAAGGGAAGCCTCCTCCAATCTAATTATAAAACCTACACCAGGCGGTAAAGATTATCAAGGGTTGGAATAGATCTAACCCTTGCTCATCTCATTACTGGATTGGAGATCACAGATGCTCTCCCCTGTGATACAGACAGGGTTCTGCATCCCTTGCTGTTTGGGGGGCAAAGGGATAGGAGTAGCTACCATAGCCCTCTCATTATGATTCTAGCCAGTGCAGAGCAGGCACTCATTCCTATCGTGCTTAGAGTCCTCCTCAACTCAGGAGGAAATATTAACAAATCCAGAGATAGCTGGACTAGGGCACGGTGAGCTGAGTTTCAACCACATAGAGGGGTGAGCCAGCCAGGCAGAAAGTTTTTAATGGGTGGGTTCCCCGGTCACAGACACCCTTCACATGACATGGGGAGCTGTCCTCATTCCATTTAGGAATACCTCTAATATAGAGAGAGGACTAGGTAACATTGGCCCCCAAGAGACCCCTATCAAACCCCATCCAGTGAACTACAGCTGGGCTTTTCTAAGCCTTTTCCTCGCTGTACCAAAGCTTTCCAATCTAGCAAGTGGAAAGTGTTTTTAACCTACCCTTTCTGACACTGGAGGGAGATATTTCAGGTGCAAGATGTCCTGAATGGTGCTTTTGCATCAGAAGGGTGGGATATAACTATTTTAATAAATAAAATCAGATGGTTATGATTGCTCCCTCTTTCTCAATCCTGGAACTTGAGAGAAACCAGCTTCTCTTAGCTACCATTGAAGAGACTTCTGGGTATCCTTTGAAGAGAATGCCAGTTGCCCTGAAGAAGAGTCTTTACATTTGAAACATTCTGGATCTTAAAGTATTGCTTTCAGTGCAGCACTGAAGTCTTGTCTCATTTTATTGTGGGGGCTCATTCCTTCCTTCTTTTCTTCACTGGACGCCATGATTGCAGCCAAGATTCTGGTCTGAGTGGCCCACCTCCAAGTGCATGCAGCTCCCTAAGAAGCTGCTCAGCTTCCAGCTCTTCTTACAATTTCCTTGTTAAGAAGTTTGTCTTGCAAATCCTTCTGTTGCAAGGTGATACATTCTGCTTCCCTATGCTACTCATGGTCTGAAAATTCTTTTATGGAGGCTGCCTAATTTTATCATAAGGAGGTGCATCTAATATGTTGTTCAGTGCAATGCATTAAATATAATTTGACTACCTTTCTCATGAAGTTGGCACATGCAGAATTACAGTTAAGGAATACATTCTGCAGTACTCATTCATAATTTGTTACCAGCTTCAAATGGGGTGTGTGTGGAGTGAGCCCTTTGAACTCAGAATAATTAAAAACTCTTTGAAGAGAACCAATCATGACTTTAAATAAATGATTCTAAAACTTAGGCTCCTCTTGATTTCACTGAATATGGAAAGAAGGGAACCCCTCTATTCATAATTTTATGCAATGTGGCAAACTCTTTGCTTCTGTGCTAAATGGAAATCTATTTAAATTATGAATAGGAAAACAAAAAGAAACAAGGAAGGAATATAGATTTTGTAGGTTTCAGTATGTGGATATTAATAGGTATTTTCTTTTGTCACCATAGATCATGGACATGAATGGCTGGCACCTGACAGATGTAGCTGGTCGCGCTAGAGTGACTCCTCAGCAGGACAGCTTTGATGGACCTCAGCAACTTAGCATCAGCAACGTGGCTGCGAGGACTGCTTTGCAGCAGATTTATTATTGGAGTGCACCCAGTCCTTATTTGGGCAACAAAGTAAGTGCAGATGGTCTTTGCCTGGGTGTTAATTTGATTTATTAATAGCGAAAGATGTAAGCAATTATTTTTCTTTTAGTTTGCATTTGTGGGGTAGATATTTGACCAGCAAAATTGCTTGCTGAAAGCAACTGACATAGGCATACAGAGAATCCCCGTGAGACACAAGGCAAAGGGTAAGTAAGCTAAGCAAAGCACTTCTGCTCCCGGGGCCTCCTGGCAGCTTTGGGTGTCAGGTGCTAGGAAAGCTCAGATAATTTGCAGTATTATTTCTAGGATGAATTGGCTGGTGGTCTATTCTGTGCGAGTAACATGTGTTTCTTTCAAGCAGTCTTATCTTCCTTACCACACCTTCACATTTCACTGGTTCTTTCCCACTTAGTTTACACAGATGCTGACAGCAGATCAGATGTTGAGGGGGTGTGCTAGGGGAAAAAACATGTATTGCTTAGTGGGAAACTTGAGTGCCGGGAGCTATACCTTGGGATTCCAGAGATGGTGTGCTGCTAAAATGTTTACAAGCCTCGTTGCCGTGTTTAAAACCACACAGTTGCTTACAAGCTGACCCATCTTCCGAGGTCCTATATCTCTGGGATATATAGCTCCACTTCTGACTGCACCAACTTTTAAAATCACAAAGGTGTGGTGCAACAGGCAAACAAATCCAGGCAGTTTGCTTGCACCTGACATATACAGTGGCCTAAAAGCACAGATAGTCCTCAGGTAAATGATATTATGGTTTAAGTTCCAGCCACTCCCAATTTTTCAAAAGTTACTTGCCATGTGGCTCAGAAGACTGCTACTTTTTAAAAAAGAACAACCCACAATTTAAAACCCCACTGGATTTGAAGAGGCATGCATGGTTCCCTGGAATGCCAACTTTTGACCTTAAGTGAGCTTTTGATCCTTTTAATAGGGGTATTTCTAGGAGGTGAGACTTTCCTCACCACACTGCTACAGTGGCAGGATAATCCACACATGTGGAGAATTTCTTCTTGACACACATCTGCTTAACATTTAGGAATTGGCAAGTTTCCATTAAACAGGATTACTCTTCCCACTCATGTTAAAAGGATATACCCATCATATGTTCTGAATGGTGGGGAATTGTAAACAATTCCTGCAAGATCAGCAGACAACTCACACATTCTATGAACATAGGCAATCTCGTTTTCTTCAAATATTCCAAATAAGCAGCAAAATCCAGATATCGCGAGAAGGTGGAAAATGAGGGAGATATCTGTGTATTAGGAAATCATGGAGTGCTCCCCAGGGCATATTAAAAAACACAATATAGAGCAAGAATGAAAATGCAAGTCACCCAGGCTTGCTCTCAACCTTCTTGTGGGGTCTGTTGCTTGACTGGATCTATAGTATACTTAAGGTTATGCCCTGTGTTTGCAGAAACTTAGGTGCCTGCAGAAGACTAGAACTTATTTTGTTGCTCAGAAAACTTAGGTAATTGCATATTAATTAATCAATCAGTCAAGGATGGGGAAATTCGGATCTCTGACTGTTGCTGAACTACAACTCTTAACAGCCTCAGCAAACATGGCCAGTGACCAGTTGATGGGAATGGTATTTCAGCAACAGCTGGAGGGCCAAAGGTTCGCCACCACTGCTTTAAGTGAAGCCAAGGCCCCACTCAGGGATTTCAATGTGGCTTATGAAGTTTCCTCAGATTGAGCCATACCATTGGCCAATCTACCCCAGTAATTGTCTATTCTGATTGGCAGTGGATCTCCAGGCAGGACCTCTTAATTTCACCCGCCAACTGATCCTTCGGACTAGAAATGCTGAGGATTAAATCTGGTACTTCTGCATGCCAATCATGTGCTCTGCCACTGAGCTATGGAGGCACTTTTTCCACCAGTACCACCTTTGTCAGGTTACTGTGTTTTTGTATTAGGGTTTTAAATCATAACACAGACATTTTATGCCTAAGAATAGAATATTGTTGTACATATTAGAGTACTCTTGTGTGAACTGTGGCAGCTAGCACATGAAAAATTGGTCGTGGTACTGAAAGGTCGTGGTACTGAAAAAGCCTGGAATCTGAATACAGTGGTACCTCAGGTTAAATACTTAATTCGTTCCAGAGGTCCGTTCTTAACCTGAAACTGTTCTTAACCTGAAGCACCACTTTAGCTAATGGGGCTCCTGCTGCTGCTGCGCCGCCGGAGCACAATTTCTGTTCTCATCCTGAAGCAAAGTTCTTAACCTGAAGCACTATTTCTGGGTTAGCGGAGTCTGTAACCTGAAGCGTATGTAACCTGAAGCGTATGTAACCTGAGGTACCACAGTAGCTGTAAAGCAAGCAGGAGCTTTTGATATGTTTAGTCTTGCACTGTCTTGTTTGTGGTATAGTTTATTTGAAACTTTGTGAAGATATCCCAGGCTACTTTCACCAGGCTTCACTGCTTAGCTTTTTCCTCTTGGTTGGAAATCTGTGAAACAGAAGGTAAGTGAGCAAGTAAAGATTAAACTGCATCTCTTTGAAAGAATATGGACATATTGTTCAAGACTATAGATTGTTAAGGAGACTCAAGTCTGGTATGAGCAGGGTCCGTTTTGCTTGCTCTTAGGCAATGAACATTTCCTGTGCTATTGGCAGATACTTTGCAGATATCTTTTCCCACTTAGGAAGCAAAATAATGGAAAGAATGTGTGCAATTTGTCTGAACATGGAAGGCATTTTTCCCCACTTGTAATTTGGAAGGACTTTATGGTTTACTGTCAGACATCACTGTATGAATGAAACAATTTGCCTTAATAACTGAACCATATAAATTTTTGATACTACAGTAATACTGAAAGCACTCACAAATTACCATAGTACATCTTAACTGTCATGTTGCATCATGTAAATTATAGCCATGATGACATACTTAGCTGGGGTGATTTAGTGCATTGCTATGGAAATGGAATATTGAGGGTTATTATTTGTAAACTCAATAAAACGTTTCTCTAAATAGCTGAAACTGGATTAAACCAGCTTTTCTAGATGATGTTTGCTTGCAGTGCTTCAAATACAATCTCCATTGTATGTGTGGTTTTCTGAGACTTGCTGCCTAAGGTAGCACAGAATAAGATTTCAATATACAGGAGCTTGTGACCTTACCGTCCATTTTTCTGACACCTCCTCTTCCATTATTGCTGTACCTAATGATGGGAAACATCAATAATTTATATTCCATCCCTGTTTGCGGTCCTTGCACTGAAACATTACAGGCCAAATAAAACTCAGTTGAACCATTCCTGCTAGCAGAATGGTACTTCTCCCCGCTCCTCCCACCATGTGCCCCCATATCTCCCCCCCCACACACACACAAACCTGCTCTGGAGATTTAGAAGAGGAAAGGAGAGAGTTCTGTCAGGCAAGCAGAAATATTTGTGATGTAATAGGCTCATTAGTTCTGCACTGAATACAAACCATAGTGTGTATGCATTTCCTTCCAAGAGTTATATCTTTCAATCAAAATATGTTGAAGTAGCTTACAAGAGGTTGTAATAATACACAACTCCTCAACTCACTCACAGGAACATAGGGCGCTTCCATACACTATGTCAGACCATTGGTTCATCTAGCTGCATATTGTCTACACTGTCTAGGATTTCAAGCAGGGCTTTCTCCCAACCTTAGCTGCAGATGCTGGGGATTGAATCTGGGGCCTTCTGCATGCAAGGCAGATGCTGTACCACTGAACTATGGCGCTTCCCCAAACATAAACAGACATTCCAGCACCCCACAAGCACTATGGCCTCCTTGCCATTGCTCATAAAGGAGTGTGCCCTGAGTTTTCAGCTTTGTTCATAAAGGATTGTGCCCTTGTTCAGCTTTAGACTTTAGATGTGGCTTGCTGATAGACTAGTCATTTGCATAAATAAAGGAACCTATCCCTGGTCAAAGTGTCTATTCCTTCATCTTAGTGTCTCACTCCTCCACACAGGCAGCTCATGATTGGGATGAGAATGGTTAGGGCAGAGGTTTTCAACCTTTTTGAGTCCTTGGCTCCCTTGACCAACTACATTATTTCTGTGGCACCCTTGTGGGGCTCAGGAGCTCCTTGCCTGCAGAGCTGGCATCCTCTCACCCTTTTTCGAACTCTCTTGTGCATAGCTGTCAACGTTTCCCTTTTTTAAAGGGAAATTCCCTTATTCCGAATAGAATTCCTTGCAAGAAAAGGGAAAAATTGACAGCTATGCTCTTGTGAAGTGTTCCCTCAGCCTCCTCTCCTCTCCCCTCTCCTTGGGAGTTCTGCAGGCAGCCACCGCCACCAACCCTGTCTCTGAGCTGCCCACCCTGCCCTCAGAGAGAGGTGCCTCCTCACACTGCCCCACAGAAGCCTGGGACTTGCTTGTCCATTCCCAGCAGCAAAGGCTGGTGAACTGGCTGGCTGGGCTTCCTCACCTGCCTGCCTGCTTACTTACTTACTTACTCCAAGCTCCTGGCAACCAGCACCCCCTGGCCAGCCCCAGAGGCACCATTCGCCTGGGGAGCTTGTAGCCAGGGCTGCAGCAACAAACAGCTCCACAAGCCTTTGGGAGGTGGAGACACGAGAAGGCATCAGAGGAGGGAGGGAAGGAAAGAGGGACAGAGGCCAGTGTTGCCCGCAACACACCTGACCATCATTCAAGGCACCCCAGGGTGCCACGGCACACTGGTTGAAAACCACTGGGTTAGGGTATTTTTAAAAGCTGGTGGTAGCCTGAGTAACACTCTGAGGCGTTGCCTGGTGTATGGGGAGACTCCATATCCCTCAAGTGAGCCATTTCCTTGTTTACTGTAAGAGGAGAACCAAACTATAGATCAGAGATTGGAATGGATGATCTTCAGTCTCCTTCCAAATGTCTTATTCAGATGCTTGCAAAAAACTAAAATAAAAGGTTGTAAATAAATCCCTTAGGCCAAAATAGCTGTACAGCTTTGGCACAAACTTTGGAGTATTATATGTTTGGAGTATACCGTATATCTATAAAACTTTGTAGTGTGTATATATAAAGATGCCTCTATATTTTACAAAGCAATCCTGTGTTCATCAAGAACTGTATAAATTGTGCATGACAAATGTGTGCCCTCAAGCATTTACACACTTTAATCCAGTTAAGCACGAGCTTCAATTTGACTGGAGCTCTCTGATACATATACAATTATGTTTAAAAATATGTAGGTGTCATCCAAACATTACATGTTCACAGCACGAACACGGCAGCAAGCTATCACGGCAGCATAAAGCGTAGGGTAGCCACAACACCGTCTTTGTTCTGTTATATATTGCTTATAAAAAGAGGGAATGTGAAGGCAGGCATCAAAAGACAGTAAGAATTGGGGATGTGAAGATGGGCATAGCTGTTATTGCACCAGTATCCTTCAGTTTCAAAAGACGCAAACAAGCCCAGCATGATTTCCCAGTTGGTGGAAGTTTTTGTTTGGACTGTTGTAAATAAACTTTTTGTGCAAGTCGAAATTGTGGACCTAGAATTCTCTTTCTTTCCTTTTTTGTTTTTTGTTCAATTGCTTTAAATGTCTTGAAACTTATATAAGTTGAAGTCATGGGGAAAGCGTTTAGGCTAATGTTGCAATCCCCACCCCCATTTCTTTTCACTTTTCCTAAGGAAGATTAGCTCTGGCAGAGCAATTAAAGGCGCTAATTGGATTAAAAGGAAGTAAAGCAAACTTTTTCAGCCAGGCTGGAGGATATTCTGCAGTAATCGAATGCTGAGTACCTCTGAGACTGTGAAGATTGAACAGGCATGTAGATACCAATCAGAAATCCATCCAGCTGTCTCATGGGATAGGCATAGTGTTTGCACAGCATGAGAAATGTATATGTATGTGTGAGTGCATATATTGCCAGTGAAAACAGGGAATGCTCGGGCAGGCCCATTAAGAAGGAAAAGAAGAAGAATGCCTCCCCCAGAAATAACTGTAAATATATTCAGCAGCGTAAAACAATCATCTGTGTCTATTCATGCGTCCTATCTGTTCTTGTTGCTGTCGCTCCTGTCGATCCAGAGTTGTGAGGTAATGGCCCCATGATTCAGGGAAACTGCTGAAGTGTGTACTCGGGCTTCAGTTTGAGAGATGGGTTCATTTATCATCATAATAAGCTATTACCATTGATAGGTCACAACTCATTGAGGAGACAGTCAGTCTAATTGGCTCAACTCTGTCAGCTTTCAGTTTGCCTCAAGGAGATGAGCGGCACTTTGCAGGTAATATTCAATTGCCCAACAAACTGCTTCCTTAATTATTCATCACCTTTCAAATTGGGGAGAAGTGGGGGGGAGGGTTCAGGGCACATGGCTCCTTTCTTCAGTCTGGTGACAGTCTGGCCTTTGACCCTCCCACCCCAACCCCCGGTCCTTTTGCCAAGGGAGGCAAGAGGATTTCACAGAAATAAAAAGTTAGGGCCACTCTTATCATCTAGAGATCTGCTGTGAAAAAGGTTTTTTTTAATCTCCTGCTCATGTATGTTTCCTTTCTAAAGGAATTTACTGTCATTAACCAGAAAATGCAGGCTTTGCTCACTTCTCATCCCTTTCCTTGAAGAGCCAAGCATAATTGTGAAAGCTAATGGAATTTTTTTAACAAAATGTTGTAGCTTAGATAGTGTTCTAGGGATTAATCAAGCAGTATGGACTGATTCAGACATCTTTAGCTATAAAGTAATGAAAAATTTGAGAAGATAAAGCTCTCCATGGAGTTAAAGGACACTTTACACTCTTGGTTGGAGTTTAGGCAATCATGACAAACATTGAATCATTCCTGCTATTTTAAACCCTTTTTCTCTGTTGCTTTTAATTTTTTCCCCAAAACATGTATCTCAAATGACAATTTGAAACTAAATGGGCACTTCTATTTTCTAGTTGTTCTGATACTGCTTTTTGAAACGTTCTGGTTGGTAATTTTCAGTTGGTAGACCCATAATGGCCCCTTTCTGTGAATAAGTAAAATTCACCTTCTGGCCCTCTAAAATACTTTACTCATTTTTGCTGAAGCTAAATGTGGCAGGCTATATGGTTAAGTATACTGGAAAGATGCATTGCAATAATACACATATATAGATAATGCAGTAGACTCCTTCTACATGGTATCATGCATCTCAACTACTCATTGCTAATCCCAGTGGTATTAAGGAGTAACTTTCTTTTATCTTCTTTTATGTAAACACGAAGCACCCTTTTAATGAGCCCGATCCTTGTTTTATGTAGCTCTGGTGCTTTTTTCTTTAAAAAATTGTTTAGGGGTACTCTCATTTTCCTACTCATAATGAAATACTGCCCCTCAATGAGGCCAAACTTAGATTCACAAAATGTTTAGGGGTATGCATACCCCTGCGTCCCCTCAGAAGAAACACAGTGTGTAGCTCCATATTGTCTACTCTGACCACAATATCAGACTTTTCTAGACCCTTTACTGGATATGTTTAGAATTAACTTGGGACCTGTTAGAATTTCTGCTCCATGATTGCAGTCATGGGATTTTTGTCTATCACAAGACGGTGTATGTTTTAACTCCACAAAGTGGGAAGTGACGGAGACAGGATGTTTGTGTTACTGTGTTCTGTGAAGTAGGACTATTGTCCTTTGTTCTTTTTCTCTTTGCTGTCTGATGCTAGAGAGGGAACCACGTTGCAGTGCTCCATGTGTGTTTATATGTAAATAAAGTAGATTAGCCAAAATGCTGAGTTGCTGAGTTCTGTTACGCAAGCTGCGAAGACTCTGCGGATCCCTAAGTGTGCTAATGTCTGTTGGCATCGGTCGCTGTGATGTTCGGGCTGAAGAAAGCTTTTGAAGCTCCCGAACAATCGACCAGGAGGGAGAGAATATGCCAGTCGGGCATGTGTCTCTGCCAGGGTCCTACTCGAGTGTAGGACCAGCTCCTGAAAGGACCTTCTGTAACTTCCAGGCACTGGTGGGTAAATTTGCATGGGAGGGGGATTTGGCACTACTACTAGAATGGTAGTTGGCAATTCTGCACTGTGAAAGCACAGAGCTCCTGAACAGGCTCAGAGTGGATCATTGAGACCATATTATACTCATCCTCATAGCCACTTAACACCCGCAGGCTCCTATGGTGTCAGCACTATGGAAACCTGTAGGAGCTTAATGATTCTAAGGTGGGTGTGATCTGTGATGCTAGTGACATATGCTAGGCACTGCTGCCTATTCAGCAGCCTCACATATGTACAGTACAGATTTGCGATCTCATGCCTTCTCTGTCACCTTACATTGCTGTCCAGTATGGGTACCAGATTCTCATCCACTGAGCATCAGTAACTGATGCTGGCTGTTTCCAACAAGCTTCACTGTAAGCTGCTGCTGCTGCTGTACATAGATTCTTTTACACTTTCACTATTGTGCCCCCCACCAATCTTGTCACAAATGGTGTGCCAGAATTCTGTACTGGTTAAGGTTTTACAGTGGTACCTCGGGTTACAGACTCCACTAACCCAGAAATAGTACCTCGGGTTAAGAACTTTGCTTCAGGATGAGAACAGAAATCGTGTGTCGGCGGCAGCAGGAGGCCGCATTAGCTAAAGCGGTGTCTTAGGTTAAGAACAGTTTCAGGTTAAGAACGTACCTTCAGAACAAATTAAGTTCTTAACCAGAGGTACCACTGTATATGAAAACCTCTCTTTCAAAGAAATCAGTTTACCTAGCAAATGTCCAGCGTTCTGTCTTTCAAAAAAAAAAAAATTGATGCAAAAATTATTTCTCTTGGCTATATGGTTGGTTGGGGGTTTTTTGGGTGGGGGGGGGGAGTTGTTGCATAAAGCCTTAGGTTTATCATTATTACCCAAGCTCTCATAAGAGTACTTTCTGAGTACTTTAAGATACATAGAAGTATTTTCTTCCTAATTTCACAAATGCATGTATTCCTCATACAGAACAGTATGGTTAGCATGTGAAAACACTGCCCCATGGCTTAGCAATAGTTTGAACACTGCCAACAAATCACAATCTGAAGCCATGATTTGTTGTTGGCTTACAAACATTTGTTTCTGTTAACTATGGTTTGGCATTATGTATGAACCTAGCACACTTCCTTAACCATGATTTGCTTGACTACCACACCCAAATGTTCATCAAGCTACGAAGGTATGAGTTAAGAGCAGCAAGAAAACAAAACTAACTTTGGACAAACAAGCCATGGTTAGTTTAACATATAAACCACGGTTTACCATTGTGTGCAAGCCAAGCTCCTAAATGCATGTGGTACTTTAATGCAGACAATATTAGTTGCTCAGGGTTGAGAAGTTACCCCTGACTTCAAGGTCACCATTTTTGGCTACCATTTCTATAAAGAAAATAATGTGGTACTAGGCAACCAATGTTTTTGTTTTCTTTTGTTTTGTTAGCATCATTATAAAATGAGCTAATGAACAGCATAGTTAGCTACATCAGTCAAGTATGATGAACAAAGCTATGTGGTTCTATACAGCAAAATGAGAGAGAAAATGCATGTATCATGTGATTATGACCTTATGTCACTTGACTCTAATGGTAGATTACACACACCAATTTCAAAGCAGAAAATTCAAAAGGCTGTTGGCTAGTATCCAAAAATCATTTTGCAATTAGCAAACATATGAACATGAAACCAGGTAAACAACTTGGAGTCCTATTAGGAGTCATATTTCTGGAGCTTCAAATTAATGACAACATAAGAGATGGCCTTTCTACCTTATTCTTTAATAATATTTATTTGTGTGCATTAACATTCTACTAATTATCCCTTAATCTGCTGTAAACATTGAAGGAACATGAACAAGCTGTGGCATTCAGACAGATAAAATGAAGGGAAGGGTTGCTTTGCCAATCTTGGCTACGTTTTTACAACTTACATTTTAGGAATTAATGGCTCTTAGTTTACATCCTGTTTATATAGATTTAGTAAAGTTTTAGAAAATGCAAACACTATTTTATTAGCTCTGTATCATTCCCTGTGCTTTCTCCATCTCCACTTCCACCTCTCTCTCTCTTGCACACACACAATATAATATAAAATATAGTATAGAGGAAGCAGAAACATTAGCTGAGGTGGATGGACACAGAACACCAACAATATAAAAAAGCAGTTGATACAGTATGCCTACCACTGCTTTATGCTCTGCATTGCAGAAACTCATCTGAATTAAGTTTGGTAGAGGTATTAAGTATACCAATAAATGCCTCAGATTTGGCCTCAGCACCATTGAAGCCCAAAGAAATTCTGTCTCTCTGACTGGGTTTGTCTCACTTTCACTATTTGGGATTGACTACCATCTCTCCAATACCTTTTAAAAGATCAATTGAAAACAGTAGCGATAGCATCAGCAGCAGAAGTGGTATATATTGAAGGTAGCTTATCACTGTTGACTTACTGAGACTGGTTGCCAGGGTGATTTAATTTTAGCTGAAACAATTTAGATCATGATGCAAATGAAAAGTAAAAAGGCTTGATTCATATCACCAATTAAAATTAAAATTTAATCTTTAAAAAACCCACCAAACTGTATTCCCATAGTTATCATGTAATACAAAAGATGCCAGAACATATTTTTTGTTTCATTCATCTTCAACTATTTAAAAAGCTCCAGTTTTCTGCTTGGTCCTAAGTCACCCATCTAAGTGTTAAAGGACTGACTCTTTAACTTTGATATAATCACTTTTGCAAGGAATTAAATTTAAGGCTACACCTTGGTTATTTCCCATAAATTGAATCAAGATTCTTGTCACAATTTATTTTTCTAGCATGGGAGAGTGCACAAGATCATACCTCCTACTGTCAGGATGCTGTCAGCAGCTCCTGGCTTGTTGCCCAGGAAAGTATAAAAATGAGGAAAAGTTTATTACCGTTCTTTTTTATTTCAATCTTTATAGAGCCTCTTGTATAATGGCGTCCTGAGTGAATCTCCACCCCAGCCCCCCATCTCTTCCACTTCCTCATTTGTCATTCTCATCGGCTCTTCCACGGGTACTGCTACGTGCCCTCTGTCTTTGAGCTCTTTGCTCTCCTACTTTTAAGGTTCGCCGGGTTCTGGGAGATGGAGTCTGCAATGCTTTCTAATGACAACATGTCAGCTGGGTGTTGTTCCGTCTGTCCCATGATTTCCCAGATTTCCCCCTCACCTGCCTCTGAGCTGCTACCTCCCTCAAACCCCTGTTGTAAATCTATACTGTCTTCCTCTTCTTCCTCCCTGGAAGGGTCAGGATGGAGAGGCAGTCTCCACCATTCCTCCTCTGCCCAGTCCCTGATACCTACACTGCCTGATCACACATGTGAGGCCCACATCCCAAATCACTGTACTTCACTCTCACTTCCAGTGTGACTATAGATATAGTCTGTACACCTTTCCTGCTTAATCTTGTTATGATTCTATCTGCAAACTAAGCTGGGAAGTAACTTTACTTCTGAGTCCTTTGTAGGATTTGAAATATCTATATACACTCATGTTTTTTCCATCTCTTTAGTCTCAACTAGGCAACTTTCAGCATCTTCCCTTACCTTCTGTATTGTGCCATTTGACTTACTGTTACGGTTGTCACTTGACACAGATGTGCAACTGCAGCTTCACAGCTGCCCACTTTGAAATAAATATCCTCCATAGCTGCAGCCATTTGACTATCACTTCCCCAGTACAATGGCAGCCTTCATTGTTAGAGATGCTAGGGTTTTGGTACAAGTTCCAGGGAGTCATAATACTGGCCTCAGAGAAGAGGTAAGTATTAGGAGTTCCAAATTTGGAGCAAGTAAACATGTGGAAGGGGCAGTGCTATTGTAGGAGACAGATCTCACTTTGTTATCCACATATTCATTGGTTCCTCTGCACAGAGCCTAAGGTGGTAGAATGTATATATTCATATATTCTCTCTGAGATAGTAGGGTGTGCCATCATGTTCCTGCCTCCTGCCCAAATACACTTTCAGTATTCCCTGTTTGACTGCACTGATTCATGCTGGTACATAAATGTCATTTATCATGACACATACCTAGTAAAATATTGATTTTTCAAATGCCTATTCCTTACCATGCAGTGTTACATCTTGCTAGTTTGTTCATGCACTGAATTAGAATTGAGTCCAGTTTGCTCCCACTTGTTAAGATATAAAATTGTTTGGGAGATGCCAACAGCTGAAGTGTAGAGAAACAATTATGTAAAACAAAACAAACCAACAAACCTTATCATATAACAGAACCCATCTTCCTGGAAAACGTAGGCAGATAAAGACCTTTCCCAAGCACACAGTGAAACTAAATTAAAGAAATGTTATGAGTTGAAATCATATGGCAGCAATCATGTTTCATGATTGAGAGATAATCTCCAAGCATCTGACATTGTGGGAATACAAGATGGAGATTTGAGGATCTAGAGAAAAATTAATAATTTAGGACGATTGATCTTGGCATTTCAGCTTTAGTTTATTGATTGCATTAGTTACATTGCCTCATGCTTTTCTGTATAATTTATATCCTGTAATTTGTTTTGTATTTGTTTTCTCTATGCACCAAAAGTTCACTAAGAATTCAATCGAACAGAACTCAACTCATTTTTATCAAAAGAGAGGTTGTGTGTGTGTGTGTGTGTGTGTATCTAGCTATACATCTGTCTATGTATTCTCTCTCTCTCTATATATATATATATACTCACAGACAGAGTGTGTGTGTGTGATACATTTCAGTGTTCAGCTCAAGATAATACTGAGACGTTTGTGCTCTTTAATGATTGTTTTGATCATCAATTTTCATATTTATATGTCACTGAAGGTTAGAACAGTTTATTACCGAGAGAAAATACAAGAAACAAATTTATGACATTGGTTTCTTTTTTAAAATTAAACATTATCATATGTTAGGAAATGCATTGATCCTTAGCCATACAGGTGTATTCAGATGTCCCATTATTTTAAAACCTGGGATTTTGAAGTTTATTTATCTCATTTGTACTCCAAGCCCCAAGGAGCTGATGGCAATTTGTATGCCCTCAACAACTTTGAGATATGGGTTAGGTTGAGACTTGTCCAGTGATTTTCATGGTCAACAAATAAAATTACCAATTTATTGGTAATAAATTATCCAATGCTGGTTCTGAGGCGGTGATGATCTTGAATTTGAATCAATAGTTTGGTATTCTGTTCATACTGAAAAATATTTTAAAAACTTTTACAAGTTCCTTGTTCCTTAATACAACTACTTGACCAGATCCACTTTATTTAATTTATGCAATAGGTTTCAAATAACAGCTGACTTTGACATTAATCAAATAAAATAGACTTGATTATGTTTGGTCAGCTGTATCTTATGATTTAAATATTTGATTTAATTATATTTAATCTATTGTTATTGCAAGCCCTTGCCAAGGACAGAAAATCCCTCTAGTTTACACTGCTTCACTGCTTAAATCAAGAATCTTGATACTCATATGAGGCATAGAATTCTACTTAGCATGCACCCACTCACTCTGAATTAATCTAGAAAAAAACACCACCCCGTTTCCCATTCCCTTTGGGGCTATTTATATAATCAGTTATTGAGAGATAACCCACAAACTCACTTCAACCTGTATTTTGTTTACAAATTCAGAGGGTGATTTGCAGGTTAAATGGTGTTGAAAGAGTGTCAACTGTTTACTCACTTCTTTTTCATCCAAGAATTAGCTATCAGTATCCATACTTTTATCTCTAGGTAGCTGCATTGCAGAGGCCTCAAGACAGATACCACAATGAGTAAATAAGGTCAGATGGTGAGCAAATGGGGCAGCTAAAAACATTTTTTTCTATGTACAGTAGATGGTACTTTGTCTAAGGAGAACTATTTTGAGACAAACATATGCGTCTTATTCACTGAGTAATAGGCCTTTCCTTTACAGTGGTACCTCAGGTTAAGTACTTAATTCGTTCCGCATGTCCATTCTTAACCTGAAACTGTTCTTAACCTGAAGCACCACTTTAGCTAATGGGTCCTCCTGCTGCTGCCACACAATTTCTGTTCTCATCCTGAAGCAAAGTTCTTAACCCGAGGTACTATTTCTGGGTTAGCGGAGTCTGTAACCTGAAGCGTATGTAACCTGAAGCGTATGTAACCCGAGGTACCACTGTACTTACTAACCCCAGTGAGCATTTCACATCACCAATTAAGATGCACTGGAAGACTATGGAAGGAAATGCACATGGGGGGGATGGGGGGACGGTGCTTAGTGTGTATTAAGTGGTAACTACTTCTCATCCAATGATCTTGAATGTATGTCTATAGACACATCGCAAAGCTAGAATGGATCTGCAGAGTTTTCAGATACATGCAGTTGAGTGCTATAAAGTAGGCAGCCCAGAGCTACATGTTCCATTATAGCTTTCCTTGTGACAGTGATTCCTCATATTTCCATTCTCACACAGACAAAAAGGGAAATGAAAAGGACCACCTTTCTAATGTGGATTCAATGTTCTGAGGATCCGGTTCTCTCTCATTAAAAAGAACTCGACACAGTACCTATTGAAAACTATGGATATGCACTACTACAAGTTGTAGTCATGGCCACTAGCTTGGATTGCTTTAAAGGACTTAGATGAATTCAGGAAAGATAAAGCTATCTCTGGCTGCTTGTCACGATGCCTGGGTTCTACCTCCATCTGTAGACCAGTTGCTGGAATTCCCGCTTTGGAGGTTCCCTTGGGCATCTGACTGGCCATTGTGAGAACAGGTTGCTGGGCTAGATGGGCTTTTGACCTGAGGCAGCAGGGCCATTCTTATGTCTATAACATTTACATTCTCCAAACATTGGCTGGTGAATTTGTGTGACAGTCTAAAATCCTCCCTTTCAGAGCCAGGTTTGCAAGTCAGAAAAGTGGTGGTGGGGTTGTCATTTCAGTTGGGTAGGAAAAACTATTAGGAAAAGCAGTTTTGCTGCTGCACGCGGCTGCTGCAATACCTCCGCCCCATTCCCCCACACTGCCCCACTTGCAACGATGCTATGTCACGACATATCACAATGCCTCTGAAAAAATGCTAGGAAATGCCCCCTTTGGCCATATTTCAACCAATGCATGTGAAATTTTGCATAGGAAAAAGGGTGTTGCTTTCCTCTCTCCAGGTATGTATATATTGTTCCTTTACAGTAAAGGTAAAGGGATCCCTGACCATTTTAGGTCCAGTGGTGGCCGACTCTGGGGTTGCGGCGCTCATCTCGCTTTACTGGCCGAGGGAGCCGGCGTACAGCTTCCGGGTCATGTGGCCAGCATGACTAAGCCGCTTCTGGCAAACCAGAGCAGCGCATGGAAACGCTGTTTACCTTCCCGCCAACCTATTTATCTACTTGCACTTTGACGTGCTTTCGAACTGCTAGGTTGGCAGGAGCTGGGACAGAGCAACGGGAGCTCACCCCATCGCGGGGATTCAAACTGCCGACCTTCTGATCAGCAAGTCCTAGGCTCTGTGGTTTAACCCACAGCGCCACCCGCGTCCCTATATATACATATACATATACACACCCCCACACATACATATATGCGCACACACACACACACACACAGGCTGCATCCTTTACACACTTACACAAGAGTAAGCACCATTGAACCCAGTAGGACTGACACAGTAGGACTGTATATAGGATTGCTCTGAGCATGGATGTCATTTTGATCAGTGCTAATATAGTTAATGCCGAATTATTGTTACTTACATTTATATTCTTTCTTTTCTGCAAATTAACTCAGGGCAACATACATGGTCCTTTATTCCTCTTATCCCCATACCAAACCTGTGAGGTAACTCACAGGTCGCCCAATGAATAATAATAAGAATTAATAATAATTTTATTATTTGTATGCTGCCCATCTGACTGGGTTGCCCCAGCCTCTCTGGGTGGCTCCCAATAGAATATCAGAAACACAACATAACATCAAACATTAACAACTTCTCTATACATGCAGTTCATGACTGCCTGGCTGAGAGTATTATTCCTAGCGAGGAAGCTATGAAATGAACACTGAAAATAATATATATATATAATTAAGATGAAAAATGATGACAAATGTACATATTTACAATGGACTGTTTTGAATTTGTTTGGGGTTACTCAAGAACACCAGGAAAATGTCTCTGCTTGGAAATTTGACTTTGCAGGAAATTACAAACTATTGACTCAGGAACGTGTCTGCATGTTGTATATAAAAAGATATTGAAAATGCCCCGAATGTGTATTTGGTATTGCTGAGAAAACTAATGAATTTCTCTTCATTATCTTTAATGCGTCACAGCACAAATGTGAAATTAAATGAAATAATAATAGACATTAAACAAGTAAACACTTCTTCTGCCAGTGATCTCTTGTTGTTTTGTTAACTGTATAAACAGTTATAAATTCACAGTAGATTGAGTTGCCCTTCTCAGTGACCTTCTTTGGGACAGGGTTCAACATCCTGTTTGGAGCAGAGAATTACGGCCAACCAAAATGAACTCCCACCTATTTTTGTATGAAGTAGACAGTGACTATTCTGTAGCGTCCTCAGATTCCCCATGGTTTTTATGTATTTTAACTTTCAGTTTAAGTATTGTGTTAAAAATGCAAACGACTTTGAGGTCAGACAGTTGGAGAGTAAGGCAGTATAAAGGTAAAGGTACCCCTGCCTGGACGGGCCAGTCGTGTCCGACTCTGGGGTTGCGCGCCCATATCGCTTAAGAGGCTGGGGGCCAGCGCTGTCCGAAGACACTTCCGGGTCATGTGGCCAGCGTGACAAGCTGCATCTGGCAAGCCAGCGCAGCACACGGAAACGCTGTTTACCTTCCCACTAGTAAGCGGTCCCTATTTATCTACTTGCACCCGGGGGTGCTTTCGAACTGCTAGGTTGGCAGGCGCTGGGACTGAGCAACGGGAGTGCACCCCGCCGCGGGGATTCGAACCGCCGACCTGACGATCGGCAAATCCTAGGCGCTGAGGTTTTACCCACAGCGCCACCCGCGTCCCAGTATACATAACTGTAATTTTATGTTTTTTTTTTAAAAAAGGTAAAGGTAAAGGACCCCTTACAGTTAAGTCTAACTACTGTTGTCTATGCTCTGGTAACTTCAAGGTTAGATTACTGCAATGCATTATACGTAGGGCTGCCTCTGCAGACGGTTCAGAAACTTCAACTAGTGCAGAATTCAGCATCCAGGTTGCTCACCGGAACAAGATGGTTTGAGCATATTACACCGATCCTGGTCCGACTGCACTAGCTACCAATTAGTTTCTGGGTCCAATTCAAAGTGCTGGTTTTGACCTATAAAACCTTAAATGGCTTGGGACCACAATGCCTCTTCCCATATGAACCCACCCAGTCCCTGAAATAATCTTCTGAGGCCCTCCTTCATGTTCCTTCTTCTCGAGTGGTCCAGAGGATGGCAACACGACAATGGGCCTCATCTGCAATGGCTCGCCGTCTATGGAATGCTCTCCTCTCCCCAGGGAAGTTCACCTGGCACCTTCATTATACACATTTAGGTGCCAGGCAAAAACGTTCCTTTTTAACCAGGCCTTTGGTTGATCTCATTGACATCCAACACCCTTTTAGAATGTGGTGTTTTTGGGAGGGAGGGGGGTTACTGGGTTATTGCTTTTGGTTTGATTTTATATCTTGTGGTCTTGTTGTGAACTGCCCTAAGACCTCCAGGTATAGGGTGGTGTATAAGTTGAATAAAATAAATGATGGGAGTTGGAGTCTACGAATAGCTGGGGGGACAACCACCTTGGCTGTCCCTGAACTGTGGGATGGCTCAACCTTTCAGATACTAAGACTGTACATTTTTTTCATGTGCAGTCTGCACCACCTCTGCTTTCAAGTGGAAAGAGCTTGTCTACCTGTCAGAGAGAAGGCTTGTACACCTTTCCCCTGCCCCACAAGCTTTTTATGGTTGGTGCAATCGAAGGGAGAAATTCATTGCCATGCTTAGTCATACAAAGTTTAATAATGACAATAATGATGATGATAATGCTTTTCTTAGCTTTCCATTGGCATAAACAACTTTGCTTGTCAGATGAAATGATTCCCCCCTCCCCTCCCCGCTCTGTTCTGGGGCTTTTCCTGACCCTCCAGAGCTGATTTGGGGAAGGCAGAGCATTCTATAACTCTTTAAGAAAGCTCTTAGTTATTTAGGGCACCACTCAAAATATTTCTGAATTTTGTTTTGTTTTGTTTTATTGTCCATGTACTTTGTAAAATCTCCCTACTACTAGCTGCTACTGTCACAGTTAGCTTTGTTAGATTTTTTTTTCTTCATAAGTTGGGTATATTCATCATTTATAGAAGCCATAAATAAATTCAGTGGCTAAAGCTTCAGTGGAGCTGGACCAGTTTACGACAGAGCTAGAGCAATTTGTAGTAATGATAGATTACTAGCCATAATTTTAATTTGTAACTGCAGGGTTACTAGAAATATGAGTTACCTGCTGATGCACTGAGCTATGATTACAACATGAAAAAGGCAACAATATCAAAACCCAGAAATTGAAATCTCTGTCAGAGAACACAAAGAAAGTCCTTTTCTTTCATAATCAAATCAATCAGATTTTATTTGTACATTTCAAAATGCCTGTGTGGAAATAATACAAATCATTTCATCCATAAAATGTACCATTGACAGGCACAATTGCAAATTAGTTAGGGCACCTCCTACTACCTGAAAATGGGTCACATTAGCAGATAGCGACAGAACAACAAAATAGTAGGAGCAATCTTCATCTTCTAAAGGTTGAGGATTAGTTACAGCCATTGTAGTCACTTAAGTTAATAAGTTCTCACATGTGAAGTTACATTATCCACTTACCTATCTATTGTAGGATCCAGCAAGGCTACATCAATATCCTGAGGAAATGTAGTTTTCTATTTTAAGAAGACTTTTCTTGCATGGCAGGATATTATCTTCATTCAGCATGTTTACAATTATAGCACGAATTTGTGTCTGCTTGTGCAAGTCTGGAAACAGTTGCCCTAGTCACTTTAAAGCTTAGCTTATTGATTCCAAGATAAAAATCTTATTTTTGATGTGGTTGGTAATTTGTGATTTCTTCACTTTTTCGTCATTCTTGTGGAATTATAGGGAAAGATATGAAGCAGAAAAGAGAAATGTCTGCTACTGCTTTTAACGCTTTCAGGGTCCATTTTTGCCTGATTTGCTCAAAATGTTCAAATCACTTCAGGCTAAATGTGATCATTTATGCAGAATACTGAAAGACAAAGAGGGAACAATTTTTTCAGGCAGGCCATTGGTAGTGCTATTTCATGTGATACTTATGAAATCTCTGACTGTATTGGATGTTTGTAGACAACACTTAAACCATGGTTTACAAGAGTAATCCTAGGCTTGCCCTATGCTTGCGGGTTCCCTTTTCCTCTTTCAGGATGGACACAAGGAGTGTGGAAGCTTTCACTTTTGATTAGCTGCAGTTTGTTCTGCTACCAAAACCCAGCACACTGTGATTAATCTTAACTGTGGTTTGATTGAAACAAGCCAACTTCAAACCATGGGTTCTGAAACTAGCTTTTTTCAAGAAACTGTAGTTAAGATTGGGGACGCAGGTGGCACTGTGGGTTAAACCACAGAGCCTAGGGCTTGCTGATCAGAAGGTCAGCGGTTCAAATCCCTGTGACGGGGTGAGCTCCCGTTGCTCGGTCCCTGCTCCTGCCAACCTAGCAGTTCGAAAGCATGTCAAAGTGCAAGTAGATAAATAGGTACCGCTCCGGCGGGAAGGTAAACGGCGTTTCCGTGTGCTGCTTTGGTTTGCCAGAAGCAGCTTAGTCATGCTGGCCACATGACCCGGAAGCTGTACGCCGGCTCCCTCGGCCAATAAAGCGAGATGAGTGCCACAACCCCAGAGTCGGTCACGACTGGACCTAATGGTCAGGGGTCCCTTTACCTTTATAGTTAAGATTAAACATGATGTAAGGTTCATGCATAATATTATGCTGCAGTTAATTGACATAAGGAGCAGAAGCTTTATAGAAATACGAATTTTGAAGGATAGCTGTTTCAGATCACATATTGGTTTGGGAAGTGCAAATAGATAGGTTTGCATTAGAATGTGAACAAATTTCTGCCCCAATCCTACCTGTAATCCAAATTGTTTCAGAAAGAATGCTTGATTTTAGGTGGATCCAAACAAAAGTAGGGCGGAAAGAAGGGAAACTCCAGGTGCTAAAAATGAGATTTATTCTATGTCTGACTCCTTTTAAAAAACAGAAGTACACACACATGCACTCACACACACAATATACATGGAACAGTGAGCATAAACTGTCATCTTGTATGATATGGTTTCATAATCTCAACCTAAATGAATACGAAGCAAAAGTTATTGAGTTACCTTTCTTTTGTAAGCAAAACAAAAAGCTAAAAGAAGTTAAATGTACAGTATACATTTTCTTGAAGAGAAATTAAAAACAGCGCATCTGAAAACAATACAACTAAAAATTGTGAATTAGTTTTCCAAACAAATGTAGCTAGACATGGTGTGTGTGTGGGTGTGTGGGTGTGTGTTGCAGGTTATCTATCTTTTCATGATTAGACCTTTCTATCAGCTAGCCTAGTAGTAATTGTTTTTCAAATAACCAGAGAAATTTCTATGCTAACATTTCTAACTTCCCTACTATAAGCAAGATTGTGTCTAACTGAGCTTTGAGCATTGTCAAACCCTATTAATCATTTCAGAAGATAAATTCCACCAATCTTAAAGAAAACAAATCTACACAAATTCTGCATTGCCTGCTAACCATACGATTAATAGAACTGTAGAAACTCGTAAATTAGAAATGAAAAGCGACTGTTGCGACTGTTAAGACTTCTACGCCATGTAGATATATGACTATGGATTCTGGCATTATAACACATCCATTGCAATCCACACACTATCTACTTAAAAGTAGCCTCTTTAACTACAGTGGAGTAAGTAGCTTCTGACAATTTACTTGGCCTTCTTTAAAACATTCTGAAAAAGATGCTGATACCCATGAATCAAACTGTGATCACCATTTCACTTAAAAAGTAAGTGACAAGTTTGTAGATACTCATTCAGGAATGAAGCTCATTCAGCCGTATCAAATGCTACCTGACATTGTGCGTTTTAATAATTCTGTATAAGAGAATCTCCTGTTTTGTGAGTGTGTGTAGCATCAGAGTTGTTAATTCATTGTCAGCAAGACCTTTCTCCTTGCTGGAAAATATATCCTGCTCCATCACCTCTTAATTAAAGCTACTACCTTCTTTGAGCAAAAGCCTACAACCCACCAAAAATCTTGCACGACAAAAGACAAGCAACTGATAAGCATCCAGCAGGCCACAGAACATGGCTGATGTGTTCAGCTCAGTGCAACATGAGTTGCTCAAGCCTTGTTTACAATAAATGTACAGTAGGGAATACAGACGAACATCCAGAAAATTTTAATTTGGGAGCATTTGGCATGCTGTGTCAGCATTTCTAGCCCCTGCAGCTTGGAGATGCTAGAGCTGAAGGAACCAGCCAATTTCTTTGTGAAAGCATGAGGTTTTGTTTAATAAATTGCCTTTAATATGTAGTAATTGAAAGGAAGGAAAAACAGCATTAGGTGATCAGCATGGTTACTGATTCATATCACTTACATTCCAATGATAGCAATGAGGTTTCTAGGTAGGCCTCCTTCAGGAGGGCACTTTGGAAGCAAAGAAGCCCCTCAGAAAAGTCTTTGCATCTGGTTGCCACCTGCTGCACTTAAAACCCAGAGACAGGCTTCAGACTATGATCACAGCAAATGAGCAGATGACTGCAGGGAAAGTCAGTCCAGCAGATATCTGTGTTCTAAGTCAATATAGGACTTCAAAGTGCTTTGGATTGAATTCAGAAACTCCCCGGGAGCCACTGGAGTTGTTTCAATGCAGGCATGATATGTATTTGCCAAATCCCTGGTCCAAATCCTACTGCAGTGTTCCGTATTGGTGAAGTTTCAAAGGCATTTCAACGTCAAAAACACGCAAAATAATTTGCAGTAGGCCAACCTTGAGGTTAGGCGTGCATGGGTACACATGGCCAGCCTATCTTGATCCAGGGGGTGGTTGCAGCCAGTGCATCAACACTGGGAGGTAGAAGGTCCCTCATGCCGCTGAGGGTGAAGAGTACAATAACACTCCTAGACTGCATACCTAATTGACTGACGGTGTATATCTTGATCATGCTTTCAGAATATGACTTTTCTGGTCTTGTTAACCACTTTTGTCCAGATCTTTCTTCACTCTTTCTCCATTTTTCTGAAGTACCCGTGATTTCCTCTTCATTCTCACACAAGATGCCCATGAACATATTGTAGAGAATGTATCCAAGAACCATTCTCCACATCCATACCTTGCTGCTCATACACACTCCACTAGTGAATGGGGCAATCTCCATAACTCCACCAAACATCAAACAAAATAAAGGCCCTCTGTAGGGCTGAGCAGTTGCCTGCTGTCAGTTCCCTGTGGGTGGCGGGCAAATGATCCTGCAAAAGGGACTATCCCTGCTGTTCTTTTTCCCCACTCCCCCTTTTAAAAGAAATAAATAAAAAGCCCTCTGCCCACTTCTTCTCCATGTGGCTGGAGGCACATGATCAGACCAATGAAGTAACCTCCATCACTTTTTCTTCCACCTCCCTGCCTGCCCCCCACATGATAAATCAATGAAAACTCTTCCTGGGGCAAAGCAAGAAGAGGCAACTAGATTGGCAGATGCCACAGAAATGCCAATAAGAGCCTTGGTGGGCATCATGGCAGCTGTGGGCACTGGGTTGGTGACCTCTGGCATAGGGGATGATTTGTAGCCAGATATATTCACAGCTTAATCTCTTTGCTAATGCCAGTAGATCACAAACACAATAACATACAGTACTTAAAGTGCTGTTCCTTTGCTAATTAGCCATCTTATATTGACTTTCAGACTTGCAGTAAATATTATTGTTGACCCAAGAACTGGGATATTCACACTAATCTAGCAATCCTTAGTGGTTGAAGGGTTTGCATTGATTCTTTGATGGTGATACAGAGTTTCCCTACCAACTACAGCTTTCCAATTCACTTCAGTCTTGAATACTGCACACCACTTAGCTGAAATAAACGGAGAACCTTTCTCATGTAAGAACACTGTATATTGATTGGAAGAGCACATGGGTCTCTGGAATAGGGATTTTGGCTGCGATTAACATTGTAGTACTTACTGCACATATCTGCTCAGAAGTAAGTTCCGTTTACTTCCCAGCCAAGTGAAAATAGGATTTCAGCCTTAGCTTGGCGGTATAACGTTGTGAACAACATTTTTACTATCGGACCAAAATGCATCATCATCATCATTATTATTTTGTCTTAAGATGTCTTTCAGTATTAAAATCCTGTGATTCTGCAACTTGTATATATGTATACAGGTTAAATTCACCATTTTGGCCAGCAATAAAATTTAATGCTATCCACATTCTACTTAAATAGAAAGCTATCCCAAAGCAATGAAGTGACGTGTTTCTGAGGCATGCAGACACATAAAAGAACACTTCTTTTTTATATAAAAAGGAAAAAGAGTTTGTCTAGATCATTTTCAAAGAAAACAATTTGACGCAAATTAAAATTATCTAAAGCTGCATAAATATGTGTACCACCCACAAGAGTGTGAGAAGAGCAGTGCCTTATACGCCACGACAGATTGTCTCTGTTTTCATGCCCTGCTTTGAACTTTGAGCTAATTTTTGCAAATGCCTGGGAGCCTGACTTAGGGGAGCAAGAAGTCAGTTTTCTTAGGAAAGGGTCAACAATGCTGTGTTCATAAATGGCTCCTATAGTTTATTGTGGGATGAGGGAGGGAATCAAATGAGAATGACATTGTAGTCCCAGTAAAATTGATAATTTAACAGCACTCTATGGAAATTATGTTCATGTTTTGAAACCTGATAGTTAATGTTAAATGATGACAAACATTTTGCCATCGAAATCGCATAGTGAATATATGCATGCCTTATTGACAGTTATATAAATGTTTAGAATTGAAATGTAAGACCAGAGTGCTCACACGCTGTACAGCCCCAGCAGCTAATGCACTGTGTATTCATCAAAAATATGTATCTTCAAATACTTTAAAAGCAGGAAAGATCCCTGAAGCACTTAGAAAATAACAAGGCATTGGACATAAACTAACATCTCGGTTATGAATGCTATAACCCTTCACTGTGCAACTTGGTTAACTCCTGATTTTTTTATGTGTTCAGTGTTGTAATGTTGTAAGTAACCATTATACAGCATTTTAAGTATACAGTGGTACCTCGGGTTAGGAACTTAATTCGTTCTGGAGGTCCGTTCTTAACCTGAAACTGTTCTTAACCTGAGGTACCACTTTAGCTAATGGGACCTCTCACTGCCGCTGCACCGCCACCATGTGATTTCTGTTCTCATCCTGAGGTAAAGTTCTTAACCTGAGGTACTACTTCTGGGCTAGCGGAGTCTGTAACCTGAAGCATCTGTAACCCGAGGTACCACTGTACTTATAAAAATATATTTATTTGAAATTGGCCCTACTGAAGAAATAAGTCCATTCATCTCATTTATTTATTTAACATATGTGTATATTGCCCTGTAACCAAGTTCCGCCTCGCTTCCATTCTAGGCATTGTTATAATGGGTGTTTCTATGGACACAAAAGCCAAAGTGGCTCCTCAAACGCTTCCTCCATGAATGTACATTGATTAAGCCATCAGACCAAGGATAGCAAGTCTTGTGTTAACCAGTGGGACGAGCCTATTCCCCCCGCCCCCCTAGGATATGTGCTCTGTTATTTTAGATTTCAATGTAAGTGTAAGGCTACTCAGAACTTCAAAATGTGGGCCCATTTGGACCCAACTGTCTCTTATGTGAAAACGAGGCCTTCTGCTGACAGGGGCCCTGGGCCTCTGCTCAAAGTACTGTCCAGGTGGCACCACTGACCCTTTACTGCTAGTCTGTGCTGTGTGACAGCTGAAAGGGTTACAGTGCCAAAGGGAGCTACTGGGCAGGTTTCAATGTAAAGGAGCAGAGTATTCATGTGCCTCTCTGCTAGCGCTGCAAGTCACTGCCCCACAACAGCAGTCTGTGTTTATATGTTGTGCTATAGCTTTCATAGAATCACTTCTACAGAAATATATAGCTCTTGTAGCAACATATCCTATTTTAGCTCTAAAGTTTATAATTGCTTCAAGCTATTCCATTTACATTAAATATAAGGTACCACAGGGTGCTACTAAATATTGAAGAGTTAGGAGACTAAAGCAAAACATTTGAATTTATAGCAAGAATTTTTTTTTATTAGGACATCGAAGTCTGACTCGAATACATTTGTGCAACATATACACTCACACTTTGAGAGGAGAGCATTGATGTTTGACAAGAACAAATTAAATTAAAATAAAATGTTTGGACATAATACAAAGTACACTAATCACATCCTCCTCAGTGTATTTTTATTTGTGATTTATAATTTAAAAGCCCAGTCTTTGCTGCTCATGAGTGCTTGTTTGTGTTTGGGTAATTCAAAGAAACATGGAGAAGTTCTCCATGTTTTAGGTTGTCAAGAATGTTGTGGGTTGTTAGGAGACCACCATTCCCCTCAGAGAGCTACAATTCTCAATTAACAGTCACTCCTTCTTCCCAGGGAACTCTGGAAATTGTAGCTCTGTGAGGGGGATAGGGATCTCCTAACAAACCTTTGCACTCTTAAACAATAGTTCCCAGTGTTCTTTGGAGGGTTCTTTGTTTAAAGTGGAATGATTCTGCTTTAAATGTATAATGCTCGTGGGGCCCCAATTTAGCCGCTATCATGCACTCGCATGATCGCTGCTGCCCCACCAAAAAGCACTTGTCTGCGGTTCAGTTGAGTGTAGCCAGTATTACATTTAATAGGTGTCTGCTACATGCAACAGCCCATGCATATATATCTATGTGCCACCTGCACAGCTACCCAAGCTGGGGACTGCTGGTATGTCAACAGTGCACATCTGTAGGCCAGCACATCTGGGGGGGGGTTAAATGTGATGCTGGCCATGTGGTTTTTAGCACTTATGTGACCTAAATTAAACCATTAAGTAATCTTCAACTATACAATTATAACTATTCCAAAAATACAGAAATACACGAATAAATTCCTCCCCACCCCCTACCAGTGCCCTTTCAAAACGAATCTAAAAGCATTATGGCAGGTCCTAAAGAGTGATAGAAAGGGTCATCTGCAAATTAGTTTAAAATGCCCACAGTTAAATGAAGGAATAAGAATACAAAGCTTTCAGTTAGATCTTTGACAACAAATCCTATATGTGTCCCTTAGATCCCATTTTAATTATCATAGAATTGAGAGCCCCACCTCAACCCTGCTTTCAGATCTTCAGAGAGAAAGTTCATGATGATCTGGAAGGTATTAAGAAGCATCTTTAAGTTATTGAAGTATCAATATGATTAGTTCTTTGCAGAAAGGACAATAACTGTCACTTTCATAAAGTTTTATATATTTTCTCCTTTAATGCTTTTCCTTTTATTTCTTACTCTTTTGATAGATGGCAGTTAAGAAATTTGCTTGAGATGATGAAATATAACCATATATTACAGTATCATTACTTTAAACATAATCTGTTTTTTACGCACAAATAACTGGGATGTCAAAAAGTCCCAAGAACCAAACCTGCTGTGTTTCTGCTTCATGTTTAATGTTCTTTGCTTCCCTTCCTCCCTCTCTCCTGCTTTCTTTTTCAAATGCATTTAACCTTAAAATAGGTAACTTCGACAGAGAGTAATGGATATTCTATGTCAGGTCAATTTATGAAATGGGTTTTGCTGTTCTATCAGCCCCTTGCTACCTGCAAAAATAATTATTGTTATTAGTTTGCATTCACGTATTCTCTTTCATTCCAAATAATTCAGCCTACTTACAAACTGTGGGGTATGCAGCAAGAAGCCACTTTTCTCACCATTAGCGACCCATGCTTTCTCTGGTTAAACAGCAGAGGTACATCTTTTAACGCTTTGGGAAATGAAAATGAAGATAATAGTTTCTAAGTGACACTGTATGCTAGGATTTAACGCAGGTGCAATATGACTATTGAATAGTAATTCAGCTTGTACACAGAAGCTAATGACTAAAGCTAATGGTCAGCTAATTTCCAGGTCACTTGCACCAGAAATATTTCATGCTTACTGGAGGCTACAGAATATAAAACTGTCTCATACTGAGTTAGACCATTGGTCTGCAAAGCCTCTACTCTGACCAATGGCAGCTCTCTAAAGATCTTTCCCAAGTTTTTAACTGGAGACGCTGTGACTTTTGTATTCAAAGTATGTGTTGTAACACTGAGTTATGGCTCCTCTCCTAGTGTGGGGTGGATGAAATACAGACACTCGTTTCCTGAAGTCTTTGAAAATATACATAGTATTTCATCCCTCAAATACCAACTCTTAGGAGTGTCTTAAACTCAGTTTCTTGGCTCACTGCCTGAGGATTGCTACGAAACATTTCCCTTCTCCTGCAAGACCCTTGGAAAGTTACAACTTCGTATTGATCTTACAAGTGCGGACCTTGGGGTTGAAGCCGATGGCAAGAAAAAAAGTTGAGGTCAATTTATAAGACTTATTGCAAAGACAACGGTGACTTCTTTTGTCACCTTCCTTTGTACGCTATTACTGCTAGGTGTGTGAGAGAGATGGGGAAAACTTGCAGGTCTGCAGTTGCAGGCTGTCAGTCTAACAACCTGGAATAAAGAACATTAGTCTCTGGCTTGGGGAATATGCACAAAGGCCCAATGCTACAATCCATGGCAAACTTTGCACTCACGTAACAGCCCCTGCTCACACTGGCGGAAGAAGAGGAGTGTGGGGGGAGGGCACCGCCCCCCAGCAGCACGATCCCGGTGGGGTGCCATCGTTGCTGTCCCCTCCCTGTGCTGGGCACCATGCCCCCGCAGGTGCCGGCCACGCACCCAGGACATGCGCCCTGCCCCCACCTGCTCTCCGTCCCCCGGTGCCGGAGCATGAAGCTCCACCACTGCCTGCTCGCTCCTCTTTTGCGCATGAAAGGAGATGCTTGAAAGCTTCCTCTATTGGTTTTAAATAAGGTGCACCTTCCTGTTAAATCCAAACTGGCAGAACGGCAGTTTATTCTAACTGTTCAAGAAAACAAGAAACAAGCTGTTGTTTCGGCTACTGGTTTGCCAGCCCACCTGCACTGCCTGCAGAAAAGACTGTGACATACCTTCAGCGTTTACAAATATTTTCGTGATGATAATCAGTGTTAACACTGCACCCTCTGTTTTATCCTTGGCACATTTCAAACTTTTGTTAACGAGTTGCATCCATATGCAGAGGATGGTTGATCTCGGACTCAATTTGTTCTGGCACTCATGTTCAGCACTAGAATCTGCTTTCTTTTCTAGGGCTGACCCCCCAGAATATTTGAATGGTATTTTATAAAAGTGAAGTTGCTCCAGGCATGCTTAGAGTACTTTGTTCACCACCAAATGACTGGCAGGGTATTTTCCCCACTCTCTCTCTCTCCACACACACACACACAGGCATAGAGCATTAGGGATCAGGGATTCTTTTCAAGGCAGATGGCAAGGCTTCCACAAAGGTCTGAGCCTTCTGTTTGCCCTTCTGATGGTTTTAAAAAATAATTACTCAAGTATGAGTAATCTGTGAGCATTTATTCAGTCCGCTTATGAAGCCGCTTCCATTTTAAGACAGTCAACAGTGCTAAATGGTCAATGCTAAGGCTACTTGCTGTGCCCATTTGGATTTCTGCTGAGGAGACAGTAGCATGAACCAATTAAACCCTATCTTTGTGGACAATAAAATAGGTTCCACATTCACCTTAATGTTTTCCCTTATCAATTATAAGATGAAAAAGAAAGTTAGTGTTTCCCCGCAAACATATACCTCCCTGATCTATTTCACTGACTTCTAATTATTGAATTATATAGTTTAGTAACAGCAAAGCAATTGCTACTGGGGGGAAAAATCTACTCAGCAGCTGGTGAGCTTGTCTTTTTCAATTTTTCTACTTTCAGGATGAGCTAGAGGTTTGGATAATATTTATAATTCTGATGAAGCACTTAGTAGATTTTTAATAACCCTTCAATGGGGAAAACCTGGCATATTCTGCAACACTGTCACAGCTGTCAGCATTATTTTTTGCCAGACTGGGTGATTTCCAAGGGCTAATTCAGGCCTTCCCATTGCCCCCATAATATACAGTGTGTGTATATATGGTGTTTAAATAATTTCCACCTGGGAGAATTATAGAACAAGTTTCAGAGACCATTACATATTATATCGGAAAATGGGGAATTAATGTCTAGAAATGGCATTCCTATGTGACGCTATAGGCACATGATGTGTCTATGGGAAAATTCAGTTATTTGGTAGTTTTGCTACTCTTGTCTTTTGGGGTACATTTATTTTAGCTTTGTTGGGATTGTTTTGCTACCTTATCTACGAAACAGCAATTTCACCTGAATGTAGATTGAATTTTTTTCCTGAAATATAAAGGGTAACTCTCTAAAAAGAGGAACAGGTGGCACCAGCTTTTTCTTAAAGAAAATTTGTGTGCATGCCTGTACATGGTTACTAGCTTAAGTAACCATCCTTTGTAAGACTATAGTCATATGTTGGCTTCGGAAGACTTATTTTGGGGGAATTCTCAAAGCTACCCAATGGAAATGACTATCCCAGCTTGATATGTTGCAGTTCATTGCAGGGGGAGAGGGGTTTTTCACTATTTGCTTTAGGTGCAAAAATGTCTAAAGCTGACACTGAGGAATGGTTATGGGATTTGCTGTGCAACAAAATGAATATCACATCCACATGGAAAATATTTACAGAGAGCAAAACTTCTTTTATTTTAAAAATGCCCTTGTTCTATATACTTATTCAAACAGAGCAAAGGGAAATGCCACTTTCCTTTTATCTGTTATACCAATGCAAACTCTGGACGAAGGTCTTATCAAAGATAGCGAGTTCTTTTTAAACTCATTCCTTTCTTAACAAACAGAACTTCAGCAGAACTAAAATATATAATAGTAACTGAGAATTTATATTAAAATGATAAGACCTACATACTTTGTATCCAGGGTAAGAGCTTCATTAGAATTCATTTCAACGTCTCTCTTTTTGCCCTTTCCCCTAAATGCAACGGACACATACGAAATTCTCCTTATGACTTCCCAGCTAGCATTTGTTATTTCAAAAAACTGTAATCCAACCCTGGGCTGGATTAATGACGGAGCATTTCCTTAAAACATAAGCATGTAAATTAAAGTAAACAGATGTTCAGACACTCCGTCTGTGCAGCCTGTAACCCACATGAGGCACAAACATACTTACTGCCCATCTGTTAAGGTGGCTTGTTCTCCATTCAGTACTTTGTCACGGGTGCCAGTCAGTCTTGCGTTAGACTGGCAGGCTGTTGAAAACTAAGATTGCCATTTGTGGTGGGGGATTTGTCCTGCCTACTGTGCACTGAGATATGTGGCATTAGGCACATTTTTAATATACATAGTTCCTTGATTATTCATTTTTTAAAAAAAAAAAGTTGCCTGAAACTTCTAGTGCTGAGTCATTAAAGATATATTGCAATGAATACTTATAAAATGGGGGCGGGGAGTTTAATAGGACAATTCACAACTCCAAGGCCATCTTTCAATCATTTTGTCTCAGTATGGTCCAACAGTATCAAAGAAATGGAATGAATTGTGGAGGGCAGACAAATGTTGACAACACTTATTTTGTGGCCTGTCCATGGTTAGGGAGAATATGTGGGATTGCCAAAATGAAACTGAACATTGTAAGGTAGGTTGGAAAGAAAACAGAATTAGAAGGTACTAGTTTGGAAAAATAGATTGAGATGCCCATAATTGATGGGATCCAATCTTGCCTTCTGATTTAGATTTATTGTCCTAGCATCTCCCAGAACCATCACTAAGTCTGGATTCTTAAACCAAATCTATTGATGTGCAAAATCGGTTCCTTTATTTCCATAGATAATTCTGCTTTTTCTCTTGTTCCTCCCTTACACCTGGCACAAAGTGGGGGTGTAGGCATGGACCCTGTTATTTTCTTAATGTCTGCTCCTGGAGACTAAAAAAACAGCCCACACATACTGAAAACATACTAGCCTGTAGTTGCCACTGAAGAGTGTGTGTCCAAACTGGCAACATATACACAAGGGCCAATGTTTGAATTTTTATTTCCTTCATACAGGCCTTAGTTGTATGCGACACGAGCATGTCGGTGCTTCATTTTGTGGTGAAAAACTTACATTGAGTGGGACTTGATCAGTGAATGAGGGTGAGGGGTTGAAAATGCTTCTCCCCTCCCAAATTGGGTACCCTATGCAAGCTACCACATAGTTCGTATAGTTCGTATAGGTCCGCATAGTTAAAGCCATGGTTTTCCCAGTAGTGATGTATGGAAGTGAGAGCTGGACCATAAAGAAGGCTGATCGCCGAAGAATTGATGCTTTTGAATTATGGTGCTGGAGGAGACTCTTGAGAGTCCCATGGACTGCAAGAAGATCAAACCTCTCCATTCTTAAGGAAATCAGCCCTGAGTGCTCACTGGAAGGACAGATCCTGAAGCTGAGGCTCCAATACTTTGGCCACCTCATGAGACGAGAAGACTCCCTGGAAAATACCCTGATGCTGGGAAGGATGGAGGGCACAAGGAGAAGGGGACGACAGAGGACGAGATGATTGGACAGTGTTCTCGAAGCTACAAACATGAGTCTGACCAAACTGCGGGAGGCAGTGGAAGACAGGAGTGCCTGGCGTGCTCTGGTCCATGGGGTCACGAAGAGTTGGACACGACTAAACGACTAAACAACAACAAAATGCAGTCTACAGTAATGCTTCATGATGAAGCAGGCCCTGTGAAGAAATGTCAGAATCATAAGACTAGAGAGATGAAGTGGGGAACCAGCTATTTTTATTATAGTTAATGGAAAGCATGAGTGTGCAGAACGCATCAATTTTAACACAATAATTTCTTATTGCCTTTTTCAATTATTGCATTTTCTTTGAGAAAGTCAAAAATTAGAGCCAAAGATCCATTGTGATATTTGAATTTTACTTCTTAAGTGCCAGGAGCAAAGAGCACAGGGGGTTATATATTCACTACTAGTATTTGTAACATTTTTAAAGAGTGTCCCAAAAAATAATTCCTTCTATATATGGTTGGGAGACATAATCCACCAGGATGTTCTGCAGAAGCCCCATTGAAATGAAATTACTGCTCAGGAAATCGTACTGGTGGTGTTGGTGGTTGTTTTTTGTTTTTGTTTTTTTGTTTTCTGCTGTGTTGGAGGGAAACTTTAAATATTGGTAACTGTAATCTCAGGCTGGATCTTGACACATCAAAGAAGTGGTTCAGTTAAACACGTTGTGAACTCATACAGGGAAATCCAGTTGGGAAGGACAGGACTCCACAGCGCCACCTGGTGTCTCAGTCTTATATTGCATAAACAATGCATATAAAATACTTTTTCTTTACAAATCTAGCTGAGTCCACTGTGGGTGCCTAAAGTAACCCAATTTTTTTAAAATAAATAAATAAATTAAAAGCTTGATATAATTTATTGAAATGATTTCTGTTACTATTTATCAAGCATCTGTAACATACAGAATGTGGTCCACAGAAAGTGTACCTGCTCTCTACAAACCTCATTTATGTTTCTTTAGAAAGCATAACATTGGCTTCATGCATTCAGACACACTTGCGCAAGGAGGGGGGAAACTCCTGTATAACAAATGATGATGGAAGACAGCACATAATTCCCTATGAACAGCCTCAAAGAATATCCACATAATTCTCTTCAATAATATGGATGAGAATGAGAGATGTGGGGAGGAGGGATCTAATGGAGAGAGAGATTCTTTGTTATACCTGAATATATAGACTGGCTTACCTTATTCTTCCAAACTTCTGTATTTGTTCTGAATACTGTCATTTGTGATTTGCTTTTGATGCTGTTTCAAAAAAGAAGAAGAAAAGTCTAGTTTGCCAGCTATTTTCTGGAATGCTGGGATCAGCATCTTTAAAAACGTTAACAAAAAGTCTAAAAAGAAAATTCATTCTGGGGTCAAAATATGCCTTGAGGTTATTTGCCTCACATTGTTTTGAGGCAGCGAACAAATGCGAAGGAAAAGACAGCATTCAGAGAGATATGCCTGTAGGAGAACAAGATTGTGGCATTCTTCCTAATTGGATTTGCTTTTACGTCCTGAGGACAGATCCCCTCTGTTTTAGGTTATACTTCGCAAGACACATTCAGTATTTGTAGCCTAGTTCTCCAGGCTGATTGGACATGGAGTCCCTCTGTTTGAGCCTTGAACCTGGGAATTGGAGAGGGTGGGAAGTGGACAGGATAAAAGAGGGACATGCATCCCTGATTCCTCCAGCAATTTAGTATCGTCCAAATATTATATCTTGTGCATTAGGGTTTTTCAATAAGAAAAGCGAGTCAAAAACGTTATTGCTTTTATTTTATTTTTTTTAAAACCACCAACTTTATTTATATCAAGCATTTTAGAAAGAAAAAGAACGTATATGCTTGGTTCCCAGCCTTTAGAAGTGTCTGAAAGCACTTCTATCAGAATTGCTTATTTGGAGTACTGGAGGTGGGAGGAGAGAGAGTCATGTACAGGAAATGAACAGTTTGTAATGATTTTTCCTTGGGGCTCTCTATCATCCACATGTCCTTTCTCCATACAAGAAGTCCTTCCCTTGAAAGCGCTGTAATTGGAAAAGAGTAGTTCAAAATGGTTAAAGGCATGTTTTCTGCTATGTAATCAGCATCATTCTTCTTTACCGCAGATAACAGCTGCTGGAGGACATCTGAAATTTACCGTTTCGTATGACCTCACAGGGGAAGAGGATGCTGCAGAAGCAATGCTGCAGTCTGATGTCATCATAGAGGTAGAGTATTGCTTCCCCGTCTCTTGAAACGCTCATTGAAAGAATAGGTTGCTAGTGGCACACAGTCAGCAGACCTCCTATGGCTAAAAGAAGAAGCTAGCAGTAAGACCCTTCCCTAAGATGCTTACATTCCGATCTAAATTTCGTTGGTGGGGAAGACAAGCAGTGAAGGAGAAGAAAGGGGGATGAGTCAAAGAGCAACAGGCTGGATATATGGAAATGAAGCTGCATAGCCTTAGTTTTTGTTTGGGGTGATGAAGACTAAAAGCCAAAGAGGCAGGGAACTTTCCCTCCCACCCTCTCAAGGGCTGCATTTCTTTGGAGAAAGGAATTGAAAGCCACATACCCCAAAATGACCAGGGCCAAGAGAGAGAGAGAGAGAGAGAGAGAGGGACCAACCAACTGAGGGAACACCGTTCACACTCACCCACAATTCACACAAATCAAATATGTGTTTGCGTGTTCAGACCCAGAAACCTCCCTCCAAATAAAGACACATTTGACTCAAATTTTAGTTTTGGTTTTTGGCAGAATTTAGGCCACAACTTTATTGATTACAGAAAAGTGAGTGGTTGCATAGGCTCTGGTTCGGCTAGCTCCCTACACCCTTGCAGGTAGCGCTGACCCAGAGCTCTATCATAGGTCAGCCAAGGGTGAACACCTGAGGAAGGTGAAAAGCCTGTGAGCAGACTCAATTCACTACCCAGATGCTCCCCTGGACTCAGGCATGGGCGCAACCCCTTTTCGGGGGTTGGCCAAACCAAGTTGAGCCCCTGGATTCCTTTAACGAATACCCTTCACATAGGGATGGCGAGACCGTCCTCCCATCCCTATCACCTGAACCAGTGCCTATATACAACCTTACAAGTTGTGACGAATTGCTACGCGGCAGGTGAAACCCAAATTGCAACAGCCAATCAGCCAAGTGGGGAAATTCCTGCCATGCCCCTGTCCCAACGACAGACAACACACAACGGTATAGCAAGGTCAATTGCAACAGGCCCTAAAATTAGGGAGAGGTGGGTGGGTGTTCCAATGCACGAGCTGAAAGAGGAAGCTCTGGTTCACGTGCATGGATATATATAGGTCGCTCGATCCATTTAGACTGCAACCCCATTGGCCAGATTGAAACCCAGCACCAAGGGACCTACCACTCGGGCGTTGTGGCTATCCAAAGGACCCATCCAAAACCAAGAGGTCTCCAGATCTCACCGCAACACGTGCCCTCTTTGAGGGAGGACATGATTTAATATAACATACACATTGCACACCATATTAACGTAACCACACACCTTTAACATGCAAACACAATCACACATTGAGCATCACACACATACACACACACACACACACACACACACACACACACAAGAGCCCACTGTATAGTGCCCGTCATCTGTTTCTGGATCATCTGAGCAGTAGAATGGGATTGTCAGGAGGGGCGCTTGAAACTCTTGTCCTGCAAGATCTCTTCCCCTCCTCCCCTCTGCGTTCCGGTCAAGCTGACTGGGGAAACAGCTAAGCAGCAGCAGCAAATAAGAGGATGCTCCTTAGATTCTTGCATTGCAGGGGGCTGGACTAGAAGACCCTTGGGATCCCTTCCAACTCTATGATACAGTACCGGATTCCTTTGGGAGCTGCAGCTTCAAGGTTCTCTACAACTTGAGTTGGTGGCTCCCAATGGAATCATTGCCCCTCAAAGTGAGATAACCCTTCATGAAGCTTTAAGCAGTGGCTGAAAGGGGAGGTGCAGGGAGCATTCAAATCTCCTTTGATGCGGAAACACACTACCCATTTCCCCATTCGACTGCCTCTTAAAGCTGTGGCTCCAGAGGACAGCATTTTTGCAACCCCATTTGGACTGCCACCAAATCAGGGAGGGCAGACCCCAAGAGAGACTGACACACTGTTCAGAACAGCTATGGCCACTGTTTTCCCACCTTTGGCTTAACTCAATGGTAATAAATATCACAGGAGATGTAATCTAGTGCAGAGCTAGGCATCCTTAGGTACCATTAGCAGTGTGTAGGATGATGCTCAAAGACTTGCCATGAATTTATTTCATTATTAAGTTCATCCCAAAGGAGCGCAGAGCAGCGATGTAATTATGAAGAAAGATAATTACAAAAAAGGGCTCATTTTTTTTCAGTGAAAAATGCTTCTGGATAAGTTGTTTAGGATCGTAGTCTAAATAGAATAATTAAGCTGACTGGGATATGCACTGTGTAGGCAGGTTACACTATTTTGTTGCTGCATTTATTTCTATTGTATAGTTGATAACGAGCAGCATAATTCTAGAATTTTCCCCCATGAAAATGCACAGCTGTGACATCAGTTACCAACATATTATCAAAATTTTGCATGCATTACCTTGTTCCATCATTATCCAGATTTCCACACCAGTGAAAATATCAAATTCCAGAGAGTGTATCACATGTATGAAAATTGCCTTGTAGCATATGCCAAAGTGCTGTGCTCTCTATAAATATGTGGCATTGTGTGTCACTTCTTTAAAATGTTTTCATCCTTAACATTTATAATAATTACTAGGGAAGTGGCTTGAGAATCAGCACGTCGCAGGAGGGAATTCACTTGAACCCGTTTGAAGAGCACACTGAAGAAGTGTTGTTGAAGCACGACTTATTTCTGCTGCATGGCACTGACTATCCGGTCAGCAAAAGGGAATTCATGTCTGTGTTGGCAAATATAAAGAGTCTCCTTATAAGAGCCACGTACAGCTATGGGATGAATGCCATCTACAGGTAATCATTGAAACAGCATTTTGTTCTGTCTGCAGTTCTATTAAGCAGGTTGATCATCATTTCCCCCAGCAGCATCTTCATTTAATTAAGCTGGAAAACAATTGAGCTTGGACACAGATTTCTATTTTATTAAGAGCCCCAATAAACTTTGGTTTATTCTGAATCCTCCCTATTTCCCCTTCTGATTTAGTTGAGATTCTTGCATTACTGGGACTAGATGACCCTCGGGGTCTTTTCTGGCTCTACGGTTCTATGATTCTATGAAACTTTTGGATCATGCTTCCTTTCACTACTGTACTTGCCCATCCTGTTGTGATGCACTCACCTGTGTCAAAAACCCCTACTGCTAGGACAGCCCACTGTACTAAATGTGCTAAACCTAACTTCCTAAATATGCTAAAGCTAAGATCTGGCAATCTTTCACACTGAATACGTTTCCTTACCATTTCATGTCTCCTTGACTTTACGCAGCCGTTGTTTGTTCTGTTTCTTTGTTCACCCCACCTGAGTCTTTAACTGCTGCATCTCTTCAACCTTGAGTCATCTCAAGGTCTTTGATCTCTGTCAGCTCAGCCTGTGCTCCGCGTTTTTCTTTTGTACCTGGAACTTGCTTTTCAAACACTTACGCTGTTTGAACTCTTCCTTATCTTTCAAATTCCTCCTCAGAAATAATGCATTTTCAGACCTGTTCTACCTCTTGACCTTATTCCGTAACTAGCTGTAAGCTATAAGCCTGTAAATACAGCCAGCTTGAAATCTCATGCAAGGCAAATCATCCCAAACTGACAAACCCAAGCAGTGCAAGACTTGAAGAATCCCTGGAATACTACCTGACGTTGCCCAAAGAGTTGCAATGAGTGGTTTCACTGCTCTTACACCTTCCCCTTTGTTATAGTTGCACATATGGTGAGAAATACTGTCTGGAATGTCCTTCTTGCCCTATGCAGCAATAGCACCACAGCTTTAGAGGAGCATCTCCAGCCTGGGCTTATTTTGTGGGCTTAATTTGCAACGTTTATTTCTATTTACATAGATAGATAATTTCATTTGTATGCCACCTTTCCACGGTCCAAACTATGGCCAGGGCAGCTCACAGCATGAAAAAATACATAATTACAACATAAGAAAAACAGTCATAAACAATAAATAAATAAAACATCAAAAAATACACAACCAGACTGAACGATCGCCACGTAAATCATAGTAAAATCTAAAATAAAGATATAATATCTTTAAAAATAATAAAAAAATCAATAGCAGCAATAATCCCTCCTGCAACAAAAGCTCCTAAACAATACCCCAGCCCAAGTGTTTGATCAGCTGCCTCAGCTTCTGCGGCTGGAGTCAGTCAGAGCCCTGTTCTCCCAGGCGAGGTGGGAAAATGCCTGCAAGGCAGGGAGCAGGTCATCCAGGACTCACAGTTTCTGAACCACTTGATTGTAAAAAGAACCTCTAAATGGTTTACTGAAAAGGAACCATTGGTGCAATAATAGTGCATTAGTGATGGATTTATACTGGACCATGGAGACACCATAGTTTTTCTACAAAGCTTCCCCAATGTTATACTATCATTGCCATATGGAGGAGCACTCTTGCACAGTGACAGCAGGACAAAAATAGAGTGGGAAATTTGTGGTATAAAAAGTTGCAGGATTTTGGCAGGCTATTATGACATATGTACAGATTGGAAGTGAAGCATTTCCGCCCTTTCCCATTTTGTGTCTTTCCTTTATTCAGCTGTGCACTGCAAGTCCTCCACATCTCTCTGTTTACACCTGTAGAATGAACCATACACACTGTGAATCTATTATACATTGTAGCCCTGTGCAGAATGTTTGAAGCAGATACGGATAAATAGATGGAGGAAAGTAGGATCATGCCTGCTGACTTTCCTTTAGCCTTGAGGCACCTTCTGTTTGCATATATCCTGATACATGTATGTTCCATAGACCAGATCTTTACCCTCCATTTTTCAGTGTAGCCCATGCAATTGGAGCCTATGTATTTATCTTTTTACAATATAGCCCGTTCTTCACTGAATGTTTTTAGTTGTAGAGCAGGAAACAAAGTAAAAGAATAAACAGAGAAAAACAACAGACAACAATTACAACTTAACAATTGAATGATAAGGTAAACAAGCAAAACTGCTAAAGTTAATATTTAACCAATTTAATATTTAATCCAATTAAATAAATACCCAGGTAAAAACAAACAATACATTCCAACAGATTGATGCAGATTAAACAACCAGTGGTTTTAGCAACAATTCCCGCGTCATTTTTCACTTACGGCTGTCCATTCCCTCCCTCTCTGTGTCTCACACAAAGAGGGCCACGTTCCTTGCCAGTAAACTCTCGCTCTGTGGCTTTTGAGTAACTTAAGATCATTCACCCCTCTCTGCAAACCATTCAGGCTCTCACCCTTGTTGCACACAAGCACCCACAGTGAGAAATTCCCTTCCCTTATCCACAGCAGCAACAGAGCAAAATAGAAGTGGGGTAGCAAGAAGGTGCAGCTGGTGTTAGGAAGCTCTCATGGACCTCAAGGTCAGTAGGGCTGCCAGGTGGAGATAAATGTGCAGATAGATTTTCTGGTCTCTCCCATCTCTCTTTTCCTCACCAGCTGGCACAGACAGTGTTCAAGTTGCTCCAGAGCCTGGACATCCAGATGTATGCATGTAGACCCCTGCACAGACAGGGACTCTAATACATGACATTGGTGTGGAAACAGCAAGCACAGAATACACACAGCCCTTTGTGTATTCACCGCTACCCTCTCCAAGTGCCTGCACAGGGCTAGTAATATGCCAAAGCAGATGGCAGGATATAAAAAAAGAAAGGAGTTCCCAACTCAGTATGGGCAATTGGCTTGGCATTCCTTCATATTTCTTGTTGCACTATCAACATGGAAGTGCTGTAGCAGATGTTCACATCTATCTCCTCCTTGGAGCATCCTAGCTACAATCACTATGGCAGATAACTACTTCTCCTTCATAAAGTATACTGGAAATCTGCAGAGATGGTGTATTAAGTAAGCAAACCAATATTGTTAGAGCTGTTACAAGGGTAGAAAAGAAGGTGCCCTACTCTTATTGCCACCGTGCTTTTTCTGTGACCTGCATATTTCCTGGCTCAGTAGCAGTCCAGCAGTGACTGGAACAATAAACTTCCTGGCGCTTTCATGAAAAGCTGCAGCAAAGATGACTTAAGCCCCATGTGGAACAAAGAAGTGCAATAGGCCAGTACACATGTAGCCAATATTCAGATTTCAGTACATCATGAAAGCTAGTCAGAGAATACAACTGTGGAATAATGTTGCGTGAAATGCAAACCATGCAACCCAGAGGCTTCCCAGCAGCATTATATGGGGGTGGTGATTTCTTTTTTCTTTTAATCTCAAGCTACAACAATTAATATAATAGCAGATCGTAAACTCTGCAGCTATTGCTTCAAATGCTGCATCTCTTTTAATCTTGTTTGCATTTGCAAGTCAACAGTGTCAGCCACACTAGCAGTCATATTAAATATTTGGTCTGGAAACTCAAATTTCTCAAGTGTCTCCAAGATCCTGTGCCCCATTACTGCCAACATTATGTACTTTAATGTCTTCAGCATGGCACAGAGGAAAAGAAATTACTACATTGAAGTGGGGGAAAATTGCACTGCTGGTTGTTTTTTTCAATGAGTAAAAACTGTTAAACACATTAAAATACCATTTACCAAATAGCAGAACCTAATGAAAATTGGAACTGTTCAGTGAATACAAATGTGGAATAATACTGAGTGAAATGTTCTGTGTGTAACGGTTTCTCATTGTTCCAAATTATATCACATAGCACTGGAAGAGACGATCTGTGGTTCAGTAGGCAAATGGGATAATAAGACCACTGGCAAATTTTGTTGTGTTTATAATAGGCTTTAAATTCTTTTGATTTACTCTTTGCCTTTAAGAATCTTACTAGTACTTTGCTAGATTTGTTTCCCCTTACTTTCAGTGCAGCTCCACAATGAGATTTCAACATAAAAACAAAATCAGAAAGATGAAAACGATTGATTCCGCACCCCCACCCCACCCCCGGGAAATTCTTATCCACTGTCACAGAGTAGTCCTAATAACCACATAACAAAAGCACAGAAAAGCGCAAAGCAGCCCTAGTGGTAGTCATTGTAAAGTTCCAAAGTAGAACATTACAGATACAGATGGGGGAACAAATGTGATTCAGTTCACATTCAAAGGTAAACCTACCTAGTTTGCACATCCCAAAGCAACGTATTAACCAAAACACAGTCATTCTTTAGCAATGTAGTTCTCTCTTCCAAGTAATGTAAACAACAATGAATGAACAATATTGATCAGGACTGTGCAGGGGTCATGGCAAGAATGGCCCGTGCCTCCTAGCCGACCAGGGACTTAATGGCCATGGGAGAAATACTCATGGCTTGCCATATGTGTTGCAAGGCTTCAATAGTAAAATCTGGACCTGTGTCACTGCATACTAACATGTAGCATCAGATTAGATGGTGCCACAATGGCACATCTCATGAGCAAGACTCCCACTTCGGGCCTCAGACAAGCTCTTTGCAGGCCTGCTATTGATAATTGGTTGATGGGCATGAGAGAAAGATAAGGGCTTCCTGGCAGTAGCTCCACCTTTGCAGAATACTGTTCCTGTTGAGGTATGCCTCACCTCTTTTCGTTATCAACCTTCAAATGGGCTACAAAGACACAGGTGTTTGGAACCACTTATACCTAAAGGACAGTATTGTGCTGCTGCTCTGATGTGTGTTGATACTGCCATTAATATAGCTGGCCTCACTGTCTTTTTCATTGTTATTCCTATTGATATTTTATGGCATTTATGGTTAAATTCAGATTTTGATTGTATATCTTGTGTTTTCAGCTGGGAGTCACTTTGTGAGGGCTGGGCCCTAAAAGGTAGCTTTTCTAAAAAATGTATGAAATTAACAAATCTATGCAGTATGTTAAGAAGTCATACAGATGTTAAGAAGTCATGTATGCTTGGTGAATGCAATTAAGGATTTCAGTGCTTTAAAGTTGGAAAAGAGGATTTCATGGTGACAGTTCCTCAGCTCTGGGTTTTGACAAGCAGCCTGCTTCTGTGTGTGTCTGCGATGGAAGTAAAAATACATAACTTGCAAGCTAAGCACAGTCCCCCAGCTGCTGATCCACTTGTTGTGACAGCTTTCTAATGTGGGCTTGCCACAGTCTAAACATGAATGATATCAAGCAAGAAGAGATAGAGGCGGTGAATAGAAAGACCCATCTCATTTTTAGCAAACGACTCCCCCACCACACTATCTGGTCTGGGAAACATTACAGGATTGATGTTTCTTTCACAGGTAAATAGTAATCTTTCTCTCTCTCTCTCTCATTTTTGCACTCTAGGTTGAGTGATGTCAGCCTGGAAGCAGCTGATCACTTTTCAAGTGGACAAAAATATGCATCTGCTGTGGAGGTTTGCCAGTGTCCTCCAGGATATTCTGGTACCTCCTGTGAAGTGAGTATCTCATTGAACAGATCCAGCTCCACTTCAGAGATATGTCTGAAATGTTCAAACCAATTCATGGAAAGTGAGTGGATAGACAAACAGCAAGTAGCATCTCTTTCTGGCAATCCCACAAAACAATCCTATGTGTGCATACTGGAAGCAAGCCTCACCGTGTTAAGTGAATCTCAAGTAAATCTGTGTGGAATTGCAGATCTGCATTTTATTTTAGTTTGAATTGCACGGGGGGGGTCCTTTCTTCCATTCAGTTGTGCTTCATTCTTGTGTTTTTTTAATCACCCCCTAGCCTCATTTTTGCATCCCATGATTGGGGAAGCCCTCTTCTGTTTAAAACTCAGAGCAACCATGGTGGCCCCAGGCCAAATTATGACAACTGCACAAGTTAGGGATTTATTTATTTTTAATCCTTTCACTCCTGCTGAAAATCTCTCACCCACTTCCCTGCTATTATTTGTCCAAAATCTGCTTCAATAAGTTATTAAAACATTTTGGAACTTTTCTTACTCTAGTCCCTTACACTTGCAAAGAAAGAAACATTGCTTTTGATACTTTCCTAAGTGACTGTTTAAAACAATAATTTCTGTATCATGTACACATAAGAGAGAATTTTGTCATCAACAGTTTCCCCTTGGCTTGATCGCTTCTTTATCAGCCATTATAGTTACAGAAACTTGACACATTCAATCAAAGTATGTGTCATGCTTGAGTATTACAAAGCAAAATGACATCTTTGTGCTTGATCTGATATGCAGCCCTTTTCCCACAGTTTGTTGTGATTGCCTTTCCCCCATTCTGCTTTCTCTGGGATGCATGCTTCATTGGTTTCGAAGGTGCAGTTTTGTTGAAGGTTATAAATGTAACATACCCATATTTTCAGCACTTTCACCAAAATGCTATCAGCATATTCTCAAAGTAAGTGCACATATGCTTAACTAACTCATAGAGGCATTGCTCATGGTGGAATGCAAAATCCTTCACAACCATGCCTCTAAGGAAGCACTTTAAAACACAAAGATGTTCGGTTTCACAAGACTATAAACAATATGCCATTTATACAGGCACTCTAGGCATTGACTTGTCAGCTCTCTTTTCCTTGAATGTGTGCCATGATTTTATATATTTCATTTAGGACTTAGAGCCTTGATTCATAGTAAATGTTTTCACTTGTTCCTCCTATTAGAAATAATAATATAGAAAGAAAAGAAGAGGCAGCTCATAAAGGCTGGCAAGGGATTTGCGGGTTTTGTAGTTGTTCAGAACCTTGTTTCACCAGAAATGACAGTGAGGGGAAAGAAAGTAATCTATACACCATGGGCAAGGATGACCCTCTTGTATGTTCTGCTTTGAAAAACAAACAAACAGAAACACTATTGCCTGTCTCAGCGGCATTATTTTTATGTGCTTCCCATTATAGGACAAACAACAAGATCATTGAAAAGCATTCCCTAGTCATACGAAACCTGACAGCTTTTGAAATGCATTTGTGATGTACAAATGCCATGGAGAGACAACAGAATGAAACAATATGTTCTCTTAATTTCTGTTGTTCTCTCACATCCTGTTCTACCTTTGATCTGAGGAGAAGCATATCCTGGCTTCTTGTCCACAGCCAAGCAATTTGGCTCACTATTGAAATATCTACTGCTTACCTTGGCTGTCTTCTGAAGCTCTGACTCATGCATTGAGAAGTTTCCACCTTGACCTTCATCAGCTTCCGTCCTTCTTTGTAATTAAAGTTTATCCTGCCCTGTATTGAAAACCTTAGATAAATGCTCCCTCTGTAGAGTCTCTAACTGGAATCAAATACAAATTACTAAATATAAACAAAAATGGAAGCCACATACAGATTGTCTAATGCATTGAAGTCGATGCAAAGCACTGCACATAGTAGTGCCAGATTTGAATGGGACTTCACAAGGTTCGAAATGCAGCTGATTGTTGGGTTTTCAGAAGGCCCTTTCAAAGCACAATCTTATTGAAAAATAATGGATGGAATTCTGTGCCAAGCAATGGTGATCATCCTGTCATCACAAGCATTGCAGCTTCCCTCTCCCCCTCCCTGACTGTTCTGGGGGTTCTCCTGACTGCATCCTGAGCCAATTTCAGGAGGCCTTTGCGGGAGGAGAAGGAACAAACCCCTGTCACACCAGTGGCATTGCACAAGACTTGTGCAATGGATGAATCCCACCCATAGGGACATAAACTGGATTTTTTTGTTCACTTTTATACCAGCTTCCAGCTTGGGGTTTTTTTGTGAGGCTATTGAAAATCATCTTTTAAAATTCCCAAATATCTGCCAAATAAGAAAAGCCACTCCCATTCCCATGATTCCCTGGGGCTTGACAGTTAAGCAAGCTTTAATTCTGTTCTGTTGAGATGCTGCATGACTGATCTTCTAAATTCCAATGTGCCATACTTGATCCTGCTCACTATTTCGAGGTGAGGAGATATGGGATTTTATGTTAGTGTTTCATACTTCATACAATTCATTGTAAGGCTGGGACTTTTCTACCAAACAAATAATTTTCACATTTGGTCTTCAGAACTACTCTGTGCCCTTTATAGAATGCCAGTGAAGAAATAATGATTTTATTGAATTCATTTCTTGCATGCATTTCTTAAGAGCATCCTGCTTGCAATTTGAACCGGGCAAGATAATAAGGTGTTGCTTCCTTGCCTGACCTTCAATGGCAACATGTCTTTTGATTAAGAGGAGAAGCTTGCAGATACTGAAGAATCTTTGAATTGTTCAAGGGAGGACAGAAGTTCAAAAGAAAGGGAATAAATAAACAAATTCTTTAAAATACTTTTGGCTGCTTTCTTTCATGCTGCCATGGAAGTTCCCTTGTCAAAAGAAAACATAACTAGTCATACCGTGCTTGTTGTTGAGCAAATATTTACCGTATTTTTTGCCCCATAGGACGCACCTAGTTTTTTGGGGGGGGAAATAAAGAAAAAAAATTATTCCCCCCCCCAGATGCGGGGCTGGGGCAGGGGAAGCTCGAGCTTCCCCCGACCCCAGCCCCCAGAACAGGCTGCTATCCGCTAGCGAAGTCGTGCTGCTCTCCCACAGCTAGCGGAGCGCTGCGCGAAGCCTGAAGCTTGGGGCGTGCTGAGCTCAGCACGCCCCAAGCTTCTGGGTGCCGGCAAGGTCTCCACTAGCCGTGGGAGAGCTGGGTCTCCCATGGCTAGCGGATAGCTTCCTGAAGCCTGGAGAGCGAGAGGAGTCGGTGCGCACCGACCCCCCTCGCTCTCCAGGCTTCAGCGAAAGCCTGCATTCACCCCATAGGACGCACACACATTTCCCCTTCATTTTTGGAGGGGAAAAAGTGCATCCTATAGGGCGAAAAATACGGTATGTCCTTCTCTTTGGGTGTATTTTAGCAAAACGAGAGGGGGCCTGATAGAGGTGTATAAGATTATGCATGTTGCCAAGGCAAATGAACAGGGCAGACAAAAAAAAATGGCTTCCTCACACAGTGCATAGTTAAACTCTGGAACTGGCTCCCATAGAAAGCAGTGGTGGCCCCCAACTTGGAAGGCTTCAAATGAGGATAAGTACTAGTCACGATGGCTATGTTATGCCCCTGAACACCAGTTGCTGGGAATCATGTGAAGAGTGCTGTTGCACTTGGATTCTGCCTGTGAGCTTCCCATAGGCCTCTGTTTGGTCATTGTGAAAAGAGAATGCTGGACTAGATGGGCCTTTGGTCTGACGTGTTCTTAAGAGCTATAGCCCTTCCCCTTGAATTCAGAACCATATGATGATTTTTAAAATATGTGGCAGGTTAGGACTGCTGCCTGGCATTTTATTCTGAAGAGCAAGCACAACAGTCAGGGTTTTGCTGATAAATCACACCTACAAGATGTCACCTCCACTGAGAAATACCCATTGATAAAAATAAAGTATACTGAATTACCACCGCTAAAAGTATATATCAAAAAGTATATTCTGAGATGACCCATTCTGAGATGACAGCTATCACTACATGTATAAAGAATTAACTTCTTGTATGAGGACCCACATACATATGGAGAGATATAACATTTCTGGAAATATTGAAGCCAAGTGGCAAGGATGAGGAACAATTTTGAAATTTATGCAAATATATGCAATTCTTACTTTCTTATCAAGCCTAAACTTATTTTATGGCTCTAACAACATTAAGAGTATCATTTATTTCTTAGACTGTGAAATGTACTATTTGGCATATTTGCGACATTTGAAAATATAAATGCCTTAGTTTGTATGCCGGATTTACCCAATGTGGTCCACTTCCTATTGTGGGTCCTGGTTAGAGCTCATTTCTCACCCAGTCAGTGTTTTTTTCTGAGGCTTTGGCACCCACACTAGTTACTTTCCATTTTTTGCCCCATCTGCTTTTCATCCTCTGAGTAGGCAGGGCAATTTCCCAGCCAGTAGTATAGAATATGCCATAGTAATATGAGCAGTTCTAGCTGGTGGCGCAGAAGGTGCTGTGTTGCACACCTGCCATCCATCTCTGCTGCTTACTGAGAGGGAGAGAGAACAGAGCAAAGCATCAGGATGTAGATTATGAGGGCACACTGGTGGAGCCAATCCCCTCTGTCCCTTACTGCTTTGAGGGAAGAAGTGAAGATTGACCATAAAGGGGGGGGTGGCAGACCAACAGAGAACAGAAACAGGATGCTTGTTTCAAATATCACCAAACTGGGGAAAAGGCTTTCTCTATTACTCCAATGGTCTGGGGAAAATTTAAGCAAGAGGCATGTAGCATTTGCATATGGTTGTAATGTGCATGCACACTCCCAGCAATGTGGAGGCAGCTCCCATGTCACTAGGCCTGTGATGCATGCTTTCTTTTCTACCTTGCCTTCTGCTTCTCATTAATCTTTGACCAATATAACTCACGTGGTATTTCAGCTATGATTTGCAGTGTCAATAAAAGATCCTGTATTTTCTCACTTGTCTCCTTTCCCCACTTTCTTTCAGTAACTTGTCTTCTAACTATTTTCATTCTGTAAATCTTGGTATGTGAAGCTGTCTTACTTTCTACTCTTCGTTTCTCTTACCTTTTCAGAAGAAAGAGCAAGCTAATGCCTCCTTTAGTCTTATACCTGCCTATTCGGTTAAGGTCAGTTTTTCACAGACATCATGTCAGGAACATAGGTTTTCGAGAGGTGTTTAGCACTTGGGTCTTTATTGCTTATCATGGTGGTTTTCAAACACTGGGACACCTTGAGGGGCATAGAAGTCCTGGAAAGGGGGTGCCAAGTTACAGGGAGCCTTCCCACCTGCCCCAACAAGACAAACATGGGCAAGTTGAATGTCCTCTAGTGAAAGGTCATCATTGAAACTTTGTATGATCTTGTAATTGCCCCATTATTCTTGCTCAGTATCATGTGTTATGTCCCTGTCTCCCAGTAATTGTGTTTCCCTAGAAATTATTTGTGGGGATACTTTGTTGGAGAGATACTGTTTTATTCCTTTTTCTAATACTACAGTTGGATTGGGCCACCACACAGACCTTTGCACACAGCAACAGCCTGAGTGCAACATTCTCTGCCATAGAACAAGTCGGTGCTGGGTTTGGAGGAGGCAGAATGACATATTAAGCTCCTTTATTTTTGTCAAATGTGCTCCTGCACTACTTCTTCATTTTTTAAAATATATTCTCAATGTTTCATCTCCTGCAGTCTTGTCAGCCAAGGCACAGGCGAGTCAATGGCACCATCATTGGCGGAATCTGCAGGCCGTGCACATGTTTTGGTCACGCAGAGTCCTGCGATGATATCACCGGAGAATGCCTGGTAAGTGCTGACTGACAGCGCTGAGATCAGCTCAGTATACCAACGCAATTGAATTAACTACCTTAGGGACTATGAGTACTTAAGGAAAGAAGCAGTGATTTGACAGGAGAGATCTTTATATTGAACTGCTTCTGAAGTTAAACAATCTCTTGGTAACATGATAAAGTAGCTACTGAAAATAAGGGCAAACCAAAAGGGTTCTTTACATTACCTGGATAGCAACAGGTCCTGCAGAAAGCAGCGAAGAGAATATCGCAACAAACTTTGCAATGCACAATGATCTACCCCTAGTAACCTCTGTTGTGGGTTTACTTTACATACAGAATAGTAGTAACTGAATAGTAAGTTTCGTTATTGTGTGACATGCAATAATGTTGGTCAAGGGGGAGAAGCGTAAATATTGCAAAAATTATGAAGAAATGGTGTGATTGGGGAGGGCGCATGTTTTGAATAAGATGGAAAGGTGCTTTTCCCTGATGGAATGCATATATTTGGGATAGCTGCCTACTAATTCAGCAATTTTAGTCCATTTATTACCCAGAATAATCATGCCCAGTGTGCCACTGTTTCCAGCCTGCTCAGTAGCTATTTCGAATGGGTGAATTACGCTGAATAGACTGTTCTGATTAACTCAAGGGCATTTTAGTTTTATATTGTCTGACATGGCATGAAGCTTGAAACAACATTTCTCATTTCATTAGTCTTGCAGAAATGCAATTTGAGCCACTGCCAATTTAGTAGGATATCATACTCCAGATTCCCTGCAGAATTCAAACCAACTCTGCATTGTGTATATTTTTAAGTGTTCCTCCCTTCTTTTTGATTTTCCCAAGGAAAAGCTTCAGGGAAAAATCTAAATGAAAATCCAGGGTTTTTACAATGCAATTTGGCATTTTAAATTATCACTGGCCTTTCTGTTTTCCTCCGTACAAGGTGTTTAATTGCTCTCCAATTCTGAACAAGATAGCTTAAATTGGTGGATTTTTCAAATTGCTTTTTCATGAATAAATGCCCAAAATGGCTCTCGCATTAATCCCGTGCTCAGTCTTAAGACGTACTTAGAAAAGAAAACATGCCATGATAACTTTATTTTGAAATACTTCACGTAAATCTAGTGGGGGGAGGAAATCACCTGACAGAAATTGATCTGTTTTCCTCACCAGCCTTCAGAGAACCTATTTCATTGCTTTTTCATGATTTCAGTCTTCTAATGCTAATTTCTAATGAAATTAGTTAAGGTTTACAGCAAAACCAGCTGGTGGTGTGGAACTGTGTGCTTCAGGCAGCAAATCAACAATTCCATTTCTGTAATAGTACATGAGTGAAAATAATTCTAGAGCCATTTGCTGAACTTGCTCGATATCAGAGATGGGAAACTAACCTGGCTCCTTTCAGGCAACTTTGACAGGCAGGCAGGGCTGCCCACTTGGCAAGCACCTGATGTCACATGGCATCAGGTGATTCAGACTGTAACCTGAAACTACAAAGAAAAAATCAAAACACACTGTTAAGTATGCACCTGATACTTTGTTTGCAGTCCCAGTTTGAATTTGGTACTATAGGGCAACAGAAAACAGTGCCCAATTGAAAAAGCACTGTGCTTCAGTTTTGCCTGCCCAATTCCTGACATCATATTATGCCAGATGATGGTTAGAGGTAGACATGCTTAGAGCAATGGGCACAAGGTATAATTGCACCCAGAGGCCTGGGATTCCCCTCCTTTGTTCTTATTAAAATAAACTAACAGCCCTACTAGAAAAATTAACCAATAAAGTGAACTGACATGGGGACAAATAGAAGAAGACACCTTCACCCCAGTATGGCTCCCCTTTATCACATACACAGCCCAACAAGACAATAACAAAAACCCACCAGCAGCATACAAATCAATATGGCTAACCTGATCCAAAACACACACCCACCCCACTCACACATGAAAACAAAGACCACCAAAGCCAACCACAAATGAATAATCACACCCTAGGCCAACCCCAACCTCTCTCACCACCAAAGGAACACAAGCGAACAGCAAAGAACCTGCACAAGCAATGCTGACACCAAACCCCACATATAGTAAGTGAGATAGAAACATTGCCACCTGACCCCACTCTCACCCATCTCTCCCCCCTCCACCTCTTTCTCCCTTTTCTTCCTAATGTCTCAACAAATGAAAATGATTTGTAAAAATGTTACATGGGAAAAAAACACACGAGAGAGAGACATTACACACTTTTGTAAATCAACAAAATCTTTAATAAAAAATAAAATAAAATAAAAATAAACTAACAGCCATTCATTCTCCCTTGTTGTTGTCCTAGGGGTTTGAGGTGAAAGCAATCACACTTCCTTGCGCTTCCACCAACAGAGTGACTTAGTGCAAGTTCACACATTGGCCTCAACCCAGCGAAAGTTCCTCATGACTAAGTCCTGTTGAGAGAAATGTGACTTGAGTTAGTTGTGTCTCAGTGGGGTTTACAATGCAATCCCATGCATGTCTTTTCAGATCTGAGTCCCACTGAATTCACTGGGGCTTATACATGAATGTAGGAATTGCAGGTTTAGTCATTTCTGAGTCATAACTGGATTAGAGCTTATATGCTCTTTTTAGGGGTTCGCTTATTTTTTATACCTACATCTAAAAACGATATGCAATAAACACATGGTTAGAAATGCTGATATCCTGTATGATCGCAAACCGGTGTTTACTGCCAAGTGATGTGAGAGGAAACTCTTCAAGAAGCAGGCAGAAATGTTTAGAAGAATTTAATCTTGGAGAAAGTTGCAGCCCTAGTGCTGGTTATCTGTAATGTTATCTGGCAGATATACAACATTACTGAGAAGTCGAGGGCAAAAATACATCCCTGGAAACAATAACATGTAGCATCTCCTAATCTCTCTACCTTTATCCTGTCCTGTCTCTGCTCTTCACTGCAGCAGCTAAGCTTGTCCTATATCATCCTGTAGAGACAAAGTGCACAGAAACAAATTCTTCAAAATCTGTTTGGGGATTTTGCCTTGACTGTAAGTGAAGTAGGATTGGTTGATACCCAAGCAGGCTGTTAAATGCTGCAATTCAATTTGGATCACAAGCCTTTTGAAGTGAGAGAGAAAGGAGAGAGAGAGAGAGAGAGAGAGAGAGAGAGAGAGAGAGAGAGAGAGAAGTTTGAGTGCTGAAAGGAGAGGCATGTTTCACATCAAAGGGTTTCCTTCCCCCCCTATTGAGATGTACTGAGCCTTTTGGCCTTCTCATTACTATTCATGGTATGTTTTTTTTGCCCCCAGTAATACAACAGACAATTTAGGCAGCTAATTTACGAATATGTTACTTCTTTTGACTCTTCCTTAGCTTTGAAATTTACTTGAAAAGAAGTTGAAATGTCTTTCTTTGACTTATAATAAGAGCTCAGCTCAATGGCTTTATCCTATGTCTGAGTGTGGAGGGGGGGAAATCGCTTACACACCCGTGGAAGGCGGTGCCTATTACATTCACATGGCTACTGTGATGTTACACAGATGATAAATAGCTCAAGTTGTAAACAAAGAGAAGTTCTATTTTGTCATGTTGCAGACACACTGTTTGTGTGTCCATAGGTTTGTATCCAAAGGTAAAGGTAAAAGTACCCCTGACCATTAGGTCCAGTCGCGGACGACTCTGAGGTTGCGCGCTCATCTCATTCTATAGGCCGAGGGAGCCAGCGTCTGCAGACAGCTTCCGGTCATGTGGCCAGCATGACTAAACCGCTTCTGGTGAACCAGAGCAGCACACGGAAACGCCATCTACCTTTCTGCCAGAGCAGTACCTATTTATCTACTTGCACTTTGATGTGCTTTTCAAACTGCTAAGTGGGCAAGAGCTGCAACCGAACAACGGGAACTCACCCTGTCTCGGGGATTCAAACTGCCGACCTTCTGATTGGCAAGCCCTAGGCTCTGTGGTTTAGACCACAGCGCCACCCGCCTCCTTGTATCCAAAGTTAGTCATACTCAGATCAGATTGATTGAAATTAATGACCATGAGTAACTTAAGCCCATTAATTTCAAAGGGCCTACTCTGAGTATAACTTAATTGGATTTAATCCATGGGGTTGAGATTCACAAAACCTTGCTAAAATATTTAGTGGTTTTAATCTTGTTATGCAGCAGAGATGAAGTGGACGGCACTCCTGTAGTTTTTAGAGAGTTCAAAATAATCACACCACAATAGTGATGTCCAGTTCAGATGTCATGCTTTCTAATTGCCACACTATGGTTTAGCAGCTGATGGTACCTGGCAGAATGGTGTACTCCTCTTCTTTCCTGTCAGCCTTGTGTGCTCCTTCTCACACACTTTCCTAGTTAGAGATAATGTTAGTTCACTCATTGTGACATTTGAATAAAAGTAACCATAGTTACAGTTATGGATATGTGACATCTTCCCCTCTACAGTATTTCCACAGAGGTTTCTGTTTTGCCTTCCCACCCTCTTTTATCTTTGGGAAGTGCAGAGTATTTCAGATAGCCTTGGTTTTCTCAACAATGTCAATTCCTTTGGGCTTCTTTGTTGTTGTTTTACTTAAAATAGTTGCACTAATGGATGCACCTGTTGTAGCAATAGTTGGCACATGTGTGTTGTGCTACTTTTGGGTGTGCATCTGAATACTCTTCAGATTATAGCACTGGCAGTCATTTGCAGTTGGATGTGTATTTTGATCAACATCCGGTATCTTCATATAACTTGCACAAGAGTCTGTGCATCTAACCACTTTTTGTTATTCTCCCTACAGCTCTCTCCCCAGACAGTAAGTCAGATAGAATCATATGTAACGAAGATATGGGATAAAAAATCTTCATAGGAAATTAAACTACTAGATTGTTGTGACACCCCCTAATTTCTGGTAAAGCTTAGTTACTGTGGACTAGGAAAGTGTATGTGGAGGGGGTTGCATTGGCAGAGAAGGAAGGGCAAAATTGTGAACTCCTCAACACTAAAGAGTGGTTCATTGATCAGCCCTCATGACATCTGAACTGGGCCTGAAACTTCAGAAGCAATCACATTTATGTTCCCTTATATAAGAAATCACTTAAAGAATTGTTGTGAAAGGAAAAGAGAGGAGCTTGAGAAGAACCATGGCCCTGCACAACATGGTTTCTATATTCAAATATTACTAGAATAATGTGACTGGATATACTTGCCAGTGTAACTTGTTAGTATGAAGCATGTGTGCACTAGCAATATTGTGAAATGCAGCTTTCCAGTATTTGAATTTTAATTTAGAGGATTATCATGGTGCAAGCTTTTAACAGAACACATCCACACATGTCTCTTCTCACATAAATCCCTGCTAAGAGGCTTTTTTAGGTTTGTAAGTAATGATGTGTGAAGTGGCTAATAGACATTTCATGTTTGACCACTCCTGTAACAGATATCAAAATCCTACCTGTCGTCACTTTGCATATTTGATTTATGGAAAGCCAGATTCTTTGGAAGCACTTGGCTGATTATTACACAGTGGGCTGGTTCTCCTATAAAACTAAGCCATGGTTTAGTACTACAGGGATGAGCCTTGGTGAACTAGAGTGAAGCATCAGGCTTGCATACTCCCCTCACCCCCCGCCATCCCAATCTTTGTCCTACATGGCTGGCAGAAGGAGTTCAACTTCAAACTTGGCTTAGTATTATTTGTGAACCAAGATTCCCGTCTTGGTACAAACAATAGTTAGTTAAGCAACTCAGCTTCATAGCTCACAGTTTGAAGTTCTCCTCCTGGCTGTGTGGCAGGCGAAGAGGCATTTAGTATTGTGTGCAAAGTAGCCCAATGGCTGTGTTGGGGCATCAGGATAAGCTTTAGTTTATTGTTATGGAGATGAGCTTAGGTCCTCCAACATGACCAGGCAGAGGGAGGAAATCAGATCAGAAGCTTTCACCTGTTTTCATTAATCACAGTTTAGCATTATGTTTGGACCCTAAACTGTGGTTAATCTTAACTATGGCTTATTGAAGCAAGGTGGTTCACAAATTACTACTACTGCTACTACTATTCTTTATTATTATTACTACTATTATTAGTATTATTATTTGAGTAATCATTTTCTAAACCACCATCTCAAAGCAATTTACACATAAGATCTTTTAAAAAACACATCATAACAACAACAACAACAACAACAACAACAACAACAACAACAACAACAACAACCAATACATTTAAAACAAGACTAAACCACTAAGAAATGAATACTCATGGTAAGGACCCATTTGTCAAACTGGAAGAGCTTGTTGGAACAAAAATGTACTCAACTGTTTTTGAAAAGTGCAGATAGTAAACTTTAAGGTTAAGCCTAAACCAAATGGACAAAACCAAATGGAAACCAGAGCTTCCTATCTCCTCTTCACATCTGCACTGGAGGAGAGGACGATGGGCTCATAGGCACTAGGGGTGCTGGGCGCCCAGGCACTGGGCTCTCAGGGACGCCAGGCCGAGAGTCCGGGGAAGAGCCCACCCATCAGTCAGAGCACCGCGGCAGGCTCTTCTGCTGCGGGCTCTTCTGCACCACAAGTTCAGGGACAACCGAGCCAGCGAGATGCTGAGCCAGCCGGGGGGCTCTGCCCTCCTCCATGCCTGGGACTGGGCAACCTGGGGGGGGGGCGCCGGGCGTATCTTTGCACCCCGGCGCTGCATATGCTTAAGACAGCCCAATGGGAAAATGCACAAGTCAAATGCATGCCTAATCTTATTCCCATAATAGTGAACCAAAGTTTTTCATTGCATCTGAACAAGAGAATACGAGCTATTAAGATTTGTCATGGCCAATAGCTAGTATCCAATCCATAAAGTTATTTGGATTGGATACTAGCTATTAAGTTTACTGCTTGTCAAATCATTGTAGAGCAAGTGTGCAAATAAAAAAAAGTTACATCCCAAAGAACAACTCGGGTATAGTATTATTCATGAATATAAAATTCCTTCAGTCTTAAAACTTATTTCAAAGTCTCTCTGTGTGCTTATTTAGGCAACTGTTTTAGCAAGAAATGGTTACAATTGTGCATCAGAGCATTAGGACACAATTATTCACATGAAGCCACAGAAAGCAAACCATATAATAAAAATCCTTCAGAGGTTCACTTTATACTTGAGTTGCATAACTGAACCTTGAATGTATGTGGGGGGGGGGAGGCTTTTAAATACACATATACATGTTAATAAGACATGGCAGAGTTTGTATGAAAATCCATCACCTTCAAGTGCAAACAAGAGAATGTGGAACGGGGGAGGGAGTGAGAAACGAATTTTTGAAGGACAGCTCACATTATTGCTTTCCCTCACATCTGTGAGAGTGTTTATCTTGCTCTGTATGCCAGGAGTGCAGAACCTGGGACCTTCCAGATATTCTTGAATTCCAACTCCTGCTAGCCCCAGCTAGAGATGGGGAAGAAATTTGATTCAACCTGCATTTGAAGCCGGAATAACTTAAACTAAAACTGGAAGAACTTCCTGACAGTAAGAGCTGTTCGACAGTGGAATTTGCTGCCAAGGAGTGTGGTGGAGTCTCCTTCTTTGGAGGTCTTTAAGCAGAGGCTTGACAACCATATGTCAGGAGTGCTCTGATGGTGTTTCCTGCTTGGCAGGGGGTTGGACTCGATGGCCCTTGTGGTCTCTTCCAACTCTATGATTCTATGATTCTATGATTCTATGATTCTAAAACGGTATTCAAACCAAAGCATAGTTCTTTAGAATTCTGACTTCTGACTATTTTGCAGCATGGTTCTCTAGCCAAGTATTGTGTGGAAAAATGCATATTGCAAGGGAAAGTGTGCAGAAAGATGCCCATATCTGTGAAAATTTAAAAATGCATTACATTACAGAAAATTACTTTGCAAGAATGGGAACAGTAGGCAAAATTGCATGCAAAGTGTGTATATTAGGATGAATTCGCATAAAAATGTTTTTGAATTTCCACGTGAAGAAGTGAAATCGGTTATGAAGTCTACCGCACGATAACAGTTTCATTAAATGTTATCACAGGGGTAAGGAAGGGGGAAAGGGAGCTCCCAGCAAGAAGCCCTGAGCTATCTCAGACCAGCATCTCTGTAAACCACACCTACCGGCCTGTGATGCTTTGCAACACATGGGTTGCATAGAAGGGCTGCAGAACCACAGACCTTCCCAGTACAGTGGTACCTCGGGTTAAGTACTTAATTGATTCCAGAGGTCCGTTCTTAACCTGAAACTGTTCTTAACCTGAAGCACCACTTTAGCTTATGGGGCCTCCTGCTGCCGCTGCGCCGCCACTGCACAATTTCTGTTTTCATCCTGAAGCAAAGTTCTTAACCCGAGGTAATATTTCTGGGTTAGCGGAGTCTGTAACCTGAAGCGTATGTAACCCGAGGCACCACTGTACTTTCACAATCATCACCTGCTTTTGCAGAGGCAGCAGAGCTGAGCTGGTGCTCATTGCACAATTGAAAGAAACATAGTGATGGCTGCTACAACTGCTCTTGTGAGTTGCTCGCTGCTCCTGCAAGAAGCACTAAGGAGCACGGGCTGGCTACACAGTTGTCTCAAAATTGTGATGTTTGCCGGATAACATAGAGTTGGAAGGAACTGTGAGGGTCATCTGGTCCAACCCCCCTGCAATGCAGGAATCTTTCACCCAATGTGGGGTTGGAACCTACAACCTTGAGATTGACAGTCTCATATTCTACCAACTGAGTTTGTGTGAGAAAGAGAAGATGTACTCATGCTCGACTGCAAGGTTGCCAATACGGTTCCCTCCAGATGTTGGATTCCAGCTGCCATCAGCCCCGACCAGTAAGGCCAATAGGCAGGGTTGGTGGGAGTTGTAAGCCAACAGCATCTGGAGGGCACCATGTTGGCTGCCTTTGTCCTATGTGACTTTATCAACTATGTTCTATTACATTCTGAGAAGATGGTTTTGTTCCTTCCCCTGACTGTTTAGAACTGCCAGCACAACACAGGTGGCTTGTATTGTGATAGATGTCTTCCTGGTTTCTTTGGAGATGCTACTAAAGGGAAACCTGATGACTGCCAGCTGTGTGCCTGCCCACTGAGTATACCTTCAAACAAGTAAGTATACCCACTGTGCAGTGGCATTGCATCCTTTATTGGAACCCTGGATACACACAAACACACATGTACACACGAGGCGGGACCAGGGGCTGGATGTGGAGGGGGAACAAAACCCACCATGCCAGCCAAACCCTTGCCACCGCTGGACGGGTGTGGGGCACAGAGGGTTCATGGGGCTGTGCTGAACTGCCTGCCCCCTCCCCCGTCTGCAGCAAGAGGGAGCCCAGCCAGCTGACATGGCCCTTGGCGAGGGAGCCGGGGGTGTGGTGGCAAGACCAAACTCCGGGGCCCAAAGACCCCTGGTGGCAAGCAGGGCAGGGGTTACAGCCTCCCTGGCCCTCCCTACGCTATGCCCCTGCAACTGAGTACTGAGTATACCTTCAAACAAGTTTGTTGGTGGTATCTATACCCTATTAGTAAGCAGGCTGAATGAAAGGCCGAATGCAAGTGTTCCCCCACCCCCTCCCTCAGCAAGGGTGCATGTGAAATATAAGTGCAGCCTGAGTAGGTGTCAGAATCAATCCATCAGATTCAGAGAATTGACTGCTATTGAGCTCTTTTGCTAACTTCACAGACCCCCACTTCCTTAAAAAAATGTGGCATAGTTTTGATTACGTGACAATCCATAGGACACAATCAGAATCGTGTGTGTGTGTGTGTATTGCAATACTGCAAAGTTTCATCACAAAATGAAGAAATGACTGTAATCAATGCTTGTTTATATTTATTTCACCACTATACCCATATTAAGCCAAGGCTTTGTCCTAAGGCTGCCGGTCTACTGCTGGGTTGTTTGGCAAATTGAATGGCTATGTAGTACACACAAACCTTTAAGCGAAATAAAAAGAAGAATAATTGAGGCCTTATCTCTTTAAAATAGTGGAGTGACAGATATCCTGTTGTTTCAAACTGCCTGTGTCTTCCAGTGTGCCAGCAGATTACCTCATTACATTGTGTCAATCAGATTCTCAAAGAGGGGAAACTCAGAAAACAAAATGCTGGAAGGCAGAGGGACACAGCTAGAGTAAAATACTATCAGAGGATTTGTAAGCATGCAAATGATTGGTTGCTGAGAAATTTAACTATCATTTATAATGTATCTGTAAAAAGAAAAGAAAGAAAGAAAGAAAGAAAGAAAGAAAGAAAGAAAGAGAGGAATGATAGGAAATTGTCATTTGCTATTGCAATGATTAAATAATTGCTAATGCAATGATTAAAGCTACATACATGAGGTTACAGGTCTTCCTCAAGTTTAAAGAATTCCATGTAGCTCTGGTTCTTTTCAGTTGTATTAGGATCCTAACCTTTAGTCATGGAGGTTAGGAATCAAGGATGGAAAATATCTACAAAGGTTGCCACTCTTGATTCTGAATACCAAAGAATATTGTGTAAGTCATCACCGTTCATTGATCTTGACTTAAATACAGCTTTGACGTACCATGAGAAACATCATCACAAAGTTTCCCCTTCCCTGTTTTTAATGCGGCAGTTTTATTCCACTATTCATGTAAGTCGAGTTTACCGAGCTTTCTAGTCAATTGTCCGTTAGCTGCAGTGAGATTTAACTTGGGAACAAAGTCTGGGATAGAGCGCACTGCCAGGCCCTGGAGGGCTCAGACAAGCAGCTGTACATTCCTGCTTTTAAATGGTGTAGCGACTCATTGATAGACTAAAGTCCCATAACAACATGTCATTTGGATGCTGCCACCCGTTCGAGCTATATTCAGTGTCGGCAGAAATAGCAGAGTCATTCCAAACTCTACCGGCTGGAGCCAAACCTAAGCTCCATGTGTGAGACCAGAAGGACTTTCCCTGTAAAAGCAGCGCTCTCTGAGGAAGGACAGCAACTATGCTGCTAATGAATGTCTTTTTATCTTTCCTCTGTGTCCCTCTTCTGGCCCTTCATCAACAACAAAGTTTTAGCCCAACATGTCATTTGGATCAGAGTCGTGGATTAATATGTGACGAATGCCCCCCTGGGTATGCTGGCTCACGCTGTGAGAGGTAAGCGCCATACAGGATTTTATCGTCTTTGTCTAACAGAACTTCATTTCATGGTTCTTTTCCAAGCCTCTATGTATTCAAGCATCCATATGCACCCAGAGTCAGAATTGTGGGGTGGTGATGTCATACAAGATTCCTATTTAAATGAGAATTTCCATTGTCTCTTCCACATTTGTCCAGCAGATTTGTTCTCTGCTCAGTAGGCCTGCGAAAATCGTTTCTGTTTAATGCTTTAGATAAACATTAAGCTACAAACAAAGTATTTTCCATAGAAGTAGTATTACTTGATGGGATTCTTTTTGCTGGATTTTTGTGCACCTGTTAGTTTCCGTTGTTATTTTTGTGTGTTCCTAATTTGGCTTGAATATTGAGGGTGTATTTAATCAGTTGTTCAGTGAAATGCTATTTCATCTCCTAATGCTGAGCCAAACAATATAATTGTGGAAGCTAGATTTGTCTCAACTACTTTAAAACTCATATTTTCAGACTTTGCTGCTTCTAATTCTCCTCTGAATTTGGCTATTTAGCATGTGAAATTACAAGGCTATGAATAAAGTTGCAGTGTTAAAAAATATTTCAGAGGGGCTGTTTTTGTTCTCCTGCAACGTGATACAGGCACGCTGTTTCCAAAGTGATTGAGGGTGGACAAATGTAGAAATTGGGTATATGATCAGTCTTTCCCTAAGAGAATCCCATTTTGATGAAATTCGGCATCTTGTGTTGCATACCCTCAGCTAAGAAACAGGCTTATGCTGAATCTGACTACTGATCCTTCTAGATTGTTCTTGTCTGCAGTGACTTGTATTGGCTCTTTAAGGTATGGGGGCAGAAGGCTTTGCCAGCACAGGCACTTAATGGCTGCATCAGGTGAAGGGAGGGCCACAAGAATGAACACAGGAGACTGGTCTTGGGTTGAACTAGGCCACAACTTTATTGATTACAATAAAGTGTCTGGAGACACTGGGTGTTGAACCTGGTATCTTCTGCATGCAAACTATGTGCACTACAACTAAGTTACAACCCTTCGCTTTGCCCTGTTGTTCTGGAAAATGATATTCTGGAAAGTTTGATTTGAGACACAACAACCACCAAAAAATGACTGTAAATTGAAAGTCCATGAGAGGCAGGGATAACTCAAAATGTTACTGAGGTTGGTAGTGTTCCCCAAAATACTTCCCAGTATATTAAGGTCATATACAGCACAGAATAAAACCTTGCACCCTTAATAATGGTCTTTGCCTACCTTTGACTTTCCCAAACTAGTTTTTCTGGAGTCACCCCGATAAAAGCCACTTTATTTTACGTTTATTTTATAAACAACACTTAGCAGCTGGCACCCAAAGAAAGATTGCAGCCGTGAGTTTTTCAGATTCTTTTTGTAAGGTTGAAAATGTCTTCGAAGTGTGCCCATGTTGAGATGAGTTGCCACCACACCTCAAAACTACTTCTTTTCCTTGTACTTGCTGTTACTATAGGAAGTGAGAACATAATGAAAACAATGCAAAGTTAGTGTCACCTCTTAAATACCAATTTGTCTTATTTTTCTTATGCTTATAATTATCTTGCTTTTCATCAGTGAGGGAGCTCAAGGTCTCATAAGTGGTGTTTTGAAGTGATTTTCTATCCAGACACACATTAGAATGGACAAAGGGCCCGATCCGCACACAGTTTGCTGGGCCCAACAAATCCTGTTAATATTCTTGATCACCACTACCTTGGTGTGATGGAAGCTGGAATGTTTAACATGTTGGCTACTGCCCAATTCATTGGGTTATATGGCTACACCCTACAAAGTGCTCTAACTGTTCATCATTCTGACCTAAATTCAATATTGCCATTCCTGAATGACATCACTGAAGACATTACCCAATATGAAAGAAAACCCAGTCATTGGGTGGGGGGTGAGGGTTGTACTGAAAGTCTACGGCTCATTATTTCTAGTTAGAAAACCCAGGTTCTTTCATCCTCTGAACCTTAAAATGTGGAAGAACTGACATTTGGAAAGAAGAATACAGCTCATGTACTAAGCATACATGGCAAGCAGTCAGCAATTTGCAAAGCCTCAGGAGAATGTATGGCGTGTGTAAAAGGAGTGGGGGAGGTTCCAAATGTAGAATGTTCCTTTCAATTAAAGACTTTTGAGATTGATCTTAGAAAATACAGCCATTTAGCCATATGCTTCGTTAACATTAAAAGTCAAAGCAGAAGGCTCAGAACAAATACCAAGCCCACGCTTTCTTTGTACATTCATTTGGTGTTATATTTGGCTAAAAGCACCTGCCAAAAGAAGGCTTAGGCATTCACCCACTTATCACTATGGCTGTTGCTGCTGAGTGCTATTTCTGTCTATCTTTTCCTGTCTCGCTGGCAAGTCATCACCCTCCTCTCAAACCTAAGGGCTGTGGAGTTAATGAATGCAAGAACAAATCAGCCGAAGAGTACTTCTGTGACAGTTTGTCAATGTAGGGGGTCACTGACAAGTCCCATAAGCAACAAGTAGTATTTCTTGAGTGGAGGGTAGTCCATAGATTAGCAGCAAGGAAGGAATTTGAATAAGTGTGTATCTGTTTTAATTGTCACAAGTTGCACAATAATGCACCGAGCCATTGGTTATGAAAACAACAACAACATGCCAGCATTTTGAAAGCTGTCTTTATATACTATCATATGTGAATGAGTAATAACTTCAGGAATTTGCATGGAATCCCATCTTTCTTTTTTAGCTTGGGGGCGCAGCTCTGAGTCATGTTGCTATTAAATTAACTGCTTTAAAATTACCCCGACGTCTTCTATTTTCAGTTTTGTCTTGCAGCAACCATCCATGATTTCTCACTCCTAGAGTTGGCAATAAATCTCCTTTTGTGTATTTAGAATGCTAGCAAATTAAGAATACTTTATAGGATTTTTGTTGTTATCAATAACATTGTTCCATTTATTTATATGCAGATCGAGTTCTGGGCTGCATTTCTGTTTATTTTGTTGGATTGGTCATTACCAAGTACCTTTTTCATTTTTTGCATCGGCCCCCATTGCTAAAAAAAAAACAGACTTGCCCATTCTGTACTCCTTTTGCTCTAGTGTTCTAGCAGTCACTTTCTTTGCTGTTCCATTCCTTCTGCTTTCTCTTTTTCCATACATTTAGAATGCTTCTGCTTTATAAGATAGCATCATCCCTTTCTTTAAATCTCTCAACTGTCCCTTTGTTGCTTTCAATTTTGTGCCCTAATCCTTGCTTTTGAGGCTCTCTGTCTCTCTGCCTTTGGCAAAATTCAGTTCTTATCTCTCTCTTTATTTCCCATCTCACCATCTTCTCTCTCTCAACAAGCACATCTGAGGACTGAAGATGAGTTGGGCATTTGTGGGCCAACACGTGTTCAGCAAGAAAAGTGACCCTCAAATTCAGAGCCTCAAAGGAAAGGACTAAGGCTAGAGATTCATTCAGAAAGGAACAGGCAGCAGTTGGGGGGGAGGGGCGGAGACAAGCAGCCAGACATTTTGATAATGTTACCTTAGTAGTGAGTAAGAAGGGGGCATTCTGAAATAACCTACAAAGGGAGATTCAGCAGAAAATGGGGAGGGAGAGTGACAGGAAACTAGAAGCAACATGATGTGATTGCTTCTATATTCATGACAAAGAGTTCAAAAACAGCCTTTACAACGAGTCAAAATTGTCATTTGACTTTATGTTCCTTAATTTTTTAAAAAAATAATTCAGGATTCATGAACCACTCTGAGAAGTGTACAGATATACTGAAGTTTTAGTTAAGCTGCAACCTCCCCCAAAAAAACTAAGTATGAAGAACACCCTTGGGCTAACAACTCCCCCCCTCCCAATTCCTACACAAATGACTGCTGTTCAGTTGTTTCAAAAATTGGCATGTATGTGTACACAGTCTTAATGGTTTTCTCTCATTCATATTGCTATTCTACAAGTTGTTCAGGTTGAATAGCATAATCTGATGCTCTGTGATTCCATCCATCCTGCAATTTGAATGGATGTACCCTAGGGAGAAAAAGGCTTATATGTGCCTGCCAGGTAGATGTGGAGGATATTACTCTAGTTTATAGCTACATCTAAGAGGGACAAGAATGTCCTCCCCCCCCCCCAAAAAAGCTTTCCCAACAATAATGATGCTGGCATCCAACTGTTTCGGGAGACAATGGAGGAGTGTGCCTTTGTGGGTGAGGTCAAGCTGTTGGAAGGTTACAGCGCCTGCTGTGGCTGTAGAAACCAATGAGGAAGAGACATGTTTGTTACAGCTGAGGCAGATGAAGGCACCCAGTTGTGCAGCTACAGATGCACCAAGGCATTTCTTCTCTCTGCGCTCCTCCCAGCGGTCAATTCTCCTCAGGTCACTGCTATGGATACATGACTTTATGGCCTGTCTCCAGGCACTGCAGTCGTCTGCAAGGGATTCCCACATGGCGGGGTTGATGTTACCAGCCTTCATGTTATGTTTGCAGACAATAATATTAATAATATCTGCATTTTTCTTCCTCTGTTTCTTTTCCTTATAGCCATTCGGCACTGTTGTTGTTGTGTTTAAAGATACGACTTCCCTGTTAATGTAAGATATTAATGTTACACATGACTCGTTCCTCTGTGCTGGTTCTCATGAGCACAGCCCATTGGATCAGAAGAGAGTGAGTGAAGTGGAAGAATTCCTAAAGGAAACATACGGAGCTATAAAGTAGACAACATTTAGGGTTTACCAGGAAATTCAGAGAAGGAAAAAGGAAGCAAAAGGGAGACAACACAGGATTAGGGTCACTTCTCCCCACCCTCCCCCGCCCCAGCAATCAGTGCTTTTGAAAGCTATTTGGGATTCATCACAAGACACATCAGTAGAATGTGGTTCCAGAACACTTGGAAAAGGCCAGGAGACCAAGGTTTATGTTAACTTTAATTAGCAGAGTCTGAAATGATGAGAATTGGGGCAGGGAGGGAGGGGAGTGATCAAAGTGGATTGTCATTAGTAGAAGGGTTATTTATGATTAGCACATCAGTAGTCACAAATCCTCTGGGTGTTCTTCTTATGACTGGCTTTGTACATTTCTGCTGGCATTATCCGATACAAGACAAAAGCTTAAATGAAAGAGGATGGGCAGAGCAAAAGAAATGAACCCTGATAAGCGAAGGCGAAAATTATTAGCAATTGAAGGAGCCATCTGTATTATCTCAGCATACTTGCAGAAATTGCATTGGACTGGCCATATGAGGCCCTTTGTTCTACAGGTTCCATGTAGTTCATGAACAGACTAGGCCTGCTTAGTCAAACCAAGGAAAACTAGCATCTAGTCTGCCATCCACTTACTTAAGAGTTGCCAGCTCAGATGCTTTAGGGAATTTTAGAGAAAAGGCAAGTAAGAGGCAACATGATACAAGTTTATAAAATTATGCATGGCATGGAGAAAGGGGATAGTGAAAAGTTTTTATTGGTCTCTCATAACACTAGGTAAAAGTTAAATGTGCTTTTGAACTGCTAAATTGGCAGAAGCTGGGACAGAGCAACAGGAGCTCACCCCGTTGTGTGGATTCAAACCACCACCCTTCCAATCAGCAAGCCCAAGGGGCCCAGTGGTTTAGACCACAGCACCACCTGCGTCCCTCATAACACTAGAACTCGTGGACATCCGGTGAAGCTGAATGTTGGAAGAATCAGGACAGATAAAAGAAAGGACTTTTCCATGCAGCACATAGTTAAACTATGGAACTATGCTCTCACTGGACACATTGAAGGCCACCAACTTAGTTGGGTTTAAAAGGCTATTAGACAAAATCATGGAGGAGAGAGCTATCAATGGCTACTAGCCATGATGGTTGGAGGCAGTAATGCTTCTGCATGACAGCTGCTGGAAACTGCAGCAGAGAAGAGTTCTCTTGTGGTCAGATCCTACTTGAGGGTTTCCCACAGGCATCTGGTTGGCCACTGTAAGCACAGGCTGATGGAGCAGAGGGGCAACAAAACCTCTATAATACAATTTCACCCAGTTTAACAACTATTTCTAAGGGTGCAGTCTTATGCTGAAGATCCACCACCTGGGGTGAAATCAAAGGTTTCTTGTGTTAGCATGCGTGCTCCCACCCCTTGTTATGCATACAGTTTATTTCATTGTCAATTTGCATGGTTTTTTTGTTTTCCTTTCTCAACCAGACCCTTTATGTTGCATGGCGGAGTATATCAGATTTGCTGGTTAGCTGGCACAGTTGAGTTTCTTGCTTGTATACTTGCACATGATGGGCTGTATCATAAAGGGTTCTCCACATGAATCTGATTTCCACTGGAGTGGTAACAGACAGGTTTCTTATTATGCTTTTTCTCATCTTCAGCCTCAGTGACCAGCTCTCGCCCTCTCCCTGCTCTTCTGCGGTCCCCCCCCCTCCCTGAAATCTAATAACTGGTGGAGCTGGCAGGATTTCAGCTAGTAATGAATCTTCAGTGCTGTTAAGGAAACTGAAAAAAACGATGGGAATGGTGGGTGGGTAGGGAAACTCTGAGAAACACTTGAGAGAAAATAAAGCTGTCTTTAGTGATTCGTAAGGCAACAGAGCTGTAAACAATGTTATTTTTAAAAAAATGCCAACAGGTCAATGTAAATACTTTAAGATGTTATGTCTGTCGCCCTAGGTGTGCAGAAGGATATTTTGGACAACCTTTAAAACCAGGGGGATCGTGCCAGCCTTGCCAGTGTAATGACAACCTCGACTTCTCCATTCCTGGCAGCTGTGACAGCTTGTCTGGAGCTTGTCTGATATGTAAGCCAGGTACAACAGGCCAATACTGTGAGAAGTGTGCTGATGGGTATTTCGGAGATGCTGTTGATGTAAAGAGCTGTCAACGTAAGTCTTGGAATCCTGCTTCTCCTGTCAGAATGCATTCATTCCCTATGGGCATAGCGCATGACGGTCTGTCAAACAGAACATGCATTTATTTTTATGGTATTGCGTACAGTAAGTGTCACATTATCCAAAATGCGGTTACTTCAGATTTTCCTTACTTGCTATCTAGATTCAGGGTCATTCTTTGTTTATTTATTTATTTATTTAATTTTGTGGTTCTATCACTTGCGCACAGCATTTTACATATTAAAAGAGGGCATCTGAACTTCAGATTATACCAAGGGTGGAGAACTGGATCCAGTCCATTCACCCTGCCACACGTTTGATAAGTGAGCTGGTTTGACAGTTGGGTTGTCATGATGACGTTGTGGGACCCATTTTCACCCTTGCGGAAAATCAACTTTATGAGGGTGTCCTGTTGTCCCTGTTATGGCCTGTGATGCCTTCCTTCATCTGTGGACAGGGCTTGCTCCCTTACCAGTCTTGTTTCAAATAGCCTGCTATAGGGGAATAAAAGCTAGGAGCCCTGGAGAGGAACCGCAGAATTCTTCCCTGCTGCATCTGCTTTCCTAGGCCAGACTAAATGAGATGATGATAAACAAGGGTATGAAAATAACAGCACTGTGTTGAGCTTGCCCTCTTCATAAGATTGAATATAGCTAACCTCATGTCATGACACCATTTGGCTAAGTGTTTCTCTCCCCTGTCAGCGGCAACCAATTATGTGGAGCAAGAGGAAGAAAATGCACATCACAATGATGATCTTGTCATATGCACACAGGCACATGCAGCAGCCTTGTATTCTTTCCGTTCTCCCCCTAGTCAAGCTGGCCACAGGTTTGGGGTTTAGGAGAACCTTTCTTTTTACCTTGTTGCTGGTTGACAAAAGGTTGCCTTAAGCATATTGAGGAGGAAATGAAGGTAAAGGCTGCCCTTTTCTTGCCAACTCCTTTTGCATATTTCTTCTGCCCTTATGTCAGGCATCCTCAGACTCGGCCCTCCAGATGTTTGTGGGACTACAACTCCCATCATCCCTAGCTACAGGACCAGTGGTCAGGGATGATGGGAATTGTAGTCCCAAAACAACTGGAGGGCCGAGTTTGGGGATGCTTGCCTTATGTTCAGTGTCTGTCACAGTGCGTGACTAATCAGAAGGATGTCACTACTGGTATTAAAAAAGAGATTGTGCAATAGTACTGCTTTGTTGTTCCCACTGAGTGACTCATTTGGTGTAAAGGTAGGAGATATATTTCTTTTATTTATCTATGTATTTGATTTACAGCTGTACCTTGGAAGTCAAATGGAATCCGTTCCAGAAGTCCGCTCAACTTCCAAAATGTTCGGAAATCAAAGCACAGCTTCTGATTGGCTGCAGGAACTTCCTGCAGCCAATCAGAAGCTGCGGAGGCCCTGTCAGATGTTTGGGTTCCAAAGAACGTTCACAAACCAGAACACTCACTTCCAGGTTTGCGGCGTGCGGGAGCCAAAACATCTGAGTACCAAGGTATTCAGGATCCGAGGTATGACTGTATTTAGATTGAGGGTTCCCACCCTGGTCTGTGGACTACCAGTGGTCCACAAGCTTTATTCAGGTGGTGCACAGCATGTCTGTGAAGAACACTTACCATTTGAGTTCTATAAAATTCTGGAGAATTCAAATTGTAATACAATGTAAGAAACAAAAGAAGCAATAGAAATATAATTAAAAATAATACAGCATCTAGCACAGCACATCATAATTCCTACAATAAGCAGAAAAAAAAAATAATTCCGTGGTCTGCTAAAGCCATCAGCAATTTTTGAGAGATCCATTGCAGGGGAGTTTGGAAATCGCTGATTTAGATAATTTCTTTACCGGTTTACGGTGAATCTTAAAATATCAAGTACAACATTGCAAACTATAAGAACAGAACTTTGCAAATGAATATCAAATACAAAAGTGCAGTAAATGTCCATGGTTTAAAGTAGCATAATTAAAATTTATCATATGTTCAGAACTGGAGCGGGAAATTTAATTGTATTAAATTAAAGTAATTTGGTTTGATTTGTAATAATTTGGAAAATTAATTTGAAAAAATTTTGGAGGAAAATTGAAACAACATATCCTTTTAAAAGGAACACTACAAGTAAAAAGCAAATACGGTACAAAAATACGGTAACAATTCCATGTGTTAAGGCATTATTGGCTAAGCAAGATAACTGAGATGGAAGCTATGCCAACACTTCCTTCTGCAGTAGCATCTCCCAAACACATCCTTAGCGCCTCACCTTCACCCGTTCTCACCAACCATATACATAACACAGTTAATCCCCAGCTGATCACTTGGCACAGAACATCTGATCTACAAAGAATCCCCTGGCAGCATTAAATATAATTTTCAACCAGCTCATTCATGGATCTCCAAGGCAATACAGTGCCATGCAAACATAGCCACTCCTTGTCTTCCATCTAGGTAGAGTCTTCTGTGGATCAATTCAGTCTCTCGCACTAATAAGATTTTCATAAGATTTCCCCACCACCACCACTTCTGCACATTTGGGATTTTTACAGGTTCCAATTTCAGCAGCTGCATTGGAGTTGATTAATAATTCATTGGTGCGGTGCCTCGTGACTTGCTCTTTAAGGCTGTCATTTAAAAAGCAGCAGATTTGAAAAATCAAACTATGAGCAGAATTGAAACTCCCATTGCTGTGCTTCTTTCCTTGAGGCATTGACATGGCTGAAACTTTGAACATTTCCTCTACAGAGACAGCTGTATAGGAGGCTCTGTGTGGAGTGAAAACATACAATATATACAAAAAAAACATTAAAATAGATAGCTTTTTAATGTATATTTATATTATTTGCTTTTTGTCATTAGCTGAGTTCATAGTAGAAATTCTCAGTATATTAATGTTCTTGTGCTTGCAGTTACCGCAAATTTATTTCTCCTCCTATTACGACTAGGCTTTCTTTTTTGCATATTTCTTGGGCAGGCTTCCATGAAGTTTGCCCTGAAGCTGTGAAATCAGAGGGACTGTGCCTATGCTTTGTTGCTTTCAATTTTTCCTTTTCATTAAAGAATCAACTTCGTGATTGAAAACTTGCAAAGCAAGAGTCTTCCTCTCAAAATACTGTGGTTTTTTCCCCTCCCTTTCCCTTCTTTCCTTCCTGCTGGGGTCATTTACATTAGTCAGTTCAATTGGCAGCTCAGTTTTGTCACCAGCCCTGTTATTCCTAAACATTATTTTTAAGAAACAAAAATGTAAAATAAAAGTAACAAACCAGTAGCCCAGATCTTTTTGTCCATTATTTCACAACTGGCTTTTAATTATGGAAACACCACAAGATTCATACAGCTGAAAGTTGCATGGTCTTCAAGGCAGATTAAAAAAAGAAAAGAAAGTAAAGCCCTAATGACTGTACATTCTGTATAATCTGAGGCACAGCTAAATGGTTTAGGGGGACTGTCTGGAGGGAGAGGCACCCACTACCCAGTAGGAAGTGGCCAAAGGAAATACTGGATGGATGTGCATTGAAACCCATGTGGTGTGTCCTTGGAGTAATCCATTGCAGGGATTACTAGGCCACAGCATTGTGTGGCTTTCCCAGGGGTGTATTTATATTATTAAAATTCTCCTGTGATCAAAAGTCACATAATCTGGTACTAGAATCCCATTATCTGTGCAGGCAATGACTTTTTCATGTAGAATGTGTAGCCTGGCATCTGCCATTAAATACAGAAGAAGCCATCAGCGACTTAATCAGGATCGTGTGCTCATGGCAGGGTTCTAGTTGCATGGTTCTGAGTCAATTAAAAATGGGACAGGGCAGTGGCGCTCATCTTTCTCTTGTGTGGCTAATTGTAGACCAAGAACAGAGTTACAGTGTGTGTGTGTGTGTGTGTGTGTACCCATACACACACACACACACAATAAAAGTGGAGTTCATTTTGTTTCATGTACATATCATAGCGTGCCAGCATGCATTACATTATGCCACCCTTTCTTATTTCTGTGTAGCTTGTCGTTGCCATCTCAATGGCTCATTTTCAGAGACTTGCAACTCTAAGACTGGGCAGTGTGACTGCAGACCCAACGTGGTGGGTCGTAGATGTGATGAGTGTAAGGTAAGCCATAAAAACTGATCCATCCTTATTGCTTTCCCTCCCCTTTCTATGTGTTGCGTATATTATAACGACTCTTTTTTGTTGTTGTTCAAATAAAATGTTGAGGGTGGTTTTGGGCTTAGAACTAAGGATGCTAACTGCCTTTGATATGTTTCTCAGAATTTATTTCTAAGGCTTTCTGGAATCATTATTGGTGCTAATTGGAACATGTTGTTTGTGGTGCACAGAATCTATCCCCTTTTAAAATTTAAGTCAAACAAAATAAATGTACACCATGAATAGTTAATATCTTTTTATGTATATAAAGGAACATTGTAGTTCTTTGCAAAACAAACAATAAAAACTGACATAATATTTGACATGAAAAAAAGAAAGAAAGAAAATGGGCGGAACACCCCCTTTTTGCATTGTTGCATCATGATTCACATGTTTGTTTTTTTGAATTTTATAAACAAATTACAGACAGGTCTCTCAGAAAGAAAACATAAGGAACAACCCTCTTGGCTTCTAGAATTACCATTCAGTGCAATTGTGGGCTCAATGTCCATTTGCTTTAGTTTTTTAAAAAAGAGGTTAAGTTGGTTATCTGTTTTCTGACCACTCATCTCACACCTTGATCACAATGATTATGTCAGTGTTTACAACAATAAAGCAAACCTTCGAAGCATTTGAAATGAACAATTTGAAATGAGTGAAACAGGTTGGCCCAATAAATGGGTAAGGCTGTCCAGAAAAATAGGAAAGTGATTCTGTGCTGTGGTGATCTGTGGAACTTCAAAGGCTTCTCCTGAAAGATTATTTTACTTCTTTCCTGTGTGAATGTTTCATTAGAGCACTTTAACTTTCTATGGGGGAAATTACAATACGAAGCCATTAAGAGAACTAGGAAAAAAATGTCAACAGTAAAAAACTGGGATTTGAAAAGTAACATGATCATCTCAATAGCACTCTCAGGATAGAATTCCATTTTTAATGGCTTTTTAATCCAACAGAAGGAAACCAATTTTTGTCAGTTCTTTCTACCCACTGTCACCCTCTGTGCCTCTTCTGGAGGGTCCCCCAACCTTCTGAAACAGATTTTCAGGGGTGCAACGGGCTGCAGGGTAAGATGGAGTTGGTGGAAATTGCCTCTCCCTTACATTGGCAGAGGTGACCACTGGGTCAAAAGTTCTTGCATGAGCGAAGGAGCACAATTGGATTCAACCCCCATTATGATCATGTTTGGCATTAGCTCATTTACTAGATACGGATGTGTTTACATTACTGGAGCATTATCGGTTGTAGTTTAGAGCAAAGCTTACTGGACTTTATAAGATGTGCATATGATAGTTTTAAGTATAAAACAAAAGGCCATTGAATTTATGTAATCTTTAGTTGGTTCAGTTTAATTCCATATGTACACTAAGAAAACCAAATTGTTTGGTGTACAAATATTTATAATAGACTTCTTGCTCTTTCTCTCTCTTCTAACCTTTTCTTGTACAACTTTGTTTTCTAACTTGTTTTCCCTCTCTTTCTCTTCAAAAGCCTGGTTATGTTTGGGTTCCAGAAAAGCAATTCTGTACACCATGTGGATGCAATCCTCTAGGATCCATGTCACTAAACTGTGATGTGTCAGGGAGATGTATCTGTAAATCAGGATTCGCTGGTAAACGATGTGAGCTGAGCAGACAGGTGTATATCCAGAAGGAAAACCCATTACCGGCTCAGCAAATCAGAGCACCTCATCAGAGATGGGGCTACTCCAGTGCAAGTGGGTGCCCGAGAGGTGCATTCAAACCTGCCTCTTTGGTAATCAAAAAGACCATGTACAGCATGCATTGCATTCTAGCATGTGTCTGTGTTGTGATACACTAACAATGCAGTAGAAGCAAACCATTTAGAAAACAGTCAGTGTTCTCTCAACATCAAAACATTGTCCGGTACAATATGCACTAGAGAACAAATCCCATTGAAATTCCTGGGATTTAGTTGAAGTTCAGGACCCATGCTATTGCAGTGTGGTGCATCAGGCAATTGAGGTAATTAATGAGGGGGGTATCTGAGAAAAAAATGAATTTTGAATGCTGACTTTTCAGATAAGTAAGAATCAAGTTACAAAGGAACTTGGCTAATATTAGTAACCCACGTAACCTAAGTTATTGTGATTACTTGAATTCACCTAAAGTAATGTTCTCAGGTAACTCTCTATAAAGAGTTACTTATAGCGGTACCAGTTAGTTGAATCCAGCGCATAGTAATTAACACAAAATGTATCACTCTTATTAGATAATTCACCATCTCAGTAAGAAAATAGTTAACAAAGCATAATTTTATATGTGAAGTTGTAGTTCTCCTCACAGGTGCACTGCAGCCACTGACCCAACTTCTTAAGTTAATTGTAGGTTAAGCAGACAATTTTATCTAAAATGGAATTTGATTTTCTGCCTTTCCCCCTTATAAACAGGATTTACTTATCCTATGAAACTGGTGATTTAGAGGGCGGGTGCTTGCTGGTTTAATTGCATGTTGAGGCATTCCTTTCTGTTCTTAGTGAGAGATATGATGCTATAGTACTAGTCATAATATACAGTGGTGAAATGGTGGATAAATTGCATGCTTATTGCTGTTACTTGGCTTTGCATGGGGAAGCAACTTCAGCCTCTGCGCCTGTAATCTGAGCAAGGCCCGCTGATCCCATGCTGAAGTAGGGATAACTGAAGCTTATGTATTGAACAGAACCTTGCTCTGAGGTACTTTCTGAACAGGCAGGGTTGGTGGACCAAGGACCTCTAGTTTACCTGGTAGACTTATGGGGCTGAATTTAGGCCAGGACTTTCCAATGGTTGAGCCCTACACAGCATTCCAAACGCACAAATTGGGATTTGTGAGCATGCTTGGATCAATGATGTTGCACTAATAGTTACTGCTAATACAGGTTCATGGTGATACAGGTTTAACAGAAAATCCTTGCCATTCTATGCCATACAGCAGCATTGCAAGGAGGGACGTCGTCTGCGGAGAGGGGAAGAGAGGCATTTCCCTATCTCATTTTTAATGTGCACAGTTGGCCTCCACATCATCTAAAGGCCTCAGAGGCCACATAAGCTAAACTCTGCAAGGCAGAATAATGGCTGTATGTGTCCTATGGAAAAGTGATAGCCACCACATTAAATCAAAAGCCCTGTGGTAGCCCAAATGAGGACTCTTCTGTTAGCTCATCCTTTGTTATTAGACACATATTAAAAGTTGCTTTTGCATATTAAAAGTTGCTTTTGCAAGGTGATCCATTAGAGCAGAACCAAGTTCAGAATTTAGAATGCTTGGTGTTACACTATACTGATTCCTTAATGAGGACCAATGAATCAGATTTCAAATTAACTTTGGAGGTTTCAGAGTTGTCTTTTTTTGTATTTCAGATGTTGGTATCTTATTCATTTCAGACTTCAAGCGTGAACTGGGTAAATTGGGCTACAAGGAGAGGTGCCAGATTTGAACCTTCCTATTTGTTTTAACCTCTTAGGACTTAAACAAAGTGGCTCATTCACATCCATTGACCCTTCAAGAGTCAGTGCTTCTCACACACTTTTTTCCTTTAGCATGGCTTGCTATTTTTATTTCTGCTAAATGATTTCCCTCTGTCTACTGTGACAGCCTGGAACCTTTGGCGTACAGTCATCCAGAGGCTGTGTTCCTTGCAACTGTAATTCATTTGGATCCAAATCTTTTGACTGTGATGAGACTGGACAGTGCCATTGCCAGCCAGGTGTTGGAGGAAAGAAGTGTGACCGCTGTGCTCATGGATTTTATGGCTTTGAAGAAGGAGGATGCACCCGTAAGTATAGATCATCAACTTTCATTTAATAGATGGGGAGCTTTCCTTTTTATTCTGTGTGTGAGGAGAAAGACTTCTTTCAGGCCCAGCACTACATCTGAGTTCATCACATTCTGTTTCTCTGGGATTTAACTCTAGGGAAATTTTTTATTAAATGTAAGTTAGTTTTTGTTTTATTTTTTGTTTTAAAAAATTACATGTAGCAAAATGCTCAAAGCTGGCATATCTTTTTTTTTTCTAATGTCCATAAACCATCCGCAATGAAGAAAACACAAGCAAAGCAAGCATTATGCTCTAAAGACAAGGAGAATTACAAATGTCCAAGGTTAACGCCAAAATATGCACTTTGCATTTCTTTAAAAAAAACAAACACACACACACACACACACACACACACCAGGATAGATTTATTCTAGTAACCAATTCTATCATGTGTGGCTTGTAAGAAGTGTTCTTCCTTAGAACCTATAAGGCCCGTGCAAAATATCTTAATAGTGAATGCAGAGTGGGATAATCATACACGGAGAAGCAGTTTCTTAAATAATCTGATCCCAAGCCACTCGTTTTGCATTTAGAAGGTTCCAGGTTCAATCCATGGCACCTTCAGATAGGACTGGGGAAAGGGTGCCGGCTGAAAATCTGGAGAGCCACTGCTCATCAGTTTTACTGGGCTAGGTGAACCAATGATATGGTTTGGCATAAAGTGATGTTCCTGTTGTACTATTTTCCCTTGCAATATGTTATTTTTTTTACAAATGATAAGCATTTGACTTGGAGCTACCTAGAGATAAATGTAGCAACCCAGAGCTAGGTCAAACAAGTAGAATATAATGGGTGCAAAAGTCTAGCTTTACATACTGCATTTCAAACCAGCAGGTGTAGTCTAGTTGCATATCTCTTCTGTTTCCACATGACACATCAGAAGGTAAATGCAAGAGGAAAATATTCCTTACCAATTTCTGGGAGGTGCAAGTTAATCTATACAAAATGTACCACAGAAATGGAGCCTAAGCGTTACCAGGTGAAACTGATGGAAATAATAAATTGTCAGCTTAAATGAAAAAATATAATGACATGAAAGTACCTCAGTTCTTTTAAACAATCCTGTCAGTTAAAAAAAAAATTTGCAACTAATTTCTATGTGGCACCTACTTTGTGTATTTGTGTTCATTGTGGAGCTCAATAAGAAAGAAAATAAAATGGCAGTTCATTCCCTCTTCCACATGGTTACCTCTCTCCACACACCATCTCTTGCTCTAAGTGCTTCACACTTCCCAAAGCACACTCTCTTACATCGTCCCTTAAGTCATTCATCTTCAACTGGTGGTGTAATGGAGTTGCAACTTTCTGTAAGGTGGTTTGTGCCAGCAGCCTCATGGTTCCTAATTTATTTATTTGTTTATAAAAAAACTTTCAGCAGCAAACCAAAATCTCAGAGGTAAGATTCTCTGTCACAGGATAGGCACATGTCTGAATTTGTCCACAGTTTCTGATCTGCTTGGGTCTTCCAAGAAAGAAAATGGCCCAATAGCTACCTCGAGGGTGGAGAACCTGTGGCTCTCCAAATGTTGCTGGACTTCAACTCCCTTCAGCCTCTTGCCAGCATGGCCATTGGTCAGGGATAATGAGAATTCTAGCCTACAACATCAGGACGACCAAAGTTTCCCTGTCCCTTGACTACATGATGGCAAGTCAGAGAGACGGCGAGAGAGGGGGGATAATTAAAAGTGGTTCTCATCTTAACTGATGAGGTTAGAAATGGGTCATAGGTCTAGGAAGACTGCAGTCCACTGAATTAGATTTTTTATTTGCTGAGCAGGAGCAAGGAGCATATAGATAACATCAAATCTGGGTTCCTTTACTTTTCCATTTATCTACTGGCAAAGCTAAAGTGACAGTGTTTCTGCTCTGTCCCTCACCCTTCCTTCCAGCAAGAAACTTTAGCCAAAGGCATCATTCTCCCAGTATCTGACCTAGAAAATTGGGGAAAGATTCACAATGCAGAGAGAGCCTCCTGAAGTCCACAAATGTGAACTTTCCTGTGTGCTACTGGATCTTTGTATGTTAATTTGTTCCCATTAAAAAAAAACCCCGGACTAAAACTTTTGTGTGTGTGGCAAAACTCCGTGCAACATTGCTTCCCTTGGGTCTGAAGCCATCTCTCCATAGGACACATTTATCCTCATGGGACCTGCAATTTCAGTATGACCTATATGAGTAACGAAAAGATTTCTCAGTCTAAGATACAATAGTCAATGGAGCAACTTCCATAGGGAAATTGTGGATGCACACAAGTTGCTGAATTGGGCAGAATTGCTGAAAAGGGTAACATTAAGCCTATCTGAGGAATGATTATTTCATCCTTAGTTTGAAGCATTCAAATGATGCAATTACACAGGTCAGCTTATATTCCTTAATAGTGTGTGATTGATAGAAACCCTTCCCATTTAAGTCTTAATCTTTTTCTCTTTCCTCAGCAATTCATATGAGCTACTCTTCATTAAAAACTTAAAGCCAGAAACTCATACCCCTGCATTTTATGCAATAAAGTATTTATTCTTCCTGGCCTTCAGACTCTTTACATTTGCACTACTCTGGAGTGCCTGATCTATGTCATGGGTGTGTGATAATGCCCAGTCCTACTCACTCAGAAGAGTGTTGAATGGGACTTGCAAGGAAGTAGGCATAGGATATTAAATCAGATTATAGATCATCTGGCCCAGGATTATCTACTCTAGCATTCTGTCTCCAATGTCTAAGACAACAAGGTATTTACCACCACCACCCTGATTCCCACCAACACCCACAAAAAAGAAAGCCTCTTCTTAACTAGCGATATCAGGAATTGAATCTGGAAATTCATCTATACACTTGGATTGCAATACTGAACTATATCCCTTACCTGTTCTGCTTAAGTGTAGCAGTGGCCTAAAGGATATTAAATGTGATTTCAATCCATTCCATTTATGAACTAGCAAAAAAGCAACATTCTGGGCAGATGAATATTTCCTAAAAGTTGTACAGATTGCATGCTGAACCATGGCTCTGTGCTATTGTGTTCCCTTACAAGAAGAGTCGATCTATAAAGACATGTTTATTGTTGTGTAAAAGTTTAAACATGTCAGCACTTGGTAAGGGTAAGAGGTCAACTTTTGGATTCACGGAAGAGAAAACTTGAAATGAAAAACAAATGGTAACTGTAGTCTTAAGGCTCTTAGCACAAATGGGGATGGAACGAGAACACAGTGAATGATCTTTGTGATTTGTCATTTTTTGCAGTAGTTGCAGGTTTGGAAAGCTGTTTTCTTTTGTGAAAACTTTCTGCAACTGATACCTGATTTATTCCAGAATGTCTAGCTCTGGCTCCTTCATTCTAAAATGTTGCATTTTCAATCATACTATGGTAGAAATGAATGATGTACTAATTTGTATTTACATTTTCACCATAAATTGTGCTCTGGCACACACACATGCAGGAGATATCAATGTCACACAATGAGACATCAGTGTGGCAGATGCAATGGATAAAAATTGTAGGAGGGCACTTACAGAGCCCCACATCTCTTTGGGGTTTCCCATTCTCTTTAGTGGTTGTATGCACCCTTAAATGAAATTCCTGGATTTAGCTAATGTTTAATTTGAGACACAGATCAGCAAATCATAAGCACTTTAAAACCAGCAACTCAAAATAATTCTATTTTACAGGAGGGGAATGGGGAAACCCAGAAGACTTTCTGAGTAAAAGAAAAGTCATTTAATCTTCTTAGCTTTTTTGCTCTGAAAAAAAAAAGTTGAATAATTATATAGTATCATAAGTACAGGGACAAATGGTGAATATGAGTTCCACAGAAAAAAGAAATTGGCCTTGATCCAGAAATGTTTTTGTGCATTGATGGGCTGAATGCTTGCTGATGTACACAAGGATTATCTTCCCTTCCTCTGTCAAGCAGATGGACACTGCTGTCAGTTTTGTGAGAGGAGAATCATAGAATCGCAGAGTTGGAAGGGACTCCAAGGGTCATCCAGTTCAACCCCCTGCATTGCTGGAATCTCAACTAAATCATACATGACAGATGGTCATCCAACCTCTGCTTAAAAGGCTCCAAGGAAAGAGAGTCCACCACCTCTCGCGGGAGTCCATTCTACAGTCTAGCATCTCTTAGCCACAGAAGTTGCTTCATTTCCACTACATCAGCCATTTTAACAAGGGAAGAACCCCCTTATGGGACTGGTGCCATTACATCTCTGAAATGAAATATGATAGAAAGAAATGTCATTTGGCATAATAAATCTGGCAGATATATAGCAAAACAGGGGGGAAAGCAGAGTATTGACATTTGAAGACCAAAGATGTGCAAGAGATATAAAGAGAGTCTGTTTCTACTTTTAATGAGTTCTGGAATTTCATTTTCTAGTACATTGTAGGGGGCAGGGGAAAGAACACCATAATGGCTTACCAGTTAATCTTTTTAATTAAAGACAATGATACTGATGTCTGAAAACCCTGAGAAAAGCCAAATGCCTTCAGACTGCTTAAGAATATTCCAAAGAGATACACAAACTTCCATTAATTCTATGGTACTTCAAAACTGCATCCAGCAAGCAACTCTCCATTCAGAGAGAAGACAGCATGATATGAGGGTGCACTATACTATTAGATTTTCAAAGCCAGCCAGGTCTCTAGTTGATTCATGGTTGAGACCCTGTATCTAAATGAGATGGGGAATCTTGATTGGAATTCTTGCCTCTCTTTTAAATATATATATATATATATATATATATATATATATATATATATATTTAATGCAGCCAAGAATAAGTGGGGGGTTTAGATAGTCACTAGGGAGCTTCTTTTCTTCATACCATTTTTACAGTATGAATATTGCCTCCCCCCAAACGGATACTTGCTTCATTAGGCAAAGCTTATGAGCAGGACAAAAGTTAAATAGAATGACCCCATTCTAGCAAGCCACTTCCATCATTCCAGCACCAAATAAGTTACCTTAGCACAGGTGGGCACCCTATGGGTCTCAGAGGCCCTCAGTGCAGCCCACTATAGGTGTCCAAGAAACCCACTATATTTCAATGTTTGCTACCTGCCACGTGGTTTCATTTTTACCACAGATGTGTTTGCTGCCCCAGGCGCCTTTGGAGAGGAACTATGGGGTATATAAATTGAATGAATGAATGAATGAATTCATTATTGCGAAGGAGGATGCACAGTTATGTCTGTGCACCATGTTTTTCATGTAAATCACACTGCCATCAAAAAAATATTGGCAGACAAGGGAGTGCAGTTGTGTTGGGAAGGGTGATATACATGTTTTGCTCCCCATGTAAATCACAATGGAGGGGGTGGGAGTGTGGGCTCCAGTCACATCCACTGGCATACGGCCCTTGACTGACCACTTACCACCACACTTGGCTCTCAGAAGTAAAAATGTTTGCTCAGTCCTGATAGCATTTATCTAAAATTGTGTTTCATACTCTATATTTCAGTCATTAGAAGAAAAGAGACTGAGGCATAGCTAGAGCCCCAAGAGTATGCTGGCAATGTATTGCCTCATGTAGCTGATAGATGTGGCAAGTGATGTCTCTGTAAAGTCTCAGGCAGGCATTTCATGATGTGGGCACATATACATAGTTCATGGTTGGAACTCTACCGCTTTTGTTTTTATTATTTCTATATCAGACCCAACTGGGTACATGACTTTGGCTCAGTTTTCATCTCTCCAGTCCATGGTTAGATGCACCCGCTACAGATAAATTATTATTACTATTAATTCATTTCTGGACCAGTCTTTACCACCCATGGGGATCACATAACATACAACCATAAAACATGATAGAGTTGATGATCAAAACAATTATCCGTCAAACAATAAAACGAAACGTCACAGTACAGTATAAAAACCTAAGATTTTGGACAACTGACATTACGACGACAGAATTTGCTTTCTACAGATATTTTAAACAATGTGCTTCGTGTTGTCTTTCTCTTCATCTTCCCCATGAAGGTTGTGAGTGTGCCCATCTTGGTAATAATTGTGATCCACACACTGGCCGTTGCATTTGCCCTCCCAATACTGTAGGACAGAGGTGTGATAAATGTGCACCAAATCACTGGGGTCATGACATTATCAGCGGGTGCAAGGTGAGTGAACCTGTATTTTATCTCTGTGTGTTTCTTTGCTTTCCATGTGGTAAACTACTAGTCTTTGGAACCAAAAACACAGTGGGAGTTTTCTAAAGAATCATAGAAGTTCTCTTTTGTGAGCATTGGCATTGGCCCAGATGACAGGATGTGCTATATTTGAATTGGAGCTGCATCTTTCAGAAGACAAAGTGTTCGAACTCCACATGTACCTTATTTCAGCTGTGTGTACTGAAGTCAGAAGGACAGCCTGTCCAAATTTGGATATAATTTTATCCCTTTTCACAAAACAAAGGCGAAGTGAGCCTAAGGATAACTCAGACGGCTTTGTATTGTGTCTGACAAAGCTTTCTTTGTTCCAAGCACAATTTTAATAGAATTCTGAGTGTCATTCAAGGATACCAGTCTTCATGAGCAGTATTAGAACTGCAGTTGGTATTACATTGTCCCAATTAAAAACTGAAGCCAAAGATACAATAGAGGTCCTATCTGAGTTACAGGATCAATTGTGAATCTCCTAAATAATATTTCATTTGGTACTCAACCCAACTTACCTATGAGGATAGATTGGAATCGTCTCCATGTATACTACCCTGAGCTCTGTGAAAGAAGATTGATGCAAATGTGATAAAATAAAATAAAATGAAGGATCCATGGTACTGCCATGTGTAGGCCCTAGGATCTGTCTAAGCCTTTTATCATTGACTTGACTATGGGTTTGTTGACACTTCTCCTTGCCCCATACCTAGAAAGCATGGTTTTCCACTTGCCCCACACTTCCTAGGCATGGATTCTGTTTGCCCCACTGCTTTCCACGAGAAAACCCACTCTTCACTGAATCATACCAAACGTCAGTCCACAGGGAAACTGATTGACGTTTGCCCTGATTCAGCAGTAAAGATCAAGTTTTCCTGAGGGAAAGTGGTGGGACAAGCAGAAGTCTGGATGAGCCGTATGTAAAGTATTTTGTTTTGTCTTTCTTGAGCCAACTTGTAGTCTGGTGAATATCATGATGGCTTTGGATGTGATTCACCTCCTACCTCTGCCATAGGTTCACTGTGTGACCTCAGGCAAGTTACTTTCTCTCACTTCCAGGTCCCTCTCATTATGTAAGAATCAAAATTACCGTCTCTTAGAGATATATTGGAAATGGACATTATAAAGACTAAAACCACCACATATCAAGCGTGTGTACAAATGATCATTAATAGGAACATAAAGAGGCCTAACTTAACATTGTGGTAGTTTCTTTCAGTGTAGGCAAGCACTCAAATGCCACAGTGCTCTCTCTTAAAAGGCTGTTTTTCATGGCCATTCAAACCAGTTAACTAATGCAGAATAATTTATTTTCTTTTTGAGTTGTAAAGCTCCTCTCACAAAACCTCTGCCTTTCTTCACCACACAGATCACCAGGCTTCTGCAAACCAGCTTAATAGGGGTTGAGGACCTCTGTTTCAGCTCTGGGATCTCTTCTATCTATCCTCGCCTTGTCTATTATATGAGTGCATTAGTATGGCAGCTGCCACAGCACTCTCTAAATTAATAATGATATGTCAGCCAAGTCTTCCCTTTTAACGCATGGCAACTAATTTCTCTAAGGCAAGGTGCGATTGCCCCCTCTCCACTTGAGCTTTTAGTGGAGCCGATTTCAGAGCCCATCATAACTCACTGGCAGGGGAAGATTGCGTGAAGCTTCCTCCTTGCAAAACAAACATTACATTTGATTGTAATTTACTCTGCATATGGTGAACAATTTGCCCAGTAGGCATTATCCTCTGGCATCACTTACTGTGCAGGCTTCCTGCTCCAAATAGGCTTTAATTCTTAGACTACACAGAAGCCTGCCAGGCAATTCTTAACTGTTAGTGGTCCCAGATACATACAATCCAGAATTTGGCTGCCATATATACTGAGCGAAATAGAGGTTTGGAACACATCTTATGATTTCAACTTGAGGTGTTGCCAATTATCTCTCTGATGGGGTTTCGGTGTGAATCATAACCTACTGCATTTCTAGCAACTTTTTTCAAAGCCTTCCAGCTCTACTTTTTCATCTTTAACAAGAGTGCCCGTGGCTGCTGTTGTACTCTTGCCTGTTAATATAAGCCACAATTCTTGATACAACATGCCTCTTATGCATGTGTCCAAATAGAATATATTTCTGCTAGTACCACAACAACACCAGTGAGCATTTTCTAGTGTATATTGGTTGGGTAATATACGTATTATTTTGCTGACTCTGTTAATTTTTATCCCTCCTAGTTTCCATTCATAAAAGAATTTTACAGTTGCAATCTATAGTAATAACAAATGTGAGCAGACCAAACCTTAAAGTAACAAACTGCTGTTTTAAATTAATCTAAGGTATCCAAATTTAGGATCAGCACTGAGGTGATTCGTATCATTATTGTAGATTTGAAATGTAAGTTCAATACAGAATTAACATTGTGATCCTTACTCCCAAATGCCTGTTCAACTTCTCTGCAAACTGGACAAAGATTCCAGGACAGAAGGAATCCTTTCCGGGTTTGCAAAAGTTGTTTCTTTGATTTGATTGAAGACTTTCTCCAAAACAAAGAGCTCCGAAACATTGTGCAAGCATTGATTCACTAGTGGAATTTATCGGACCTTAGTTTTCGTGCAGGCTTTGTGATCCTGTGAGGTTTATTTTAGCACCCTACCACATTTGTTTGTTTGTTTGTTTGTTTGTTTGTTTGTTTGTTTGTTTGTTTAAAAATTCATCAGCTGCCTTTTGAGTCAAACAAGCCCCACCCCCATACCAATCCATGTACTTTAAAAAAATGTCCTTCAAGTGACAAAATACCTAAGAAATGAATCCAATATGTGTGGACTCTTTACCTGCACAAAATAGTTGCCTAGCCTATTGATGTAAATATGTTGACAATTGGTAATAATTTCAGTTGTTCTTGAGGGAGTTGTTTTTCTTCAGTTAAAGTTGAAAGTCTTTAACATAGAATCATTAAATGTTCTTATGGAACATCTCCTCTTCTCTTTAGGCTTGTGACTGCAGTCCAACTGGATCTCTCAGTTTCCAGTGCAACCCTGACACTGGCTGCTGTTTCTGCCGTCCAGAATTCTCTGGGGATAAATGTACTGAATGCAGGCTGGGATATCGCAATTACCCACAGTGCATTGCCTGTGAATGCCTGGCAGCAGGGACTGAGCCACACACTTGTGATTCAGAAATGGAAAAATGTTCATGTTCTGATCATACAGGACAATGCACCTGCAAGGTAAGAGAAGAAATATTAGTCACCAAATATTTTATCTTCGTCTCTCAGTGTTCTCCACTATAGCATCTTTCATTTGGCTCAAATTGGTAGACAGCTGTTGATTAAATAATAGCGAGTGTCTTCCACCAGGTCACACACTCACAGCCTGAACCCCTCAGCAGTAAGCCTTATTTATTTCAGTGTTTTTTAATTCCAAGTAAATAGGCATAAAGTGTGCAGCCTTTTTTACACTTGTGTTTGATGAACTTGAGTGCACATGATTAGAACAAGGCTGCTTGTCTTGACTTGCTGCATGGTTTCCAGCAAGAACAGGCCATCAGTTATCCTGAAACAGCAGGTCCTGAACTCCATTTTTTTGTGCTATACATTCAAGGGATGAAGGAAGCAAGACAGAAATCCATGATCTATCTAGGTCAGGCATAGGCAAACTCAGCCCTCCAGATGTTTTGGGACTGCAATTCCCACCATCCCTGACCACTGGTCCTGTTAGCTAGGGATGATGGAAAGTTGTAGTCCCAAAACATCTGGAGGGCCAAGTTTGCCTATGCCTGATCTAGGTTTCTTGACCTACCTTTCTCTCATCCTTCAATAATTGACCAGTAGTGGGGCTGTTATATCTGGTGACTAGAGTTCATAGCTCCTTAGTTGTTGGCCTCCCTGGCCTCATGGGATCTACCTGCCCCTGTCCCAAAGCAAAAGACCATTCCACATTTCTTTCCCCTAGGAGCCAGTGGGATAAACAGACCCCCACCAAGTGCAGGAATGGAATAATGTATAGAAAAGTTGGCACTGAGGTGGGATAGCTGAGAATTGGCCACTAGAGATTGGCTTGCTCTTCTAAGATCACTTCAAATTAACTACTTGGAGAAAGATTTAGGAAGCTGCAGGAGAGAGAAAAAATAAGTGGACTTCTCCCCACCTCTGGGGAAACCCACAATTCTTCTCTAGTTTGGATTTCAGAGTGAACGGGGGGGAAGGGGGGGAGCTTGTAAAGGATCACTAATCTTCGAGGCCAGTTTAAATGAGCCTTTAAAATTACTTTCCAAGCCTGGCTCTGGAGAGCTTTGCTAGGCACCTTTAGTGATCACCTGCAGTGGTGCAACACACAGAAGTCGTGTTCAGACTGACAGAATGTGGCACATAGACTTGCCCCTATCCAAATTAGCCATGCTTCAAGTGTCAAAACATTAACAGGTCAAATTAGCTTTGACTATTTTATTCCCATTGAACCAGGGCCATTGAGTTAGAGGGGTTACCAACCTTTTTGGTGCAATGGGCACACATTTAGAATTTTGAAAGAGAGAAGTGGGTGCCACCCTCTCTGTGTGGCACTGAGAGCTCAGCATTTGTAGCAGCTACAGTTTTGGACGTTGTAATGAAAATCGCCCTTAAAGCACATGGGAATTCCAACTTTGTGTAGCTGCTGTTGTTGTAGGATAATGAGCCTGAGATGATAGCATCTTGACTTGCACTGGATCAATAGGCTGCAAAATCATCTTAAATCCAAGTTCATTGTCTTAATTGACTTGTATATGGTGCCCTGAGGTTTGCTCTCTTAATCAACGATGTATAGAATTAACATCATACCCACTAAAATGAATTGTGCGTGCATGCGTACGTGTGCGTGCACACACACACACACACACTTGCCAGGACAAATTGTCATGGATTGTAGAAAACTTTAATACTTTAATACTTTTCTTCAGCATGGTCAACCTGTGTTAAAACACTGCCGGAATATATTCACAATTGTTTCTCATTCTTAAGGCACAATTCGTTGACTGTTTGTTTACTTTTAGCCTCATTGGCTTTAATGTAACTATCCCATTGTAAATGATCATTACGTTGCCCTATTTATTTATATGGTTAAATGATGTGTAAAAACACTTAAAGAAGAACATAAGAGCAGCCCTACTTGATCAAACCAAAAGTCCATCTAGTCTAGAATCCTATTTGCCCCTGTACCCAACTATATATTTCTGAAAAGCCCACAAGCAGAGTTTGAAGGCAAAATACTTGCGTTATTATGCCTACCTGGAAGCAGCACATTGGTTGTAGCTCATGGTTTGTCTGAAGTGAGACAAGCCACCAGCCTGCGACCAGATGACATGCTAAGGCAAGCCATGGCTTAGTAGCAGTAGAACCAGGAGATGAGTGTAGTGTCTACAATCTCCTGTCTGGAAACTTGCACATTTGGGTGTTTTGCACTGATCTACAATTGAAAGCATGAACCAGATCTGTGTATTCCTGTGATGAGCCTTGCTGGATATTAACTTGTTCTGGAGCTGAACCATTATGATCTAGAACTCAGTTCTCATGCTTCCCAGTGATGCATGTTTAAATACAGGATAGCAGGCAAGTAAGTTTCTGAAGTTTTGTACAGTTGCAATGTATTCTGCAGACGTCAGCGTGTTTATCTCCAGGTCGTCATACTACCGTTTGTCCAAGTCAATATATATCTTAAAGAATCTAACTGTGATAACTACTTGCTGTAAGACCCACACAGTGTGCGAGTGTTTTGATGTGTGAAAAGGAGCTGTTGTCTCTAAAGTGTTTCCCTCTTTCTACAATAGGTCAATGTGGAGGGTGTCTACTGTGACAGGTGCAAACCTGGCAGGTTTGGACTCTCTGCCAGAAACCCACTTGGCTGCAGCAGCTGCTACTGTTTTGGCTTGACATCACAGTGCAGCGAGGCAAAGGGGCTGGTCCGCATGTGGGTGAGTAAGGCGCTGCTGAGCCATGTAATGCAATAATGTTGTTTCCTGCTGGTGTCTTTTAGTCCAAGACAGAGATGGAACTAGAAAGTGTAGGGAAACATTTAAGCAGTGTTTTTCATTGTGCACTTATGAGAAATGGGTAGAAGGCCATGTTCCAGTAGGCAATCAGGGTCAAAACATTCACAATAGGTGTCAGGCCTCAGAGCAAAGCTATTAAAACCCTGAAGAAAGGTGATGTAATCAACCAAGGAAAATGGTTCCATGAGAAAACGTAGCACTTCAGAGCTTTGTTTTTCAAATGCAAAGCTCTGAGGAAAATCAGAGGTTTTCATTTCTACCCAGAATAATGGATTGCTAATATATTCCATTAACACGGGGGGGGGGGACCTTGCAGTTTAATAAGTTCCAGGGTTTTCCATGTCCACTTAAGCTCCAAAATACCAGGAAATTAAAACAAGTAAGAAACATACCTTTAACAGACATGTTCTTTAAGCAATATTGATATGGTATGGCATCCTATCTTGTATTTAGTTTCAGCTCCACCACTGCCTTGGAGATGGATGGCTGTCAGTGGTAGAGTGATGGCTGCAAATCCTACAGAAAGAAGCACTGTTTCTCTTTAGTCATCGTTTGAGCATGTGTTTTAAAAGTCAGGCTGTGTTTGCAAAGGAAGCAGGGTTTGCACCCGGGAGCTCAGAGTGGAACAAATCTCAGCAGGGCTTGCATCGGGTGCCAAATTTCTAAGTAGTGCTATCACCTAGCCAGTTATTATCTTCTGGCACTTGTATATATTATACATTTTGTCTTGTTTGTGTCCTTGAATATAACTTTCTTTCTTTCTTTTTTAAATGATATTTATTGGGGGGGGATTAAAATTATACACACACAAAGAAAAAACAAGACAGAAAAAGAAAAAAAAGAAAAAAAGAAAAAAAATAAGACCATCATTCTCAAATTCTCCACTTTCAATACCTTCTTTCTTTGATCTCCTCCTCCTCCCTTTTCTTGTTTCCTGATTAATAATAATCGCAGCAAATCCTTCCCTTAATTCATAATATTCTATCATTACATTACCTTAATCTATTTTCATCTTATCTTATAGAAAACCTTAAAGTTTAAAACTTAAATCTTATTTTTACCAACTTCTCCTACCCATAACATACTTACTTAATTCTTTAGACATTTTTACAAGAGCCAAGTAATTTCATTTCAACATTTTTCTAACATTCATCAATTTTATAGAACAATCCTAATGCTAAAAAAAAAGAAAAAACAATCCAATCTTCATCCAGCGTCCCTTTCTCCTGGTCCCGGGTTTTGTCAGTCCTTTTTATCCTATTAATCCAGCACATTTAACCTGGTAATCTTATATCCGAGGCCCTCAAGTCTCTTCCATGTCCCTTCCGCAGCTCTTCTTCATATTTTCCTTTCATAGCATAGCACTGTAGAGTTGGAACATTCGTGGGAACTCCAGCTTGGTAATGTTTTGGACCCTTTTCAACAGATCAGCCCCTTTTCCATAGTCCAGACTGGACTCCATATGATATTTAAAAACATGTTCCAGATTCCCTCCAAAATTGAGAGCCCCCACAGCTCCAGACATCTGACGGCCCATTGCAAGACTCGAAAAGTCCAAATCTCCCTGTGTAGGGGGGTCTGTCCAGCCCCCCATTTCCAAACCTAACCAAACTTTATCTTTCCAAGTCTGGTTTTTTCCAAGTTCATTTGTCAAATCCAAAAATTTATGTTCCTGCTGGGCCGCAGCTCCCTCCATCTCTGGCGCCCAAAATTCAGCAACATCCTCTTCTTTCAGTTGTTCTGTCATGGCACACTCCTGTTTTAGTTCCTGAGTGGGCTCCACATAATTTCCCACTACCTGTTCAAAGGTTCTGGTCACATTAGTCATCAAATCCGTCTTCTGACTTAACTGATCCAATAGGGCATTTATTTTACAGAGAGCACCCAACAGTGCTTCTGAAGACATTGTCCTGCAAGGTCACAAATCCTTTCCCACGGTTGTAATCTGAGGCAGCTGCAAGCTCCCAGGAATTGGTTACAATTTCACAGTCCCCCTCTAGGGGAAAAACTTCTGGTTGTTCTTTCTTTTGAAAACAATAGCAACAAAGTTTCTTTTTTAAGATATTTTGTCCATATTTGTCCTTTTAAAATGCGAAAGGAAACAATGGAATCACTATGTTTCTCTTCTTTTAACTATCTGTCAGAAACATTTGTTTCTGGTCAATGAGCTTCAAACGTCAATTCTGACACCCTGCTCCAGGATCAGGACGGTGGAAAATTACTTTGCTTTAAACTCACTTCTGCAGGTTTAAACAGCCCAAAAAAAGATCCCCCTTCTTCTCCTGCTGGCAAAGGGGGGTTCAGCGATTTTAAATGATGAAAACCAATCCTTTGAAAGTGATTTTCAAAGCTCTAGTTTACGTTGTCTTTGCTTTGTTCTGGCTACAAGGAAATGGAAGGCTGACTTCCTGTTTAGACCTTCCCGTTTCAGTACCAAATTAGGGTAAATTTTAAGTCCAAATTCCTTTCTATTTCGACAGTTCTTAATTAAGGTCCAAATGTTCAATGTTTCAGTACTCACGGGTGGTTATTTTAGATGCCAAATTGTCCCAGGAAAAAGGCAGCGCTCTCCGGCCACGGCTATGCGGCTTCGCTCCGCAGAAAAAGCAATTGACTCACAGCACCGCGCCGCTTCCCCCTCGTCGCTTCGGAGCCCGTTAGTGGGTTCCTTTGCGGGTTGGGGGGGCGCTAAGGGTGCCCGCCGAGTCCCACGGTCACAGGCTTCATCCGCCTGTGATTTCCAAAAGGGTCCCTGCTTCGCTGCAGCGGAAAAGACCCGTTTCATGCGGAGCTGGTCCCTCCAATTCAGAGGGAGTCCGCCATTGCCGATGGCGCCACCCCGGAACTTTCTTCCAGCCTCCCCCAACTTCGTGCCCTGCAAATGTTTTGGGCTGCAACTCCCATCAGCTCCAGTCAGCACTGCCAAATAATTTTGAAAACCCCTTCCAGTACTTTAGGTGTTGACATACCTTCTTCAGTGGGATGTCCCTTGTGATCAAAATGTAGAAAGATTTCCTGCCTTAGGAACCGGCAAGTTTCTTCTGCTTTTAAGGCTGATTTCAGTATTAAGAAACATTTGCCAGTGCTTTGACAAAATGTATAATTTGCACAAGAAGGGAATAATTGGCTACTTAGAAGGATTTTGGGGCACTGTCGCATAATGCATGTCAATCAACAGTGTGATTCTGTGACTTCAAAAAAAGAGCATTAAATTGTCATCACTAAACCAATGTATCCAAGACAAAGGCACTTCCCCACTCACTGTAGCACTTAGTGAAAAGATGGGAGAAAAGAGAGAACAAATAGGGTACAGTTTGGTGCTATTGTTGCTGTCCCCCCCCCCCACAGTTCTGCTGTCCACCTACATTGATCCTATGGACCAGAAGATATCAACATGTGGATTAGCATAATCCCCATGTGGTTTACAGATGTCAGATGCACTGATTCAGTATGTCTGACTATCAGAAATTATAATGCTGCACTGTTTAAACGTCATTTAGAACATTGTGTCAATTCCTGGGTACCACACTATCATGTGGCTTTTCAAACAACATATCTGCGTTGGTCCTTTCTGCTGGAAGGAAAACTGCCAGTGGTACTGTTATGTACTGAAGTTCTCACCCTGGGCCAGCAGGGGGATACTGTAGATAGTTATGCAAATGAAGGATCGAAAGTGACGTTCAGTGATTGGAGGGATACTGTAGATAGTTATGCAAATGAAGGATCGAAAGTGACGTTCAGTGATTGGATAGTTTTAGAAAGTTGCTACAGTAACGTTGTACTGGAGCTCTATATAAGCAGGCTGACTGAGCCCTTCAGTTCAGTTCTGTTGTGGCCTCTGAATAAAGAAGAGCTGTTTGAAGAATCGCTGTGTCGTCTGATACGTTCACCCACAACTTAACAGGTACCAGGGTGAAGCTGGAACCTCTAGTGTGGCAGTGGTCCTGTCTCTCAGCTGGAGATTCTCTTCCTGCTGACAAAGGCTAGCAGAGAGGGGATTATGTGTTAGCTTACCCCTGCCAGCTGCAGTAAAAATCCACCTTTTAAGACTTTTGTTGTTGATAAAGGTAAAAAATATCCATGCAATCATTCAAAATAGTTCAGCAATTGTCAAATATTAAGATTCGGAAACAGGCAATTTCTACTTTTAGCCTGAGAAACTGAGGAGCCATGTGAAACATACTTTCTTTGTCAGACATGGAGATAAAGAAATATATTTGGGGGATCACCTTTCCCTGCTTTTCCCCTTCCCACGCTACAGTTTTGTTTTTAAAAGGCAATGGAAGAAAGAGGGACAGTGGAATTCCAGAAACATAAAATCATAGATGATGCAACTTCGGTAGCTTAATGGCTTTATCCACATTTTTCTTGACTGTACATGGAATGCAAAATCTGTAGGGAAAGATTTGGGACACTTATTATACCGTTACCTTTGCACTATATGGAAATTTAAGCTTTTAAAATTCATGTTCCATCTTGCTTCTGTACTGATCAGAACCTTTCATAGAACTCACATCAAGATTTTCAAATAGACTGAGTACTAGAGGGGGAGACCCCCAAAAAAGGTCAGTACTGTGCTGTGTGTGACAAGTTGTTGAAGAGTCCAAGCTGGTTCACACATCAGCTGAAGACTGCACCATTAAGTGTTGGTTTGCACATGAATGAGCCATTACAGATCAAACACCAGATACAGAACTTTCACATATCACCTCCACAAATGTCATCCTATTCGGTTAATTGGGGTTTGTTCACACATTTAGCTACAAGACACCATTTGTTGACTAATCAAGTGATAAAAAATAAAGTGAAGTACAGTACATATATTTATCAACTGGCCTTCTGCCATTCCTTGAAAGGAGATACCTTTGATAAGGAATTATGCATTCCTTGAAAGGGAGACCTTTTATAGTCAGGTATGGTCCAATTTCATTTATCGATTGTGGCCTGGGAGGAGAATAAAACAGAGTCAGTAAACATTAAATATAGACAAAGCAAACCTATGCATGTTGACTTTGAAGTAAGTCCAAGTGTGTTGAGCAGAGCCGAGTAAACATGCATAGGATTGCATTGTAGCAGAAGTGGGGCTTACTCCTAGGTAAATAGGCATAGGACTGAAGCCTAAGTTAATCAAAGCATCACCTCTCCTGCAACCACTCCCTTTGGAAGGTGCAGGTGCACCTGATTTAAAATACTGATTTAATATTTCCCTAATGATCAATTATCCCTCTTTGAATTCTCATATCAAATGAGGCTTGCAGCTTCACACTGCAGTCTCTTTCTTTCTGAACATTAAAAACTTGTAACTCTTCCCATCTATTTTAGAACAGATTGAGTGCAACTGGCAAAACCCTCTTATACACCGGTACCATGACACTGAGGCGTACATTTCAAATACTTTGTGCATTAACCAGTTTCTTGCTGATTAGCATGTCTAATGCATGAGAGCTGGGAACACCTCCAGAGTGAAATCAGACACTTCATTTTGGCATTAGCACTTCAAAGAAATGTGCTGTCATACTGCTACAGATACAGTAGAAAAATAATAATGTCAGTTCAGGGCCTCATCCCTTCTTCTTTGCTAGACAGGAATTTTGTGAAGTTCCACAAAGAGACTGATGTTTTCAAGGATGGTTTTCTTTTCTTAATTTAATTGCCGTATCTGCATCTTTAGCATCTGTGCAATTCTGTGTAGTTTCAGATTCTCCCCTCGTACTTGTTTAGTATTCTACACAATTTCTCTTTGTATGTGAGAAATTAATTATTGTGATATACTTTCAGATTTCTTTGATTTCTGTAAGTTTGTCTGGCATGTTTTTGCCATTTTCAAAAAACCTACCTGTTTTATTTTTATTTTTAAAAACTTTTTCAAAATTAAAAAACTGGGTCAAGATGAGATTGCAAACTAAGAAATGTCACATGAGGTCTTGCACAAGCAATAGATTTTTGATGTGAAACCTGAGACTCTCTTAAGTTATATATAGGCTAAATGAGGTCTAATATCTACATTCATCCAACCCAGGCATTTTCTCTGGCCTGTGCATCTCCATCAGTCAAAGCAATCCTACATTCACATTTCTCCAGGACCACTATAGCCAGTGCTCAGCCTAGTAGGGAAGGAGAAATACAGTCAACCAGAAAATACAAAAGGAGTCTGGCTCCTGCATAGACTGACTATCCCTCTGCCCTTGACAACCACATTATAGGATTTAGTGTAAGCATGCTCCTTCCCTGTGCTACCCAAATCCCAACCATGACTTTACTTGATTTCGTTGTTCCAATGGCTCTGTACTTCTGACTCTTTTGTGGTAGTGTCATATTTGCCATTCCCCCAGGGCTTGCCCTAAATCTGATAGCCCTTTACATTGTTTAATAGGATTGTGACCTGAAGTATGGAAAACAGCAACAGTTGCTAAACTTACACAATACATCTGGTGCAAAGATAGTAAACAAACCATAGAGCACTATGCAGAGTTTGTTATGTTTAATTCACATTTGCCTGAATAATACAAAGGTGAATGCCATTAAGTCTTTTAATACATACATACATACATGCATACATACATACATACATACATACATATTTTCATATTTCAAACCATGCTCAAGGCAGCTAATAACATGAAAAAATACATAACTATAACATAACAAAAGTAGTCATAAACAATAAATATTAAATTAAACAATAAATATTAAAACATGCACAACCAAACTAACAATTTCCACGTAAATCACAACAAGATCTAAAATACAGATACAAAAAGTCAACTGCAGCAACGCCTTCTTGCAACAACCCAGCCCCGCAACAACAACCCAGCCCAAGAGTCTGATCAGCTGCCTCAGCTTCTGCAGCTGAAGCCAATCAGGGCCCTGTCCTCCCAGGCCAGGTGGGGAAAGGCCTGCAAGGCAAAGAGCAGGTCTTTCAGGACTCGCAGCCAAAATAGTCTGTAGGATGTCTCTAAGTATGTACTATTCAATGTTTTACTATGCATATTCCAGTGTATATTTTATTGTTATCTTGCTTTTTTGATAAAATATTTAAATCTTTAGATAATTCACAAATTAATATTGTTTGTCCAGAAAGAAGAATAAAATCTTACATTTGTCTAATCTTTTAATTACTATAGCTGACTCTGAAACCAGATCAAGTCATTCTTCCTCTTGTTGATGAAAATGTCAAGCAGCAAACTGTCCAAGGGATTATATACCAATACCCAGAGACAATTGCAAATATCGACTTGGTCACTCAAGAGTTACGCTCGGAACCATTTTACTGGAGACTTCCAAAACAGTTTGAAGGACGGAAGGTAAAGGGAATCAATTATTATTGGAGCTGATACTTTGCCGATTTTACATTTTGTTTCCTTAGGAAGGGTAAGATGAACTGAATTTATCATATAACAGTCACAATTGTTTACCTGGTGGTCCTTTTGTAGCTAAATAGGCAGTCTTGGGAGAACCCTAAGATTTGCAAAAGTTTTTTTTTTAATCTTCATGAAAAACCATTGGGTTCCCACCCCCAAATAGCCAAAAGAATCTTTCTGAACATTATTTTATTGTTTATACAGAAAAACAACTCTCAACTAAGCTAGTATATATTGCATTTATTAAATAAAATAAAACTGGCAGAACTCTCCTTATTTGCTCTTCTCATCCCAGATAGAGGCAAGCTCTGTTGGAATACTGGAAAAACACTCTTTAATAACATTTGCAGTTCGGGGTATGCTGAGGCACAGCCATCTGAGTACTGAGGAAATCATTACAATACAATACTCTTAAGTACAAAATTCTGTTCATAGCCTATAGCTATAGCTGACCTTGATCAATTTGGGATTATCCAGAAAGAAACACAGTCTCTTTCTAGTTGACCCTAACCCTCCAGCTATACTGAGATACAGAGCGGTGCACTTGGGAAGTGTAGTAGAAAAAGCTCCCACAACAGCCACCATGTTGGAATGTGCTTTAGGTTATCTTGATGTAGGCTGCTGTGTTTTGCTTTGTTTCATTTCAAATTCTAGAGGGATTGACTTGTTAGCCTGCTACAGGAAAAATAAGAGTGTTGTGAAAAACAAGAAATTTGTTTTTCACGTCACCATACAAAAATGGCTGAGACTGTTTCCTAAAATGGACATGGGGAATTGGGCTTAGCAGGTTCATCTTAAGTCATTTTGTGGGTCTGTTATGTGGAGTACACAACACAGAAGTGAACTGATTAGGTTTTTGCTAACTGAAGAGCTCAAAAACATTTTAAACATATTGGAAAAATACATTCACCTACAGCTACATAATGTTTAGATCCACAAAATAATGCTTCCAGACCTTTAGTCTCATTGAAAAAAAGATCATTATTTTAATATGTATGTTCTTCTGATTTTTTAAAATAATAATAATAACTGCATATGGTGTTGGTTTCCAGTCAATGTTTATATGGATTTTATTTTCTTTGTTAGTTGACAGCTTATGGGGGAAAGCTGAAATATGCAATCTTCTTTGAAGCACGAGAAGAGACTGGCTTTGCAACCTACAACCCACAGGTCATAATCAGAGGTGGGCTTCCCACCCATACGAGGATTATTGTCAGGCACGTAGCTGCTCCTCTGAACGGTCAATTGACAAGACATGAGATAGAAATGACAGAGGTAATTTTTCAATCCAACCTGTTCAAGAAGCTGTGTCACTGGCACTTTGGAAACAGTTAAATCATTTGAGGCGTTGATGTTGTTTCCCTTTCAGCATGAGTGGAAATATCACAGTGACGACCCAAGGGTCAGTAGGACTGTGACCCGTGAGGACTTCATGGATGTTTTGTACAACATTCATTACATACTCATTAAGGCTACCCATGGCAGCTTCATGAGGCAAAGCAGGTAACCATTTTGCATGATGCAATCAATATTTATAACCTCAGCATCTGTTATCAATCTCCAGGTAATTTTCAGAGGGGATTCATTTTCACAGGAAAGGCACAAGCCACCAGTTGTTGCCCTCAGGTCCAGCTTCCATTTGGTCTGATTAAGCTAGTCTCTTCTAATGTACAGTCTCACACAGTATTATCTCCATCTTGCACCATTGGTGTCAGTAGGCTGAAGAGAACCTGTGTTGGACTAGGCCAATAAACTACCTTTTTAATATAAATCTCCATATGGCTTAAATGGCAGAACCTCTCATCCTTGAAATTAAGCACTGAGAGCAACTATATTCAGTAAAAGAGAATCCAAGAGAATGAGGGTACACAACAACCCATTTTAAATCTGCTAACTAAAAAGTTGCCAGCCAGTAACTAATTGCAGAAAGTAGAAGAGGGTTACGTTTTGAGTAGTGGGACCAAATCCCTTCAGGGGGTCACTATTAGCCAACATGGATGTCTCAAGGCCAGTATGGTGTAATAGTGTGTCAGTTTTAAGCTGCAGGTGCCCATTTTCAACTCCTCACTCAGCCATGAAATTCAATGGCTAGCCTTGCACTAGTCCAGGGATAGACTAGGTAGGAGAATTAGAAGAATTGTTCACATTACAAAGTCAATTTGGCTGCAATTCTCCACACACTTTCTCTAAAGCCCCAAGGCTGGGCATTCAAATCAGCGAGTGCAGCACCTATAGTCTCAAGATCCTCAGGAAGCCAGGCAACCTACGCTTCTCCTTTGCCTGTTTTAGGGGGAAAAGTGCCCAGTAGGTTGCCTGAAAAGAATCACATGACCTTCCAGCTTGAAGAGAATCAGCTGACCCCCCCACACCAATCAGTACACCAAGCCCATTGAAGCCAGCTTATTGGTTTGAGTCATATTTGTTTACTGTGACTACGCTTTGTTAGCTTCCCCTGATTTCTGCTTTGCATCTGCTTCTGGACCCTTTAACTCTATTGCTGCCTTGGAACTCAATGTTCTGCCCTGTTATGATTTTGCACTTGCCTCTGTGTTGTTGTTTTTTCCTTTCTTCCCATCTGCCATATCTAGTACTACCACCACCACCCCACACCTATAACCATGTCTTATTGACCCTGGGACCTTTGATCCTTGCCTGCCTAATCCAGTGTCTGACTACATGCCTATCTATGATCGTGTCTGTTTCCTTTCTGATCCTCATTTATCTGCCCTTGAACTAAATCCTGGCTACAACTATCCTAGGGCTAAGCCAAGGCATGATGCTTGTCTTGACGTAAACCCAACTGAGCACTATGAGTGTCTGTGTGAGCGTGCATCATAATAAACTGCACTGCAGAACATGTCAGTTTCCCGGTTGCTCTAAATTTTAACAAATGACTGAGTTCTGCAGATCAGCCACCGACTCACTGCCCACACACATTTTCCAGTTCATAGAAGAGGAGCCGTAATGTTACTGGAGTTTGCTGCTCACATGAGTTGCTTGCTTGCTTGAGCAGTTGTTCTCTAGCTATTGATCATAGGAACCAACTCAATGTTAAATAATGATGCAAGTTGCCTTTAGGTGACTTGAATACCCTACCTTTATGGAACACTGGTACACCTATCTCTTGTAAATTTGGTAATTTTATTGAAATGATTCTATTACCAAAACAATCCTTTTGTTGGGGGCAGGGGTTGCGTAATGCACCTTGCTGATTATTCACAATGTCATTTAGTTTTTCAAAGTGTATTAAAGAGTAAACAATTGTTCACTACTTTTTGCCAACACAATCTTTAATTTAATCATTTTGGACAATTCTTTTCTGAGGGTAAGGCATAAGAAAAAGGGGTCCAAAGTACTGCTCTGAAACATGAGGGAAGGGGACGAATCACAGTTATAGAATGGGGGAAAATTCATTGCATCTTCCTCACCCTTGACAAACTCCATCCCAATGCAAAGCAAGTGCTCTCTAGTTTCTTGCCTCTTTCTTGCCCCTACCAGAAGGCTGGTAGTTTAGCAGTTCATTAAGAAGTTTGCAGATCCAGCGGCACTATGTACCTATGATTCCAAACTGCAAAGGGTACAGGGCATACCAGGGGCAAGGAGAATTGGGGCAGCTAAGAGGGCCATTATTAGCTTCAATGAAGTCAGGCTTTTCCTATGAGTCTTTGGGAACTGATTCCTTAATTCTGGCACATATTTTAAAAGGGGGAGTTGTCTGACATGTTTGCAAATGCAGCACTGCAGATCACAGAGACATTGCAGCAAAATAATATAGAGAGACCTTACACTGACAGTAGGTTCAAGTGTAAAAATAGCTTAATTCCAGTGGTAACTCTATATTAGCTATGTAATTTAGCCACAACACTAATCATGTTTCTGCATGAAAGTGACGCTATTACAACAAGTGATTCAGAGGCTGCCATTAAAAAACATAAAGCCAAACATTTTTCTTCTGCTGTGTTAATATGATTGTTCCCAGATTCCCAGACTGCTCAAAATTGAAACATTTCTTCCATTATGTGGCTGTTTTCCTTTTTCAAGAAAAGTGGACAAGGACACTCTATTTACTTGAACTGGAACTGTTTGCTCCATTTTAGTCTTTTTTTTCAGAATTTCTAATATAAACTGGGTATCTGTGTTTAAAATCCTTTAAGTGGACTCTAGGTAGCAGCCAACCCTCACTTGTCATGAGCTTTCTAACATGCCACAGGTGATTTGTTTTTGTTTTGGAACTCAAGTATGTAGTTAGCTGCTTTCTGTTTTAGCTGCTTCTGTCTCTTAGCACCCTGTTTTTATGGCACATGGACCAATTCTACTGGCTCCAAAATGGCAACGTTTGTTGTAACGAAAGTACAGAAATTGCTAGGTAAGTCACCAGTCAGGCACTGAATGTGTAGGAACACCCCCCCCTCCATTTATTTTCTGATCTTTCTGTGACTTACTCCCTTCCAAAGTGTTTTATGTAGTATAAACATCCACCACATCTCATCTGCCCCACTGCCTCCCCACTCCTGCTTTAAACCCATGCATACTCATACACACACATGTACGTGTGTGCGCGCACCACACATACATGCACAGCAGCATCCTTCATAAGGAAGGTATAATCTAATGAGGTGACGTGGAGAAGACTCAACAATGTGTTTGCTGTCTCTAAAAAAAAAATAGGGGGGAAAAATCTTACATGGCATGAAAAGTGTGTTGGAGCATCTGTTTGGAGTTTCTTCATGATATTCTGACAAAATTCTAGATTCTGGCTGCAGATCTTAAAAACAGTCTTGGAAAGGCAAGTCGGCAGTGTCTTTGAAGTGTGTTGCACATCCTGTAAGTTTCATTTTGTTTGCCGAGCTCTTGTTATTTTGGCTCTAAAATTAAAACAAAACAACACTGAAGGCGAATGCGCAAGTATACTTTACATTAGTTCCCTTGGTGCAGACTAATCGCGGCTATAAACGATGTTAAAAATGGTGCTAGCTTTGATCTTCCTTTGAGACAGACAAAAATAAATGTGTGGTGTGTTTTTTTCTTATATGAATGATGCCAAGAGGCTGAGGAAAAAGTAGCTATAGTCAATGTTGTGTATCAACTAAAGCCAAACCAATGCTGAAGAGATTCATTAGCTAGTTTTAATTTTTTCTCCACCCTTCTGCCAGAATTTCTGAGATCTCCATGGAAGTTGCAGAGGAAGGAAATGTGTCAGGAAGGACGCCTCGTGCACAACTGATTGAGAAATGCGAGTGCCCTTTGGGTTATTTTGGCTTGTCTTGTGAGGTAGAGTAACTCTTTCACTATGTGTCTATATTGTATCCACTTTATCAGTAGTGATGAGATGAATAAGGTTTCCACCATTCCAGGGGCACCAACTATAGGAGGCTCTGGGTGCCAGAACGCACACACAAAAATTGTTGTGGGTATTCAGCACCCACACCTCAGGGGGCCCCCCAACTTCTGAGGTCTTGCAAGGCCTTGGAGATGCTGTCTGAAGCCTTCTGAGACCTCTGAACCCAAGACCAGAGGTTGCACATGATTTCATGATGCCATGACGTCACACGCACTGGGCACCCATAACCTGGGGCCCAAGTCAGCTCCCATGCAGCATTCCATTCCTTTATGAAAGGAGTGGGAAACGTAGGCCTATGGATGTTGTTGGACTCCAACTCCAATCAGCCCCTGTCAGCATGGCTAGAGGTAATGGATGATGGGGGCTGTAGTCCAACAACATTTGGGCGTGGACAGAGCACAGGTTCCCTGTCCCTGTTATTGTTTCTTCCAGTTTCTTCCTGTGTTTTTATTTTCCTGAATTCCAGTTTAACTTGATGAAGTTCCAGAATTTGTTCCAGAACTGGAGCTTACACAGTTTGTTACAGCTTTCTCTTCCTTCAGCTCATCTGTATCTTCATCCACCCCTCTATATTCTGTGCATCAGGACCATGCAAATAATCTTGATACAGCCATACATACAGTTCTACCAAAGCACGGTGTGCTGTGGCATGGCGTGGCGTTGTGTGGTGTGGTGTGGAGTTTGTGTGTGTGTTGGGGGGCGTTGTAAACACGCACACTTTCAGAGGTGCACTGCCACGTCACACACACACACCCATTTTAATATAGAATACCTGCTTCCATCTGCAGGACAAAGAGCAGCTTTGGAGGACATTATTTTGATTGAAAAAGGGCACAGAGTATTAACACACACACATATACCCCGTGCTCTGGACCCAATCCCATTTAGCCCTACATCCCTATGGCTGCTTTTAAACTTTAGAGAAGAGTCAGGAGGTTTGATCATGCATGTACCTTTATGACATCCAGTTTGCACCCTGAATAGACCCATTGAAGTTAGTCTCATCCACTGATTTCCATAGGCCTACTCTGGGTATAACTAAGTTGGATTTGACCCATAACGCTAGATTAAATTGGATTTAGTCTAATTATGCCAGGTGATCCTTATGTTCTTGTGAATCTGCTGTCACAATTCCAGACCAATGGTATTTTCATAATGTGCAGCAGGAGACAATCCAGACAGAACTTTGAGGATTTAACTAGGTTAGTAAGTGGGTGCTCTAATAAAATACGTGGGTGCTCTAATAAAATGGGTGGGTGCTCAATAAATGGGTGGGTCAATAAATTGGAATGAATATAAACAAAACTGGACTGGGCTGTAAAGACTATGCTAAGCAGTCATCGAGCATACTATTAGTGCACCAACTTTGTATTGCAGTTCTTTGTGATTTTGCTTTCCTGCTTTTTCATTGAGATTGGCACTTGTGTTCTTTAATTTTGTTATTACGTAGTTGTATACATAATGTGCATATCAAAGTTGTTAGAATGGAATTTAAAGATGACAGCGACTTGAAAACCTTTACATCATACATCCAAAGTACAACTGTGATTTTCTTAAAAAAAACAAAAAACACTATGTGCACCTTATCAACTGAGAAATATTATTATATGCTCAGGTTATTCATATTTTGCTCACATTTCCCTCTCTGAAATTATTTCACAGAGGAATATAAATAGCATATCAGATGAAACAGGAAAGATTTTATTGTTATTCGAAGAACTGTCATATTGGTTATTTATTCATATCCGATGTCAAGGATATAATTTCTAAAGTTACTGGCACTTTTAAAACATTCTATTATGGTGCTTTTTTTTGATAACTACAGTTCACAGAATTCAGGAATATATAGTGAAGAACAAATTCTTCATGTGTTACTATTCATCTCAATTAGAATTTTCCCCAAACCTTGATGATGCCAAATGAGCAGAAGGTATGTTCAGTTGGCAGCTTTAACATTCCAAATCTTCCAAATCCAAAGTGAATGTAAAAGATCTTAAATGATGTGCTGAATCCTTTAAAAGTAATGGGTTGAATCCAGACTTGAACATGCTGAAATCAATTGAAGTCCAATGAAATGAACAAGACTTAAGTTAATGTAGGGAATGTGAATTGAAACTCCTTCCATCAGCCAAAGGGCCAAAAACATGTGATGTTAGTCATATAGCTGCTCCTTTCAGTGTGGGGTTGTTTATTTGACAAATTGCCGGGGCACAAGCTTTAATCAGGATCTTGGTGTGTGGGGTTAAGGGACCTTGAATGCTTTGTCTACAACCCCTGTTGTAGACATGATATGAACAGGACTTTTTTGGCATTGCAGAATATAGGTGCAGGGGACCTAAAGTAGATTCAGCCAAGAGTGGAGGACAAAGGGTTAAAAAACTACCCCACCACTACAGAGCTGGGATCCTGATCCAGACAGAGTCCCAACCCCATACTGCAGGCAGGCAGGCAGGCAGGCAGGAAGGAAAGAAGGAAGGAAGGAAGGAAGGAAGGCTGGCTGGCTCCTTGCAGATCTTTGTGATCTATGTAGTTTGGCCCCAAGTCTGCTGGAAATAGTTTTTCAGTGCACGAACTCTGTCCTGAAATGCCTCAGGAATGGAGCAGAAGTGCATGCGTGAGACTTCTGTCACACTTTAGACTGCATGTCCATTTTAACCTTTATAATGATTCTAGTTCTTTTTGCCAAATGCATCCTGAACTATATTGTTCTACAGGATCAATAGAAATAATGTAGAAAGCCCATGCTACTTGTGGAGGGCTTATAGTATATTTTTCACTGACCATATGAGCTGGACCATATGTGTTTTGTAATTTATACGAGGAACATACACTCCAGCTATTCAAATAATAGCTGAACAAGCACTTTCACCAACCTGCCATGCTTCAGAGAAGCTGTCTCCCCTTTTTTAAAGAACATGGTTATTTCTTCATTTGTTTAGTTTTTTAAAGTAAGAATAGATTTTTTTTAAAGTTGCAGAACTGTGGCAGGAGGGATAGAGGTGTGCTGGTGTCGGTTTATGAGGTGGTTCCATGGAAGACTGCTGGCTCCGCTGCTAAATGAACCTGACAGGCTTACCTGCATTGCCACCATGCTGTGTTAAAGATATGTGGGCTACTACTTACTGTAGGTTGTGGGAAGGCAACATTTTCCACTCTGCCCTGTATTCCTTGCACACAGCACTGTCTCTGTTCTACTGCAGTTCATCTTCTTCCAAAAACTAGGTTATTATTCTTGCTATCTGCTGTAGTGAAATTATGTAATTTGTATAATTATATAACTTACATAATGATGTTGACATTACGTTACTCCACCCCATTCATTTCAATGCGAAGGTGTCACAGTGTAAATTAGGGGGAAAGGTAATCAATAATGCATCATTTGCGAAATGAAAGCAACTAAAACAATGAATACAGATCTTATTCACTGCATTGATTTCCTTTCCAGACATGGGACAAATAAGCTAACATCAGCAATTTCTGTTCCTGTTTCCATTTTTGTCTGAACTCTCCAACATCCCTAGTTACTACTTCAGCAAAACTGTGCAGGTGTATGCCTGGTGAGTGAGTTTCAGTAATTAGGCAGGCCACTCTGGCTTCTGCTAGCAGTGCAGCAGCCATAGTTCTGAGTTAGCAGTTGCCATGTCTCTGCCACCGTCTCATGATACTGTACACCAGGAGTGCATGTTTACTCAGAAACAAGTCCCATTGTATTCAGTCATTCTGAATGAGGATTAGTTCATAGCATTGGAAACTTAATGTTCCAATCAGTCTTGGTGCTATGAAAATGCTAAGCTGTAAGCCTAAACTGAGAATAACTGAAACAAAGTATTGGGAAAGCTCAAAGGTGAAGGCCCTCTAAGTGTGATGAGTCCCAAGACACAACTAGCAACACAGGAACATAGGAAACTGCTTGTGAGGCACACCACTGGTTCTTCTGACTAGCGGTGGCTTTTCGGGGCTTTCTATAACCATGCTGTTTAGAGGATCCAGAAGTATCTGGAGGGCCTCAGCTTCCCCGTGTCTGATCTGCATTGCCCAGCAGTAGCTCTTCAAGGTTTCAGACAGTGTCCTCCCACCACCAATCCTGCTTGGAGATGCTGGGATTGAACCTCTGCATTCATAGTTAGGCTCTTCCCTAACTTATTGTTGATTTTCAGATTCTGTACTTCTCAGAAGAGCTATAGATGCATTATAACGCTACCATTTTTGTTATCATCATTATTTACTGTTGCTATTTTTATTTTATAAAGCAGTTCTGTAGAACTCTGAAAAGGCAAACTCTGTCCACAGGTTTACAATCTGGTTAAAGATGAGGTGCATTAGGGAATAATAGGAAAGAAAGGAGGGTCAGAAGATGCAGGATTGCTTCCCTTTTTTTGCATCTGTCATCTTTGATGGGAATTTTCAGCATGCTTGCTGATTTTTACTGCTGGGTGAAGAAAATGTACAAGACCTAGATAAATTTTATTTCAAGGACTAATGGTCTCAGGCCATGGTAGCATTTTTATTCTCCTGAATTCTTTATTTTTATGGTCTTTAAATTATACAGGTATAAATAATGTAGCCATGAAGACATATTTTGCTGAGTATCACTGGGCATTTGCTTGTTATCTATCAGCCCGCATGTAGGCAGATATTAGCTTGTCATCTCAGAAAAACACAGCAAGGACAACGTGAATACAGAGTACTTTTGCTCACTTTGCACAGCCAGTGGTGTGTGTGTGTGTGTGTGTGTGTGTGTGTGTGTGTTTGTACACAGAGAGAGAGTTCTCTTTCTTAGGAAACAGAGGGAGAAATACATGATGTACAAGGAGGGAGCATCTAAATGAAAGGTTTCTCTAGCTGTAATATGAAAAGCCTAGTAGTGTTGCTTTGCAACCCAAGGGATGTGGCAGCAGAGTTTTCAATTAGGATTGGTTCTGTTACTTCTAAAGTGTAGTGTGCATTGTTTGTAAAACAGCTTGAAGCATGCAGTTGGAATGATGAAGAGCAGGTTGCCTGTCAAAGCTAGTGGGAATGGAGATGTGTCTGCAGTCTTATCCAATCCTTCCTATCCAAGCCACAATATAATGGCATTTGGTTTCCTCACTGTGTTTTCTTGCAGACATGCTCCCCAGGTTTCTATAGACTTCCTTCCACATCTGCTGGCAGAAGACCAGGACCGGCGTTTGGTGCCTGTGTTCCGTGTCAGTGCCATGGCCATAGTGACATGTGTGATCCTGAGACCTCAATATGTCAGGTACAACAATTATGCTTTGCCTAGACTGTTTATCAAATTATTTTGTCTTTGTGCAGAGTTCTTTTGCACCATAACAAAACAGCAGCCAGGAGCTATTTTTTTTTATTTGTTCAATAAATATGTTGTGCTATATATATACACCAGAGTTTGCAATGGAAAATAAAGTATGAACTACAAACACAAACAGCCAGATGCTGCAGAAACACAACTAGCCACATCTCATTGGCACATGTCTGGAATGTATTCTACATCACTTTGCCATAGTTGATACTACCAACAAGCTTGCCCCACAAGCTGTGGACCAGTTTCTAAACCTAATAGGGCCAATTCTACTGTGTGTGTGTGTGTGCGTGCGCATGCACGCACGCACGTGCATGCGCTCGGGTAGCCCATAGGGAACTAGCTGAGAAAAGAAACCCAAAAATAGATGATTACAGGAAACAGTATGGACCAACTTAATAGAAGAACTTCATGTGGTTGGTAGATGTATTTCTGGGAGAGTTGGGTGAGCAGATAAATAATGTGGGGAGAAGACAAGAGTATTGTATGCTGGGATTGATTTCAAATATCTAGCCAGAACTCAAGTGATCTTCACTAGATCTCTAGAGCCAATTCAGTTAGAGATGGATGAGCTCACCAGAGCTCCCCTTGGATTATCTTGGAAATGATCCTAGTTCTTCAATAATAAACAAATAAATCAGAAAATCTTGGAATGTTTCCTACACCAAACCGAAACCTGGAGAATTGACCAAGCATAGGCTTTCAACTTTTTAATTCTGTCCTTATTTAATGTAATGGGGGGGGGGTTAACACTGTCCCATTAAAGAGGCAGAATTAAAGATTGCAGAGCAAAAGGGGAAGCTTGGAAGGTAACGCCCAGCTGATGACCCATGTGGTATAGGGTTCCCTTCTGTCCCCCTCTCACCTCCCCCTCACCCAACACCATTCTGCTTCACTTCATTGTAATAGAGTGAGAAACACAATGCTGGATTAACAAACCTTAGGTCTGGTCCAACCAATATGATATTATGTAATGGTGGTGACAAACAAAAATCTTTTCAAGCTGGTTCTTGAAAATTGTGGTCTCTTTGTTTCGCAGAACTGCCGTCACAACACTAGCGGTGAGCACTGTGACAGGTGTGCCCTTGGGTTCTATGGGATTGTTAGAGGATCGCCTAATGACTGCCGGCCTTGCGCATGCCCACTGGCTGTTTCAAGCAACAAGTAAGCCTGCGTTACAAATCTGCCTTAGCTTTAGCCTAGATCTCCCTCAGGGTACTCCTGGGTCAGTTGTCAGTGATTAGAAAGAATGGTGCACGGAGTCACAATGAATAGTGACTGAACCACCTCTGCTGAATTGTCTTGCTTCAGAAATTGCTTCCTGGCTAATTAGCTATGTAGAAATCCATAAAGGGTGGAAAATGTAATAGTCAACGGATAATGAATGAGCATTATAAAAATTATTCTCACAAGTGAAGCTAGAACGGAGCTTTCAAGTTCAATATAATCACAAGGGAGCCATAGAGAGACTTATGCTCATATTTTGAGCTGCCATAAAAGCATTACAGTACCTCGCTCTGGGCTTTGTAATTTATCGAGTTCTTATTTAATGTTATGTTGGTTTGGGACAACTTGTGAACGATCAAATAATTTAAAGGAGATACTATCATGCTGAATCCATTTGGTAGGGTATGTTATGCTAATGACCTTTCCATCCCATTATTCTTCTGCAAATGTGACTTAAAATGTTATTAATTTTATGCTGAGAGGTCTCTTCTTTTTCTCATCGTCCTTTATGCTGTATCTGATTGTTTTATCTAAAAGACTTGTGCTATGTTGATTTCAGGCTTTAGCAATACTCAACATTTCTTTGCATCCTTTGAAGATCCTGCCTGTTCTTTAACACAATGACCAACAGTTGCATTCATGACAGAGAGCAATCAAACCTCTGTTTAAAAATCTCCAAGGAAGGAGAGTCCATCACTTTCCAAGGGAGTCTGTTCATCCTACTGTTGAACAGATCTCACCATCAGAAAGTTCTTCCTGATGTTTTCTTGGAGCTTGTCAATATATCTCTTAAATTTTGGTGCTCAGAGCTGAACACAGTACTCCAGGTGTGGTCTGACCAAGGCAGAATTGAGTATCATTGTGACTTCCATTGTTTTGGACACCATACTTCTGTTGATGCAGTCTAGAATAGCATTAGCTTTTTGTGCTGCTGCATCACACTGTTGACTCATGTTCAGCTTGTGGTCTACTAAGATCTTTTTCCCATGTACTACTGGCAATCCGGGTGTTCCCCATCTTAGATTTGTGCAGCTGATTCTTCCTGCCTACATGTAGAGCCTGACATTTGTTCCTTTTGAAATTCATTTTGTTAGTTTGGACCCAGTTCTCCAGTCTGTTCAGGTCATCTTGCATCTTGACTCTGTGGCATTGGCTAGCCCTCCCAGCTTGATGTCATCTACAAATCTGATGAGCATCCACTCAATTCCTTCAGCCAAGTTGTTTATGAAAACAACAAACGTTGTGTTTATTGAGCAACAGTGGGCCCAGGACAGAACCCTTACAAGGTTATTGTAAGGACTATAAGTAGATAAGGCATGAGAAGTGCTTGAAACATGCACAATATTCTTATTAAAACCAGTTTTGGTCGTAAGTCTCTATCAGTTGGAATGAAAGCATCTTAGCTAGCTAGACTACAGATTGTTGCACGTATCTAATTGTTTATGAAGCAAGGCAGAATACTAAGCTTTGAGTATATTGCTCTTCTACTTTTGCTTCACTGCAGAGGCCACAGTACTAAGAGTCGGTAGGAGTTTAAGTCTTTAAATTTTTAACATGTTTTCCTGTTTCTTTATTCAGCATTCAGTTTTAAATGTGATGAGCTGGTGTGAGTGTAGGGGGAGGGGAATCTCGAGACTGTGACTTGCTTGGCGGGTCTGTTTTCACTGAGTTGAAAATGTGTTGGATAATGAGTTTGTGAGTAGATCAATTTGTTTACATTTTTTGCAAAGGTGTAATTTTATTACTCATTCAAGCACTATTGATTTAATGCATTATAAGCAAGTTAGAGGAGGATGCTGACTTCACTATAGCTAAGGGGAAGTTTTTGTCTGGGGCTCCAGCTGCCACAGTGGTTTTTTAGCATTGCCTCAGCAAGTGTTGCACAGGTAGTTGCAAATGTTGTGGCACCTGCTTCCGTCAATGCTTTTCCTCTTCTCCCGTTTGATGCATGTTCTACAAACCCTGGGCATATCAGCTTAACATTTCCAACAATCCCACATGCTCCTCAGGGCTTTAAAGTCTGCACGGAGGTTAAATATCATGTCACAAAATTCTTACAATAACCTTGCTTAGCCGGTAAAACAGGCGAAGTACCGAAATGAAGTGCGGCCTATTGATTTCAATGGGGTTCCTCCCAGGAGTGGGAATAGGATTGTAGCCTTGAAACAATTAAGTGGTGAGAGCAGATTCTGTAAGCGGAAAGGCTGAAGCATTTGGATAGTTTTATTATTTGGGGGTGGGGGTGGAGGTGTTGAACAGTTCAATCTTAACTGCATAATTTACGCTGGTGCAAGTTACGTAAATTCCTCTGGGTTGCTAGGTCACATGACTGAGCTCCCTGAACAGTCATTTTGTGGGGCTTATGCCACCGTCAATTACACTGGCTTAAATTCTACTAGCTTGAACCCCAGCTGAGCTGGGGAAAGGGGCTTAGGCTGGTTTCAGCTTAGCCGGAGGAGGGACTTCCACAGGTGTAGCCTCGGCTCAGCAGGGGAAACCCAAAGTCCACCGAACCCAAACTCTCTCATCCTGGTCGATCTTGGGTTTAGATTGTTAATCTCCAAATAAAAACAGCATGGACTGGAATGACAACTCTGCAGCATTGCCACAGGCCTTCATTTATTAAATGATACTTTAAAAATCTGCTAAAGATCAGAACATGTATCTGAAACACTTTTGGGGTGCATGTATCACCATTTAAGAAATTTGTCTAGTTGTTCACTAGCAATTTATTCATTTGCTTGCCAGCTGAGAAGCAGCCACACGTCTACAGTACAAACAGTGTATAAGAGGGTTTAAGCAGGCTAGACAGTACCATGAACTCTAAAGTATACATTAAAAACTTCAATAGAAAGTAGTAGTGTTAACCAGCATTATTCTCTCCCTAGCAGACATTCAGCATCTAAAGGGAAGGAAATTGAATTTATGAATATTACTATTCAATGACAAACCTTGACAGTGGCCCCTTTGGATCAGTTCACTCATTCAGACTGTTGGCAGTGAACTTGAATTCCATTCAAATCCATTTAAAAAAAAGAGCAGAAAACTACTCTAGAATTCATAACAAAACAATGTAATAACAGCAACAAAAGCAGATCTCTTCTCTCCTCTAGGAGCCATGCCCTAGAAAATCATGCACAAGTGTTTCCAGGAGTACAAAAACAATAACATTTACTGAAAATGGGTGTTATGTGACATCCTACCATTAATATGGGAAATTAACAGTACAATCCTGTGCATGTTTACTCAGAAGTAAATCCCATTGAGTTGAACGTAACTTACTCCCAGGTAAATCATCTGAATAGAATTGTGACCAAAAGAAAAAAATTAAAAAGCACGTTTTTCTTTTGTAAAAATCCATGCCATCAGACTTTTTATATCCTTATTGTTTATCAAAGAGTAGCTCTTAACATTTACTTGAAGTGCAATCTTACTTGACCACTGCTGCATTTGTAGCCTTGCTGCTTATGTGGACCAGAACAGAAGATTTGGAGAGGCAGGAAAAAACCCTATTCATTGCCAGCTCCCAAGCTGGTGCAGCAAAGAGGCCCAGATTAGGGCTGTTGCTGTAATGTGATGGCAGTGGGACTGGCTCAGCATGCCGTGGTCCCTGTACTAGCTCAACCAAAGAAACACCCTGGGCAAGGGTGGTGGGGAAAGTCCCAATTATTATCACTGCAAAGATTCTGCTGGTGGAAGTGCATTAGTGCTCTCCTCACTAGTTTGGCTCTGCCTGTGACGGAGGAGGCAGATTCAGGTAGGGCTCGACAGAGGAACACTTCTGCCTCATCCCTACCCAGCATGGCAGATTGGGGGTTGCAATTTTTTTGCCCATGATAATTCACATTTAAAGTCACTTTTTCCAAAGCAAACAGCATTTATGGTCAGTTTCTTTCGTTTCGGTTACCAAATGCTATATAATTTTGTCAACTGATGAAACAGGACGTTTCCCATTAAGAAAATGTACATTGTGTGATGTGACAAGTCCACAGAAGTCTTTACCTGACATTCTTTTGCATCAAAATCATCACAGTTGCATTTTTAAATTGTGGGAGGGGGGGTTCAAAATTACTTGGATGCCCCTCTCTGCACCTGTCATATGTTACATGAAAGAGAGAAAACCTTGTGGTTTTGATTTTCTGCTTTAAGCTTCAGTCCATCATGCGTTGCAGAAGGCGTCAATGATTACCGATGTACTGCTTGCCCACCTGGATATGAAGGACAGTACTGTGAAAGGTAAGGAAAAGTATTGAGCACAAATTATAAAATAAAGACATAGCAACTAGGAAACTAACGGCAAAAGGAGTGATGGACAAACAAGCAATAAATGTGTGCTAAATTTGTCTAATCAGAAGAGGCCCATTGTAATGAGGGAATAAATTGCAACCAGGATGCGGGTGGCACTGTGGTCTAAACCATGGAGCCTCTTCGGCTTGCTGATTGGAAGGTTGGTGATTCGAATCCCCGCAATGGGGTGAGCTCCCGTTGCTCTGTCCCAGCTCCTGCCAACCTAGCAGTTCGAAAGCATGCCAGTGCAAGTAGATAAATAGGTACCACTGCAGTGGGAAGATAAATGGTGTTTCTGTGCGCTCTGGTACTCATCACAGTCCTCCGTGCGCAGTTTAGTCATGCTGGCCACATGGCCCGGAAAAACTGTCTGTGGACAAACACCAGCTCCCTCGGCGTGAAAGTGAGATGAGTGCCACAACCCCATAGTCGCCTTTGACTGGACTTAACTGTCCAGGGGTCCTTTAACTTTACCTAACTTTTATATGTTTTATTAAATAACTGGATTCGCATTCCTAATTCTCAGATGTGGTTATAATACAATAAGCTTATCTGCCCCCTTGTGACTCTGTGTGTACCATAGAATCAGAGCAGACTGCAGAAAGGTCAGCTGGGCAGTGATCACATATCCCAGCACTTTGGGGTCCTTTATGGGCTGGCAGCAGAGTGCAGCCCCTCCTCACTGGTATGGGGAACCAAAGCAGAAGCTCCAGTACTTCGTGGAAAACAAGGGAGGAGCTGTGAAAGAAAAGCAGGACCAGGAAAATGTTACTGAACTCACCCTTGGTTGGCAGAGGGTTGCAGGTAGGACAGAGTAGATGGCCTTCATTCAGGCAGTGAAAAGGCAGGAGAGCAGAAGGTGACCAACAAGACCTGTATGTTGCTGCTCCTACCAGTGAACAAGGAAGCACTGTGTCAAACAAGGTGGAGCCAGCAAGACTTGAATAGAGCTTTGCTCTTCATCTTCTGAGTCTGCAGGTGTTAACTTCCATCTCTTGGAAGATTATCGATAGGTGGTTTTCTGCCATGGTGAGACTGTCTGCCTACGCTTTGCCTTCCCATATCTGATAGAAGGAACCATTTTTCTCCATAGCTGAAAGTCTTACCAGGTTCCTACCTCTCTTTTTGTCAGTTGCCATCCCCTTGTTGAATTTCTGTGATGCAGAATGACTGCAGTGGGCTAGGTTGGATCTTGTTATTGGTAACCCTGGAGATGCCTCCGGATTGTTATGACTTTGCTATTCTTAGGAAGGGCACTTGGGGATTATATGGGGATTAAACAGAACCAGCTAGTGACCTGCTATATCTCCAAGCTATTGGGACCTGTTGCTTAACATGCTGAAGCATTTGATTATTAGGACATGCTAGAACTCCAAGATGAAAAAGTTACTGGGTATTAGTTGCAGGCCTCAAGTAGACTGTGTGGGAGCAAGCCTCCTTTGTAAGCTTATATTGAATAAAATTTCAGTGCAGCCTCTTTTTTCACTGTCAGATTAGCATTCCAAAAGCCATCATTGTTCATTTGTATAATCACATTACTGCATAGCAGTTTGATGGAGGTGTCTGCAATAAAGCTAAATGTTTAACATGATCTTAAGTAGAAAGATAGGACGATATCGACAGAATGAAATTCACTGAAGACAAGAGTTGCTCATAGGAAGAACGAAAAAAGGAGATATGTGATGAAAGAAAGTGCTTTGCTCACTTATGCCTCCCCTGCCAATGGCAGCCACCCCTCCCTTTTATACTTTGTCAAAAGTGTCACCCATCACCTGCCTGTGCTACCTGTGCTACCTCACAAGAACCACCACCTCCCTCCAGAACTTGCAAAAAAAAACCCCTCCCCCTGGACCTTGCCAAACCTCTCGATAGATAGATAGATAGATAGATCTCCAGCCTAACCTTCTATGATGATTCCTCCACAAAAACTCATTTACCCCAAGTTCATAAAACTAATTTAGTTTTTATTGTATTTTTGCAACTTGTAGATGTTCACCTGGGTACACTGGGAACCCAAGAATTCCTGGTGGATCTTGCCAAGAATGTGAGTGCCATCCATATGGTTCTCTGCCTGTTCCCTGTGATCCTGTCACCGGACAGTGCACGTGCAAACCTGGATCTACTGGCTGGAAGTGTGCAGGATGTGAACCCCGGCATGCTCGAGAAGGCATAGCATGTGTTTGTATGTATATTAACAGTACTTCTGGATCTTGGATGGCTTGTTTTGCTTTTCAGAACGTGAATCGTGTTTTTTCAGAATTTTACTGAGAATAGGCACTGCCCCTCCAATATCCCTAGAATCATGTCCTTTCTCTATCTTCCATGTCTTGAACTGCTGGTATTGGTGAGACCCAAACACAGAGAGTGGGAAACAGTTCTGCTCATACATGGGGAGGGAACAATAACGTCTGACAGCAGGCTCTTGTGCTTTACAGGGTGCCACTTTGGAAGCTCCTTTGGGCTCTAGGGTGGAGTAAATAGGGAGGTAGTTACTATTTGAAGGAAGGAGCTTAAAAGCTTCATGTATATGATCAAAACAGAAGATCACACCGGGCTGAACATGGAGCTGCCTTATATCAAAACTGTCCATTATACTGCCAGCACCTCTCCAGAATTTCACAAGGGGATCCATCCCAGTCCCTATTGGAGATTGAACCTGGGTCCATTTGCATGGAAATATGTGGTCAGCTGCTGAGAAATGAGCTTTCCCATTGTTTGAATCTCATCCAGTGGAAGGAGTAAGATGGATTTTCAAACCCCGCAAAAATATACTTTTTAAAGCTTCTATCATGGTTTTCACAGATCCTTTGACAGGTTATATGGGATTTATTTAATTTTTATGTACCCTCCTAAATATTGATCAACTCTGTCATTTTCTGATTAATATTTTCGTGGAACGTTGCCTTCTCCAGCTCCCCTAGTCATGCTGGTTCACACATGCCTAATAAAACACAGAGCTGGGTGAAGGAGTACAAGATGTTGAAGGCTGTACACTTTGATAAAAGTATAAAAATAACCACCATTTCAGCACTGACAGCACTGATAGATTTCTCCAGCATCGCTCTTCTGTGTAGATTGCCTTCTCTTTTATTATTGCTTGAATTCTGGTCACTGTGAAATTGATCCTGTATTTCTGCTTTCTGTCCTCAGCATGTGACCAATTTACTCTGATTAGCTACACTTAAGCCTATCAAAATGATAATCAAAAATTACATTGCAGAATCTGCTTTTGGATGGTTAGTCCATTCCCGTCAAAGACAAGGACAGTCACAGGTGAAACGTGAATGCAAAAATAGAAAATTGCAATTGAATAAGGACTCATCTGTGATGTTTGCTTAATGTGTTGCTAAAAACAATGGGAACAATTCTGAAGAAGTTAAAACAACGCCTGCTTGGATGGTTAAACCATCACACTATTAGAATAAATGTGAGAAGAGGGCAAGGACCTGCTGATTCTGCTTCCTCTATCACCTCCCCATTGTCCCATCATCCTCCACACATTGGAGGAGAAGGTCTGGCCTGCTGTAATTCTAAAGCTCTGTGTGGCTTAGAACCCTGATTGTGCAGGTACAACAGGCTTTCCACTTTGTCCTCCAGGCAACAATGGGGGTGGCATTTAATTTTCATGGTTGGCAACATAATTTGCCAAGCATAGAGTTGGCAAAGCTGTTTTCTGCAGGGTTCAACTAAGCCAGGCATAGGCAAACTCCGGCCCTCCAGATGTTTGGGACTACAATTCCCATCACCCCTAGCTAACAGGACCAGTGGTCAGGGATGATGGGAACTGTAGTTCCAAACATCTGGAAGACCGGAATTTGCCTATGCCTGAACTAAGCATTTGAATCCCCCACAGGTAACTCAGTCACACAGCCAATCCACTGGTCTTGAACTCACTGCCTGTCAACTGATGGGCATTGACTGCACCCTACTTCCTGCAAGGGTCAGCTGAACAGTCAAATTTCCTGTGGAGAACTTGGTTTGCAGCCTGTCAAGCCGTATCTGTATCTACCTCCCCCCCCCCCCACCTGATAGGGTGTCAGATGTGGGCAGATGAGAGTGGTTTTCGGGAAACAACCTCGCAAGCCAAATTGGGACCCATTTCAGGCCATTCCATTTGGCTGGTGGGCCAGAGGTTCCCAACCCAGCTTAGAAGGTGACCCACGCTCTGAATTCAGTTAGCGTTCAGATGGCAAGGGCTTGCTAAGCAGTGAGAGGCAGCTTTCTGCCATGATTGAGGTTCTTAGGATTCTGGCCTTGGAGAACACTTTTCTTTTGAAAATGACTGATGAGCTGGGCAAGAGATAGGGCAGTATCCATCTTAAGTGCATTTGCTGGTGCAAAGCCTTCTGGTTACACAACAGAACTACCCCTCTCCTCTCCCCACAAACACTCCCAAAATCTGCCACGGAGGCTTGGAGGGGAAATCAGCTTCAGGCAGGAGGCATGGGGCGAGAAGAGGGAGCAGAACTTCCATTATGCAACCAAAAGTCCTTGCATTAGGACAAGCGTGGGGATCCTTTGGCTGCCCAGAAGTTGCTGAACTACAACTCCCAACAGCCCCAGCAAGCATGGCCAATGGCCAGGGATGGTTGGAATTATAGTTCACCAACATCTGGAGGGCCAAAAATTTTCTACACCTGTGCTATGGGAAGCAATTCATTAGATAATGCACATAAGATTTAGTTTTCTTTGCAAGCGGTTTTTTCTTTTTTAAAAAAAGACTTCCTTGTTTTAACAAACATGCTTTCTTGTGAGGCATGTCACATTTAAGGCAACTCTGAGGTGTGCTGTATTTGGTAAGTGAAGCAGATTTGTGAGGAAAAGCTTGTGCTTGCTGCTAACTCTTTACTGAAACATTGCATGATTTTTTTTTTGTCTTTCATGTGTGCACAGCAGTAATGATCTGGACATAATGCTGCATTTTCTAATAGTGAACACAAATTTATACTGACAGTTTTATATATTAAACCATAGAAATATTTAGTCATGTATAAATTATGTAATTAGAGCCTTGAAACGTTTTCAGTACGTTCCAGGCTGCATATTGGAGTAACATTCCTCTGTCTCTTTTACTAAATTGTGGAACTTGCTACATCTTCTCTTTTCAACCCAATTATCTAGCAAGAGGTGTTAATGCATGATGAATGTTCAGTGTGCACGTTATAGGCAACAGTTGCTTGTTCATTCTGAATATTTTCATGTCTTTATAAGCCATTCAGGATTTGTTTTTTGTTTTGTTTTTCCTATCATGCTGAATTAAGTTGGTTTTCATTTGCATCCCATTTTGCTATATTTATTGCCAGCTATTTCAAGGTTAACTAGAAAAGGGTTACTTAAACAAAAGAGTATACATCAGTGTTAAGTAGGGAAATCTGTTAGTATGCAGCTATCTGTTGGTCCAGCACAACAAAGTATTTTTATATTTTTTTTTAGGATTCTAGGTCTTTCAAATAAAACGGTATTCTACTATTTATTTGATTTATAGTTTCTGAATGCCTGCCTGACAGATCTGTCTGACTCCTTGACCAACTAGAATAGAAGTTGGTATATAAAACACAGAGCCCAGTGTTAAAACTATATGTTATTTATGGAAATGTGCTTTCTCTTTGTGTTCCATACGCAAGCACACAAATGAGAAGACTTGCACCACTAATAGGTTTTTCTGATGTGCATGCATAAAGTAGAAAATATTGCCCCCTTACTCAAGCAATTATAGTGCACTTCAGTTCAAGCAACAAATTAGTGGGAGGACTGTATGGAGTGGAAAGGAAAAAGAACTTAGTGAGGAAAGGAAGGAGCTGAAAATAACATCTCCGTGCTTCCTTGTGCAGCTTGACAGTTGCCTTCTCATTGCACTAAATCAATTTGTCTCCCATCCAATGATTTTCCTTGCTGTTGTTTCTACTTCTGCAGCTAAACGGGAGCTTTTAGTTCCATGCTGGCTGAAGCAGCATCATAGCTGCTTATATGAGAAAGAGTTGACATGAATTTGACTGAATGCCAAGAAGTATAGGAAGGGATAAAATTTGTGCATAGCCCCCCATCCTGCTCAGTATGGTAGTAGAAGTAATATATTACTTATACCCCAACCATCTGTCTGGGTTGCCCCAGCCACTCTGGACGACTTCCAACCTAATAAAAAAACAGCAAAACTTCAAACATTTAAAAATTACCAATACAAGGATAACTTCAGCTGTCTTGGTGGGGGCGGGGGGAGTACAGTTTTGTGTTTTTATATACACATTTAAACAGGGGCTCCAAAAACTACTCTGCTCCCAAGTCATTTCAAAGAGGCTCTACAATGGAGTCCTGTGGTTAACTCTTGGCAGCCCTTGACTGGTCATAATGATTGAGTTTTGGAGAAAAGACTGGAGGGAAGATTATCATCTGTGGTTAATGTCTTGAGTAAGGGCTCTAGAATAATCCCAGTTAGTGGTTGTGGGTGTACCATTATTTAAACACAATCCTTAATCATCTGTACAGTGGTACCTCGGGTTTCATACACTTCAGGTTACATATGCTTCAGGTTACAAACTCCGCTAATCCAGAAATAGTACCTTGGGTTAAGAACTTTGCTTCAGGATGAGAACAGAAATCATGCTCCGGCGGCGCAGCGGCAGCAGGAGGCCCCATTAGCTAAAGTGGTGCTTCAGGTTAAGAACAGTTTCAGGTTAAGAACGGACCTCTGGAATGAATTAAGTACTTAACCCGAGGTACCACTGTACTGGGAAGGTCTGTGGTTCTGCAGCCCTTCTATGCAACCCATGTGTTGCAAACACGAGCAAGCCCTTAATTCTACCGATGACAAAAGGGCAAATTGTTTTACATGCATACATTCTGCTTTAAAAATTTGAATTAAGGTAATTTTAGATTGTCTAGATTAATTTTCCTATGGCAGAGACTTTTATTATTAGTCTCCTTAATGAGAACATTATGATGTCTCATGCATGATTGCATTATTCACCTGCTCTTGATTCTCAAGTTTATTTCCCTCCTTATTCTTCACTTCCAAGGTCTTACCATTTTGCTTTAATTTCCCAGTGTGTTTTGTACTTCTCCATTTCTACCACCTTGAGCCCACCAGTCTCCTGCTCTCTTACCATTTTTTACACCATGCTCCCTGGTTATCCTTATCCCCGGAATGGTCTCATTGGCATAAGTTTGTCCCTCTCACAGTTTCACCACCCCACCCCACCCCGATGCTGTACCCCTACTGTAGTGCTGCCTTCTGACATCCATGCATTGTGTGTGGTAGTCTGCAAAGGATCCATACATACACTTGCAGTTTGGGTGCCTGCACAACTGGGTGTCCCAGCCATGTTTATATACTATCCCAGGAAAACTGTGAGTGCCCTACATGCAAGTAATGTGTGAACAGGGCTTCCCTTTTCCCTTTAGGCCCCAACTCAAAAGTCCCATTTCTTTTATGAAGCCACACTACTGGCATTAGTCCCAATCAACAATTGAATTTAGCCATTGTGAATTAAATGAATTTGCTTGCATTCATCCTTGTTGCCCATGCCTATGCCCACCCATCCCCATGTTATCTCTTCCCTCTCTCCATCCAAATTGAGATTATAAGCTCCTCTGGACTGTGACCTGTGGTTTGCTTTTGTGACTTTATAAAATGCACTATATACTGAATTCCCCCTATACAAAAAAGCAATAGCTGAAAACACATTGTAAATCACAAAGCCCTGTTTTCAAGTTGTTGACAATTAGATATCCCATTTTATCCCATCTGCTGCTCACATCTTTGTTTCCCTTCCTTTTATTGCACCATGGGTTTTTAAGGCGCCATTTATTGGAGTTTAGTGGCCTTATATTTTGGAGAACTTTATGGGCACTGTAAAATATTTCTGAGTTGAAATACCAAGCATCTGCCTCAAATATTTAGCAAGAATAAATATTCTTTACTGTCCTTTCCCACAGTTTGTGATGACGAGTGCACTGGAGTCCTGCTTCGTGACTTAGAATCTCTAAACCAGATGGCTTTGAGTGTCAATCTCAGTGGCCCGCTACACCCTCCATATAAAATGCTTTATTCGTTTGAAAATACGACCCAGGAATTAAAGGTATTCTCAAAACCATCACCAGCTTTAGATTTCACATCTGGATAGAGAGGCCAGCACACATGTTTTTGTTGGCATGTGAGATTATGTTTAGATCAGGATGGGTGGGTGGTGTATTAATGGTTTGATTACTTAGTTTAAGCATGCCACAGTGGTTAAATAGCTATTGCAATAAATTATTAGGAGGATTAATAAGTAGAAGATGCTATAGTAATTCATGTTTCTTCTCTTGGACGGAAGGAAACAAAATGCAATGAAATGTGTGCCGTTAATGTCACAAAATGACTCTTAACATTTGATAAAGAAAAGCCACATTACATGTTTATCAGTGCAGTGTCTACTCAGACCCATGAATATACTACTTGCCCTCTTTTATGAACATGCTTTATGTGTCAGCAGCGGCAATAATTAAGGTCAACAGAGCAGCTTCATTCAGGAATGCGTTATTTCTGAAATCCATAATGTAAAATGTTTGACTTTATTTCCTCAGCATTTACTGTCACCTCAGCGAGCACCAGAGAGACTCCTTCAGGTGGCGAAGAAGAACTTGGATACTCTTGTGACAGAGATGGATGAGCTTTTGACAAGGGTGAGCCCAGAGGGTAAAGGGTTAGATCCCCATTTCATTTTTAAGAAAAGTGTTTCAGGGCACATTCTTATGTTACTGGAGCCACTTCCCAAGGACCCCATCTCATGTTGTTATGCACAGGGCCGTCTTTAGCATATGCACCGCCGGGGTGCAAAGATCCGCCCAGCGCCCCCAAATTTAGTTTAGCCCCCAAATTAACTTTTATTATGCTTATGTCACTATTATCATTTGATAAATGGCGCTCGTGCCTGCGCAGCTCCAAAAGGAGTTTTTTTGTGTGTGTGTTTTTGTTTAAAACCAGCTTTTCTAAAGAAGGCAAAGAACACATTGGGAGTCAGTGTAAAGACTCCACACATATGAGGTGTCTGAAAGATGAGACAGGCGGGCATTGTGCACATGTGTGGGAGAGCCATCTCGGGCAGCCTTTTGTTGTGGGAGCAACCTTATTTCTAGAGGAGCTGGGAGGGCCCTTGCAAGTGCATATATACAAGTTCTTCTTCCGGAGCCTGTGCACACTCCCATCGCTAGATAGGCACAGTGGCGTAGCGTGGGGGGTGCAGGGGGGGCCGGCCGCACCGGGCGCAAGATCTGGGGTTAGGGCAAATCCACGGGTTAGGGGGCGCAAATCCACGGGTTAGGGGGCGCAAATTACTTGTCTTGCCCCGGGTGCTGACAACCCACGCTACGCCACTGGATAGGCACGTTCTCTTTCTGTCTGTCTCTCCCTCTTTCTTGTCACTCCCCCTCCTCCAAGCTTTGGTGAGCAAGACTTTCCAGAGTGCTCTCCCTGCAGCAGCATTAGCAGGCAGGTGGCGCGAGATCAGTCGTGTCAAAGGTTTTGCTGACTCCGCTGCCGCATAGCAGCTCAATAAAATACACTTAGGCGACTTCAGCGGCAGGCACCTGGCACCCCCCAGAATTCTGCACCCGGGTGCCCCGCACCCCTTGCAACCCCAGGTAAAGACGGACCTGGTTATGCCAATGTCTGTATGCAGGGTGTTCTAAAGCTTCAAGTGTTCTAAAGCCCCATACAAGCAGCATCATGTGAAATGAGTGGGTGCAAATGCCCCAGTCTCTACCTCTGTTGTTGCCAGGGTCACCCTCCATGGCTTGAAGGGTGGACTTCTCAAACGTGGAGCCCCCTGTTCTTATGGAGGCTCTCCTTGCTATTTAGAACTCTGATTGCCTCGGTTCTCCACCACACAATGCTATTCAAGTGAGAGGTTTTAATGCCTGAAGAGGGCTAGGAAGTCATGTGGTATGGGTGGTAATAGGGATACTTCACACACTGCTCTCAAGGAGAACGTGACACAATTGGTGTAAGAATGGTGTTCAAATGATTCTTTGGTTGATTAAGAAATAAAGCCTCTGCTATTTGTCATGCTATTTGGGATGTGGGTGGCGCTGTGGGTTAAACCACAGAGCCTAGGGCTTGCCGATCAGGTCGGCGGTTCAAATCCCCGCAACGGGGTGAGCTCCCGTTGCTCGGTCCCAGCTCCTGCCCACCTAGCAGTTCAAAAGCACATCAAAGTGCAAGTAGATAAATAGGTACCGCTCTGGCGGGGAGGTAAACGGCGTTTCCGTGTGCTGTTCTGGTTCGCCAGAAACAGCTTAGTCATGCTGGCCACATGACCCGGAAGCTGTACGCCGGCTCCCTCGGCCAATAAAGCGAGATGAGCACCGCAACCCCAGAGTCGGTCACGACTGGACCTAATGGTCAGGGGTCCCTTTACCTTTACCTTTATTTGTCAATATCAAGATGTGTTTTGCTCTGGTGCTACGATTAGACACACAGGTGGCCCAAGACATTTTCACGCCTGAAGCAAGATGCCATGCTGCTGCCCCCACCATGTGGGGTAGGGACGTAAAGCTGTGCAAGGGCTTCGCCCTCAAGCAAAAGCCATTGCAAAGCCTTGCTGCCTAGCACAAGGGTGGGGCAAACTCTGCAAGGGCTTCTTCTTGGCAAGAGGGGACGCGTTCCACAGAGCTTTGCCACCAGTCGCTCTCCACTCCTAGGGCCAAATGGGCCAAACAAATACTCTGAGAGCCTCACATAGTCCATCAAGGAAAGTAGAATTAAAAATAGAGAGCAATGGGAAGGGGTGTCCATTCCAGATCAGAACTCTGGCTTGGGAGTGGAGCTTCCATTCTTTGTTCTTTCTGTGGTCCTGTCCTGGATCAGGTCCTGTGAATTTAAGTGGCCCAGGTTTAAGTACAAAGGTGTTAGACAGTGACCTTGGTTTATTTCAACAGCTAATTAGACACCATCTCAGCTGCTTTCTCATTCTGCCTAAGGGTTATATAAGTGTACGTTGAAAGCTTATTTTCTACTATAATAGAGGCTGGTCAACCTTTTTTTGACAAGTATCAGCTGTTTTGTACCTGTGTCCTACACCATGCAATTGTGTCAATAGCCAGAAAAATAGAATGAATAGAATGTGATTTGTCACAAAGTAACACTGTTATTTTCTACCAAGGGCTGCTTTTATAAAGCCCTGGAAGGAAGATACAGGCAAGGCTTTGTTTCGCTTTTACTTCAGTTTGTCTTTTTTTATATTTGTGCTAGCATTTGTCTGACCTGTGGAAATAAAATAAAAACACTTTTGTTTATTCCAGTTTGTAATCCAACAGAGGCACAGCCAGACAGAGAAAATCGTGTATTCAAATCAAATCTCAGTTATGACTTAGAGCCTATCAAGCAACCTTCATTTAGAAGAGATGAGGGAGAAATCTTGTTATTAAAAACGCCTTTATTTTGTAGGCAGTAAAGTTCTCTTGAGATGACACCTCTGTTGTTTGTTATTCCTTTTATTAGTAAAGACTCCAAACTGTGCAGAAATTGGAATTTCATTAGTCAATCAGGTAGTAAGAATTTATATTAATATAAAGTGTGCCACCTAGTGGTGAAGTAGCCTAGGTCTTATTTCAACCGTGATTTGGTTTAGGTGCTTGTTTGAACAACGGGAGAAGAACCTGGGAGGGAGGTGAATGATTTAACTTGGAGGTTCAACATTTTATATATATAAAAAATAAAAATTGTATCCTTGATGCTGGGAGATAAAAATCCCACTTTGTAAGTAAACACTGCTTGATATAACACACTGTATTTTAGAGAAAATGAGTGAATGTCTGTTCCCTATCAGAAACTGGGAATAGCAGGTCTTAGGCACTATGCCTCTCTCAAATCCATAAGATGTTGATGGTTCAAATCAATAAATCCCCTGTTTGTTGAACACAGAATCTCAGTGAACCAGTCAAGCCCTGTCTGCAGGGGTATAGTTACCAGGGATAGATCTTTTAACTGTTAGATCATGAGTTGGCAAACTAAGGCCCCTGGGCTGGATCAGGCCCACCTGGGTCCTAAATCCGGCCCACACCACAAAGCCAGAACCCACCACGAAGCCGAGACTCCCGGTGATGGTGATGGGAGGAAGTGGTCGAGCGGCGGTGGCTCTGCCAGTCAAACGCTGTGCCTGGTTCACCTCAGCGGCATTTGATTGGCACAGACGTCCCCCGCACCGCACTGAGGTAAATCAGGCGTGGTGTTTGATTGGCAGAGCCACCTCTGCTTAGCCTCTTCCTCCCGCCGCCGCTGCCCTGGTGCTCCTGTGGGCCAGAGAGCGGAGCGAATGAGCTTCACGAGAAGCAGCGGCGGCAGCAGCCCCTGGGAGGGTAAGCACAGTGCCTTCTTTCTCTAGGCGGGGAGAAAGCCCGTTTCACACCACCACTGCCAGCCCTTCAGTGAATGAGGCAGGTGGCAAACCAAGAAGGCAGCTGGGGCTGGGGCTGGGGCTGAGGGTGGAGAAGGACTACTTGCCCCCAGTGGCGTAGCGTGGGGGGTGCAGGGGGGCCGGCCGCACCGGGTGCAACATCTGGGTTTAGGGCAAATCCATGGGTTAGGGGGTGCAAATCCACGGGTTAGGGGGCGCAAATTACTTGCCTTGCCCCGGATGCTGACAACCCACGCTATGCCACTGCTTGCCCCCCTCACAGTGTGCATAGGAATTCGTTTTTAAAAAAAATAAAAACATAGTCCGGCCCTCCACAAGGTCTGAGGGATAGTGGACCGGCCCCCTGTGGAAAAAGTTTGCTGACCCCTGTGTTAGATGGTCAGGCTAAGAAGCAGAATAAGAGTGAGGAGGAGGAAACAGGACTGCAGCATCAGATATGCATGCTCCACGTCTTGCCCCCCATCTTACAAAAAAATGCTGTCAAGTACGCAGTTTTTATATTTCCCCCAACTATCAGCAGTCAGTTGCTCAAGCCTCAAGCCTTCTCCTTTCAAATTCTTGACCCCAAGTTGTCAGCACATGGTCAGAGAGACGTTAGCCCTGTAACACTGGTGAAAACTATACTGTTTAGACAGAACCTCTCTAACACAAGTTTTCTTTGTTAACCTGTCAGTAGATATTGATGTTTTATTGATAATTTTAATGTGGATTTTATTCTCATATTTTGTACTCTGCCTTGAAATATTTGGGGGGTGGATTATGGTTACATCAATAAATAAACACGTTTTGATCTAGGGTCTTACTCTGGAATGAAATTGCACTTGCAGGGACCAGGGACCTTATAGTTCTGAGGAGATTATGTATTGTAGGCCTTGATGTGCATGTTCAGCCAGTTCTGTTCTGTAACACAGAAATAACAAACTTCATGAGGTATCTAGCATTTTCCATTGCTTCTTTTCTGGTAGCAGTGTGTACTTTTCTAAGCTAAGCATTGATTCCTCCCTCATAGCATTTAGAATGGATACATAGCTTTAATGTTGAAAGCATTAAAGACTTTGAGAAAACTAAAGGTACAAAAGTGGAAATGCAGTCTATAAGCAAAAGGTAGGGTTTATTCTTTGACGCTTGTCTGGAGGCATCAAAGTTTTCTTATAAAAGAAGGCGACACATGAGTACATGCATACATTATATTCCTTGATGTGGAAAGAACTTACATGAATGAATAGTTCATAAAAACATAGGGTTGCATCCAGTGTTTAACATGGCCCTTCAAAAATCAATGGGCATGACTAACTTGGGTCCATTAATGTCAATGGGTCTGCTTTGAATAGAACGTAGTTGGATGTAACCCATACTCAACTTATTAAAAAGCATAACAAGAGTGTAAACAGCCTGTGAAGTATCCATTGCGAGAATGATCTGGAGTGTAACTTTAGTGTTCTGTAAGTTACACTGAAATCAATAGGGCTGAAGTGGCTAATAAAACACTAAAACCTTCATGGTTTCAATAGACTTCAGTACTTTCGCCATGGATGGAGCCTGACGTGTGCTAAGAATGATAGCTTGTGAATGAAGTCAAAGAAAAAGAATGTCATCTGGGATCTCTTTGTGTCCTGTTCCAGTATGTGTTCTAAGAACCCAGAATAAAGCCTCGGATGCCTCTTTAATGGTAGAAGGGAGTAATAAAATGTAATTGTGTACTTGGGAAGACTGTGTGTCACTTCCAGTATATCTGATCAATAATTCATTGATTGCCTTTTGCTTGAGGTAAAGTTTCCAAGTAGATTCAGACAGATGGAGTATCTTCTTGTCATGTTCATTAATTACACGTTTCTTTAATCTGTATCGCCAGGCGACCAAGGTGACAGCAGATGGGGAGCAAACTGGGCAGCACGCTCAGGCAACTAATGAGAGAGCGAAGATGCTTGGACAGTTCATCAAGGGCACCCTCCAGGCAGCAGAAGGTATCAGAGAAGGGGGAGGCAGGCAGGCAGTGCCAATAGCCTCTTGAGAAATGTAAAGCATCATGTGTTGGGACTAAGAACACGAAAGCACTGAAAAAGAGTACATGAGCCGAAAGAAATCAATCGATTAAAATGCTGGACTTCAAATCTGTTAAATGAAAAAAACCTATATAGCCAAATAATTGCAGACTTCCTGCAATCTAAGGGGTACCGTTTGCTACAACTGTTGGCAGATTGGCAATTAAAAGCACAGAGTAGCAGAAAAATTGAAGATTCTCCTTCAGGGATGTTCAGGTTCTTGAAGAATAGCTAGTATGATTAAATAACTAATGGGGAACTTCTGCTTTGCTGTTGTTTATTTTCAAGGCAGTGAAAATTACATTTGGGAGGAGAAAGGGGTGGGGAAAGTCCTCTGTTGTTTTAGCATTCTGTGTGGTGCATTAACGGTACATTTTTAATTTCTCAAAATGGCTTTAAAAATGCATTACTACTTACTGTTAATGAACATCTGCTATTTAGCATTTGCAGATGACAGCTAGCCATACATATGCGCTGGGACTTAGGCATTATGCCCCTGCAAGGTGCATGATTTTCTGAACTTTAAATTACAGTTGAGAGCCATAACTAAAGGTATCAAGTCATTTTGGGTGGGGGGTTGAAAATAAGAGAACACCGTGCATAAGTAATAAACAAAAAGGGAGCAAAACAACCACATTATTATAAACTTGGTACAGCACAGTCATTGTTTGAATTTAGATTTCATAGTCTGGCCTCCGTTGTTCTCTTCCTTCCTGTTCCTAGTTGATCTTTTATTTTCCAGCTAAAGTAATCAGAACTGCCTGCAATTTTCACTACTCCAATCCACCTAAGTGCCTGCTCAGCAGCCATAGCTGCACAACTAAATCCATAGCCAATAACCTATTGGCTGTTCAGTGGCATAGGGAGAATACAAGGGACTAGACCCAGTCACCCTCTTCCCCCCCCAAAAAAAAACCCCAGATTGGCACATCTACACACACACACACACACACACACACACACACATATATATATATATATATATATATATATATATAAGATCCCACACACCCAGCCCTGAAAGCTAAATTAAGAGGCGAGAACCTTGCTGAAGGCCTTCTTTGCACAGGTGATTCTTCATTTAATAAGAAATATTGGAAAGGCCCTTAGTGAGACGGGGGGGGGGGGAGGTGACCTGCAATTTCCTGCTAAAAACCTGACAGCAGTTAATAGGAAATGCTTCTCATTGAAACCCTGGATAGCTGCTGCAAGCCAGAGTAGACAATTTTGGTCCAAATGGACAAAGTCTAACATAGTATAAGGCAACCTAGGAGGCTGTGTTTTCAATTTTCATGGTGTTACGAATGTCTCTTACATTCACAAAAACCTGGATACTAATAAATTAACATTCCTGTCCTAAATGCATAGATGATTATAGCATTCTTTTGGGGGAGTTTCCTCTGAAGCATAAGCTTCACACCATCCCAGACACTTAATTTGATGTAACGAGTCTTAAGTTCAGGCTCTCTAGCATTATTTATAGTATTATAATGTACCAAACATACAATGATGAATGCTTTATGTATACTGTTGACTTCTTGCTCTGCCCTAAGAAGTCTCCATACAATTATTTCTCAATCTATTGCAAATTAAGGATTGCCTCTAACAAACAATCTTTTAACATAATCGAGACCTTTCACTAAAATTATTTCCTCAGTCTCCAAAGTTTCACTATTTATATTGTCCCTGATAATAATTTAACCCCCCTGTTTGCTTCAAATCCCACCTTTTCTATAAAGCTTTTAGTACAGCAACCTAGTCCTCATATCCCACTCTAACCAAGCTTACTTATAGCCCAGTTCATGTATTCTAAATCCTGAAAACAATATAGGAAAGCTGGATTGAGCATACTATCTCTGCCCACCATGTCACTCTCCGTGAGGTGGAAGAATAACTTCTGAAACAGGAAACCTACTCTGTTCACAAGGACCTGTTTTGCATGATTTAGAACCATAGAAAATCAGGATTCTAAATCACACAGGAAAGCTACTTGAGTAGAGCAAACTCCTAACTTTGGGATTTATTCTTCCAAGTCATGGTAGGTGATTGGGGGTGGGGGGGTGGAGCAAACATCCCCACTCTCCCAGACATTCATATTGGGGTTTCTGAGTGCTTGAATATGGCTCAAGTATAACCAATAAACATATATTTATTGTGCTTTAATTGTTGTAACCCTCCCTAGGACCTCGGGGTGAAGGGTGGGTAATAAATGATAATAATAACAATCTTCTGTTTATCCCTGCTTCCATTTCCATTTCCTCCCCTTCCTCTGTTTTCCCTTGTCTCTCTTTGTTGATATATATAATTTGTCAACTTTTCTGCAGCTGCAAACGAAACAGCTTTAAAGCTGAATGAGACACTTGGAACCCCAGACAAGCCGCTGGACAAAAGCCTTCAAGAATTGCAGAGGGATGTTGACAGAATGATGGCATTGCTCAGGAAGAGAAAGCTGGATGTCCAAGAGAAGGCAGCCCAAGATGAGCTAGAGTGAGTAGCAAAGCAATAAATATAAATGAGTTAACAAATAAGTTCTAAAGAAAATGACTGTAATCTATTCAGATGTCAGTGGAACTTGAATTTTCAGTAGTGGTTCTGGTCCACTCAAATAGACAATGAAGGCAGGGATAATAGTAAGGATTTATTTTCTGATTCAGAAAACTCATAGTCATTTCTCAGCATTGGAAGATTTGCTCTAAGTAGCCAAAAATGATTAAACTTACCCAGAACCTCCAAAAACCTGGTTTGTACTGGCATTTTTGGATACTTGGAGCCTTCAAATTTATTGTCTGGATTAATAGCTTTAGAAAAGCACCAACAGTAGTTGCCTGAGGTTATCTCATACACACCCAGCTATGCTGACCTGACCACTTCTTCGACCGTGTTCCTAGAAATAAATGTTGGAACAGTGAGGCACTGGGCAGGTCCATCTATTTCACCTGTACAGAATAGCTCTTTTTCAAGCACACAGATCTATTTGCCAGCAAACATATTCCCATAGATAAACTGTTTGTTATCGAAAAGATCCCCATTACTATTTCCACATTAATTTATGTCTGATTTCATGTCATTCTTTTCCCTTTGCAGTTTCCCTTTTCATTCTAAGTGCATGACTTGAGAATAACTCCTATTGATTTTGAGGGAACTTACATCTGAGTAATGAGTTTAAGACCACAGTGTAACTCATTATATGTAACTCTACTCCTTCTAGTACAGTAGTTCAGTACAATAGATAGCTGACATAGAGTTTGTTCCATCCTTCAGACAAAACTGGAAAATACTCAGAATCTCAAGCCTATTCTGCTATTCTACACTGATTACTTTGAAATAACCAGTCAGATCTTTGGCTATAGTAGCATGTAAAATTAAAAACATAGGTGTACTGTGATTTTTTGTTTCGTTTTAAGGTTAAGAGTGTTCTATTTATTTCAAACAGGAGGGCAGGGGTGAGAAAGTAAAACAGGAATAACAGGACATGGGAGATAAAAAGGAATTAGTGTGTGAAAATATAGGGCAGGAGTCAACTAACCCATTCAATCAGAGCAAGGATATCTGCTTGTGCAGCAGGACTTTCCCTGTTTCCTCATTCTGTGTGGATGATATTGGTTGCCAGCTGGGTACTTGTAACATGGAATGGCAGCTTCAGTTGCATGGCCTCCATGTGTCTATTCCAGTGATCTGACCAATCCAGGAGCTCTCCAACTCCAAGGTAGTGCTGAAACTTGAACTAACCGGGGCCATCTTACCCATAGGCGCTAAGGGTGCAGGGCACCCGAGCGCCAGGCTCTCATGGCGCCAGGCTGAGAGTCCGGGCCCAAGAGTTGAGTTCGGGGAAGAGCCCGCCGATCAGTTGGAGTGCCGCGGCGGGCTCTTCTGCTGCGGACGGCTCTGTGCCGCGAGTTCGGGGGCGACCAAGCCAGCAAGACGCTAAGGTGGCTGGCTGGCTCTGCTCTCCTGCATGCCTGGGACTGGGCAACCTGGGGGAGGACACCAGGCAGATCTTTGCACCCCGGCGCTGCATATGCTTAAGACAGCCCTGGAGCTAACCACAACCTAGAATAGCATTCCATATCCATATTGGTTAAATAACACATCGGTTAAAGGTATGGGTTTTTTCATTCATTCAAATAGGGGTAGAATTGACCCCCCAAAGCCACAAGAGAAAACATAGATTTTTTCACTAATTTGAAGCACCACATGGCAACTTGCATTTCATTATGGTTGAAGACTATCTAAAACAATTTGTTAATGATTTCTTTATAGTGCTATCAGGGTGCATTTGACCCTGCTTGTAAACTGAAGGTTAATGAGAAGACTTCTGTTAACTTGTTGAAAAAACTATATGCAAAAAAATAAAAAATGAAGTTGATTGCAAACATTGGTTTGCAACTTTGCAAATCTGCAATTTAGGCCACAATCAGTCAACATGAAACCTCTTTGGAATAGCGTTTTTGCTTTGTTTTTGTCCTCCAAATTAAGCATGGCAAGCAGCAGAAAGTTAGATTTGCTGCTGATGTTTCTGGTTTGGATTTAGACATTCATCACATATTTATTTATTTATTACCAATATTACAGAGTTGGAATAAACACCCAGAACTGAGGGGATCCAGGCAATTTTGTACTGTGTTCTAATAATTTGTAAGAAAATCTAACCCGAGTCCATTTTAAAACAGACATCATAAGTACATGGAATCATAAGTATGGCAGGCATATTAACAATACCGTGTCTCATACTTTACAGAGCAGCAGAAGCCCTCTTAAAGAGAGTGAATAAACTGTTTGGAGATCCTAGGAAGAGAACAGAGGAGCTCAAAAATGAAGTCCGAGACAAGCTGGCAGACTACCAAGATAAAGTTGATGATGCTCTAGACCTGCTGAGAGAAGCAACCAACAAAATTAGGGAGGCAAATAGACTGTCTGCAATCAACCAAGGAAATATGACATCTGTGGAGGTGAGATGCCCCACTCTGACTGTCTAACTATCTACCACATGCAGATTCTCTCAGAATCAGAAATGTTTTTCCCTCTGCTTTTAAAACACTACAAGCAGATTTAAAATCTTGACAAATTAATTGACATGTTGTTTTAATTCCTAGTTGGGGGACTAAGTTAAATTACTATTGATGCCAGAATGAAATGAAATGGAACTTAAATTTTTACTCTAGTGAATAGTATGTGATCTACGCATGTGTATATTATAGTACAGATGGAATATAGCAACCCAAGTAGTCATGGCCCCAAACAATCATTGTTCTAAAATCTGTGTTGAGACTATACACAGACCCAGCCAATCAAGATTTAGTATTAGGATGGATATACTTCCTCATTCTGTCTTGTTCTCAAGTCAGGAATTAAATGGGCATATGTAAATTCAGATTCTAAATCAAACTACCCTATATCTTTTATTGTTAGCAACTGGTATAAATGATTTCTCTTGATTTAATTTTAATTGCGAAGTCTTGAAAGCACATTATACCATACATTAACAAGTGCTTAGCCATGACAGTAAGAGTGAAGTCAACCTCAAATGAAGACAAATGTTTCGGTTTCTTGTTTGTTTCAGTCTTTTCTGCCTCAAGGCTGTTATGAGTTGCATGATGCTAGCTTCCATAAAATACTTGGGGGGCCTGAAGGGCTAACCATCGCCATTCCCTAAAGGTAGATCAGTTGCTTCTTCAAGGTAGAGAGAAGGAAGATGCAGAAAATTAAAATATTTTCTTCTCTGTAGAATTTTATGATGTAATCATCCCTTTGAATTCTCTGTTTTAATCAGATTCCTCAGATCATGGCAAGCTCCCCAAAATGACATTTTTCACAGAATGCTGGAAAGATGAACCAGATGTATAGCATTTTACAATCACTTACTCAGCTTTGTATGCAATTTCCTAAATCTGATATTACAGAAGGTAGAAATCCTGAGGTTTCTTACAAACACTTTCCTGTACTTCATAACACAAAATAAGCAACAAAAGTGCTGCAAACACAATGTTTTATTAAATATAAAATATAAAAGCAAACGCATATTCATTTTGAGTCATTTTCCTCACATAAACAAATATAATCTATAGGAAAAGAAGCAAGCTTTAGAAGATGGACGACAGGCGGTCGAAAACACTCTAAAAGAAGGAAATGACATCCTTAGTGAAGCTAATGACCTTGCAAATGGAATCAATTTAGCTGTGGAGGTAAATATTATATGGTTGAAGGATGAGCACAAATATTTTATTTTACTATGTACAGGCAACAACCATTTTGCATGCGTCGAGTTGACAGCTGACACATGGGTCCATGTGAACGCGAAAGAAGGCAGAACGGTGGTGGAACGGTGGACATAATGGGGGTAACAGGGCAGGGGCTTCTGCAGGCTCCAGTGACATGCAGCAGCCAGGAATGGAACCCCCACACAAAATGGTTGCCGCCTGTATTTCTTACTATAAATGCATTTGCTGGTTTATAACTGCTTCAATTTGTATTCTGTTGCAAACCATTCTGTGGCCTTTTGAAGAAGGGCATTATATAGATTTAATTAATAAATAAGTAGGAGCAATAACAGTCAAATGTGATTTATATCTATTGGAAACTTTCAACTTTGCCATCTTCCCATGTATGTATTCCCATGATAAAATCTAAGGGTGAACCACTAGCTGTGGTTGCACAGAACCACATCTTACCAGGACACTGAAAATGTGCTGGCTCCCAGGGAGGAAACCACAATTGCTTTGCTCCTCCCTGTTTCTTTTAACTTAGTGCTGCATGGCAGCCAAGTCAAAGTTTGGCTTTTTGTGTTGTCCAAACCTGGGATCACAGAATTTCAGGGTTGGAAGGGTCATCTAGTCCAACTCCCTGCAATGTAAGAATCCTGCCCACAGCCGTCCCTGGGTAGGCTCAAACCACCAACCTTCTGGTTAACAGTCAGACACACTGATCCATTGCACCACAGCTTACGGTGGCATGTGAACCAGACCACAAACATTCTAAACTGTTGTGGAATTGATTTTGACACACACATGCTACACTCTGATGCATTTGTTCATGGGACAGAAAAAGTCACCATGCTTAGGATATATAACTGTCTTCATAAGGATGGGTGACATGCTCTGCATGGTTATTGGCCTGGAAAAGCCAAGTTAAAATCTGACGAATTTCGTGATTCTGATTTTCTCCTTGCCTTTGAACCAAACATTACAAGCTCCTAAAAGTCATAGCCAAGCCCCATCCAGAATCAGGAGTTACACTGGCATCTCTAGTCTTCACTCCTAATTCCTTTTGGACTACTCTGTGGTAATCTGGTGGGATAATTTCTCTTTCACAAATATCCCTGTTGTGCAAGGCAAGGCCTCATGTGAGTGCAAGACAAAGCAAGGTGGGACAAGATTCAGACAGGATAGAGGGTGAGGCAAGGCAAAGGCATGGCAGTGTTCAGACTCAAGGCAAGGCAGAGACTTGAACCACAAGCAAGCTGAAACCAAGTCTTTATATAGTAGCAGCAGCAGGTGCATCCTTATTTTTTAGCACTCCCTCTTATCATTAGCGCCCCCTCTGCTGACAAGTGCTGCTTGACTTAAAGGGGTCATCCTTCTCCAGAAACTTCCTACTGTGATGGAGCAGAGAAGCCTCGGGTCTTTGGGGGTCTTCTGCAGTGGAGGCCCCCAACCCAGAAGAAGGCTAATGGTCTGCTCTTGTGGCTCACTGGGGAAATTACTTTTCATTATGCCTTTAAAGCAATAAATAAATCTGTAGAAAATGATTTGGGGAGGAATAATTCCCCTTTATAGTTTCCTTTTGTCATCCACTAAATCTGTATATCTGACGACAGAGCCTGAAATAGTTGGGAGCCAAGCAGCCATGAGGATGATCGACATCCAGATGGGTAGCCACCTGGGGACCAGCTTATCTAGCAGAATAAATAATACATGTTTTTTAAATAAATGAATGGGTGTATAATGGTGCAGGGCTATGATTTCTGCGTTCAGTTTTTAAACACTTTCCTGTTTTGTTGCTCTTAGTATGTGGATGATGTCCGGGATACTATAAGTCCATTGACAGATAATCTAAGGGATAAAATAGATGATCTGTCCCAAGATATCAAAGACAGAAAGCTTCCAGAAAAGGTGCTACAGGCCGAGGCCCATGCTGCCGAGCTGAATGATTCATCTGCTATATTGGATGGGTATGTTAACCATGAGTTTGTTGTTTTGTATATCAACTTGATTACACTGTTGGATTCTCTAACAGGCAGAAATAAATAACACCTTTTCTATTTTAAACATCTTTGAATATAGATCAGGGATTCCCAAACATCCTCGCCATTCAATCCTCAAGTTCTCACTAGTCCTAACATTGCCAAATACAAGACACAGAGCTCAGGTTGAAGTGTTTGCACTTGTCTTTTGATTAATGACAAACAGTCCAAAGAAAAAGTAGAGCTTCTGGCAGCATTAAGTTTATCAGAAACTTAGGTGAGCAGGCTTACTGACATCACATCTCCGACTTGTTTGCCCTTTCTGATTGGGATCCAGCTAGTAGGTTCATAGTGACAAGACACACCAACGGAGCCAAGTCTATCCAGCACTCAGTGGCGTAGCGTGGGTTGTCAGCACCCGGGGCAAGGCAAGTAATTTGCGCCCCCTAACCCGTGGATTTGCGCCCCCTAACCCGTGGATTTGCGCCCCCTAACCCATGGATTTGCCCTAACCCCAGATGTTGCGCCCGGTGCGGCCCGCCCCCCCTGCACCCCCCACGCTACGCCACTGCCAGCACTAAGTCCCGTTGAGTTCAGTTTACTCCCAAGTACTTGAATCCCAAGCTAAGGATTGCAGCCTTAGCTTGTGAAACTGCCCGTGGAGTTTTTAAAGTTATGTGTATTTTGTATCCTAACAGAATCCTTGACGAAGCTAAAAACCTCTCTTTCAATGCCACTGTAGCTTTTAAGGCCTACAGTAATATCAAGGATTATATTGATGAAGCTGATGGAATTGCCAAAGGAGCAAAGGCTCGTGCCAATGAAGCTATACAACTGGTAAGAGAAAATAATGTTTCCTTCAAAGAGTCTCCTTTTTATCATTCTGAAAGATGCCAAATATGCTTTTTATTAACACCTATTCAAAAGCATTACTCCACCACATTATTTGAGACTGGTACCTTTTTTTGTCAATTCCTTTGAATGTTTCCTTCTTTTTTTTAGTTTGTGTGGTCTCCTAAAAGAGAAAAATGAGTCAATGTCTTTTACACCGTCTTCATTTCAACACCAAGTCTGTGGTCTTTCTGACCTTCCTACAAAAACTTGTCAAGTCCTATTTACATGGTTTCCACAGTCTTTGTAACTGTTCCACTGTTTTTCTGTGCTGCATCTGCCCCTTACATGGTCATGTGCCCCACTGGTGCTGCACCTCCCTTTACAGGGCACAAATCATGGCACAATACATAATTATGGGCCCATCCACACTTCTGCTTGTCTCATGCCTAGAAAGCACAGGCCTGAGAGGTTTTCCACTTGTCCTGTTCTTTCTAGGCATGGATCCAAGAGGTTTTTCATCTATCCTGCTGCTTTCCCCAGGAAAACCTGCTGTTCAGCCCTGAATGGAACAAAGGTCAATCTGTAGTAAAAGCGACTGATGTTTTTGTCAGGAGGTCCTACACATGAGTAGGAGTCTGGCAGAGACACATGCCCGACTGGCATGTTCTCTCCCTCCTGGTCGGTTGGGAGCTTCAAATGCTTTCTCCAGCCCAAACATCACAGTGACTGATACCAAGAGGCATCAGCAGAGTATAGGCAGTCAGCATTCTGACTCAGTAGCGCAACTTTTTGACTAAACTACATTTATTTACATATACACACTCAGAGCATCGTAAATCAGCTCCTTCCTCTTCAGCATCAGACAGCAAAGAGAAAGAACAAAAGACAAAAATCCTACATCATGGAAACACAGTAATAAAAACATCCTGTCTCCTTTACTTCCCACAATGTGGAATGAAAACATACACCATCATGTGATAAAATGATGTGATAAAATTTCTGTGTTGCATGACTGCAACACAGAAAATGAATCCTAACAGTTTTTACATCAATAGTCCATGTAGTATGTGACAGAACACCAGGAAACAAAGACGATGTCAGGGACTGGCATGTCTCTGAAGAGTGTGGGGTAGAGGGAGGGGACCAGGAGAATGACCCAGGTGGGAGAGCCAGTGATTTATGAAGTTTGATGCCACCCGCCAGGCAGAAGTCAGGGAAGTGGGGAGAGTCAAGGCAGGCTGCAACAGAGAAAGGTGCACCAGAAGTGATGGAAGAAGAAGAGGCTGTTCAGCCAACAGATAGGTCAGTAGACTTCCCACCTTCGCCTGCCCTGCTGTCTTCTAGAAGCAGGAGGGGCTTGAAGTGGGAAGAACAGCAGCAACTTCCATGGGGGGGGACTTGCAGTTTGCAGGCCACCTGTCGGTGGTGGGGGTGGTATATAAGGAGGCAGGAGGGTGGGGTCTCCCTGTTGCTGTAACTGTTGTGCAGGGACTAGAGGCTAGAAGTGTGGGGGGGTGTAGCACAGTAGAAGCTGCTGTAAGTGCATTTCTTGTCAATAAAGGGTTAACTATCAGATGTGTGCCTTCCTTCGCTGGGGAGGACAGAACATCTGCTGTTGAACATCTGTCAGAAAAACAGTGACCTGTGGAATGTATTATAGAGGCAATAAGCTGTATCAGTCGCACATTAGTACTCAGGAAGGAGTCTACATAGATTGATTACAAGTGTGTGCAGTGTGACAAAACATAATATTCTACAGTTTCTGCAGAAAATATAATGATATTCACAGGCAAATGCACCATTAAAAGTTCCTAGGACCTTGGTAATCATCATCTCAGTAAACAAGAAAAGCAGTAGAGACTATATCCTAAGAAAAGAGAACAGTCGTGATTTGGGCTGTTAAGTGTCTCAAAGACCAGCTTGCTTGTAACGTCGTAGCAAAGAAGTAAAGTGAAACAGAAGAACGCTTACCAGTATCTACACCTGAAATGTGTTACACAGAGATCTAACTCCAGTGACAATCTGGGACTCACAGCCCTATTTCACATAGTAGAGTAATCTGCAAGTTTGCCACCAAATGGTTGTTTGCAACTAAGATCTACTCAGAGTATGCCCCTTGAAATTAAATGAACACAGCTAAATCAGGTTTATTTCAGTAGGTCCAATCTGAATCGAACTTAGTTGAATACCACCCAAGGTTTTCATGAAGCATTATAAAAAAAGTCAACTTCTGTACAAGGAAGTTTTCCAGTAGCAATTTGTCGATGTGCTGCTGCTGTTTTTTTATTCTTAAGATTATATTGTTATGAATGAACTAGTTGACTACAGCCCTTCCCTGCATGCTCAGAGGAATGACATACAACCCTGCCCTGCAATTACGTAGCTGCGTTGGGCAGTCAACAGCACCATATGCTATGCACATGGTGATCAAAGATCCTCTATTCATTTGCTTGTTCACTTCACTCCAGGAGAATTCACTCCTGTCCCTGGTATGAGATGCCTGTGGGCTTGGGGAAGAGCAGGTTCCTGGATTCACCAAGGGAAGAAATGGGGATGGTTGGGTTTTCATGCCTGTGGCAGCATGATTGTGCATCTGCTACTAGAATCCCTTTGCCTCTTGCCTTCTATTCACAATGGGCTTTGGATTTGTGGACTGCATTAAAGCTAAGAGCAGCCAACAGTTAAAAATCCTAAGAATCCTTAAATGAAGACTAAGTGGCAACTAGAAAGATAAGCAGTATTAAAATATGACAGATGAATTCGTCTCATGCCTTAAATGATGAATTCTTCTTTGCTTCTAAAGCAAAATAAATTCATCACAGATGAGGTATTTCCACTATTAAAGTAGATTTACATAGCCCATTACTTGTGTGGATGGCGATGGTAATCTGGGTTCTATCATGATAAAAGATCCAATTCAGAACTGAGGATCCTTAAAAAATAATAATAATAAAGGTTTAACATTTAGGAAATGCTGGTGTTTTATAAAATGCAGTAAAGCCATCAAGCTGTGAAAGGGTTTGGTGCTATATATACTATAATTACCTAATTATCGCTAACAAATTTGTTTTCTTTCTTTTTCTTATACAGTTTAATTCCTATAGAAGCTTCAGTATAGAGACACTGGGAGAGTATATCAATGTCACACGAAGGGAGGCAAGCGGGGGTAGGAGGGGGCAGCCCCATTGTGCAAGCAGAAGTCCCCAAAAATACACAGGCATAATTCTGCTGTGGGACTCATTCGCTAAATCCTACCTCTAATCTCTATACTAGACTATTTAAATTGTGAGGAAAAGTTTTATTGCTTTCATTAAGGCAGTGTTGGTATATTTATTGCTTGCCTTTTACTAGACTTTTAATAGATATCTCACAGTCCTCAGATTTCCCCCACCCCAAAGCTACTTTTACTCTACAATGCTTTGCTTGAGCAGCCGATATTCTTCTTACTCTATTCTGCCATGACTTAACTAGGCCATATTTCCTCACAGTCTTTCTTGTATTTATTCACAATCACAGTTGGTAATTCTTATTTCTTTCCTTTTCCATTTCTTGTTTGTTCTATTCTTAAGCTTTTGTAGTACAATACTGTTCTTACAGGATAATTCCTCTGATCTCAGGGTATCTCCAAAAGTTACAATTTTTCACACATTTTCATTTAGGGAAAAAGGTGAAAGTTGCACATAGTCATGTGTGATGTTATGCAGATATATTACAATTAACAAACATCATACATGTCTTGAGAAGCCACAACCAATTGCAAGTTTTTGTTATGTCTTCACACATCAAAACCAATGCATAAAACATTCATCCTTCTCTACACAGAGGTGCTTGCAATATTTAAAGTCTACCATACATGGTGATTTCAGCTCTAAAACTTCCGTTACATGCTGGCTATCATGTATAGAGCATTATGACAATCATAATGATCAGTTCAGTTTTGAAAGTTTGATCTGCTCCTACTTTAGCTGTGTAAAATGTTATGCACATCAGTGCCAGTTAGTGCTGGATAAAGAGTAATCTCTACCAATCTGTTGAATAGCTTGTGTAAATAGTTGTTTTTTTTACAGTGCATGTATTGCAGTCAAAATTCCCTGCTTATGTGTTATGCTGAGTCTATTTACTCAGCCTCATATCCAACTTGCATCTCCTTTTTGCCTTATTGCAAATTGACCTTCTCACATCTTCATTATGCCTATTGAACTTTTTTACTGTGCATTCAACAAAACATTTTATTTGTTAATAGCAACAATAGTAATCATCATCATCATCTCAATCTTTCAGTATATACCGGTAGTTCCTTACTAGTGCAGTGATCACCCCGGTGCCTCTGGATCTGAAGGGAGAAAGAATAGAAGAAATATAATCTAATGTGGCAGGTGTATAGTTTTGCTGCATCTGATGGAATACCATTTTGAAGAATAATTTGAATATTTAATAAGAGAAAACAAATTGCATAAATAGATTTTCATGAATTTCAACTTTATTTTGATATTTTTACTAAATGGGTAATATGACCCTATCCAAGGTAGGCAAGGCCAACAAACAATCCTTTGGGTCTGGATTGGCTCCCAGTTGTTGCTGTTGTTGTTGTTGTCGTCGTCATCATCCTTGCCTTAAGCTTCAGCTTGCTGTCCACTATCCTGCACAGTTCAGGTCTAATTTGCTGAAAATGAAAATAGAACTGAATGCCTTAAACCTTTTGATGACACTGCATTAAAAACCTCTTGCAAAGTCTCATAGGACTAAGATTAGGCATAGTCATCAAAGATGCTAGGACTTGTAGTCCCAGTCCAGAGTGACAAGACACTGTATATTTGTCCTTCCCAATGCATTTATGGTAGGAAACAGAATACGTTTTTGCTATTACTCTGCCTTCCCACTCTAAAACACAGACACTTATACAAGGGCTCAAAGAATCGTGCAAGCTGATTGCCAATAACAGCAATCAAGCTCTTATTTTAACCACATACGTATGTTGGCTGTTAAGTTTTTATAACACCTTTCCTCCAAGAAACCCAGAGAGCCTCCCTTCCTCTATTACAAACTCACAGTCATTCCGTAAGGTAGGTTAGATGAAGAGGCTAAGTGGCTCAAGATCACCAGGTGAGCTACATGGCTGAGGTTGAATTTGCACTTGTATCTCCCTGGCAGTAGTCCAACCCTTCAGCCACTATGCCACACGAGCTCATTAACATTCTTTACACATCTTAATATACAGACATCATAACACTTCCACAGATGTGTTTTATGTCACAGCAGGCTCAGTTTGGCTCCAGAAACATACTGGCAGAATCCTCTTTCTAATGTTTGTAGGCCGTCTCATACATATTTTTAGGGATAGACAGCTGTATTCATATAGATGCAGAAAGAATTTATAGATTTCAAATCTGTTCTAAATAATATTTTAAAAAAAACAAAACAAAAGGAAATTTCTGCTCCCCAGTTCAGCCCTGCTCTCATTTTCTGTTTCATGGCTGCCTGAAAGGTATTTACTTTGATGTAAGACCCAAATTAATATGAAAAATATTTTATTAGTTCTGTATGATAAATATCATAGTGATTTAGGAGCATACTTTAAAGTGCATTGATGATCATTTCAAATTTTCATGACGCTTCAACTAAATTGCCCCATTTTACTTTTTCTGAGGATTCTCAATTCCTGAACCTGCTGCTTAGCATGCATTTCACTGACAGTAGTTGGTTGTTGGGTCTTTTTTCCCTCTTTTTCTTCTTCTATAGGCGTCTGGTCCAGAAGGATCATTAAAGGATGGTGCCAAGAATGCTCTGCAAAAAAGCTTCAGGGTTCTTAACGATGCCAACAGGCAGGCAAATGATGTTAAAGGTATGTCTTTTTCTTTCCCTGCAATAATTGGGTTTCATTGAAAAGCTAATGAGATCTACTGTAGTCTTAGTGTGCAAATATCTCTATAGGAAAATATTTTGATTTACAATTCTGTCTCTATAATCAGTACTTGATTTCCATACGAACTGTATACCCACCTATGGTGACAACAGTCTCTTACATTCAGATCCTAATTCAATCAGGAACTTTCTTGGAAGTTTGGAACAACTTACAGTCTCTCAACCACTGTTTCACTATAGAAATTTAAAGCAATGACCTACAGAGGGGCAGCCACATTAGTTTGTTGCAGCAAAAACAAGGAGTCTGGTGGCACCTTAAAAGTTTATGGCATAAACTTGAATGAACTAGAGTCCACCACTTTAGATAAATGAAGTGTTAACCTCAGTTGTAAGATGCATACACACATGCGTCTATCCACACACATACAGGTAGGAAAAAACTAAACAGTGCTGCCAATAACTGGAATTTATGGCCATTGGGTACTTTATTACATTTCTTCCCTCTATACTCAGTCGTGTGCATTTTTGTACCAAGCAAGAGAACTCTAGTCTGTGAAAGCTTAAATCATAATAAACACGTAAATCTCTAAAATGCCACCAGAGTCTTTGTTAACATTAACACCCTAGATCACATAAGCTAATAGGAAGAATGATATAACAACATATTCTCTATCCTCAGGAACAGAGATGTTTATGTCAGAATAAATGAGGGCTGAATTTGAATACACTTGGACAGAAGATACTGTATCAGAAGGTCTGAGGACCCCAGGGACAGAAATGCACAAAGGAAGAACAGGCAGTGGCTTCAAACTATAACATCCTTATTTAGGGCCAAACTAGACACTTAATGGATAGGTATTTTTAAAATATGCAAACAACATCTTGCTAGAGGAGGGGTAATAGTTATTGGGACCCTGGCAGATGTGGAGGAGGAGTTTAATCATTTTACCTCCCTGCTGTTGGTCCTGAAACAAATCTCTCCTGGAGGTGATATTTGCAGGTGTGGAATTTCCCTTCAATGAAGGGGTTCAAAGAAAGGGTTGTCCTCAGTACTGCAGCAGGAAGAAAGGTGTGAAGCTTTCCTTCCCCACATGCTGCAATCCCAGTAATTATCAGCATGCCCAGTTGATGCTGTTTGTATTTTTTTTTAACTTGCAAATTAAATGCAAGGGCACATTTAGCATCATATCTAGTTTTTCCAACTTGCTCCAAGGGTGCTGAGTGGGCTACAATATCTTTTTATGTCATCTTACTTTCACAAACACCCTTTCAGTTAGACAAGAGTGAGGGTCAAACTAGATGTGACTTTAGAAAGCACACCGTAATTTGGAAGAATCAGTCAAGTGTGTTTGACTAGAGGGATTCACGAGGAGAAAGACTCTTCCCTTCCCAGGCACAATCCCAATGGAAATTACGGGTGCTATTAATGTGGGCGGGGGGCTCCCATTGATGCCACACATTGCAGTCCTGGAGAAAATTGTCACCCCCATCCTTACTCATTTAAAAAGCAAAACACGGCATCCTTTCTAATGACTACGTTGAGTCACATCTATTTTGACCTTCTTTCTAATATGCTTCAGACAGTGTTTGTGAGAGTACAAATGACATAGGAAGATATGGCAACCCCCCCTGTACCCTTGCATTAATTTGGAAAGCTGTTTAATGACACATTTAGTGGCATGTCTTGTTTGATCCTGAGTGTTGCTGATTTGCTCAGTATCCAGAGTGGGAAACCTCGGACCTGAATGCAGTCCTCCAAGCCTTTCTATCCAGTCTTCAAGGCTCTCTCGCCAAGCCATGCCACCCCCTGCAGGTTGCACCTCTTTTCTCCAAGCCTCACAGCTCACCATCCCTACTGCATACCCTCCCTTTCAAGTGCTTTTGTGTGGCTAGAACAGATCCTTGAATCATGTTCATGCCTCTTGCTTACTTAAATGGGTGTTTGTGTTTATGTGTGTAGAAACCTCTGACTTTGGCATGGCTAGAATGTATTCTTATGGCTATTTGTTTAATTATGAATTGCTTCACATGAGACATCTCAAAGCAATTTACACAGAACATACATAAAATCGATTCCCATTCACTACTGGAATAGATATCTCCATTTAGTATGCTTGTTGGAAAAGGGACAATAGAGAAAAGACAAGAGAGAAGGCATCTGTTTGATGCTAGGAGTGTAGGTGCCATCACACTAAAGCATAGCTGTCAACTTTTCCCTTTTCTTGCGATGAATCCTATTCGGAATAAGGGGATTTCCCTTTAAAAAAGGGAAACGTTGACAGCTATGCACTAAACGCCCAATCCCAATACAGTGCACAGCAAACTTCCTGATAGGATGGTATCTGCCGGATGCTTTCTCCTGCAGAATGCAGTGATTGGTTGGGTATGTAGGAGATGAGACAAACTTTCAGTTATCAGGCTTTGTGCACCAATGCCAGTATCTTGAACCTTGCCCAGTAGCTCATTGGCCATCAGTGGCATGATAGCTAAATTTCCACCCCAGTGAGCAACTGAGCCACTGCATTTTGCGCTGGTTGCAGCTTTTGGATCAGCCTCACATAGAGCATAGCCTACTGTACACAAATTACAGTCACATCCATTGCTCTGCATTCTGTCTGTTTCCTCTGACTTTGCCCGCTTTTTCCTCTGGCCCCACCTACCACTTGCCCATGGTCCCCAGAAGGCTCTTTAGAGGAACCTGCTCAAGATCATCTGGCAAGTCACAACTTCATAAACTGGATTTGATGATGGCTACACAACTAAATCTATTCAAAGTGGCTTATGCTGTATTGCAGAAAGCAATTGTATTTCAACATGCATTCATGCATTTTACATCTTTGCATTCAACACCTTCGCCATCACGTTGTTAAGACATTGCTTTTCGTTATGTGAAAAAATAATTATTTTATTTTTAAAATTACTGCTCCCCCCTTCACTCTCAGTACCAAGGGAAAGTTCTGTCTTTCTAAAGCAATCCAATATCACCACAAAGGCATCTTATAAAATTTCAAGTTAAGTACTCCTATATGGTCATGAAGCCCTATTACAGGTTAATTGGAGGGTTATGGAGCTGATTTTTCTTTTTTATTAGACGGTTCTAACAGTGATGAAACTGCTTTGCTGAAACATAAAGCTTTAATGTTTTTTCTCGGTGCTCTATCCTGTGTATATGTTAATATATTGGCACACATTACTCTAACCCTACAGGATCACATTGTGGCCTGGATAGACATTAAGCCAAATTTGAGCCTGAGATTAATTGCTTTTATTTGTTTGTAGCACTTGTTGCTGCATCAGTATGTTGTTAGTGTTATTAACATAATTCCTAAGCCATGGCTTGGCATTTCTAGGTTAGGAAGAGAACACTAAAATAAAAAAAATTACAGAACAAAGTCTCCTTAGAATCCTCCCAAATCCCTATAGGAAGCCCACAACTAAAAGACAAATAATAGAGACTCTGTAAAGAGCTAGTAGGCAGAAGCAGTCATTAGTTTGGAATTTCTCTCTCTGCACTACAGGTAGTACATTAGTTAAAGTAATGAAAACCCGTAAACCACTCAAGTAATATATCCTCCAGGAACTCAGGCCTAGGCTGCGACAGAGATGGGAATGTTTTCTTGCTACATTATGACATCCACCTGATTTGTAGCCAATTACATAAGGTATAAAATGGCTGTTAATCAGGAAAATGCCATATATTACCTCCGAAATTTGCTGAACTAGTCCTTACAGAGCAAAACGTGTGACGGCAGCTATTAAAATGGAGATTTACTCATTTCTCCCTTTTTCTCTCTCTCCCTCTGTGGGGCTGGAAGTCTGAAAGGGGAGAACTGATAGGAAAAGTAGATTCTACAGCTAGCATTTTGCACATACGTGGATTTCAGGCTCCTAGCTATAAGTGACCAAATTCTTCTTTCTCTTTGCTTGCGCTATGTCAGAATAAAGGGATGCAAGACATATGTGTAAGGGGAGGGGGTTGTGAATACATATTTTTGAAGATATTTTATTCAGACAGGCTTTTGTCTAAACAAGGTTAATTGCAAAATGAAAGCTCAGGAAGTATATTGTATGTGTTGGTGGTCATTCAGATCTAAGCCATTCCTTTTTTTCAGATTATCAATTGATAACTTAATGGGAATTCTATTTTTCAGAACTTCATTTCTAGTGTACTCTACTCAGTGCTTTTTTTTCTAGAAAAATAGGTGCTGGTACTCACCATGAAGTTGTTACAGTAAGTGCCACACTGTTTAACAACAAAAAGATGTACCAGTACTGCTTACCCTTGAGTATCCCCTAAAGAAAAGCACTGAGGTCCCTAATAATGATTAGCACTCCTTGTAATACGTATTCCTGCAAAGTCACAGGATCTTTGTTATATAATCATCTTTGTATATGTTCCTGGATAAATCCCCATAAGCTTTTGGTTTGAATTCCTTTATGACCACAAAAATGTATGGTGTCAGCAAAAAGTGAAGCACTTTCCACCATTACTCATTGTAACCAAAGCATAGAATTAGAAAAGAATTCAGCAGACTTTAAGGTATATGACTATACTGGTCATTTCCCCCTATTTATCTGAGACTGCATAGCACTACAATTTCCAGATCTCCAAAAGTAGTTCTTCTGAGATGTTTTCTAACAGGGGGTATCCAACTGAGTCATATTTGGAGTAGACCCATTGAAATAAATAGCTAACCAAAGTTGGTTATTGCTAACAGTTCCACTTATTTTAATGGGAATGTTCTGAGTATTACATAGTTGAATATACCCAATATCCTAGACATATCTCATTATACTTTTTTGCTGTTTTCTTACAAAGACAACTCTTGTCTTTAAAGCTATGGGGTGGAAGGAGAGGGAACCAGATAGGATATCCCTCTGCTTTGCCGATGTCAATGCCTAGCATCTGGACTTGCAACTGTTTTGGAGAGCTCTAGGTCACCAAGGCCATGAAATTGGCAGAAGCCTTCTCCCTGAGCCATCTGATGTAGGTACAGGAAAACTCTTTCTTGCATATACTGTCATGAAGGTTATGGGAGAGAAATTCTCATGAGCTATGTATCTTTTACCACTCAGCCCTAAAAATGTCTCTGTGTCAAACTGGTTCTAGGAATCTGGACAGAATGCAGAGTCTGACGTTTGGGCATTCCTACCCTCCTGCTTCAGCCATTCTCCTTATAATTTGCTTAGTTTCATCAGCAAATATTGTTTTGTTGTGCAAAGTAGACCAAGAAAAACTCTTGCTTGCTCTAGGTGGGCCTGTTATGTAATTCCAATGAAAGAGAAATTCTTGAGCCTTCAAAGATGCCTGTCTGCCTCTTAGTCATCTTCCCACTTCTCATTCTTCAGCTGCTTCACAAAAACAGTCAGGGCTCACCTAGGGCCTTCTCCACATATTCAGTGTAAGCCCCTTGCATTCATAAGTGCACAGGCTAAGCTTCTTCATCCTTGAGTAGAATGTGCTGCCTTACATCGCAGTTGCCTCTATTATTCTCATTATCTGCGTTCGATTACTTCCTTACAGACTGCATGTCTGTTCTTCTTAGCATAATGAGTGAGAACTAGCTTAACTTTGTCTAAAAAGCAAGGAAGTTGTCAGTCACAAGTAAACTGAATGGATTTCATGCCGTAACTACGGCACAGTGTTTAACTTCACCACAGGTGGCTCTTAAGGATATTTATCACTTGTAGAACAGAGCAGTTTCTTTAAAAATTAATGGTGATTTTCAGAACTTCATCCTCCAGTCTGCATGGAACTCCCTGAGGAAATTTGTTTTGCTTTTTTTCCTTCTTAATATTTAGAAAACAATTAAAATGCATTTTGAGATATTAAAGGGGAAAATTTTAAACAGATGGAGTTTGGATATTGGAATTTGGGAGATCCACAGAGATTAAAACTTATTAAAAGTAATAAAAATAGCCTGGCTCAGTGGTTGCAGAACTAGAAGTAGTTTTCAGAGACGGGTGATTCTGAACTGTAAGAATGGAATAATTGGTATAATTTGGACAAGGCACCCAGGAGAGAAGCAGTCAGTATAACAGACATTGACTGAAGAACTACTAAAACTACTACCTGAAATGTATCTGTTATGAAGAAATTATTTTTGAAAGTTTTACATAGGTGTTATATATTTTCTTTTGAAATGTCCAACAGTTCTTGGAGCAATATTAGAGAATTTTTATTATGAAGTGATTGATAAATATAAATAATAAATGTTAAAACAAGTCAGATTAAAAAGTCATCGGAAGAGTCATTGTTTAGGCAATAAATGACCCTTGGTCTCTTGATTGTCTCTGGTTTCTTATGAAGGGTGGCATATAAATTTTAATAATAATAATAATAATAATAATAATAGCTTTTTTCAGTCAGAACTCTCGGGTGGGTGCCACTGCCATTCTAAGAGAATGAGGGAGGTGTTCATTGTGAGTTCTGGCACCTCTTTTTCTAGAAAAATAGCACTAATAATAATAATAATAGGCATTCATCATTTATTACTATTATTATTATTATTATTATTATTATTATTATTACCATTATTTATACCCTGCCCATCTGGCTGGGTTTCCCCAGCCACTCTGAGTGGCTTACAGTACATATAAAAACATAGTAAAACGTCAAACATTAAAAACTTCCCAATACTTCACAGATATTTGGGTCTTGAGCAATTTAGGGCTTTAAAGCACCAGCACCTTAAATTGGGCTTGCAAATGAAAGGAATTTGGACAACTATGGCTGTACCTGATAAAAGTCTATCAGGTTGTGCCCCTACTGAAGCTTCCAAATTGTCTTTCAGGACACCCTGTATGTAACATGCTTCAATAATCATGGCAAAAGACATTTTATTTTACTTTCAGAAAATGTGCAGAGCAACACTGAAGAGCCGTGTTTCCTCATTGATTCCACACACCCCCGTGTGGTAGATATTTCAGAAGTGAGCTACTAATTCGTCAATTGGGAAATCTATTGTGTATCTAAGAGAGACCATTTATTGTCTTTCTAGGAGAGACCATTTTACAGGCCAATTAAGAACGCTTTGTGGCATCACATAATGCAATATATCTCTTATTTAGATGTACCTAGTTACCTTGTATATACAAATGTTTGAATTCTCTGTAATCTGCCACCTATGGCAAACAATCTATACATGATTTATAACTCATTTCCCAGATTTTGCCATCAGTGCAACCTCTTTTTTCCAAGGGGAAAATGCCATGTTGCTATAAATGTCTTCCCTCCAATGCTACAGCACCATAATATCCATTTTGATGGGAATAAATAATGAAAAATGTCTCTAAAATAATGCTTCAGCACTAATCAGCATTTTCCTTGCCAAACTACACTCCTGAGTTTGTGACATATGTATTTGCAAATATCCACCAATCTGAGTTGGAACATAGATTTGACAGCCTTAAAAATCATTTTTATGGAAGATGTCCTAGAAAACACCACTGTCATGCAAAACAGCTTGCAAAGACTATTGAATCATACACACAGGATGACATTAATTTCATCAGTAGTATATTGAATATTCAATTATTGTCCTTATGGTTTGTAGCAGTTTTTCCGTTTAAATGGATATTAGTACATTATTTTATCCACAAATTAGTTTTGCCTTAAAATGTCTCTCTCTCTCTCTCTCTCTCTCTCTCTCACACACACACACACACACACACACACACACAGAGACATTTTAAGGCAATGAGTGCTGCCTCCAGTATTGATCATATTATAGTTAACATGATATCATGGCCTTTCAATGGGTATTACATCTGCAGCAGCTGCATCAAGTCAATGTAATAGGAATTTGGTAAGTAAAACACACTCTCTGTGACTCTACTCTGACCTCATTGATTGTATTTATTCACACACACACACACACACACACACCCCACTGAAGAAATTCAAGAAATTCTGAGGTCACCACAGCAGTTTCATCTATTGATGAGGGCAGAAGATGTTAAGGAAAGTCTCCTGTGTCTTCTATTCAATTTAACCATTATTGAACGGTTGTTCAGCAAGTTTCCTCTTTTTTAAATGCAGTCCTAGGAATGGTGTGCAATTCAAAATGCAACCATAGGCATATTCTGTAATAATAATGAAAATTCTATAAATACTAGGTATTGTATAAAACTAATATAAGAAAATAGGGACACGGGTGGCGCTGTGGGTAAAACCTCAGCGCCTAGGACTTGCCGATCGCATGGTCGGCGGTTCGAATCCCCGCGGCGGGGTGAGCTACCGTCGTTCGGTCCTAGCTCCTCCCCACCTAGCAGTTCGAAAGCACAATTAAGTGCAAGTAGATAAATAGGTACCGCTTTCTAGCGGGAAGGTAAATGGCGTTCCGTGTGCTGCTCTGGTGCCGGTTCGCCGGAGCAGCTTCATCATGCTGGCCACGTGACCCGGAAGTATCTGCGGACAGCGCTGGCTCCCGGCCTATAGAGTGAGATGAGCGCACAACCCTAGAGTCTGGCAAGACTGGCCCGTACGGGCAGGGGTACCTTTACCTTTAATATAAGAAAACCAAGACCTTAGACACACTGGAAATCCTTGATTTAAATTTCAAAAGTTACGGATTCTATTTCTTTTCTGCAAGAGTTTCACAGAAAACCTTTCTATGCTGCCAAGCTTATGTGTACAATTAAAGAAAAGAGTTGTGACTTTCATTTTTGTGTGGTTGCCATCAGATAGATATAAATATATGTATCAGTATTTTTTAAAAAATAATCAAGTATATAAGTATTTTTTTATACTTTCAAATCCCTGCTCAGCCATAGATTTTTTTAAAAAAAAATAATTATTTATTACATTTATATCCCACCTTTCCGCCAAGCAGCTTGGAGTGGTGTGCATTGTTCTCCTCCTTTCCCACTTTATCCTGACAACAACCCTGTGAGGTAGGTTAGACCCAGAGCGAGTGGCTGGCCCAGGGAGCTTCATGTCTGAGTGGGGATTTGAACTGTGGCCTTCCAGACCCTAGTCCAGCACTTTAACCACTACACCACAAAAGGCCCTTGGGTCAGTCATTCTCTCTTTGCCCAGGCTCCTCTATAGCGTGGCTGTGAGTATTAGGGATGGGAGAGAATTTTGATTCAGTTCTCATCTAAAGGTGAATCTACCAAATTCACTCTTCCCGAAACAGTATGCAACCTGAAATGCAGCCATCCTTCAAAATTTGCACTTTTCTGAAATTTGCAATGCAGTTCTCCAGCCAAATTATGCGTATGAAACCGTGTGTGCTAGGGTAAAGAACAGAAAATGCTCATGTTATGAGTGAAGATAACGTGCAAAAATGCATTACTTAAGGGGAAATGTTTGCAAAAATGTAAATATTTGGCAAAACTGCATACAAGCATGTATATTGGGAGAAATTTGCCTTAAATTTGATGGATTTCCATGAAGGCTTTTAAAAATAGTGGTAGCATATTGCTGTGAAAATATGGAGAACTGATTGGGAAAAGGAGAAACTGAGAAAAAGTGAAATTGATATATCTGACCTACACTGGCTCCCAGTACATTTCCAAGCACAATTCAAAGTGTTGGTGCTGACCTTGAAAGCCCTAAACAGCCTTGGCCCAGTATACCTGAAGGAGCATCTCCACTCCCATCATTCAGCCTGGACACTGAGGTCCAGCGCCGAGGGCCTTCTGGCGGTTCCCTCACTGCGAGAAGTGGGGTCACAGGGAACCAGGCAGAGGGCCTCCTCGGTAGTGGCACCTGCCCTGTGGAACGCCCTCGCAGCAGATGTCAAGGAAATAAATAACCATATGACTTTTAGAAGACACCTGAAGGCAGCCATGTTTAGGGAAGTTTTTAATCTTTGATGATTTATTGCATTTTTAATATTTTGTTGGAAGCTGTCCAGAGTGGCTGGGGAGACCCAGCCGGATGGCGGGGTATAAATATGTTGTTTGATTTGATTAAGAACCTTTCAGCTTCCTGTTTTCCTGACAACATACATGGTATATGAAATAAACAGAGGCTTCAGAAAACTAAGTCAAATCTTTGTTTTGTGCCCTCTTTGCAGAAAATGAGGATAATCTAAAAGGAATGCAGAATAGGTTGCAAGATGCAGAGGAAAAGAACTCAGATCTCCTGAAAGCTTTGAACGACACCTTGGGGAAACTGTCTGCGATTCCTAATGGTAAGTAGTAGGGTTGAGCACCATTTGGGGAGCACCCGAAATCCATTTCCCACATTGCTTGAATCCAGCCAATCAATTATCATGAAGCGAGTGGGATTATGTGTGTCTCTGTGTTACCAAACAGCTTGAAAGGAAGTGTTGCAAATGTAGCAAAGTTGCCATCAGTAGAGCTAGGCCGGGGGAAATATGTCTCCATGTTGGGAAACTGGGCAATTCTTTTGTCTGACTTTCCTTTCTGCATGCAATCAACATCTCATTAAGGAGGACAAAGGGCCAAGTACATTCACCCACCACCACCGTTGCCCTCCATTAGTTGGAAGGCAACTGTATACAGAAGGGAGGCTGATCTACTCCTGCCACCCCGGTTAGATTGCCACTTGCTGAGAATCAGAAGTGGGGAGACTGCAGTTGCACTCATGTCCTGCTTGCGGGCGTTTCATAGTCATCTTGTTTCCCTTTGTGAGAACAAGATTCTGGATTTAGATGGGCCTTTGGCCTGATTCAGCAAGGCTTTCTCATGTCGGTGTGTGTTAGAACCCTGGAAGATCAGGGGTCTAAAATACATTAGAAGCCTACATGAACACAGTAGACTCCACACAACAGGCTGTAGCTTTTTAACAGGAGGGATGCTTATGCACACTCCGTCCCTTTCTCCTCTTGCAGGTGGGGTGATTGTTTGGTTTGTTATTATGTTTGTTTTTCTGCTTTTATACTGTAAAGCGCCCTGTGATCCTCTGATGACAAGCAGTATATAACTGTATTAAATAAATAAATACATGTTGCTAATTATTTGGATAAAGGAACACACAAAGAGGGTTTTTGTTTTGTTTTGTCTTCCCATGCTATGCTGTGGTGGCCTCATTGCCCAACTTCACAGCACAGCATCAGATGGCAAGGATCATCGTCTAGGCAATACAGGTGTGAACACTCTTCCCACCATCTCTACACAAGGGTGCTCCATTGCTCGTCATCTATCTCTCACAGTTCACAGGCAAGACTAGGCCCTAGCAAGTAGTGCTGCAGTATTGACAGACTTGACTGAAATATTTTTCTGATCTCTATATTTTGACAAGGGATGTATGTATATTATACTTTTCGCTATGTGCCTTCCTGCCTGTGAGCATCATTGAGGATGCTGGTGTTCTGTCTGCCACAGAAGAAGGAATACTTGGCATTCTCTCCCCCCCCCCCCTCCCCTTGGCATTGCAGGAGCTGTCACTTTCTTGTCATTCTTAGGAGGCCAGTTCTGGAAGTTAATTTTCTTCTTCTTCCAAGGCATGAAAGACAACATAGGCTGGATCTAGACAAATCAAAGAAGCATTTCAGTTTAAAGCGTTGTAAATTTAAACAGGGAAAACAGGTAGAGAAAAATGGGACTCCACATCGCCATCTGGTGGCACAATATTATATCGCATATAAAACTCATATAAATCACTTTTTCCTTACCAGTCTAGCTGAGTCCATACTGCTAATCCACCGTTTTCCTCTAGCTCATTTCCCCAAAATACCTCTCCTTCCTATTACCGTAGCAATACAGTACAGAGACTAGCAAACTGTCAAAGAGTAAACGCTCTGTCTAGTTAGGCAAAACTCAAAATTTCCAGAGAAATATCACAAATCCATAAATGAAGGGAACTGAAATTGAGACTCTTTGCATTCAAAAGATATAAACAGAAGCCAAGATCTGCTGCCAGTATCTATCCATATGGGGCAAACTGGCATGGCTTCATAGGTATGTTGCCATACTTCCGACTGGAAAGAACAATTCTCTGTGGTACAGTATAACACTCGGCATGGTATCTTCACTGTGCCAAAAAATACTGGATCACAGACTTTTCTGATTTAACAAAGTTGTGATCTAATTAAACTAGCTCACAAGCATCTGTGCTCTTTTCTTTGCCAGTGCAGGTGACAGGGTTTGGCAGGGGGGACGGGACTATGCAATCATGCTCAGAAGCTGGCTCCTGTGAAAATTTGTATAATATGTAAGTTTAGATTTCAGACATAATTCATATAGGTACCATGGCAGTTCAATCAATAGGCATTTGCAGTCCTCTCATTTCACAAAAACTGTTAACACAGGGCTCCATTCCACTGACAGTTTTTTCCTTCACAAGATATTTAGCTAGGACATTGCTAGTGATATCTGATGGCAACATTTACTGACAGGATATTACTGAAGTTTGGTGAGAAATCACATGCAGGTAGCATGATAGTAGGATCTGGCTAATATATGGCATGCTCCTTTACATTAGGTGAGAAAAGAACTATATTTTTAATGGTTTAGGTTTCCATATCTAACCAATGATTTTGCCCTTCATAACTACGTCGAGGGGAATGGCCTTGCGTCAGTGATAGAGCACGTCTGTGCATACAATACGTAGAAGTCTCTCATGCCCACCTACCTCCCATTTACAGACACAGCAGCCAAGGTACAAGCTGTCAAAGACAAAGCCAAGCAAGCAAATGATACTGCGAATGACGTCCTGGCTAGAATCAGAGATCTCAATGAAAATCTCCTTGGCTTAAAAGACAACTACAGAAAACTGGCTGAGGATGCAGCCAAGACAAATGCTGTGGTGAAAGATCCCACCAAAAACAGTAAGAGCATATTTTTTCATACCCACTGTTGTTTGTTCGTGTACTTCTGTAGCTATGAAAGGCTTCCATCCCCTCCCTAACTCTGTATATGATTTAAAGCATATAAGTTCAAGTGCTGTTATTACAGACGGCAACCACTTTTCATGGGGGTTCCATACCTGCACACATGTCGGTGGAGCATGCATAAGCCTGCCCCTGTTCTGCCCTCTTCCAGGTCCTAAAGGACACACATCAATTGGACACATGCAGAATAGTGTCTGCTTTTACATGCTTACTAAATTATCAATGGAAAAGCACAAATTAATTGATGGTGCTGTTTGTTTGTTTGTTTGTTTTATTTTTATGAGACCTTCCCAACAATAGTCAATTTGTTTCTCCATATCTCGTTGCTGTTTTTATTTTTCAAATAGCACAACCTTTCCCAACTTGGTGCCCTCCAGATGTTTTGGACATCAACTCTCATCAGCCTCAGCAAGCACAGGCATTCAGGCAGGGAGTAATGGAAGTTATAGGCCAAAACCTCTGGAAAGCAGCAGGTTAGGGAAGGTTTACATAGCAAATAATTGGCAGTAGGTTTTCTAGAATCCATTCTCTTGGTTCTTAAAACATCTCCATTAAGATTAAGAACTCTAGCACTGCATTTAAAAAACAAAGAAGTCCTTGAAAGATCATTTCTAGTACAGTAGAAATAACGACAAGCTTTCGTAGTATGAACATGTCAGCTTGGTCAATGAGCTAACCTTTAAAGGGGGAAGCATGAGAGAAGAATTTAATAAAGCTGTCTTTTGGTTGTAGGAAATGTAATATAGCCTCTTGGGTAATATAGCTGTGTTAAGAGTATATTTTATGCTGATCCCTTAGTTATTATATTCACAGAGTAGCCCTGTGTTGCATGGTAGGAGAATTGAGCAAGAACGTCTCCAGCACAGTCGAGTGACCTCTAGCATTGCAATGACACAGAAAATGAATAGTCATTTCCATTGAAGGTCCTTAAATAGTCACAGTGGAAGAACTTAGACGTGTTTAAATCACATACCTTCTGAGGTATTATGTACATGAACTCTGTCCTATATTCCTTCCATAAAGTCTCAGTTCTGCATTTGAAAATGCAAAAAATTAAATAAAAAACCCAGTCTTCATTTTTGGGTTGAATCTAGGAATAGACAGTTCAGTCTATATCTAGTCCATGCCAATTTTGCATACGTTTATGCATAAGTTCATTCTGTTCCACATCTCCATTAATGTGCAATTTAGGGGGGAAATCCATATGAAAATTCACGTTGAAGTGTGTATTTAAATATGTAGCTAACTAGATAACTACGTATTTTGCTTTATCTCAGTGTGTGCCTTTCTAAGTGTAGTTACTTTAGAACAGGAATGCTCCTCAGATTCTCATGGCTGTCCTTCCTCCTCCTCACTTTTCCTACTCAAATTCACTCCTCTTTCCAGCGCTACCTACAGTGAACATTAAATCTGTGCCACCTACACCACAGTAGACAAGAATTTATAACCCCACCAAGTTAAATTAAAACTATCATTAGCACTCAGCTTGGTACAGACCTTCAGCTGCCATCTAAATTCCATTTGCTTGGGACTGAGCCCCACTGAATTCAGTAAGACTTATTTCTGATTAGATATGATTAGGATTGCTTTGTAAAGTAATGAAAAGGAAAAGGTGAGATTTGAACAGGAAAGGCAAGACGAGGAGGAGGAGGACAAAAGGTGCCATAATTAAAGGAAATGGGAGAGGAAGGGGCCGGGACTTGTGAGACTGGAAATGCTTCATCTGCATTGAGCTATTATCACATGAAGTACACTTACATTTACTCTGTTGATTGTTCTCCAGTGGCAATATATCTAGAGGACCTAATGTGGGCACCTGAAACTGGAGAAAATTCTCCACTTCTGCCAAATCTGCAGTACACTGTGTGCTAAACTGTGAATTCTTCCAGTTTTCTGTTCAGTAATCCATTTTATTGTGTTGTTGTTTGTTGTTTCGAATCTACTGTCTTACAAGTTTTCTTTCTTCTTCTTTTTTTAAAATCTCCAAAACTTGTCTGCAGAAATCAGTACGTATAAGGTTCTAATTTTATTATTCTTTCTAGCCTTTCCCCTTCCGCTGTGCCCATATGCTTCATTCATTTTCTCAAATACACTTGCATGGTACCTATGCAAGTTGCTGCGCTATAACGCCTTACTATTTAGCCTAGTCAATGTTCCAACATTGACGCTAACACTGTTATTCATACCAGGAAAGGGACACACCTCACAACCAGTTCTGATGCTACGAGCCCATACTTAGCGTCTTAAAGCCATAAGAGAGAAATTGAGCAAAGAATGGCAGGAGGCAAAAGTTGTCATTTTATTGAAAGGTCATACGGAGTCAAGACTCCTGGAAGGTGCAGTTCTCCTTCAGATGCTCTGCATGTTCCAACAAGTCAGATTCTGAAAACTTGTTACTTCTGTCATTTTTCACTTGCTTTTTTTCATCTATTGTATCTTGAAGATGAGTGTGCAAAAACATACTGCAACCAGCTCTCCAAAGAAGCTGACAGTAACTTAGTGTTTCTTTCTTTATGGATCTGAAATGGAGGTCTGATAGTATAGAAATTGATGTCACAGGACTAGGTATAGGGTAGAAACTAAATTCAGTTTACATTTAAAGCTGAATTTCTCAAATTCATACTTACCAGTGTACAATATAAGAACCGAAACACAGCCATCCTTCAAAGTTCACATGAAAATTTTGTGGAGCACTTCTCTGATCATTGTTTACAAAATGTATATACTGGGGAAAATGTGTATGAAAATGAATATTTAGCGGAAATAGCATATAAAGTACACGCTAGATGAAAATTATTTGCAAAGCCGTACATTACTCAGAACTGCAGACAAAAATGTGTTCATTAGCAGAAATTCAGACTAAAATGCTGAAGAATTTTCATGAAGAATTGAAGGGAAATAGCTTCAGAACCCTGGAGAACTGAACTTAAGATTGTAAGAATGAGAAACTGAGGGAACCAGAATTGACCGGCCCCACCATCCCTAGCAAGGAACCAGAAATATGTTGACATTAGGCTCTTGGGTCACAATGAAAGCCACTGACTGTTCCATTTTGAAAGGATTAGACAAATTCATGTGGAATGTGTCTGTCAGTGTCCATGACAGAGGAATGAAACTTCCTTCTGTACCTCTGAAAACCAAATACCTGAAGAGAAGCCACAGCAGATTGCTATTGTCATTATATTCTGTCTGCAGACTTCCAGAGACATCTTGGTCTCATCGAGCAAACCAGTGCTCATAAATTCCCTTCACATTGATGGTTGATCTAGCCTGTCCACAGACAAATTAAGAAAATGCTTGTAATGTCACTACAAATTCAGTGTAATTTTTTTGTGGTGATTGGATTATGTAACTAGAACCCGGTAATTGTTATAAGTTTTATAATACATACATACATATATATATATATATATATATATATATATATATATATATATATGGGACGCGGGTGGCGCTGTGGGTTAAACCACAGAGCCTAGGACTTGCCGATCAGAAGGTCGCAGTTCGAATCCCCGCGATGGGGCGAGCTCCCGTTGCTCGGTCCCTGCTCCTGCCAACTTAGCAGTTCAAAAGCACATCAAAGTACAAGTAGATAAATAGGTACTGCTCCGGCAGGAAGGTAAACGGTGTTTCTGTGTGCTGCTCTGGTTTGCCAGAAGCGGCTTAGTCATGCTGGCCACATGTACGCCGGCTCCCTCGGCCAATAAAGCGAGATGAGCGCCACAACCCCAGAGTCGGCCACGACTGGACCTAATGGTCAGGAGTCCCTTTACCATATATATATATATATATATATATATATATATATATATATATATATATAGCAAAACACACACACAAAACAAAACAAAACAAACAAAAAATCCCTTTACACATTAAACACACGAAGAGGGTTCAGCACATAGAAAAGACTATTGGTCTCACTCCCCATGCAATATGGGCATCTAAGCAGGAAAGCCTATGCTTGCAGATCTCTACGCTTCCACGTTAGCTGGAATCCTGAGTGACTGGGGGTGGTCATGTGGTTTACACTTTATAATATTAAGAGCTAGTGAAAAAACAAGTGTGGGCTACCAACCTTTACCAGATTTAACAAATATGAAAAGTCCTGAGACATGGGTCCTCATATTTGGAGTTAGACAATTATTTTCTTCTTCTAATTTATGACTATGTAACTAATGAGTGCTAATTTGTTTCCTAACTAATGAAAACTAATGAGCTACCATATTAGTACAAAATGCTTCCATTAAATCAAGACTAAAGGCAAACTCTGGAACCCTGAGCTGTCCATACTGTGACCTCTAAGCTCTAACTTTTCCATGCCACAGGATCTCAGTTAACCTCACCAAAAAAAAAAAAAAAAAAAACCCCACAAAAAGCAACCCTGTAACTTCAGGCCCAAAGCACTCTTTTGAATATTTCTCCTTTGCACCTATTTTGCCAATCAAGCTCTAAAATTATTGTTGCAATTATTTGGCATCTTTTTAAAAAATGTTATCAGTATATATATTTTTCTGGGCTTTTCAAACACTTAAATCCCAAATGAATAAAGCATGATTTATTTATCTGAAAATTAGCATGCACACCTTCATTGTAGCTACTTTACATTGCTTCTGAATTGAGAAACTATGGGTTAATCATGGACTGCAAGTGACAATATGAAACCACACCAGGAGTCTAAGAGTAAGCCACAATTTCCAATTACACATAGGATGAAATAAGTTTGTTTAAAACAATCGTGATACAGACCTTGGCTGGCACATGAAGGGTGTGTGCATTTGCACAACACTCATTCCTGGATTAATCATCCACAGTTTATAACAAACAAGTCCCATCCCCAATAAAAATAAAGATTTTTCTTAAAAAAATAAAAAATAAAAAATCCACAGTTTATAAAATAGGATTGTTATATTCAAACTGGCCCAGAGTGTTCTCAAGTGTTCTCAAACTCATGGTGTTTGTAACCAATTTCTCACACTGTTTCTGGTTGTGTGTTTTTTACATGAAGTTGCTGATGCAGAAGACACTGTTAAAAACCTGGAAGAGGAAGCAGATCGACTGATGGATAAACTCAAACCAATCAAACAACTTCAAGATAACCTAGGGAAAAACATCTCTCAGATTAAAGAACTGATAAATCAAGCCAGGAAGCAAGCCAATTCCGTAAGCCTTTCTAATAGCTTATTCTATTTCTTTAACTATCTTATTTCATTCATACAGAGATCTCAGAAGGGATAAGGAGGGCTGGAAATAACGATGCTGGTAACAAAGCTCACAAAAACTGGGTGGACTCATGTTGTGCTTTAGCTTGCTTGAGAATTGGTAATCTAAGGGTTAGCAATGTAGGAGCCATTTCCTAGTCATATTGGTAAAACAGGAATGAAGGAACCACACATAATGTTTGTGTAACCCACTAGCATCCCTCTAGCTGCAGGAGGAGTGGGGTGGTTTGAATCTGAATTGACAGCAGACCCTCCTATCTGGTTGCACTTGCCCAACCCTACATTGTCGTAATAAAAGAGGTTTCCTCATGCCCAAGTAGGGGAGGCAATTACCATGACATAACCAGTAAATGTTCACTTGGTCTTGGAGGGAGTCTGCAACTTTAAGGGTGGAATTCAACATTGCATTAAGGAGATTGTTCCATCAGTGCAAGCTCCCCTTTCCACATGCTGTTCTGGGGCGTTCTTTGGATGCTCCAGAGGCGACATGGGAGCATGAGGGCCTGTGAGTAGAGGAGAGGATCAAGTCCCCTTGTACTAGCAGAACTCTCAGCACTTGTTCCTGTTAGCTGCTCTGTTGAATCAAGCCCTTAAGTTTTACAGTATCTGTATCGATCGTCCATAATGGGATCTTACAACACAACAACCAGAAACTCAAACAACTTTCTTCTCCTCATGGCTCATGTTTGCATGATTAAATATGGTATCTACCTGGTCTGTCATTAAACTGAAGCTCATTGTTCCGCTTCCTTTGGAGCATCACTCTGTCACAGTCACTGTGGTTAAGCCACTATGATGTCACATTGGTAAAAAAGTAGTGCTGTAATTACAGATGGACATCGAGACCAAACATTCCCCATTGGATGCATGGACCTTTTTCCAGTAATGGAGTGGTTTAGGCCTTGTTCACACAGACCTCTGTGTGCTTGTTGTGCAGAGGTGCTGGGATTACGGTCATCATCCTGAGAGTATCTGTTGATGTGCAGCAAGCATATTATAACTTTTGAAGTTACAGATAGGTAGCCGTGTTGGTCTGCCATAGTCAAAACAAAAAAAAAAAATTTTCTTTCCAGTAGCACCTTAAAGACCAACTAAGTTAGTTCTTGGTATGAGCTTTCGTGTGCATGCACACTTCTTCAGATACACTGAAACAGAAGTTGCCAGATCCTTCTATATAGTGAGAAGGTGGGGAGGGGTATTACTCAGAAGGGTGGTGGGAATGGGTGGTTGGCAGATAGCTGTGATGAGCCTGTTGACTACTCTTAACAACTGCAATAGGTCTTACAGGAAAAAGCAAGGGGTGAGAAGGTGAAAAATGGCTTTGTCATGTATAATGAGATAAGAATCCAATGTCTTTGTTCAGACCAGGTCTCTCCATGGTTTTAAGTTTGGTAATGAGTTGCAATTCAGCAGCTTCTCTTTCCAGTCTATTTCTGAAATTCCTTTGTAGTAATACAGCTACTTTGAGATCTTGTATAGAATGTCCTGGGAGATTGAAGTGTTCTCCTACTGGTTTCTCTGTCTTGTGATTCTTGATGTCCGATTTATGTCCGTTTATTCTTTGGCGTAAGGTTTGGCCTGTTTGTCCAATATAGAGAGCTGAGGGACACTGTTGGCATTTGATGGCATATACAATGTTAGACGATGAGCAATTAAATAGTCCCGAGATGGTATGTGTGATGTTGTTGGGGCCAGTAATGGTGTTGTCCGGGTGTATGTGGCAGCAAAGTTGGCATCTGGGTTTATTGCAGGCTCTGGTGCCAGTGTCCGTGTTACGTCTGGTTGTAGTATTATTGTGGGTTAGGAGTTGTTTAAGATTAGGTGGCTGTCTGTAGGCAATGAAAGGTCTTCCTCCCAGAGCTTGAGAAAGAGAACTGTCATTGTCCAGGAGAGGTTGTAGATCTCTGATGATGCGTTGTACTGTTTTAACTTGGGAGCTGTATGTGATGACTAGAGGTGTTCTGTTATTTTCTTTTTTGGGTCTGTCTTGCAGCAAGTTCTCTCTGGGTATCTGTCTGGCTCTGTTGATCTGTTGTCTAACTTCATCTGCTGGGTATTTTAGTTCTAAAAAGGTTTGCTGTAGATCTCTTAGGTGAGAGTCTCTGTCTGTAGAATTGGAACAGATACGTCTGTAACGTAGTGCCTGGCTATATACAATGGACTGTTTGGTATGTTTGGGATGGTAGCTAGAGGCATGTAGATATGTTTGTCGGTCAGTTGGTTTACGGTATAAGGTGGTGTCTATGCGTCCATCCTGTATTTTTATAGTAGTGTCCAAAAAATGTATTTCTTGCATAGATTGATTCATTGTTAGGTTGATTGTGGGGTGAAAATCATTGAATTTCTGGTGGAAGGTGTCCAGGGTCTGTTGACCATGTGTCCAGATGATAAAAATATCGTCAATGTATCGCAGGTACAAGAGAGGTTTGAGTGGGTAGGAGTTTAGGAAACGTTGTTCTAAATCTGCCATGAAGATGTTGGCATACTGTGGGGCCATGCGGGTGCCCACTGCTGTGCCGCTGATCTGAAGGAACAGGTCATCACCGAATTTGAAGTTGTTGTGGGTAAGGACAAATTGGCAGAGTTTGGTGGCAAAGTCCGCTGTGGTTTTATCTGAAATGGTGTTCCTTATAGCTTGTAAACCATCGTTGTGTGGGATGTTGGTATACAGAGATTCCACATCCATAGTAGCTAGTATAGTGTTGTTGGGAAGATTATTTAAAGATTGTATTTTCCTCAGAAAATCTGTGGTGTCACGTACATAGCTGGGAGCACTGATGGCATATGGTTTCAGAACAGAGTCCATATAACCGGAGACACCCACTGTAATAGTGCCAATACCTGAAATGATGGGGCGTCCTGGATTTCCTGGTTTGTGTATTTTAGGTAGAAGATAGAAAGTTCCTGGTCGAGGTTCTGTTGGTGTGTTGGTGAGGATCTGTTCTTGGATGTGTGGGGGTAGCTCCTTAACAATCTTGTTCAGTTCTTTTTTGTATTCTTGTGTGGGGTCTGAGTCCAATTTTATGCAAAAGGCGGTATTGGAAAGTTGTCTGTGAGCCTCCTGAATGTAGTCAGTTTTGTCCATGATAACGACAGCTCCACCTTTGTCTGCTTCTTTAATTATAATGTCTGGGTTGTTTCTGAGATTATCTATGGCTCTCCTTTCAGCATGGTTTAGATTTTCAGAAATAGACTGGAAAGAGAAGCTGCTGAATTGCAACTCATTACCAAACTTAAAACCATGGAGAGACCTGGTCTGAACAAAGACATTGGATTCTTATCTCATTATACATGACAAAGCCATTTTTCACCTTCTCACCCCTTGCTTTTTCCTGTAAGACCTATTGCAGTCGTTAAGAGTAGTCAACAAGCTCATCACAGCTATCTGCCAACCACCCATTCCCACCACCCTTCTGAGTAATACCCCTCCCCACCTTCTCACTATATAGAAGGATCTGGCAACTTCTGTTTCAGTGTATCTGAAGAAGTGTGCATGCACACGAAAGCTCATACCAAGAACTAACTTAGTTGGTCTTTAAGGTGCTACTGGAAAGAAAAAAAAAATTTTTTTTGTTATAACTTTTGAATTCACACTTGATCAGTGCATTGAGCATGAACAGTGAGCAAAGTTGGAAATGATGTGTCAGTTTATATTTAATGACAAATATTAATCAATAAAATAATGTATTATAATAATGCTGTATGATGAATATATTGATCAAGTGTTTACATTAATCATCCTAACAAAACAAAACAAAAAAGGCCCCATTACTGCAAGACGTAGAAATTTTCTTATCAGCAAGCATTGCTGTTATATATGGAACCTGACAGCATCTTTGCAGAACCACCAAGAATATTAAATTGGGTTGCTTTCCCATTTTCCTGATTTTCTTCACCTTGTGTCCTCGGGTTAAGAGCATCATTTTCTAGCCTCATTACTGAGTCCCGAATCTGTCTTCCCAGTGTAATTACATTTTAAACTCTGGGATCAGCTGGTAACGCTAAACTTATTTGCCATATGACCCACAAGAATCTGTAAAGAAAATCCTTAGAGATGAATGTTTAGCCAGCTCCTGTTTAATTCAAGTCAAAGCATCATGCTGCCTGCAGGAGAAATACAAAAATAAATGTATGTAGTATAATGCTGATAAAACAGCACCTTCTATATATAAATGATTCTTCATGCAAATAGAGGCGAGGCAACCGATTATTTCTTCCACCTCTTGAAATAATTTTCATGCCTAGGTTTTAAAGCTATTTTCATTACGTTTATCATTTCTCTGAGGAGGCATTCCAACTATTCCTCACTGTGTGGTTGGAAAGCCCAAAATGATGTGGTGGTTTAACAATTCAATGTCAGTGGCATTTTAGTCATGCCAAAAGTTTTAAAACACATCATCTAGTGAATTTTGAATACAACTATGTGTGACACCTACAACATCTTTAAAAATCTCATTACTATCTAAAATATGGCTCAATTATTATTCATTTAGGTATGTGAGGCTCTGGCAAATCCATATAACACTGCCCAGAATGAAAGAGGCTTAACCTCAATGTAAAAAACAAATAAAGAAATATAATATATTACATTTTTACCTAAATGGTCCCACATTGGACATCTCCTTGCTTTCTTACTTCTTTTTTGTACCTAATATAGAATCATGTAGCTAGTTCACACATGCTACAAAAGGAGGCTTGTTTATACACTCTCATCATGTGGCCCTCCTGATGTTGCTGAAATACAGCTCCCATCATGCCTGACCATTAGCTATGCTGGTTTTGGCTGATGGGATTTTGAGTCCCAACAACATCTGAGCCAGGTTCTCCATCCCTCATGTACACAGTTACACAACCACATAGTCATATTAAAGTTGAGAAGAGGACACACAGGAAAAATGGCAGCGGTTTTCACAATCCCATAATCATCAGTTTTTTTTAAAAAAAAATGGAAACGGGTAAGGAAAACACACTTGCCTAATTTTCCACAAATATGGATATGATACTATTTGTGCCATCGCCAAAATGTATTTCTATTTCATAAACTTGAAAAACAAAATAGAATTGTTTACATTCTTATTTGTTTTGGTAACAAGATTCCATGAGCTCAGTAAAGCAAATGGTCCAGGACTTTATTGAGTCGTTTATTATACTCACATAAATGCCATGGCAATAATATTGTAAGCACCAAGTGAACTCTTAATGAATATTAGATAATTAGTTTTAAGAGCTGCAAGAGATCCTCTGAGATGGAACTAGCAACTGACAGTAGAACTAAAATACATGAAAGTCTTCCGTAATGCAAACAGAACACAGGAGAGAAGAATGCATTCAAAATAAGGCATCCTATAGACCACACATCCCACATAGGCTGCATTCACCCTTGTGGGTTCATTAGCAACCATTTCTGAATATATTCAACAGGTATGTTGTCATAGCTGACCCTTGTTCATGGTCACATATCCTAGTTAATTCTTACTGCAAAATAATTGCGAGTACATGACCTGTAATCCAAACCCAGTTTTTAGGAAGTAGATTGCAATTTATTCCATCAGTTTAAACTTCAAGGGAGCATATGATTGAAAAGTGACAAAAATGAGTCCGCTGCATGTATTTGTGGATACCTAACTGTTACACTGGCGGTAATGAGCTGTATAACCTGAGTTCTCTCTCCTGATTTCCCCCCCCCCCCCAACTTTTCTTTCTTCTGTTTCCATTGAAGATTAAAGTATCTGTAGCTTCTGGAGGCAACTGCATTCGTACATACAAACCAGAGATAAAGAAAGGAAGCTACAACACTGTCATTCTCAATGTAAAGACAACAGTGGCCGACAATCTGCTTTTTTACCTTGGAAGTAACAGATTTGTAAGTCTGCATTCGTTTTCCTTTGGGGAAATTTTAATCCGATCTGTACACCTGTAGCAAATGTCAATGTAAATAAAGGCACAGTGGAAGGGCAGGGAAACTAAGGTTAACTAAATAATTGTAATTCACCGTAAGGCAAACAAAGATCAAAAGGACTGTCTTTTAACCATGCGAAACAGATTTATAAATTATACAGCTCGTTGATGTACGTTGGGATTGTGGCAGAAAAAGCTCACTGTGTAGGGCTCAGTCACTATTCTCTGATTATTGCTTACGGGAAGTGGGAGGGGCCAAGGCAGTGAGGTCACTGTGATGCAAATTCACCTGCAGGAGGATCAGATGGTCTCTGCTGGTTCATTTGCACTGCACCAGCTTCCACATCTCACCCATCAACCTCCTGGTAAGAAAAAGTAAGCCGCTTGATGAGAACAACCTTAAGCATGCAATTCTGTACATATCTACTCAAAAGCAATTCCTACCGAGTTCAGTGGGATTTACTCCCAGATAAGTGTGCATAAGACTTATGCAGCCTAAGGTTATAAAAGCTGAATCAAAAGAGTAAAGTTATCTTGCAATTATTATTTTTTCTATCAGCCAGGAAAAAGATGGCTGGCAGAAGACTGATTGGGAAGGAAGTGTAAGAAGGAAAGGATTCAGCAATCCCCTGCTGCATGCAGCACTTTAGATGACCCGCCCAGCCCCTTTTCCATAGGAAATCATCATGGCCAGCATTGTAACAGATAGTCAGGCCCCCACAGAGGTCCAGAGAGGCCCAGGACACAGTTTTTGAGGCCTCTGCTGTAATGGATATTAAAAAAAACATGGCACAAGGAAACAAAATAAGACACCCAAGAAAAGAAAGGGAAACATAATTTGAATGTTTATTTATCAGATGCTTTCCTGGCCTTTTTCTGTACAAATGCACTACTTTGCATCTCATCAATAGTAATTACTGTTATATTAGTATTATAATAAAAAAATAATTTTTTATTTATATCCCGCCCTCCCCAGCCAGAGCCGGGCTCAGAGTGGCTAACAGCAGTAAATATATTAGTATTTACTGTTGTATATTACTATTATAATAGTATTTACTATCGATGTAGAACGTGCTTAGTCCTGGGAATGTCTGCACTGATAGGTTGTGGCTATAATTTTCGCTATATGTTCAAATAAGCCAATATTTGAAATAAGCCCACAAAGAGGAAAAATACATGTTTATGCTATAATTAGAGTAATTCACAAAAATGGCATGTAAATCATGATAAGAAGTAAATCTCCAAAAGGAAAATTAAGGATTTTGAAAGATTATTCCACCTCAAGTGATGGTGACTCATTGTCCTCCACTCACATCTTTCTTATTTTCATTATTTTACTAATTCTCTCACTTTGCCTTGCGTTTTTGTTACTGTCTCTGCTCCCAAGTAGCTTTGCTATTATTTCTCTAAATAAGTTGAATTTTTTTAAAATGAAATGTCTTTTTTGTAGACTGACTTTTTGGCCATCGAAATGCGTAAAGGCAAAGTGGATTTCCTGTGGGATGTGGGATCCGGTGTTGGACGGGTTGAATATCCAGATCTGACAATTGACGACGGATTTTGGTACCGAATTGAAGCATCAAGGCAAGTACTCGCTTTTTCCATACAAGTCTCATCACACACACACACACACACCCTTTGTATTATGATATAAAATGAAGACGCCATGTTTCAATTTCATTTGCTCCTGAGATTAAATCTTTCCTTGTTAAAAGCAGGGCGTTTTCAGCAGTGGTACTAGCATCAGTCGTACTACTACCACAACTTCTTCCCCGAGGGCTTTGGCCATAGTTTATCACTTCCTGTGGGTTAAAAAGTACTAAATTATTTACGTAGGTTTTTTTCTGAATTGATGGCCAGTAACTTTCTGTTGATATATGAACAACATTTTATAATGTCTAGATACTGTTGTCTTGTGTAATGGTTCATGCCACATGCATTCTTTGTCAGGAGCATCGTTATTATAAAATGTAATGCAAACCCGACTAAGACTCTTAAGAATGCACAAGTTTTTATGCAGTTTAATCATGACCATATCCAAGATCAGGCCTTTGAACCTTACCCTCCCGTAAATCTTTCTGGCCCTTCTCCCCCAAAAGATTGTGCCAGCAGTGAGCATGAACATGATGGGACATACTTAATCTATCACAGAAGATTATATAATGCAGTGATTGCAGCATATATAGTATATAATTCTGACCTTATTTTCTTTGAATATCACACCCTGATAGAGTAATTCTGAAACAGAAGTGTGGGACCCAAGTTTTATGGGGGGCATTTTTATTATTCTTAGAAGTTATAGCAGACAGGAATTCCATTGACAGTACTAGTTAGATGTCTATGCCAATTAACTAGCCACCTTTATGAAATATACTAATGCTTATTCATGATTCGTTAAGTATGTTATACGACATTGTAATTATATGTTTAGTAATACATTTCATTTTACAGTCTAATTATACAGTAGGCACCATTAGAATAGTTTAACGCTTTTGCCGGTAATTTGCATGACAGTGCAATTTATGTTATTTTCTAGATAATATTCACCAGGGAATGCCATGCATATCTTGTTCAGATTATCAGCATGTTGAGGCAAAGTGAATTGGAATTTAAAGGCCTGGCACTTGCAGAGAAAGAAAAACTTTGATAAATATTTCTGCTCCATAAATGGAAGGATATAATTGATGCATGAAATAATCAATCTCTGTGGAATAAATTAATGCATTAAAGGATTGTTGTGTTTCATTTTCTTAAAAATCAATGGAAGGTTTTCAGTTTTTAATAAAAGTTTTTAATTGAGAGCTTAATCTTTCATTTGTTCCATTTGAATAAACCTGAGATATATCTTTATTCTGGTTACTTCCTTTTAAAACAGCAGAGATTTGTTTGGGGTTTTACAGACACAGTAGTTCACAATAAGTAGTGGGCTTAATGTTTATTGCTAAGGAACCTTCCCTGGAAGCAGCAGTGAGATTGTGTGAGGGTCTGGCATCACTAGTCCCCAAATACTGTGTTGTGGCCCTTTGGAATGTTTGTTTGTTTGTATGTTTGTTTGTTTGTTTGTGAAGGCAGCACCATTCACGGCTTCACCGGATAATGAACTACTGTTAAGGACACCTTTAGTCGGGCAGCTGTGATGAGGCCTAATCAATAAAGAGTGGCCCACTGGCTGATCTCCTTCATGAGATCAACAGCTAGTCAGTTACGCTGTGACCCACAATATCTCCTCATAGGCTAAAAGTTCTGCATAGAAATTCAAAAAATGTTCTATTGTATGTGTAAATTTCTTTACTGACTCAGGACTTTTAATGAGCCTATGAATTCATTCATCAATGGTTCCCATATCTCTCTTTTTTTTCCTCATGAAGGACTGGAAGAAATGGCACCGTTTCCGTACAGGCATTGGAAGGTCCTAAAGCCACCATTGTACCAAGCATTTTCAGTGCAATTTCTCCACCTGGTTACACAATTCTGGATGTGGATGCAAATGCCATGCTGTTTGTTGGAGGCCTAACTGGCAAAATAAAGGTAATGGGTTGTTACTTCACTAGTCCAATTTAATCATGTTACCATCCTTTGATTTACTTTCTTTTAGATTGAGCAAAGATGGCAATCTTAGTCAAATGAATGAAGCACCCTTCCATGTTCAGTAGCTCTTATCAGGCTGCATAGAAGAGCTCGGGATCAGGCTATTTATATTTGAGGCATCAGGTGGTTCTTATTTATCATCGCATCCAGTGCATGCTTACTCAGAAATGAGTCCTGCTGCATCTACTAGGTCTTACTTCCATGTTGATATACATGGGATTGCACCATCAGTTGTTGGTCTCTATCTGCAGTATGCTGCAATGCTGCTTATATTGGCTAATCCAGTAAGCATTCTGGGTATTTCAGATCATTTGCAGAAGGGTGGTTGTGGAAATAGGTGACAGACTATATATTTTATCAATATAAAGGTGACGATATTAATGGGGCATGTTGCTCTATGTAATGCTTTCTAGCAATCCAGATCAATATCAAATCCTTTTCCAACATTACTGAAGAACACTGGATATAGTTTTATAGAACACAAAAGGCCTGCAGTGTTTTAAAAGGGGTCACAATCACTATTCCATTAAATCTGGGACTAAAGTGCTTATAACTGAGTGAAGGATTTCAGTATTAGCTTTCAGATTCCTTTTATATTGCGGGATATGGCACGAAGAGGCAATGCAAGCACATTTTTCATTCATTATGGGTTCATATGGCATAAGGTCAGAGCTTGCACACACTCGCGCACCTATATCCTAGCAGTCGGCTCTGAAGTGAAATCTAAGATTATAAGTGGGTGATGTTGGATACTTTGCACAAACACTCGGCTGGAATGACAAGTTTGGAAAGATGTTTGACAGGCTATGCAGGTATCTCCCAAGCAGCTCTGCATCCAGTCTGTCAGTCAGACTGAAAAACAATGACAATGTAGAGCGATCAAGATACTGTCAATCAGTCTGAAAAAAAAATACTTTAAAGAATTACTTATTTCTGTGTCTGAACTACATTCTATCAAAGTTAGAGTTATTTCTGTGCCTGATCTAGCAAATTGTATAATTTTTGTGTGCAACATTTTATTTTATTGTTTATTTTAATAAATAAATTTATAAACTGTCTCACAGAATAAAGCCATTGAAGCAAAAACAGTTATAAAATTGAACTTCCACAATTATGGGGTTCTACTTCAAGGAAAAACCTTCTTAAACAAAAATCTGCACTGTACCTTTAAGTTTCCTGATGCAAAAGGAGATGAGGCAGCCATGGCTTCTGTCTCTCATTGCCCCCCTGTCCTGTCATCTGCTGTGTGGCACACCTGGAGTTAATGTTCATTACACCTAAAAGAAAAATAGTCCATGAGACAAATGGGCAGAAGAAGCTGCCCAACTCCCAAAAGATACAGTGCAGTTCTGGCAACCATAGTAAGATGGTACTTGCCATTTCCCCGTTTTAGGATTTTTTTAAAAAAAAATCTATTTTTCTTCCCTCTTTCGACTTGTCCCCCCCCCTTTCCAATGTGCTTTTTCAGTTTTACTCCAGTAGAATGCAGTGCCTGCTCATCATGAAGTTCTCAAATGTGCCAATTAAAATATTCACAATGACCTTGGAACAGATCGCCCATGTTGTTACACTTTCAAGTCATGCCTCACTTTGAAAGTCAAGTTGCTCTTCTCCATATGCTCACACATTAATATTTTTAATAATCATAATTGCTTCATGAAAAGTAGCAGGTGCTTGTGTGTCTTAGATTGCTAAATATCTGGAATTGAAACTAGCTCACATTGATGAAGTGAAACATAAAAGAAGATTGGATACTTTAGAAAAGGACAAGTTCCTCTTGGAACAAATACTCTAAAAGCAGTCCATATGACCTTAGCCAAGTATTTTGGGGGGAATTTAAATGTTAATATTTCTGGCTTGTGAATAATAATTATAATAATAGTAATAAATCACTCCCAACTTATTAATTTAACTTTGTCAAGAGTCTACTCTGACTGCTAAACAGTGAATCCTAGTTAAGTTCCCAGCTTCTCTTTCGGACATTCTAAGGCAGCATTCACCAGATGGTGTGATGGGACCACACCACTCACCTGACCGCTGGTCAATTGTGTTGCTGCTGCTTACCAGGAAGGAGAGGGAGAAGGAAAACGTAGTGGTAAGATCGGCGCAATGCAGAGGCACTGGTCGGAATTCTAGGTTGGCTCTGCCAGAGTATTTGCACCTTGCTAACCATGCCACCCCCTCTCCCCATCTACTTCCTGGTAAGCAGCAGCAGCAGAACCAGCCAGAAGTGAAATGGGAAGCACCAGCCAACCACATCATCTGCTACTGGCAGCATTATCTTTGCAGAAACCACCTAATGGATCTGCTCATATAGTATGGAAGAGCTTTAGGATTCTCTGAGCTTAGAAGCAGTAGAGAATCTCAGGCACAGAGACTGAGTGCTACCTCCCTGGCCCCTCTATCTGGCCCTTGGGATTCTCACCAGGCCACACCCCTCACAGCCCTGATCCATGCCCTTCTCATGTGTTTTGGCCTGGCAGGGATGTGTTCTTGAATGATGATAATGCCTTTGGATTGCCTGTATGGAGGATGGAGAGGTGTGTGCAGAAACCTCTATTTTTTTGTATGGATGGAATGTGGCCTACTGTACAATGTTAAGAATCAAACTTGTTCCACCCACTTTCCCCCCTGGCCCTGCACATCACTGGCATATGGCCCCTACAAGGTTGCCAGTGAGAGAACGTGGTCCTTGACTGAAAAGGTTCCCTACTCCTTGTCTAAATGGCTTTCCCCTTGGAGAAACTTTCACATGGCTTGAATCAAGCAGGTAACACATAGCTGCTTGTTTGAGTCGGACAACTATCAGCAGGAAGGAAAGGGTGTAATGAGCAGTTATTCTCCAGGATTCATCTCATGGAATCTTCATTTATAACAATGAAGTTTTTCACAACCACCAGATGTATAGCAAAATATCAGACTTTCATCAACTATTAAATGAGTTCAAAAGGAGACTGTTTGATATTCCAACTTCAACTGTGAGCACACTTTATAATGACCGGGAAACCATGAAGCGATGAAGGAGGCCAGTCCACAGTTTACCAACAAGGAAAGCAGCCTCCATAGTGAGATCCACTTAGAATGGCTTTGGGGGAAGACTGCAGATCAGCCTGCTCTCGCCTCCTTTCATCACCGTTTAGCATCCTAGTATGTGAAGCCACACAGCTGACCTCATTCAGCAGACTAGCAAACTTCTTGTTTTTGCATTAGTGTACATTCCTGGACACAAAGGATTGGGTCCATTTCAACCATTTTTCCACATCAGTTGAAGACTAAAAAGTACTTGGGGACTTTCGAACAAGCAAATGCTATCTGCCTAATAAACCAGTGACCATGTACTCACAATACCATTGTCCATTAACCAAGAGCTCAGAACTCAGTCTGGATGTTTTCTGCTTCCAGAAATCTGAAGCTGTACGAGTTACTACTTTCACCGGCTGTATGGGAGAGACTTATTTAGACAGCAAACCAATAGGACTATGGAATTTCAGAGACATTGAAGGAGAGTGTAAAGGGTGTGCTGTCAGGTAAGATTTTGCTGTATATTGTCAGTGTTATTGCTATTGATGTGCAGGTTACCTGAACCAAAAAAAAGTCATAATTCTGTTAAATACCAAGTTGCCTAAATAAATTCTCCCCTGTGTTTTCATGTTTCTCTTCAACAGTTTCAGTATAACAAATGCCAATTACTAGACAGAAATGAATAACCACATATGCTTCATAGATACAAATCTGTGCTTATCAACTATAAATGAGGCATGGATGTCGGAAGCTAAAGATATATCTTTTAAAAAGTTAAACCTATTAAGGTTCTCTAAATATCACCTCTAAATATATTACAGCTGGTTCATATGGCCATTTTCATATAGGAAATGACATTTTGAAGCCACCCTAATTTGATTTTTTGGCATAGGAACCAAGCTCATGAAAGTCTGCTCATGCATATCCAATCCATGTCTGATTGACTGGTCAACATGCTAAACAAGATAATTGTAGAGTTTGCATACAACACAGGACTAATTCCTTCCTCTTCTTTTCTTCTTCATAAAGTATTGATTTGAAAACACATAGTGGGGATTGGGAACCTCCGGCGTGTGGGCCAGATTTGACCCAGCACAGGTCCAATTTGGCCTGTGGGATTCTTTCCCCCAAGCAATGCCCACCTGTCCTACATATGTGATGTCTGCTGTGGAACAGGCTGAGACCCAGCTTGATCAGCTGCGCAACTGAGTTCCACACAGGGAACTTAAATGTGCAGCTAATCTCTACAGAATGCCGGGGTGATTTCACTGCTCTTTACTTGCAGCAGCTGCACAAAACATTTCAGCTTTGAGAAGGTTTGTCTATGTGAAATAGTTGCCAGCCCCTGATAATGCTTTTTCATGGTTGCTTCTATGTAAAGCAGTTCTGGAAGTTCTGATTTAGATTTTGAAAATTTCCCTTTCCTCCTCAGCCCACAGGTGGCAGATGGTGAAGGAACTGTTCAGTTTGATGGAGAAGGTTATGCTTTGGTGAGCCGTCCAATAAGATGGAACCCAAATATCTCCATGGTCATGTTCAAGTTCAAGACATTTTCTTCCACTGCTCTTCTGATGTACCTTGCTACAATAGACTTGGTAAAGCTTGCCTAAATGTTTCTTGGCTTCTTTCATTAACATTATGAATTACACAGTTCCTTATAAAGAGATTAACATGCATGCTTTTACACTCATGATGAATGTCACTTAAGTGAAGACACTGGGTTTAATGACTTCTGTGAGGCCATTTATAGTCAATCTGTGTGATTTGCAAGAACTTAACCGAGCAGCTTGTATAATGCTTTGCACAGAGCTCTGTGCAGATCATTACAATGATTATTCTTACAATTTATAATTTGTAAAAAAAAAAAAAAAAAGTTGTATGGCAAAAGACTCCTCAATAATGGCTATTGGGTTTTACCTGTTATCTGTTAGAGTTAGGCATAACATGGTATCAAAAACATTTCACCAGAATGCTTTTGCTTTTGTTAACAATTACTTTTGTATCTGGTTTTTTGTTAGCTTCCTTGGGTGTAAAGGAAAGGAAAGTGGGACATACATTTTTAAGTAGACATCCTTCTCCATGTGTGGGTACAATGTCTGCAAACTAATAGATTTGCATAGGGCAGGATGGGGAAACCCGTGGTCCTCCAGATGTTGCTAGACTACAACTCCAATCAACCCTGTCCATTGGACATGCTGGCAGTGGTTGATGGACGTTAGAGTTCAACAACATCTGGAGGGCCACAGGTTCCCAGGCTTGGTAGATCCTTATTCCTTACCTATTACCATGCACAGACATTACAAGAACATTACAGAGATTGGGAGGTCAGTGTACACTTCCAGTGCCTCAACTACTTCTCCTTCTCTGCACTGTGGAAGCTACTTGAGATCTCAATCTCAAGTAAATGGTATAAATGTTCTCATCTTCTGGGTGTATGTAGACATATCTAACATCAGAGTTAGAGAACCTGTGACCCTCCAGGTGTTGCTGGACTTCAATTTACCATCAACCCTGTTCACTGCTTGTGCTGGCTGGACGGATGAGAACTGGAGTCCAACAATGTCTGGGGAGACATGGATTTCTCACCTCTGACTTAAACCCATGCCTGGGCTGCCTAATTAATATGTCTGTATAGAACAGATCATGCGTAGAAATGCATAGCCAGTGCACCTGCATCCTCATTTGAAATAATCAGCCCTTGCACATGAGTTGCTTTGTGCACCAATATAATTTTTTGGAGTGGTAGGATTAGCTCAAAACCAGGCATCCCCAAACTCAGCCCTCCAGCTGTTTTGGGACCACAACTCCCAACATCCCTAGCTAGCAGGACCAGTGGTCAGGGATGACGGGAATTGTAGTCCCAAAACAGCTGGAGGGCCGAGTTTGGGGATGCCTGCTCAAAACAAAGGCCCATTCTAGTCAACTGGAACTTACTGCTGGAACAAGACTACAAGCTGCACTCCGACAGAGTTTCACTTGGCATTGCTGCTGTCAACAGAACTGTGAAACTCCTTCAGAATCACTGCCGATCAGACATTAGTACAGAGAGGGGTGGCTAGATATTAGATATATGAAGTCTACACAGACCTCCCAGTTCCCATAGAGAACTGTAACATGTTCTCAGGTGATAAAGGAAATAGTCCCATAGGGATCTATCCATTAGGTGATAATCTAATTATAGGGATTTTAACTGCAAACTAACTTGTCATTGTCCTAGTTCTTCCCTTAGAAATGGAACCAGCTGCAATAAACAGATGGCAAGAAGTTCTGTATAGATTATACTGCATGTCTGAAATGTGTCAGTTATTGGCAAATATAATGAGAACTTTGACAGTTCTAGAGATATTTGTGAATGTCTGAAACTCCAATATGCACTGGCAAATGCAGTCAGTCACTTAAAGTGTGATCACTAGCATTTACTTGTTATGGGGTTGTCAGAATATTGATATTTACCAAATGTGGACATTACCAGCAACACATATGCAGAGGGTGGTAGTGTTTGCAAAAACAGGCAAGCAGCCCATGGAATGCGGTGGCAGTGATACAAAGAGACACCTAAGTTAACCAAGCATGTATGAAGGCACACTGGTCTTTTTCAGCTTTTTTCTTTCTTTCTGCCACAAAATCCTGTAAGAAGAATATTAATTTGGAGACTTGAGTCGGAGGTTATTTATTATTTTTCAGATCATTTTTTAATGTTATCAAGATCTGTGTTGCAGTGATGAATGCAAGCGACTCCACCTTGCCGTTCACAATAATTTACTGCCTGGTTGGAAATTAAAGAGCAACATATTTCCACTTTATTCATTTACCTTCTTAGGAACTGAGGCGGCAACAAATTAACTTCACCTATGATGCCTTCTTTGAACTAAACCTCTATTAAGAAATGGCAGAAAAATAATCTTAGATATTGTTGGGAAGGGGGGCTAGTCACTATTTGAGATTACTTTCATCAGAAAATCAGCTGTCTTTCAAAATCTCACAGTGCAATCATCAGCCTACATGTTTACTCAGAAGTAAGTCTCATTGAGGTCAGTGGGGCTTACTTTCAAAAAACTGGGCATAGGACTGCATCCTAAATAAAGTTTCTAATGCTTCTCATTAACAGAAAGATTTCATGAGCATAGAGCTCAGTGATGGGCGTATTAAAGTCAGTTATGATCTCGGTTCAGGAACAGCTTCTGTTGTTGGCAACCAGAACCACAATGACGGGAAATGGAAATCATTCACCTTGTCAAGAATTCTAAAACAAGGTGAGTTCCTGCAGTGATAACATCATAAATGTCCTAATTATCTTATCCAGCACAGCTAACTATCTAATCATGGAGAAGATGATGCACAAAATTGCTGGGTTTAGAAAGTTGTAAAAGAAAGTGATTTAGCAACTTCTTTTGCTTAAATTACAGATGGCTCAGGTTAGCTGTGACTGATTGCAGTGTCAAACAGGTCTCTTATGATTTTCTTTTGAAAATGGTAGCTTAATTTTTCAGGCATAATTCTGCCTTACAGCTACCTAAATTACACTCTAAAATGCATCTGAGTGAAAAATGTTTTTTTCATGCAGTGCCCTGATGTTGTTCAGAGTTCATAAAACAAACCTACACTATTTTTGTTAGAATGTAAATTGGGTTTTGTACTTCATGGTGCCTTTCATAACTTAAATCTATCAAACTGCTTTCAAAATGTGGAGAGTTAAAATACTGATGGCACAGTATATCTGTCTACGATACACAATGGGCCCTTTTTGCACATTGTCACAGCCCTTTGTACTGCAAGGAGAAAAAGACTCCCCATAAATGACAGGCAACTTTAATTTACATGACTGCTAACATTGCTGCCGAATTCAACTTAAAATAAAAATGCAGTGAGAATATTTCCAAAGGCAAAATATCTATAGGATGTCTAATCAAGCCTATAAGAATGTCATACATCTCTGTTTGAAATAAGAAAGCTGAGCTGAAACAATCTTTGGCTCCAGTTGATTCATGCTGTCTTGCTGAACCCTGAAATCCAGAAACTTCTCTGTGTATGTTCACCAAGGTAGACTTTTGCAGTTTTGTCCCTGCCAAAATAAATACTCTGCAGTCGTGGAAGGGTCACAACCCGTTTAAGCAAAGTGACTAGAATAAAATCCTGATCACATTGGTGGTATTACATATTTTATTGCTCTTTTGGTTTTGATGGATATTCTAGTTTGTACATTCTCAAAAATATTTTCTCAATCAGTCAACATGATAAAATAGGGATAATTAAGCTTGGGGCTATAGCTGAGGGTACAGGGGGGAATCTCTCCCAATGAACTGTCTGTTTTAATAATTCTGAACTTTTTGGGGGGTCTGACACATCCATTCCCCCCCCTTTGCATTTTTAATTTCCATGCTTGCTTTTTTGTTGTTCTTTTTCAACTGTGTTCTGCTTTTTCACCCTTAGTGGTTTCTCTTTTCTTCCTCCTAGCAAGCAGTTATGTGCCATTCAGCTAGAAAAGGCTATTCAAAAACCAATCACTGTTATAATCAGAATGTACCTGGTCATACTTTTCCCTCTCTTAATTGAAAAGAGGGTATGGACAAGTGTGTTTGCTCAAGAAAGGAAGAAGTAGTTATAAACATTTGAAAATTCTTCTGTAGCTCAAAGCCCTATTTAATTTTTCTTCTTATATTTTCTCAGCTAATGTATCAATTGTAGACATAGACTCCAACCAGGAAGAGATCATCACAACAATTGCTACAGGGAAGCACTTTGGCCTCAACTTGAAAGCCGACGAGCCCATCTATTTTGGTGGATTGCCAACACTGAGACGAAACCTAAGGTAATGGCACTTAGCACATAGTCAACTAAAGGAATTCAGGAACAGCAATTGTTCTCTAAACCTTTTCTTAAGGATTCATGAAAGGATTGCACACCAAAAGGATACTTATGCCACATACCCTATTCTGAAACAATACACGAACCAAAACACAGCCAACCACTGAAATTCACACTTACCTGAATTTTGCAGGGGGCTTCTCCAGCCAACTAATGCATACAAAAATGCTTATACCTAGGACAAAATGTGCATACAGGTGCATATATTACTGAAAATAACATACGAAAATGCATTATATGGGGACTGGTGGAGAAACAGCTGGTAGGAAAAAATTGTAGTGTGTCTGCTCCCGCCCATAACTTCTCTGCTCCAGGCCCTATCATTCCAGGCTCAATTTGCACAGATGAAGCAGTAGCCAAGTTTAAAGAAATGTGGTTGAGGCACGACATGTAGCTCCATCCCCACTGCCCTAGTATCTGTTTTCATTTTCTGTTTAATCGCATATGAACTCAAGACAGAATTTCTTGCTCAGCTTAAAATCTTCCTGTAAATTTTATTATGCATAAAGTATTTTCCATATGCTTTCCTGTCTTCGTTAATGCTAAATGAGTTGATGAGGTGCTGGAGTGTAATCGGTGTTTTCTGTTTTGAAACAAACTCTGGAACCTTTATCAAAGTTTACAGAAACATTTTTGCAATGGAAAAAATATCTCTGGTACAAAGTGCCGATACTGTGCAACACAGGTAAACCCATTCACCTATATCAGTTCAGTTTCCATGAAAGAATAACAATGATGAAGTCATTGCATAGGCAGAGAGATCTAGATAGGCTACTGGGCTGCTACAGAGCCAAACAGCCACTATTGCACTGTTATTGTTGTTTTAAAATTTGCTTGTTAGCTGTTCAGGTCACAGGTCATTTTTAAGAAATCAGGAATTGAGCTGGAGCTCAACATAAATGACCTTATTTTGTGTGTCATGTAGAAACCCTAACATAAGAGCTGTGTCACATAAATTACAGCTGTGTCACCAAAGTATCCAGTGGCCATCCAGACATGTCTGGAAACTCACAAGTAGGACAAGGAAGTTCCATTTGGCTATTGTGGTTAATGTCCTTTGAGAGACCCGTTTTCCACAAATGCTTTTTTAAAAGCTATCTAAGCTACCAGCCTCCACCACATAATGTGCAACTGAATTCCATAAGTTACTTGTGCATTGTGTGAAGAACTTTTATCAGCCCTGAACACTCTACCAATCAGTTTTGTTGGGTGGCCCTGAGTTCTAGTATTATGAGAAGAAAATTTCCCTCAAGCCACTCTTTCTCCATCATTTTACATACCTGTGTTATGTCCCAGTTATTCCTCTTCTTTCCGAAACTCCCAAATGTTTCAGCTTTTCCTTATAGGAAAGGTGATCCAGCCCTTTGATCAAGAAGAATGATACAGTGGTACCTCTGGTTACGAGCTAAATTCATTCCAGAGGTCCATTCTTAACCTGAAACCATTCTTAACCTGAGGTACCACTTTAGCTAATGGGGCCTCCCGCTGCTGGCGCGTGATTTCTGTTCTCATCCTGAGGTAAAGTTCTTAACCTGAGGTCCTACTTCCGGGTTAGCGGAGTCTGTAACCTGAAGTGTTTGTAACCTGAGGTGTTTTTAACCCAAGGTACCACTGTATTGAAGGAGGGTGCAACTTAAAGATGATGGAAGATTTTCCATGGACCTCCCCAACTAGCTATCTCCTTCGATCCAGAAGGACCCAGCGATTGCTGGCAATGTTTGCTCTCTCCCAAAGGATCCTAGGGTGCAGTGGCCTCACACAAGTGATGGTCAAAACTGCCAGTTGATATTGCAGGCCTGAAAAGTGGGAGAGCCCATCAGCTACTGCTGGATTTGCAACAAGCCGTTCTTAATGCCTTACCCTCAGTGAGGGATCTTGTCTGTGCCCTGACCTCTTCCCTTCACCAGCAGGTCTAGGTGTCTTCCCCCTCTATAGAGAAGGTAGTCCAGGAATTAGGGGGTGGGCTTAAGGTTGGCGGAAGCTCCTCCAGCCTAACATACTTGACTTTCTTGGTTAGAACTTCTGCTATTTACAGACATCGTGTGGGGCTGCAGAGAAAGGTGGTGGTCAGTTGGCTAATTTTTTAAACATTCTGAGGATTTCTGGGTCAGTTGCTTCCCAGCATGCAAGTCTTACGGAAGGGCAGTGGGTGGTTTGTTAAAAGCCATGGGTGTATATTTTAAAGAAAGTGGCCTGAATCTTAAGCAGACTGAACAGTCTGTATCATTATAAGAATTTGGTTTGTTATAAATGTTATAATTGCAAATAATAAACAAAATTGTATTTTTTTTCCTTCCTCTCTCTCTTTCTCTGTTCATTTTTATCCTAGTATGAAATCCAGGTAAAAAAAAAAACCGTCAAATTTCAAGCAATATTGCATGCCTCGCGCTCTGCATGGGTTAAGCGCAGCTTGCAACAGGTGGCGAAGCAAAAAGCAATTTGTGTCTGTATCTGTTCCAGCTGTTGCTCTGGGGCTGTTCATTTGGCAATGGATCCTGCTGCAGCAAATCAAGCTGCTCCTCAGTGCTTAACACAGCCTTGCCGCATGCTGCGCACACACTTGCAGCAACAAACACTTAGCCTAGCATCTTCACACAGCTGTTTATATCTTGCTGTGTTGGGTTTTCTTTTCCTTTTTTTTCCTTTTAAAAATTAATTATATCAGAAGTACAAGCTGTATTTTTTTAAAAAAATAAAAAGCAGTTAAGAGTTTCTGTTCAGCGCAGAGCAAATTAGTGATCGAACACGTGCAGAAATCTGTGAGAATGGAGTGTCAATCACAAGAGATTGTTTATTTTCTCAGCAAACTGCAGGGAGGGACACTTGACTCTCCAACCTCTCCGTGCAATGCAGGCTCTTTCTGGCATATATGTTTTCTGTATATGTTCAGGAACATAAGAATTGTCTTATTGGATCAAGTCTCTGTAGGCCAGCAATCTGCCAGCAAAATAATCTCTACCATAAGCAGAGTGCAAGGGTGATAGCCTTTGGCTTGCCCCAGAAAACTAATATTCATAGGTGCACTGCCATTGTACTTGGATACCCCCACATAGCTATCCTAACTAAAGCCTGAACCCAAAGTCTTCCCAAAGGTGATGAAAGGGGGACAGAACTTCTGTAACTTTCTGAGGGGCGTGCAACAGTCTCCACGATTTTAGATGTGGGGTATTTTTATTTACATTTTACAAGGTGGTAACGGCTTTCTTTCTTTTTCCTCTTCATCTCCCTCTTAAGAAGAAAGCCAACCCACACCAGCCCCCAAGGCAAGTGATGTTTTAGTGAGGAAATCTTGGCAGACAGGCTGCCTTTTCTATACAAATATGGGCCAGACTGCCTCATGGCAACAGTATTCTGTGACCATGTAATCTTGGCTTGGCTTACTTCTTAAAAGGACAAAAGAAAGCAAAATGAAAGTTTACCAGCTTGTATATATGCAAGTAAAAGAAAAAAGAAAAAAAAAACCTTAAAGAAAACACAACTGAAACTTTAACCATCCATTCCCCAAACATTTAGCACCATCTCCCAGTACCACCAAAATTTGATTGGGACATACATTCATTTTGGGTTAGTCTCTCTTGATGAGCCTGGAAACCCTGCTTATCTTCCGCTGAATTATAAAAAGCAAACCTCAGCCTCCATATTTTGCGCACTGTCTAGACAACTACAATTATTTCCTCAGGTGCATCTAATAAAGAGGGATCCCACAGATGGGTTCATGCAATGTTAAAATTTGAATTTAAGTTAAAGCATATCATAGCTCTTATACAGAAGTAAATTATATCCTTTTGGAGATATTTTTGGCAGCCCCGGAATTAAAGTCTGTGTACCTGAAGGTTGCCCAGTGAGGTAGAGTCTCACACTGCTGTTGTTATGTAAAACTGCATTCAAGTGGTGTTGGGAAAATTAGATGGTTCTTGAGGCTCAAAGAATGTGTGTGTGTGTGTGTGAGAGAGAGAGAGAGAGAGAGAGAGAGAGAGAGAGAGAGAATGCATGTGAAAGAAGATGCAGATAAATCTTTTCCATAACTTTCTCTTGAAACAAATATCTTGGTGAGGGTCATTTTTAGCTGGGAAATGTCAGGAGCGTTGAAAGGTTTAAGTACCCTTTTTCAGCACATCTGTGTGCTCAGACACAACCCTCCCCAGCCTGCTATAGCATAAGAAAAACTGAGGTGGGAGAGAGAGTCTTAGAACTTTGATTAACATGTAGTTTGAGCCTCAGTGGCTATGAAACTCTGGCAAGATTTGCTTGGTGAGACAGATGGAATTACAGGTTGTTAGGCTGCAGAAAAGCTCTGCTACTGTGGATCAGTGCGTGAAGAAAATGTAGGAGATGAAACATAGAAAAATGTTCAAAGTTGGAAAGAAATTGTGTTTGCCTTTCTCAGAACTTTCTGAAGCTCTATTGGTGCCCACAGGGAGACTTTAGAACCTTCAACTAGCAGTAACATAGAATTGAGATTTTCTTTTGTTTCTTTTTTTGGTATGAACTCTAAAGTACTTGCAGCTTTTGAAATAGACATGCTATGCTTTGCTGAGATGGCTACAAAATGCAAAAATAAAAAATAAAAATGCCACAGCAGAAAAAAGCTATTGGGGGACATCCAAGTTGTTGATATTCTATATTATAATGTTGTTTTTAAATTAAGATCGTAGATATATTTTTGTGCATGTGCATATATGCACATACATATATGGGTATATGAACTGGGCTTTCTAATTCTATGAACTGTGAATTGTTTTTTACCTTATTTAATACTAATGTTTTGTATTATTTTCATGCGAGTATTTTACTTGTCTGATCTGGTCAATTGGCCAGATTGTATCCACATCTCAAGAGGCCCAGTCTTTCTTTCCATCAACCGTTAACATGGATCAGAGGGTTAACTGCAGTTGCTGCTGCTTCAGGAAGGCTGCTGTTTCAGGAAAAATCAACATTTATGAAGCAGCTTTTCCAAGCCAGAGGAGTGATGCGTGAATATGATAAACATTCAAACAAAACTGCTCCTGGTTTGGTGCTCAGTATAAAGGCTTCTGAGAGATACTAACACTATCCTTCTGCTGCCCTTCTGGCAGATCACAAAACTCAGGCTGTGGGTATTCAAGTGATAGAATCATAGAATTGTAGAGTTGGAGGGGGGACCAAAAAGGGTCATCTAGTCCAACCCTCTGCAAAGCAGAAATCATCTCATCAACCATGACTGTGCTGGTGAAAATAAGTTGTGCTCCAGCACCATTTTCTGGGACAAAAGTCCCTCGCCTCTGCTATATTCCTGAACATAGGAGAAACTTTGAATTCACAGTAGGTTGCTAACATTTTTGTGATGTGAGCACAACTAAATAATTGGGCACGTGGCTCATATGTTACTTCTTCCACATGTCTAAAGAAAATACTTCATGTAAATAGGCAAACTGTCAAAAAGTTTTCTAACCTTTATCTTTCTACACTTCCTGGAGAATAACCTATTATTTTGTCATCCTGCTACATTTTACACAGAGATAACAGTGACATTAAATGCAGAAGTAGGGAAAAGGTCTGTATCTTTGGTAAATGATGAGAAGCAGAATTTATGTAAAAGGCTGAAATCCAGGGGCAGTTAGTCATTGATAACTTTATTCTTCTGGTAGAATGTTTAGCATTTTAATATTCTGGACTGTGCTATCATCAATTATTATTATTATTATTATTATTATTATTATTATTATTATTATTATTCCCATTGAAATCTGTAGGTTTTGTGATCTA